>NC_092395.1:23735351-24959637 GCF_030028105.1 Mobula birostris | reverse complement strand
ACTATCTGAACAAAATTCCAACGTGGAATCATGTAAAACTTATGACACAGGTGTCTATTCAGCCCTTCATACCTGAGGTGAATGAAAAAAAGCCAACCACTCTAATCCACCTTTCAGCACTTGATCAGTAGACCTGTACTACAAAACTGCCTGCAACCTTAAACCCAAATATCACAAATTTAATTAAGTAGAGTCTAATTACCAAGAGAGTTACTTGCAGTATAGAGACTGTAGCAAAAGTTCATCAGATTACTTCGTTACAACACAAATAACAACAGCAGGTGTGGGATTGGTGACCCCTGAAGCCTTCTCTGCCATTCAATGAAATCCAAATTTGGCCTCAACACATAATTTCCCACTCTCCCCACATCCCTTGACTCCAAGTAGTTTAAATATCAATCAATTTCAGGCTTCAAAAGTATCATCCTCAGCTTCAAATATGTTCAAATTTCATCACATCACAATGATCTGAAACAGAGAATTTTAAAGAGTCACAACTATCTGAGAAAGGAAATTCCTTTTCTTTGTCTTGGATAGATGGTTTCTTATTCAGAAACTATGTCCCTAATTTCAGTTACTCTCTACTTCTAAACAGTTACTCAGCATCCACCGCATCATAACCTTGTACCTCTGAGGTCATTTCCGTTCCAATAAGCATATGCCCAACCTGATCAACCTTTCTTACAGCAACTCCTTCATGCCAGGAATTAATCAGGTACTTCACTGTATCTGCACTGTCCCCAATGGAAGTACACCCTTCTTATAAAATAAAAAGCAAAACTGTGTCAGTGACTTGTAAATGTGCATCAAATCTTCCCTTCACGTGTACTTCATTCTCTGATAGATAATCATTTCATTAGCCTTAATTCCCTGCTGTACCTGCATGCCAACCCTTTCTAGTTCACACTTCGCAATCATTTTATCTAAATAATAATTTGTTTTTTTTTATCTTCCCTCTAAGGTGGATAACCTGACATTATCCTGCATTATATTTTATTTGCCAACTATTTTCTCATTCAGTTCATCAATCTATGTCCCACTGCAAGCTCTTTGAGTCCTCCATTAGAACTTACTAACCCACTTATCTGTGCATCATCAACAATTTTGGCTATCCCTTCATCAAACTCAATAGTACAGATGGTTAATAGTCATGGACCCACCACTGATACCACAGGTTTTCTGTTCCTCTGGCACCTCTCCAGAATCTAGAGAACTTTGAAAGGTTGCAGCCCACATATATATCCACTATCTCTGTCTGATTTCCACTGACTCTAGGATGCAGTTCATTAGGGTTCATGAGGTTTGTTAGCCTTTCACCCTGTTATTTGTCTATTTATTTCCCCAAATGAAAGAAGTTGTTTTGAGTTCTTTCTCCTTCACAATAGGCTCCATAGTCCTTTAATTGTCTATTAATATTGAACACTGTCAGTGTTTTCTAAGTAATTATTTATAATTGCTACCAATATTTCAAATTATTTATAATCTCTAGCATTTTCATGTTCTCATCTATAAAATGCAGATTTAGATCCTTGTTCTGGTGGCTTGCCCTTTGAGGAAAACTAAGGTCTACACTCAGTTAAATTTAAGAGAATAAGAAGTAAGCTTACCAAAACCTACATAGTTCTTACAGGCCCTGATAGGATATATGCAGAGTTGATGATTTCCCTTGCAGTGATCTGAGTCTTGAAATGAAAGATTTGCCAATCAGACGAGAGGACCACCTTCACCCAGCAGATGGTGATCTTAGGAACTCTCTTGAGAGAACAGTGGAAGCTCAGGAGTTAAGTGTATTCAATATTTTGAGAACAATAGATTTATAAAAATGGAATCACGGAACATGGAGTTAGTACAGGTATGTGTAAACAGTCAGCCATGATTTTAATAAATGGAGGAGCCAAATGTCCTACTCCTGCTTCTAATTCTAATGTTTTATGCAGGTCATAGTTTTTCAGTGCACACAAGGACGTTTTAAATGGGACAGAGGATCAAAGCAGGTAGATTAGTGCTTTAGCAGTTGGAGGTAGGACCACTGACCCATTAACACGTTCATATGCAACCATGGCAACAGGAGTATTCAATTTTAAATAATTAAGTAAGCCTATGGTTAAAGTTATCTCAGTAATGGCAATCAAGAAAATACTAAATTATTGTTAAAATTCACATGCTTCTCTAATACCCAGCACAGAAAGAAATCTGCTGTCCTTTTTCTTCCAGCCAAGTGTGACTGAAGCCTATCAATGCGGTTGACTCAGCTCCCCAACATTTCGGGAAGGACAACAAATTCTATACTGTCTAGAAACAGCCATGAAGAAATAATAATATTTTGAATGTGATGAGGATTTCTGCCTCTTCTGCCCTTTTGACATGAAATCTAGAACTCTTCCATTCTGAGTGAAACATATCTTCCTCAACATGTTTTCCTCTAATCTACATGGAACTTACAGGGCACATCACTTACAAACAGTTCCACTATCCCTGGAAGAGGGAAGAAAAGGAGATTTGACTGGATCCCCAGAAGAGCCAAGGGAAGAGTGAAAAATCAGGCCATAACTATTTAAGTTCAATATTTTCAAAGAATGATGACCACTCCAGGTTAAGTAAACAGCAGTCGAATTTCCACAGTTTTTGATAAGGTGAGAATATGTGGAATTTGGAACAAGAAGCAGAGAAGATAACAACTTGGTTACAAAAATGAAGAGGAGTCTGCTGATTACTCAGACTGAAAAGTGATGGCTAGTAGTGTTCCACACGGATCACACAGGGACCACTGCTGTCCACAATTCATTTCTAGAGAGACTGAAAAATTAAAAAAAAAGATAAACTTTCATCTGAATTCCAACTGCCCCCACTCCCCTTCCAAGAAAAAATCTTCATTAGGTTGTACTAATATCTGGCATTGCCAAGAGTTAAATCAAGCTTGAGGCCGCATTATGTGGCTATCCCCACAAAGCAGAGGAGTCCACAACTAGGTCTGAGCCAAATGGTCCTCAAAGCCCTGCACTCATGACTATCCTTTAGATGGCCTTTTTATAGCTCCTGCTGTCAATGCCCTTTTATCTGTTTCTAAGTTAGTTCTAAGTAAGACTCAGTTAAACTGCTATCACACCAATTGAACCGTGGAGGACTATGATCAGTTTGGCCTACATACTTAAAGGATAAGGAGGAGATTATAAATTACACAAATAAGGTGCAAAATAGATTAATTAGAATACCAGGACGGAGAAAAGAGTGCCTGTGATATGATCCTATTCTCAAGAAATGGATGAGTGTGGATGTGTTCTTGATACTTTGACCTGGAGGACTATGGGCCTAGGTCTACCAGATGGGATTGACTATGTGATGAACTGAAGGGCCTCCTCTTGTGATATAAGTCCCCGATGATTTCTCTGATCAAGCAGAAGTCAGAATAAATGAGTTTGAAAGACAAGACCAATGGAAACGTTTTACTTACAATCAAAGCTAAAAATAGGGGCTAAGTCTAAAACTGTCTCAAATACATCCAATAGCAAATCTACAACAAACTCTATCACACAAAGAATAATTGGATTACAAACAGCACAAGGACCAATTGAGGCAATTAGGAAAGATGCATTTAATAGAAAATAAAGACCAAGATGAAAGGAACAGAATGATTTGGTGATAGCTTTGGAGAAAAGAAATGGGATGAGCTTTTGAAGAGCAGAAGCACTGGTATAGACCAGTATACTTTTACAAAAAAAAATCTTCAGGTGGCTGAAAAATACTTACAATCTGCTTATTGAGAAAATATAAACTAATATTTGCTGCCATATAAATGCATCAGGGTTCCCAAATGTGAGTTGACTCCTGTTTATGCACTTATTGAAGCCAATGGGTGAATCAGTGGATGGCTATCTCTTCAAATGAAGCCTCTGTCTGCTGAAATATCAATCTAGCCTACAGCACAAACCTGCCTCTAAATCATAGTCATGACCTTCTTTGAGTATGTGGCTGTGATCCTCTACTTACAATAAAGGATATAGTGTATTTGGGATTAAAGCGGTGTGTCTAGCTGGTTTACAAATGCTTTAATTTGATATCCAATAGCCAGCTACATCACAGACACAACCCTTCATGAGATGCTGCCTCAAGAAGGTGGCATCCATCAATAATGCAGACATCCTACCTCTCCCGGAAGTCTCCCGCATATTGATAACAGCTCCCTGATGCCCCCAAATTATATACAATATCCCAGAAATAGACTTTTTTGAGAGCGAGCGAGAGTGAGAGAGAGTGAGAGAGAGAACGAGAGAGAGCGCCATGGCAGAGTGTTCCAAAAAAAATATAAAACGTACTTCACCCCAGACTACACTAAAGTGTACCCCTGCCTAATAGGGATCAAAAATAATGACAGTGTTGCTCGCTGCACTGTTTGCAACAGTGACTTTTCTATTGCCCATGGTGGGTTAAGACTGTAAAAGACATGTTGAGGTGTCATTCGTTCATTAGCATAGCTAACGTTATTTAAACTAGCTGACTAGCTGCTAAGGAGCTACTCTATTGCAGACATCCCACCTCTCCTGGAAGTTCTGGGAGTGTCTCACAAATTCATGGTGCTACCTCCCTGAAATGAGTTTTTGCAGGGTGGGATGTCTGATAATGACTCTCACTGATCGCGAAATACCCTCTTCCCCTAACTACTATCAAGGAGGTTGTACAGGAGCCGTAAGGCCCATACTTAACAACTCAAGAACAGCTTCTTCCTTTCCACCATTAGATTTCTGAATGGCCCATAAACCCATGAACACTATCTTTCTATTTTTGCACTATTTATTATTTCTATAATTTATAGTAATTTTATGTCCTTACACTGTACTGCTGCCACAAAACAAATATCATGTTATATAAGTTAGTGATAATATATCTGATTTTTAAACTGATAATATATGTATGAAATGAAAGTTGTTCCATCTGCACTCTCTTTGATCTGCACAAATTTTAAACCTAATTACCCAATGGTTCAAAGATGAGATCAATAAAGTAGGCTGAATGCAAGTTTAATAGAGGGGTTCTGGTCTTCTCAACCTTCCCTCTCAGTGATATCTCCTGAATTGCAGTCTGAATTTAGAATCTAGGTGACACTCTGACGCAGTACCAAGAGTATAATGCAGTACCGAGGGAGGTGATATCTAGAAATGTATTAATATCAAAAAGTGTCTTAAACAAAGGTCCTTAGTCATCCAAACTACTGAAATAGTTTAACAAGATATGAATTCAAAAAGTAATTTTGGCACTAACTATATGCTTCAAATCTGTAAAAGCCATTATAAGGAATACTTCTTTGGGCACAAAGCAACCGTGAGGGAAGAAGTAGGACTTCCTAATTAACCTAGTGTAATACCTAAAATAAAAATGAATGCATCAAAAATAAAGAAAGAAATTTAATAAAAGGTGAGGGAATCAGTGAGAAGTATTGATATTAAAGGTGAAGAATCTACTAACTGTAACCAATGTTCAATAATACAAATCACGAGGTTGGCAGCCAGGCTCTATTTCCTATGTTTCCAAGTCAAGCTTGACAAATTAAATGATTAATGGCTTACTGTACCTTTTTGTTGTCCCAAAGCTGTTTGGACAGGGATTTATCATTGTCAGACGTACTCTCCTCCATCCCAGGAACCGTTAACAGTAATACTAAGAGTTGAGAGAAAGAGAAGGAGAGAGAAAGAGAGAGAAACATACAATAAATGGGCATGAGGGAGGACGTACTGCGTAGGAAAGAGGGGGTGCGCTGCATGAGGGAGTGTACGTAGTATGGCGTGTTGGAGGGGTGGGGGAGGAGGATGAGCTGGAATCGTAATGCGGGGAAAGGATGACCAGACCTCCGTGACCACAAGCTTCTGAGGAGAATACACTTACAGGAACTCCAAGGCACATGGCTTATGTCTCAAATGATAAAGTAGTTAAATAAAACAGAGGTCCATTGCTTGGAAATGGCCATATCCTGAAACCATTTGGGACAAAGAACGTAACTCACTGAAACTTCAGCCATTTTGCTTTATTTTTCTTACTTTCATTCTTCCACATCCTGCCAAGAGCAGCATAGTGTTTCTTTTTAATACCATATTTTCTTTGGTCTATTGGATTAATATGAGTTAATGCTTCATAGTTGACAGGGATTCAGTGGGCTGCTGTTTCCAAGGTGTATGTCTCTAATCTTTGTCCCTAAAACAAATATTCCTGCTTTGTGATCTTCCCCAGCATTCATTCAGTTGTCTGGACACTTTTAGCATCATTACCTCAGCACAGGATTATGTAATACTGAGATGTTAAGAGTGGCCGCTGGTTCCAATGTACTGTTTTTATGTAATCTGATGCCAGTGCATACATACACATTTCTCTCTATTGTCAGCTTTAGGTGCAAACTGTCTGTAGATCTTTGGGAAAACTCAAGCAGTAGTCCCAAGGTTACAGAGGAATAACAAAGGCTGAATCCACAGCCAAGGCTGTGCAAAAATCTCCAAGTGGAAATATCACAAATTAAAATAGAAGATAGCTCAATGAAGTACCATCTTCATGTCACTGCATATGGAGTTTAAGAGGAAGTTTGGATGCAATCGTGAACATTGCTGAGACCACAAAGGAAGCACTGAATAAAGTACTCCGCATTTAAGGAATAATATGCTTGTCTTGAAGGTGGTGCAGTGAAGGTTCACAGGTTGATTCCTGGGATGAAAGAATTTACAAGTAGAAATAGATAAAGCAGTTTAGGCCATAACTCATCAGATTTTAGAAGAGATGACTTTATTGAAACATATAAGATTCAGAAGGAAATCACAGGGTGGATGCTGAGATGCTATAACCTTGGGGCACAACTTCCAAATAAGAGGTCACCATTTAAGTTAGATATGTAAAGGAATTTATTCTCTTAGATCAGGGATTCCCAACCTTTTTTATGCAATGGACCAAAACCATTAAGCAAGAGATCTGTGGACCCCATGTTGGGAGACCCCTGGCTTAAATGGGTGTGACTCTTTTAAAAATAATTATCCTAGAGAGTTACAGAGGGGTAACTCGCTGAATATACTCAAGGCAGAGACTATTAATTATCTGAACTACATGACAGTCAGAGGGCATAGGGAGACAGCGGGAAAGTGTTGTTGAAATGGTCACTGAGAGGTCTTCACAGATGACAAGAAAGGGAAAGGGAGGGGGCTAAACAAGACACATCATAACAATTGCTCCTGCAAATGGTGCTGTTGAAGGTTTTATTAATTATTAGATGTCAACTGCAACTGTGTTGAGTCTAAAATGGGGAGATGATCCACAGCTATGTTTCTGCCAATCAGTTCAAGCTGATAGTATGAAATTATCTTGGATTAAACTGACTTCAGACATGCTGTAACATGAACATATCTGCCATTTTCCCCCCAAGGATTTGACTGCCTTGCCCTCTTCCATTTTGAAAACTTAAGAAACAGGAGCTGTGGGCATATAGGCCCTTAGTAAGATCATGGCTTCAAAACTCCACTTTAGCAGGTATTTCACATAGACTTGGGCTGGACACAGAAACATCATATCTGAAATAGAGTTGGACAGTACTACTGCTTTGTCCCCAGATGCTTCAAGAAATTGTTCCTCTGAAAACGACAATTGTTGCCCTGTCAGTTTCAACTACTTTTCAATTTTATTTAATTCCAATCAAAATAGAACTGTTGTCATACGAAGGCCATAATGATCCCTGACATCTGTCACAATACAGATTTAGAAGGAGGATATTGTACAATCAAGCTGGCAAGTAATATTGCTTTATAGCTTTTATTATTTTATTCACAGCCTTGCCCTCACTGACCTGACTTACAGAAGCAAGAATTGTGGTTGCATAGCAATCCAATGCGGTGGTAGCGGGGTGGGGGAGAAGAACAGGTATTAATTTCAGTGTCTTAAGATGGGATAGAGACAACCCTAGGATCTTCCCAAAACAGTAATTCTTGCTTTTCATTTTCACAATTTAAATACGAGGTTCTTTGAAAGGAAAATTAGGCCCAGAGAGACAAGCCCAGCCTATGCAGCAATCTAGAAGGACTGGAGAAAAAATGAAGCAAAATTATTTAAACAAAATACACCCAGTGGCCACTTATTAGGTATACCTGTACACCAGCTCATTAATGCAAATATCTAATCAGCTAATCACGTGACAGCAACTCAATGCACAAAAGCATGCAGACATGGTCAAAAGGTTCAGTTGTTATTCAGACCAAGCATCAGAATGGTGAAGAAATGAGATCAAAATGACTTTGACTGGAGAATGATTGGTAGTGCCAGACAAGGTCATTTAAGTGTTTCGGAAACTGCTGATCTTCTGGGGTTTTCACGCACAACAGTCTTTAAAGCTTACAGAGAAAGGTGTGAGAAACAAAATTCATTCAGGGAGCAGCAGTTCTGTGGGCAAAAATGCTTTGTTAATGAGAGAGGTCAGAGGAGAATAGACAGACTAGTTCAAGCTGACAGGAAGGCGACAGTAACTCAAATAACCACACGTTACAACAGTGGTGTGCAGAACAGCATCTCTAAATGCACAAGTCAAACCTTGAACTGATGGGCTACAACTGCAGAAGACCACACCGAGTTCCACTCCTGTACCTAATAAAGTGGCCACTGAGTGTACATCCCAAGATCAACTGACTTTGTCATGTCTGTGGATAGTCCTCTCATATTGAAATAGGATGAGTAAGTCAAGTCCTGGAAGAAAGACTGATGCATTGTAGAAAAGCATTTAAGATACTGTTCCCTTTGTAACTCCCTCATCCACTCTTTTGCTCCCACAAACCACTTGCTACCTTAAAGTAATTCCCCATGGAAAGGTAGGAAATGCCACACCTGATGAAGCAATGGTTCACCTCCACATTTTCAAATTTTAATTTGGTACTGCAATGTGATTTCCTCTGGTTATAGATTAGGGGCAGCCTTGTAGAACATCTTGCATTCAGAACTCCCTGCTGCTTGTCACCTCATTCTCTATTCACTCCCACTATGATCTATGACTGCGAAGGCCAGAATTGAGGAACAGCACATCACCTTCTCCTGAGCAACACTGCGGCCACCCAGACTCAACACGTAATTCTACAACTTCAGATAACATTTCCTCTCTCTGTGTCAGAATGGCCATTTCTGCTTCAATAGACCATCTATTTGTGATATTGGCTCACATTTTCTCTCTTCATTTGTCCAGTCTGACCTGCTGGGTATGTCCTACAGGTGCATTTCACACCTTTTCACATTCCTTATCTCTATTCTTGTACCTGCCTTTACATCATGGCCTTTTCCTCTTTCTCTCTCTCTACCACATTCGCCTGATGACCAGATAACCGCTGCAACTAGTCACTGGGCAATCTTGGCCTCACCAGAGAAATTCCCCTGTCCTAACTATCACCTTCTCTTACCTTCTGTTTGTTCTCCTTCCCAGTTCTTTGATCTGAAATATTAACTGCTTCTTTTCCACAGATGTTGCTTATCCACTGAATGCTTCAACATTTTCAGTTTTTATTTAAAGTCAGTAGCTCAGTTTTTAAAAAAAAATTCAGGTTACAACAGATGTCAGTTTAACTTAAGATACGTACAGTCGGCCCTCCTTATCCGCGAGGGATTGGTTCCGGGACCCCCTGCGGATACCAAAAAATGTGGATGCTCAAGTCCCTTATTCAAACTGTCTCAATGCGACAGACCTTAGGACCCAGCGGAAACCCGGACCTTATTTAACCTGTTTCAGTGCGGTGGGCATTAGGACCCGGCAGCGGAGCTCTGAATCCTCGATGTTTCTGTTTACAAAAATAATCACGATCGCGATTTAAAATAAAGTGGAAATAATAAAGCAATTGGAAAGAGGTGGAACGCCATTGGCCATTGGAAAAGCGTTAGGCTACATTCGGTCAACGATCAGAACAATTTTAAAGGATAAAATGAGAAAGGCCCTGCCCGATTAAAACAACAATTATTATGCAGCAACGCAGTGGTTTAATTATTGGGTTTTAGGGTTTTGGGGTTTTGGGTTTTTGATCCTCCACATCAACCTGGCAGGGATGGACAGCGTGCTCGGGAGTGATCTGTCACTGGATCGAACTCGAGAACTTCCATTCCCGAGCCCGGCTCTGAAACATACATTTCTTAAGTATCTTATATGCATAGAAAGGTAAAATATGTACTATATACTAAGACAAACGTTTGACTAGCTGATGCCAAATAATATCGGATGTACCTGTTCCGATTTACTTAGTAAGAGAACTTCCATTTTTGTTCCGATCCTGATCCATGATAACCTACGCACATCCTCCCGTATACTTTAAATAATCTCTAGATTACTTATAGTATGTAAAATTGTTGTAATACTGCATTGTTTAGGGAATAATGACAAGAAAAAAAAGTCTGTACGTGTTCGAACAACAAGTGCTGGATGAGCACTTCCGGGTTTTCTCGATTCGCGGTTGGCGAATTCGCGCATGCAGAACTCGCGGATAAGGAGGGCCAACTGTATGCATAACAGCAACTTGTAATAATCATCTCCCAAAAATATTCAAATCTACTTTCATCTTATCCATGAAAACTTTGTGAGTCCTGTTTATTCATAAAACAGGTCCCCTGGATTTTAATTTAGATGCTAAAGCTAAAAGGATCAGGGCTAAGATCTGGTCTAAAGCATACCAGACAGTTAACTACTGAGGTTTACATCATCAAGAGAGAGCCCAAAATGGCTCCAGTCTGATTAAACTAGGAACTGCAAATCATTGACACCTCATTACAGCAATAGTGGAAATGTCCAAACTGGCACAAAACACACTCCAAGGTACTCTGCCAAATGAACAATATTCAATCGCTGTACACCTCCTGACAATCCGATCAATATCTACAACCTTTATAACCTTGCTAGTCTCATCAATATTCACTCCTTGCGTAACCCAGGCAACATGATCAATATTAGTTTCCTTTTACCAAGTTGACACCTATCGACAGGCATGTTCTATAAGAAATGCCCAATCTCCTGCAAATCCCTGCAGTCCAACAGAGCTTGGGTACTAGAGTCCTTTGGTCTTGTACTGGATATACAGCAGTGCTAGGAAGTTTGTGAACCCTGTAGAATTTTCTCTATTTCTGCATAAATATGACCTAAAATGTGATCAGATCTTCATGTAGGTCCTAAAACTAGATAAAGAGAACCCAATTAAACAAGTAACACAAAAATATTATATGTGTTCATTTATTTATTGAGAAAGATGATCCAATATCACATGTATTCGTTGGAAAAAGTATATACATTTCTGGGGTAATGCCTTCTACAAAAGCTATTTGGAGTCAGATGTTCCAATCAATGAGATGAGATTGAAGGTGTGGGTTGTAGAGGTGCCCTGCCCTATAAAAAACACACACTAAGTCGGGTTACTGACAGAGCCTGTTCTTCTCAAGAAAGATCAAAACCTTACCTCGATCAAAACAACTTTCAGAGGACATGGGAAGAATCGTAGAGATGCATGAAGCTGGAAAAGGCTACAAAATCATTTCTAAAGACATGAATGTTCATCAGTCCACAGTAAGAAAAGAAGGCTACAAATGGAGGAAACTCAGTACTTTTGCTACTCTCCCTAGGAGTAGGCATCCTGCAAAGATCACACCAAGGGCACAACGTGTAATACTGAAAGAGGTGGAAAAAGCCCAAGCTTAACAGCTAAATATGTGCAGAAATCTCCAAAACTTGCTAAAGTTTCTGTTCACGTGGCCACTATAAGAACACTGAACAAATATGGTGTTCATGGAAGGACACCATGGAGGAAACTGCTCTCCAAAAAAATACATTGCCTCATGTCTCAAGTTTGCAAAAGACCACCTGGATGTTCTACAAGGTTTAGGGACAATGTTCTGTGGACAGGTGAGACAAAAGTTGAACTTTTTGGCACAAATGCACATTATGATATATGGAGGAAAAAAGGCACTGCACACTAACACCAAAACCTCATCCCAACTGTGAAGCATGGTGGAAGGGCATCATGGTTTGGGGCTGTTTTGCTGCCTCAGGGCTTGGACAGCTTGTAATTGTTGAGGGAACAATGAATTCAAAATTGCATCAAGACATTTTACAGTAGACTGTCAGCATAGTAGTCTGTCACCTGAAACTTAATAGAAGTTAGATGATGCAACAAGACAATAATCTGAAACACAAGAGTAAATCAACAACAAAATGGTTTATAAAGAAGAAAATTCATATTTTGGAATGGCCGAGTCTATGTCCTGACCTTAATCCTATAGAAATGTCGTGGAAGGACCTGAAGCAAGCAGTTCATGCAAGGAAGCCCACCAACATCCCAAAGCTCAGGCAGTTTTGTAAGGAGGAATGGCTTAAAAATTCCCCCAAGCCGATGTACAGGACTGATCAATGGTTACCAGAAACATTTGGTTGAAGTTATTGCTGTACAAAGGGGTCACACCACACACTGAAAGTGAAGGTTCACGTAGTTTTTCCAACAAATGCAGGTAATATTGAATCATTTTTCTCAATAAGTAATTGAACAAACATGTTTTATGTCATATTTACGCAGAAATAGAGAAAAAGTCTACAGGGTTCACAAACTTTCTAGCACCACTGTAGAAATGCTACAAACTCTGAGTTTGTGGTTGTACATCTAAAGATTACATTAACAGCAGATACTGTTATCTCCTTCTTCTCAGAACTGCTGAGAAAGGTATCAGTCTGAAATGTGAAATATATCAGCCTCCACAGATGCCTATCGGACCTGCTGAGTATTTATAGGTTCTCTAGTCTAACTTTAGAATTCCTTAATCTTTAGTCATCTGTTGGATTTTTGATGCTGTCAGGAGACTGTGACTTTGAGTGTAAAAGCTGTTAGTTTGTATTCGCTAGTGCAGACAAACAGTATATAAAATAAACTGCTAGAAAAATAAAAGTTTTGAATATTTTGTAACTGGATATGAGAGGCTGGCCAGGATGAGTCTCTGCTTAGGATGCTAATTGATCAAAGAGGCCAGTGCCCTCAAAGTGAACATTGTTCTCACCTCGCTTGTGTTGATTTTGTGTTTCTTGGGTGCTCCCATTAAATGGATCCTGCGCAGTGGGATTCATTGTACTCTGGTGCAGAGCAGAGTCTGAATTGGTCCTGAAAGTAAATTACAAGTACTCAATCGTGATAAAATCCAGTACCAAATGTACAAGTGTGAGAAACAAAAGGACACATTAGTTAAGAAAAAAGCTAAAAGTATTTAAGAATGAATCATGGATGGCAGGAGTCCAGTAAACACAAATGACACATAGTACACTGACAATCCCAAAGAACACAGAAGTGTATCACAACAGACCCAGTGGACACATTACAGAACAAAGAAGATTCCTGCTCTTAGTAATTATAATCCCAGTTATGGATCAAAAACAGCGACAGACCCTGGATAACTACAATTCTAGTGCAAAAATTACCTTTTAACTAAATCCTAGAGTATACACTTTAGGAAAATAACAATACCTGCAAACTTATCATGGAAAAAAGCCAGACTGTATATTTATTTCAGGACAATGACAGCCTTATAACACACATTGTAAGACAAGGCCAGCCTGCTACCATTTCAGCATCTACAGCTGTTGTGTGATACCCAACCAAAGAAGTCCTTGCACTTTGTATAGAAAGTGGGATGCTGACCAGAGTCATGAGATATACTGAGTAAACATCAAAAATGTGGTTGAAGAGTAGACATTATCACTACGATTCTACATGTGACTAGAAATTTAACTAATTAATTCCATAAAATTTTCAAGTGAACATTCTATACATAACAGGTAAAAACAGAATGTTACAGAATGCTCAAAATCAAAGGACCAGTTTTGCCCCAAAGCTCAGCTACCCAAGCTTGTCCAGCCATCCCCAATAACTGAGCTGTTTTCCACCACACTTGCTGCAGCTCAGTTCAGTCACTCCCCACTCAATTCTACAACCCTCCCCCATTAATTCCTCCTCAATTAAGGATGTATTCCCTCACTAAGCCCTTCCCTGAACAAAACTATTCTTCCCTGCTTAGAAGCAGATGCATTCTCTGTTAAGCATCCTCTTATAGAGCAGAGGAATGCATATCTTCCTTGTTTTCTTACCCCACAGATGGAACTGCCCCCTCACCACCCCACTCCCCCGCTGAGTACAGTCGTTTGCAGTTCCCCAAGGAGAGAGCCCCTAGCAATAGGATTTAAGTGAAATCTCCAGAAATTTTTACCATATCTATGTGCCTACTCTAAAAGAGCTTTTATTTTTGAATAAAGCGTCTCTCACCTTCTCCAGCTGGTATCAGGTGGGGGCGACAGATAGATCGAACTATATGGACAGCTGTCTGCGTGCTGCAGAGTCAAGGAAACTTCAGAGAACAGAATATATTCTGTAACAAACTGTTAAACTGTGCAAAAAATTAAATATTATACACAAAGCTACTGTCCGGTGGAGCAATACCTATAGAAACAATATTCACATAAGCCCTCGATATCTTACTTGACCCTCTGAAACCACTTACACCAAACACTCTCCAACACCAAGATCAGCTACCACTGCATAATATTGGCCAAATTACAGCACTTTCACAGCTGAAAGTTTCACCATCTATTTGTTACATCTAGTATTATAAAATAATCTGTAAGAAAAGGAAGGCATTTGATCCATTAAATGATCGCTCCTTCAGACATCATTCTATTTATCCCGTTACTCTGTACTTACTTCAATGTTATTCACCCTCCTTTTTGAAAGTTACTACTGAATCAAGCAATTCATTTCAAATATAAACACAAATCACATAAAACCCCTTCTTCGCTTTTAACTGCTTTTCATCAAAGATTTCTGTATTAAACTCATTCTGCTACATGTCCACCCATTTCACCTACCAATCTCTTCTTGAGGTATATTAGTATCTCTTTTTAATCTCTACCAAAGGCAGCAATGGCTCTGGTACTGAACCCTCTGGAATTCTGTAAACCATCTCCAATACAAAATTATTCACACCTCTCAGTTTTGGGTCCTTTATGTAATGTTCTATCCAACTCTTGAAAAGACTAGAAGACAATTCTAAAAATTCTCTGACAGGCTTCCCACCTTGATTCCTTTGTAAGCTTGATATTACTGCACACTTTGTTACCTGCACACCAACTTGCATCAAGTGCCCTTCACTCCATTTTTTTGGTGACTATATTATTATTGAAAATCTGAATATCAGTTTCAAAATTGTCATTTGTGCTTTCAAATCTGATTCCTAACTCACTGCTCTTATCACTGACACTTTCCCCAGCTTTACAACTTCCTAGGTTAGTTACATTCTGGAATTATTACCCATGCTAATCATTTTTGAAATGAATGGTTACTAGGCCACTTCAGAGGGGCATTGAGATTAATTTACACTCCTGGGAGTCTGGGATCAGATATACACCAGAATAAGAAGCACGGACTAGAAGGGCCGAGATGGCCTGTTTCCGTGCTGTAATTGTTATATGGTTATACGAAGGGCAGTTTTTTCCTATAGGCCAAATAAAGCTAGGCAAGTGGACTTTGTTAGCTGAAGATTCTGCTTATAAAGATTGGCATTATTTGTCACATGTATATTTAAATGGGAAAATGTGTTGTTTTTGTCAACAACAAACAGTCTGAAGGTGTGCTGGGTACAGTCCACAAGTACCGCCATGCTTCCAGCACTAACCTAACATTTCCACAACTTACTAACCCTAATCTGTATATCTTTGAAATGAGGGAGGAAACTAAGATCTTTGGGGAAACCCATGAGGTCACAGGGAGAACGTACAAGCTCCTTACAGATATTGGTAGAAATTGACCCTGAATTGCTGGTGCTGTAGGGTTGTGCTAACCACTACACTATCACTTTACCCTATACTATACAACTCTATGACTAAAAGGACATTAGTGAACCAGATGGATCTTCTTACTAATCCAATACTTCTATCCTTTTACTAACATCCTTTTGTTTTGTTCAGGATTGTTTATGAATTTGAACTTGTGTCCTCAAATCATTTTCCACAGCTGAATTTCTAGGCGAATAACATAACTGCTAAAGTACTGAACTTTATTAAGATGTTCTTTAAATAAAAATTCACTACGGTTGCCTATCCTACTATTCTAGAATGGTTTTCTACTAAATTTTATTTAGTTAATCTGCTCTGAAGCATCTTGAGAAGCTTTACTACTTAAAGCACAATACGAATGCAAGTTGCTGTTGTCAGAGCAATCATTAAAACTTATATTTTAAGATATCAGTAACAAGGTGATTTATTTGTGCACATGTCAATATAGCTGAATATTGCAGAAAGTACCAATAATCCTCAAAATTGTACACTGGACCTCAAAATGCTTCATCCAAGAAAACCATGAAAGTGGTGGCAGTTCAGCACTGAACTACTCAACATTTCTTTTGAAAGCAGTGTCAGACACAAGAGCTCTTTCCTAATTGGATGACTGATAATTTTCACAGTAAGTTATTAAAGATTTCAGGAATAAAGACTAATGCATTTAGTTACGTGACTGCTCCCACTGCTTTGTGAGACTTTACCTGGCAATATAGGAGACACACTCTCACCACTGGTTATTTTTCTTCAGTGTTTCTTGCTCTGGACCAGATCTCAGCATCCATACCGCCCTGACAGAGGAAGGATATCTGACGCCCATGTTTGTCAACAGGAATGGCACGGCGGTGTGGTGATCCCAGCCGATTTTTGTCCCTGTAGACCCGATCAACCAAGCCATGGTGCCTGGTCGTTCTACTCGTGTCCAAAGCAGACGACTGGAACGGTGTCTGTAACATAAACAAGGGGAATCATAATCTGTCACAAGCAAGAGAAAATCTGCAGACGCTGGAAATCCAAGCAACACACACAAAATACTGGAGGAACTGAGCAGGCCAGGCAGCATCGATGGAAAAGAGTACAGTTGACGTTTTGGGCTGAGACCCTTCGGCAGGACTGGAGAAAAAAAGCTGAGGAGTAGACTTAAAAGGTGGGGGAGAGGAGAGAGAAACACAGGGTGATAGGTGAAACCTGAAGGGGGAGGGATGCAGTAAAGAGCTGGGAAGTTGATTGCTGAAAGTGATACAGGACTGGAGAAGCGGAAGTGATAGAAAAGGACAGAAGGCCATGGAAGAAAGAAAAGGGAAGGAGCACCAGAGGGAGGCAATGAGTGGGCAGGGAGTTCAGGTGAGAGAGGGAAAAGGGGATGGGGAATGGTGAAGGACGGGGGAGGTGGGTATTACCAGAAGTTCAAGAAATCGATGTTCATGCCATCAGGTTGGAGGCTATCCATACGAAATACAAGGTGTTATTCTTCCAACCTAAGTATTGCCTCATCACAACAGCGGAGAAGGCCATGGATAGACGTATCGGAATGGGAATGGGAAATGGAATTAAAATGGGTGGCCACTGGGAGATCCCTCTTTTTCTGGTGGACAGAGAGTAGGTGCTCGGCAAAATGGTCTCTCAATCTACGGTCTCACCAATACATAGGAGGCCACACCGGGAGCACCGGACACAGTATATGACCCCAACAGACTCACAGGTGAAGTGCCGCCTCACCTGGAAGGACTGTTTGGGGCCCCGAATGGTAGTGAAGGAGGAGGTGGAGGGGCACGTGTAGCACTTGTTCCGATTGCAAGGATAAATGTCACGAAGGAGCTCAGTGGGGAGGGACGAATGGATAAGTGGGACGTGTAGGGAGCAATCCCTGCAGAAAGCAGAAAATGGGGGGGAGGGGTGCAGAGCTGAAGGAGAAAGATGTGCTTGGTGGTGGGATCCCGTTGGAGATGGCAGAAGTTGCGGAGAATTATGTGCTGGGCGCAGAGGCTGGTGGGGTGGTAGGTGAGGACAAGAGGAAACCTATCCCTGGTAGGGTGGTGGGAAGATGGGGTGGGAGCAGACTCTTTTCTTTCTTCCATGGCCTTCTGTCTTCTTTTATCAGACTCCCCCTGCTCCCACCCTGTACTTCTTTCACCAATCAACTTCTCAGATCTTTACTTCATCCCTCCCCCTTCAGGTCTCACCTATCACCTGGTGTTTCTCTCTCTCCCCTCCCCCCACCCGTTAAATCTACTCCTCAGCTTTTTTTCTCCAGTCCTACCGAAGGGTCTCAGCCCGAAATATCGACTGTACTTTTTTTCCATAGATGCTGCCTGGCCTGCTGAGTTCCTCCAGCATTTTGTGTGTGTTGCTTGAATATTAATCTGTTCTGGAGGTCTTCCCTCTTCAGTCTCCAAACTCATAGACCATCAAACAAACCCAGCAAATGCTTTCAACAACACAAAATATGCACAAGAACTTATGTCATTGGGTGATTTATTAGAATGGACTGATCACTGGCTATCCAACTGAAAGAATCAGGCAACATTGGCTATTTTCAGGTTGTAGAAGTTTAAAATAGGGGTGCCAGAAAATATGTTGTGCTGTGTTGTGTCATACAGCATATTCAAAGCTGCGATAAACAGGTTTTTGGACTATAAAGGGGTCAGGTCGTGATTTATGTTGAGGCCAAGATTAATGATAGAGCAGGCTCCATGGACTTTATACATATTCCCATGTCTTATGTTCTCATGGTTGACAGGATCTTTGACTATGTGATTTCTAACTCCGATACTCTGGCTCGCACAGTTTTTCCCTCCCTCAGACAACCATAACTGGGTTCCCCTGGTTCCACCTTTACCTCTTCAACTTCATTCATCTTCACTTCTATCACAGAACTATTAAACTCCCTCTTCCATTCTCCTATTCTGAAGAGATAATTTTTACCACGTTACCTTGGTTCATTCCTCAACCATCACCACCACTCTTCCTTTTTGCAATGAACCTTCCCAATAAAGTAACTCCTGCCCTTTTAAATTTTCCCCTCACGTCAAGATCTCGGAACACTTTCTACCTTTTATTTTTAATTCAATAGACCATACTTACAATATGAGCTCCTCTAAACAATCTACAGATGTAGGTCAGGATTCACCTTGCTGAACACTTTAAAATTTAATTTTATTGGATGTGACCAGATCAATATTCCTTGCCCTTAACCAATCACCCTTGGGCTATGGGAGGTGATCAGCTGCAATCTATAATGTGAGCATGAATGATTCTAGGATTTAGACCTGGCAATAATGGATTTGCAAAATACTCCCAAGAAATGATGAGCATGGTGGGAGAAGAAGTTGATCTACAAGTGATATTTCTGCCCACCTTTACTTTTATAGATGGCTGTGAGAGAAATCTTGAGTTACTGCAGTGCTCTTTGGAGATGGTATCCATTGCAGTCAGGATGCACTAATAGTGGGAAGAATGAATGTTAGTGATAGGCAAGGTGAGGTTCAAATGGTGGGAGGGCTGCTTTTGTTTTATTAACTTTATGGGTGTTACTGGAGCACCAATCTTTCAGGCAGCTCTGCGCAATCGCATCATAATTTTAGTTTCAGCCTCACTGATTCTCTCCCCCACTCCCATAATTACCTCTCTGCACACAGAATCTTATGTTCCGATGAAGTTCAATGCAAGCCTGAGGAACAGCAACTCATCTTTTACCTAGACGTATCAACAGTCCTCCGTATCCAATATAGAGCACAATAATTTCAAATGATTAATGTTACCATTTACAGCTGGAACCATCTTTTTTATTGTACCATCGCTACATTATTTGCTCTGAACTAATTATTCCTGACATATACCTAACACTAGCCTTGCCCTTTGTTCTTTCCTCCTTTTCCAATTGGCCTTACATCTTAAGAGTTTTTCAAATCTTAACTTTTCCAATATTAAGCTGAAAGGTCAGTAAATTGAAAAGTTATCTCTTTCTCTTGGCATTGATGCTACAGGTCCAGTGTCTTCAGCATTTCCTGAACCCGGTCCCACAACAGCAAGATCAGGAACAGTTATTACCTTACAACCATCAGGCTCATAAACCAACATACTCTGATCTGATTCATAACTTACAGACTCACTTTAAATGACCTTTTACAACTCATGGTCTAACTTTTATTTTATTGTGCACATTGATTGTCAGCCTATTTTTTTTGTAAGTTGTTGTATTTCCTCCCACCCCCCATAAATGCCTGAACGAAAATGAATAACAATGGAGTCTATGGTAACATACACATTCTTTAACAACAAATTTACTTTTATTCCTTCATTCTAGTGCATATTAGGTTCAGACATTACACAGTGAATATGAATTCACAAGTGTTTTTATCTGAAGTATTAATGGAAACAAAGTTTAGCTTGTATGTCAAGTACACAGCCAGAACTAGTTTCTTGGTAGTTAAGTTTTATTTTATGAGGAATCCCACCAAATGAGTTTGTTGTAACCTTGTGGTTTACTATAACCCTTGGAGATCACAGCAGCTCTCCTTCAGCCACAGCTAAGTCCTATATTGTGTACATTTAGATGGATCCACTAGAAAGATTAGAACACCAAAAAGAAACATGGATCTTAGTTTTGCATATACTCAAAAAATGCGCACTGGAACACAAATACAATCATCTATGGGACAATATAAGGTTACTTACTTAGATAGGAAGAATATTAGTTACTATTCTCCGAATATAAGACATTTCTTTTCATCTTTATTCTAAATGATGCCCAGCGCTAGACTCTCAGCCTCAGGAAAATGTCTCAATGTGAATCCTGTCAAATTCTCCCAAAATCTTACAAAAAATATTGCCCCTCTTTCCCCTGAACTCCAATGGGTATGTGTCCATAGAGGGCAACCCCCTTATCCCCGTAATTTAAACTGTACTACATCCAAGGTAACTACATCTATCTTCAGATACTAAGGTCAAAACTCATGAAAGCCTGTCCAAGTGGAACAAGAATTTCTTACTCCAAAACGCAAGAGATTCTGCAGATGAAGGGTCTCAGCACGAAATGTTGGTTCTTTATTCCTTTCCACAGATGCTGCCTGACCTGCTGAGTTCCTCCAGCATTTGTGTTTCTTACTCCTACATTCATTTGAATTCTCTTGAAATAAAGGCTATCAACCTACTTACATTTCTAATTGTTTTTAAATCCACATAGTAACTTTGTTTTATGAACCAATACATCCGTGTTCATACCAACATATTTAAAGGCTGCTTTTATATTTTTCTGCTACAAAGAATACCCTCATATTTTTTGACATTACACTTCATCCACTACATTTTTATCACTTAATCTATCCATGACGCATTGCATATCACTTGCATCCACCTCAAAACATACTTCCCAAAATAATTTTGTGTTATTAGCAAACCTAGCTATATCAGACTCTGTCCCACTGGTAACAGCATGCTGACTAAATATGAACCATATATTTTACACAATTACGAGCAACCAATCCACATTCAGTCCCAATCCCACGAGTCTTTATTCTAAATCTTATCAAATGCTCAATGAAAATCCAGGTATTTTCAAATCCTTCAGCAACTACTTATCTATCCGACTGGATTGAGGCCCCCTACTTCCTTGGAACAGGAGACTGAACTGTAGGCTGCAAATAGCTTTAAGGAGTGCCAAACTATCTACATTGTAAATCCAGAATTCAACTAAAGATAAGGTCATTAACCTGAAATGTTGAATCTCCACAGATGTAGACCGAATTTGTAACAACTTTGAGCATGTTATTTTTATTTCAAATTTTCAAGGCCTGCAATACGCAGAAACAAAAATTTGAGACAAGCTAAGGGCGTTTAATTTGCTTACCACACAACATCTCAAATGTGTGGAGGTGGATTAATGTTAATCCTCCAAAACACAGTCTGGGTTGATGCATCTCCCACAGCATGACTAAAGAAATCCAATTACATCTACAGTTTAGGCTTTATGTTCAGTCATATGATAGATAATGGAACTACTAAGCTCTTAGGCATTGTCTTGATGGGAGAATGGTGATGACTCTCATTCTGATTCTCATTCATTGGCTGTAGTCCAGAAAATAAACCAAAAAGGAGAAAAGGTTCAACTGATGTAGCATCCAAACACAAAAGAAAATTCACTCAGTCACTCACAGGTTATTTCACTATTCATATGATTAAATGCTAATAATTCTGAACTTAAATTTTGTTTGAAAACTGAACATGGTAATCAAGTGACTTTAACAGACCTTAGTTTCACTGATCATTGCAAAGCCATTGGAAATGAACAACTAGATACTGAGCAATACTGTGAACATTACAATCCTAGGCAGAACTGAGAGAAGACTCAACCTATAGGTGGCTGCAAATATCATTACTGGACGGAAATTTCATCACTTCATGACTCTGTGATCTGAATTCAATCGCAAGCAGATTCACACCACCCTGAGTGCAATGTCCCTGAGGAATAGGCAATAAGGGAATAAAGAGGGAAGGTCTTGTTGCTTTAGGGAAAGAACACAAATATTATGAGGAAATTTTGTTTCTAAAATAAAAATAACTACATCCTTTGACTAAAAAAATGACTAGCTTCTCAGTCCTTTTCATCCATTAAATGCTATGAATTGTTTTATTGATTCTTAATAAAATTGTTTCCCTTCCTCCCTTATAAGTGACTAAAAGCTCCTGTCTCCAGACATTACACACCTATGTATCAGAAATTCTCAATGACTTATTGCTTGCAATGGCAGTACTGACAACTCCTGTTATTCTTTACTGCCCAGTACATACTGATTCAAAGAGGTAAATGAAAATTAAGTAAAAATGAAGATGCTGGAAATTGGAAATAACACATAAAACGTTAAATAAACAAGGAGGCCAGGCAGCATCTTTGGAAACAGAAGGTAACATTTCAGGTTCAGCAAACCTGGGAAGGAGGCTGCTTCTCTTTCCACAGATGCTGCTTGGTGTGCATAATTTTTCCAGTATTTTCTATTTTCATTCAGAGTGGTTCTCAGACAGTCCAAGTAATCCAAGGTACTAAGATGAGAACTTAAACTTCAACCCTCATTTTGCTGAGGTATAACATATCTGCGAAAGATACATAGAGGCTGTCTATTTTTAATAGTGGTCTTGAGGGCTTATAACATTAACAGAGTGAGTGAATTAACTATTTCCCTCATTATCCATGGGGTACTCTACAAATTCAGATTAACAAATGATTAGGACATCATCTTCTGCAAGTTTTTCTTTCCAATGGCAGCAATGCATGTCAAATAATTTTCCAGTTTTATTTCTGGGATGAGTTGTTTGCTTTATAATAAACCTTTAGAGAAACTCACCTGAAAAGGCAGGTCCAGAGTGGTGCTTCCTATCTGGTTGACATTGGGCAAGGAGCCTCCATAGTACTGACCCCGACCCTGTCCCAGCTGTAGGTACTGTGATTTCTGCAACTGTAACTGAGAATAAACAGACCCATTACAAGTAAGCTGACATCAACTGAGGCATTGCCTGCCCAATCTTCCAGAGGTTTTTCAAGAAAGATGGGACAACACATCAACATCACATTTCAATGACACCAGACAGTTTGTGTTCCCATTGAGCTAAAATAAAAACTTAGGGAATGCGGCACAGCAAAATAAATACCCAGAAAAACGCCTTGCTAAAGATGTTAAAACTACAAAATTAGTTTGCATAAACTAGGGTTTTAACCCTGGAATACTGGAAGCATTCAAATAGAAAGACGTATAAAATTACAAGGAGCCGCTGGTAAGCAAAGTTCAACACATGCAAATGTGAGGACATCCATTATTATTTGTGCAAATATCTGTAGAAGTATGAACATCCATGACCGTGAAGTTTCAGATAAGTCTAGGAGCCCATGTGTAGATTACTAAAATGTAGTGGTAAGGTACAAAATTAACAAAAAGGATAATGAATTTTTTTTTTTAATTTGTGAGTTTACAGCTGCACAAAACCATGGTTAGTCTGATTCTGAAGTATCGAAGATACTTAAAGGATAAAGAAGGTATGTATTGGTCTGTGGAAGCAGCTCATCACGGATTCACTAAAGCATATTAAATGATTTCACAAACAACGTTTACATTCTCTGAAATACTTAAGGTTAAGGAATAGAATTTCAGAATTTTCAGATTACATGAAATGCAAAAAAATTATAAGCAAGCAGAATATAGGAACAGATATCAAAGACACAGGCTGCTAAACCAACTGATCTAAGGTAGATTAATTACAAAGAATTGTGACGTAATATACTGGCAGTCCCGAGGTAAGACAAGGTTCCTTTGTTATCAGAACTGTCCGTAAGTCACAAATGAACAAAAAAAAGTGTGTGTGGGACAGGTTTACAGAAAAAATCTGGGAGAGTGAGAGACACCAGTTTCATTGACTCAGTGCATGTGTGAGAGAGTCTGCTCAGTGTTCCCAGCCCAATTCAACCACCAATTGTTGTGGCTCGAAGTAGTGATGCAGAGGTTTCGGTGCGGAGATAATGTGCACAGAAATACCCCATTCCCACCCAACAAAAGATGGCTGCTGCCCTACAGCAGCTTGCACATCTATTCCTGTCCATCCTGCCAGTCTTAAAAATGCACGCTTACACGTATTTATAAGCTGGCGAGGACCTGTATTTTGTAAGGTGATATGAAGAGAAACAACATGAATTGAATAGTAAAAATTTAAAGGTGATTGAGGAACCAAAAAGCTGACAAATCAAGTCAAGGAGAATATTACAAATGCCTTGGCTTTAATAGATCCCACAAAACCATTCTACCATTCATGATTCTACTTTATGTGTTAACTCAGTATATCTGATTTTTCTTCAATTCCCTTCATACATTTTTCAACAAGAATTTAATAAAGATTTACAATGTACAAATAACCCAGCGCAACTGCAACTTACAGAGGGACAGTTATAAACTTTATTCATGAAATTCTCTGATCTTCAGACAATGTAGCTTAACTATAGAATATTCCAGCGGTAATGGAATTTCTTTGCCAGTCCTCCTCAGGTTATGGCAAGGTTACATTCCTGGAAACTGTTTATAAACCCAACAGTTCACGCGTCAGACCAAAAGCCACCAAACAAGCTCCCACACGGAGGAATGCGTGCTGCCCCACAGCAACCATCCTGCTGGTCTCTCACAAACATGCTTGTATAGGCTGTACGTACAGTTGCAAGATAAAGCTTGAGAACCCTTTGTAATTACCCGGTTTTCTGCACTAATTACTCATAAAATGTGGTCTGATCTTCATTTAAGTCACAATGATAGACAAACATCATCTGCCTAAACTAATAACACACAAACAATTGCACTTTTCGTCTTTATTGAATACATTCGCAGTTCAGGCTGGAAAAAGTATGTGAACCTTTTGATTTAATAATTGGTAGAACCTCCTCTAGCAGCAATAATCTCCACCAAACATTTCCTGTAGCTGCTGATCACACTTGCACAATAGTGAGGAGGAATTTTAGACCATTCCTCCATACAAAACTGTTTGTTAATCAATATTTATAGGATACCCTGCATGAACAACCTTTTTCAGCTTATGCCACAGCATCATAATTGGGTTAAGGTATGGTCTCTGATTTGGCCATCCGAAACACAAATTTACTGTTTTTGATTTACTCCTGTGTTCCTTGTGTTCATTGTCTTGTTGCATCATCCAACCTTTATTAAGCTTCAGGTGACAGACCACCACCTTGACATTTTCCTGTAAAATGTTTTGATACAATTTTCAATTCATTGTTCCGTCAATGATTGCAAGCTGTACAGGCCCTGAGGCAGCAAAGCAGCCTCAAGCCACAGTTCTTTACAGTTGGAATGAGGTTTTGGTGTTGGCGTGCAGTGCCCTTTTCTCCACCAAACACTGTGTGCATTTCTGCCAAAAAGTTCAACTTGTGTCTCATCTGTCCTCAGAGCATTGTCCCCGAAGTGTTGTGGAACATCCAGGTGGTCTTTGCAAACCTGAGATATGCAACAATATATCTTTGGACAGCAGTGGTTTCCTCTGTGGCGCCCTTCCATGAACACCATTCTTGTTCGGTGTTTTTCTTATAGTGGACACATGAACAGAGACTTTAGCATGTCCTAGAGATTTCTGCAGGTCTTTTGCTGTTACCTTGGGTACTTTTTCACCTCCTTCAGTAACAATAGTACTGAATTTCCTCCATTTGTAGACAATTTCTCTTACTGTGGACTGATGAACACTCAGATCTTTAGAAATGCTTTTGCGGCCTTTTCCAGCTTCATGCATCTCTACAATTCTTCTAAGGCCCAAGGTCCTCTGAAAGTTGTTTTCATCGATGCCTGGTGCACACAAAGAGATCGTTCTTGAGAAGAGTAGGCTGACTTTGTGTGCCTTTTTTTATAGAGCAGAGCACCTCTAAAACCCACACCTCCAATCTCAGCTCATTGAATGGAACACCTGACTCCAAATAGCTTTTGTGGAAGGCATTGCCCCAGAGGCTTACTTACTTTTTTGAAACTAGACAGTGATTGCTTAAATGGTGTACTTTGTATTGATGAGAAGTACAATTGTTTGTGTGTTATTAGTTAAGGCAGATTGTATTTGTCTATTATTGTGACTTAGATAAAGATCAGGCCACATTTTATGATTATTTAATGAAAACAGGTAATTGCAAAGGGTTCACAAACTTTTTCTTGCAACTGTAAGTCAGGCATTCATAAACTGGGGAGGAGCTGCAATGTCAGTTGCCCTTAGTATCTTGAAAACTTCAGCCAAGTTATTATTTAATTTTCTAAATTCGACAGACTGCAACCCTTATTTGTGTAATTAAAAAAAAGTACAATTGGAATTGACATATTTCTGGAAAACCTACTGCACACCTTCCAAGGCCAATGTATTCTCACTAGGGATGGTCTCCTAAACTGCCTGCAGTACTGTACCTGATGGTGCTATATCCCTTCCTATACAAAGACTAATATTCCATTATCTTATTTTGATCATTTCTGTCTCCGTGCTCCTGGCACTTTAATGATCTGTGTTCATAGATTATCAAATGTTACCATTTAGAAAGTTTCTATTATATTCTTTCTAACTCTAAAGTAGGTAACTACACACTTTCCTACTTTGAAATTCACTTGACCGTTTTTCCAAACTCCATAAATTTTTTCAATCTTTGTTTTCTGTTTCCATCAATACTGCCTGTAACATCACAGATCTTTGTAGTGTCAGTAAATTTGGAATATGTTGTTGTCCATCCCAAAATATAAGTTTTGTGTAAATATGGGTATCAATTACACTATCAACAGAGATCCTGTGGATCTATGAAACTATGAAAATTCATATTGAAATTTTACAATGAAATGTTGCCAATTTGAGTACAATCATTGTTTCTGCCTTCCCTGCTCATTTACCCAATTTTCATTAATTCAACACATTCAACCTTAAATGTGGTATAATATCCAATGCCTCGGGAGGTCCATGTGTACATAATAGTCACTTGCATACTTGCCTGCCCTACCTGACTCCATCTGCCCAATATTTCAATCAACTCCTTCAGAAGATCAATCTGGATCATTAGACATGACCAACTCTGCGAATCCAGGTTTCTTTGCTCCGATCAGCTCAACACTGTTAAGTGTTCAGTCACCCTTAATTAGATACTACTAATTTCCCGGTGGGAGATGTTAAGATAACCAGACTATGACCAATTCCACCCACCCAAGATTTGCATCTTTCTCAAATAATGAAATGGCTGATACGTGCATTAAAAGTGTCTTAGAAGATTACAGTTAGAGCATCTGTAATATTTTAATCTACTCATTAAAATCGGAGTACAGAAATTATCTTTTTCTGGAGATATGTCACTCTCTGCTGCCTTTATTTACTTCCTTTTTATTAACTTATTCATGTTTATTCTGGTAAATCACTCCACAATTCATGACTTTGACAGGTGCATCATCACCAAGGCTAATCCACTGATAACACTAATGCGACATAATTATTCAGAAAGGTCACTATACCTTACTTTACTTTTGAGATGTTATGTTTCAATAAGCATCATAATTTTTTTTGTTTAGATACAGCTTACATTTGATTCCGATCTTAAATGTTTAGCATCTTTTGCTATTCTTTGTATCTCCCTAAATGTCCAAGCTCTGTGCTAGATTCACATATATCATTTTATTTCTGTCCAGAGGTTTACCAACTATATAATATTAAACTTTTCTTGAAAGCCGTAGAGTTATTTTACCCACTAACAGATATGCCCAATTTGTTATGGACAGTCTTTGTCACTTTGCTTGTAAGTCAAACTTACCTAAAACTTATCTGGAATCCAGTTTGCATTTTTCATTTCTGAACAGTACATCAAACTGGATTTTGTTATGGTCACTGTTTCATAGATGTTCAAGTTTCATTAAGCTTGTTAGCAAAACCTTCCTCCAAAAAATTGATCACTTTTTAAGCATGAATTAGTTTGTTTATCCACAAATATCTCAGACACAGTATTTCCACTAATGCCATCCTGCATTTACTCTGTTTTAGTCACTAATTTCTGCTAATTTGCTATTGTTATACCCAATGCTCTCCAGCATCTTAAATCATTTTCTATTTAAGTAACAGCTGAACTCTCTTTATATTCTCTCTCATCATTGGCTTATTTTTTTAAATCATTATGACTATTTCTAAAACTTCCCCTTCTCTTCTTGAATAGAGGTTGTTTATTTTAGTATATTCATTTCCCAGCCCTGACCATTTTGCAGTCCCATCTCAGCTATTATCATGTACTACCTTTCTGACATTTCTACTTATGCCTGCCATGTGCATGCAAGAGAAAGCTAAAGGCATTAATTGTCAAGGGAATGTGGTCAGACTTTCTTTTTTGGAATGTATCAGTGTCTGGTTGTTATTTGAACTTAGCTTGCATCAAACCCAAATAATGTCTATATAAAGTTGGGATTGCTATAGAAAGTGTTACAAAAGGAATGGAATTCTTACTACACATAATCTCTGACATGATTTAAGAAAAGTCAATAATCACAAAATCAGAGAGATCATCTGGCCCATCAAATCAGTATCAGCTCTATTCAAAACCTATCCTGCTTGTCCCACACCTGCACCTTCTCCCCACAGATCTACAAACCATTTTAAAGCACATATCCAATTCATTTTGACAGCTACTATTAAATTTACCTTCCTTAGGCCAACTAGATCTTAATCACTTGCTGCAAAAAAAGTTGCTCTTCACATCACTTTTGGTTTTGACCATTTCCATCTATAACCACTGATTCTTGACCTGACAATGGGAACAGTCTCTCTCTCTCGATCCTTCACGATTTTAAGGACATTTATCTGGTTTGCTCTTAACTATCTCTGTTCCAAGGAAAACAATTCCAACTTCAGTTTATCAATGTAACCATTTCAATATGCATACGAAGATGGTTGGGACAGGATTCTGCCTTGAGGAACCCCTGCACTTGCCTCCAATTAATACTATCTTCCTGTGTACCAAATGTGACTTCTGCCAGTGAAGAAATTTTCCCTTATTCATATCAACTTCATTTTACCAGGGCTTCTTGATGCCACAGGCATCACTCTCAGCTCATCTTTGTAATTTAGGTCAAGTTTGGATCAAAGGTTTGAGTTAAGTAGACTTGGT
The DNA here is from genome assembly GCF_030028105.1 of Mobula birostris. Lineage (NCBI taxonomy): Eukaryota > Metazoa > Chordata > Chondrichthyes > Myliobatiformes > Myliobatidae > Mobula > Mobula birostris. The sequence goes on along the minus strand of NC_092395.1, from coordinate 24,930,157 downwards.
TGGGATCTAAATCATAATTGCCACTTGGACACCATCCTTAACAACATCTGGCATTTTGCTGATGACTGAAAAACATATGATATACCAGAAATTCAACAGTTATTTTGAGGACTGCATATTTTACATTTCATTCTACTGAAACTGGTCAGCAAAAAATGCTTCTAGTTCTGGCACACAGTTTGATAATGAAGTCTGTGGTAGGAATACACGTATTTGGTTTGTGAATCAAATTGGTTATAGTTTGACTTCTCTAATGATGGGAGACCTCAGGAGGCCTAGGTAATTCGACTAATCAGCAATTCTGACTGAAGACTGCTACATATTCTGAGCTTTGAACTTACTGAAAATGAGAATGATTAAGGAGTCTCCTCTTCATACCAAGACAGCAAGATGATGTTTAATTATTCACTATCACATGGCTTCCACTAGAAGGATTTAAGGATGACAAGTTTGCCATACGAGGAGAAATTGAGAATATTAGGCTTGTGTTCCCTAGAGTTTAAAACAAAATGAGAGGAGATCGCAATGAAATTTGCAAAATTTGTCAAGGACTTGAAAGGAAGGATGCAGGATATTTTTATTCTGGCTAAGGATTCTGGAACCAGGTTTACAATCTAACAATTTGGGGTAGACTGTTTATGATTAAGGTAAGGACTCCTTTCCCCTACTGAAGAGGGCAGTGAATCTTTAGGAATTCCCTAACTCAAACAGCTCCAGAGATTTATTTGAGTTTGTTCAAAGCCAAAAGTTGAATTCTGGGAATAAGGGAATCCAGGGATATGCAGATCATGCAGGAAAATTGAAATGAGCAACAGGATCACCTGTGAGCTTGATCAACGACAGAGAAGAGCTGAAAGCCCAGATAGCCATCTTCCACTCATATTTCTTCTGTTCTTATGTACATGTTAGGGTCTAATTTTAAAATATAGCTTGCACTGTACTTGATCTCCTCCTCTACTCTTCCCACTGAACCCAGGTGCCCCCATGATGGCAATGGCAGAGTGAGGGATGTCAGGTACTAAGATCATAGACCATGATGTAGTATGTTGTGGCTTATTGAGCTGCTGCTGATAAGCCACAATGCCTCATGGAAATTCAGCTTTAAGCTGCTATATTTGTTCTGTGTCCATCCTTTCCAGTAATGCCTCACAACGCAATGAAAAGTGTCATCTTTGTAAAGGGAGAATTTTATTGATAGTCAACTCCTATCAATATCATGAACAGATACAAGTAAATTAGTGAGGATGAGAATGTGTTCTCTATCTTGTGTTCCCACATGCACTACCTGCCACAAACTGATAGCTATGTCCTTCAGGACTTGGCTGCAAGTTCCTATCTCCTATTTCTTACAGAGTGAATATTCCCTCTCTTTTTCTCATTATCCCTTCAAGCCAATTTGAAATTCCCTACCGACAGACAAAATGCAATATTTACAGAACTTTCCGGTCCCTCAACTATAGAATCCCATAAAACCACATTTACTATTTCAAGTTGTCACAATCAGTATTCTGGCTATCCATCCAACAGATTTTATCCAGACACCCATAAAGAGCTAAGCCACCCCAGAAATGATCTAAAAGATATGACTAAAGATAATCTCCATGAAACATTAACACTATTTTCTCTCTCTGCTGTTACTGTATTTCATTATTTTCCATTTCATTCCAGTGATGATGCCAGAAAACATCATTCTCTCCCTCAAAAAGGTGGAGGATTAATTGCAAATTTGAAAACTGAGATAGGTGACTAAATAATGTAAGATTATAGAAGTGAACAAATAAGCAGTTACATATACAGAAATGCAGGTCCACTTCAAAACTCAAGGGGCTGAGTGGCCTATTTCTGTTCCTCATTTTGTTGCCCAATTATCTTTAATGCTATCCTCTACTTTGATACTACCAGAAAAAACGGTTTATCCTTTGATCAGATATCGATCAAATCCACCGCCGGAGGGATCCCATTTCTGCTTTTCATTAAGTCTGTGCAAGTGAAGCAGCTGCGCCTAGTGTTCACACTATTCAAAAGCATCAGTTTTGTTGTTGACATTGTTTAGTTTGTCGCTGAAATATAAATGGGCATTCATATGGAAGCAATGTTCTGTTGATAAAAGGTGCATTTCTTAAAACACAAAGCCATAAGTCCAACAATACTCAAAGCAAACAAAACCTGCTAGTTTGTTAGGTGGCAGGAAAACAGAACAAGCACTTTAACTGACAACAAACTGCACCAACTTTCAATTTCTGGGAATCTGTTTACATTTCTTGACACATTCCTGCATCTGAAACTAACGCAGCCTGTTTCACTCAACACATTGAAAACAATCCAAAACTTATGTACCAAGAAATTCAAATATAAGCCAAATGCACAATTATCCTCCGAACATAAGATCTTTAAGAATTTCACTAAAAAGAATTGGGATATGGTGAGAAAATTATTCCAAAAAGTGATGGGGGGCGACAAAGGTACGCAGCGAGTGGGGTAAATTGTTTTGGTACTGATACCCCTGAACAAATATTGATTCTTATGTCTCAGATTGGTGGGTTGTGGGGGTGAACTTCTTGCATTTATGTGGTATCTTTATTTAGACAAAATATTTCACAGTGCTTTACAAGGTGGATCAGAGTGGACTCATTTAATTTTTACTGTGCGCTAGTGACGAGGTTCGCTGTGATGTTGTGGGAGTTAGGGGCGTTCTCTGCAATCAGGGAGTCAGTGTAGGCTTGTTGGGTTTAACGTGGAGCATAGGGGTGTCAGGCGGTACGATATGTCAGGGCATTCAGTGACAAATTAATGATTTGGGGTCTTTACGTTGCTGGAGATTTCAGCGGTTCAGTGTAGGGTCATGGGGTAAGGAGCGGTGAGATCTAGGTTCATTCTGAGTCAACAGTGCCGTGTGGGGGCGGGGTGTTAACTGAGCCGAATGGGGTTAATGTGGGTTGGGGAAGAATCAGCGTGTGCCGTAGGGGTAGGTTCGGAATGAGATCTGGCAGTTCAGTGTGGGGTCGGCGGGTTCATAGAGGAATGCAAATAAGCAAATAGGCCCGGTCTGGAGACCGATAACGGCCGCTCTTGCAAATGTCCCCGTCGGCTCCGGAAGAGTCCTGTGACTACGCGCTAGAGCCCGTGGACACTCGGCTCCTGTGGAAGTTCAGGCAGCGCCGGCCCCTTTCCACGGCCTGAGGTCCGGGGGCTGCCGCATCCCACCCCCAGCTGCAGCCTCCCGTGGACAGCGAGCGGCCCCCAAGCAGAGGCGCGGACTCACTCGGGCCGCCCGGGTGATGCTCAGGTCCTTCATCACTTCCTCGAAAGCCGCCGTCTCCTCCGCCTGTTTCTGGGTGTGGAGAGCGATCTTCTCGCTGAATTTCCGCGGGTTGTTCGACGCCGCCATTTTCCGCAACCGCCTCCTTCATCCTACGCCACCACGCACGCACGCAACAACCTCTGCGTCAGCACGCACAGGAGGAACAAGCCCGCGGGGGCTTCGCTCGTCCCATCCTCTTGCAAGTTTGTTCCTCAGCAGCCAAACCCAAAGCCCGCATTTCTATGCACTAAGCCCACTCTCCATCACCCAGGCAAGCGTGTTCCTCACGAGAGACCGCAGGCGCTTGAAATCTGGAGCAAAGCACAAAGGAGCTGCAGGAACTCGTGGGGTCAGACAGTCTCTGAGGAGGGAAATGGACAGTTAGTACTTAGGGTTGCAACCCTCCGACATTCCAGATAAAAGGCTCGACCCGAACCGTCCATTTCCCTTCAGTGCTGCTCGCTGAATTCCTCTAGTACTTCTGTGTGTTACCCCTCATCCAACTCTGACACTGACAATCAACACACTCCCGATCCCATCCACGCACCAGCCCCTGCTCTCTCTTCCCAATTCTCTTCTCTATGCACACTCTCCATTTCCTGCACCCTCAAATTTTCTTTCCCAGCCTCTCTTCCAACCCTATACTTTCAAACTAATCTCCATTTTATTCCTTGCTGAACCTCATGGCCCCATCCATCCTTCCTGAGCCCAGACCCCACTAGCCCAGAGTTGACAAGGAATATGGAGTCGTGACAAGGATCCAGTCTGAGTGATTAGTGTTAGTCCTGGCAAATGGAATACACGGGTAGCAGCAGCTCATATCTCAACTACAAGTGTAATATTACATTTTACATAGATGGTTTAAATTAGTGGCAGAACAGTATTCAGTTTCTAGACACAAGTAATTACCAAATATATTAGTGTTCAACATTCAGTGCATTTCAACATAGATTCCACACTTTATTTCCAGATGTCATAATCACACAGTTTGATTAATTAATGGAAAATGGTCCTAGTAGCAGCAGAATTCCATGAATTTTGAATAGATTCCAGATTTCTGAAGAATTCCCATTTGCTTTTCTTTGCATTAGGTGGTTTTAAGAGGCTTGTATCAAAACTTGATCATTCAGTGATTTAAAAATCAATTTGATTGGGGGGGGAGAAGGCGGGAGAACAACAGGAGTTGGCATGCAAGAGTCGGGCAACACAAGCTACAGTGAGATATACAAGGCAACAGGGGCTGCAGGCCAGCACCTTGCATTTTGATTTGCTTTGCTGCCCATTCACAGGCTGTATTTAAATCCTTCCAGATCCAATGGCTTCTTGGAGCTAAATAGGAACTTACTACAATGAATGCAGCACCATGGAAGTAGTGAGCCTATGCATGGTACAAAGCAAAGTAGTGAAGGCCAACTGAGTAGTCAGCTGTCTTTTCATCCCCAAAATTAATCAAGGTCTCTGGCAAAGTGGTTAGGTGGCTGATCAGTGAAAACTCCTGGATAAAACTGGCTTTGAACTGATTCTTTACAATTTTGGACAAACAAGTGTAGTGATGTTAACAGATCCGTTGGGCTCTCTTCCCAGTCCCCATTCCAGCTTCTTAATCTATCCAGGAGCATTACCATCACTATCTCTGTGCTGAAAGCTGTGGAAAGACAACAGGAGCACAGGCAATCCCTGCTAAAGATTCGGGGAAATGCAGGTCCCTCTCCCACTCGTCTGTCCCAATGTTATAAACCTGCACAACACTGGTCACGTTGTTTAAGTGCCAATTATAACCTCCCACCACATAGATCTTTCTATGTAATACACAGCAACCTGCTTCAGACTGGCCTGTCCTCATTGGACTGACACTGGTCCACTGGTCATTCTCAGGGATGTAATACTCAACAGCCAGGACATCAAAGCAGTGGTCAACATGGTCCATCCGGCCACCCAAAGCATAGATCCTCCCATTTGCCCCGACCATTGAGTGAAGCACCCGCGGCTCATTCATTGAAGCCTTTTGTTCCCAGAGATCTGTTTCAGGACTATAACAGTGAAGAGATTTCTTATCTTCAATGGTGATACCATACCCTCCAGAGATGTAGAGCTTGCTCCCACTGGATGTCCCTGCATGTCCCCATGTCCGCCGTTTCAAGCAACAAACATTGGTCCATTCATTGCGTCGTGGGGAATAACACTCTACTGTGGAGAGGCTCCCGGAAAGGTTACGACCCCCAGTGGCGAACAGCATCCCTTGCAGCACATCCAGCTGGAACTGAATGCGAGCCTCCTGCATGGCACAAATGCGCAGCCAATGACTGAGATGCGGGTCATAGCGGAAACAACAGCTGACTGCCCCTTCACCGCTGCGGTACTGCAAGTGCTGACCTCCCACCACGTACACAAAATTGTCCAAGACAGCTACACAGGCGTGGCTGCAGCCTATCTCCATCTCGGGCCACTCCGAGAACTGACGGGCATTCCCATCTGCAAGAACAAAGACTTTGCGGCTGACTGTCCTGTTGTTGTCAGTGTAGGGAGTGCCGCCAAAGGCAACTAGGGAGAGGGTATCTGAGCGGATCATAGTTCGGCTGCACTGCATCTCATGCTGTCGGAATGGCAGAATTTGGTAGTTAAAGGCTTCCAACAAATACTGACGACACATGGGATCGTCCAGCATTAAGCTTTGTGTCTGGACGCTATCCACTAGCTCAGTGGACTTCATCAAAGGGAAGCGGATGTGGCAGAGGACCAGGCTGGCATTAGCTTGTCGTGTCTCATCATACTGCAACCACCTGATGGCAGCGCGGAATAGGTCAACTTCACTGCAGTTCTTCAGCTTGTTGCTTTTCAGGAAGAAGACAAGGCGCTCGAGGGGAAGGTGCAGGAAATCCTCTTCCTCTGCAATTTGTAAGAAATGAGCAAAGGTAAAGGCATCCACTGACTCTTTCAGGGAGGTGAGGCTGAAAGTGGTGGCCATCTGGCCAATGTTGAGGCAAGTCTCCACGCTCATGGCCGACTTTAGGAACTGCTCACACAATTCAACCACAGGCGTGATCTGCAGGAAGACAGCAGCTCCCAGCACGTCTTGTACGCAGTCAAGGTCCAATGTCACCTCAGCACTGTATGCAAAATCAATGATGTGTCTCAGACCCCTGGCAGACACCCCTTTCAACTCAATGACATCTTGGCCCATTTCCCGCATTCCCCCTGTGAACATCGCCCTGGGAAGAAACAGATCCAAAAATGAACCAAACACATAGCAGATGGATGATCATGACATTAACACTTTACTCAATGTAGAGTTTGCTGTGAATAAATCAATTGCTTCATTTTTATATAACAATTCAATTCAGAACATCACAAATCTCTCCCAAATCTTTCCTGCTCCAAGAACAATCAGTTTCTCAAATCTCTCCATTTAACTGTGGAAACTCATCCCTAGAACCATCCTAGTGAACCTCTTAAACCTGAAAGTTGATTTTCTCCGGCTGTAGGGGTAACCAGCAATTTGTAAGGTTTTGGTTTGACTTCACTCTTTTTCTACTTAAACCTATTTATGAAGCTTAGCATCCCTTCTTAACTTCCCTTATCAGCTAGCATTTCCACCTTTAACAATGACCAAAAATGTCTCTTTCCTCTGCTTCATGTTGTCTCAGCCTATCTAAATTATTTTCCTGAAGTGCAGAACTTCACAGTTTCTGATATTAAAATGTACCTTCAGTCCATTTTATTAGTCCTTTATTTTTAGTTCATTCACAGGATGTGGATGTCATGGGCAATTCTAACACTTATCGTCTATCCCTGATCTGAGGCTGTTAAGGTCACACACATTAGTCAGTCTGGTGTCCCAATCAAGCATCCTGGGTATGGATGGTAAATTTTCTTCCTTGATGGTGGGTTTTTACAATAATCTTGTAGTTTTCTCATTACTGAGATGAGCTTTCTTTTTACTTAATTAATTAAACTTAAAGCTCCCAACTCAATGATGGGATTGAAACTATGGTTCAAGAACACTGGCCGTTAAAGCATTAGCAACCACTGTTGTGTTGAAATGTGCCTGTATCCCATTTTAGCACTTTGCCATCAATTAACAAATTATACTCTCTATCTTCAAGCCAAAGCAATTTAAACATAAAAATTTAAGACCAATCACAGGTGATTAAAATTTCCTACCATTCACCATCTCCTTTCCGACAGCCTCTACCACTGCCCCCTGATATACGTGTTTCTATTTTTGAAGTAAGTTGCCTCTGTTGTACTTATTCAAATGTCTCTGAAAAATCAATATATAATAGGCATCTATTACATAACCTTCATCATTCTCTTCTATTGGCTTAAAGAACATAATTTGTGCTCAAATTATTTATGCTCAATTCTCAAAAAATTGATTTAATCTTTGAGGAATTTTGTTTTAATTATTTTATGTTGGATCGACATTGCTTTTCATTTTAATGCCATCCATCATTAGTTTATTTTTATTCCTCCTACACTTTCCCACCCGCACCAGACAGCACGAAGGCTTAATGCCAATTGCTGGGAAGGAAAAGGAGCTGAACCAGACACATTCCTTCTATGGCATCAGCTTAAGTATTTGACCCAGAAGCTGGGTCAGCACTAAATTTCCTCTGGAAATATTTCTTATAATAATCAATACTTCTATTTCTTGCCTCAACTCATATTCTTCTGTTGAAACATATCTGTGGAACTCTCTTCCACAGCATACCCTCAATGGCCACCTTGTTAGGTACCCCTTACAGCTAACGTGACCAACTAAGTGAGTCTTAGTGGCTTTCTGCTGTTGTAGCCCATCCATTACAAGGTTTGGCTTATTGTGCGTTCAGAGATGCTCTTCTGCACATCACTGTTGTAACACAGTTATTTGAGTTACTGTCGCCTTCCCGCCAGTTTGCATCAGTCTGGCCATTGTCCCATGGGCTCTGATTAACAAGGCATTGTCGTCCAAAAAACTGCCACTTGCTGAATGTTCTTTTGAGTTTCTGAGATACTCAAACCACCCCCTCAGGCACCAACAATCATTCCGCGGCCAAAGTCACTTAGATCACATTTCTGTAGCAACCCACACAAGATGCTAGTGGAACTCAGCAGGTCGGGCAGCATCTATGGAATTGAATAAACAGTTGTTGTTTCGGGCCGAGACCCTCTCAGCATTCTGTGTGTGTTGCTCCGGATTTCCAACACCTGTGTTTATAGATCATATTTCTTCCCCAATCTGATGTTTAGTCTGAACAACAACTGAACCTCTTAACCATGTCTGCATGTTTTTAGTCACTGATTTGCTACCACATGATTGGCTGATTAGGTATTTGCATTAATGAGCAGGTGTACATACACCTAATGAAATGGCTACTGTGTAAATATCATAATGCAATCTATCCAAAGTAATCTGTTTGCTCTCAGAAAACCTCTTCTCTTACCAACTAAATTTAGCAACCGTGAAAGGCATTGCAACTTAATAAAGCACCCCAATATGTCCTCCTGTTTAACTCATGTCATTGGATATGTAAGAATGAGATTTGAGGTCAGTAAGTGATATTGCACCCAGACTGACAGGGAAATAGAATGAGACCTGCTGTCGACTGTGAGCAAGATCAGAGTTGGGGTCTGAATGCCTGGTATTGTGATCATTTTGATGCTCACTAGGATTTCACATTGAAGTCTTGACAGAAAGAATATATTTGCAGAGCACTGGTACTTTGTAATTTAGTTTCATCCAATGAATCACAGAGGAGTCAGTACTGCAGCGCAGAAGATTCGCTTGTCAACTCAGTTCCCATTCATGCCAGTTTATATTGAATGATTCACTGTTTACCTCATTGCCAAAATTTGTATTAGCAACAAATGTTTAAATACTGTTCCCTACATCCAAGTCCGTGATGTTAAAATATAACAAGAAAAGCAACAGGGCAATTTGGCAGTTACATTTGACAAGAAGATCCTTTTAAAATCAAGTTCAGTGGGGCAAAATGTTTCTCTTTCAACTGATTCCAAGCCCACACCATCAGGTTCAGGAACAGTTACTACCCTTCAACCATCGCAGCGTGGATAACTTCACTCACCTCAGCTCTGAACTGATTCCACAACCTACAGACTCACTTTCAAGGAGTCTACAACTCAGGTTCTCAGTATTTTTTTACATTTTTAAAATTTGCAATTTAACTTATTTTGCACTTTGTTGTTTGTCGGTCTTTGTGTGTAGTTTTTTTTGTTGATTCCATTGTATTTCTCTGTTCTACTGTGAATGCCTGTGAGAAAATGAATATCAAGGTAGTATACAGTGACAGACTAACTTTGATAATAAATGTACATTGAACTTTGAACTTTTATTTGGCAGCCTTCACTATGATGTGGGAGCCGATCCACTAACCCCCTGCTTATATCACACCTCTTGCACCAGTTGTTCACAGGATGTGGATATGACTTATAATACCAGCACCTATTGTCCATCCTCAACTGCCCTGAATCCCAGCAGTATAAAGAAACGATTAAACAGGTGGGATACAAAGCATCTCGGCCACCTACATTTAAGAATGCTTACAAAAAAATGAGAGCGCAAACCAAGGTATCTCCATTATTTGAAAATAATTCTGCAACAGTCTGCAACGTTAAAGATGCCACATAAACATAATTTGCCGGGCTGTTTTAGATTAACTAACAGAACAGAAAAATCCAAAATGATTATATTATTGATTGCTGTCCACCACCACTTTACAATATATTGTCCACCCACTGCATATAACCCATGCCCATGCACATCAACACAAACCCATCCTGGAGCTTCTATCCAAAATGCCTGAATGAATTGGATGACAAGAGTCACAACTGTCTTTGCAATCAAAGATCTAGATCAGAGGTTCCCAACCTGGTGTCCACGCACCCCTCGGATAAAGGTTGGGAATCCCTGATCTAGATCAAAGAGCCAGGACTATAAAGTTAAATGCAAAGAACCTAGAACAACAAAGATATCAAGGCTGTGTATTTTGCTATGAAGTAAGAAGTTGAAACAAAAGCTCAGTCAACATTTGAGATTAGATTATGGCATGGGTCAAGGAGGAGATTGGGAACTGGAGTGATACTGAAGGTAAATGTAGAGGGAGCTATATAATCACAAAGAGGGGAAACAATATCTGATGCAGGATGAGGTGGCCTGTTTCTATATTCTAACATATGGATGTCTGACAAGTATTCACGGGGAGGAAATAAGTGCAAGATGCAAGGCAACAGATTACATGATTGACATCCTTTCTAAATCTCATCAGCATACACTTTGTAGCTGTAAAATACATCTTCACAATGCAGCAACAACTTTTCACAGCCTGAGGAAACCATGGTTTCAAAGATCACTCCAGAGATTTCCTGGTGTTCCAGACTAATTCCTATCCTCCAACCAATATATTTTTAAAAAAATCATTTGGCCACTGTGATTGGTGGAAGCTTGCTGTACACTAACTGCTAAAACACTTCTTACTTTAATTATTCTTCAAAGGCACTTCAATGGCTGTAAATGCTACGCTGGCCAGTGAAAACTGCAATATAAATGTGAACCCATCTTTCAACTTGAAGAGTATCTCACCATCCCTGCGACCTCTTTTTCACAGTAGGAATAACACTGGGTGGACCAGATCCTCATTCTTAATGACGCCGATCATGGAACCACTGGAGGAATCCAGCATGAGAACTATAGTTAAGAGGAATGAGGGGATCTCATCAAAACATACACAACCAAATCTTGCTGCATTGTCCCATGGTCTCCATGTGGCCACATTTATCAAGTCCAAGGGCAGAGGAATCGTTTTATTGACATGAAGCATCCAGACTCTATCGAAGCAGGCTCCATACTAACAGGATCTCAGACAACATCCTGATATCTTCGATGGTCAGCAAAGCTGTGAATATCAACAACCTGATGGCAGGAACATTGACTTCTCAAACTTTCGCTAATGCCCCACCTCCCCCTCGTACCCCATCTGTTATTTATTTATATACACACACATTCTTTTTCTCTCTCTCCTTTTTCTCCCTCTGTCCCTCTCACTGTACTCCTTGCCCATCCTCTGGGCTCCCCCTCCCTTTTCTTTCTCCCTGGGCTCCCGTCCCATGATCCTCTTATATCCCTTTTGCCAGTCAACTGTCCAGCTCTTGGCTCCATCCCTCCCCCTCCTGTCTTCTCCTATCATTTCGGATCTCCCCCTCCCCCTCTCAAATCTCTTACTATCTCTTCTTTCAGTTAGTCCTGACGAAGGGTCTCAGCCCGAAACGTCGACTGTACCTCTTCCTAGAGATGCTGCCTGGCCTGCTGCGTTCACCAGCAACTTTTGTGTGTGTTGCTTGAAATTCCAGCATCTGCAGATTTCCTCGTGTTTGCGTTTTTAACATCAATACTTTTTAAATATCTGTTTTATAAGTAGAAATAATTTAAAATATTAAACTGAAATAATTCAAAATGGAACTTAACTTCAACATTGCTTCTTCTTTACATCTTCATTGATGTAGATGGAGCTATATAATTCCTATGATAAATGCTGGGGAATCACAGCAAAACTGGTTTGACTACTGAACTCCTTGTGGAGTTGTACGTATTGGGAACACCAAATCTATCGGTAAGTTTGGGATTTCCATATTTGAAATCCCAGACCAGCTCCCAATTAAATGGGTAAATGCAGGTGGTTTCAGAGTTGATGCTGAGAGACTGGAGGATCTGGAATCAAGGGTCATAATCTTGGACATACAAGCCTGAACTGCAGAAAAACATCTTTAAGCAAAAGGGTCCATCACTGTGTAAAACAGTGGGAACCACTGACCAATCTCACGTAAAGAACAACAGTCTCTCCTTAAGGCAGGGGTTCCCAACCTTAATTTATGCCATGGGTGCCCTAACGTTAATCAAGGGATCCATGGACCCCAGGTTGGCAACCTCTGTCTTGAGAGATAAACCGAGAGCCCACCCCAACTCAGAATGAGGGATGTGGCACCTCCAACTATTACACCTTAAGAATAAGGGACAAGTTGACTCTCAATCACCAACTCCTAGCACCAATACCAATCTCCCCCCACCATAAAATAAAATGAAAAGGGGAATGGGACTTCATCCCACACCCCTACAAACACAGAATGTGGTATGAAATGAGACTCATTAGAATGAAGGATAGGGTGACCTCCTTCCCCGACTCACTCCAGAATGACAGATGGGGCAACCCACAACCTACTGCCAATCTCTTCATCACCTTACACTCCCCAAGAGTGAGGGATGGAATCCCAGCCATCCCACTTTCTGAGGGCTTTGTTCTCCCCAGAATGAGTCCCACCTTACCCTTGTTCACCTCATTCCATGAATCCCAAAATTCCCTTCCTCTTCCCATGGAATGAGGGACAGTGCCCTACCCTTCTTCCTCTCTCATAGAATGAGGGACAGGATGTCAGTCCTTCTCCCCGTCCTCCCAGCCACAGAATGAGGAATGGAACCCCATTTTCACACATCTGCAACAAGGAACAGGTTCCCCCCAGGGGGCTGGGACCCTGCCAGCTCTACGGAGCCTGCTCAGCACCCATTCCCTGGTAAACACACAGCAAGCTGAAGTGATGCAGGGAACTCACCGGAAATAGTCACTGCAGGCGGCCAACACCGCGCGGTGTACCCGAAATATCACCGCATTCACCATTAGCACCACGTCCAGGAGCTGCTCGTGGGCTCGGAGTGCCGACAGGCCCTGCAGGAGGCTGGCACTGTGCCCTGGGGCTGAGAAGGTGTGACGCAGGGCACATCTCTTCGCAGCTATGCTGTGGGGACAAAGAGAGAGCAAGGAGGCAGAGCATCAGTGAGCAAGGCCAGTCCTCACCTTCGCACTCCAACTAGGGCCTGGAATCTTCTTAAATCCACTGCACCTCACCCTGAGGTGATTCTAGGGGAAGTGAGGGGTAAGACTGAGAAATGGAGAAGTTAGGCATGAGGAAGAAGAGTGAAGAGGTAGAGATGGATGGATGAACAAAATAACATAAGAACTAGGAGTAGACCATTTCACTTTTCAACTAGAGCAAGGATCCTCTTCTTCATCAACATCATTTTCCTGACCTACTCCTTTCATTTCCAGAAATCTGTCAATTCTCAGTTTTCAATCCAACCAATAACCTGATACTGCAGGATAGAGAATTCCAAAGATTTAACACCATCTCAATAAAGAAACTTCTCTTCATTTCAATCCTGATTATTTGAGGCTGCGACTCGTTATGCTATACTCCTTATGCAGAGGATAGCATCTCCCCATCTATTATGTTGAGTCTTTTGTATCTTCCAAATTCTAAAGAAAGGAGGCATAATTTGCACACTCACTCCACACAAACAATTGATTTGCATCTTGGGAAACAGTGGGGTGAATCTTTCCAGCACATCCTCTCTCATGAGTATCTCATTTTCCAGATAAGGTGGTCAAAAGACCTAATATTCTAGACGTGGTCTCACAGGGACCCTTTAAATAAGACAATTTTCATACTTGCAATGAGACAAACATATACCATGTTTGCATGTTAGCTTCAGTTATTTACGTGGGGCAGGGTGGGGAGCAAGGAGTTGCAAGCACAGGGGTCAGAGATGCCCTTCGCGTTGGGTGAAGGGGAGGAAGAGCGCTAATCCAGAGGCAGTCACAGACAAGAATGTGTCTTTAGAGTGGTGAGGGTGAGGGTGAGGGTGGGGGTGGGGGCATGCTTGAGGCAGGCAGGTGGTACGGGCTGACAGCAAGGTTGCAAGAGGTGGTGGGGGGAAGAATCAGATTAGCTGGATGATGGGAGAGCGAGTGAGGTGTGGGGAGGTGGAGTGGGGTGATGGGTAGTGGAACAAACTGACAGGGAGGTGCAGTGAGTTGACAGAAGAATGAAGTAGGATGATGGGGAGAGGGATGGCGAAGAATTGGGTGATGCAGTGGTGGGGCCATAGAATGACGAGTGGGGAAAAGAGGAGGGGTGGGGTGATGGGGAGGGGTGAGGCAATGGGGAGGGGAGGGGTGGGGTGATGGGGAGGGGGGAGGGGAGGGGGAGGGGAAGTGATGGGGAGGGGTGAGGGGGAGGGGAGGGGTGAGGTGAGGGGGAAGGGAGGGGAGGGGGAGGGGAAGGGGAGGGGAAGGGGAGGGGAGAGGAGGGGGAGGGGGAAGGGGGAGGGGTGGCGTGATGGGAAGAGGTGTAGGTTGGGATGGGGAGATGGGCTTGGGATGACCGGTTAGGTGAGGTGAACGGGCCACCGGCGCTGTTGTGTGAGGCGGCGCAGGTGAGGAGGGAATCGGCACCGCTTCTCCCTTTGCTCGGGCCGCTGTCTAGATATCGGCCTCCCAACGCTCCGCAATCTGTCCGCAAACCGCTGATTGCTCCTGGGGCCTGTGACGGGCTGAAGCCTCAGGCTCGCCTTTACCTGTTTCGCCGCACGGCTGGGGACTCGCCACTGCCGGACTCAGCCATCTTATCCGGCGGGGTAGGGGTAGGGGGAGGGGGAGGGGGAGGGGGAGGGGCGGCGGCGGCGCAGGGCGTGGCCTCATTCGGGCCCTACTACGTAGGGCGTGGCCATATTGGGATGGGGCGGGGCCGAGCGGGGAGAATGGGGCGGGGCCGAGCGCAGGGAATAGGGGCGGGGCTATGTCCAGGCGGAGTAGCATTGTGGATCAGTGGGTCACTGCAGGGCTGAGGAGTAGACTGGGACAAATGGTGTGGCATTACCCTAAATACTATTTCTCACAGCTAAAGTTCGAGAGGAATACTTATGCAGTTCCTCGAGATCAAGGGTGATTTTTTTTCTTAGTCCTGATTATGGGTTTTCGTCCTGAGAGATTAACTCTCCCCATTCCTTGGACACTGACTGACCGACTGAGTGTTTCCAACACAATGCTTTTACTTCAATATCCAGCTGTGCACTTTTGACTTTGGTTATTTGGTAATACCCTGATTTTGAGGGAGTTGTGGTAACTGATAAAAACCAATGTGGGAACTTCAGGCATTTCCTCAAACAGGTCTATAGGGTAGGTGGTTTTGAGGTGGTGTGCTGGATTCCCTGTTTTATAGAAGGCCTTCTTTGCCTGCTTTTGGATGCGTGGTCTTGCAGTTGCCATGCTGAATGCTTCTCCTCCACTTTAAGTAGTTTAATGGCCAAAGATTCCCAGGAGCCAGTAGGGACATTGGATTTCTTCAAGAAAACCTTGAACATGTTGAATCTCTAATGCACATGTTAATGAATTAAACTACAAACAGGTTATTGAACCCACTGGCTCTGTGCAGGTGTTTGTGCCTCCCTCCCATTCTTCTCCATTTCATCTCAACACCAAACCATCTAAAGTTCTCCCTCTCTCTCTACACACAACTTCCTCTTCAAGGCATTTCTGCTATTTGTCCCCACCACTGTAGTTTCTCTTGTAAGATCTACAGCCTTTCTCCTTTATTGAGAGTGTGGCATTTTTGTCCCTGTAAGCAGTGTCCCCTATTAGTGATGGCTAGTTAGAAACATTTAAAATGATAAAAATAGAACAGAGAGTTCCAGAAGTGCAGAGCAGGCTGAGCAAGAATCGTAGGGGAAAAGGGCCTAATGTTTCAGATAAATATTCTTTCATCAGAGTTTGTACTGAAACTTATAAATGTTTCATTGTGTTTTTATTCAAGGAGAACCTCTCAGTTTCAGATGAAAAGTCATCCATTAAAATATTAATTCTATTTCTCTCTCTACAGATGATACCTGACTAAGTATGTCCATCAATATTTTGTTTTAATTATCAAATAAGACTTTGTTATACAGTGGGAATCCACTCTTTTTCAGGACGCAGTCTGTACTTTACCATTAAAGTCAATCCCTCATAGTTGGATCAATGGTCCATGATCGGCCTTTATCCTCCGCTGGCGTTTCACTGCACTTCATTTTTGGAACTATATGAGCTTTCTTGGTGTCTTGGGTTATTTGTCAATCAGAATCGTTGCTCCTAGTGGGACTGATACCAGAGAGTGAGGTAGCAGATTGGGATTGGGTGGTAAGATACACACTCCAAAAGAAAAAGGTGCTTTGGATGTTAGAAATCTAAATCAAAAAATTGGAAATGATTGCATATTTTCCCCATTGAGCCAATTTTTGGTCCAGTTTACCTCCTTTCTATAGATCCTTAGGGCTTTGACTTGGATTGGACCGCTGTGAGAGCTTTTGCCAAATGTATTAGTTTATTTATTGAGATACAACATGGAATAGCCCCTTCTGGCACTTCGAGCCACATTTAATCCTTGCTTAATCACAGGACAATTTACAAAGACCAATTAACCTACTAACCGGTACGTCTTTGGACTGTGGGAGGAAACTGGAGCACCCGGAGGAAACCCATGCAGTCATGGGGAGAATGTAAAAATTTCTTACAGGCAGCAGCGGTAATTGAACCCTAGTCACCTGTACTACTGTAGAATATTGCGTGAACCACCATGCCTAAATAGTACATGAGATGCACCCTTGTCATTAATCCACCTTGTTACCTCCTCAAAGAATATTATGATATATCTTAGCTATACCTCTCTTTAACCAGTGTGGATTTCACACCATACTAGGATAACAGTTCCTTAATTACTCATTCATTCACAGTCACACTCTCACTTTTATTACTCTCTCTCTCTCTCACACACACACACACCATTCTCTCCCTTTCCCCATCCCCTCCCTCTCCCTACCCTTCTCCCTCTGCTTGTCCCCCTCCTTTTCCCTCCCCTTCTCCTCCTCTGCCTCTCTTTCTTTCTCATAAACCTCTGCCTGCAGTGTCAGACCCAGTTCAATCTTCTATAGTTCAAGACCAAACACACCTGCCATGCACAGTTGGGTCATCTTATCCCAATTGAAACCCAGTTTTTCTGGGTTATCTTTTCAGTACTGGCTAAATCTAATTCAATTATGATCACCACTGCCAAAATACTTCTCCACGGATATATTCTCTCCCTGTCACTTTGTAAAGCTGAGGGATAGTGAGTGCACTGGTGGTCATCTTCTAAAATTCCATAGATCCTGAAAAGGATTTCACAGATTGGAAGGCAGCAAATGTAGCCCCTCTGCTTAAGAAAACTGGAAGGTACAAAACTGGAAATTACAGATCAGTTAGACTGATTTCAGTAGTAAATGCTGCAATCTATCACTGTACTAGGAAGGTGGTTACAGGGCATTTAGAAAATAATTATGGGATTGGATGGACACAACATAAATTAATGAAAGAGAATTACTTTTGACAAATCCATTAAAGTATTTTTTGAGGCCGTAACAAGTAAAGGTGGTGGCTGTGCCGCATATGGACTTTCAGAAGGCCTTCAATAAAATCTTACACAAAAGACTATTAAATGGGCACAAGATTCAGCTGGAAAACTTGAGCAACGCACACAGGTTGCTGGGGGAGCTCAGCAAGTCAGGCAGCATCTATGGAGGGGGATAAATAGTCGATGTTTCAGGCCAAGACCCTTCATCAGGACTGGATTAGGGGTAATTTACTGGTATGGATTGAGATTGGTTAATGGGAATAAATGGATTATTTTCGCATTAGGAATGAGACATCTGGAGAGCACGCAATAGTGTCACGGCTGATCTAGTTTCCTGCCTTCAAAGTTCAAAGTAATTCATTACCAAGGCAGGTATCTGCCACCTTGAGATTTATTTTCTTGCAGGCATTCACAGTAGACCAAAGAAAATACTATAGAATCAGTGAAAAGCTACACATAAACAAATACCGGCTGAAAGAAATGAATGAACAAAAGAAAACTGTGCCAGTAAGTAAATAAATAACTAAACAGATAGATAAATAAACAAATACAACAAACAAACACTGAGAACATGTTAGAGTCCTTGGAAGTAGGTCTATATGTTGCCTCTCTCTACTGCCTGCTGATGGTGTTTAGGGCAGCAGTGAATCTCCTTCATCTCTGGTGGTGTTCAGGGCTTCCTTCATCGTGTCAGTAGCTCGGCTTTCACTACCGTTGGTCATGCAGCTTCTGGGTGGAGACTCAGGAATAGAATGATTCCTCATTGCCGTGGCCAGTCAGGGTAAATAGCCCCGAGCTGAGCCCCAAAACCTGGAGGACCGGTGGACCAGTCTTAGTCTGACTTCTACCCTTTGACCTATTTGGCATGGGTGACCCTGGTGAAAGCCAAAGCATAAAGCCCTGACTCCAGTCAGCATAGCCCTCCGGGTCATTGAGGCATGCAAGCCTCCAAAGCCTACGGCATGGGTGAGATCCTCTTGTCGGTCCACAGGTTGTTTCCCCCACTTTCTATAAGCTTCTCTGTTCTTGGGCATTGCTTTTTCCACACCAGGCCTTCACCCCATACCCTCTGATCCCATTAAAATTTAAATGCTTGTCGCTCTCGAATTTGAACATAGTCACTAACGTTACCTCCATTGCTGTCTCGGGTGGAGAATTTAAAAGATTGATTATCCTCTGAGAGAATTTCCTCCTCATTTCTATCTTAAAAGAGTGACATTTAATAGGGAAATTATGCCTCGCAGTTCTGGATTGCCGGAGAATTTACTGGCAGCATTCACCAATCAATCCGTCGCAAAATTTATGCGGTCCAAAGGTCCTTCAGTGATGTTAGCTATTTGGATTAAATGGCTGGAGTCACTTAGCACTTTAGTGCACGGTGCTTATCTCTCAAAAACAAACTTACAAAAAATAGCAAAAATCGTAAAAATTGCCAATATTTACAAGATATCTACAAAAAAAACAGAATAATAGCAACATACCTTGTCCATTGTGAACTGGTGGCAGCCCTGATCTCTCTCTCCCACTGAGAGCAATGATTGCCATTTGTTAGGCACCAGGACATACCACCTTTAGTTACCCACAAGGTTAACTTAAGACTGCACATGAAATAGAATATGATACACCCCACAATATAGCTACAATCATATTACAAAATAAACAGAAGTGTCTACCTTAACTAGAGGTAATCAATATATACTATTTACACATTTGCATTACCATAGAAATAGAATTTTCTGCCGTGCATGGTGGGAAAGTCGCCATAAAGTCCAAACTGTGAGCATCAGCTCTGTTTAGGATAGGAATATACCGGTGAATATACCATGCACTCAGTGCATCGACAGCAGAATGACAAGCCAGTGTTTGTTTGTGTGTAAATGCACATGTATAAGGAGTGTGTTTACCCAATGCTCTTTGTCACAAATGAGTACATGTCCAACCAGCCAAACCTTTCTTCTTACATCAAACCCCTCATCACAGGAATCCCTGAAATTAACCTTCATTGTACAGCCGGTAGGCATGCCCTTCCTTAATATTTTATAATTCTCAATAAAAAACAATCGCAGGAATAAACAGTACATGCCTTTCTGTTCTTACATCCATTGTCAAGGCTTTTAGTTCTGTTCTATAACATCCGTATACACAAATATCACTGTTGCCACTCTCGTCTCAAAGGTTTCAAGGATATATTTAATGTCAGAGAAATGTATACAACATACATCCTGAAATTCTTTTTCTTCGCAAACGTCCACGAAAACAGAGGAGTACCCCAAAGAATGAATGACAGTTAAATGTTAGAACTCCAAAGCCCCCCCCAGCTCCCCTCATGCATAAGCAGCAGGAAAGCAACGACCCTCCCTCCCCCACCAGCAAAAGAAGCATCAGCACCCCCCATTGAGCACTCAAGCGTGCAGCAAAGCATCAACAAAGACACAGACTTGCAATACCCCAAAGACTACTCGTTCACCCGGTACTTCAGCATACCACAGGCTCTCTCTCTCCCTAATAATAATGGGACACCTGGGGTGGTACATCTTTTCTTAATTATGCAGACCAAAACTGTTTGCAGTACTCCAGTAGGCAAAGGAATCTCCTTGCCAGGGCAATAACACCATTCCTTTAATATGGTGACCAGAAATGGGTGCAATTGCTTCAGGTATTGCCTAACTCATGTTTTATGAGGTTGTACCAAGAAATATCTACACCACCCTCCACACCCCATGCCAAACACCACTACTTCATTATTTCCTGTCAGCTGTCAGAGTTATATTAGGTACACAGACACTCCTGTGGCTAGCATTTCTTTATGGACCATCAATCAATCTATGTTATAGAGTCATAAAAAAGTACAGTACAATCACAGGTCCTTCAGCCTATCTAGTCTATGCCAACCCATTTATGCTGCCTTCTCCATCAACCTGCAGCAGGACCATAGCCTTTTGTTCCCCTACCATCCATGTACCCATCTAAACTTCTCTTAAACTTTGAAAGCAAGCTTGCATGCACCACCTGCGCTGGCAGCTTGTTCCACACTCTCTAATGGCCCTCTGAGTGAAGACGTTTCACCTCATGTTCCCTTAAACATTTCGCCTTTCACTCTTAACCCATGACCTCTGGTTGTCGTTCCACCCAACCTCAGTGGAAAAAACCTGCTTGCATTTACTCTATCTATACCACACATAATTTTGTATACCTCTATCAAATTTCATCTCAATCTTCTACATTTCAAGGAATAAAGTCCTAACCTATTCAATCTTTCCTTGTAACTCAGGTCCGCCAGACCTGGCAACACCCTTGTCAATTTTCTCTGTACCCTTTCAAACTTATTTACATCTTTCCTGTAGGTAGGTGACCAAAGTTGCACCCAGTACTTCAAATGAAGCTACACCAATGTCTTACACAACTTCAACATAACGTCCCATCTCCTGTATTCAATACATTGATTTATGAAGGCCAATGTGCCAAAAGCTTTCTTTACGATCGGCATCTACCTGTGATGCCACTTTCAATGAATTATGGACCTGTATTCCCAGATCCCTTTGTTCTACCACACTCCTCAGTTCACTGTATCAGACCTGCCACAGTTACTCCTGCTGAAGTGCAAACCCTCACACTTGTCTGCATTAAATTCCATCTACCATTCTTCAGCCTATTTTTTCAGCTGGTCCAGATCCCTCTGCAAGCCATGATAGCCTTCCTCACTGTCCACTACACCCCCAGTCTTGGTATCACCCACAAATTTCCTGATTCTGTTAGCCACATTATCACCCAGATCATTGATATAGATGAAAAACAACAATGGACCCAGCACTGATCCCTGTGGCACTCCTCTAGTAACAGGCCTCCAGTTAAAGAGGCAGACATCTATTACCAGTCTCTGGCTTCTCCCACAAAGCCAATATCTAATCTAATTTACTACCTCATCTTGAATGCCAAGTTACTGAGCATTCTTGACCAAGCTACCGTGCAGGACCTTGTCAAAGGCCTTGCCAAAGTCCATGTAGACAATATCCACTGCCTTGCCTTCATCAACATTCCTGGTAACTTCCTTGAAAAGCTCTCTAAGATTGGTTAGACATGACCTACCATAAACAAATCCATGCTGATCAATGCTAATCAGTCCATGTTTATCCAAATACTTATATATCCAGCCCCTCAGAATACCTTGCAGTAACTTTCCCATTAATAATGTCAGACTCACTGGCCTATAATTTCCTGGTTTATTTTTAGAGCCTCTCTTGAACAGTAGAATAACATTGGCTAAACTCCAAAACTCTGGAACCTCACCTGTCACCTAAGGATGATTTAGATATCTCTGCTAGGGCCCTGGAAATTCCCGCACTTGTCTCCCACAGGGTCCGAGGGAATACCTTGTCAGGGCCTGGGGATTTACCTCAGGGTAGCAAACACCTCCTCCTCTGTAATCTGTATAGAGTCCATGAAGATGATACTGCTTTGCCTCACTTCTGTAGATTCTCTGTGTGTCTCCTAAGTAAATACAGAAGCAAAAAAATATTTAAGTCTCCCCCATCTCTTCTGGCTCCACAAATGGATTACCGTTCTGACCTTCCAGAGGACCAATTTTGGCTCTTGCAATCCTTTTGCTCTGAACATATCTGCAGAATCCCTTGGGAGTCTCCTTCACCTTGTCTGCTAGGGCAACCTCATGCCTTCTTTTAGTCCTCCTGATTTCTTTACGTGTTCCCTTGCATTTCTTATACTCCACAAGCACCTCATTTGTTCCTACCTACCTATACTCGCTTTGCACCTTCTTTTTTCTTAACCAGGGCCTCAATATCACTTTATACCTAAGGTTCCCCATGCCTGTTGTCTTTACCTTTTATTCTGACAGGCACATACAAGCTTTGTACTCCCAAAATTTCACTTTTGAAGGCCTCCCACTTACCAAGTACACCTTTGCCAGAAAACAGCCTGTCCCCATCCACACTTGCCAGATCATTTCTGATACCATCAAAATTGGCCTTTCTCCAATTTACAATCTCAAGCTGTGAAATAGATCTATCTTTTTGCATATTTACTCTGAAACTAATTGCACAGTGATCACTGGATGCAAAGTGTTCACCTACACAAACTTCTGTCACCTGCCCTGTCTCATTCTCGAATAGCAGATCAGGTATCACACACTCTGTCATTGGGACTTCTACATACTGATTAAGGAAACTTTCCTGAACACATCAGACTAACTCTATCCTATTTTGTGTGTGTTGCTTGGATTTCCAGCATCTGCAGACTTTCTCTTGTTTCTATTCCATCTAATCCTTTTACACTCAATATGTGGAAAGTTAAAATCACCTCCTATAATGACCTTATGTTTCTTGCAACAGTTTGCAATCTGTCTGCAAATTTGTTCCTCTAAATCTGTTGGAAAGTTATGTGGTCTGTAATATAGCCCCATTAATCTGGTCATAACTTTCTTATTTCTCAGTTCCACCCATAACGCCTCACTAGTCGAGTTCTCCAGTCTGCCCTGACGGAGCACTGTCGTGACTTTTTCCCTAAATAGTAACACCATCCCTCCTCTTTTTAATCCCTCCTGCTCTGTCACATCTAAAACAACCGAACCCCAGAATACTGAGCTGCCAGTCTTGCCCATCCTGCAACCAAGTCTCACTAAGCTATCTTATGTATCTATATTTAGTGGCTTTTCATTTATATTTGTTGTATTTTTTTCCTTGATGCTGTCAGAGGATGATACTGAAATTCTGGTTCTGTGGTTTGTGGTTTCGAATGTAGTTCCTGGTCGCTCCTTTTTCTGTTGATATTCCGGGTGACTTTGGATCGGGGCGGCCCACAGATAATAAACTAAATATGGACCCTTTCGGTTTTGCATTTTAATTTCTGTGTTTTCACTCATTGCTTCTTGTTGCCATTTGCACAATTTGTTTTTTTTTTTTTGCACGTGGGGTGTGGGCCGGATTGGCTGATTTTTTTTTCTTTGAACATTTTCCATGGTTTTCTTTGTTTTGTGGCTGTCTTTGGGAAGACGTATCTCAGGGTTGTATACTGCAAACATACTTTCCTAATAATCATACTTTGAATCCTTTGATCATTACCTGTATTATGTAGAATACGAATAGATACAGTGATTGATTAGGAAAGTATGCTGGATTGCTGAGTTCAAGAGCCGTGAGGTAACATTACAGCTATGTAAGACCTCAGTTAGACCTCACTTGGAGTACTGCGTTCAGTTCTGGTCACCTCACCACCGGAAGGATGTTAATATTATTGAGAGAGTGCAGAGGAGATTCACAAGGATGTTGCCTGGACTGGAGAGCATGCCTTATGAGAATAGGTTGAGTGAACTTGGCCTTTTCTCCTTGGAGCGACAGAGGATGAGAGGTGACCTGGAAGAGGTGTATAAGATGATGAGAGGCATTGATCATGTGGATAGTCAGAGGCCTTTTCCCAGGGCTGAAATGGCTAACACGAGGGGGCACAGTTTTAAGGTACTTGGAAATAGGGTCGGGGGGATGTCGGGGTAAGTTTTTCACACAGAGAGGTGGGTGTGAGGAATGCACTGCTGGTGGCGGTGGTAGAGGCAGATACAATAGGGTCTTTTTAAGAGACCCTTAGATAGGTACATGGAGCTTAGAAAGATAGAGGGCTATGCGGTAGGGAAATTCTAGGCAGTGTCTAGAGTAGGTTACACGGTCGGCACAACATTGTGGGCCAAAGGGCCTGTAATGTGCTGTAGATTTCTATGTTTCTATTAAGTCTTAGATAGGTACATGGAGCTTATTATGGTAGGGAAATTCTAGGCAGCTTCTACAGTAGGTCACATGGTCAGCACAACATTGTGGGCCGAAGGGTCTGTAATGTGCTGTAGATTTCTATGTCTCTATGCTTCAAAAGGCTGATTGGGGAAAGTTTAAAGAAATAAGTAATCAAGTATTTTGCAATTCTGTAATCAGAATTGCAGAATATTGAAATCAGGATATGATCTTTAATGTGAGAAGATTGTAGGAGGGATAATGAGCTGCCTTAACGACTACCATCCAGTAGCACTCACACCTATGCTGATGAGGTGCTTTGAGAGGTTGGTTATGGCTAGAATTAACTCCTGTCTCAGCAAGGATCTGAATCTCGCCACCATAGGTCTATGGTGGAGGCGATCTCACTGGCTCTTCAAGCGGTCTCGGACACCTGGACGATACAAATAGTTATGTCAGGATACAATTTATTGACCACAGCTCAGCGTTTAGCACAATCTTTCCTACAGTTCTGATCAAAAACTTCCAGACCCTGGGCCTCTGTAGCTCTCTCTACAACTGGATCTTTGATTTCATAACAACAATGTGTTTGGATCAGAAATAATGTCTCCACCACGACAACAATCAACACCAGCGCACTCCAGGGAAGTGTACTCAGCCCACTGCTCTATTTTCTCTACCCCCCATGACCACGTGGCTAAGCAAACCTCAAATGCTATCTGTAAATTTTCTGATGATACAACCATTGTTGGCAGAATTTCAGATGGTGATGAGAACAAGATATATCAGCTAGCTGAGTGGTGCTGAGACAACAACCTTGTATTCAACGTCTGTAAGACCCAAGAACTGATTGTGGAAAGAGCAAGATGAGAGAACGCACACCAGAACTCAGAGGGATCAGAAGTGGAGAGAGTGAGTAAATTTCAAACTTCTGGGTGTCAATATCTCTGAGGATCTGACCTGGACCCAACATTGAGATGCAGCAACAAATAAGGCACGATAGCAGCTATATTTCATTAGGAGTTTGAGGTGATTTTGTATGTCCTCAAAGTATGTAAAGATACTCACAAATTTCTACAGATGTTCCACGGAAAGCATTCCAATTGATTACATCATCGTCTGGTTTGGGAGGGATGTATTATTGCACAGGATTGAAATAATCTGCAGTGAATTGTAAACTTAGTCTGTTCCATCATGGGCTCTTATCTCCGTACTACCTAGCATCCATCATTAAGGACCCCCATCACTCAGGTCATGCCTTGTTCTCATTGCTACCATCAGGAAGGAGGTACAGAAGCCTGAAGGCACACACGCAGTGATTTGGAAACAGCTTATTCCACTTTGCCTCTGATTTCTGAATGGATATCAAACTCATGAACACTTTCTCACTACTTTTTTTATTATATATTAGGTAATTAAATAAGTAGTGCAAAAATAGGCAGGGGATATGAAAATGGAAGTGGGTGAAGCGGAGTCAGAGGACCAGAGGCCATGGCAGGACAAGCCACTGCACAGGATGTCCCATCGCCAGATATCAGAGATGGCTGACATAGGAAAATCCTGCCAATGACTGGAAATGGCAGGGCTGAAGGACAGCACAGAGATGTTCATGGTGACACAAGAACAGACGCTGAGCACAAGAGCAATAGAAGCAGGGATCTATCATATCAGACAAGACCCGAGATGCAGACTGTGCAAAGAATCCACTGAAACCATCCAGCACATAGTGGCAGGGTGCAAGATGCAGGCAGGGACAGCATACACTGAGCTACAGGAATTGTGTACAGGAACATCTGCACTGAGTATGGATTGGACACTCCCAAGTCCAAATGGGAAACACCCGAGAAGGTTGTGGAGAACGACAGAGCTAAGGTCCTGAGGGACTTCCAAATACAGACTGATAAACAGGTACTGGCCAACCAACCAGACATAATACTGGACAAGGAACAGAAGAAAGCAAAAGTAATAGATGTGGAAACCTCAAATGACAATAACGTCTGGAAGAAAAGATACGAGAAGCTGGAAAAATACCAGGGCTTGAAAGAGCAGATAGAAAAGATGTGGAAGGTTAAAGCCACAGTAATCCCAGTGGTGATAAGGGCATTTGAGGCTGTGACACCTGGACTGGGAGAAGGGCTCCAACAAATATCAGGGACAACGTCTGAGATCTCGGTCCAGAAAAGCACACTACTAGGAACAGCAAGGATACTGAGCTGAACCCTCATGCTCCCAGGCCTCTGGTAGAGGACCTGAGATTGAGAGAAAAATGCACATACACTCCACCCATAAGGGGTGAGAAAAATTAATTATGTGATTTATTTTCCTCACCCATTATGGGTTATATAAAAAATATATATAGACACAGACACGAAGACACATATATATAATGTAGTTCACATGTTTTTTTTATTACGTACTGTATTATATTGTACAGCTGCTGCAAAGACAACAAATTTCACAACACATGCCAATGATACTAAACCTGATTCTGACATCAGCAACAGTAAGTGCACCAAGGAAAGGGAATAAAGCTAGAAAGAAATGAAGCCATGATACAAGAATGTGGGGGAGCAATAGAACACAATAATAGGGCATTTAGAATGTTAAGGAGGACACACAGTTTTCAAAAATTGAGTTATAAAGATGCAAGCAATTCTAAGAAAAACAATTCACAAAGTGAAACAGGAATATTGAAGGAAGTTTCGCGACTGTAGGAATATTTGCACCAATTGATAAGAGTTTGGAAAATGATATAAAAAATGAATGGTATCAGCAGGGAAATTGGGTCTCCAGTGCTATGTGATGGGGAGAGAGCTGCAGCACTGAATATAGAGAAATCAGAAATACGAGTGCACCCTTCTGTTAAAGTACACCGTCCTGATAATATGAGTGATGAAAGCAAGGAGAAGAGGGGAAACATTATTAGCAAACTTGTAAACATTAGGGAAGCATGAGAGACAGATGGAAATTTTGTGGCTACATTAAACCATGATGGAATTGGATAGTGTTCTTAGAAAAGGCAAAAAAAAATCCCCTGGGAGGGATCAGATAAGTTACGATACATTATCTAATTTGAGTGAGAAAGAAAAGGAAGTTATTTAATCATGTATGGGGAACAAGAAAGTCTTCCTAAAGGATAGAAAGAAGCAATCATAATTCCAATATGTAAACCAGGCAAAAATCCTAACATCCAGCAAGTTATAGACCAGGGGTCGGCAACCTTTTTGCATCTGTGGGCTGGATTGCATATTAATAAGTGCACGGCGGGCCAGATAAATGCCATAAAAAACCTGAAATATGGGAATTATCCATTTAAGTACATCTAGTTATGTTTTGCCTCAAATTAATGAATAACACGTGCTAGAAAATCATTTGTGCTTAACCAAGGATGCCAATTAGTAATCAAAGAACCCAGTTTAGTTGCAATTTATTTCAATCAAGGCATCTTTTGAATCTATTAAAAGGACACAAAGAATCTTTAAACATAAAACGTATGAACATGATGCATTGAATGGTGGTAAATTAAGTATAATTTAAAAAAATGTTAATGCAAACAGTCGACAAATCAATGTGAAACTTGATGCTGTTTGTTGTAATCACGTGTCCAAGTGTCTTGGAAATTTCGGCACTCAGCGTCTACCTTCCTGTGTTTTGAATTCATTACTATTGGATTTCTTTCCTTTGATTTTATTTCAAAACGCGAGTTATTCAACAAGTATTGTAGCACATGTAAATATCTGGACATTTAGTGTGGATTTCTTGTTAAAACACAGTGACACTACGTCTGTTTACAAATTCGAATGATCCCATCTGAAAACCTGCGCGTGCACAGAGAGTATCTAATACATATTAATAAGGTAGTCTGCCTTCCCGTCACTCGTATATACCAGTGTTTGGTTTGGAACAAAATGGAACTTGGGGCCAGTGTAACGAGATGCAATGCATGTCCATTAGTGTGGTCACGTGAAACACTCAGAAAAAGGAAAAATCGCTCGCGGGCCGGAGAAGCATAGTATCCCAATATTTGCTCGCGGGCTGGTCAAAGTACCTTCACGGGCCGGATCTGGCCCGCAGGTCGTAGGTTGCCTACCCCTGTTATAGACTGTTGTGTATGTGGCCTGTTTACACAACAATGTTATTAATAAAAATGCTGGAGATGGGAGCTAAGTTTCATGGTTCTTTACTGGCAGAATCCGAACTCGGCACACACATACAGATCAATACGTGCCTAATAGCGCATTCAACAACGTGTTACTAAAGCATAAATTAGTCCCTTATTATACTGTAGACTATACAGTACACTCCTCCCCTTTTATTTTATCAACTGCTTTTTTTACTGGGGCACTATGCTAAACAAATATGTTTACCCTTAACATGCAAATGCCTACCATTGGTTTACTTAGTAACTTAATAATATCAAATTATAACAACCCTTTTTTTTACCTTTGGTCTAAGACCCATTTATAACGCAAGTGTCTGCGGGGGAGGGGTCTTCTCTGCCTCTCCGGGTAATGTCTGTCAATAAGAAAAGGAAAGGTACGTCGCATCCGGAGTTTCTCTGTTTAGCAGACGATTTCCCTCCATGCCCCTCTGACGTAGTGGGGAACTGCGTACGAGGCAAGTTACAGCAGTGGTTTGCCATTGCCTTCTGGTGGGTGAGTTTCCAAAGAGATCACCAGCTCGTAACCCAGTACTGATGGGAAAGCATTCAGGGGAGCCGGCTGGATTTGAACTCGGGACCTTTCGTCCCGAAGTCCGACGCTGATGCCACTACACCACCAGCCGAGTCTCCTGTCAATAAGCTTGTTTGTTTTAATACAGATTTCCATATAAAAGTCATGAAAAGTTGACCTCTGAGCATATGGAGTTAAGAAGATGTGCGCCTCCAACTTGCTAAGAGTTCTAGGCAGCAGATCGCCTCTGTATAATGAAGACTCCTCTGTGCAGTTGTCCTAGATATATACGCACCTTTGTGCTATCACTAGTCTTCTTTACCCATAGCTCATTTGTTCCAATGGAGCTAATTACACAGCCAATCTTCATATTCTCCTTAGATTCCACATAGATAGTCTGACCTTTATGATACCATCTCTTATTGTAATGTAATTTTTCATCTTCTATTCATGCTTCATATCTTTGTGCTGGTGATTCAGCAGGAATGCTGGGAAGATGCTCAGGAGAAGATGGAGATGCAGGTCTTTTTGGAGATTTAAGCTTATTGAGAGTTCGCAGATCTTCCATTATCTGTTCATCTGTGAACAAGTAATGTAACTGCGTAGGTGCAGGTTTTTGTCTTGTGTCTGTAATTGGATCAGGGTCATTAGGTCTCCTCCTTAGTTTCCTAGTCACTATTGGCTTTACCTCCATAGAATCTCCTGTGAGTTCCATTGTTAGCCTCTCATTCTCAATCATCTTTTTCTTTTCTTCTAACTCAATCTTTTTATCTTCAAATTCCTTCACTGCTGCGTTCTTCTCTTTAATATAATTCCTTTCCACTTGTTCTGTCTCCAGTTGCAGAAAAAGCTCTGCATTTCGTACTCTTTCCTAGTATTGTTGATCTAGTTTCTTCATCCTTTTCTGATACTCCTGCAAAGTGCCTTCCTGTAACTGCTGTAGCTGTCTTTTGAGAGATGTCAATTTCTCCTGGTACATCTGCTCTTTTACTTCCAGGTAGTCTTCATCATCTTGCTTATTGGCAATATCTGTCTCCCTTGCATCCTCTGTATCTTCATCTGAGTCGCGGCTATGGATACTGCATTTGTCCTCATCGTCGACACTGTCTAGCTCCTCCTCATCATTGTAATAGTTGACAGTGGGTGAGAGGAGAGCTGTGGACGTCTTCCCTGCCGAGCTAGTGCCTTGATGGTGTGCCAATCCAACTGGATTTTCCTGAGCCATTCACATCCCAGCAATGGTGGTCCTCCATTTTTCAGTACATAGAGGTTCAGCTGCTGTGTTTTGTCTCGTAGGTCACTGTCACTTTAATTTTACCTTTCTGACACACTTTCTGTCCTATGTTAAGTCTTTAGCAGTAGTTTAGTTCATTTCAGAGGTATGTAAAACAGACGTTTGTAGTCGTGTACAGAGATCACTGTTAAAGCTGAGCCTGTGTCCAACTCCATTTTCAGTCTCACGCCTGCCACTTGTGGAGTGATCCTCATTACTCTTTGATCATCTGTCTCTTTCACACTGTGAAGCTGCAGACAAGACAATTCACTTTCGTCTGAGTCGTTTTCATCGGAACTGCTTTCTTCCATTTTGTGTACATTGTAATGTTTTCCTTTCTGAGGCTTCTTGTTTCTCTGTATTTTGTCCTTTTTCTGCTGTTTACTAGCTTTGCATACTCTGCTAGTGTGGCCCTGTTTGCCACAGTTTCTGCATTCTTTGTCTTTAAACCAACAGTCATCAGGGTCACTTGACATGTTCCCACAACAGTAACATTGTTTACTAGCTTTGCATACTCTGGCAATGTGGCCCTGTTTGCCACAGTTTCTGCATTCTTTGCCTTTAAAACGACAGTCATCAGGGTCATTTGACATGTTCCCACAACGGTAACATTTCTTTCCTTCATTTCTGTTCAGTGACATTTTATTTGTAGCATATTCCAGAGATTTTTGTTGTATCTCTGGAGCACCCCGTGCTGCTGTTTCCAATGATATTGCAATGTTCTGCGCCTTCTCTAATGTGAGGTCTTTCTTACCCAGGGGCTTCTTCTGTGTGGTTTCACAGTGCATGCCACACACTAACCTGTCTCTCAATGCGTCCGATAGACCAGCTCCAAATTGACAATGTTCTGATAATTTGCGCAATTCAGCACAATATTCAGAAATACTTTCATTTTTGCTCTGATCCTGTTTGTGAAATTTAAATCAATGACTAATGGTCTGGGGTTTAAATGACGTTGGAGAGTGTCTACTATTTGCTTGAACATTTTGTCAGCTGGCTTTTCAGGGGTTAACAAGCTCCGTAGCAGCCCGTATGTTTTTGCTCCCATAATACATAAGATGCTGGCTTTCTTTTCATCATTGACACCGTTAGCCTCACAATATAACTTCACTCTCTCAATGTAAATTGCCCAGTCTTCAATGCCACTATCAAATGCTGTAATGGTTCCAATCATCGCTATCTTTGTTATGTTAATTTAGCCCTGTTTTCCCCTTGTTTTCTTTTTGACTCACGTGTCCTTTTTGCTAGCGCAACGAATGCACTCTGTCTAGGTGTGTGTTTGCCGCTCCGCAGGCAGACCCTCAACCCCTGGGGGTCAGCGCCGGGGTGGTCTTGCCTGGATGTGCTGCGGCTCCTATTGTGTCTCTTGGTCTCCCGACATTCCCAACCCCGGCTGTGCTCCTGCTTCCTTTCGGACTCGCGGCCTCGCTCTGCCTCCTTCTCCAGCTCCTTGGCTCGTTCCTTGCGCTCTTCCTCCAAGTGTCATTATCAGCTAAAACCCGGTGTTCCGATAAGATGTAGGTTCATTAACCTCGTCACCAATTTGTTGTGTATGTGTCCTGTTTACACAACAATGCTATTAATAAAAACGCTGGAGACGGGAGCTAAGTTTCATGGTTCTTTACTGGCAGAATCCGAACTCAGCACACACACGTAAAGATCAATACGTGCCTAATAGCGCAATGACGTGTTACTAAAACATAAAGTAATCCCTTATTATACTGTAGGCTATACGGTACATAGACCAATAGCATTAACCTCACATTTATAGAAAGCCATGGAAAAGGTGATTAATAAGAGATTGACATATTACGTTGAAACAAGATGAAGTATTTTTAAACATCAGATTGTATTTAGGAGAGGAGGTCTGACGTCTAGAACATGAGGTGAGGAGGGCTCAATTGAAGAAAGAAAGCATAGTAGCAGTCTTTTCGGATGTAGAGAAAGCAAACGACATGATGTGGAAGGAAGGTCTGATCATCAAATTACATAAATTGAGAATTAGAGGTCAACTGCTAAATTGGATAAAAGATTTTTTAGTTGGTTGATCTATCATGGTGCAAGTAGGGAAAACTTGGTCAAGTAAACAAATTGTGGAAGATGGAACCCCTCAGGGAAGTGCTGTTAGTCCATTATTATTTGCTATAATGATAAATTGAGAGAGAGAGAGAGAGAGGGAGAGAGAGAGAGAGAGAGAGAGAAGTATCGGAGTTTCATTATTTGCAGATGATAGAGCCATGTGGAAAAGGGTTGGGAATGTGGAATTTACAGTATCATACTGAAACTTCAAGAGGCAATAGTTAAAGTGGAAGATGAGGCAATGAAAAGGGGATTCAGACTTGCAGCATTGAAATCCAAAATAATGTTTTTCACTAAGAAGAGGAGAGAGCAACACTTAAAAACTAAAACTTTATAGCATAGGCTTAAAAAGTGTGGATACCTTTAAATTTTTTAGGAATTTGGTTTGATAAATGACTCATGTGGTCAACAAATATTAAGCAAATAATAACCAAAAGTAAAATGTGCTAAATGTTCTAAGGTATTTAATAGGAAAGGTATGGGGAGCTGATAGGAAATCCTTGAAGGTAATATATATAGGATTAATAAGATCAATACTGGACTATGGAAGTATGGTATATTGATCAGCATCACACTTTATGTTCAGGAAACTGGATACAATTCAAAGTCGTGGATGAAGGTTAATCAGTGGAGCAATAAGAACACCAGTGGTGACAATGCAGGTGGAGTTGGGAGAAACACCTCTGGAACTGAGAAGATCACAGCTTGCGTTAACATATTGGGTAAACCTACAAGGGTCTGGAGAAAATCATCCAAGTAAACAGCTTTAGATCCATGCTGGGAAAAGGAAAGAAAGAAAATCAGAAGTTTTGTATGAACTGTTGAAGGAAAAGCAGAAAGGACAGGAATTCATAATAAGGCAGTGATTGATCCGCTGCTTTTTCCTGAGCTGCCTCCATTGCTGTGTGAAGCACCAGAGGTGGATCTTAAATTATTCGAAAGGAGACAGAAAACTAGAGAAGTGACTTAAAATCAAGATATAGTTGAATTTTATATGAATAATAATTATAGATATTTACAAATGCTTCAGCTAGTGCTTGATTTTAACATTAAAAAGCAGGTGAGAACGCATGATGATTTCTCAGTGTATACAGGTGAAATGACAGCTGGACTGTTCACTTTGCAGTGGGTAGAGGGTGTGAAACTTATAAAAGTTGTAATATTGTCTGATTCATGCACAGCGATCGGGAGTCTAAAAGATTTACATTCTGATGTGTGAGATAATACAAACCTTATTTAGACTCAAAATGATACAGCTCTGTTTATGTTTTATACGGATTCCATTACGTATTGGTATTAGAGGGAAAGAGCGAGCAGGCAAATTAGCAAAGGAGGCAACGAGATAAACAGAAGTGGACATTTAAATAGAGTAAAGGAGAAATGAAAAAACATTATTAAAGGTAAAATCAAAAACATGGAGAAAATAATGGGATGGTGAGAGAACAAGAAGACATCTTTAGAGTATCCAGAAAGTCGGATAGTCGAGGAACGCAGGAATGAGGTTATAAAATCAAGATTGAAGTTTGGGCACCCAGGATTAAATAGTACATTGTTTTTAATGAAGAAACACAATAATGAGAGGTGTGAATGCTGTAATCAGCCAGAAACAGTCAAGCATGTACCGGTGAGGTGTTCAAGATATAATGAAGAGAGTGGATGGGTGATTTAAAGTTATCATGGAATTTAACACTAATATTGGTTTGCAGAGGGATCACAGGATTAGTGCTTTAAATGTATAGTGTAGTTTCTAAAAATACAGGACTTCTTTTTTAAATATAGAATTTGATCCAAATATGTAAGGTTTAGATATCCTGACCCACACTCCAGTTCAGAAGGTGGCAGTAATGCACCTTAAAGCTGTTGGCAAGCAGCCATAAAACCTCGGCAGTAGTAAAACAACACTGAGCACACGAATCTCCCAGCTCCGTGTTTTTATTCCAATTAGTTTTATGTTTTGGAGTTTAACAACATAAGAAGTGGCAACGAAGAAGTTTTATGTGAGTACCCACCAGCAAGAAAAAATCTGCAGATGCTGGAAATCTGGCAGCATCTATGGGAAAAAAGTCAGAAAATGCTGGAAGAATTCAGCAGGCCAGGCAGCAACTATGGAAAAAAGTACAGTCGACGTTTCGGGCTGAGGGTCCCTCCAGCATTTTGTGGGTGTTGCGTGTCTACTCATCTGTTGAAGTGCAGCAAGATGTTTGGGTTAAAAAAAAGAACAGTGAGTCATTTGAGATTTTTAAAAAGGCAGAGAATGGATGAATTCATGGGTTCATAATCTTTCTCTCTCCCTCTCTCTCTCTCTCTCTCTCTCTCTCTATCTCTCTCATATATATACATACATATACACACACACCTTATATATTAGATATGCACGCACATGTATATAGTGTTGGCACGTGACCAAGTGGTTAAGGCGTTCGTCTAGTGATTTGAAGGTCGCTAGTTTGAGCCTTGGCTGAGGCAGTGTGTGTGTCCTTGAGCAAGGCACTTAACCACACATTGCTCTGTGACGACACCAGTGCCAAGCTGTATGGGTCCTAGTGCCCTTCCCTTGGACAACATCGGTGACATGGAGAGGGGAGACTTGCAGCATGGGCAACTGCTGGTCTTCCATACAACCTTGCTCCTGGAAACCTTCCAAGGAGCAAATCCATGGTCTCATGAGGATAACGGATGCCTATTATTATTATGCACGCACACGCATATATACACATGCACACATATATACAGTGCTTATAAAAAGTATTCACCCTGAAAGTTTATATGTTTTATGGTTTTACAACATTAAATGACGGTGGATTTAATTTGGCCTTTTTTTTAACACTGATCACCGGAAAATACTCTTTCATGCAAAAGTCAAAAAAGATCTCTACAAAATGATCTAAATTAGTTACAATTATAAAACACGAAATGATTGATTGCATAAGTATTCACTCCCTTCAAGTTAGTATTTAGTAGATGCACCTTTGGCAGCAATTGCAGCTTTGAGTCTGTGTGGATAGGTCTCTATCAGCTTTGCACATCTGGACACTGCAATTTTTCCCCATTCTTCTTTACTAAACTGCTCAAGCTCTGTCAGATTGAATGGGGATCCATGAGTGACCAGCCCTTTTCTTGTTCAACCACAAATTCTTAATTGGATTGAGGTCTGGACTTTGACTTGACCACTCCAGGACATTAACTGTGTTATTTTTAAGCCATT
Organism: Mobula birostris; assembly: GCF_030028105.1. NCBI lineage: Eukaryota > Metazoa > Chordata > Chondrichthyes > Myliobatiformes > Myliobatidae > Mobula > Mobula birostris. Next base: position 24,894,648 of record NC_092395.1, on the reverse strand, counting down.
CCTGTGTAGCTTTGGCTTTTTGCTTGAGGTCATTGTCTTGCTAGAAAACAATACTTCTCCTAAGTCGCAGATCTCTTGCAGACTACGTCAGGTTTTCCTCCAGGATTTCCATGTATTTTGCTGCATTCATTTTACCCTCTACCTTGTGTGCTGCAGTGAAGCATCCCCATAGCATAATGCAGCCACCACCATACTTCATGGTAGGGATGGTGTGCTTTTGATGTGCGGTGTTTGGCTTCCCAAACATAGTGTTAGTCTGATGGCCAAAAAGCTCAATTTTGGTTTCACCAGACCATAGAGTCATCTTCCAGCTGAATTCAGAGTCTCCCACATGCATTTTGGCAAACTCTAGCTGCGATTTCATGTGAGTTTTTTCCAACAGTAGCTTTCTCTTTGCCACTCTCCCATCTCAGCCAATGAAGCTTGTAACTCTTCCAGAGTTGCCAAAGGTCTCTTGGTGGCCTCCCTCACCCATTCCCTTCTTACACAGTCACTCAGTTTTTGAGGACAGCCTGCTCTAACAGTACTGAACTCCAAGGGATATTTGGTGATTTGAAAATGTTCTTGTATCCATCTCCTGATTTGTGCTTTTCAATAACATTTTCACCTTCTCACAGAGTTGCTTGGAGTCTTCATGGTGTAGCTTTAGCCAAAATATTGACTCATCAGCAGCTGGACCTTCCAGATACAGGTATATTTCTTTACTACAATCAATTGAAAGACTGCATAACGTGATCTCCATCTGAAACCACATATTTTGTTTTAATTATAAAATAAGACTTTGTTATACAGTGGGAATCCATTCTTTTTCGGGTACACAGTCTGTACTTTACCATTAAAGTCAATCCATCATAGTTGGATAGAACATAGAATAGTACAGTACAGTACAGGCCCTTCGGCCCACAATGTTGTGCCGACCCTCAAACCCTGCCTCCCATATAAGCCCCTACCTTAAATTCCTCCATATACCTGTCTAGTAGTCTCTTAAACTTCACTAGTGTATCTGCCTCCACCACTGACTCAGGCAGTGCATTCCACGCACCAACCACTCTCTGTGTAAAAAACCTTCCTCTAATATCCCCCTTGAACTTCCCACCCCTTACCTTAAAGCCATGTCCTCTTGTATTGAGCAGTGGTGCCCTGGGGAAGAGGCGCTGGCTATCCACTCTATTCCTCTTATTGTCTTGTACACCTCTATCATGTCTCCTCTCATCCTCCTTCTCTCCAAAGAGTAAAGCTCTAGCTCCCTTAATCTCTGATCATAATCCATACTTTTTTAACCAGGCAGCATCCTGGTAGATCTCCTCTGTACCCTTCCCAATGCTTCCACATCCTTCCTATAGTGAGGTGACCAGAACTGGACACAGTACTCCAAGTGTGGCCTAACCAGAGTTTTATAGAGCTGCATCATTACATTGCGGCTCTTAAACTCTATCCCTCGACTTATGAAAGCTAACACCCCATAAGCTTTCTTAACTACCCTATCCACCTGTGAGGCAACTTTCAGGGATCTATGGACATGTACCCCGATATCCCTCTGCTCCTCCACACTACCAAGTATTCTGCCATTTACTTTGTACTCTGCCTTGGAGTTTGTCCTTCCGAAGTGTACCACCTCACACTCCTCCGGGTTGAACTCCATCTGCCACTTCTCAGCCCACTTTTGCATCCTATCAATGTCTCTCTGCAATCTTTGACAATCCTCTATACTATCTACAACACCACCAACTTTTGTGTCGTCTGCAAACTTGCCAACCCACCCTTCTACCCCCACATCCAGGTCATTAATAAAAATCACAAAAAGTAGAGGTCCCAGAACAGATCCTTGTGGGACACCACTAGTCATGATCCTCCAATCTGAATGTACTCCCTCCACCATGACCCTCTGCCTTCGGCAGGCAAGCCAATTCTGAATCCACCTGGCCAAACTTCCCTGGATCCTGTTGCTTCTGACTTTCTGAATAAGCCTACCGTGTGGAACCTTGTCAAATGCCTTACTAAAATCCATATAGATCACATCCACTGCTCTACCCTCATCCATATGCCTGGTCACTTCCTCAAAGAACTCTATCAGGCTTGTTAGACACGACCTGCCCTTCACAAAGCCATGCTGGCTGTCCCTGATCAGACCATGATTCTCTAAATGCCTATAGATCCTATCTCTAAGAATCTTTTCCAGCAGCTTTCCCACCACAGACGTAAGGCTCACTGGTCTATAATTACCCAACCTATCCCTACTACCTTTTTTGAATAAGGGGACAACATTCTCCTCCCTCCAATCCTCTGGTACCATTCCCGTGGACAACGAGGACATAAAGATCCTAGCCAGAGGCTCAGCAATCTCTTCTCTCGCCTCGTGGAGCAGCCTGGGGAATATTCCGTCAGGCCCCGGGGACTTATCTGTCCTAATGTATTTTAACAACTCCAACACCCCCTCTCCCTTAATATCAACATGCTCCAGAACATCAACCTTGCTCATATTGTCCTCACCATCATCAAGTTCCCTCTCATTGGTGAATACCGAAGAGAAATATTCATTGAGGACCTCACTCACTTCCACAGCCTCCAGGCACATCTTCCCAGCTTTATCTCTAATCAGTCCCACCTTCACTCCTGTCATCCTTTCTTTCCCATGATCGGCCTTTATCCTCCGCTGGCGTTTCACTGTGCTTCATTTTTGGAACTATTTGAGATTTCTCAGTGTCTTGGGTTATTTGTCAATCAGAATCGTTGCTCCTAGTGGGACTAATGAGCTGCCAGACGAGGTGGTAAATGCGGGTTCTTTTTTAACAATTAAGAATAAATTGGACAGGTACATAAATGAGAAGTATATGGAGGGATATGGTCCGTGTGCAGGTCAGTGGGACTAGGCAGAAAATGGTTCGGCACAGCCAAGAAGGGCCAAAAGGACTGTTTCTGTGCTGTAGTTTTTCTATGGTTTCTATGGTTTCTAATACCAGAGAGTGGATAGCGGATTGGGATTTGTTGGTAAGATGATACTCAAAGAAAAAGATAGTTCGGATACTAGAAATATGAAACAAGAATTGGAAATTGTTGAATATTTTCCCATTGAGCCAATTTTTGATCCAGTTTACCTCCTTTCTGTAGATCCTTTGGGCTTTGACTTTAATGCTCAAACTGCCGTGAGGGTTTTTGTCAAATGTTTCCCAAGTCGTTCTGTACGTGAAAAGCACCTTGTCATTGATCCACCTTGTTACATTCTCAAAAAACTTTCTGCTGTTTCTGAGCTATAACTTGCTTTCTTTAAGAAGTGTGGATTTCTATTATTCTATTTTCCTTCAATACCATGCACACCAAACTAGGATGACTGACCTTTATTTACTCATTCTCTACCTGTCACTCTTTTAAACACAAATGGACCTCTCCCTCACCCAAGCACTCACACACACCATTTTCTCCCTTTCCCTTTCCACATCCCCCTCCTTCCCCTCTGCCTCTCTTTCTTTCTCATAAACCTCTGCCTGCAGCGTCAGACCCAGTTCAAACTTCTATAGTTCAAGACCAAACACACCTGACATGCACAGTTGGGCCATCTTATCCTAATCTAAACTCTGTTTTTCTGGGTTATCTTTTCAGTACTGGCTAAATCTAATTCACTTATGATCACCACTGCCAAAATACTTCCCCATTGATATCTTCTCTCCCTGTCACTTCATAAAGCTGAGGGATAGTGAGTGCACTGGTGGTCATCTTCTAAAATTCCATAGATCCTGAAAAGGATTTGCTGGGGGAACTCAAAAAGTCAGGCAGCATTTATGGAGGGGGATAAATTCTCTCTCTCTCTCTCTCTCTCTCTATCTCTCTCTAGGCTTTTCACCTAACTGTTCCAACAGATCACTTTACCATCTTGGCCAATCCTCCAATCCTTTCCCTCTTGCATTTACTCAGGTTCTCCCTAAAAGTTGGTTTACCCCCATGCTATTCACCTCAGCTCCTAGGGTGAGTTTCATATTCTAACTAATAACTGGATCAATAACCCATCTAAAACTTTATTTTAGACATGCAATGCCATTGTGCAGTATAGTCTACACAATTACTTTTATAGAGTCATAGAAAAGTATGGCATGGAAACAGGCCCTTCAGCCCATCTAGTCTGTGCTGAACCACTTAAACTGCCTACTCCCATTGACCTGTTCTGGGACCATAGCCCTCCATACTTCTACCATCTATGTACTTATCCAAACTTCTCTTAAACATTCAAACTGAGTTTGCACGTACCATTTGTGCTGGCAGCTCATTCCACACTCTCATAACCCTCTGAGTGAAGAAGTTTCTCCTCAATCTACCCACAAACCTTTCACCTTTCACCCTTAACCCATGACCTCTAGTTGTAGTCCCACTCAACCTCTGTGGAAAAAACTCACATGAATTTACTTTATCTACACCCCTTCATAATTTTATATACCTTTATCAAATCTCCTGTCAATCTTCTATGTTACAAGAAATAAAGTCCTAAACTATTCAATCTTTCCTTAGAACTCAGGTCCTCCAGACCTGGCAACATCCTAATGGCTTTTCTTTGTACTCTTTCAACCATATTTACATCTTTCCGTAGGAGAGCTGTAAATAATAATTATTTATTATTTTTGTTTATTTAGAAATACAGCATGGTATGATTCTGATTCTGATTCTAGTAACAGGCCTTTCCGACCCAACGAGGTTACGCTACCCACTTACACCAATGTGACCAACTGACCTACTAACCTACTAACCTATACACCTTTGGAATGCCTACTTTATCCACTAAGGTACAGTGCAGAATAGGCCCTTCTGGCCCTTGGAGCTCAGCCCTTGATTTAACCCGAGCCTAATCACGGGACAATTTACAATGACCAATTAGCCTGACAACCGGAACGTTTTTGGACTGTGGGAGGAAACTGGAGCACCCGTGGGAAACCGACATGGTCACGGGCTGGAAAGTAGAAGCTCCTTCCAGGCAGTGGTGGGCCTCCTTTGAGAGGTGGTGGATGTGGGGTACTACAGTGTTTTCCTTGGCTGTAGTGTCTTGATCCAAGCATCATAATCTCAGAATGAGCAGTCAGCCATAGAAGACTAAGATGAGAATACATTGTTTGTGCTGATGGCATGAACATCGATGTGTTTTTCTAACTTCCTGTAATTTCTTCCTCTTCTCTTTTTCCACTCCCCATTCTAGTTCCTCTCTCACCCCTTCACTTCTCCTCAGTTGTCCATCACCCCTTTCAGGCACTCCTCCCCCTTCTCTTTTCTCCATGGTCCTCTGTCCTCTCCTATCAGATTCTTTCTTCTTCAGCCGTACAACATAGGAGCAGAATTAGGTCATTCAGCCCATCGAGTCTACTCCACCATTCCATCATGGCTAAGTTATTATCCCCCTCAATCCCATTCTCCTGCCTTCTCCCCGTAACCTTTGCTACTCTTACTCACCAAGAACCTATCAACCTGTGCTTTAAATTTACCCAATAACTATATACCCGAATAAATATACCTGATATCCAACGTTCCCTCTAATTTGTAATGACTAGTGTGCTGTGCAATTTTTTTGCCCAGTGACGACATGGGCGCAATGAATTTTCAAGTAGAAGTAAACCTGAAGCGGGTCGGCTGGTGGCGCAATGACATCGGCGCCGGACCCAGGAGCGGAGGTTCCTGGGTTCGAAACCAGTCGGGTCCACTCCCGAGTATGCTTTCCATCCGTGCCGGGTTGAGTGTCGAGATCGCAACTCCACCTCGTAAAATAAAGGGAAAAATACTGCCAAAATGTCTGTGTGAGGAGTGGCGCGCCACACAGTCTCTCCCTCTCTCACTCCAAGCCTTGGAAAAGCCATGAAAAAGACATCATCACGGATGCATGCACAGATGTGCAGACGCACACAGGCACACGCCAAACAAAAAAGAGGTAAACCTGAAGCTATTCTAAGGATAGTAAGCCATTCCGCTTTAAATGAATGCGCTTCATGCCCTTTGCTTCTTTGGAATTCGACATGGTGGATCACTAATAAAAACAGTATAAATAAGTCAGTTCTAAAATCTGCAAACAGATCATCGCAAACCCCATGTTGTCAACTCTGTCTGCAACAGAATCCAGAAAAGGAAATGTGATTATGATCATGAAATATATTTAACATGCCAACGAGGTCGAGGGTGACAACCTTTTGTGCGAAGTTTAAATTCCTTTGTGTGTTAGTAGCAAAAGATGTGTGCACGCACACCACTTAGAGGGAACATTGAGATATCCTCTCTCACTCCTCTTTTACATTTTATATATCTGAAAAAAAATTGGTATTCTTTTATGTTATTGGCTACATTACCTTCACGTTCTTTTTGCTCCTTGTCATTTTTTAGTTAACCCTTACCTCTTCCACCCATCACTTCCCAGCTTCTTATTTTATCCCCCTTCCCCACCTTCCTCCTCACCTGGTTTCACTTATCACCTGCCAGTTTGTAATCCTTCCCCTTCCCACCTACTTATTCAGGCTTCCGTCCCCTTTATTTCCAGTCCTGATGAGGGGTCGGCACGAAATGTTGACTTTCCAAAGCTGTTGCCTGACTTGTTGTGTTTCTCCAGCATTTTGTGTGTCTTGCCCATAAATTTCTTCACCCAGACAGTAGAGAATTCTAAGAATGCACAACACAAGAAGGGTACAGAAGTTCAAGTCTTTGAGTATATCCAAGACAAGATCAGCAGATATATATCAAGAGATTGTGAGGTTACTTCAGGAAAAGGGCAATGGAGCAAAAGGTTAATCACAATGTTATTACTGTCATGGTCAGGTCCGTGAAGTTCGCATTTCAGTTCACGGTCCGGTCCGTGGACTCAGGACTCCGGGTCTTCCAGCCGTCCCTTGTTTGAATTAATCATAGGCACCTGATTCCCATCTTTGGGCTTGCAATATAAGTAGCCTTGGGATTGAGTGTGGGCTGCTGGTTTGTCTTGTCTATCCCCCTTGGAGCAACCTGCTGTTGGAAGGCTAGTGAAACCATTTGTGATCTCTAGGCCTGGTTGGAGGTCCACTACTTCATGGAGCCTTGTTGCCACTCGTTGGAGTGGTCTTTGCAGTATGAATTCAGCTGTTTCCCAGGCCTGCTGAGTGGTTGCCAGCCACTCCAAGCTAGGTAGGGATCTGGCTGCTTCTGTAGCCAGCTGAGGTTGCTGGCCACACTGAGACTTGGAGCTTCCCCAGGCAGAGATGGAACTGTCTGTCGTTCTTTGGTGTTTGTCTCTTCTTGTCCTTGCCTCTATGGGGTAAGCCAGGCTGTTTAGCCGTTGCCCTGTGGGGTGATCTGTCTTGTCTGGTCCTTGCCTCTGTTGGGTAAGTCTGGCCATTCTGCTGTTACCTGACAGACAGACCTGTTCCACCTTGGTGTGGAGATGAAGTTGAGTCCTGGCTTCTCGTAGGATAAGTCCTGGCTCTATGTCTATGATCTGTCCTGTCTCATGTTTGTGTTGTGTTAAAGATGCGTCCTGGCTTGTCGAAGGATAAGTCCTGGCTCTATGTTGATGTTCAGTTGCCAGTCTGTCTTTCAACTCCAGTCTCTGAGTTATCAGCCTCTGCATTTCAAGATGAAGAACCCAAGCCTCGAGGATCCCAAGCCAAGCTCCAAGAACCCAAGCCTTGAGGATCCCAAGCCAAGCTCAAGTCCCAAGACCCCAGCCTGCAGCCAAGCTCAAGACCCAAGACCCCAAGCCTCGAGGATCCCAAGCCAAGCCTCAAGACCCTAGAACCCAGGCCTCGAGGATCCCAAGCCAAGCCTCAAGACCCAAGAACCCAAGCCTCAAGCCAAGCCTCGACCCAAGCCCCCCAGACCCCAAGCCTCAGGACCCCAGTCTCAAGCCAAGCCTCAAGACCCAAGTCCCCAGCCTCAAGCCATGTCATGTCTTTGCCTGGTTCTGGGGTCTGAGCCCGAGGCAAGACCCATGTTCTGGGTCCTTGTCCAGTCTCGGGCTCGGAATCCAAGCCTTGCATCCTAGTCCATGGTTCCTAGTCCTGGTCCCGCTTTCCCTAGCCCAAGTCTGCGTACTTGTCCCTGCTCCTCGCCTGAATCCTGTCACGTCCCTACTCTAGTCAAGTCCTGTTCCTTGTACTTCAGTGTCTATGTCTTGTATTTGGGTCTGTTCCCAGCACCTCCTTTGTGACAATTACATGGTAGGCATGGTACCAAAGGCTGAATGGCCTGCTTTTACTTCTATTTTTTATGTTCTTATTATGTTCTTATGGGAGATGATCTTATAGAAATGTATAACATTGTGAAGGTATGGATAGGGTCAATATTCTCAGTCTTTTTCCCAGCATTAGGGAATCAAAAAGTAGAAACATAGAAAACCTACAGCACAATACAGGCCCTTCGGCCCACAGAGTTGTGCCAAACTTTCTTTAATTTTTTTCAATTTACAAGATGTTTCTTATTTACAATAAAGATATGGTTCTTGAAGAAATGTAAGTGTAACAAAATCAAGGCACTTGCCTTTATAACGTCCTACAGAAAAGAAAATCAACAAGATGTTCCAACAGAAAACATATTTCACTGCAGTTAGAAAAAAATCTGAAAATATTAACACTTTCAGTGTAGAGGGCTCAAGTCGAGGGCTCTGGTTTAAAATGAGAGGGGAGAGATTTGATAGGAGCCTGAGAGAAAGCTTTTTCACCTAGAGGATGGCCAGTATATATGGAAGGATTTGCCAGAAGTGGTTGAGGCAGCTACATTAACAATACCTGGTCAGTTACATGAGAGAAAAGGTTTAAAGGGACATACAGGGGGGCAAATGGGACTAGTTTCAGCATGGTCCAGTTGAGCTGAAAAGCCTGTTTCCATCCTGCATGACTGGAAGCAGCGAGCTGCTGACATCCCCTCTCTCAGCGGCAGGAGTGATACCTCGCTCTCCCCCGTTAGTGAGCGAGAGCCTGTTGAGACGTTGAAGTGTTGGGATGGACCCTAGATCGCGGTCTCTGGGGCCTTGCCATTGCAGGGTGGGTGCTGATATTTTGCTGGAGTGAGGGTAGGGTGGATGGTTGATGCTTTTGCTTCTAAACATGCTTGGAAGCGGGGAGGGGGCTTTGGGGTTCTAACTTTTTTCTGTCATTCATTCTGTAGGTTATTTTTCCCTCTGTTTTGTGGCTGTCTGCGGAGAATAAGAATTTCAGGTTGTATACTTTATACATTCTCTGATGTTAAATTGAACCATTGACTCTTAGGTCCAAAAAATGGCCCAAGTGACTCATTTCTTACTACGGTAGAGTCATGGAGTGACACACGCAGATGCTGGTCCTTCAGTCCGACTTGTCCAATCTGACCAAGATGCCTCTCTGAGCTAATCTCATTTGCACATGTTTGGTCCATGTTGCTGGGCCTGTAATAGAACATAGAAATCTACAGCACAGTACAGGCCCTTCAGCCCACAATGTTGTGCCGACCATGTAACCTACTCTAGAAACTGCCTAGAATTTCCCTAGCACATAGCCCTCTATTTTTCCAAGCTCCACGTACCTATCTAAGAGGCTCTTAAAAGACTCTGTTGTATCCACTTCCACCACCGCTGCCGGCAGCCCATTTCACGCACTCAACACTCTCTGTGTGGAAAAACTTACCCCTGACATCCCCTTGGTACCCATTTCCAAGCACCTTAAAACTATGCCCCCTCATGTTAGCAATTTCAGGCTTGGAAAAAAGCCTTTGGCTATCCACACGATCAATGTCCCTCATCATCTTATACACCTCTATCAGGTCACCTCTCATCCTGCGTTGCTTCAAGGAGAAAAAGCCGAGTACACTCAACCTATTCTCATGTGGTATCCCCTCCAATCCAGGCAACATCCTTGTAAATCTCCTCCGCACTCTCTCTATAGTATCCACATCCTTCCTGTAGTGAGGTGACCAGAACTGAACACAGTACTCCAAGTGGGGTCTGACCAAGGTCTTATATAGCTGTAACATTACCTCTCGGCTCTTGAACTCAATCCCATGGTTGATGAACGATAGTGAACACGGCGTAGCACGTCACACAAACTAATCTCCCGTCCGTGGACTCACTTTACACCGCATGCTGTCGGAGCAGTGCTGCCAGGATAATCAAGGATACAATCCACCCAGCCAACATACTTTTCATCCCTCTTCCCTCCAGGAGAAGGCTCAGGAGCTTGAAGACTCGTATGGCCAGATTTGGGAACAGCTTCTTTCCAACTGTGATAAGACTGCTGAACGGATCCTGACCCGGATCTGGGCCGTACCCTCCAAATATCCGGACCTGCCTCTCGGTTTTTTTGCACTACCTTACTTTCCATTTTTCTATTTTCTATTTATGATTTATCATTTAAATCTTTAATATTTACTAATTTTTAATATTTTAATATTTAGTATTTGTAATCCAGGGAGAGGGAAGCGCAGAATCAAATATCGCTGTGATGATTGTACGCTCTAGTATCAATTGTTTGGCGACAATAAAGTATGAAGGCCAACACACCATACACCTTCTTAACAAAACTGTCAACCTGCGCGGCAGCTTTGAGTGTCCTATGGACGTAGACCCCAAGATCTCTCAGATCCTCCACACTGCCAAGAATCTTACCATTAATATTAAACTCTGTCTTCAAATGTGCTTATTAAACTGGTCACTGGAATGCATTTTACCAACTCAGCCCCATGTGTAATTTCCTGATTGTCACATTTAATTCTGTCACAATAATGGTTCTGCAAAGCTGCACCCTGGTATTGGCCAACTGCCGCATTTGTAACCATTTCATTTTTTACTGAGAACAGGTTTTTGTTGTTAGATTATTTATAAAAAAAAAGGTTCCTGAAATTGATGGCAAAGATCTAAAATTTGCAACACCAACCACAGCTTCCCCAGTGCTCCATTTCCTTCTGCCAATTCCCCAAACTGAATCAACAATAAAGGACCTATTCACAATCACGCTAACTGCGGCAGTCAGAAACGGAATTCATCTGGAACCAGGTAAGGAGACTATAGTACAATCATTTCTTAGAAGCTGGTCTTTGTTTGTTATATTATAATTTAAACATTTGCCAGCCATCTCATCTCTGTTCTTTCTAAGGTGTCCAGTGTTGATGCTTGCTCATTTGTTGTGTTTTACCCATTCAGCTGACCGACAGTGTATTGACTGTTTCTTCTTTTGCTCCTGGGCTGTTTATCAGTCTTTGTGCTTACTTTTTCATTGTTCTATTGTATTTCTTTGTTATATTGGGAATGCCTGCAAGAAAATGGATCTCAAAGTGGTATTGGTAATACATGCGTATCTTGGTTTAAAAAAAAGTCATAAAAATTTACCTTGAACTTTGAAAGTCAGTTAATTAACCTTGCTGGGTCTGACATAGACCAGCCCTCTCAGTGCTCAGTAGTAATCTTTCCTTGGGTTGGCAATCTGCTGCCCTTAAAACATTTGCTGTTCTATTGTGCTGTGGCTCAGTTGGTAACGTCTAACTGGAATGTCGAGCAGCCCCTGGAAGTGACAGTGTAAAATCTGAGCCATGTTCCCCAATGGCAGCACTGAGGGAGCGCTGCACTGTCAGAGGGGCAGTGCTGATGGAGCAGTGTGCTGTTGAAGGGACTGCTGAGGGGCATTGCACTATGGTGGTGCAGAACTAACAGCATTACATAGTGACTGTTCTGGGGACAGAGCAGAGAGGCGACTGAAATAAAAAAAGGCTTTGGCAGGCAGAGCAGCATCTGTGGAAAGAGTAGCAGGGTTATTGTTGTGGGTTGATCAGAAATGAGGATGGCAGAATTCTTATTGTTCTTTTTCTTTGTCTTGGACTCATTTCTCTTTCCAAAGACGTTGCCTATTTTCCCAATTCCTAGCACATTCGGTAGACAGTCTTGTGAGAAGCCTTTCATTTGAATGCGGATTCATATCTGCTGAACATGGAAGGTGAAGTCTATTTACTTCTCTTTCATATTTTACCTCAGCTTTGATACCTATATTGAATTGACAATATTTCTTACATCCTTCACATGCATGAGGAGTAAAAATCTTTACGTTACGTCTCTGTCTATATGTGTACTGTGCAATTTATAGCAATTTGTAATGAATGGTATGCACAACAGGACAGTCAATATAACATAGAAATACAATTCTATCAGTGTGAGTTAATCAGTCTGATGGCCTGGTGGAAGAAGCTGTCCAGGAGCCTGTTGGTCCTGGCTCTTATGCTGCGTTAGGTACCGCTTCCCGGATGGTCGCAGCTGGAACAGTTTGTGGTTGGGGTGACTTGGGTCCCCAACAATCCTTCAGGCCCTTTTTACACACCTACAGTAATTGATGTGCTCGTGCATTAGTGCACAAATGCGTATCAATCAAGTTTTTTTTAAAAAAAAGTAATTCTGTCAATTAAACACACCACTTAGCTCAAGCATATTTAAGGATATTTTAAAGTTATAAAATTGCCTCATATGCCTTTGGCAGAGGGGGCATTGGCTTCACTCTGTGCCATGCTGCCCGTCCATGAGGTGCAGAGGGCCAGTGAAGGCAGTCCTCAGCCCTGGTTAGTGGGGCAGGTGGGGACCAAACTCGCCAACCAAATGCTGAGTGATAGTTGAGGGTGGGGCCACTATGCGAGGAGATGCCGTGCTGGGGGGGGGGGGGGGAGCGTCAGCTTTTTAGGCGCCTAACAGAAGCTTCTCTCTCTTACCAGCGCAGGATGAAGACTTTCACTGTGGCTGTGTTCCTACTTCACATCGAGTGGAGTCTGGGGTCAGAATGTGGGGAAGTCAAAATATTGGCCAGTGGAAAAGCTATCAATTGTTCATGCCCCAACCTGGACTGGTCTAAGTTAAAGATTAATTCTCAGTCACATCTGTCACTAGAAGACTGTGGAATATCACATATTGTTAACATTACCGACACCAAAGAGTTGGAGAAACTGAATCTCAGGAAAAACAAACTGCGGAAAATTCCACAAGAGTTTCTTGAGAGGTTACCAAAGTTAAGGGATCTGATTCTAATTGACAACCCTCTAGAAAACATCCCGCTCAGTTTTATCAGGAGAATGAACGTCAGCTTTAGTTGTTCTTGTCATGTCTTGGAAGGTATATACGGCAGTTGCAATGGGTCCAAGAACTGCACGAGTTCTCTAAACAACTTTACCTGCGTTAGACCAGACAAATTTGAATCGGACTATTTGGGCAAATACTACGAAAATGAGTGCGCAGGTTTAATCCTTGTCTACACCCTTGTTCCGATCTTGATTGTTGTTGTCGTCATTGCGACCGTTGTTGTGGTGCTGGTGAAATATCGCTCGCGAATCAGCTCTCACTTCTCGCCACCTCCAAGCAAACGGCAGTCGGTGTTCTCGGCGGACCAGGGGCAGCAGCGGTACGCAAGCACAGCCAACTGGAAAGGCACAGCAGCCGACTCGTGTGGAGCTGCCTCTGGGGCCCCTCACAAGAACTATGAGAACGTCTTCATGGGGGACTCGAACGAGGCAAGGTAAGGCAGATAAGTGAAAGCCTAACGTTCACTACAAACGTGCAACACAGTTACACAACATGAATTGTAAGCTGCTTCTATACATCCAACACCTCAAAGCAACATATGGCAACGGTAAATAGATCTTCACAACAGTATATGCTACATATCCATAATAACAGTGGTTATGTGACTATAAATTCACAACAGTAGTTTACAGATCTGCGTATATAATATAGACTAAGAAACATAATAGAATCAATTAAAGACCGCACTCAACAGAATAGACAAACAACCGATGTGCAAAACACAACCCAAAAGAAATTTTTAAAAAATAAATAAACAAGCAATAAGTATCAAGTACATGAAATGAAGAGTCCTTCATCTCGTGTGGTTGTGGGAACAGTTCACAGATGGGGGAGAGTGAAGTTATCTCCTCCACTTCAAGAGCATGGTGGTTGAGGAGTAATAACTGTTCCTGAACCTGGTGGTGTGGTTCCTGAGGCTCCTGTACCTCCCTCCTGATGGCAGCAGTGAGAAAAGAGCATGGCCGGGATGGTGGCAGGGTCCTCGATGGATGCTGCTTTCCTGTGACAGCACTTCTTGTACATGTACTCAGTGGTAGGGAAGGCTTTATCTGTGATAGTCTGGACCATATCCATTACCTTTTGTAGGATTTTCCATTCAAGGGCATTGGTGTTTCCATACTAGGCCACGATGCAAGCAGTCAATATACGCTCTACCACACATCTACGGAAGTTTTTCAAAGTTTTAGAGGTCATGCCAAACCTTCACAAAATTCTAAGAAAGTAGAGGCATTACTGTGTTTTCTTTTAAAGCTATTTACGTTCTGAACCCATGACAGAGCCTCCTCCTGAAGTCAATAATCAGCTCCTTGGTGTTGCTGATATTGAGTGAGAGGTTGTTGTTGTGGCACCACTCAGCCAGATTGTCAATCTCCCTCCTGTATCCTGATTCATCACCACCTTTGATTCAGTCTACGAATTAAGTTCATTAGACTGAAGAAACTACAGTTTGCTTAGGTGTCATCAGCAAGCTTAAATATGGCATTGAACCTGTGCTTGGCCTCAAAGTCATAAGTGTAAAGCAAGTAGAGCAGGGGGCTAAGCTCACAGCCTGGTGGTGCACTTGGATTGATGGAAATTGTGGAGATGTTGCTGCCAGTCTGAACTGATTGGGGTCTGCAAGTCAGGAAATTGAGGATCCAGTTGTACAAGGAGGTATTGAGGCCACGGTCTTGAAGCTTATTGATTAGTTTTGAGGGGATGATGGTATTGAATGCTGAACTGTAGATGATGAAAAGCATCCTGATGTATGTATGGATATTCAGTCTAAATGTTCCAAGGTTGAGTGAAGAGCCAATGAAATGTCATCTTCTGTGGACCTGTTGTGCCAGTAGGCAAATCGGAGTGGATCCAAGTCACTTCTCAGGCAGGAGTTGATATGTTCCATCACCAACCTCTCAAAGCACTTCATCACAGTGGATGTAAATGCCTCTGGACAATAGTCATTGAGGCAGGTCACCACATTGAGGTATATCAGGTGAGAACCAGTCTAAATTAAATGGTTTGAAAGAGGAAGTGAAGAGGGAAATAACACTGGCAAGGGAAAATGTGAGAATAAAATGTTAGCTAATCATAACAGGAACCCCCCAAAATCTTATACTGAGCAGGTAAAAGGAGGTAGGGTGAGACCTTTCAGAGTCAAAGAAGGTGATATGGACTTAAAAATACAGAACAAGGCTGAAATATTTAATGATTTTGCTGAGGGAAGAATGCTGATAAAACATTTGTAGATGTAACAAACAGGATGAAACATGATAGGCAGTATGTACTGGAAAGGCTGACTATTCTTAAACTGAGGGCCCACACCCCAGATGACTTGCATCCCAGGTTGCTCTGGAAAATGGGAATAGTTGCACAAGGACTCGTCATAATCTAATTGGGGCCGCGCCGCCCATCAATCCCTCAATTTAATCCTAGCCTAGTCACGGGACAACTTACAATGACCAACTAACCTACCAACCAGTCTTTGGACTGTGCGAGGAAATCAGAGCACACAGAGGAAACCCACATGGTCACGGGAGAACACACAGGCAGTGGCAGGACGTGGTACTGTAAAGCATTGTACTATCCGCTATGCTACTGTGCTGCTCCCGTTAGCTAATTGGCCAGAATTTTAACTGGTTTCTTATTCATTTTCGAAGGAAAAATTCAGTAGTTTTGAGACCCCATAACTTATAAAATAATTTAGACCGTGCCACTGTTCATTTCTGTTTATCTTGCCCTAGATTCTCAAAAAAACCTCACCAATTTTTAAAGGGGGAATGAAAAGTCGGCCTCCTTTAGGGATTTTAGAAAAGCCAAGAGTGCAGTTAAGCTTAACCCAGCTGCAACATTTCAGATTTCTTGGTTGTTTTGTTGCTGAGCTATGTTGACATCCTTACTTTTGCATAGATAAATGATGTTAATAAAGGATGGAGTAACATTTTACTTTTGCTAATGATACCAAATATGGTCTGGCAAGAAGTGGACTGGATATGAACAATCCGTGTTAAGATAAATAGATAAACATTCATATGGAAGGAACAGATGAGTGGCAGATTGAATTGAAGAAAGAGAAATGAGAGCTGTTGGCTTTCTGCACGCGGGATGGGGAGAGACGATGTAGACTTTGTGATAGCGCTCTAAAGAACGTGCGGAAAGAGAAGGACCTGGGAGTTCAAGTGCCCACTTTGGAGATAGTAGGTCATGTTGAGACAGTAGTAGGCAAAAAATATGCAGACCTAGGTATTATAAATGGAGGAACTGAGTTCAAAAGCAGGAATTATGGCATGCTGATTCCCGGAAGACATTTGGTTAGGCCACAAATAGAGTACTGCATCGACTTTGGTCACAGCTCTTCAGGAAGGTCCTCTGTTGGTACAGAGGACACTACCAACCAGAATGACTTATGAATTAGGGGTTTTGGTTACAAGGTTAGGTTAGGGGAGCTGTGATTGTTCTTGTAAAAAGGAGGTTGAGGAAGATTTGACTGAGGTGTAGAAGAAGATGATAGGGTTTATCTAAGTCTGACAAAGAAAAGTTGCTTTCATTATTTGATTCTAGAAGGATAAAGAATCAAAGATTGAATGTTTTGAGCAAGGAAGAACTTGAGTTCCTCCAGCATTTTGTGTGTTGCTTGGATTTTTAACACTCCATGTGCTATTGACCCAGAACTAACCGCCCATGAGTGTGGTGCAAGTAGGGACAATTAATGATTTCAAAAGAAATCAAGGTAATTGGGGAAAAAAAAACAGTTGTGCAGGGTTACTCAGACAGAACATGGCAATGGGACTGACTGAATCGCTTTACAGAAAGCAAGCATGGACTCAATGGGCTGAATAGCCTCCTTCCGCACTCCTGTAATCTTGGCTATCAACCAAGTGTATAAGTATGCACGGCTGTGATAGTACAAATGATTCAACAGGTAAACTGATTGGTAAGGTCACTGATATTTTAATGTCTATAAAAGACTCGTGTTTAAAATCTTTTAGAAATAAATACCAATCTGAATTGAGCCCGATTAGTTCATTACTTAATTAAAACCAGCCTTTTTAACACAGTAAGTGAGAGTGAAATGCTAGGCTAGGCTTTTCAAAATCAAGGCAGTTAGTTTTCCCAAAATGAACGGAGACAATAAATGGGATTGACAAAAGCGGCAGCAGGAGAAGTAAACCCAGACTTCTTCAGAGCTGTTGATTACACTGTGACATCAAGTTAAATGAGTATGGATGAATAGTTAATTAACTGAATTGGATTAAATGAAATCAGCTCTTCACTTTGAACCTACTTCATTTTCAATTTATTTTTGAACATCTCCCCTCTGTCCACTCCACACCCCTCCTCCCTCCCCCTCCTCCTGTAGGTACGACTCTCTTTCTGCCTCTCACCCTTAGTCTCTTGCTGTGTCTCTAAAAGTTTTTTTAGATTAATTTCTACTCAATAAATCCTGAATCTGTAAGAGGAGAGAGTAACATTACAAACTGTGCTTAAAAAGTTATTGGAGGAACTCTTGCCAGTTTTACAAAGCACAATAAATGAATAGAAAGAAGGAGGCTGAGTAATTTTTCCCAAAATGTTAGAAACTCCCCACTACTTATTAAATCCAATAAGTAATAGTAATTCAGCAGGCCAGGCAGCATCTATGGAAAAAAGTACAGTCGACATTTTGGGCTGAAACCCTAAACATCAACTGTACTTTTTTTCCATAGATGCTGCCTGGCCTGCTGAGTTCTACCAGCATTTTGTGTGTGTTGCTTGGATTTCCAGCATCTGTAGATTTTCTCTAGTAAGTAATAGTAATTACCCTCTTTGAATACTATTGGACTAAGGACCACAGGAAATGGGCTAAAGGAATGTGCATGTGTTCTGGAACTTCAAAGATACCTCAGTATTTCATTACAGTAGCATCCAAACTTATAGACTTGGGGAACAAAATTGACCCGAGGAAGCAACTACTAACCAGTCCAAGTAAACATTTAGTTTAAATAGTACCCGTGAATGCTTGATAAGGCATCTAATACAAGTTTCAGGTCTTATGGTGGTAATGAGATTCCATAGGGTGTGGCTGAAGACCATAAGACTATAAAGTATAGGACCAGAATAGGCCATTTGGCCAGTCGAGTCTACTGCCCCATTCCATCATGACTGATTATCATCCCTCTGGACCTCATTCCTCTGTCTTATCCTTGTAACCTTTCATGCCCTCACTAATCAAAAACCTATCAACTTTTGCTTTAAATATACCCAATGATTTGGCCTCCATAGCCGTCTGTGGCAATGAATTCCACAGAAACCATCCTCCTCTGGCTAAAGAAATACCTCCTCATCTCTGTTCTAGGGGGACGCCCCCTGATCCTAGACTCCCCCACTGTAGGAAGGCATCCTCTCCAGGTCCTCTCTATCACGGTCTTTCAATATTTGATAGGTTTCAGTGAGATTTCCCCCTCATTCTTCTAAACTCCAGTGAGTACAGGCCCAGAGCCATCAAACACTCCTCATACGTTAACCCTTTAATTCCAATGATGACTGAGTGTACCAGATGGATTTTCAGAGGCTGTACCACTGGGTGATGCTACAGACTATGTGTTTTGTCAATGAGATTTTCAGCGTGCTGTTCTGAAGAAATGATGAATGGGATTGTTTCAGCCAAGTCCCAAAGAAAGTAGAGCCACTACAAAAACACTTCTCTCCTAGTGCACCCAGGGCATTGATAAGTCAAGAATGCATAGTGTGGGCCGAATTTCCACTGATACCTCCAACTCCATGTAACACACGGATAAACAGGGAGAGGAACATTGATCTCATCCATGGAGCCTTGAGAAAGCTAGTGATGTTGTTCTTTTAAGGAATGTGTGAATAAGGTAGAAATACACATTCAGGGATATTCAATATTCAGGAGGGATGGGCATGAAAGAAAAGGAGGTGGGGTGGCATTGCTGGTTAGAGAGGAGATTAACACAATAGAAAGGAAGGACATTAGCCGGGAATATGTAGAATCGATAGGGGTAGAGCTGCATAACACTAAGGGGCAGAAAACACTGGTGGGAGTTGTGTACAGGCCACCTAACAGTAATAGTGAGGTTGGGGATGGCATTAAAGGGATTAAAGTGGCTAAAGGGATCAGGGGGCATGGAGAGAAGGCAGGTACAGGGTTCTGAGTTGGATGATCAGCCATGATTGTACTGAATGGCGGTGCAGGTTCGAAGGGCTGAATGGCCTACTCCTGCACCTATTTCCTATGTTTCTGTGTTTACACCCAGCAGCCACTTTAATAGGTACACCTGCTCATTAATGACAATCATGTGGCAGCAACTCAGTGCATAAGAAGCATGCAGGCATGGTCAAGAGGTTCAGTTCCTGTTCAGACCAAACATCAGAATGGGGAAGAAATGTGACCTAATTGACTTTGACCGTGGAATGATTGTTGGTCCCAGATGGTTTGGTTTGATTATCTTAGAAACTGCTGATCTGGGATTTTCATGCACAGCAGGCACTAAAGTTTACAGAGAATGGTGTGAAAAACAGAAGCATCCAGTGAGTGGCAGTTCTGTGGGCAAAAATGCCTTGTTAATGAGAGAGGTCAGAGGAGAATGGCCACACTGGTTCCAGCTGACAGGAAGGTGACAGCAACTCAAATAGCCAGGCGTTACAACAGTGGTGTGCAGAAGAGCAACTCTGAATGCACAACACACACTGAGCTTTGACGCGGAACTCCACACCAAGTTGCACTCCAGTATCTAATTAAGTGTATGTATTATGTTGAGCTGTTTGTTCTCTTCATAATGGCATTTTTATCTTCCAGGAGACATCAGAATCCTGATAATACGTACTATTTGGAGAGTGATGCAGGCTGTGAAATTTACCAAAACGAGCAGCCTGTCTACTGTAACTACACCGGGCCGGCAGATAAAGTGGAGGATGACATATACATAGTACCTGACAATTAAGTACAGTGCTGGGAATCCCCAAATGTGTAAAAAGACTACCAAGTAGACATTTTAACCCATTTCCCTCTTATAATGGTCTTCAAAACTTCTCACTTTCAAGATCCTGGACAGAGAGCAGGAACCACTCTACTAGAACACATGGAACTCAGTATCAAAATCCGCAGCTTAACCCAAACAACTGTAACTCAACAAAACCATCAGCATCACAACCCAAACTCTGCTTTTCTAGGCAACATTCGACCTCAACATATGTGGACTACAAAGGGAAATCGGGAAACTCATAAAACAGCAGGAACCCACCCGATATCCATCAGAAGATTAAGAACTCGAGCAAGCATTAGGACCCTTCCAGGATTATGTTGAAACCAATTAGCTAAGTGTTCATCATATTGTTGATAATTTTTTTTTCTCATGGTAAGTTCTTCAAGAGGTGGTTGTGGTTAGGAGCAGAACGCTGAGCTGATGTGCCTTTTCCTTACGTGGCTTTGTGTCTGCAGTTTGATACAATCAGAACGACTGAGATTTAAGATTGGAATGGAGAGGAGATTGGGGAGTCAGAGAACTGCAGGAATCAGCAAAGACATCAAGAACTAGTTTACAGGAGCAGGAACTGCCAGTCAGTAAATGTTTAGGTATTAAAATCCAAGATATTGAGGAAAGAAGGAACTAGTCAGAGGAACTAAGAGAAGCTGACTAATGAAAGGAATAATTAGTCAGAATGTTCGTTATTTGTTCAGTGGGTTCTGGCAGATTTGACACTATGCCAGGAGTACACTATCTGTGCACTGGGTCTACACTGGAAGCACACTCGGAGTATAATTGAAGTATCCCGGACAGAGCAGAGACAATCTGACATCACAGAGGGAACATACTGGGATGACACGGATAGCATACAGAGGGTATACATGGACATTTGTAGCAAATCGAACTTACCTGAATGAATCAACAATCAAGGATGGTTTGAACTAAATCTGCCACATATATCTGGGTCCTATCAGACCCAGGTTGAGCAGATATTGCAGGGTCCACACAGCAATATCTTAGTTTGCTGCTTATCATGGATTAGACCGAGCCCAAGGCTTTTGTGACATAATTGCATCCATGAGCAAATGATTTTATCCACTTTGATTTCAGTGAGAAGCAGCATGTTGGATATCGGAAGTTGCCAGCATTTCTGGCTTCCTACATGTGTTAAGAGCCGTGACATAAACTCACATGCAACCATATATCTGAGACCATTTCCCCTCCCTCGCTATTCAGCTGCTGGCAGTTCATCAGAGAAAGCTCCTGACAGTGAGTGTCACGTTTCCGGGAAGTATACAGGGATGCCGAGCTTTTGGGACATTTTTCCGCGGATGGTACTGCTCAGCTGGGGGCAAGGGTGACCCTATACTAGCCCAACTCCTCCTTCCGCAGCAGCTGGACGCCATAACGTGGGAGCCACGTGTCAGAATTACTGTGGAAATCCCGTTGCCTGCATCAGTCTGCGGGCAGCCGGCAGTGAACACGTCAGCAGACACGGGATGTGTTCAGAATGCAGCACAACCTGGAGCTGTGGGTAGAATATCAACTGTGAACTCAAATCCTGAGGGACAGGCTAAAGACTCTAAGACAAGAAGTGCAGCAGGAAGGGAAAGGCTGCTGCGGGGAAGACAGAGGCAGAGCAGAGGAAGGAGACATTGACTGCATGAGTTATTGGGACTTCCTGACTGAGAAACACTTTTCAAAGGAGCCTCCTGAATCATTGTGCTCAATGCAGACAACCATCATCTCCGCATTCCAGACTTTGATATCAACGGGTTCATCTGTAGTTAACTAGGAGGGGATCAGAATGGCTTACAACCTCTTTTGCGCATCCTCCTGCTCTGATCAGAATACACCAGCAGATGAATTGCTGGTCCAGTTGCCGAAATATCATGCTACCACTGTTGTCGTGTATCTTCCTGATGTACATTGTGAGGACATGAAATTTACCACTGTGTTGACCAAATGAGTGACGATTCTCACACACACAGGAGAGAGCTGGCACCTCCTCTGACTGGACTCTATGATGGTCATTGTGGGTCTCCTAGCTTACCAGTGCAGAGCACCTTCCTCCTGCCATGTAGAGTGAAACAGGAACAGAAGTAGATCCTTTCAGCTTTCTCCGGAACCCTTTACAATCAATACTAATCCTATAATTCTGTACTATATTCCTGCTTTCTCCCATATCCTTTAATATTTTTTATGTTTAAATAAACTCATAAATATATTCATAAGTAAATACTTCATGATATACTGTATGTTTAAATAACTTCTTAAATATATTTGGTTTCCACAGACTTCTGAGGTAGAGAATTCCACAGATTCATCATCCTCTGAGGAGAAATTCATCATCTAAGTTCTAAATATCTAATTCCATGTCCTAACCCCTGATTAAACTACTCCACTAGCGGAGAAACATCTTCCCTATATCCAGTCTGTTGAGTCTTGTCATATCTTTGTATGTTTTAACTAAATCTTCCCTCATTCGTCCCAGCCCTAGTGAATTGACCCAACCTGCTGTATCTTGTGGACGAGAACTTCTATGTCTCCTTGAGTCAATCTGGGGATTCTCTCCCTCTCCTTGCAGTTTCTGTCTCCGCTCCGCAGCCCTAATGTGTGATGCAGTCTGGACGTCACGGAGTGTGCCTTTAACAACCACCACCTTTCTTGGGTCAGTGTTTGCGAATTTTCAGAAGTTGTATTTAGCTAATTGTGATGCCTTCAGAATGCTGATCTGAGGCTAGTTGCTGAGTGTAATTATCTAATATTTTTGAAATGCTTTTTGACCAATTTTACAATATTTTGCAGGGGGGATATGATTGTATTATTCACAGCACAAGTTTAGCACATCATAAAAAAGTGAAATGTAGTTTCTAGACACGTGTGTAAAATATAATTGATGTAATCGTATGTGTGACTCTTGTAAAATACCTTCATGATTGACCTAAATGCCATAAAGGATTGAATAAACTACTGTTACAAAGCCAAGTGCTGCAACTTTGAATCAACTGTGAGTATATAGCTCTGTAGTGAATGATTTTCTCCTTGGACACACATTGCCTATGATACACCATCAGTGACCATTAACCTGATGTCCAGCAGGGAGAGAATGTCCTCTGCCCTGGTTGAGTGCTGCATTTACACGATGGGGAGAGATTCCAATCTCAGGCTTCCGCGGCAATGAGAACCTGGAGAAATGAACCTGGTTCTTATCCATGTGGAGTTTGTTGGGGATAACTCCTTGGCCCGACAGACTCCATGACGAAGGTGTTGTTTGAGCTGTGCAGCGTCTGACTGGAAACTGCAAGATTCCACCCCCGCCCCCATCGCTGTGTGTACAGCGCTGTGCCCATCGGAACGTAGGCTGTTTGAAGATACTGAGGGCCTATGAGGGGAGGAGAAAAGAAAGACCGTTATCACTGCTGAGTGCAGAGACTCAATTCCCATCCCTGGTTGGCCACATGGTTCATCCATGTCTTGGATGTTCTTGCGTTCTGCTAAAGTACATCATAGAGATCAAGGGCAGGCAATGGTGTGTGGACCAGTAGGCAAAGCAGAGAAGTGAAGCTGACAATAGAACACAGAAGAATACAGTACAGGAACAGGTCCTTCTGCCCATGAATTCTGCACTGACCATGATGCCAATTAAAACTAATCCTATATGTCTGCACGTGGTCCCTGCCTATTCTTTGTCAAGGTCCTGGAAA
Source organism: Mobula birostris (assembly GCF_030028105.1). Classification (NCBI taxonomy): domain Eukaryota; kingdom Metazoa; phylum Chordata; class Chondrichthyes; order Myliobatiformes; family Myliobatidae; genus Mobula; species Mobula birostris. Next base: position 24,870,985 of record NC_092395.1, on the reverse strand, counting down.
TTTCCCCTCTTGTGTCTCTCTCACAATAAGCTGGGCTAGATCCCTTCAGGCCCTGGGGCCTTATCCATGGTAGAGTTCTTCAAGAGCAAGCCCCAGCATCTTCTCCTCCTTAATATCAACATGCTCAGTGCACCCCTCCCTGGTCTCACTGTCCTCACCCTTCTCCTTGGTGAATACTCCAACAAAGTAATCATTTTGTATCTTCCCCGTTTTCTCTGGCTCCAGGCATGAATCCCCTCCTTGGTCCTTGAGTTGTCCTATCTTCTCCCTACCCAGCTTCCTGTTATTAAAATATGTATAAAATGCTCTTGGAGTTTTCTTTCATCCCACTCAACAAAGACATTTCACAGCCCCTTTTAGCCCTCTGGATTTCCTGTTAAAGTTCTCTTTTGCTTTCTTTATATCCTCAAAGTCTACTTTCTAAATCACACATTTGCTTCCTTTTCACTTTATGACTAAATTTTGGGATGCCACAGTAGTGTAGAAGTTGACATTAATTCTTTATAGCACTTGCTTTAAGATTGAGGTTCAATTCCTGCTGTTGTTTGTAAGGAGCTCATACATTCTCCCTGTGACCGTGTGGGTTTCCCATGGATGCTTCGATATATGTTGGTTTGGGTTAACGAGGTGTTGGCAAGTTTACCCGTGGGCTGCCCAGCACAATCCCTCACTGATTTGATTTGACACAAGCAACGCATTTCTTTCGAGGTACGTGACAAATAAAGCTAATCTTATCTTTAAATTTGCAACATCGCTCGTCATCCACAGTCCCAGTGTGCAATGGGACAACACCTAGAGCGCACCAGGAGCATGCTGGGATACACTGGAAAACTGGGTGTACGCTACAAATACGCTTGGATATCACTGGGAGATCTGTGAGTTATGTTGCTCAGTACTACCCTGGGTACTCCCAAACAATGAGAAACAGATAGCAGAGCACATTTACAGATACATTATATAAAGCTTGGGAACCCGCACAAACTTGATAACGCAGTGTAAGCTGTGTTAGGAACAGTATCACAGGCACAGAAGAAGCGGGTTCTTTAATTAGTATGAGGCATCTCTTAAAATACAAAACAAAACACAGATCCTTGAAACCTGGAATGAAGTGCATTTCCCGTGTGTGCCACTGAATTCCCATTGCACACAGAGAATGCTGGAACCCCTCTGCAGGTCAGGACTTATCCATTAACAATTCCAATTGGAAATCATTCATCGGAACTGAAACCTTATGTTGAGTATTGTGTACAGTTTTGGGCTCCTCATCTTAGAAGAGATGTGCTGGCATTGGAGAGGGTCCAGAGGAGGTTCACAAGGATGATTCTGGGAATGAAAGGGTTATCATATGAGGAATGTTTGATGAAGGATGGGGGAGGGGGACCTCACTGAAACCTTTCAAATGTTGAAAGGTCTGGACAGAGTAGATGTGGAAAGGATGGTGGGGGAGTCTAGGACAAGAGGGCACAGCCTCAGGGTAGAGGAGCATCCATTTAAAACAGAGATGCAGAGAAATTTCCTTAGCCAGAGGGTGGTGACTTTGTGGAACTTGTTACCACAGTCAGCTGTGGAGGCCAGGTCGTTGGGTGTATTTAAGGCAGAGATTGATAGGTTCTTGATTGGACATGGCATCAATCATTACGGGGAGAAGGCAGGGGAGTGGGGTTGAGGAGGGGAAAAAAGGATGAGCCATGAGCAGACTTGATGGGCCAAATGGCCAAATTTTGTTCCTATGTTTTATGGGTCTTATGGAAATATTTTACCAGTCCTAGTCTGTATCCTGAGACTGTGACCCCTCATTCTAAACACCCATGAGAAGGGAAATGTCCCCTCCAGCCAGAGGAAACAATTCCCCCACAACCAGTCAGCCTAGACCTGGCAGAAGTTAATACTTTCATTACTGATCTCCTTGACCAAATTTCTCCTCAGATGATGCTCCTAGCACACCAGGAATTGGTCTGGTGAGCTTTCATAGTGCTCTTTATGGTAAGTGTAACCATTCTCAGATAAACAGATCAAAATTACACACAATACATCAGATATGGTCTCATATAGGTCCTGGATAATTGTAGTATAGCACTGCTGCCCTGTACTCAAAATCTCTTACATGAAGGCAAAATACCATTTGCCTCTCAGCAGCTTGCAACACTTACCTGTTTGCTTTTTGTGACTGGTGCACAAGGCCAGTCTTTGTACATACCTTTGTGCATCAACATTTTGTTAGCTATCACAATGTAAATGATTCTCTGACTTGCTGTGAATAGCTTCACAACTTATTCTCTTTGTATTACAACTGCCACATACTTGCCCACTCATTCAATTTGTCCTAATTGCCCTGAGGCCTCTTTGCCTCCTTCTCACCACTCACAACCCACTCAGATTTATGCCATTGACAAATTTAGAAATACTGCATTCTGTTGTCTGAGCTGCGACTGTGAACGAAGTCACCAGGAGACACTAAAGCTGCTGGTATAGAAGTATTTATTCAGCAAAACAAGCAGGCATCATACTGGAGACACTATTGGAAGAAGAGATCTCCTGAGCCAATATGATGAAGATCAAAGGTAATTGCAGGACAATTAGACAATAGACAATAGGTGCAGGAGTAGGCCATTCGGCCCTTCGAGCCAGCACCACCATTCACCGTGACCATGGCTGATCATCCACTATCAGTATCCAGTTCCTGCCTTATCCCCATAACCTTTGATTCCAATGTACTTACAATTCCATACTTACAATGTATCCACAATACTTCCTTTGAGTTACATACAATTTTCAAACACCTAAATCTTCACATCGACACTCCAGATACCCTAGATTGAATGTTAATTACTGCTGTCTCTGAGATGCATTCATGCATATGCAGACATCTCAGATCAATGGGGTGTTTCCTGGTTTGCAATTGACCCCCAGCCTATAGCTCCAGGAACAGCATTGTTCTGAGATGCACTTTAACTCAATCTACAGTCCACATTTAGATCTGAAGGCTGGTTGCTGTTGAAACTGATATTTGTTATATTCCATAACTCTGGAATACTCCCTAACACCTTCGTCCAGATTATAGATGTATATTGGGCAAAAACATACTGATGGAGTAACCACAAACACGAGAAAAATCTGCAGATGCTGGAAATTCAAGCAACACACACAAAATGCTGGTGGAACGCAGCAGACCAGGCAGCATCTATAGGAAGAAGTACAGTCCACATACAGTACAGACTGGGAGACCATTTCACTGAACATCTATGCTCTGTCCGCCAGAGAAAGCAGGATCTCCCAGTGGCCACACATTTTAATTCCACGTCCCATTCCCATTCTGATATGTCAATCCATGGCCTCCTCTACTGTCAAGATGAAGCCACACTCAGGTTGAAGAAACAACACCTCATGTTCTGTCTGGGTAGCCTCCAAAACTGATGGCATGAACATTGATTTCTCTAACTTCCATTAATGCCCCTCCTCCCCTTCTTACCCCATCCCTTATTTATTTTTATTTTCCCCCTTTTTTTCTCTCTCTCTGTCCCTCTCACAATCACTCCTTGTCTGCTCTCCATCTTCCTCTGAGCTCCCCTCCTCCTTTCTTTCTCCTTAGGCCTCCCGTACCATGATCCTCCCCCTTCTCCAACTCTGTATCCCTTTTGCCAATCAACTTTCCAGCTCTTAGCTTCATCCCTCCCACTCTATCATTTCGGATCTCCCCCTCCCCCTCCCACTTTCAAACCTCTTACTAGCTCTTCCTTCAGTTAGTCCTGACGAAGGGTCTCGGCCTGAAATATCAACTGTACTTCTTCCTAGAGATGCTGCCTGGCCTGCAGTGTTCCACCAGCATCTTGTGTGTGTTGATGGAGTAACTGAGCAGGTTAAGCAGCATCAGTGAGGGAAAAGGAACTGTCAATCCTTTGGGTCAGGGCGCTGCATAAGGATGTAGGTTGTGAATGGTTGGAGCCTTTAATCTGATCCCTGATCCACCCCATTGGTCACTGCCAGCCACCTTGAGAAAGCCCCACTTATTGCTCATGTCTGATTTGTGCCTGTCAACCAATTTTCGGTCCATGCCAGCATGTTAACACCAGTCTGACATTGCACCTTGGGTTCTTCAGCAGGACGTTATCTAAGGCCATAAAATCCAAATACACCACACTCATTAGTTCTCACTTATCCTCTCATCCTCAAAAAATCTGGTAGGTTTTCCAAACATGAGTTCCCTTCCATAATTCCATGTTGACTTTGTACGACCCCCACTCCCAATGATGTTTTCTAAGTGCCCTGACATGACATCCTTTAATAACAGATGCTGGTACTTTCCCCATTCCTGATGTTAGACTAACCAATCTGCCATTTATCTCTCCCTTCTTCCACTACTTGTACATATTGGGGTTATATTGGCCACCCTTCAGTCTACAGGTTCTATAATCCATAGAGTTTTGGAAGATAACAACCAATGCAGCTGTAGTTTCCATGGCTACCTCTTTTAGTACTCTGAGCTGCAGATTATTAACACCTGGGGATTTATCATCTTTTAGTGCCACTGATTTCTCCACCACAAGAGTTTTATTAGTTCTAATTCTTGTGAATGCCTCCTTTTCACTAGATTCTAGCTCCCCTATTTTTGTAAAGCAGGAGCCTTCTTCCATTTGTTTGAGGTGACTCCCAGTCCCTGAGCTCCTTTCTCTCCCTTTCTGTTTCCTGTACACTTCCTCATCATCCAGCTTCTATCCCCTTCCCCAAATGGCACCAGTGACTCATGGTGACATTCTGCAGGTTACGTACAATACTCCTAACTATACCTCTTTAAAAATACTCTCACTGCAATCTGCAGTACGTGACTTCCCTTTGAGCAATGTAGTTTTAAATCAGCTTGATGAACTATAGATTTCACAATCTTCAGAAAGGCTTGGTGGACTAACTCTCGAGCAAGCAGGAACAACAGTTTTAAGCGGAAGAAGGTTCATCGCCATGGCCAGAAGCAAAGCACTCCAGGCCAGGCTGAAACAGAGAGGAATGAGACCCCCTCTACTCAGCATCTTGGTAGCAAGTGTACAGTCGCTGGAGAACATTGAGGACTGGCGCGCAAGATTGCTGTATTGTAGGGAAATGTTCTGTTGTATGTATAATTGAGGCACAGCTTACCCCCAGCACACCAGATATGGCGATCAGACCTGAAGGCCTTTTAATTCCCAGGGCTGATCGAATTGCTGGTTCGAAGAAAGCAAAAGATGGAGGTGCGTGTTTCATGATCAACTCTCGGCGGTTTTGGTGAACTCATGTTCCCTCGACCTTGGTCAAATGCCATCTGTTCTACTTGACAAGAGATTTCTCCTCCATAATCCTGACCACAGGTTTCACATCACTGGTGGCCAACTATAATCAAGCCCTTGAGATACTGCATGATGAAGCAGTCCATCCTGATGCACTTCAAACTGATGGGCTTCAATCAGGCTTGTTTGAAGAAGTGGAGGGGGGGGGAACATCGACTCGGACCATGAGAGGCCTGTGTCTGGCATTTTCATGCCTTACAAGGCACAGATTGGAAGCCTGTGTGGGGCGCCACTCCTCGCACAGACTAGAGCAATGTGTGATTAAGTGCCTTGCTCAAGGACACAAACATGTTACCACAGCTGAGGCTCAAACTAGTGACCTTCAAATCACTAGACGAACACCTTAACCACTTGGCCACGTGTTTGAAGAAAATCCTGCCCAATTACCATCAGCAAATAACCTGTAGCACCAGAGATCCCCACACACTAGACCATTGTTATATTACGATAAGGTATGCCCATTGTTCAATGCCCGGACCTCATTTTGGTAAATCTGATCACTTTCTGTTCTTCTCCAATCTGCATACAGTCAGAAGCTAAAGAGCAAAGCTCCAGAGATTAGGACAATAAAGAGATCACCGCAGAAAGCTACGGGATTGCTTCAAGTCAATGGACTGGGCTGCGTTCAAGGACACATCTGTGGATCTAAATGAATACATCATGGTTATCATGGACTTTATTACAACAGTTGCAGATGAGTGTGTCCCTGCAAAATCAGTCAGAGTCTTCCCCAACCAGAAAGCCTGGATGAACCACGGGATCCGCAATCTGCTGAGGGCCAGTTAGAGGCATCCAAATCCGGACACCAAGAAAGTTGCAAGAGGTCCAGGTACAATCTCTGAAAAGCCATCTCGTGGGTGAAGTGGCAATTCTGAACTAAACTTTAATCAACCAAGGATGTTTGATTATCACCTCTTAAAAAGTAAAATCAGTGACATAGGTGACAACAGGACTTTGCTTTCATAAGAGCTCGTTGTAACCATCAAAACGTGGAGGAACCATCATAAACTCCCGCAGCCCCTGATGGTCCTGTGATTTCAGTCTCTGATGCTGATGTGCAAGCTGCCTTCAGGAGGGTGAACCCACAGAAAGCATCCGGCCCAGTTGGGATAACATGACCATGTGCTAAGGACCTGTGCTGATCAACTGGCTGGTGTGTTCACTGAGATCCTTAACCCCCCGCTTCAGCGGTGTGAGGTACCCACCGGCTTCAAGCAGGCTTCACTTATACCGGTGCCTAAGGGGAGTGAAGTAACCTTCCTCAATGACAATCAGCTAATAGCACACATCCACAGTGATGAAGTGCTTTAAGAGGTTGGTGATGTTACATAAGAAAATAAGAACCTAAGAAGTAGGAGCTGGATTGGGCCATCTGGCCCACCAACTCTGCTCTACCATTCAATAAGATCGTGGCTGATTTAGCCATGGACTCATCTCCACCTACCTGCCTTTTCCCCATAACCCTTAATTCCACTACTATGCAAAAATATGTCAACTCCTGCCTGAGAAGTGACTTGGATCTGCTCCAATTTGCCTAACAACGCAACAGGTCCACAACGGATGTCATCTCACTGGCTCTACATCTGGAGAGCAAAGATGCATACATCCCAATGTTTTTTATTGATGACAGTTTGGCATTCAATACTATCATCCCCTCAAAACTAATCAATAAGCTTCAAGACCTTGGTTGGCCTCAATACTACCTTGTGCTATTGGATCCTAGGTGTCCTCACTTGCAGACCCCAGTCAGTTCAGGTTGGGAACACCATCTCCTCCAAAATCTCCATCAGCACAGGTGTACCACAAGGCTGTGAGCTTAGTCCCCTGCTCAACTTCCTTTACACTTACGACTGTGTGGCTGAGCACAGCTCCAATTCAAGTTTGCTGGTGACACCACTGTCATTGGCCAAATCAAAGGTGGTGATGAATCAGCATATAGGAGGGAGATTGAAAATTTGGCTGACTGGTGCCACAGCAACAACCTCAATGTCAGCAAGACCAAGGAAATTATTATTGACTTCAGGAGGAGAAAACCAGAGGTCCTTGAGCCAGTCCTCATCAGAGGGTCAGAGGTGGAGAGGATCAGCAACTTGAAATTGCTCAGTGTGATCATTTCTGAGGAACTATCCTGGGACCAGCACGAAAGTGCAATTATGAAGGAAGCAGGCAGCACCTCTGCTTCCTTAGGAGTTTGCTAAGATTCAACATAACATCTAAAACTTTGACAAACTTCTATAGGTATCTAGTGGAGAGTATATTGACTGGTTGCATCACAGCCTGGCATGGAAACATCAATGCCCTTGAACTGGAAATCCTTCAAAACATAGTGGAAATGGCCCAGCCCATCATGGGCAAAGCCCTCGCCACCATTGAGCACATCTACGCTAAGCGTTGTCACAGGCAAGCAGCCTCCATTATCAAGGACCCTCACTACCCAGTTCATGCTCTCTTCTCACTGCTGCCACAGGAAGAAGATACAGGAGCCTCCGGACTCACACCACCAGGTTCAGGAACAGTTATCATCCCTCAATCATCAGGCTCTTGAACTAAAGTTAATAACTTCACTCAAATTTGCTTGCTCCATCATTGAAATGCTCCCACAACCTATGGATTCACTTTCAAAGACTCTTCATCTCAACTTCTTGATAATTATTACTTATTTATTATTATTATTATTAGTATTTCTTTGGTTTTGTATTTGCACAGTTTGTTGCTTTTTGCATGTTGGTTGAAAATCCAAGTTGGTGTGGTCTTTCATTGATTCTGTTATGGTTATTTTCTATTGTAGACTTACTGAGTATGCCCACAAGAAAATGAACCTCAGGGTTGTATATAGTGTCAAATATGTACTTTGATAATAAATTTACTTTGAACTTTGAACTGGTTCCATCACCCATCCATACCTGAGTCCACCTATCACCTTTCTTATCTGCAGCCTCTTACTGTTATGAGGAAGCAGGTTTACGGGCTTGGGTGGGTGAGACAGAAGACACTGATTACGAGTAAGCATATTAACCATTTATTTACAGACAAACAGCAAAACATTCACCCAAGCATCTAAGCCACCCTAAGTTACACAGACTATGGTACTGAACATTCAGTAACACTTCAAACTCAACAGGTACCTCATTACGTGTCCCCACATTACACAACTACAAAACTAAGCATTCAACAGATACTTAGCTAAGAGTGCACATGGACACTTCTATATCTGCAGCACACTTTCCCAATGGCCCTTCAGTGCTGGTTGCACCTGGACACAAAGGAAAAACCCCCGAAGCACCTGAAACCGGACATGGGCACCATGGCACACAAGGCAACCAATGGGAAAGAGCTGCCGCTTCCTTCAAATGGGCCAGTCGATGGCCGGCACGGCGGAAGCACCTATTGACCGACAAGTAAAACAATCCTTCACATTACACATACCACCTTCCAGCCTCTGTCTCCACCTCCCCCTCCCCACCTGGTTCAATTTGCTCCCTTTGCTTTAAGTTTTCCTTTTCCATTTCCACCTGTTATCCAACAGCCACTGTCTGTCCACCCTACCTCTCCTATCCTGTGTCCACCTGCCCACCATCTACCTGGTTCCAATTACCAAGTGCCAGCCCTTGCCTGGCCCTTGCACCTCACTGGCTGTCTTCCTCCCCATTCTCAGTCCTATTGCAGGGTCTCAACCCAAAACATTGACCATCTCTTTGTCTCCACTCAGCCACTGAGACTCTCCAGTAGCTTGTTTTTTTTTGTCTCTTGTCTCTCTGAAGTATTTGTTCAGTTGCTTTCCAAATTCTTTGTTCTGTTATAAATTCTATTTCTGACTATAAGAAACTTCTATTTGTCCCCATTACCTTTCACATACCGAGAGATTTTGTAATCAATTTTATATTCCCTGCAAGAATGCTCTCCTACTTTATTTTTCCGTTTGTGGTTCTTTTTAAATGAATTCTATGCTGAATTCTCCGGCCTGTCAATTTTAATGCAGCTTTCTACATCTCCTTCCAGGAGGACCACAATTTTATCGTTGGGTTTGGAGGCTTGCGTGTCTCAATCACCCAGAGAGCGTTGTTGGTTGGAGTCAAGGCTTTACGTTTTGGCTCTTGGTAGGGTCACCCATGCCAAACAGGTCAAAGGGCAGAGGCCAGATTAGGAGTGGTCCATCGGTCCTCTCAGTTCGGGGGTTCTGCTCAGGGCTAACAACCCTGACTGGTAAAACAGAACTGTTACGGAAACAGCAAAGGATCCTCCTACATCTGAGTGGCCAAGGACAGGTAGAGATGGAGGACCGTCATTGCTTCTCTAAATGCCAGCAGCGTAACGGGCAGAAAGTAAGTAAGTTTATGCTCCTCTTTGGGTCTAATGGTACAATCGACTCCTTTTGTCACTATGGTTGGGTCACTTTTTCTTTGCTTTTGCTTCAGAGAGGAGTGCAACCGTTGCAGTTCTTGCACTGGGTTCATCACGTTCTCTTCCAATGGAGTCTCTTACCTGAGAAAGCCAACACGGACCTGACATGTTATTGAAGACGATCAGATTCGCTTTGTTTGTCACATGTGCATCAGAATGTCGGGACATACAGTGAACTGAGCCCTTTTGAGACAGAGACTCAAAGTGTAAGGATGTGCTGGGAGCAGCCCCAAGTGATGTCGTGCTACTGGCACCAACATAGCATGGCCACAACCTACTGATCCGTACACCTCTGCAATGTGGGATGACGTCAGAGCACCTGGAGTAAACCCGCACGGAGCACGTATAAACCCTACACAGACAGTAGCGGGAAGTGAGTCTGGACCACGGGCGCTGTAGTGATTTCCTTTGGTTAAATATAGGACACTGGTCTTGGATTGAAGCACACCGTTTTCCACCATAATGATATTATGATTACTCTTCCCCAAAGGATCCCGCACAACAAGATTAGTAAGTAACTGGGTTTCAATGCATAATAGGCATTGCAGGATAGGTTATTCTCCAGCTGGCTCCTCAGCTTTAAAAATACCTTTCTGTAACATTTCACAAGTTCATCACTGTACTCACATGGAACTCCAAGTGTGCTTTCAGTATACATCCTGTTTGCACTGTTCTCTTATGCTCCTTACATCTGTTTGAGCCCTACTCTGCTTCCAGTGTATTCCCAGGGTAGACATTATGTGAGTCCCACTGGCATCTCAGTGTATTCCAGCCTATTCCCTGTCCTTCTCATGTCTTTACAGTACACACACTATGTGAATCCCACCGTGTTCCCACTGTACTCCTGAGAATATGGAACATAGAACAGTACAGCCCATTGTACAGATTCAGATTTACGTATCACATGTATATCGAAACAACAGTGAAAAGCGTCACTTGTGTTGGCAGTCAACACTTGTGTTAGATGTGCTGGGGGCAGCCTGCAAGAGTTGCCACATGTTCCAGCATCTATGTAGTATGACCACAACGTTCAGCAGAACAACACAAGCAGAAACAGCAACAAGAAGACAGTAGCAAAACCCCCCACTCACACACACAGACAGACCTTCACCCCCAGCACAGGCCACCTCCGGGCCTCCAGTCCTTATACCGGGGCTCTGAAACTCATAGAAAATCGACTTCCAACCCCCAGGTCCCTGGCCCAGACTCACAGACATCGGGTCCCTGGCCCGGGCTCACAGACATCAGGTCCCTGGTCCAGACTCACAGACGTCGGGCCTCTGACCCCCAGGTTCCTGGCCCAGACTCACAGACATCAGGTCCCTGGCCCAGGCTCACAGACATCGGACTTCTGACCTCCAAACCTTGACCCAGACTCACAGACATCAGACCTCTGACCTCCAATGCCTGGTCCAGACTCACAGACACTTGACCTACAACTTCCAGTCCCAAGCCCAGACTCGCAGATATCGGGCCTCTGACCTCCAGATAAGCTGATCCAGGAACCTTGACCTTCAGGCTTTCTACATCTGGGCTCATCACCCATTGGACTGTGACTTCAGTTTTGCTCTCTGGACTTACCAGCTTCTGATATCGTCCCCAGGACTCACCCATCACAGGTCTTTGACCTTCAGACCTCGACCCCGGGACTCGCCAATCACTGATTCGATCTTTGGGCTTCAACTTACAGACTCGCACGGGGTCACCGGCTCTCATGGCTCCTGCCTGTACAGATTTCTGACCTGGAACTCATGGGGTTAATGCCCAGAGGTTGCCGACGTATACCAACCTACTCCCCAATCAATCTAACCCTTCCTCCTACACAGCCCATAGCCCTCCAAGAGCCTCACTGTGTTCTCTGTACGTGACCCCTTTGTACTCTCAACACACACCAACTGTTCTCTGAGTGTTTCCTGACAGACTCCCAGTCGTGGGAGTCTCACATTAAGCCAGAAAATGGAATGTTCTGTCAGTCAGGCAGGATCTGTGTGAAAGAAACAGAGCTAACCTCTCCAGCATCTGCAGAACCTCTTTTGTTCAGTTAACCTCTCCACATTAACTCCATTTCTCTCCCCACCAGCTGAGTATTTTCAGTATTTTATACTTCTGTTCTGTTTCCCAGAATGTGGAGTATTTCTACTTTGTCTTATGACAATTGCTGCAGTTGCGTGATGACAGGAAGCTTGTTATCTGCTGATTGAAGGAGAGCTATAGCTGACTAAGGAACCAGTGCGAGTTCTTTTGCAAGCTGAGGAATTCAGTCTAGCCTTTGCTGAGGGGGATGTTGCCAACTCCACAGCAAAAGATAGGCAGTAGACAGAAAAGTTGGCTGTTCATTCCCCTCCCTAGACTTGTCGAGTTCCTCCAGCACTTTGTGTGTGTTACTCAAGATTAGAAAGCTAAAAGGGGCAGGTAGTCACTATGCTGCTCCAGATGGAAATGGTGAGGGTTGGGGAGGAAACTATAACAGTTCTATCCGCAATCTGTCATGAAAACTTAAAATAGGAGAACTAGTGAGCCATTCAGGCTCTCAGGAGTGTTCATTTCTTAAAAAATGTTACAGTTGATCTGAACTTGACCTTAGCTCCAATTTCCTGCACAGTCTCCGTTAAACTTGTTTCCCTAAAGTCTACCTACCTCAGCCCCAAACGCATTCGATGACCCCACCGTTACAGGTGATTGGGTGGCGTGTCCTCCTTAGAAATGGACATGGTACCCAGCGGTGTGTTACCCCCTTGTTCACGGAGGGAAGAGAGGGGTAACCCCAGTGATTATAAGCCAGTCAGTCTAACACCATTGCCGGGTGCACTCTTGCAGTCTTTAATCGGGGGCTAAATTATGTGGCCCTTGGAAAAACATTGGTAAAAACGGGTGGGGGGGGAGGCTGATGTTTTGCTGGTGCTTGTGCAGGGGAGGTGGAGAGGAGGCTTTCGCATTCTAACATTTTTCCTGCTGTTCATTCTTTTGGAGTTCCTCTGTTTTTTTGTAGGTGTCTATGAAGAGTAAGACTTTCAGGTTGTATGATGTATACATTCCCTGATAATAAATGGAACCATTTGAACCATTTAAATAAAGACAACATCTATATGCTAAAGGCAAGCAGAATTAATTAAGTTTATTTTTAAAGTAACAAAAACGACTGATGAAGGGATGTCTTTAAGGTGTGTTCAGACTTTCAAGGAAAATATCATGACTTTATTTGGAAAATTCTCAAAGTAAAAGGACAGTGTTCAAGTGAATACAAAACAATCTGACAGAATCAGAGGTTAGCAACAAATGAGCTAGAGGGAAGTGTGCACTGGAGTTTTCCAACTGTCTGTTAATACCACTTCCATTTTTGTTATTTATTAATAATTCAGAATCACACAGCGCAAAAGGAAGCCCTTTAACCCACCTTGCCCATGTGGACTCTGATGCCAATCTGTACTAATCCTATTTGCCTCCTTTAGGTTCATGTTCCTCTGCGCCCTTCCGATCTCTGGGTGGTGGGGTGGAGATACGTCTCTACCAAAGGAGGTGTAAGGCGCTCCTTCCCTCCGCTAGCCTGTGGGTCACCCTTGGGCAAGGTGTAGCACCTGATTAACCCTCCCGATCAGGGCAACGTGAAACCATGGGAGCAGGTAGTGGATGGTCGTATGAGCAGCTGGTGCATATCACAAGTCCTGGTTATGCAACCACTGACGCCAGGCAGACAATCTCTGAAGAGGATTGATAATGGCTGGGGTCACCCATCTTGTAAAGACACTGCCCAGAAGAAGACAATGACAAACTACTTCTGAAGAATTTGACAAGAGCAGTCATGACCTTAGACTATGCTCATCCATGTCATATGACATAGCACAGGGTGACAATGACGATCTCCCTAACGTCTTTCCAACACCTGCCACTATCACTTCCTCTTGCAGCTCATTCTAGATAACCACCACCCTCAAATCTCTTATAGGTATCTGCCCCCTAGTCTTAAACCTGCGTCCTTAGGTTCCCCAAGAAAGAAACGGTGGTGTCTGGCACTGTAATGAGGTTTGCACTTATCAGGGAGGATGGCAAAGAGTGAGGGTGGCCACAGGTTTCAGGGAGTAAAAAAATCAGTGAAATGGACGCAGTTTACATGGGAAAAAGTGCAAAGTGCGGACGTTTTGGTTGGGAGGAGCAAGTTAAATAGTCTCTCTTTTTTTCCGTTTTAACTGGTAATCCTGAAACCCCTCACTTCCCCGTTGCCACCGGAGGGGTGGGGTAGCACGGCAGGTGGAGCTGCTGCTGTACAGTTGCTTGTGCTCTCCCCCAATTTCCTCCCACATCCCACTGACGGGCTGCTTGGAAGGTTAGTTCCTTTTGGTTCGAAATTTCCTCTGGTGTAGGTTGGCGAGGACTAGAATATAAAAGCAAGGATATAATCCTGAGGCTTGATTAGGCCACATTTGGAGTATCCTGAGCAATTCTATCCAAGGAAGGATGTGACGGCATTGGAGAGGGTCCGGCGGAGGCCTACAGGAACGATCCCCAAAATGAAAGGGTTAATACACGAGGAGTGTTTGATGGCTCTGAGCCTGTACTTACTGGAGTTCAGAAGAATAAGGAATGATCTCATGAAAACCTACTGAATATTGAAAGGCCTGAACAGAGCGGACATGGAGAGGATGTTCCTAATAGTGGGGGATCCTAGGCCCAGAAGGCCCAGCCTCAGAATAGAAGGATGTCCGTTTAGAACAGAGGTGAGGAGGAATTTCTTTAGCTAGAGAGTAACACACAACAAAGTTGCTGGTGAATGCAGCAGGCCAGGCAGCATCTCTAGGAAGAGGTGCAGTCGACTTTTCGGGCCGAGACCCTTCGTCAGGACTAACTGAAGGAAGAGCTAGTAAGAGATTTGAAAGTGGGAGGGGGAGGGGGAGATCCAAAATGATAGGAGAAGACAGGAGGGGGAGGGATGGAGCCAAGAGCTGGACAGGTGATTGGCAAAGGGGATAGGAGAGGATCATGGGACAGGAGGTCCGGGGAGAAAGACAAGTGGGGGGGGGAACCCAGAGGATGGGCAAGGGGTATAGTCAGAGGGACAGAGGGAGAAAAAGGAGGGTGAGAGAAAGAATGTGTGTATAAAAATAAATAGACATGGAACATAGATTGTTCCACAAAGCCAACAAAAAGGCAGGCATAGCTAGGACCCATACGGGTGCCCATAGCTACACCTTTAGTTTGGAGGAAGTGGGAGGAGCTACTTTCCTATGCTGGTATCTGTCCTCCACTTTTCCTTCGCTACATCAACGACTGCATTGGCGCTGCTTCCTGCACGCATGCTGAGCTCATTGACTTTATTAACTTTGCCTCCAACTTTCACTCTGCCCTCAAGTTTACCTGGTCCATTTCTGACACCTCCCTCCCCTTTCTAGATCTTTCTGTCTCTGTCTCTGGAGACAGCTTATCCACTGATGTCGACTATAAGCCTACTGACTCTCACAGCTATCTGGACTATTCCTCTTCTCACCCTGTCTCTTGCAAAAATGCCATCCCCTTCTTGCAATTCCTCCGTCTCCGCCACATCTGCTCTCAGGATGAGGCTTTTCATTCCAGGACGAGGGAGATGTCCTCCTTTTTTAAAGAAAGGGGCTTCCCTTCCTCTACTATCAACTCTGCTCTCAAACACATCTCCCCCATTTCATGCACATCTGCTCTCACTCCATCCTCCCGCCACCCCACTAGGAATAGGGTTCCCCTGGTCCTCACCTACCACCCCACCAGCCTCCAGGTCCAACATATTATTCTCCGTAACTTCCGCCACCTCCAACGGGATCCCACCACTAAGCACATCTTTCCCTCCCCCACCCCTCTGCTTTCCGCAGGGATCGCTCCCTATGCGACTCCCTTGTCATTCGTCCCCTCCATTCCTCCCCACTGATCTCCCTCCTGGCACTTATCCGTGTAAGCGGAACAAGTGCTACACATGCCTTTACACTTCCTCCCTCACCACCATTCAGGGCCCCAGACAGTCCTTTCAGGTGAGGCGACACTTCACCTGTGAGTCGGCTGGGGTGATATACTGCGTCCGGTGCTCCCGATGTGGCCTTCCATATATTGGCAAGACCCGACGCAGACTGGGAGACCGCTTTGCTGAACACCTGCGCTCTGTCCGCCAGAGAAAGCAGGATCTCCCAGTGGCCACAGATTTGAATTCCACATCCCATTCCCATTCTGACATGTCTATCCACGGCCTCCTCTACTGTAAAGATGAAACCACACTCAGGTTGGAGGAACAACACCTTATATTCCGTCTGGGTAGCCTCCAACCTGATGGCATGAACATCGACTTCTCTAACTTCCGCTAATGCCCCACCCCCCCCTCGTACCCCATCCGTTATTTATTTTTATACACACATTCTTTCTCTCACTCTCCTTTTTCTCCCTCTGTCCCTCTGACTATTCCCCTTGCCCATCCTCTGGGTTCCCCCCCTTGTCTTCCTCCCTGGGCCTCCTGTCCCATGATCCTCTCGTATCCCCTTTTGCCAATCACCTGTCCAGCTCTTGGCTCCATCCCTCCCCCTCCTGTCTCCTCCTGTCATTTTGGATCTCCCCCTCCCCCTCCCACTTTCAAATCCCTTACTCACTCTTCCTTCAGTTAGTCCTGAGGAAGGGTCTCGGCCTGAAACGTCGACTGCACCTCTTCCTAGAGATGCTGCCTGGCCTGCTGCGTTCACCAGCAACTTTTGTGTGTGTTGCTTGAATTTCCAGCATCTGCAGAATTCCTGTTGTTAGCCAGAGAGTGATGGTTCTGTGGAATTCGTTGCCTTAGACAGCTGTGGAGGTCAAGTTATTGAGTATATTTAGGGCGGAGGTTGATAGGTTCTTGATTTCTTAAGGGCATCAAAGGTTATGGGAAGAAGGCACTAGTATAGGGTTCAGAGGAAAAATGAATCAGCTGTGATTGAATTGTGACTCATGCAGACTCGACAGGGCAAAGGGATCATTCCTTATGGTGGCAGAAAGAATTGGAGGCCGTGCGAAACAGGATGCAGGGAAGTAAGTGGGGGAAAGCGACTAATGGGGTTGCCCTGAGGGCTGGCGATGACAATGGGCTGAATGGCCTCTTTCACTGTAGTAAGAAAGTAAAATATGAGGATCTTCATTTCATCTTTTCTGAATAACTATCACAGGTAGTTCCTTCATTTTTCTTTAAGGACTCCACAAGAGGTTCTCACAAGGTTCCCATAGACACTGTTCGGAGGTGACAAGAGTGGAAAGGATTAAAAAAAAGGAGAAGGATATTGTGAATATGTGAAGAAAACAATTCTGTTAAAATAAATAAGGCAAACATTGAAGTAGCCAATTTCTTTCCCATTTTCCTTTAAAGGGCTTGAAAGTTGAAAAAACTTCAGGAGAAGGAAACCCGAGGTCTATGAGATGGTCCTCATCAAAAGAATAGCCCCGGAGAGGGGTAGCAACTTTAAATTCCACTGTTATTATTTCGGAGGATCTGTCCTGGGACCAGCACGTAAGTGCAATTATGACGAGAGCATAGCAGTGCCTCTACTTCCTTAGGAGTTTGCAAAGATTTGGCATGACATTTAAAACTTCGACAAACTTTTGGAGATGTGTAGTGAAGAGTGCATTGACTGGCTGCATCACAGCCTGGAATGGAAACACCAATGCCCTCGAACGGAAAATCTGGGTATAGCAGCGTTGTCACAGGAAAGCAGCATCCATCAGCAGGGACCCCTACCACGCAGGACATGCTCACTTCTCACTGCTCCGCTACGAGCCTCAGGACCCACACCAGGTTCAAGAATAGTTATTACCCCTCAACCATCAGGCCCTTAAACCAAAGGGGATAACTTCATTTGCCCCATCATTGAAATGTTCCCACAACCTATGGACTCACTTTCAAGGACCCTTCATCTCAGGTTCTCAATACTTATTGCCTATTTATTTATGATTATTCTTTCTTTCTATTTTTATTTGTTGGTTTTTGCAAGTTGATGCGGTCTTTCATTGATTCTATTATGGTTATTATTCTGTTAGGGATTTATTGAATATGCCTACAAGAAAATGAATCTCAGGTTGTATATGGTGACGTATCTGTACTTTGATAATAAACTTACTTTAAACTTTGATCTTTGAACTTTGAGCGGCTCGATTTAAGTAACTGAGGAATACCCAATGTTGCACTCAAATTAAATATTGGAACAATTCCAAACTGAACCAAAAGTTAAAATTACAAAATGTATCTCTGAATAGAAACCAACAGGGTCATTTTAAAATTGAAGGAAGAATGGTGTCTTGTTGAAAATCCCCGTCCCTCAACCTGTTTCTGGTCCTGGTACTGGGCTGTGGAAGACCTCGTAGCCTGACCCTTTTCTCATTTGCCCTTTCTACATACCCTCCCTGGCTGGGCAGTGGTGGCTGTGAACCCAGTTTGTTCTGGATGACTGGGTCATCTCTGCCAAGTTTGAGCCATCTTGTGATTGTGCAATTCCTGGCAGGAGACCGAAGCTGCAGAGAAAGAGGAAGCTGCGGTCGGCGTGTTGTGGAGTCATTTGCATGAGGAAGCGAAGTTGCTGCTGTCAGCTTTTGATATTGACCCATTTCTGCAAGCTCTCGAGAGCCTCAGATCCCCAAATTTTTACCCATTTCCGCCTGCCTCTTCCCAGTTCCCAGAACCCAGACATTCACAACCCCTCTCCCTCGGTTCCCATCTTCCACCTTCAGTACCCGGCCCCTAACCCCCTCCACAGCTCTCAGCCCCTTCCCCTGCACTCTCCCTTAGCCCTGCAACAACCTCCATTGACCCAGGTTTTTACTCATTCCATGCGCTCCCTTCCGAAACTTTATCATAACGTACTGATATTGATTGAATAACAATTGTTAAATTGTTAATTGTTAAAATATTCTCCCATAACCCCCTCCCATCCTAATCCTATGTCCGCCCCCTACCACTGTAAATTCCCTGTGCTATCCCCACCAATCCTCTCTTCCATTCTCCTCTGGAGCTCCTTACCTACCTTCCCTGCACATTGCTCCCCTCACCATCCCCTCCTCACCCTAAATTACCTCCCACCCTGATATCCTGTTGCAGGGTCTCAACCTGAAACATCAGCATTCATTCCCTCTCTCCCTCCCCACCCCCGGAGCTGCTCGGCCTGCTGAGTTCCTCCAGCAGATTACCTGTTGCTCCAGATTCCAGTATCTGCAGTCTTGTGTCTCCATCTTCCTCCCACGCTCTCCTCCTTAACTTAACCCTTCAACCCTTTCTTCCTGTAATCTCCCCATTCCCTCAATCTATAACCTCCTCTGATCTGACTCTCCCTATTCTCCCTGCCCTCCTACCTCCCCTTACCAACCACACCTTCCCATTCCTCTCTAACTTTTCCCACTATATTCCCCTCTCCAGAGTTCCTCTTCCCACTATGCTTCCCCAACCTCTCCTCCCACCTTCTCCTCATGTGCCCTTCCCTCCCCATCACTCCCAAGAGCGTGAAGATTAAAGACTCTGCTCTACAGCCAGGCAGAGGAGGGAGGCTTTAAAAAGTGTGTGTGTGTGTGTGTGTGTGTGTGTGTGTGCGCGCGCGCGCGCGCGTGCACGTTTTTTGTGTGAGATGAACCACATCACTGGACTGAGGAACATTGTCATGTAAGCAAACCCACATCTTGCCGAGCTGAAACAGCAGGGATCCTTGTCAGGGAGAGGGGAGCTGCCGGCCGGGTGTGCTAGGGTTCGAGACACCATCCCAGACTGGAAGGCCTAATCTCCTTTCAGGAGAACGGAAATGCTGTCACCCCCTGGCGAGACCCGCGGAGGAGCTCTGTGTGTCTACATTGGTAAGAACTGGTGTGTGACACCTCGGCAGAAATGGCCCACTGCTCACTGCAGGTAGAGTTTCTAATGGCGAAGTGCAGGCCCTTCTACTTACAGAAGGAGTTCACTGCCATTGTGATTATTGATATTTACACCCCCCACCCCATGCTAGTGCTGGCATGCTAGTATGGTGCATCCAGCAACCCCCATGCTGTCTTCATTGTTGCTGGAGACTTCAATAGTGCCAATTTAAAAATGGCCCTGCCCAGGTTCCACCAGCATGTAAACTTCACAACCAGAGGAGAGAGTATATATTATATTCTGTAATATATTACATCTAGTTTATACCAGGATTCATGGAGTCTACAAGGCCCCCGTCCTCACCTCAGATACTCAGGCCACATATCCATTTTGCGTACAGACCGCCGATTAAACGAGTCAAACCAGTTCAGAGAGCTCTCAGGACATGGCCAGAAGGTGCCCCCTCAGCGCTACCATACCTGGTCAGGTGCTGAAGGACTGGGTGACGCAGCTAACACAGGCCTTAAAGGACATCTTTACTATTTCCCTGAAACAGCCCACTCTCCCTGCAGACTTCAAGGCAGCCGCTGTCAGTCGTGGCCCTTCGAGGAGGCAGCTACCTATGAAAATCACATCAACGTGGATAAATACGCAGGCTCCCTGACTGGCTACGTATGAAAGTGCATTAAGAACGTTACCGTGACTAGACACTACTCTTCCAAGGCAAACCAGAAGCCATGGCTGACTGAAGAGGTTTGTGCACTGCTTAGGGATCGGGACACTTCCTTCAGATCAGAGGAATCAGAATCAGAATCAGGTTTATTATCACCGGCATGTGACATGAAATTTGTTAACTTAGCAGCAGCAGTTCAATGCAACACATAATCTAGCAGAGAGAGAAAAAAAGTAAAAATAAATAAACAAGTAAATTACACATATTGAACAGATTATTAAAAAATGTGCAAAAACAGAAATACTGTATATTAAAAAAAAGTGAGGTAGTATCGAAAGCTTCAAAGTCCATTTAGGAATCAGATGGCAGACGAGAAGAAACTGTTCCTGAATCACTGAGTGTGTGTGTCTTCAGGCTTCTGTACCTCCTACCTGATGGTAACAGTGAGAAAAGGGCATGCCCTGGGTGCTGGAGGTCCTTAATAATGGACGCTGTCTTTCTGAGACACCGCTCCCTAGAGATGTCCTGGGTACTTCGTAGGCTAGTACCCAAGATGGAGCTGACTAGATTTACAACCTTCTGCAGCTTCTTTCAGTCCTGTGCAGTAGCCCCTCTATACCAGGCAGTGATGTAGCCTGTCAGAATGCTCTCCATGGTACAACTATAGAAGCTTTTGAGTGTATTTGTTGACATGCCAAATCGCTTCAAATTCCTAATAAAGTATGACTCTGACGTCAACAAGAGCCGGGCTCTCCTGTGCCATCAGGAAGGCAAAGGGTGACATTGAGGAAAGTCCCCTGTCTTCCTGAGGAAGAGGCAGCCTGTCTGGCCACAGCCGAGGTGAGGAAGACCCTAGACAGGATAAACTCATGCAAAGCTGCTGGGCTGGACCACACACCTAGTCATGCACTGAGGGGCTATACGACCCAGCGGTCATCTTTAACATCCCTCTGAAACAGCCCACTCTCCCTGCAGGCTTCAAGGCAGCCACCATCATTCCGTGACCCAAGAGAGCGATGGTAACTGGCCTAAACCATTAGCACCCAGTGGCACTGACCTCAACAATCAGAGAGTGCTTTGAGCAGCTAGTAATCGATTGTGTATGTAGTATATTTAATATTTCAGTTACATTTCCCAGTTCTGTCTTCTTTTAATTACTCTTTTATGTTTTGTAGTAACAAAATATAACAGTCATGATGAGGAAGACTTAAGCAAAGCTGAGACGACTACCTACCTGTTGAAATGCAGAGAGGTGTTCAAGATTTAAAAAAGCACAGTGAGGTCAAGTGAAAAAGAAGTAGCACAGCCCATGTTTGTTGGAAGGGATGTCACAATTGAGTTTTTAAAAAAAGGCAGAAAACAGAAGAATTCATGGGTTCATAAACAGTAAGTATCAGGTGATAATAATCAGTAAAAGTAGAAATGGAAGATGTATTGCATAACAGATAACCGGCTCACGTATACTGACCAAATTGAGCAGTTTACTAAAGTAAATGAAATAACCAATGAGAGGCAAGCACCAGTCTTGCTGTGTGCATTTGGTTTAAAGGCATACCTTTTGCTTTGAAGTTTAACTTCTTCATTCCAAACCAGGTGAAATGAGCTTTGCTGATGTCATGAAAGTAATGCAGGAACGTTTAGAATCACTGTTGTTTGCAGAATGCATTAGATTACTTAAAGGGAATCTAAAGGAAGGGGAGTCTATTTCAGTGTAAGTGACTGAATTGAAGAGATTGTCTGAGCATTGTCAATTTAGTGATGGGCATAATGATGCACTGATAGATTGTTCAGTTTGTGGAATCCTACAAGAAAGCATTCAGAAATGGCTCCTAACTGAAGCACAGCTTACATTTAAAAGAACAGTTGAAATAGCTGTATCAATTGAGTTGCAGTCAGGAATGAAAGAGAGTGTGAACAAAATTGTTACGTCCAAACAGAAACCTTCCTGGCTGAACGGATTGTGTTACTGGTGTGGTAGGGGTTCACATACACCAGATCAATGCAGGATTAAAGGTGAAACTTGCAGCATATTTAACAAAGTAAAATACATACAAAGAGCATGTCAGGCAGACAAAAATAAATGGACTGCACCGGGAAGAGAAAAAGATAAGAAGTCAAGTTGAAGTTTCAAAAAGAGCACTGATCTGCATGCTGCTGTTAATGATGAGAGTGACACAGGACTGTGTAGAATTGAGATTTACAATGTGAAACTAACAATAGGCAAACAATATGGCGTACACCAGAAGTGAATGGTAAATTAATTAAAATAAAATGGAATCAGACACTGGCTTGGCTGCTTCAGTCATTCCACAAAATGAGTTTGAACGGTATTTCAAAGATACTAAACTGAAGCCTGCAGATATCCAGCCAAGAACATACCGGGGACATTTATAACAGTGAAATCAACTAACAAGCCACATTGGACTTGTATGTGGTAAAAACAGGAAGGCCAGCATTGTGGGGATGTGAGTGGCTGAGACCACTACTGTCATGGTCTGGTCCGTGAAGTCCACGTTCCGGTTCACAGTCTGGTCCGTGGACTCCGGGCTCTAGGTCTTCCGGCTGTCCTTTGTTTCAGTTGGGCTTAATGATGGGCCACTGATGCTCATCTTGGGGCTGGGAATATAAGTGGCCCTGGGTTCGAGTGTTGGTGCTGGTTTGTCTCGTCAGTATCCCGTCCTTGCATCTGTGGGGTAAGTCAAGCTGTCTTTGCCATTACCCTGTGGTTGGATCTGTCCCTTCCTGTCCTTGCCTTCGCTGGGTAAGCCAGGCTGTCTTTGCCGTTACCCTGAGGCTGGACTGTTCCCTTCCATTCCCTTCCCCTTCCTTCTGGAGCCTTGCCCCACAATCTGGTCAAGTTCAACCACCGGAGCGAGACCGGAGCCTTGCTGTGTCAAGATAAGGAGCTGTCTATCGTTGAGTTGGAACTGTCTGCGTCCATGCCTTTGCTAGGTAGGTCCGGCTGTTTGCCGCTACCTAGTGTTGGGAATTGTCTCTGTGTCCACGTCTTTGCTAGGTAGGTCCGGCTGTTTGCTGCTACCTAGTGTTGGGAACCGTCTCGTCGTGTTCAGCATTCTGTATAGAGCCCCGGCCCCAAGTCCTGTTCCCAAAGAGGGGTCCTGGCTCTGAGTTCCATGTCCCTGTGTTCCTGTCTCTCAAGTCCGAGGCTCTGTGTTCCCGTGCTCTAAACCAAGGCTCTGTGTTCCTGTCCTCCCCAAGACCAAGGCTCTGTGTTCTGCATTCCTGTTGTCCCAAGTCCAAGGCTTGACTGTTTCTGAGTACCAAATCAAGGCTTCGTGTTCTTGTCCTGTCCATGTACCTCGTCTTGTCCATGTCCTTTGTCCTGTGCTGGAGTTCCTTCGTCCTGTACTGGAGTTCTCTTGTCCTGGGCAAGACGTTCTGTCCTGTAGCCCCGCCTAGTCCTGTCTCCCAAGACCACGTCATGTCTTCGTCTAGTTCCGGAGTCGGAGCCCAATTCAAGACCCAGGTTCTGGGTCCTTGTCCAGTCCCTGGCTCGGAATCTGAACCCAAGCCTCATCATGTCCTCACCATGAAGTACCCAAGCCATGTCCAGTCCTGTAGCCACGTCATGTCCATGCCTAGTTCCGGGGTCCAAGCCCGAGTCAAGACCCAGGTTCTGGGTCCTTGTCCAGTCTCCGGCTCGGATTCCAAGCCCAGGATGCTAGTTCCCAGTTCCTTGTCCTGGTTCTGCTTGCCTAGCCAATGTCCTAGCCCAAGTCTGTGTTCTTGTCCCAGCTCCTAGTCTGCATCCAGTCATGTCCCTAACTCTAGTTCTGTCCTGTTCCTAGGACTTCAGTGTCTGTGTCTTGCATTTGGATCTGCTCCCAGCACCCCCCCTCCCTTATGACAACTACAACTTGGATGGAAATCTATCCACTATTTGCATGCCAATCCCCTGCAACAGAGTCAATTGAAGGTGAATTAAGAAGGGTACTGGCTGATGCCAAACTGTCTCCATGCCGAACACCACAAACCATTGCCAAACAGAGGACAAACAGGCATTGGTGCCAAACTCAGTCCCTTTGGTTGAAAAACATATTGGACCAAGGAAGGACCATGCTGTTCAGAGGAAGCGTGAACGTGGTGAAAGCAGTGGTCTGACTAAACAGTTTTTATGGGAAACGTATCTGAGTAAGTCTCCGATATGTTAATCAGGAATTTACTTGTGAAATATGGCTTGGTTTTAAGCTGGAAGAGAGTTCAAAGAGCTTCAGGAAAGTTGCAGACGTAGTTTTTTGAGAATAAAGAACAGGAATCTACACTGTTTGCATTAAGGCTATTGCATGAACTTCAAGAGGGAGACAAAAAGTTGCTTGTAAAAGTAAATGCAAAGACCAAAGCCCAGCTGGAGGAATGGAAGGCCAAAAGGAAGGAGTCAATGCAACTACGAAAACAGGATTCGTCAGATGATGTTCTGGATGCAGAAACCAAAGGGGAGAGATCAGATCGTAAAAGGAGCAATAGAAGGATTAATTAGAGAATACTCCAGTGAACTAATCGCACCTTCACAAGATCAAGATTCACAAACTAGAAGAAAGGGAAGCGAGAAGGAGGATGATATAAGTGCTGTGGAAATGGAAGAAATACTCACAAGAAACTAGAGGAAGATGGAAGGTGAGAAAAAGAAAGACAAGAAGTTGAACAGGAGAGAAGGAATATAGAGAAAGAACATGAGCAAAAAAGAGAAAGGAATGAAAGAGAGCAGCAACATGAGAAAGAAAAGAGTCGGAACAAGAGTATGAGCCAGGATTGGGACCACAAGCGAGACTGGGATAGAGATCAGGAGAGAACCAAGGATAAGGAACAAGAGTGCGACCGAGAAGGGAACTGAGAGAGAAAGAAGCTGGGACCGGGAATCAAGCAAGAATGAAAGTAAATCTAGTAAGAAAAGCTCAGAAAAGGAGTAGAAAGTAGACAGTCGAGAGCTGTCAGAACCACTGCCTGCAGTCCCAGAGTCAGCTCCTAGAACCACCACAGAGGAGGCCCCAGAACCTGAGGTTGTTTCACAGCCACAAGTCTCACCTGCCTGGCAGAGTGACCTCCCTTGGCAGGAAAGATGTTGTCCCACAAGAATAAGAAATCCTTCACGTCGATTAAGTCTTCAGGCCCGCATGGGACAATTTAAAATTGACTATGCTGTGGACATTTTTTATCGTAGTTGTATAATATAGTACACTGTGTATATAGTAGAGATGCATTCTATATTGAGTTGGAGTTTATGGCTAAACAGGGAGGAGTTTTTCATATTTAGTATTTCAGTAATATTGTAAATATATTGCTGGATTAAACATGTTTTTGTACGTCATCACGCCACCATGTGGTATGTGCGCGCCTCACTTAAAGTAAGAACGAAGTTAGATTCGCGGTCCCGCTCTGTCATTTTCTTTCGCTCAGACGGGTCCACCGATGATACTGTAACTTGAGCCCTTCACTCCGTCCTGTCTCACCTAGAAAACGACGCTTCGTATGCCAGGACGTTGCTCATTGACTTCTGCTCAGTGTTTGACACAATTATCCCTCAGAGGTAAGTGGGTAAACTGTCCTCACTGGGACTCAACTCCCCTCTCTGTGACTTCTTGACGGAAAGACCCCTCCCGTCAATCCAAGTCAGCAACTACATCCTAAGCTCCATCACGCTGAGCACTGGCGTCTCCCCAGGGCTGAATGCTCAGCCCGCTGCTGTTCGTGCCACTGACTCTCAACTGCACTTCCAGACTTGGCTTGAATTGCATCAAGTTAGCTGATGATACGACAGTGGTTGGCCTCATCTGCAACAATGATGAGCCAGCATACAGAAAGGGGCTAGAAAGGCTTGTCAGATGGTGTGAGAACAACAACCCGAGTCTCGACATGGAGAAGACAAAAGAGATGATTGTGGACTTCAGGAAGGCCATTGCACATCAATGACTCTGACGTGGAGAGAGTGAAGAGCACTTGGTGTGCAGGTAACGGATGATCTACCTGGGCCCCCAACACCTCCTCACTAGACAAGAAGACACAGCAGCGTCCACACTTTCTGAGGAGACTGAGGCGTGCGAGTCTCCTGAACCCATTCTAACATCTTTCTACAGGACAGAGTCCTGTCTGGTCCCATCACTGTGTGGTACGGAAGCTGCAAGGCATCAGACCACAAGATCCTACAGAGGACACTAAAAACTGACAAGAGAATCATCGAGGTCTTGCTCCTTTTTGTGACATTTACCGGGATCGTTACAGATGAAGGGACTAAAGCATTGTTGAGAATCCCTACCACCCATCCCACAATCTCTTTGACCCAATACCATCAGGAAGGAGGTGCAGGAGCATCAGGACTAGGACTGCCAGACAGGAGAACAGTTTCATTCACCAGGCTGTGAGACGAATGAATACCCTGCCACCACCGAGGTCTCGACACTAGGTCAGCGAGCTGTTTACTGTTTACTGTTTACCTGTGCTGTGCTTTACTACATGCATTTTAATGATCTTTTATTAACATTTATTGTATAATATTTTGGTTTACATGCTATGTGTGATATACGTTGTATGGGTGGGTGCACCCTGGTCTGGAGGACCATTGTTTCATTTGGTTGTATACGTGCAGTCAGATGATGACCAAGTTGATCTTGAACTTGTAAGTAAATTTGTGTGTGTGTGTGTGTGTTGCGAATATATGAACAGCATGGGTGTGTATGATGTGTGTGCACATGCTGAAGGTGTGTGTGTGTGTGTGTGAAAGGGTGAACACGTGAATAGCATGGGTGTGTTTGTGGCGTGAGGTCTGTGTGCACGTGGGTGTTGTAGGTGTGTGTGTGTGAATGTAAAGGGCTGTGCTGTGTGCAAGGCCCGTATCTTTGTGAGGGAGAGGTGGTTATTCATATCTGCTGTATAGAGCAATATGACACAGATACAGGCCATTCAGCCCAAACAGTCCATGCTGTCCAATACGCCCACCCCAGCTTGTCCCAATTTCCTGCATTTGACTGATATCCTTCTAAGCTCCACTCCTCCATGTACCTATCGGAGCTCTTCCTTAAAAATACTATTGCACACGCCTCAACCACTTTGGCTGCTCATTCCATAAATTTACCAAACTCTGCATGAAAAGGTTGCCTTTAAGATCCCTTTTAAATCTTTCCCTTCTCACCATAAACCTTTGTTTCCCACCCTTCCCCAGATTTGGACTCCCCCACCCTGGGGAAAGGATTGTTACCTTCCACCTTATCTATACTTCTTATAATTTTAAACACTGCCATGAGGCCACCCTCTCTTTCTCGTACCTTGCAAGGAATTAAGATACATCTTCTGTAAGTGACTCCAGAACAGGGGTTCCCAAACATTTTTTTAATGCCATGGACCCCTACCATTAGCTGTGGGGTCTGTGGACCCCAGGTTGGAAACCCCTGCTCTAGAATGTCACCTTAAAAAAAAATGCAATGTGGCAGGCTATGCATGATTCTGCGTGGGTGCATCAGTGAGAGCTGAATCTGCAGCTCAGACTGGGAAGGAGTTGATGCAGCTTTGCTGAGCTCGCTAGAGGGCAGCAGTCACGGTGATGATCTGGCAGCCTCCTGTCCAGACCAATGATCGAGGCTCAGCTGGCTGGTTGTCAAATAACTGAATGGCACCTCGCTGTGCTGTGCTCCCACTGACGTACCTCAGTCTCGGAGGGTAACCACAGAGGCTTCTGCCTGCTGTCTGCTACAGGAGAATTATCACCAGTGTCTTCCTCAGCTGGTGCCTCCAACTGGCCACAGAACTACTCCTCGAAGCACAGTGTGAATTCCGACCGTCTACAGCAGGCGTTCTTTACCTCTGGTCTGTGAACTTGGATGGGGAAAAAATATTGACATCTTTACCTTTGCTAACTTCTAACTAAAATTTAGCATTTCCTTCAATGATGAATGTGGGCAACAAACCACAGTGGTATTGTCACCAGTAGAAATCACGGATATTTTCATCTCACATTACAGTTCTTACAAATATCGTTTACGGTGCTATTTTGAATTTACAGCAGTTATTAGACCCGCTGCTAGATCGAACGTGATTGCGGCCTTCCTGTCACATTGATATGTCTTCAAAAAATTAATGTTAATTTGCCCATAATATATAGACGTTACTAAATGTGTTAATAAAGACGCACATATATTACTATATCATAAATGAGTTTTTAAATATATTTTGGTAACTCTATTTCAATATAATTGATCTCTTTTGTAATCCTGTGTATTTTAATTTGTATATTGAAGTACGTTATTCTGAGAAGCAGTCACTGGACTGCCAAAGAGGTCAATGGCATAAAAAGGTTAAGAGCCCCTGGTCTAGAGGCACAATAGTCCAGAGATCATCACTGCACAACACTTCAAGAGAAATAGAGACGGCTGCATTAACTTCCATACACTATTCTCAATCTTTCTTGCCTCATTGCTACACCTCACCCCAATAACCTCCTTCCTGGAGCAGTGGTGATTTATAGGAGCAATGAAAAACATTCAACCGACATGGGTCCCCTCCAGAACTGCGAGAATTCCGGTCTCCACAGTCGAGCTGCCAAACGTGGACAATACCTCCACTTGTCCACACGTGGAGGCCAAGTTCTAAGTCATTGGGAGCTCTTTCACCGAAGGACATAACACCATAAAATCAGATTAACCATTCAGCCCATCGGTTCTGCTCTGCCATTCCATCATGGCTGATTTATTATACCCCTCAATTCCGTTCATCTGCCTTCTCCCCATTACCTTCGACATTCTTACTAAGCTAGAGCCTATCGACCGCCACCTTAAATATGTATATCCAATAACTTGGCCTTCACAGGCCTCTGTGGCAATAACTTCCACAGATTCACCACTCTCTAGCTAAAGAAATTCTAAATTGATCTCGTATTCTGAGGCTGTGCTCTATGGTCCTAGATTCTACCACTATTGGAAGCATCCTTTCCATGTCCACTCTATATAGGCCTTTCAGTATTTGGTAGGTTTCAATAAGATCCACCCTCATATTCCAAACTTCAGCGAGTACAGGCCCAGAGCCAGCAAATGGTCCTCTTATGTTATCCCTATCATGAGAGAATGGGCTTTTCAATTCTGCACAATGGAGGTCTTCTGCAAACTTATCCCCAAGAACAAAGATCCACAGAGACCACTCCCAGCTTCTTACATCATTTCCTCCCCCCACCTAACTTCACCTATCACCTGCCAGCTTGTAATCCTTCCCCACCCCCCACCACCCCCACACCTTCCCATTATGGCTTCTTCCCCCTTGATTTCCAGTCCAAAAAGTAAACTGTTAATTCATGTCTAAAAATGCTGCCTGACCTGCTGAGTCCTCTGGAAAGGCTGGGAGACTTCTTCTGGACCATAGGAGGCTGGAGGTGCTCCCGCAGAGGTATATAAGATCATGAAGGCACAGATAGACAATGAATCTAAGATGAATTTGGGTGGGACCCAAGACCACTTCTCTGGGCTATCCCTTCCCAGTCCACCAGTACTGCACACCCTGTCTATGACAGCATGAATCCATCAACAGGCAGACTGTGTGACCTTCCACCTTCCTAGGTTCTGGGGGTGCAGGCTCAGGCGGGGCTGAGTGTTTCATAAACAATGGGCTTGAAGCAGGACACCTGAGGGACAACGGCAGATGGAGATGGTTAGCGGCTGGATTGATGCGATGGGTGATCTTGAAGGGGCTGACGAACCGGGTCGAGAGCTTGCAGGAGTCGGTGCGCAGAGGCAGATCTCAAGTGGACAGCCAGACACGGTCCCCGGGCCAGGGAGCTCTGGCTGGGTGCCGACTGCGGTTGGTCTGGCAGCAGTAGTTGGGACTGGCCTCTGTGCCCTCTTCCAAGCATGCTGGCAGCAGCAAACCAGGGCCTTGGTGGACCGTCCATCGTTGGCTGCTCTGCAGGGAACAACAGGGGTTGGTGGCCATGAAGGCAGAGGAGATGTGTAGATTGTAGGACAGTTTGACCCAGAGAAGACACTTCTTCCATGTAAGAGTCAGAGGCGGCGAAACATCGTAGAAACTTCTCTACTTACTGATTGGCTGTTTCTGATTGACTGTTCATCTGCAGGTGATAGCCAGAGGACAAACTCACAGAGGTGTGGAGGAGGCCACAGTAGGCTTGCTGGAAGCAGAAGAAGAATTGTGGACGGCAGTCCAACTCAGTGACCTGAGGGAAACCCTGGAGGCCAACTAACATGCTGGAGAACCGGGCCCACCGTCTCAATGGCTGATGGAAGTTTGGGGAGCGCGATGAAGAGGGCCACCTTGGAGAAATGGTCCACCACTGTCGCAATCACTGTGGCCCCCTCAGAAGGTGGCAAACCCGTGATGAAATCCATGGCAATGTGGGACCACGGGCGTCGAGGGACTGACTGCTTGTGTCCACAGGAGCCCAGAGGGCAGCTGGTGGGAGGAATTGGACTGGGCACATAGAGGGCAGGCTGTGACGAACTGATGTACATCTGCGATCATGGTGGGCCACCAGAACTGGTGTTGCAGAAAATTTAGGGTCTGTTGTGCGCCTGGCTGGTCAGAGAGGGGTGAGGCTTGGACACACTGTGGGGCCTCAGAGTGCACGGCCAGTAGCACGAACATATCGTTGTCAGGTGAGTTAGCCGGAGCAGGCTCGTGCTGTCGGGCCTGGCAGATCTGATTCTTAAGAGCCCAAACTATCAGGACGAGGAGCTGGGAGAATGGAATGATGGGCTAAGGGTCAACCTCCGTTTCAGCTGGGTTGAACTGTTGCAACAGGGCGTTCACCTTAGTGTTCTCTGAGCCGGGGCCGGTAGGAGAAGGTGAGGTTGAATTGCTCAAAGAAGAGAGCATGGCACGGGTTGAGTTGGTGGGTCTGTTGTGTGGCTATGAGGTTCCGCTGGTCAGTCCAGATCAGGAAAGGCTTGGTGTGCCCCGTCAGCCGTGTCTCCACCCAAGGCCCATTTAATGGGGAGTAGCTCCCTGTCTCCTACTCCATAATGGCGCTGTGTACAGTTGAACTTGTGCAAGAGAAGAAGGCACGAGGGTGTGCCTTCCTGCCCGGTCCTCACTAGGAGGGGATGGCCCTAGTGCCCACATCAGATGCATCCACCTCTATCACAAGAGGTCTGGAAGGGTTCAGATGGCAGAGAACGGAAGTGGTGGGGAAGTGGCTCTTGAGCTCCTCGAAAATGTGGTCCAAGGTAGCCGACAAGATTATCTGTGAGGTAGGTGAGAGGAGCAGCGATTTAGACAATGATGGAGATGGTGGTAGATGTTGGAAAAGCCCAAGAAGTGCTGTTGCTGTTTGAGGGAGCGCGGCCGGAGCCATTCAATGATGGTGCGTACTTTCTCTGGGTCCGTGGTTATGCCTTGGGGTGAAAAGTCACAACCCAGGAAGGAAGTGTCCAAGGTGTGGATCTGGCATTTCCGTAACTTTCCGTACTGTTGGTTTTCGAGGAGACGCTGAAGGACTGAATGGACACTACAGTTGTTGTCTTGAGGTCCTTGGAGAAGATGAGAATGTTGTCGAGGTAAACCTGTGTGTAGCATGTCTCAGAGAATCTCATGCATGAAGGCTTGGAAAAAGGCTAGACTATTGGAATCTCCAAGAGGCATTACTGTACCAAGTACTTTCAGTGGCCAGGGGTTGTGGTGAAGCTGTCCTCCCCTCGCCTTCCTTGGATGCAAATCAGGTTGTAGAAACTCTGTACATCCAGTTTGGTGAAGATCTGGGCCCCACGGAGTGTTTTGAATGTGTTATCCATCAAGGGGAAAGGGTAATTGTTCTTACTGGTGACTTTGTTTCATTCATGGTAGTCAATGCAGGGAGAAAGTACCCCCTCCTTTCTTTTTTTTGACACAGGTGAATTGTGCACCGGCTGGGAACTGAAATGGTCAAATGAAGTCTTGCTGTAGTTCTTCGGCGATTCGTGGCTTGGGTCTCAGGAGGGGAGAGGGTTTCCTCCATCTCCACGGATCTGCGGAGTGAAGTAAACTGAGGTTATCTGGGTCCCCAGCTCAGCAGTGAACCGGATGACCGGGTGAAGTGAGGGGCGTGAGTGGAGAGCCAGCGGTAATCCAGGAGAGAGGAGTGACGGGTGAGTGGATAAGGAGGAATTGGATGGACTCGTGCTGCTCTCCATGTTAATGAGCACAGGCCGTGTGTGTGCTCTGACCATCCTGGACTCCAAGGGACAGCTGTCAATGCGGAAGGGGTGAGAGTTAGGCTCAAGAGGGATTTGAAGCAGCTCACACAGAGTCCGGTCCAGAACGTTGCCTGCTGGAGTCCAACAGAGCTGCCTGTGTGCGTGGGGGAGAATAGAGAGACTGAGCTGGGCTATGGTGCTGGAATGAAGCGCTGGGGAAGCTTACCGGACGGAAGGCCCCCTGCCTCCAGCTGGTGGTGCCATTTTTTGGACGCAGTGGGCACTGGATGTGTGAGTGATTGACTGGTCCGCAGTCAGTGCACAAGTTGTTTCTCCACCGACTCTCCACACTCTTTGGAGGGGTTAAGGGTTCTGGAGACATTACTGATGAGGACCCTGCTAGTCTGGGAATGGAACTGGGGTCCTGGCTGGTGATCTAGAGGGTGATTCCATAAGACACTAGTCAAGATGGAGGGCCAGAGTGTTGGGACTTCTGAGGATGGTGGGCATCTCCCGGGCAAGCGGCTCATCCTTCAGGCATTCCAAGAGGCCACAAAGACAACGAGCCAGCAGCACTTCTGCATTCCAGCTGCTCCTCGCTGCGGTGGGGGGGGGGGGGGGGAGGATCTTGAATTCCACTGTGTTGATCCAGCGCCAAGCATGAGCCTTGACGCAGGCGAAGTCTCTGATCCGCTGCCTCCCTCCTGCTTCCTGGATGGTCGAAAACCTGGCACACCTCAGCGGCGGTCTCATTGTCCCAGTTAGTGGCGGCCCAGGTCAGAGCTCGTCCAGTCGGGAGAGGGATGCCGAAGTGAACCTTGTCTTGGTCCATAGAATGCAGAGGTGGCCACAGCCGGGACAGGACGTCGCAGCGAAGTGTTCAGGCGCCGGGATCTGGGGCTCGGAGGGAGGATGTTAACCGGCGTGGAGCTGCTGTAATGAGACAGAGAGCAGTCGAGAGTGGTGAGAAGATGGCGACTGGCTTCCTGTTGCTTCTGGATTGTGTACTCGTGTTGATGGACGACTTCCTTTGGGCGAGCATGCTCTGCTGGGCCAGTTGTGGGTTCACCCATCCGGTCAGGAAATGTAGAGGAGGCTTGACGCAAACGCAGAGCAGTGGAGGCAAGTTCATGGTGAGTGATCCATTTAATTATAAACTGCAAAATAACAAGCCACAAGGGGCCACCAAACAAGAGAGAACAGACACTTAACACAAGGCAATAAGGTAATTGAAGGCTAGGAGCAAATGGTTGAAGCTGGCCGGTTCGATGGGTGAACAAGGACCACGGATGAGAGCTGGGTTTAAATAGGCTGCAGGTGATGTGTTGGAGACAGGTCGTAGGTGACTCCAGTTAGCAGGGTGGAGACTGGAAGGTGCCTGTCTGCCTGGCAGTGATCGTTGATTTGCATTGCACTGTGTGTTTCCTCATCCCCCACCTGGTTGCTTCCATTTACTCCGAGCACTATCGGTCACACTCACGTTGCATGGCTTTCCGATGAGTGACTGAGGTCTGGAGCAAACCTTTCATAAGCCCTTCCCCTCATCCTTGCTCTTCTCTCTTTAGCCCGTCTATCCCTCTTCTTCCCTTTCTCCTCTGCCTTTCCCTTTTCCCTCGCCTGTCATCCAGCGCCCCATCCTTCCCTTTTTCCTCTCACTTCCTCTCTTCTCTCCCATCATCTCTTACTCTCTCTCCACTCTCTTCCCTTTCTCTCCATCTCCTCACCTTGCTGTTCTTGCTTCTTGGCCCTCCCCTTTTACTTCTCTCTCTCCCTCTCTCTCTCCTCTTCCTCCTCTTTCTTCACCACCTACCACAGCCTCCTCTTTTACCCACCTCCTTCTCTTCCCTTCTGTTTGATAAAGAAAGAGCAACATGGAGACAATTTTCCAATTTATTTAAATATTTTCTTGTATAAATGTAAAAAATATTTTCTAAATATGTGTAATTTCAGAAATTCCCACCACTAGATGCCTGACAGATCAGATAGAAAAACACTCAATAAATTAAAGATTAACAATAAATAATCATCTTAAATAAATATCAAATAAAACAGGGTGTTATGTGTTATGTGGTAAAACCTTGCAACCAATCATCTCGCCATAAGATGATTGAAAGACCAATCAAATGGGTTGTTATTGGGCGGTTTAAGTGTCCCAAGGAGATATTACTGGGTTTAGTGAAGTTATCAGGAGAGATTGGATAGGCTGGAGCAAAGGTAGGGGTGCGGGGTGGGGGGTGACCTATTAGCAGTATGTAAATTAATGAGGGGTGACACAGTAGCATAGTGGTTAGCATAATGGTTTACAGCATCTGCAGATTCATTTGGGTTCAATTCCCACCGCTGGCCCAAAGTTTGTACCTTCTCCCTGTGACCACGTGGATGCTCAAGTGTCTTCACACCCAGCAACAGGTTACTAAGTTTTGGGCGTGCTGTGTCAGCACCGGAAACATCTTTTTCTCTGGGTTCTTTTGGGTCTCTTTTTTTCTGACTGATGGTAGGGAGACAGATCTCAAGGTTGTACACAGTATACATTGACACTAACTGGGCTTCGATCTTTGAAGTGTGGCAACACTTTCGGGCAGCCCCAAGCACACCCTCGGACTGATTGGTCGCTGACGCAGGCCAGCCATTTCACTGCATGTTTCAATGTACACGTAGCAAACAAAGACGCCGATAGCGTGGATGGCCGCCATTATTCGCCCCCATGGCTGAAGTTTGGTTTCAAACTCAAGAGGAGACAGGAGGAAGGAGTTTTAAAGGGGATCTGGGAGAAGGTTTTATTTCACATAGGGTGGCTGATGTCGGGAAGGGATTGCCAAAGGAGGTAGTGGAATTAGATGCAATTACAGAATTTAAGACACCACTATGGGGAAGGCATAGAAAGACAAGGCCCTAAAGTGGGCAAAGGAAAACAGTATAGATGGGCAAAAGGGTTAGCATGGGTGTGGGGGCCAAAGGGCCTGTCACTAGTTATATGGCTCGATGAGTCTATGACTGACCCCAATCGGTCCCTTTGCCCACAGTTTGGACTCAGAGAAAATCAGCTGTGTGCTTTAAATATGTTAGTCCAATGGGGTCATTAGAGCTGGATACATGTTCGAGACACCTCCCACCGCCAGTACAGCACTGTACAGGCTCTTTGGCCCATGGTCTTGTGCTGACCTTGTAACCTCCACCAAGATCAATCCAATCCTTCCCTCCCACATTGCCCTCCTTTTTCCTTAAGCAGGTAGCTAGTTAGCTGAGACGGAGTCGAATGTTCGGGACTGGATGCTGACGGTCCAGGACAGTGAGTTGGGCACTGGACGTTAGGTGGTGTGGTAATGTACAGCTGGCACAATGCTTTACAGTGCCAGCTGTAAAATCGATCGGGATTCAAATCCCACTGCTGTCTGTAAGGCGTTTGCACGCTCTCCCCGTGGCCGTGTGGGTTTCATCCAGGTGTTCTGATATCCTTCCACAGTCCAAATACATACAGGTTACGGTTAGCACGCTGTGGGCATGTTACGTGCAGGTTAGGGTTAGTACATTGTGGGCATGTTACATACAGGTTAGGGTTAGCACACTGTGGGCATGTTACGAAGGGGCGATCCTTGTGGGCTGCCCCTAACACATCCTCAGATATATTGGTCATTGGCACAAATGATCCTTTTCACTGTGTTTCGATACACATGTGCCAAATAAAGCTAACCTTTAATCTCTTTGAAAGGACAGTGGACACTCAGCTTAACAGTGAGCTTAAAAACGTAAACACAAGGAATTCTGCAGATGCTGGAAATTCAAGCGACACGCATCAAAGTTGCTGGTGAACACAGCAGGCCAGGCAGCATCTCTAGGAAGAGGTACAGTCAACGTTTCGGGCCGAGACCCTTCGACAGGACTAACTGACGAAGGGTCTCAGCCCAAAATGTCGACTGTACCTCTTCCTAGAGATGCTGCCTGGCCTGCTGCGTTCACCAGCAACTTTGATGTGGGTTGCTTAACAGTGAGCTGATGGATTCTGGACCTTGTACAGTGAGCCTTTAGGGGTGGTCTAGCAGTGAGCTAGGCACTGGGCAGTACGCTGGGCACTGGATATTGAACTGTCCAGTGATGGACTGGGCAGTGAGTTGTCCAGTGATAAACTTTCGAGCTGGACGTTGGGCTGTGAGCTGTCCAGTGATGAACTGGGCAGTAAGCTGGACATTGGATATTGAACTGTCCAGTCATGAACTTGGCAGTGAGCGGGACTTTGACAGCCACTTAACGGTGATCTGACAGACATTGAAGGGTGAGTTGGAGAGATGGGAAGCTGGTAGACTCCGGCAGGAGATTAAGAGCAGTGACAATTGGTGACGATCATCCCCTCGAATGCAGTGAGTGTGAGTGTCCCCTCGCTGCTATAATGCAGCAGGGTCATGGGTTCGTAGGCTGCGGGAATGCAGCAGAGTGCGGGACTGGCTCCTCCAGACAGCTGGTGCATGGCAGATTTAATCATGGCGTGCATGTTGGCTGGCTTGTAGTTTGCTGGACAGGTGCCTCCGCAGTTGTACATGTTATAGGACTCGGGCGCCCTGATCCAGTCACTCCATCCGATCTCCTTAAACGACACCCTTAGAGGTTTGCGGCAGCAATTCTTCTGCCTCCTCCGGCAGTCCTCCCCAGAGCTAGTAGCGCGCCGCTCCCTTGGGACACTCGGCACCTCCTGGGTCTCAATCTCCAAGCTGAGGTAATCCCTGGTGTCGGAGCCCGGATCAAGCACCTGATTATCAGGATGGGGCGGCTGGAACTCTAGCTGCACTCGGACCTGTTGCTGACCACTGCCCATCCAGCGCTCAATCAGTGGCCGGACATTGAGGCTGACGTTGGCGATGGGCCAAGGGCCCAGGGCCTTGGAATCCAGCAGCTGATAAGTAAATTCTCCACCTGGCCTGGTGGGCTCCAATATCTCGTACACCTTGACCCATCTCCTGGAGCTGGAACTTAACCTCCTGAGGGACTTGCTGATGAGGAGACGTTTGAAGAGCTTTAATTCAGCCCGGACAACCCTCAGACCTGGATAAATGTCCGAACTGTTGGAGAAGCAGAAAGTGAGTCTCTGATCAAAGTCTCCCTCCTTCGAAGCTGCCACTCCGCTCTCTCCAGTTCCTTCAACTGTGGGGGAGGGGTTGGGGGGGGTTTGGAAGGGGGGGGATGAATAATATTACACAAGTATCCAGTCTTATCAAGCAATTGCACTATCATCATTCACTGGGCTACGTTAACAACCAGTCTTAGGCAGACCACTGGCTTGGGACATTCAGGGTTAAACATCTAGATAAGGTTGATGAGGAGAGGACGTTTCCTGTGGTGGAGGTATCCAGAACTAGAGGGCAAAGCCTCGGAATTGAGGGGAAACCTTTCAGAACAGAGAGAAGGAGGATTTTTTTTAACCAGGGAGTAGTGAATTTGTGGAACGCTCTGCCGCAGACTGTGGAGGAGGCCAAGTCCGTGGGCATGTTTATGGCAGAAGTTGATCGTTTCCTGATCAGTCAGGGCATCAAAGGTTATGGCGAGAAGGCAGGTTTATGGGGTTGAGTGGGATCCGGGGTCAGCCATTATAGAATGGCGGAACAGATGGGCTGAATGGCCTAATTCTGCTCCTCTGTCTTGTGGTCTTATGGTCTAAACTTCACAGGGGAGCAGCTCAACTTCAGCATCCTGGTGTAACTGACCAGCAGGGGCAGAGCCCAGCAGATAGTTCTCTACCATGGAGCCAGCACCGCCGAGGGGCAGCACTAAATGGCTGACAGCGTGATACAGCCATCAATCACTTCAGCCCCTTCACCACAGGCATCCCAGGGGAGTGACTGATAACCCCACCTCCTCAGAGTTGTGGCCCCCCCACCCCCCAGAACATCCTCGTGAGGTAGAGGGCTTTCGGTCCCAAGCACCCAATGAGGCCCCATTCTCCACCAGTGATGTGAGCAGGGTTACTCAACTCAGTCTCAACGTTACCTTCACACTCGCTCTGAATCGCCCTCATTTATTCCCTCATCCTCGGCTTCTGGCTTACTACTTTACCCAGGCTCCCCAGGCCGCTCTCTCACTCTCACTGCCTCACACATTCTCAGTTACCGTCTCAGTCTTGTTCTGTTAGTCCCTCTCACCTTCCGCTGACCCTCCTGAGGCTTTCCCTTTGTGATCCTTTAACTTAGTTTCTCCTCGTCACTCTGAGTTACCTGCCGGTGTCACTCTCTGAGTTACTCATTTACCCTGACCCTCTGACCTGTTCTTTCACTCTCACTCTCTGAGTTGCCATCTTTACACTCGCCCTCCACACATTCACCTTCTCGGCTACTCTCACTCTGAGTTCGCCTGCAAAGATCACTTTCTACTCCCCCACTCCCAATCGCCGAACTTATTCTCTCACTCTCCGTCCCTGCGTTATTCCTTCACCCTCTTCCCG
Source organism: Mobula birostris (assembly GCF_030028105.1). Lineage (NCBI taxonomy): Eukaryota > Metazoa > Chordata > Chondrichthyes > Myliobatiformes > Myliobatidae > Mobula > Mobula birostris. The sequence goes on along the minus strand of NC_092395.1, from coordinate 24,832,245 downwards.
AGTTAACCTCTGACTCTCACTCCATGAGTTACGCTGTCAAAGCCGGTAGAGGTGAGTCCCGCCGCACTCGCTCTCCGAGCCAAGCTCTCCTTCACTTTTACGCTCGCTCTCAGCCCATCCATCACACGCACACGCTCAACTATTCAGATACCTGTTTACACAAGTGATACTGCACATTCAGAGTGACATACACAAAATGCAGGAGGAACTCGGCGAGTCAGGCCGAGGCCCTCCATCAGGACTCGATGGTTCGGGCCAAGACTGTTTGTTCCTCTCCATGGATGCTACCCGGCCTGCCGACTTCCTCCAGCATTTTCTATTTGTTTCTCTGTCGCTTTCTTTGCATTATTCCCTCATTCTCGGAGTCTTTCTCCCTCTCTGTGAGTTTGTCACATCCCGTCTCCCCGCCTTATTCTGAGTTACTCCCTCAGGCTCACTCTCCGCTCTCCAAATTCACCCCATTTCATTCGCTCCTGGTGTGGTGGCTCCCCGCCGTCGCTGGCCAAGTCGCTCCCTGTGGGTTCGGGGAGTGGTCCCGCGTCCGTGCGCGGGGGGCAGGTGGAGTACTCACCCAGCACAGGAACGACGTGAAGTGTTGTGACAGGTTCGGTCGAACGCCCCAGTTGGCCGCTGCTGCTGCTGCTGTTCCGCAGGAAGACCTGGTACATCCTCTCCTCCTCCTCCCTACTCACACTCTTGCTGATCACGGGGGGTTGCTCCAGTCCCAGGTAATCCAGGATCCCTCTCTTCACAGCTTCAAGCTGCAACCATTTTCGGTGCCTTTCGTGAGGTCTCAGGTCGACGCATGTGGTGGAGAATAAGAGGAGGCAGGTAGCAGCATACCTGAGCGTGTGCGGGGTGTGCATAAACATTCTGCTCCCTGAGCAAGGCTCCAGTTTATCGGCTCTCACTCTCACAGACGAATGTTTCGGGCAGGGCTTTATGTGATCAGAGTGGGGTGGAAGTACAGGGCACAATTTCCCACCCCCATCCCCCTCCCCAATCAGTCACATTTTACCACATTATTACGATTTAAACAAAAGATTAGGACACTGACAGCTTCGCCCTCTCAATACCTGTGGGAGGGGAAGGTTTTAATCTAGGAAAGGGCAGGTGGAGTCTAGCACGGCTTTGCCCAATGGGAGCGGCTGGGGTCCCAGCCTGCCTGCGAATCGTCAGTCTGCAACTCGTTTTTGGACGGGATACTCCTGCTCTTCATTGTTTCTTGGACTTCCAACTCTGACCTCGCTTCTTTTAAAGTTACTTTGCCTTCCTATAGTACCTGTATCCGGAAGTCTCCTTACTGAGATGCAGAAAGATGGGGGCGGGGGGTCGGTAGGAGAGAAGAGACAGACAGACAGAAACAGTAAATGAGAGAGAGGGAGAACAGGAAGGGGGAAGGAGGGAGAGAGGAGAAAGAGCTGGGAGAGAAAAAAAGAGGGAGATTAAGAGAAAAGAGGAAAGAGAGAGAGAAGAGGTAGAGAGAAAAAGAAAGAAACAAGAGGAGGGGAGAGAAAGAGAGACAGACAGACAGAAACAGAAAAAGAGAGAGACAGAAAGAAAGGAACAAAGACAGAGTGACAGAGAGAGGGGGGGAGAACAAGGAGGGGAAGGGAGAGAGAAAAAGAAGAAGGTGGTAAAGAAGGGGGAGATTAAGAGAAGAGGGAAAGGAGAGGGAAGAGGTAAAGAGAAAAAGAGGAGAAAGAAAAGGTGAGGGGGAGAGAGAGGAGATAGAGAGAGAGGAGGGGAGAGAGAGACCGAACAAGCGAGAGAGAGGCAGACAGACAGAGAGAGAGACAGAGTGAGGGAGAGAGAAAGAGAGAGAGGGGGGCAGACAGACAGAGAGAGAGAGACAGAGGGAGAGAGAGAGAAAGAGAGAGAGAGAGGGGGGACTGGGCTTAGAAAGACTATGACAAAAAGCCAGAGAAAGGGAGGGGGAAGAGCCAGACAGAGGCTGAGAGATATGAGTCAGATACATTGATGCCGAGACACGGTGATGTAGAACCAGAAAATGAGAGTGATGTCAAGGCGAAGGATCAGATGCTGCCCCTTTTTTTGTTCATATATAAATAGATGTTTGCAGTTTGTGCAGCATAATGCTAATCAATGCAAAACCATGTCTTTGGAAATGAATTTATGTACATTTGTTGTAGTACATATCTGTGTACACAAGGGTGAAGCACGTAGCTGTAAATAAGGCCAGGTGTGCATTAATGTTTCTGTGTGCTGGGGACATACGTGGGTCCTGTGGAACTGTGATTGTGTACCTGAATACAAATGAGTGTGTGTGTGTGAGTATGCAGTTGTCGGTGTGACTGGCTGTGTGTGAATGCAAGAGGAGAGTATTTGTGAGTGTGGGTGTTGAGTCGATGTGATTTAGTGGATTCGACACATTGATGCGATCATGAAGCTAGCGGCCCTACTTGATTCGGAGCTTGTGGAGGTTTGGTAAGTCACCAAAGACACTTGAAAATTTCTATAGAAGAACAGTACAGACCATTCCGACTGGTTATTTCACAGCCTGGTATGGAATCTCCAGTGCACAGGGTCACGAGAGACTGTGGAGGGTCACAGATTTAGCCAGTTCTGTCATAGGTACAATCCTCCCCACTGCTGAGAACATCTTCCAGAGGCGGTCCCTCAGGAAGGTGGCGTCTACCACTAAAGACCCTCACCGTCCAGGACACACACGCAGTGCAGGTCAGGCAGCATCTATGGAGGGGAATAAACAGTCAAAGATTTGGGCCGAGACCCTTCACCAGGACTGGAAAGGGCCTTCTTCTCCATCAGGGAGGAGGTGCAGAAGCCTGAATCTGGAATTCTCTGCCACAGGAAACAGTTGAGGCCAGTTCACTGGCTATATTTAAGAGGGAGTTAGATATGGCCCTTGTGGCTAAAGGGATCAGGGGGTATGGAGGGAAGACTGGTACAGGGTTCTGAGTTGGATGATCAGCCATGATCATACTGAATGGCGGTGCAGGCTCGAAGGGCCGAATGGCCTACTCCTGCACCTATTTTCTATGTTTCTATGAAAGCCCACACTCAATGATTCAGGAACAGCTTCTTCCCTCTACCATCAGATTCTGAATGGTCCAAGGACACTAACTATCTTATTATAGACACAAGGAAGACTGCAGATGCCGGAAATCCAAAGCGACTCACACAAAATGTTGGACGACCTCAGAAGGTCAGACAGCACCTATGGAAGTGAATAGATGGTCGACTTTCGAGTCAAGAACCTTCTTCTGGACTGAGAGGGAAGAAGGGAGATGCCAGAATAGAAAAGCTGAGGGGAGGGGAAAGGGGCTAGATGGAAGGCGGTAGGTGAAACCGTGTGGGTCGGGAAGGTCATGGGCTGCAGAAGAAGGAATCTGATAGGAGAAGGGAGTGGACCACAGGAGAAAGGGAAGTAGGAGGGGACCCAGGAAGGAAGTATTAGGCAGGTGAGAAGAAGTAAAAGGTCAGGGTGGGGAATAAAGGGAACGGGAAGAAGGGAAATTTGTTTACTAGAAGGAGAAATCGATATTCATGCAGTCAGGCTGGAGGCTAATGAGATGGAATACAAGGTGTTGTTCCTCCACCCTGAGGGTGGCCTCATCTCAGCACAGGAGGACCATGGACATCAGAACGGGACTGTGAATCCTTACTATTAAACAGGCTTATTATTCCTTTGATTTGCACTATTTTGTGATTTATAGTAATTTTTATGGTCTTTACACTGTGCTGCTGCAGCAGAACAGCAAAGTTCACGTCATATGAGATGGTGATAATCTGACCTTGGTTCTGACTCAAATGTGTGAAATGAGTATCTGTCAGTGGTACATAGGTATGAATGTCTGTCTGTGGCTGTACATGTGTGACTACCCTTTTCATCACACTGCTCATTCCATCGTTCTCTCCCTCTCTCCTTTATCATTCTTCCTGACTACAGTTTCCTTATATAGAATTTGTTGCTATGGGACTGACAATTATTCAGCAATCGACTTGCAACTCACATCAGCCGAGAATGTTTCCCTCAGAGAAACATTCTTGGTTCCAATGAGGAGGAGGTGGGAAGCCCTCCAGCAATGGATCCACCCAGTCCTGACTAATCTTCCCAAACAAAACACTCAATAGCAAGAAAGCATGTCCAGATTGCTGCAACTGGGGACAGTTCAGGATCACTCAGTCACCCAAACTCAGAGGCTCCGAGGGCCCACAAATTGGAGCAAGATTAAAGTGAGCAAGGAAGGATTTGGATTGTGTATTGATGTGGCATCAGCTATCACCAGGTGTAAGCACAACGCATGCTTCCATGTAAGCAAAATAAATGCTTAGAAACTTGTACTTCCAGTTCATCTATGGAGGTGTTCCCATACAGTTAATAGTCGGGGGGGGGGTCAGAGTGCAGCTTCGGGTCAGATGTCAGGTTACTGGCCGACAGGACAATGAAGGGCCAAGGTCAGGGGTCAGGCAACTGCAGGCAAAGACAACACACGTGCTGATTTGGTACACAGCTGCACGTCAGGGATGGGCTATCGTAGGGAAGGTCACTGTAGGTCAGGGAATAAATCATAGCTACAGGTCAGGAGTCAGGCCTCTGTGGGTCGGGGGTCCGGGTGCAGCTGGAGGAAGCTGAGGGGGTGCGACAGCTGGTTTTGAAAGGGTTAAGCTCTGGAAGCCAGAGGTCATACTGTCATAGGTCAGGGCTTTGGGGTTCAGGGGTCAGAGTGTTCCAATGCAGTACATTGGAGGTTAGGGGTCAGAGTATTTCACCACAGGGCATTGTAAGTCACACAGAGAGAAGCTGAGACTTGAAGCCTGAGCACCATGGTTTGCTAAATGGTAGAACGGCCTGCCACTAAATCTGGGAGCAGGGAATGAGGCCATTGACCGGCCCAAACCTCAGTTAATATTAAACACCGGACCATTGTACAAGTAGGAAAATGAGTGAATGGGGCTTGGTATGCATGGCAGGATGCAGAGGGGAATGGATAGATTCAGTGGGTGGGCAAATGGAGTTCAATGTTAGATCCTCTAATTTGGTTCAATTTTCTAAATGGTTGGAGAATCAGACATCAGTGAAGGAGTTTAGTGGATGCCATCGGTGTTACTGATTTGAATTTTGATTCACATCTCAGTCCGGCTCACAAACTCCAGGCTGAAGTTCTCAGTATTGAACTGAGTACATGGGACAAGCTGCAGGAGGGGCAGTATAAAGGGAATGGGAATACCATATCGCCAAGAGACAGTACTGAGGGAGTGTCACACTGTCGAAGTGACAGTACTGAGTGAGTCCCACCCTGTTGGAGGGACAGTACTGAGGGAGTGCCTCACTGTCAGAGGGACAGTACTGAGGGAGTCCCACACTGTCGGAGGGACAGTACTGAGGGAGTGTCACACTGTCAGAGGGACAGTACTGAGGGAGTCCCACACTGTCAGAGGGACAGTACTGAGGGAGTGTCTCACTGTTAGAGGGACAGTACTGAGGGAGTGTCTCACTGTCAGAGGGACAGTACTGAGGGAGTGTCACACTGTCAGAGGGACAGTACTGAGGGAGTGCCTCACTGTCAGAGGGACAGTACTGAGGGAGTGTCACACTGTCAGAGGGACAGTACTGAGGGAGTGTCACACTGTCAGAGGGACAGTACTGAGGGAGTGTCACACTGTCAGAGGGACAGTACTGAGGGAGTGCCTCACTGTCAGAGGGACAGTACTGAGGGAGTGTCACACTGTCAGAGGGACAGTACTGAGGGAGTGTCACACTGTCAGAGGGACAGTACTGAGGGAGTGCCTCACTGTCAGAGGGACAGTACTGAGGGAGTGTCACACTGTCAGAGGGACAGTACTGAGGGAGTGTCACACTGTCAGAGGGACAGTACTGAGGGAGTGCCTCACTGTCAGAGGGACAGTACTGAGGGAGTGTCACACTGTCAGAGGGACAGTACTGAGGGAGTGTCACACTGTCGGAGGGACAGTACTGAGGGAGTCCCACACTGTCGAAGTGACAGTACTGAGGGAGTGTCACACTGTCAGGGGGACAGTACTGAGGGAGTATCGCACTGTCAGAGGGACAGTACTGAGGGAGTCCCACACTGTCAGAGGGACAGTACTGAGGGAGTGTTGCACTGTCAGGGGGACAGTACTGAGGGAGTATCGCACTGTCAGAGGGACAGTACTGAGGGAGTGCCAGACTGTCAGAGGGACAGTACTGAGGGAGTGCCAGACTGTCAGGGGGACAGTACTGAGAGAGTCCCACACTGTCAGAGGGACAGTACTGAGGGAGTGTTGCACTGTCAGGGGGACAGTACTGAGGGAGTGCCACACTGTCAGGGGGACAGTACTGAGGGAGTGTCACACTGTCTGACCTGTCATTTGCTGGATGAGTTGTTAATCTGTGACTGCTTTGTGATCACACTGCTGCTTTGAAGAGGAAAAAGTTTGTTTTCACCAGTGTGATGGGGTGGAATTATCTTTCAATCAACATCAAATGATCTGTTTCACAATTGGTACCTCTACTAAATCTGGACCACATTTGCTCTAAGAAGAATAACCCCTGACTGTCCACCCTCTCATCCTGGTCACTGCCTATAACCTCTGACTGGAACACAACGTTGTACTGACTCTGCTCATGGGATTATGAAGAGTTAGCCTTACATCCTTTCCCTTGTATTTTATTTCTCTAATTAGAAAGACTTTAGATTTGAATGGTTAGCTTTATTCATAACACGTCCACTGACGCATCAAAACACACAGTGAAATGTGTGTTTTTTTTCCCGTAGACAATCAACGCAGTCCAAGGATGTGCTGGTGGCAGTCCGCAAGTGTTGCCGCGCTTCTGTGCCAACATAGGTCTCATTGCGCTAACGCTATCCATACGACTTTGGATTGTGGGAGGAAACCGGAGCACCCGGAGGAAACCCACGCACCCACAGCGAGCAGGTAGAAAGTCCATATAGACAGTGGCTGAAATTGAAGTCCGATCCGTGATCTCTGGAGCTATAAAAGTTTTAGACTAACGGTTACACTTCCATGCTGCCCTGAGCATTCTCCTGCCAAAGGTTAATATCCCCTCAAGTTTCCTGCATTCTTTAATCCTTTTGAAACAGCTCCACTTTGTTACTTTGCTGATTATTACTTCCCTTACTTAACCGATTCACTTCATGTGTTACTGACCACATACTTGTCCACTTTGTTGGTTTGTTTCCTCCTGAAGACTTTCGCTATCTTCCTGCACGTTCACTGCATTCTTCTGTGATATGTGCGGAATTTGGAATGGTGCCTCGAATACCAAGCCTGGATCATGAACAAGTAACAAAAAATGCAAGTAGCTCCAGCATGGGAGGCCTAGCAAAGCCACGGTATACTTCCCACTGGGCTGTCTCTGGGTTCTTTTAGATTATTAGATTATGAGGATATTCAGTCCTCGTTTATCATCATTTAGAAATGCATGCATTAAGAAATGATACAATGTTCCTCCAGAGTGATATCACAAAAAAAACAGGACAAACCAAAGACTAACACTGACAAAACCACATAATTATAACGTATGGTTACAGCAGAGCAAAGCAATACCATAATTTGATAAAGAGCAGACCACGGGAACTGTAAAAAAAAGTCTCAAAGTTCCGATCAACTCCCGATAGCCCCGATAGCAGGTGGCAAAAGGGAGAAACTCTCCCTGCCATAAACCTCCAGGCGCCAACAACTGCCAATGCATTGGAAGCACCCAACCACAGCCGACTCTGAGTCCGTCTGAAAACTTCAAGCCTCCGACCAGCCCTTCGACACTGAGCACTGAGCACCATCTCTGCCGAGCGCTTCGACCCCGTCCCGGCCGCCGAGCAACAAGCAAAGCCGAGGACTCAGGGCCTTCTCCTCCGGAGATTCTCGATCACACAGTAGCAACGGCAGCGAAGCAGGCATTTCAGAAGTTTCTCCAGATGTTCCTCCGTGCTCTCACGTCTGTCTCCATCAAATCAGGATTGTGCATGGCACCCTCCTTGATAGGTAACAGATATCATTCACTGGAGTGGCCGCTGCGCGCTGTGTCACGCCGCCATCTTCTCCTCCTCCTTTTTAATCTACTTTGTATTCACGCTGACGATGTCCCTTTAAGTGTCACAGAATGGCTACACATTTAAAGGAGCCTACTCCAGCCATCAGATGTGTGTCCGTTTCTCCAGAGTGATACCATTAGAATCAGAATCAGAATTGCGTTTAATATACTGTATATCTCTGATATACAGTATGTTGTGAAATTTGTGTTCTTTTGGCAGCAGTACAATGCAATACATTAAAAAAACTATAAATTACCATCACCATATACCACCCTGAGAATCATTTTTTTCAGGCATATTCAATAAATCTGTAAATAGAATTAATGAAAGTCTTGGGTGTTCAACCAGTATGCAACCGACAACAAACTGTGCAAATACATACAGAAATAAATAATAATAATAAATAAATAATAAATATTGAGAACATGAGATAAAGAGTCCTTGAGAGTGAGTCCATAGGTTGTGGGAACATTTCAATGATGGGGCAAGTGAAGTTGAGTGAAGTTATCCCCTCTGGTTCGGGAGCCTGATGGTTAATGCGTAATAACTGTTCCTGAACCTGGTGGTGTGGGTCCTGAGGCTCCTGTACCTTCTTCCTGATGGCAGCAGCGAGAAGAGAGCATGTCCTGGGTGGTGGGGGTCTCTGATGATGGATGCTGCTTTCCTGTGGCAACGCTTCATGTAGATGTGCTCAATGATGGGGAGGGCTTTACCCGTGATGGACTGGACAGTATCCACTACTTTTTGTATGATTTTCCATTCAAGGCCATTGGTGTTTCCATACCAGGCTGTGATTCTGCCAGTCAATATACTCTCCACAACATATCTATAGAAGTTTATCATAGTTTCAGCTATCATGCCAGATCTTCGAAAACTCCAAAGGAAGTATAGGTGCTGCTGTGCTCTCTTCATAATTGCATGTACGTGCTGGGCCTAGGACACATCCTCTGAAATGATATTACCAAGGAATTTAATGTTGCTGATCCTCTGCTCCTCTGATCCTCTGATGAAGATTGGCTCATGACTCTCTGGTTTTCATCTTCTGAGGTCAATAATCAGCTGACATTGAGTGAGAGGTTGCTGTCGTTGTGGCACCACTCAGCCAGACTTTCAATCTCCCTCCTATATGCTGAATCATCACCGCCTTTGTTTCAGCCTGCACGCTGGTGACGTCAGCAAACTTGAATATTTCATCGGAACTGCGCTTAGCCACAAGTCATAAGTGTAAAGAAAGAAGAGAAGGGGGCTAAACACACAGCCTTGTGGTACTCCTGTGTTGATGGAGACCATGGAGGAGATGTTGCTGATAATCTGAACTGACAGGGTCTACAAGTGAGGAAATCCAGTATCCAATTGCACAAGGAGGTATTGAGGCCAAAGTCTTGAAGCTTATTGATTAATTTAGAGGGGATGACCATATCGGATGCTGAACTGTAGTCAATAAAGAGCATCCTGATGTATGCATCTTTGCTGTCCAGATGTTCCAGGGTTGAGTGAAGAGCCAAAGAGATTGCATCTGTTGTGGACCTGTTACCCTTGTAGACAAATTGGAGTGGATCCAAGTGGCTTCTCAGGAATAAGTTGATATGTTTCATCACCAACCTCTCAGAACACTTCATCACTGTGGATGTAAGTGCTACTGGATGATAATCATTGGGGCAGATTACCACATTCTTCTTAGGCAATGATTTAACTGAAGCCTGCTTGAAGCAGGTGGGTACATAGTCATAGTCATACTTTATTGATCCTGGGGGAAATTGGTTTTCGTTACAGTTGCACCATAAATAATAAATAGTAATAAAACCATAAATAGTTAAACAGTAATACGTAAATTATGCCAGGAAATAAGTCCAGGACCAGCCTATTGGCTCGGGGTGTCAGACCCTCCAAGGGAGGAGTTGTAAAGTTTGATGGCCACAGGCAGGAATGACTTCCTATGATGCTCTGTGTTGCATCTCGGTGGAATGAGTCTCTGGCTGAATGTACTCCTGTGTCCAACCAGTACATTATGTAGTGGATGGGAGACATTGTCCAAGATGGCATGCAACTTGGACAGCATCCTCTTTTCAGACACCACCGTCAGAGAGTCCAGTTCCATCCCCACAACATCACTGGCCTTACGAATGAGTTTGTTGATTCTGTTGGTGCCTGCTACCCTCAGCCTGCTGCCCCAGCACACAACAGCAAACATGATCGCACTGGCCACCACAGACTCGTAGAACATCCTCAGCATCATCCGGCAGATGTTAAAGGACCTCAGTCTGCCAAAGGTTAAAGGTCTCAGTGAACACTCCAGCCAGTTGATCAGCACAGGTCTTTAGTACTTGGTCAGGTTCCCCATCTGGGCTGGATGCTTTCTGGGGGTTCACCCTCCTGAAGGCTGCTCACACATTGGCCCCAGAGACTGAAATCACAAGATCTTCGGGGGCTGTGGGAGTTTGTGATGGTTTCTCCATGTTTTGCCAGTCAAAGTGAGCAAAGGAGACATTAAACTCATTAGTCAAAGTGAGCAAAGGAGACATTAAACTCATTAAGATCATTAAGTTGATTTAGAAGTGCATTGCTTAAAGGGAAATTAAGTGCTGCAGATTGCAGGGAGAGGAATACAAATGAGGTATATTTAGAAATATCTTACATAGCCTACAGAAGATCGCTGTGGTTCACCAGTGTCATTTTGCATATATACTGTATATATCTGTCCGTTGTTCTTGGACCATCCTCTAACAACACTTGTTTCCTTTTATTTGTCTTGTCCAACCTCATTCTGATTTAGCCCATCTCCATCACTGTCATGGTCTGGTCCGCGAAGTCCACATTCCGGTTGACAGTCCAGTCCATCGATCCTTGTTCCAGGTTTTCCTGTTTTCTCCCTTGTTTTGTTGAGTGCCTCAATTGAGGCACTTGAGTCTCATTTTGGGCTGGCTACATAAGCAGCTCCTGGGTTCAGCTTCATTTGCTGAAGTAGCCTTGGGGTTGAGTGTGAGCTGTTGGCTGTTGGCTGTTATAGGAGTTGTGACTGGAAAATGGCAGAGAGAGAGAACATCAAGGAAAGAGCCAAGCTGTTGAAGGAAGTTTTTGGCGAGAGTGGAAGTGAACTAGAGATGGAGGACGGCAGGAAAGAGGAACGGAATGGAAAGAGGAAGAAAAGAAAGCAGAGGTATGGGATATCAAACTCTGAGGAGTCAGTGGATGATCAAAACAGGACAGCAAAACAATGGAAAGAAGATGAGATTAAAGCAATTATAAAACTAAGTGAAGACAGGGTGTCTTTTGGTGATTGGAACCCGATTCCTTTGACGAAGATGCTCAACAAAATTATAGGCGAAATTAAAGGAGCAAAGATTTTACGAAATGGATCGCTATTAGTGATTTGTTGGGATAGTGCTCAGCAAGGCAAAGTGATAAGATTATGTAAAATAGATGGCAAAGAAGTACAATGCTCAATACCCAACAATAGAAAGTGGACTAGAGGAGTTATTTTGGGGATACCAACAAAAGTTACCGTGGATGAGATTAAACAGAACATAAAAGGAGCAAAAATTATTGAGGCCAAATGTTTGAAAGTTACAAGAAATGGGAAAAAGTGTGATAGTTTATCTGGAGAAACTTCTGAAATGCCTGCTTCGCTGTCACTGCTACTGTGTGATCAAGAATCTCCAGAGGAGAAGGCCCCAAATCCTCGGCCTTGCCTATTGCCTGTTGCCAGGGCCGGGGTCGAAGCACTCGGCAGAGATGGTGCTCGGTGCTCGGTATCGGAGAGCTGGTTGGAGGCTCAGAGTTTTTGGACGGACTCGGAGTCGGACTGTGGTCAGATGCTTCCGGGATGCTGCATCGGCAAGTTGGCGGCGCTGGAGGTTCACCGTCTGTGTGAGATGATGGGACTTTCTAGAGACTTTGAGATTTTACAGTGCCCATGGTCTGTTCTTATCAAATTACAGTATTGCTTTGCACTGTTGTAACTATATGTTATAATTATGTGGTTTTTGTCAGTTTTCAGTCTTGGTTTGTCATGTGTTTCTGTGATATCATTCTGGAAAAAACATTGTATCATTTCTTAATGCATGCATTACTAAATGACAATAAAAGAGGACTGCGTGTCCTCATAATCTAAAAAAAATCTAATGATCAACTTTGATGAAGAGAGACTGCCGACTAATGCTTACTTAGGGTATATGTGTTATGCAGTTAGAATATATATACCACCGCCTTTAAGATGCTATAAATGTCGGAAATTTGGGCACATTGCGGCAGTCTGCAGAGGAAAACAAAGATGCGGGAGATGCGCTGGAGAACATGAATATGGGAAATGTGAAGCGGGAGCTAGGCTGAAATGCTGCAATTGTGGCAAGGAACACAGCGCAGCTTATCGAGGGTGCATTTATAGCAAGAAGATGACTGAGATACAATATGTAAAAGTAACTCAAGGAATCAGTTATGCAGAGGCAGTGAAAGAATTTGATGAAAGAAAGGCTGTCAAGCAAACAAGTACAGGGAATAATAAACTGGTGAATTGTGAGAGCTGTATTATGAAAAATAAGGATAGACTATTAATGAGTAGAAAAGATTTTGTGCTTTTTATGGTGGAAGCAATTAATTGTTCAGTGCAAACAAGCAAAAGAGCTGAGAAAATTAAAATTATCATCAAGTCTGCAGAAAAGTATCTTGGTATTAAAGGGATTAGGTGGGAAGAAGTCAAAGAAACACTGAATGGAGGATCCAACAGTTCACAGGCAGGGGAGATGGAAGCTTAATGGCAGTATATTTATCGCAAATGGTCAAGAATTTAAGAAATGTTTCAGAACTTAAGGAAAATCCTCAGATTTTATGGCTGAAGCCCAGGGTAAATGTGCAGAACTCCAGCAACAAATAGAAGTACCTGACAAGAACAACAACGAGTTGGAAAGAGATTGGAAAATGGAGGAAATTATTACCAGGATACAAAAGGAAAAGGAATTTGTTGTAAAGTGAATTATCTACATTCAGATTATAAAATGAAAACATGGAAGCAAATGAAGAAGAACTCCGAGGTCTCAGTAAACAACTGCAGGCTACGATCCAAGAAAAGGAAAACCTGACAGCAGATAGACTTGGAAAAACAGCAATTTTAAAAGTATAACGTGTATAAAAGTATTAAGTATTCTTTAACAAGACGGTTTTAGTCTTACAAGTGATGTAGATGAAATCAATGTAACTGAGGTAGTGCAACTACACGAAAACGTGACAAAATTAGGGAAGAATAGCAGTTTGCAGCATTATCTAATGAGCGCATTAAACCTTCACGAGGAATTGAGTGATGCTAATAGCGAACTGCAGGCTGAACTAGATTGTCTAAAGTAGAGAACTCCAAGACATATTTGGTTGAAACACGAGTCTAGCAGGTGGCGGTAATGCACTGAAAACTGGTTACCAACCACCATAAAACAAAAAAGAAGAAGAAGAAGCTTCATTTGCTGGATTGTTCCCTTCTCCTCCCCTTCCTTCTGAAGCCTTTGCCTGAAGCCTTGTCTGCTACCTCGCCTGTAACGCTGTCAAGTTCAACTGCCAGAGCAAGACCAGGGCCTTGCTGTGTCAAGATAAGGAACAGTCTGTTGTTGTTTGGAATTGTCTCTTTGTGTCCTTGCCTTTGCAAGGTAGGTCCAGCTGTTTGCCACTACCTTGTGTTGGGAACTGTCTCTTTGTGTCCTCGCCTCCGCTGGGTAGGTCTGCTGTTTTCTGCTACCCTGAGTGGAGAACTGTCTCTTCATGTTCAGTGTTCTGTGTATAGAAAGATCCCCAGCCCTTGGTCCTGTTCCCAAGGATGGGGTCCTGGTTCTGTGTACTGTGTACGAGTCCTGGCCCTATGTCCTGCTCCCAAGGAGGGGTCCCGGCTCTGTGTTCCATGTTTCTGTGCTCAAGGCCAAGGCTCCATGTTTCCCGTGCCCAAGTCCAAGGCTCCGAGGTTCCTGTCTCCCAAGACCAAGTCATGGCTTCGTGTTCTCATCCTGTCCAGGAGTACCTCGCCCAGCCCTATACTGGAGATCTCTCGTCTGGTGCTGGAGTTCCCTCGTCCTGTCCAGGAGTCTCACATCTGGTCCTGTACCCAAGCCTCGAAGAACCCAAGCCTCATCCAGTCCTATAGCCACGTCATGTCCTCACCTAGTTCCAGGGGTCCGAGCCCGAGTCAAGACCCAGGTTCTGGGTCCTTGTCCAGTCTCTGGCTCGGAGTCCAAACCCAGACTGCTAGTTCCCAGTTCCTTGTCCTGGTCCAGCTTTCCCAGCTAAAGTCCTAGCCCAAGTCTGAGTTTCTGTCCCAGCTCCTAGTCTGTGTCCAGTCCTGTCCCTAACTCTAGTCCTGTCCAGTTCCCAGTACGTCAGTGTCTGTGTCTTGCATTTGGGTCCGCCACCAGAGCCCTCCTTATGACAATCACAGGACATAGAGCATTGTTCAACACCGGACACGCCCTTCAGCCCACAATGTTGTACCAATCTTGATGCCAATTTATACTAAATGTCCTCTTGTTTATCATCCACATCCCTCTGTTCCTTTCATATTTATGTGTCTATCTAAAAGCCTCTTGAACTCCATGGTGGCACGGTAGTGTTGTGGTCAGCACAAGGATCTAAAAGCCTCTTGAAATTCACGGCGACCGGGGTTCGATTCCCGCTGCTGTTTGTACGTTCTCCCTGAGACCACGTGTGTTTCCTCCAGGTGCTCCGGTTTCCTCCCACAGTCCGAAGACACAGCAGTTAGTGGATTAGTTGGTCATTGTAAATTGTCCCATGATCAGAGTTAAATCGGGGGTTGCTGGGTGGTGCGGCTCGAAGCTCCGGAAGGGCCAATTCCACGCTGTATCTCAATAAATAACCTGTCTGCTTCCACTACTACTTCTAGTAATCTGTTCCAGGCATTTACCACGCTCTACATAAAAACCTGCCGCACATGGTCCTTTAGATGCTTCCCCTCCCACCCCAGCTCCTTAGGTGTGTGACATTTCTACCCCATCTATGTCTCTCAAAATTTTAGAAACTTCTGTCAGGTTCCTCCTCTGCCTCTGACACTTTAGGAAGAACGACCCAAGTTTGTCCAACTTTTCCTGATAGCTTATAGCTCCTAAGCCAAGCAGCCTCCTGGTAACCTTTCTGCACCCTCTGTGCAGACTCCACATCCTTCCAATAGTGGATCAACCCGAACTACACACAATGCTCCAAGGGTGGTCTGACTGATCTCGAAGGTCCTACCTGCGCCAGGTGCCAGTCCAGGTAAGATGGAGGAGGTTAGAAGATTTAATGCGTGGGCTCGAATCCTTGTGTAGGTCAGAGGGGCATAGGTTAATGGGACATTGGGGCACCTTTTGAGGCTGATGGAGCCTGTACCCCCAGGGTGGGTTGCAGTTGAACCAGAGGGGCACTAGTGTACTGGGCAGGCATACGCTTCAGTAGTTGGGGGTGGGGGGAAGGGCGGAGACCTTAGAACGTGCCAGGCTCAACTGCTTAAACACCTTAGTGCAGAATATCATTACAGGACATAAACCAATTATAGGCTTCAAAAATATAAGAATGGGTCAGAAAAGGATGGAAAACATCAGTAATAGATGAAAGATGGCTTGTATAAACACAAGAAGTACTAAGAATCAAATAATCGAGCTGGAATTATATGCATGTTTTTATAAGAATGATATAATAGCAATAACTGAAATCTGGCTGACCTCAAAGAATGGTGATGAATATAGTATTAAAGGATGTATCTTACTTAGGAAAGACAGGCAAGATGGTAAAGGTGGATTGAATTGAATTGACTTTATTACTTACATCCTTCATATACATGAGGAGTAAAAATCTTTTTACACACCTGTCTTTGCAAATGTCCTGAAAAGGGGGAAGTTCACATCTACAGATGTGCTGGGCTGTCTGCACCACTCTCTGCAGAGTCCTGCGATTGAGGGAGGTACAGTTCCCATACCAGGCAGTGATACAGCCAATCAGGATGCTCTCAATCGTGCCCCTGCAGAAATTTTTAGGATTTGGGGGCCCATACCAAACTTCTTCAACCTTCTGAGGTGAAAGAGGTACTGTAAAGCAACACACATCAAAGTTGCTGGTGAATGCAGCAGGCCAGGCAGCATCTCTAGGAAGAGGTACAGTCGACGTTTCGGGCCGAGACCCTTCGTCAGGACTAACTGAAGGAAGAGCTAGTAAGAGATTTGGAAGTGGGAGGGGGAGGGGGAAATCCAAAATGATAGGAGAAGACAGGAGGGGGAGGGATGGAGCCAAGAGCTGGACAGGTGATTGGCAAAAAGGATATGAGAGGATCATGGGACAGGAGGCCCAGGGAGAAGGAAAGGTGGGGGCGGGGGAAACCCAGAGGATGGGCAAGGGGTATAGTCAGAGGGACAGAGGAGAAAAAGGAGAGAGAGAGAAAGAATGTGTGTATATAAATAAATCCTCGTGTTTACGAAAGGGGTGCTGTTGTGCTTTTTTCACCACATAGCCGGTATGTGCAGACCATGTGAGATCCTCGGTGATGTGTATGCCAATGAACTTAAAGCTGTTCACTCTCTTAACCCTAAATCCATTGATGTCCATAGGAGTTTAGTTTGTCTCCATTCCGCCTGTAGTCCACAACCAGCTCCTTTGCAGGAGTAGCCAGATACATAAGGGAGAATTTAAATCTGAGGCTGTTTACGATAGGAGATGAATCAAGACTGAGTGAAGGTATCTGAGTTGAAAATTGAAAGCTATAATGATAAAGGAATAACATTGAGTATATGTTATAGACCCCCTAATACTCATAGTGATTTTAATAACAACTCTATCAGAATATTTAAAAAAAACAAGTTCTGAGGGTAATGTTACAGTTATGGATGACTTTAATTTACCAAATATTGAGTGGGAGAACCCAGTGCTAATGGATTATAGGAAAGTAAGCTAATTGAATTATTGAATAGTTGTTTTTTGACCCAGTAACTTAATGCACTAACAAGAAGGGAGGTCAGTCTAGATTTGATATTCTCTAACAATCAAGACAGAATTTTGAGTACAGAAGTTGCTGAGCTCTTAGGAACAAGTGATCGTAATTATTAGTCTCAAAGTTTGGAAGAGTATATCAGTAAAAATCAAAGCCATTTAATTGAATTTCAGAAAGGCAAAGTTTGTGCAAATGGGGCAAAGACTTCAGAAGGTAAATTGGAAGGAACTGCTTGACGTTGAATCGGTTGAGGAACAATGGTGTTGATTTAAAGAGGTAATACACGCAGTGCAGGAAATGTTCATACCCAAGGTCAGGAGAAGCAAAAAAACAATAGATCAACTATATGGGATAAATAAACATATACATAAAAAAATTATTGAAGAGAAGACAGCTATACAGAAAAAATAGTAATGATGTAAACCCTAGGGCATATGAAGATATGAGAGCTATTGTCAAGAGGGAAATTCGGATTGCCGAAAGCCAAGTTGAGAAGGGTATTGCTGATAATGAGTTTGACTCTAAGAGATTTTCTCAACTTTTTAGCAGTAAAAAAAAAAGTCAAAAAGGAAATGAAGTGTATTAGGAATAATAGTAGGGTGTTAAATTATGCAGAGGACACCAGATACTCTGAACTCATATTTTGCTAAAAGTATTCACCTACAAAGATGTTAGGAGTATGCCAGTAAGTGTGGAGAAAAATAAGGTTGTTTTAAGTGACTTAGATCTTAGACAGCGAGGTGCTGTTTCAGCTGAAAAGTTTGTAAGTTAATAAATCTCCAGGGCCAGACAACATATATCCACGGGTACTTAAAAAGGTCTGTGATTATATACACAAACCCTTTAAATGTATTTTTTCAAAAGTCATTGAAGACTGGTGAATTCTCTAAGGACTGGAAGTGGGCTAGCATTGTTCTGGTATATAAGACCGACCACACTGACCCACGTAACAGCAGACTAGTAAGCTTAACATGCATTGCAGGTATTTGTAATGGAAACAGTAATAAAGAATGAGATGGAAAAGCAGCTGATAAGAACAGGCATGATAGCAGAAAGCCCACATGGGTTCAGAAAGGGGAAGACGTGTTTTACTAACATGCTGGAGTAGAAATATTAGATATAAATATGCAGTGGGGGGTATTGAGTTAGAAGGTGCACTGTATGAGAAGAATTTGGGCGTCCTGGTAGACTCATCACTGTCTACATCCAGACAATGCACAGAAGCGATTAGGAAGGCTAATAGAATGTTGGCTATATAATGCGCTCAGTGGAGTTCAAGTCTAGAGATGTTCTCCTTGAGTTGTATAATGTGCTTGTGAGGCCATACCATGAGTACTGTGTACAGTTTTGATCTCCATATTGTATGAAGGCACTGGAGAGAGGTTAGAGAAAGTCAACAAGACTCCTTCCTGGTCTGCAGGGTATGAGCTATGAAGAAAGATTGAAAGAATTAACGCATCTCCCCCATTTCACGTACTTCTGCTCTCACTCCATCCCCCCGCCACCCCACTAGGAATAGGGTTCCCCTAGTCCTCACCTACCACCCCACCAGCCTCCGGGTCCAACATATTATTCTCTGTAACTTCCGCCACCTCCAACGAGATCCCACCATTAAGCACATCTTTCCCTCCCCCCCAGCATTCCACAGGGATCGCTCCCTACATGACTCCCTTGTCCATTCGTCCCCCCCATCCCTCCCCATTGATCTCCCTCCTGGCACTTATCCGTGTAAGCAGAACAAGTGCTACACATGCCCTTACACTTCCTCCCTTACCACCATTCAGGGCCCCAAACAGTCTTTCCAGGTGAGGCGACACTTCACCTGTGAGTCGGCTGGGGTGATATACTGCATCTGGTGCTCCCGATGTGGCCTTTTATATATTGGCGAGACCCGACGCAGACTGGGAGACCGCTTTGCTGAACACCTACGCTCTGTCCGCCAGAGAAAGCAGGATCTCCCAGTGGCCACACATTTTAATTCCACATCCCATTCCCATTCTGACATGTCTATCCACGGCCTCCTCTACTGTAAAGATGAAGCCACACTCAGGTTGGAGGAACAACACCTTATATTCCATCTGGGTAGCCTCCAACCTAATGGTATGAACATCAACTTCTCTAACTTCCGCTAATACCCCACCTCCCCCTCGTACCCCATCTGTTACTTATTTTTATACACACGTTCTTTCTCTCACTCTCCTTTTTCTCCCTCTGTCCCTCTCACTATACCCCTTGCCCATCCTCTGGGTTCCCCCCCCGCCTTGTCTTTCTTCCTGGACCTCCTGTCCCATGATCCTCTCGTATCCCCTTTTGCCTATCACCTGTCCAGCTCTTGGCTCCATCCCTCCCCCTCCTGTCTTCTCCTATCATTTTGGATCTCCCCCTCCCCCTCCTACTTTCAAATCTCTTACTAACTCTTCCTTCAGTTAGTCCTGACGAAGGGTCTCGGCCTGAAATGTCGACTGCACCTCTTCCTAGAGATGCTGCCTGGCCTGCTGTGTTCACCAGCAACTTTTATGTGTGTTGCTTGAATTTCCAGCATCTGCAGAATTCCTGTTCTTTGAAAGAATTAAATCATTTTAGCCTAAGTAGGCGTAGAATGAGAGGAGACTTGATGGAAGTGTTCAAGATCATGAAGAGTATTAGTAAGGTGGATGGCAGCTGCTAATTCAAAATTAATCCATCATCAAGGACACAGGGCCATGGGTGGGGACTGGTTAAAGGGAGTTTTCAGACTAACATCAGGAAACATTCCCTTACACAGCGAGTTGTGGGCACATGGAACAAACTACATAGTGTGTAGTTGGGAGTAGTACCATAGAGACTTACAAATCTGAACTTGGTAGTTATTTCAACACACTATATGAATAGGAATTTGGCAAGCTTCGTTGGGCTGAATGGCCCGTTTTACTGTTCTACTGTTTTATATAGCTTCAGCATACCTTCATATTCTTGACTCCTACATTATTCTTTGATATTCATCTACACTGCCCACAGCTCCACCAATCTTGGTGTCACCTATGAATTGTTAATTCACCCATCTACATTTACATCCAAGTCACTGATATAAATCTCAAAATAACAGAGGTTTCAGCACTGAACCTTGCCGAACACCACTGTTCACAGACCTCCAGCCAGAACAATAGCCTTTTAAGTCTGCTCCCAGCTTTCTTTCTCCAGTCCTGCTGAAGGGTTTCAGCTCGAAACGTCGACTGTACTCTTTTCCATAGATGCTGCCTGGCCTGCTGAGTACCTCCAGCTTTTGTGTGTGTTGCTCAGATTTCCAGTATCTGCAGATTCTGTCTTGTTTGTGATTGGAGCCTCCCACCCCTACTCTCTGCCTTCTGTAGTCAAACCAGTTCTAACTCCCGACTTGTACTTCACACTGGATGCCATGCATCATTTCCTAATGAATCAACCTACCTTATCAAATACTTCATAAAAGTCCATATAGATAATGTCCGCTGCCTTACCCTCATCGTTCCTTTGTCACCTCCTCCAAAAACTCAATCAAGTTTGTCAGGCATGTTCTATCCCGCACAGAGCTATGCTGACTGTTCCTAAGCAGATCCTACCTTTCCAGATGTGTCTGTGTCTTACCCCTCGCCACCCGCTCCAATAGCACTAATGTGAGGCTCACTGACCTACGACTATCTAGATTAGCCCTATTTCCCTTCTGGAACAAAAGCACAACATTTGCCACTCTCATATCCTGTAGGATCTCATCTGTTGCCCGTGAAGATATAAAGGTCTCTGTCAAAGCCTTAGCAATCTCTTCGCTTGCTTCTTTCATTATTCTGGAATGTATGTCATCAAGCTTTAAACTTAACCACCTTAATGCTTTGTAAACCCAGCACTACCTCCTAGTGGTAAACCATATATATATATATATATATATATATATGTATGTGTATATGTATATATATATATATATGTTGTAACTGAGTTACCTGTCTGGACACGCCCCTCTGCTGTCTGCTCCTGTGGCTCCTCCCACAGACCCTGAATAAAGGCGATTGTGTCACTGCTCCTCCCTCAGTCCGGGGCAGATACTCAGCATGGTCGAGGTCACATTTTACTGTTAATAAAAGCCTTTCAGTATTTACTCTACTTCCAGTCTTTTGGAGTTATTGATTGTGCATCAATTTTATTAGCAGTAATTCTAAAGCATGGAACACGTCCTGAGACCCGACAAGTTAGACCTCGACCCGCAAACACCTGAAGCTGGAAAGGCTTTCGAACTCTGGCTGGCCTACTTCGAATCATACCTAGAGGAGATTAAGGTGACCGAGTCCACCGTGAAGCGCAGAGTTCTCCTCTTCAGGGTCAGTCCTGGTCTACTCGATCATCAGAGACCAGCCGAGCTACGACAGCGCGATGAGTGCCCTCAAAAGACAATACCTGCGGCCGGTAAACACCATCTATGCACAAAATCGTTTAGCGACGCAGTAGCAGCGGCCCGAAGAGTCGAGTGCTGAGTTTGTCCGGGCCCTACAGACACTCATGCGGACCTGCGATTGCCGAGGGCTGACAACCAGAGAGCATGCGGAGCTCCTAGTAAGAGATGCCTTCATCACGGGGACCAGGTCAGTGTATGTGCGCCAGCGGCTGCTGGAACACACCGATCTTTCCTTACGTTCGGCAATTGAGCTGGCCGACACGCTGGAGGCCACTCTGCACAACTCTGAGGCTCTCCAGACACGCGATCTCCCAACAGCCTTCTGGACGCCGCAGACCCCGCAACCTGCCGGCGAATCGACCACGGCTGCTACCAGTCGCGAATCCATGAAGTGCTACTTCTGCGGACTCGAGAAGCACCCCTGGAAACGCTGCCCAGCCCGAGAAGCTACCTGCTCCAGCTGCGGAAAGAAGGGCCACTTCGCCAAGGCCTGTAAGTCCAAACCGCAAGCGGGATCGAGCAGCGCTGCGTGCGAGGCATGGGGGTCGCCATCTTGCCTGCATGCCATCACCATGTGTGAGACATGGGGATGGCCATCTTGGTCGGCGCCACCTCGCACTGCCTATGACTCACGGGTCCTCACCAGGCACCCCACCGCGCCGGACCAAGACAGCGACTCAACTCTGGCCTCCGTGACCCTCGACCAAAGCGCTCCCCTCCAGCTCGCAAGGTCAATGATGGACATCCTGGTGGAGGGGCACAGGACAAGCTGCCTGTTTGACACAGGCAGCACGGAGAGTTTTATCCACCCGGACACAGTGCAGCATTGCGGACTCGCGTTATGGCCGATAAGTCAGAGGGTCGCCATGGCTTCCGGGTCGCATACAACAGACATCCCGGGGGGTTGTGTAGCAACGCTAGTGGTGCAGGGCACAGAATATCGAAACTTTACATTACTGGTCATACCTCAACTGTGTGCCCCTGTGCTATTGGGGCTCGACTTCCAGAGCCACCTGAAAAGCATGACAATGGAGTATGATGGGCCCCTCCCACCAATCACTGTTGTAAATCCTCAGTTTTGTAGGAATACGTCACATACCCCGTGACTGACCACACACACACACCGACCCGCACATCCCACCCAACACCAAGCCAACAGCCGCACTACGGGCACCACTTGTGGCCTCTCCACCCTCAGGATCCCTCCTCCACCGCTGTTCGCCGACCTGACCCCCGACTGTAAACCCGTGGCAACTAAAAGCAGGAGGTACAGCGCGGGGGACAGAGCTTTCATTAAGTCGGAGGTGCAGCGGCTGCTCAGGGAGGGGGTCATTGAGGCAAGCACAAGTCCTTGGAGGGCCCAGGTGGTCATTGTTAGGAACAGGGAGAAAAATAGAATGGCCGTGGACTATAGCCAGACCATCAATAGGTTCACGCAGCTCGATGCGTACCCTCTACCCCGCATCGCGGATACGGTCAATCAGATAGCACAGTACAAGGTGTACTCGATCATAGACCTAAAATCCGCTTACCACCAGCTCCCCATCCGCCGGGAGGACCGCCCTTACACCACCTTCGAGGCGGACGGCAGGCTTTATCACTTCCTGCGCGTCCCCTTCGGTGTCACAAATGGTGTATCTGTCTTCCAGAGGGCAATGGACCGGATGGTGGACCAGTGCCAACTCAAGGCCATGTTCCCATATCTGGATAACATCACCATCTGCGGTCACAACCAGCAGGATCACGACAACAACCTCCAAAAAATTTTTCCAAGCAGCCAAAGCTTTCAACCTCACCTATAACAAGGACAAGTGTGTGTTGGGAACCACCCGACTTGCTATCCCTGGGTGTGTCGTGGAGGACGGAGTCATTGGCCCTGACCCCGACCGTATGCGCCCTCTGTTGGAACTCCCTCTTCCCAACAGCCTCAGAGCCCCCAAGAGGTGCCTGGGCTTCTTTTCATATTACGCCCAATGGGTCTCTAACTACGCAGACAAGGCCCGTCCCCTGGTCAAGTCCACCACATTTCCCCTCCCAGCCGAGGCCCGCACGGCCTTCAGCTGCATTAAAGGGGACATTGCCAAAGCAGCAATGCATGCGGTGGATGAGGCCATTCCCTTCCAAGTAGAGAGTGATGCCTCCGACTTTGCGCTGGCTGCTACCCTCAACCAGGCAGGAAGACCAGTGGCGTTCTTCTCCAGTACCCTTCAAGGCCCTGAAATTCGGCACTCTGCGGTAGAGAAAGAGGCCCAGGCCATAGTGGAAGCTATTAGGCACTGGAGGCACTATCTCGCCGGCAAAAAGTTCACCCTGCTAACTGACCAGCGCTCAGTCGCATTCATGTTTAATAACCAACAGCAGGGCAAAATCAAAAATGATAAGATTCTGATGTGGAGAATCGAACTCTCCACCTTCAACTATGACATCATGTACAGGCCTGGGAAGCTCAACGAGCTCTCCGATGCCCTATTCTGGGGAACGTGCGCCAGCGCGCAGATTGACCGGCTATACGCCCTACATGTAGACCTTTGCCACCCGGGGGTCACCCGGCTTTTCCACTTCGTGAAAGCCCGGAAGCTGCCTTACTCCCTTGAGGAGATCAGGACGATGACCAGGGACTGCCAAGTCTGCGCAGAGTGCAAATTGCACTTCTACCGACCCAAAAAGGCACCACTCATCACGGCCACCCGCCCCTTTGAGCGACTGAGTGTTGACTTTAAGGGCCCCCTTCCCTCCACCGACCGCAATGTGTACTTTCTTAACTTTATCGACGAGTACTCGCGGTTCCCCTTCGCCATCCCTTGCCCTGACACCACTACCATGTCAGTTATAAAAGCCCTGCGCAAGCTCGTCACTCTGTTCGGATACCCATGCTATATCCACAGTGACAGAGGGTCCTCGTTTATGAGTGACGAGCTGTGCCAGTACCTGCTGGCTAGGGTATTGCAACTAGTAGGACCACGAGCTATAATCCCCGGGGGAATGGACAGGTGGAGAAGGAGAATGGCACGGTGTGGAAGGCCACACTCTTAGCCCTCAGGTCAAAGGGACTGCCAGTCTCTCGCTGGCAGGAGGTCCTTCCCGAGGCACTCCACTCCATTCGCTCCCTGTTATGCACGTCCACCAATGCCACCCCTCATGAGCGGCTCTTTTCTTTTCCCAGGAAGTCGACCACTGGGACCACCCTACCATCTTGGCTGACGTCCCCGGGGCCAGTGCTCCTCTGGAAACATGCGAGGAGCAATAAATACTCCCCGATGGTCGAGAGGGTTCACTTACTTCATGCGAACCCCCAGTATGCCTACGTGGTTTTACCTGATGGGTGGGAGGACACGGTCTCCATCCGCGACCTGGCGCCCGCAAGAGATTCGGGCCCCTACCCTGAACACTCCGTGGTGACTATTGATCCCGTACCCACCAATGTATGTACCTATGAGACACCGTGCACCCCAAACCCTACACAGACACCACACGACACTCCCATACCGGTCGTGACGCACACGCACGAGGGATTACCAATGCCTAACGTGCTGACACCTCAAGTCAGGCCGGAGCCAGCACAACCACCATCGCCGGTGCAATCACCACCGGTGCTACGTAGATCACAGCGACGGACTCGACCGCCTGATAGACTTGACCTGTAAGTATACTTGTTTTAAATACTGTCAGTCACTTCAGCCCACGAAACTCTTTTTTTAAAACGGAGGGGTGAATGTGGTAAACCATATATATATGTTGTAACTGGGTTACCTGTCTGGACTCGACCCTCTGCTGACTGCCCCTGTGGCTCTTCCCACAGACTCTGAATAAAGGTGACTGTGCCATTGCTCCTCCCTCAGTCCAGGGCAGATACTCAGCATGGTCGAGGTCACATTTTACTGCTAATAAAAGCCTTTCAGTATTGACTCTACTTCCAGTCTTTTGGACTAATTGATAGTGCATCAGCCAACACACATCAAAGTTGCTGGTGAACGCAGCAGGCCAGGCAGCATCTGTAGGAAGAGGTGCAGTCGACGTTTCAGGCTGAGACCCTTTGTCAGGACTAACTGAAGGAAGAGTGAGTAAGGGTCTCGGCCTGAAACGTCGACTGCACCTCTTCCTACAGATGCTGCCTGGCCTGCTGCGTTCACCAGCAACTTTGATGTGTGTTGCTTGAATTTCCAGCATCTGCAGAATTCCTGTTGTGTGCATCACTCCTCTTTGACCTCAAAGTGTACCAGCACACTATCAGGCCCTCATTGTGTTCTGCCTTCACTATACTCCAAATCTTTCCTCTCACTAAATACTGACACAAAGTACTCATTTAGTACCTCAGCTACTTGATCTGACTCCAAGCACAAATTCCCTCCTTTATCCTTGATTTGAACCTCCTCTCTCCTTAGTTATCCTCTTTTTCTAAATTTAAGTATAAAATGCCTTGGAATTCCCCTTGATTCTACTCTCCAGGTACATTCCTTGGCCACTTTTGACCTCCTTAATCATTTGCTTAAACTCTTTTCTGCTATCCTGATATTCTACGAGGGCACAGTCTGATTTTGGCTTCCAAAACCTTACACATGCTTCCTTTTCCTTCTTGACTAAATTTAGGACCTCTTGCGTCATCCACGGTTACCTTGCCTTACCATCCTTGTCCCTACTCCTTACTGGAACATGCTGATCCTGAACTCTGATCAACTGATCTTTAAGCAACTCTCATGTATCAAACGTGGACTTGCCTGACTGCAGCTGCTCTGAATCAACATTCCTTGGCTCCCGTTTCATCCTGTCATAATCAACCCTCCCCCAATTTGATAGCTTCCCGCAAGATTTGATTTTATCCTTACACATAGGGTGGTGTGGTGGCGTAGTAGTTAACACAACGTTCTGCAGAACCAGGGGCCTAGGTTCAATTCCCGTCGCTGTCTGTAAGGAGTTTGCATGGGTCGCCTCCCCAAGTCCAAGGACCTTCCGGTTGGTAAGTTAATTGGTCATTGTAAATCGTCCCGTGATTAGGGTTAAAACAGGGGTTGCTGGGTGGTGTGGCTCGAAGGGCCGGAAGAGAGCATTCCACAATGTATCTCAATAAATAAATAACCAAACAAATGAATGAATAAACTTAACTATCTTATAATGTAACGAGTTGTGATTGCTATTCCCAAAATTTTCATCAACTATCAGATGTGTCACCTGGCCAGGCTCATTTCCCAAAACCAGTTCCAGTATTTTTTGTCCTCTTATTGGACTCTGTACTATTTCAAGAACCCCCCTTGGATGCACTGAAGAAATCCCATCCCATCTAAACTCTTGTATTCAGGAACTTCCAATCCATACTGGGGAACTTAAAGTCACCCACTATGACAACACTGTTGTTCCTGCACCATTCCATAATCTATCTGCAAATCTGTTCTTCCCCATCTCGGTGGCTGTTGGGGGGTTTATACATTAATACCATCAAAGTAATTGCACCACTCTTATTTTGGAGCTTCATCCAAATTGCTTCTGTGGGCAAGCCCTCCAGTGTGTCAAATCTCCTGGTGACCGTCTTTGCACCGTGGAAATCAACCCCAATTCCTGCTGAAGGGTCTCGGCCCGAAACATCGACTGTACTCTTTTCCATAGATGCTGCCTGGCCTGCTGAGTTCCTCCAGCCCCTCCTGTCTCACCTTGTAGCTGTGAACCGTCCAACCCGGAACCATTCTATTTCATCTTTCCTGTGCCTCTGTGACCTTCTCATCCTTCTTAAAGGGTGGTGACCCAAATTGGACGCCACTCTCTAGTTGTGGTTTCATCAGTGTTTTGAGCAGGTTTAACATAACTTCTGCTTTTATATGTTACACGTCTGCTTATTAATCCTACAGTATTCTCCACTAATCATTCACTAAACCTGCTCTTCACTTTCGAGGATTTATGTAATGTTACTGGATCCCGTGTCCCTACACATGCTTTAAATATGAACCAATTAGTCGATTTTGTCTCAACTTACTTTTGGTCTGATTGTTATCACTTTACACTTTCCTGTGTCAGATTTCATCTGTGTCTGCCCATTCAGCCGACTGAACTATAATTTTGTGCAATCCTCCCTCATCGCATTTCCAAGCCTTGTGGCATTTACATTCCACGGGCTTTGATTCTTTCAACAAATGTATTGTGTTTGGTTTTAACAAGTACTTTTTGAAGCACTTTAATAGCAATACTTTGTCAGCTCTCTCTGATAAATCCTCAAAGTATTTAATCAAATTACTCAAGACATAATTTCCTTTCAATAGATTCAGTGCTGTTGGATAAGGATGTAGCATTACAATTTTTCTTGTCGTTTAACATTCCTATGCTTGTTTATAATCTTTTACATAATCACCTATATACATGTAATTCAGTGAATTTTCTAGTATAGTCATCCAATCGCAAACAAGAGAAAATCTGCAGATGCTGGAAGTCCGAGCAACACACACAAAGTGCTGGAGGAACTCAGCAGGCCAGGCAGCATCTATGGAAAAGAGTACAGTCGACGTTTCTGGCCGAAACCCTTCGGCAGTACTGAATTTTCTTGTAATGGTAGTATTGCTGATTCTATACTTTCTAGAGGCTTCTTTGTTTTTCTGCAATGGGTATCATGCCACATGAATCTGGCTATTTCATAGGTTACGTCTTATCAATGGAATGTGCTTATCTCTAGTCTGAGTGTGAGACAACCACAACTTTTTCTTTGTTCTTGTACAGTAGCACTTAATATAATGACAGTAAGCACCAAGTTTTATGTCTCATTCTTGACTTCCAAAGAACCTCTGGATCAAAATCACCACTTCCAACAGTGCCTTTTTTTCCTCTCATGATCTTGCAAGCACTGATTAATAAGTCTAGAAGTTCCCTGATGCTAAGTGTACCTGAGCTGTAACTGTGGAGTTTATTTCATTCCTTTAATTTTTTTGAACGGCTGACTATGTTTGAAACCTTCCATTTGCCTAACACCACACCTGTACCTAATAGTCACTGCAGACTGTGGCCAGAATCCGGCAGTATCCCAGCTCATATCCTGCAGATTACCCATGGAGTGATTGAACGGTGCAACGAGTCTCTGAGGCTTAATTGCTTGTACTCATGTACTAGATGATGGGCTGAATGGCCTGCTGTTGTTCTTCTGTCACAACTTTGGTAGGAACAGGAGTGGTCTTTATGGCCATTTGACACTATGGCAGTTTCTCAACACTGCATTCCCACACTCTGGTCATTCCCCTTGATGTCCTTTGCCTCAAGAAATGTATCCATCTCTTTCTTGACAGATTCAGTGTCTTGGCCTTCACAGCTCTCCGTGGTAGCAGTTTACACAAGTTCATCATCCATTCGGTAAATAGATTTCATGATGCCATGACCCCTTATTCCAAACCCCTCCACCAATCTGTCTAGCCCCTTTGGAACTTAGTAATTTTCCATTCTATGCCCCCTCTCACCTTCCTGAAGACGATGCAGACTTAGTCAATGTAGTCTCTCCCCATGTGTCGGTCCTGTGGTCCCATGTATATCCGGTGATTGAGGTGCTGAATGGCCTCCCGACATCCCCATTCAACAGGTTCAGGGTGTTGGCTGACTTCCTCCTGGTCGTGCTTAGCAGGTTCATGGGACTGAATGGCCTCCACCTGGTCCTGCCCAATGGACTTGTGTGTTTGTAAACTGCCTGACAAACCCGTAGACTGTGGTGTATGTGGCTGCCTCACTTGAGACATTGGCTGGCATCAGACCATGAGAATTTATTTCAAAGCAATGCTGTTCAGGATTCATGGTGCAACTATCTCACCCTTCCCGTGCATTTGTCCCGCAGTGATTAGCTGGTCCCAGGCAAAGTGCCAGCGGCAGAGCAGCCAGTCTCGTTCCAAAGCTCTGAAGTGGTTTCACTCTCAGGTGTTTAATGGAAGGTGATTGAGAATAACTCACTGAGAGTCTGCTCTGACAATGCAAGTCACCGTGAGTCTGCAGTGGAGCCTTCAAGCATTCCGTTAGGGCAGCTGTGTGCGAATGACGTGACTCAGGTTGTGCTTGCGTAAAGGAGGAACAATCGAACATTGGCTGCCACACAAAGCATTCAACTGTCAGGAACTGAAGGGTGTGCCCCACGGAATTATCTCACATACAAGCGTCAGAGATAGAGATAAAAACGGAAACAGCAAGATAAGGAGACGGGGTAGAGACAGAGAAGGAGTGTAGGAGAGAGGGAGAGAAAAAATGGGAGAGAAAGAGTGTGAAACAGAGAAGTCAAATTATAAAGAGAAACAGATAGAATTCACACACACAATGCTGGAGGAACTCAGCAGATCAGGCAGCACCTATGGAGGAGTCAGGACTCTACCCGAAATACCACTGTTTATTTCCCTCCACCTGACCCACTGAGTTCCTCCAACATTTTGTGCTTGTTCTTCTGGATCTCCAGCATCTGCAGAATCCCTTGTGTTTATGACAGATAGAATTCCTCAAATCCCCTTCAGACTATTTCCCCTTACCCTAACCTATCCCATCTAGTCTCGACATCTCTGCTATGGATAATAGTTTCCTATTACCTACTCTAGTTATGTCCCGAGACCATCGCAGCCCCAGGGTATCACGTCAGACATCTGGGGGAAAAGAAGCAACTTCACCTTGAGAGTGGTTGCTGTTTGGTACACCCTACCTGAGTGGCTCAAATGTCCCAAAACTAGGGTTTTATGTCCTTAGTTTGGGATGACCCCGAACTGGGCTCTGCTTGAAACAGCATGCTCCAGACCACAGTCTGAGTCTCAGGAACTACCAAGGCAGAGAGGTTATATGTTTCTAAATGAGATTAGTATAAATGAGGCAACAAACAGTGCTGGAAGAACTCTGCAGGTCAAGCAGCATCTGTGGAAGAAAATGAATTTTCAAAATTTCAGGTTGAAATTGTTGTCAGAATTACCTCTTATAACAATGATCAACGAGGCACGGAGAAATCCATATTTACTGACAAATACTTTTATTGTTTAAACTAACAAGTACGTGAATTCATACCTTGTGTGCACACCCGCTAAGTATCCCTGACTCTCCTGAATAGTCAAAGAATACCAAAGGTTTTACCTGGGCAAAGGGAGTCTTCGCTGGCCAGACGTTCCTCGTAGTCCCGATTCACTCTCCATGTCTTTCACACAGGGTTGCTCACGCTTGTAACTGCGACGGTTGTTCTTCGAAGTTACCGCTGCCAGCACACACGAAGCGTCCACTTTCATATCCATTCCTTATCAATTCAAATATTGTATTCCAGTTTCATTGGCCACAGGTCATGTGTCTGACCTTTAACACCTTGTTATTGGCTCTGCTCCAAGCCAGCATCCATTTGTTGCCCTCTTGTCAGCAAGTGACAATCGGTAATTTATGGCTCTTTGTTCTCTTCAGTAACTGGCTCAAATCACTCCAGGCAGGCACAAACCCCAATATTCACAAACCTGCACATTATGTCCAACCAAAGAACTTCTCACAAATAACTTCTTATTTGGAAATGATCTCCAGTCCAGCAGGTTACCTGAAGTGCCATTGTGTCTTCTTTAAAACATTGATCAAGCCCAGCATGTCGAGCTCACAAAATGGAGAATAGAGTGTCTTCACAAAATGGCAGCCTCCATCCCCAAGCATGCGGCAAGAACAAAGACAATTACTCTATCTGCTTCCACTGTCCTTGATTCATTCGAATTCACTGATTTATAGAATATAGATCTTTCTGACCAACAAAATCCTGCATCAGGACTTGATTCCTTCCCTCCCATAGATGCTATTTGACCTGCTTATTTCTTCCAGCAAATTATTTGTTGCTCCAGATTCCAGCATCTGTAACCTCTTGGGTCTCTCTTCAGTATAAGTGGGGAGGCATGGTGTTACTGTGCTCTCTGACTCCCTGACTCTTGAGGATCAAAAGTGTCCCAGACTACAAGATTTCCTGTGGTCACTGCTTATGTGCTATGGCCAGGGTAGCCCAGAATGCCGATGTGCTAGAATTGGTGTATCCCGGAGTTGAGATGTGTCAGAATGTGGTGGCCCAGTGAGTACACTTTCCAGATGACTTGTTCCTAAGACAGAATGTTCCAGATTCGAAAGGAGGGAGGAGAAGATGGCGGCGCAACGCAGTGTGCATGGCCGTTCCGAATGATATCGATATTCTCCGTGCACAATCCTGATTTGATGGAGACAGCCATAAGAAGCACGGAGGAACACCTGGAGAAACTTCTGAAATGCCCGCTTTGCTGCCGCTGCTACTGTGCAATCGAGAATCTCCGGAGGGGAAGGCCCCAAATCCTCCGCTTTGCCTATTGCCTGCTGTCGGGGTCGAAGCGCTCGGCAGAGATGGTGCTCGGTGCTCGCTGTCGGAGAGCTGGTTGGAGGCTCGGAGTTTTCAGACGGACTTGGGGTCGGACTGTGGTTGGATTCTTCCAGGATGCTGCATCGGCAAGTTTGCGGCGCTGGAGGTTCACCGTCTGCGTGAGATGATGGGACTTTCAAGAGACTTTGAGACTTTTACCGTGCCCATGGTCTGTTCTTTATCAAATTATGGTATTGCTTTGCACAGTTGTAACTATATGTTATAGTTATGTGGCTTTTGTCAGTTTTTAAGTCGGTTTGTCACGTGTTTCTGTGATATCATTCTGGAAAAACATTGTATCATTTCTTAATGCATACATTACTAAATGACAATAAAAGAGGACTGCATGTCCTCATAATCTAATCTAATCCTTCGGTCAGCTTGTCCTTGATTCAAGGTTTTCCAGAGTCAAGAGTATCCTCAAATGCCCGAGAACTGGGGCTTATGTAGTAAATGTTTTTGTGTCAGGATGTCGCAGATTTGGGCTCTGCCTGAGATAGTGTGCTCCAGAGTCGGGGCATCCCAGAATCAAGGAACGAGGGTGGGGACAAGAGTAACATTGACAGGGAATTAAAGATGGAAGAGGGAAAATGAGATGTACATGATGAGGAAGAGGAGAAAAAGGCCAAATGAGTTAAAGAGACAGGGAAAAAGAGGGACAGCACAGTATACAAATCTAGGCGCCTCTACGCGTTTGTCTGCCAGTCACATGGCGAATGCAGAGGTAAAGTCACAGACTTTGTTGAAAGTATGGTAAGTCTCTGATTTGCCTTTAAGATCTTTTCAATTAAACTTTGATTTGCACAGAACCGAAAAAAAAATTGCACAATACCCAATCCAGTTTCAAAACTATTTATTTATCTGTTTGTTTGTTTACTTTATTTATTTAAAGATACAGTACAGTTAACAGGACTTTCAGGTCCAATGAGCCCGTGCCACCCAATTACACCCATGTGAGCAACTAACTTACTAACCTGTACGTCTGGAAGTGTGAGATGAAACTGGAGCACCCGGTAGAAAACCACGCAGACACGGGGAGAACAAACAAACTGCTTACAGGCAGCAGCTGAATTGAACCCAGGCTGCTGGCACTCTAATAGGGCGGGGCACTATGCCACACTTTCTCCCGGCATTCTGCCAATCTGTGAGACATGTCTATAATACACCTTTAATCTTGCATTCTTTTACAGTATGTTATCTGGACACTCTCACATGGAGGTTTATTCTGGAGCTTCCTGGAAGTGCCTGTCAATTAGGATATAAAATTAAAATGCAACCTGAACTCAACACGGAGTTGATTCTCATAGGGTGTAGACTGGGTCCTGTACTCTATTGTAGACTACATCTCGTTTCCCACGACATTAGTATCTTTCTCAATTGCTAGATAACCATCCCCTTTACAAACCAACACAGTCAAAATGTAAAGGGCGGGAAATCATAAACACAAGAGATGTTGCAGATGCTGGCAATCCAGAGTAACATGCACAAGATGCTGGAGGAACTCAGCAGGTCAGGCAGCATCTATGGAGAAGAATAAAGAGTTGACATTTTGGTCTGAGACCCTTCATCAGGCCTCATGAAGGTCTGAAACGTCAGCTCTTCATTCCTCTCCATAGATGCTGCCTGACCAGATGAGTTCCTCCAGCATTTTGCGTGAGCGTTACCCTGGATTTCCAGTACCTGCAGAATCTCGTGTTTATGATTTCCTCTCCTTTACAAATCCAGGTTGACTCTCTCAAATCCCTCAAATCTCTCCAAAGGCAGGGTCACTTCTTACTTAGTTACAGATTGCAAGAACTTCCCCCATAGCATGGGTCAGATCAAAAGGGCTGACTTGCCACATTTTCACGTGGTTATATATAGGAAGGGATGTATTAATTCGAGAGAGATAGAGGGAGGGATCAACAGATTTAGGTGTGAGATAATGCGGGTTAAGAGACCTGCTGATCAGCTGTAGTTGTTAACTAGGCCAAACCACAAACCTTGCCACATTGCTGATTCCATGACTTTAAATGAATACTTCTTCTAAGCTTTTCATTTTTATTTTCTGTTGCAAACTAAATTGATTCATACTTT
Source organism: Mobula birostris (assembly GCF_030028105.1). Taxonomy (NCBI): domain Eukaryota; kingdom Metazoa; phylum Chordata; class Chondrichthyes; order Myliobatiformes; family Myliobatidae; genus Mobula; species Mobula birostris. The sequence goes on along the minus strand of NC_092395.1, from coordinate 24,798,460 downwards.
CCGAGAATTGTGACATTTCTCAAACCATAATTTGCTTCATCATACATAATGTTCAAGTCTTATGGGGAGCTTGATCTAGTTCGAAATAACCCGCAAAACGTTGACTGAAATATCAAATGCAGTGGCATGCAAATACTTAGGTGGTTCACTCACTTCAATAAAAATGATACATGTTAAAATATAATACTTGTATTTATTTCTTTCTTAACTTTCAAAAAAAAAATTAATCCTGAAAATACCAAAAATAGAACAAAAAGTTGGCCTTTTAGATAAAAATATGAAGTTCCGTAATGAGATTGAAATAGGTGGTGGGAATTTCCATGGGAAATGCCCTAACTGTTTCCAGGTCTGTACATTCATAAATACCAGAGACAAAGAGTATGGAACTGTCTACAAGTGAAATATGTCAACCACCATAGAGAAGGTGCGCGACACTTAAAGAAATTGGCAGCACTTTGTGACTTGGGAACATAATCCCATTTACTCCAGTGGAATAAGTGAGCGTTGTGTCTTGTTGACCATGTATGATAGATTAATGTAGGGGAAGATGTATACAGGTAAGCAAACATAAGGAATAGATACATCAAGATAGAGACTGATACAGAAGCTAACAGCATAGAAGTAGATCATTCAGTCCATCATAGCTGGGCTCGTTGAAAGGGCTATCCAACCTTATCCTTCTTCACTGCTTTGGTCTGTACTCTCTAGGTGAGGGCTTTTCAGGTGCTCATTCTCATACCTTTCAAAGGCGATGAGGGTTTCTACCCCACCATGCTTTCAGGAGAAGAATCCCAGAGCCCTACCATTTTGAACATTATTTTTCCTCCAGTCCCATCAAATCCTTTGACTAAAAGCTTTATATTTATGTCCCTGGCCGTTCTCATTTCTCCTATAAGGACACATCACACCATCCACACATATCATGATTTTATACTCCTCAATTAACTCTTTCCTGATCCCTCTTCAGCGTAACATACACAACCCCAATCCAGTTAACCTTGGCTCATAACAATTCTTCAACGTCCTTGCAAATCATCTGCGTGCCCTCTCTAGCGCTGGCACATTCACCTATAGTGTGGTGGCCAGAATTGCATATGACTCTTCAGCTGGGGTTGTTCCCCACAGCTCCTCTACGCTATCACTCTGCTATTATAGGATAGGATCCCAATACCTTCTAATGATCCTATTTACCTATGCCATTGCATCACCGTCTATATACAAGCCCTCGTCTACCTTTCTCAGTACCATACCGTCTACTGTGTATTGCCTTGCCCTGACTGTCCTCCCCATCATGGATGAGTTCTGCTCCCTGCTGAATGCTACGACTGAATCTGCTTCCACACTGACCCCCCTGCTCCGCCCTCCATTCTCTGAACACTTACTGTCAAAACACTTAAACCACTACTGCTTCTTTTGCTGATCACTTTGCAACCAACAGTAGCATTTCCTCTCTATCTACACAATGATTTTAAATACTTGTCATAAATCTACTCAAAGCTTCCTCTGTCCTCAAGAGAACAGCCCCAGCTTCTATCCAACTAAAGCCCCTGGCCATTGAAATCATTCTAGTAAACTTCCTCTGCACATTCTCTAAAGCTGGGATTCCCAAACTTCCTTATGCCACGGACCAACACCATTAAGCAAGGTGTCCGTGGACCTCAGGTTGGGAACCCCTGCTCTAAAGGCTCCTTAAGTGAGTTGTAGAAACGTAGAGCACTCCAGCACAGAAACGGGCCCTTCAGCCCATTGTGTTATGCCTAGTCCCACTGATCTGCAGCTCAATGGCAACCCTCCCATCCATGTACCTGTCGAAACTTCTCTTAAAAGCTGCAATCGAACCCACATCCACCGCTTCTGCTGGTAGCATTCCAGTATTTCCACAGTTTTATGAGAAAGGTTTATCATGACTCCCTTCTTCTGCATTCTGTGCCTCCGCTTACAAAGCCAAGGACCCCACTTGTTTTTTTTAACCTCTATCCCAATCAGCCTTTTTATTTCCACTGAGCCATGCACATCTACACCTTGATCACTCTAGTCTTGTACCCCTGTTAGAATTGTGCTCTCCGGTTTTTTTTGTCTCTGTCAAAATATAATATTTCACAATATACAGCATCAAAATTCAGGTGCCACTTATCAGCCCATTAGACAGCCTAAGTACATCTAGTTAAAGTCGATTACCATCCCCTTCACCATTCACTATGCCCCCGAGTTTTACGTCATTAGTAGATTTGGAAAGTGTGCCCTAACCACTCAGTTTCAAACCCTTAAAATATACGTATTAGGAAAAATTTCTATTTTTTTTATTCCGTCCCATCTCTGAGGATCTAACCTGGACCCAACATATTGATGCAGCTACAGAGAAGGCACGACAGCGGCTACATTTCATTAGGAGCTTGAGAAGATTTGGAATGTTACCAAAAGCAGTCGAAAATTTCTACATTTGGTATGTTACCAAAAACACTCGAAAATTCTAACCGGCTGCATCACCAGCTGGTACGGGGGGGGGGGGGGAGTGCAGGGAGAAAGGGGAGCACTACACAGGATTGAAGTAAGCTGCAGAGTTGTAAACTTAGTCAGCTCCATCATGAGCACCAGCCTCTGTAGTGTCCAGGACATCTTCAAGGTATGAAGCCTCAAAAGGCAGCATCCATCATTAACGACCCCCGTCACCCAGGAATGCCCTCATCTCATTGCTACCACTAGGAAAGAGGTACAGGAGCCTGAAGGCACCATTCAACGATTTAGGAACAGCTTTAATACTTTAATACTCTGCCATCTGATTTCTGAATGGACATTGAACCCATGAACACTACCTCACTACCTTTTTATTTCTATTTTTGCACAACTTATTTAATTTAACAATTTAATATACTTATTAGATATAACTGCAATTCAGTTTTTCTCTGTATTTATTAATTGTGTTTTACTGCTGTTGCACGGTCAACAAATTTCATGACAAATGCCAGTGATATTAAACCTGATTCTGATTCTGATTTGAAAAACAACCTTTCTCTACTCTGTCTCCTGCTACTTTGCCAATTTTCTTTCCATGCTCCTGTGTTCCATTTTGATCTATGGCCTTGACACTCAATGAAAAGTCTTTTATGTGGCAGTCTATCAAATGACTTTTGGAAGTCCATAAATACCACATCAACTACATTTCCTTTATTGACTCTCTCCATCAGTTATTTAAAAAAAGAGTCAAGCCAGCTGGACATGATTTGCTCATAAAAAGTTCCATGCTGGCTTCTTCATTTATCCAATGGCTTATTCCGTCTCTGAAGATTCTTTCTGGAACTTTTTTCACCACCAAGCTTAAACTGAGTGGCCTGTAATTAGAGTCATAGAGAGACAGAGCACAGAAACAAGCTCTTCAGCCCATTGAGTCCTTGCCAATGAGCAGACACCCATTTTTAATTAATCTTAGTAATAATCTCATTTTTTAAAATTCTCCCACGTTCTCATCAAATCCTTTAGATTCTTCCACCTCACTGGCACACCCGGGGTAATTTATAATTAACCTACCAAGTGATAACGCTGTTGGGATGTGGGAAGAAACTGGAGCACCATGAGGTTAACAAGGAGTACGTGCAGACTCCACTAAGACAGCATGGAAGTTCAGGGCTGAACTCACGTCCCCGGAGTTTTGAGCAGCAATTCTACTGGCTGTGCCGCTGTGCTCCTCTAGTTATTGAATATATCTCTATGTCTTGTGCTTGAAATGTTAAGGTCTTCAGACATCTGTATATGTTTGGTTAGACTATGCACATAGCACCTCTTACTTCCTACATGAACCCTGGATACATTTATTGACTTTAATTGCAATTAGCCTTTCTAGATAAAGATTTGATGTTCTTCATTAAGCTTAGTTTGTCTCAATTTCAATTACATAAATGTGGGTAGGATAACAAATGGGATTAGAGTAGGATTAGGTGGGTGGATGTTAGTCTGCATGGATTTGATGAGCAAAAGCTCCCATTTCCATACTGCATCTATCCATCTTCCTTTGTTGAGACCCCAGCAACACCTTCCTGAGGAACTTCTCTCTAAATCTCAAGTCTCTTCCCAAACAACATTGTATCAAATTGGCATTGGGTTGGGTTTGAGATTGATCTAATGAGGGTAAGGAATTTGATGTGTTTTTGTTTGTAGATACAGAGGGTTAACTGGGCATCTCCTCCTCAAAGGAAACTGTCTCCACACCCATAATCTCAAGTGCCTGACACTCAGCACAACCTCAACAGGACCTGGGAGCTCCTCTCAAAAGAACATCTTTGGGAAGAGTGCATAAACTATGGATGCGCTAATTTTCAACTTTATCCCAAAGGCGAGTAGGTTGATAGATCAGCTGACTGCTCTAAATTGCCTAGGTTACTGGAAGAATCTGGATGGAGCTGATGGGAATGCTTGAAAAAGAAAAATGGGTTTAGTGTAAATTGTTACTAGATTGCTATATTTGGTGGACTGAAGAGTCTTCCAAATTGCTCTATCATTCCAGATACAAAGCAAGATTGGACAGAATTAGTTTATACCAATAATGATTTAAAATCCTTCTTTTGCTGATTACAGGAACCCTTGGGCTGCACTGTAGCACAGCAGTGAGTGTAACACTTCACAGCGGTAGTGACCCGGATTCATTTTCCGCCGCTGTCTTTATACGTTCTCCCCATGCACCCACATTCCAAAGACGTCGGGGTTAGTAGGTTGTGGGTGTGCTATACTGGGGCTGGAAGCATGGTGGCACTTGGGGGCTGCTCCCAGCACATCCTTAGACTGTGTTCATTGTTGACAGAAAAGAACACTTCCATCATGTTTCGATGTACATGTGACAAATAAAACTCATCTCTTTCTTTTCTTGGATGATGTTCTTGACCTTGTCTATTGAATTGGTTAAATGGCCACTGTAAATTAACCCTTACTGTGCGGGTTCCCAGCCAGGCGGCCATGAACCCCTTGCTTAATGGTATTGGTCCACGGTATAAAATAGATTGGGAACCCCTGCCTTGGTGTAAGCAAGAAGCAAATACGTGAAAGTGAGGTTACACACAAGATGATGGAGAAAGTCAGTGCGTTAGGCGTCATCTTTGGGGAGAAGTGGACGGTCGGCATTTTGCGTCATATCCCTTGTCCAGACTGGAAGACGGAGGGGAGATAGCTGGTACAAGAAGGTCGAAGTGAAGCTGAGGGGCAAGCAGGAGAGGATATGCCACAGGCCTACAGAGAGATGGGACGGATAGGATTGCACTGCCAAGATTGAACAGGTTGAATGGCCTCCTACTCTATCACAGAGAGTAAGGGAGATAACCTATACCAAAAAAAAAAATCAAAGGAGGGCCACTTGTATAGGACAGTCACTGATAAATTCAATCAGATGAAGAGTAGAGTGAGAAGCTGGATAAACATACAAAGGAGAAAGGAACGGAAGGAAATGATGATTGGGAGAGATGGAGTGAGGTAGGTGGAAGCTCTTGTGAGATGAAAAAACTCTAGCACAGAGCCGATAGCCCAAATGGCCCGTTTCTACATTGTAAGCATCTTGTAATGCCGATACAGTACTCCAGTCACAATAACCCCTACAGTAATAAGCCTCGGACTGTTGCTAAGACAAATTCAGACAATGCTCAGGAAGACTTCACAAACTGGATGTCACAATGCAGCCCAGGCAAATAAATAAACCCTTTGTTATTGGCTGGTGAGGATCCAGATGTGAAGATAATCTCCATTTGTAGCTCTGGATGCTCTCACCTCTGGCCACATCTGGGCAAGGCCAGACCTTCCGCAGTTCGACCACAGGAGCTGCCTTCAGGAGGACTCAATGGCAGAGGAGGGCAGGCGCTGGTCACCACGTCTGCTGATGGAAGCTGTACGCCCTGCAGTCCTGGTTAGGTGGAGTAAGTGAGTGCTCAGTGCACTAAGAGTCAACACTGCTCCTTGCTGACTCCTCTTCCACGAGTGTCTGATTGTAAATGGACAGCAGAGAAATCATGTTCCCACTAAGGTTCAGCCCAGAGCCCGAGTGAAAACGGGCAAGTGGACAAACGCGACAGGTTTTCAGCGCTGGGCTCTGCACATCCACACCAGCCTCGCTGCTGCAGTCCTCCTCCAGGCCCAAAGGACAGCCCATCTGCCGCCTGTACTCAAACGCAGAATCGCTCCCAAAGCCCAGCGAGTCGCTGTCGCCTGCAGACTCACCATCCTCTGTCATGGGCACCGTATCACCTGTAGCTGGCTCAGCGGGTGAGATTGTGTCATTCTGCAGGCTGATTACAGCGAGGAGAACATCTGTCACGTCCTCTTCAGCAGAGCATGCCTCCCATTGCTGTCGGGATAACCACATGTTGGAATTACGTTGAGCGGCAGAGTGCTGTACTGTCAAACATACCAAGGGCAGGAATATCACTAGCTAAGTTTCACCTGCAATTGCTCTGCCCTTATAGAAGAAGAAAACTTTAAATACTCTATAATGAGGTTGGTGGCCTTCTGCAGGAACACTGTTGGTTCCTATCATTCAGACAAGGCCATCAGCCAGACTCCATATGGAGGTTGTGGTGTGTCTTGTTCCTACACCCATGAACTGATCGAGGTCATAGACAAGAAAAGGTTACCTTTATACCTTGAACTTCAGCAGTGGCCATGACACCCTCTCTGGTAGAAGGGCCTTCTCACAGTAAGTGACCAATGCAGCCACTCCTGTGACCCTGGCACCGTCAAGCTCACAGAAAGCAGTTGAGTTCCACCAATGAGATCTCTGTCCTCCAGGCAGACCACAACCTTGTCATGGACACGGCTTGGAGGCTCGTCTGCGTCAATGACCTGGAGAGCTACTCTGGCTGGAGTCGGGGCTTTACGCTTTGGCTCTTGGTAGGGTCGCCCATACCGAACAGGTCAAAGGTCAGAGGCCAGTCCAAGAGTGGTCCACTGGTCCTCCAGATTTGGCGGGGCGGGGCTCAGTTCAGGGCTAACATCCCTGACTGGTCAAACAAAACCGTTAAGGAAAGGACAGTGAAGAATCCTCCTACATCTGAGTGGCCAAGGACAGGCCGAGATGGAGGACCGTCATTGCTGCCCTAAGCACCAGCACCATAACCGGTAGGAAGTAGGGAAGTAACGAGGCCATCGCCGGTGATTATCCCACCCTCCAACTGTGCCACCCTCCAACTGTGCCAGCCTCCAACTGTGCCAGCCTCCAACTGTGCCACCCTCCAACTGTGCCAGCCTCCAACTGTGCCAGCCTCCAACTGTGCCAGCCTCCAATTTAAGGGTGTAGCTTTTCTGAGTGCCATCAGGTGTGACCCTTGTCCTGGCATCGACAGCAGGCACAGTGCATCCCTTCCGAGACCAGTTCCAGGGGAGGACCAACCACATCTTCTGGACAATGCACGGGATGTGGAGTCACTGTTGTAAGAAGATGCTGCTACCCATCTCCATTGTCATTCACTAGAAGCAGTGGGTGTGGGGGGAGGGAGGGACGAACCACATGGCAAGGCCAAGAGGAGCACCATTAAAAATTTAGCCAGGAACTGAGCTCAGGAATGAAGGAAACAGGGAGAAGGACTTACAGGCATAGATCTGTCCTGAAGGAGGTTTCCAAGACTTTATGCACCTTGAAGGAAAATAGGAGGTAAGGCTCAGATCCTTAGAAATAGTGCAGGGTGCAGAGGGGTGGGCACATCTCCTGGTGGGGAGCTGATTCCATCATGTGATCACAGGCCTCCCTCCATCACTAGCATTGAGACCAAGAGTCCCAGGGCGAGGCTGTCCAATCCTTCAGATAGGAGGGAGGATGGGGAAGGGGTGGATTACCAGGTGAAGTGGAGGGAATGGAAAAGCCTCTATGGTGGGGGTGGGGGCTATTGATTTACCCCCATGTGTTTCCCCTGTGGGATGGGGCACCCTGGGTAAGGAGGATGCCATGGCCATCAAAGATTAGATCTCCATCCTAAGGCCAGAAGTTTGGAAATTACCTGATCTTGTGGGAAGTATTATAAACAACGTGAACTTTATACATTTTTCCTCAACCACAGGATGGTGTGATTGAAGACATGGTGTGGCTAACAGAGACAACTCAGTGTGGACCGCTGTGAAGATTACTGCACATTAGGAAGATTACTGCATGATCTTCATTCCCTATGAATGAACAAACCATAAAACTTACACTGATGTGGTCAGATGTGTGTATGGATTTGACAGCAAGGCTGTTGACTGGATCCGGGACAGTGGGACAAACCATTCGTTCAGTTCTAGAAAAGTGATCAAAGAAATGTGTCAGTATCAGGGCTTCTGGTTTGCCTGCTGTTTGTGGCATGGTTGGGGATGATGTTCCAGTATGGTGTTTCTGGTTAGCATTGGTGTTTGTTAAGGAGTCGGTCATTCTGGTTAGTGCTGGGTTTGGTGCTAGTGTCTATATTTCTGGCCTGTGTTGCCATTGGCATTTCTGGTCAGTGCTGTAGTCGACTGTTCTGGCCGGTGTTTCTGTTCTCTTCTCCAGGGTGGCAATGATGTTGGTGCTTCTAGTCAATGTTGGGTTTAGTGTCGTGATCAGCGTCTCGGCCCAGCGTTGAGGTTGATCTTTTTTTAGCCTGGGCTTACTTGTGTTACCTGTCAGTGTTTCTGGTTGGGACTGGTAGTCTGATCACTGTTTCCGGGTGATGTTGAGGGTTGGTACTTCAGGTTTGTGTTTCTGCATGACGATCGTGTGGGTGTTAGGGCTATCATTGAGTCTGTGTTGGAGTTGGTACTCCTGGTCAGTTCTTCTGGTTGGCATTGATATTGGTGTTGGGACTGGTGCAGGGTTGGTGTTTTAGTTTGGCGTTGGGGTTGGGGTTGGCGTTACTGGCCAGCATTGAGGTTAGAGGTCAGTGTTTCTGGCTGGCATTGGAGTTAGGGTCAGTGTTTCTGGCGCATTAGAGTTGGGGTCAGTATTTCTGCTGGCATTAGATTTGGAGGTGAGTGTTTCTGGCTGGCATTAGAGTTGGGGTCAGTGTTTCTGACTGGCATTAGAGTTGGGGGTGAGTGTTTCTGGCTGGCATTTCCAAAGTGTTCTCGGCCCCGTGGCCAACGTACCTCTTGTAGCTGAAGTAACAGAGAGAAACCACAGCGAAGACAGCAAGCATGACGCAGAAGGACGTTGCCACGATGATCGCTATGAACTCACTGTGATCTACATTTCAGCAAAAGACTGAGTTAGTGAGGTGCTGTGGCTGGCTGATCTGCATCTCTAATACCCAAGACCAACAGGGTCTGATCAGCCTTTGCTTTGCAACGTTTAAATACCGCAACCTCATTTCCTAGTTTCCCAGGAGCTGGGGGTGGGTTACCAAAATTTCCACTCTCCTCTGTGTCAGCAAGCCTTTCCTGATGTCCAGTGCTCCAGTGGTCATGTTCTAACTCCCTGTTCTGGACTCCCTCTGTCACAGGATGTAGCTTCTGTCTCTATCAATCTTATGTAGCCAACTTAAATACTTTGGTCAGGTCTCCTTTCATTCCTCAGAACTCAGTAGAATCTATGCTCAGTCTGTACTTTCACCTCTGCTATTATTCTGGGAGAGTTTGGCTGGCATGGTAGCGTAGTGGTTAGCGCAGCAGTTTTCAGTACCAGTGACCCAGGTTCAATTCCCGGCGCTGCCTGTGAGGAGTTCATAGGTTCGCCCCGTGACTGCGTGGGCTTCCTCCGGGAGCCCTGGTTTCCTCCCACAGTCCAAAGACATGGCAGTTTGTAGATTCATAGGTCACTGTAAATTGCCCCATGATTAGGCTAGGGTCAAATTGGGGGTTGTCAGCGCGGCTCGAAGGACCAGAAGGGGCCATTCCAAGCTATACTGCAATAAATAAAGAAATGAAATAAATATGTCTTCCTGAAACTCCACTCCCCTCTCAGGACCAACCTATTCTCCAGACTCTATACCCCCTTCATCTGTGGTCATTCATCTATGGGTGTATGGAGATCTGGGTGGATATATGACAACAAGACCATAAGGTGATTCTGTATAGGAGCAGAATTAGGCCATTCAGCCCATCAAGACTACTCCACCCTTCAATCATGGCTGATTTGATTTTTTTTCTCAACCCTGTTGTCCCATAACCCTTAGTCTCTTTACCAAGCAAGAACATATCAATCTTTGCCTTAAATACACCCAATGACTTGACTTCCACAGCTGTCCTCACCCTAGTTTTAAAAGAACTTCCCTGTATTCTGAGGTGGTGCCTTCAGATTCTATGTCCACATTACTAACAGAAATACCCTCTCCATATCCAGGCCTTCGAGTTGGTGGTAGCTTTCAATGCAATCCTTCTGAACTGCATCGCTGACAAGCCCAGAGCCATCAAATGCTCCTTGGAAGTTATAGAACATAGAACATAGAAGAGTACAGCTCAGGAACAGGCTGTTCAGCCCACAATGTTGTGCTGAACCAGCTAGAAAGCAAATCAAAAACACCCAAACACTAACCCCTCCTACCTACATCATGTCCATATCCTTCCATCTTCCTCACATCCTGTGCCTATCCAAACGTCTCTTAACAGTATCTAGTATATTTACCTCTACCACCATACCAGTCAGCGCATTCCGGGCATCCAAGACTCACTGAGTAAAAAACTTACCCCTCAAATCCCCATTGAACCTACCCCCTCTCACCTTCAATGCATGCCCCCTGGTATTAGACATTATAAACTTCTCATTCCTGATATCATTCTTGTGGGTCTCTACTGGACCCTCTCCAGGGACAGCAGAACTTTCATTGGATACAGGGCCCAAAATTGGTCACAGTTATGCTAAACACGTGCACAATTTATTGGAAATGGTAGAGTTTGTTGACCCCGATCCAGGGCACTGGACAGAAATGGCACGAGGAGATCTCCTGAATATGAATGGGCTCAAAAGACCAGAGCTAGGTCACGGTGCTACCTAGCTGGATAGAGGAGGAGAGGTGATATGTTCATGGGGTCAACAGAGGCAGTCAGATCAGGAGTGATGTCAAGAGACAGACTATATCTCTCACAATCGCACAGGGTGTCATCATAATCTTGATCAAAGCAGTTTCGCATCTCTGACAGAGGTTGCAACTCAATGGAACAACTAAAAGCAGGAGCATACATAGGAAGTGCCCTGATTTGGGAGGCTGCAACACAACCTTGGGTGTTGACTGAGGAAGAGAAGCAGGAAATGGGGTGATAGTTCACAAGGGCAGCAGGCTTGTGGATTACGGAGAGGGCAGGGATGACCGATTTCCCAGATGGGAATCCCAGAGATATCAGCTACAGTGCAGGTGGGACAGGAGTCTGTGTGATCAGTAGTTTCATGGGAACGGATCCAATAATTAGGAGGTAAGACTTGGAAAGAGTTTAGAGAGGGGATGAGGAGTGAAACAAAAGGAAAATGTGAAAATAAAAAAGGTGGGATGTGTTGGAGAGGCTTGGCGCAGCGATTTTGTGGTTCTACCCTCTAACTTACGTGGGTGACAGAGGGCATCTAAAGGGGTTCACAAAACACATGGAGGACATTCATAGTGTGTGTGTGTACTTGTGCAAGGAACCTCTTGCAGACTTTGGCCAATCAGTCAGAGTTAATCTCAGCATCCAGTCACATTACCAAAGTCCCTGGTTTGGAAGGTTCGGATGGTCTTTGCTCCTTGTCCGGCCGTGGTGACACCACAGATCTGCACGGTGTACAGGGTGGAGGCATTCAAATTGACCAGAGTGTAGTTCAGCTTCGAAGCACTAACAGAAGCAGCTGGGAATAAGCAGAGGTAGTGACTGAGAGGAGGCACAAGTAACTGACAGAATCTCTCGCACAACCATTAGTATGCTCCTTCGCACAACAGACTCAAGCCCCACACAAATATCGACACCAACGTCCACACAAGCAGCAACGCTGTCTCCCACACCAACACCAACACGATTCCCCAAACATCAACACCATTCCCCACGATACTGTTTCCCACACAAACACTAGCACTGCCCCCAACACCAACACCATCTCCAGAACACTGACACTGTCCCTGACACAAACACCAACATCATTACCCACACAAACAGCTACACTGTTCCCCACACCATCCCTTACATAAACGTCGACACCACCCCTCACACATCATCCTCCGTACAAACACTGACACCACCGCCCACACAACCACTGGCACGGTCACAACTGACTTAATACCTGCTACGATCAGACATTCTCCTTCCCATTCCCTTATGCAAATAGTAGCATAATCCTTCACAGCACCACAAATACAGTCTCTCACACCGGCACAGTACAGGGCCCCTCACTGCAATTGGCACAGTCTGTGCACACAGCGGCTACATCGTCCAGGCCAAAGTCTGATTGTGCCCTCAGGTGCTGTACACGTGGAGTTTGGATGTTCTCCCTGTGACTCCTGTGCTTCCCCCACGTTGCAAAGAAGTGCTGGCTTGTCGCTTGATTGGCCACTGTCAATTTCCCTAGCGAAGGTTGAGAATTAATGGTGTCGGGGAATTAAAGGGATGGATTACAGGGAGATAAACGAGGCATGGAACTGATGGAACTGCTTCGAGACCAGGTATAGACTTGTTTGGCTCAATAGGCTGCTTCCGTGTCATAAGGATCTCCTGCAACACCTCAGTCACATTCCTCACGCCACCTGTGACACCACTGCTCACTTGTCCAATATAATCAATCGCACACTCTCTCACATTTGGGCTCTTCACAACCAGACTGTGTAACAGTTTCTTCCCCCAAGCCATTAGACTCCTCAATTCCCAGAGTCTAGTCTGACACCAACGCACACACATGCACATACACGCACATACACGCACACACACACACATCTGAACACCACTCTACTCCCTTTGCAATTTTTGCTCATTTCTTTCTCAATTCCTGCTAAGGCATTGTTTACATTTACATTTACATCATTTATTATTATATTGTAATTTGTCATTTACTGTGCCTATTGTCTTGTTTATTAATTATTGTACTGTCTTGCACTGTTTTGTGCATTTTATGTAGTCCTGTGTAGGCCTGAAGTCGAATGTAGTTTTGCGTTGTTTCACATAGTCTAGTGTAGCTTTGCGTTGTTTCATGTAGCACCATGGTCCTGGAGGAACGTTGTTTCGTTTTTACTGTGTACTGTACCAGCAGTTATGGTTGAAATGACAATAAAAGCGACTTGACTTGACTTGATCTGACCCGTGGTGCAGGACTGTGAATGGGAGGAGGACCGTGTTCTTGGGTCTGGCCCGGTGGGCCGCACAATGGTGGGATGTGCCATACTGTGGCAAGTGTGTTCAGGTCTGGTTCTGTGGGCCCTCCCAGTGGGGGACACTGTAGTCATTTGAGCTATCATGCAGCCAGGGCTGTTCCAGTGCTTACTGTGTGTGTGATTCCAGCTGTTTGTGTAGAGGATGAGGTACTTCTCCAGGCTGCCCTGGCACTCTTCCAGTGAGAGCCCCTTCCACGTGAGGAACACTGAGCTTTTCATGATGTTGGTTACGTTGACCATCATGGGCCCATGGGTTGGTGCTGAAAATAAAAAGCATCTTAAAGTCAGTATGAGACCATTCTGCCTATTATACCCTTCCTAGCCCTTTGACAGAAATACCCTTTAAGGCCTTAAAACGGTATTGGAATAAAAACTCTTACCAGCAGTTTGATCAAAGAGCAGCTTCTGCTCAGACTGATAGGGCAACACTTGGAATCAGGAACACAACGCAAATTAAATACGGGCACAGCGTTCAAAGTCAGATGCAGGTCGAAGTTTTTTGTTAACCTTGAGAAAATGCCCCATGAAAGGTCCAGTGACCTTCGTGCTGAAACCATTCCCATTTGCAGTGCCTGGCACTGTCTATCACCAGTTCAAAGGTGATCACTGGTGCCCAATAGCTGTGACAGCAACAGTACCACATGGGGTGGGGGGTGGAGATGCTCAATAACACTTGCACAATGTTTAACTCCATTCACAACGCCACATCAAAAGCAGCAGGCCAAAGACAAGATTCAAGATGTGTTAATAAGTGACAAATTGCAGTTGTAATGTTGGATTGGGGTTTATAATTGTTATTTTTCTTCTAGTTTAATTTTCCCGTGCTTTCTTGCATTTATATAATTATATAATTTTTCACTGGGTTTTCCAGTAACTACAATACAGTTACTTCAGTATTTTTCTAGAAACTTCTTAGTCTGTAGCAGGTGTCACTCCAATTGAGTCTGGCTATTTTATAGGTTTATCAATGAAATTTTTGTTTTCTCTAGTCAGAGTATGAGACGATCTGATTAATTTTTAGTCTGCTCTTTCCTTTGATCTGTCGGTTACTTTTTCTTGTACACTTTCCACTCTTGTAACTCTGTAAAAGAATGATTGGAAGCAACAAGGTTTATGTTTTGTCCTTGACTTCCAAATAACCTTCAGATCGCAAAAGGATCCAAAAGTACCACCCTGGGTCTCCCGACGTCAACATCCTGAGAGTCACCATTGACCAGAAACTCACTGGACTAATCTCATAAACAGCGGCTACAAGAGCAGTCCAGGGACTGGATATTCTGTGATGAGTGACACACTTCCTGACGCCTTCCCACATGGTAAGTCTGGTACACCAATTCAAATGCACAGGTAGGTAAGAGGTAGTACAGAGTAGTACATTGTGCCCAGTGCATCACGGCACATCCCTCCCGACCCTCAGTAATATCTATGCCTCAATAAGGCAGCATCCATCATCAAAAATACCCACTATCCAGATCACGCCATCTTCTCACAGCTACCATTGCTCAGGAGGTATAGAAGCACCATCAGGTTTAAGAACAGCTACTTGCCTTCAACCATTCGGTTCTTGAATCAAATCGCAAAACCCTAGTCACTACAGATTAGCAACGGCATGACCACTTTGATTACTTTGTACTAAAATAGACTTTGATTTTTCAAATTTTCTCTTTCTTGTAGAAATTAGTATAATTCAAGTTTAATTTTTGTTTTTTCTTGTGAATGCTGCTTACCCATGTGCCTGTGGTGCTGCTGCAACCAAGTTTGTCATTGTGCCTATGCAAAGATAAACTTGTTCAGATGACAATAAACTTTTCTTGGGCTTCCAGCCAGCTACGGGTATCGACTATAACCAATGTCTCGATGACAGACTTGTGCTATCTTCTTCAGGAACGATGCCTGGGTATGTGTAGTCCGGTGGTATTTATACCCCCGTAGTCCCCCAGGAGAAAGCAGCCCATTGATTGGTACCCTACCCACCACTTCTCCCATTCCCTGTACGGCATGGCTGCGGTGTGCACCGTCTACATGTAACACGCTGTAAGGTTTCACTGCTCATGTAATGGTTTCTCTGTAGCAGCAATGTTTGGGTTATGACTAGAGATAACAGGGCTTTGGAATGTGGGGTTATCCAATGAGAGGGATGTTTGTCTTCCTTGTGGGTCTGGGAGCAAGGTTTTCACAGTCTTTTGCCAGGGAGGGATGAGGAGAGAAGACGTGAATGGAGAGAGTTGGTAGACCGCCAGATGGAGTGGACTAGGAGTGAGGGTCCGAAGCTCCGCGACGATTGGAGGAGGTCGATGGTGGACAAACGGCCGTATCCATGAGCTCCAACGTTGCACATTAGTCTATTTCATGAAACTGGGCCCTTTTCTTTTTTTTGTTTCTTTACTAACCATACATTCAAATTAAGAATTATAAAGCTCAATCGTTTAATCGCACATTGTGTACTATTTGTTATTTCGGGGTACTGATTTGTAACAGGGGACACACCGCGCAGTATCCACCTAAACGAGATCTCTGAAGTTTGGCCGGGCCGCTAGCTGAACCGAGAGTTACAGACAAAACGCACCTGCAGTCACTCACCTTGCTTACTCCATCACCAGTGCCAAAACACACAACCTTATCACATAACAGCAAAAGAGAGCTCGTGTCATCGCCCTCGTTCATCAATCACACCCTATTTACTTGAGCACAAAGACACAGCTCAGCCCATGTCACTGAACTGCTCTGAAGTTTCCATTCAAAATTATCCATTTTTATGATCCGACAGAAACTTTGTGAACTTTTGAATCCTATCGTTTGCATATTTCATTACCAATTGTAATGCATATTACAGGCGTTAATAACCAATAATGTCTACATAAAGGGGCAGAGCCTCAAGATACGGGGGAGTAGATTTTGGACGGAGATGAGGAGGAACTGCTTTTCCCAGAGGGTGGTGAATCTGTGGAATTCTCTGTCCAATGAAGCAGTGGAGGCTACCTCAGTAAATACATTTAAGACAAAATTGGATAGACTTTTGCATAGAAGGGGAATTAAAGGTTATGGGGAGAAGGCAGATAAGTGGAGATGAGTCCATGGTCAGATCAGTCATTAAATGGCGGAGCAGGCTCGACAGGCCAGATGGCCGACTCCTGCTCCTATTTCTTATGTTCTCATGTTCACATTATAGGCCAATAATATTCTAGAATTATTAAGATAACTATCCAATGCAGTGACATCAGCGCCAGACTCCGGAGCGAAGGTTCCCGAGTTTGAAGCCAGTCGGGCCGCACCTGGGCACGCTTTCCATCCGTGCCAGGTTGAGTGTCGAGCTCCCAACTCGGCCTCGTAAAAAAAAGACTGCGCTGTGAGAAGGACGTGGGGGACCACTCACAGAATCTTTCCTCCAAGACAACCACTTGAAAAAGTGGTCACCGAGGCTCTGGCAGAGTATGGCTCACACAAAAAAAATCCAATAATTAGTGTCAACAAGCATTTGTTAGCATCCTTATATAGTCTTGATATGCATAGTGACCTTGTGACCCAGGCTTGAACAGAAAGTCTGTACATAGGGGAGTTGTGCTTTCAAGGGCCACGTTCAGCCTAGGTGACTGGTCTTTGTCTGCACATTGTCCCTGTTCACTTATCATCTTCTCTCTTGCCTTACTGAATTTCCACACAGGTACATGGAATATCACCACACACACTTTTCCTCCAAGTCACAGTCCACCCTGACTTTGAAATATTTTGTCAGCAACACACACAGAATGCTGGAGGAACTCAGCAGGCCAGGCAGCATCAATGGAAAAGAGTGAACAGTTGGCGTTTTGGGACAAGACCCTTCATTGGGACTGGAGGAAAAAAGACGAGTAAGAAGGTGGGGGAGGGGAGGAAGAAGGTGGGGGAGGGGAGGAAGAAGGTGGGAGGAGGGGAGTAAGAAGGTGGGGGAGGGGAGTAAGAAGGTGGGGGGAGTGTAGGAAGAAGTGCAAGGTGGTAGGTGATGGGTGAAATGGGGAGAGGGTGAGGGGTGAAGTAAAGAGCTGGGAAGTCAATTGGTGAACGAGATAAAGGGCTGGAGGAGAGGGAATCTGATGGGAGAGAGCAGAAGGCCATGGAAGAAAAGGAAAGGGGAGGAGCATCAGAGGGAGGTGATGGGCAGGTAAAGAGATAAGGTGAAAAAGGGAAATGGGAATGGGGAATGGTGAAGGTGAGGGGGTGGGGAGGGGGCATTACCGAGAAGTCGACGTTCATGCCATCAGGTTGGAGCCTACCCAGACAGAATATGAGGTGCTGCTCCTCCACCCTGAGCGTGGCCTCATTGCAGCAGTAGAGGACCATGGACTGACGTGTCGGAATGGGAATGGGAAGTAGGATTGAAGTGGGTGGCCACTGGCAGATCCTGCTTTTTCTGGCAGACAGAGCCTAGGTGCTCAGTGAAGCAGTCTCCCAATCTACATCGGGTCTCATCCATATACAGGAGGCCACAGCAGGAGCACTGGATACAGTAGATGACTCCAACAGACTCACAGGTGGAGTGTCGCCTCACCTGGAAGGACTGTTTGGGACCCTGAATGGTAGTGAGGGAAGAGATGTAGGGCAGGTGTAGCACTCGTTCCGCTTGTGAGGACGAGTGCCAGGAGGGAGATCGGTGGGGATGTGGCAGAGGCAGAAGAATTGAGAGAAGGGGATGGCATGTTTACAGGTAACAAGGTGGGAAGATGTGTAGTCCAGGTAGCTATGTGAATCAGTAGGTTTAGAAAAGATGTCAGTAGATAAGCTGTGTCCAGAGATTGAGACTGAGAGATCGAGAAAGGGGAGGGAGGTGTCGGAGAGTCGATGAGGTCCGCATAGGTACAGGAAGCAGGCATTGACGTAGCATAGGAAAAGTTGGGTGATACCAGTGTAGGCTTGGAACATAGACCATTCCACGTAGCGGACAAAAAGGTAGATTCAGCTGGGACCCATGTGAATGTGAGTGTCCCTGGCTACACCTTCTGTTTGAAGGAAGTGGGAAGAGCTGAAGAAGAAATTATTGAGAGTGAGGACCAGTTCCACCAGATAGAGGAGGGTGATGGTGGAAGGGTATTGGTTGGGTCTGGTGTCCAGAAAGAAACGGAAAGCTTTGAAGCCTTCCTGATAGGGGAGGAAAGTGTATAGGGACTGCAAATAGTGAAAATAAGCTGATCGGGGCCAGGGAACTTGAAATCATTGAAAAGATCAAGAGTGTGTGAAGTGTCATGGATGTAGGTAGGAAGGGACTGAACCGGCGGGGATAAAGCTGAGTTGAGGTATGAAGATGTAAGTTCAGTGGGGCAGGAACGAGCAGAAATAAGGCGGGAGGAGAAGATGGCGGCGTGACGCAGCACGTGCAGCCTCTCCGGTGAAATGATATCGTATTTGTTAAATAGGGGCCGTGCACAATTCTGATTTGATGGAGACAGACGTGGGAAGCATGGAGGAACATCTGGAAAATTTCTGAAATGCCCAGTTCGCTGCCGCTGCTAATGTGTGATCGAGAATCTCGGAGGGAAGGCCCCAAAATCCCCGGCTTTGCCTGCTGCTGGTGACTGAGGCTGGGGTCGAAGCGCTCGGCAGAGATGGTGCTTGGTACTTGGTGTCGGAGGCCTGGTTGGAGGCTCGAAGTTTTCGGACAACTCAGAGTTGGACTGTGGTCGGGCATGGCAGGGAGAGTTTTCTTCCTTCTCCCGTCTGTGTGAGATGTGGGACTTTCGAGAGACTTTGAACTTTTTTACAGTGCCCATGGCCTGTTCTTCATCAAGTTACGGTATTGTTGCACTGTTGTAACTATATGTTATAATTACGTGGTTTTTGTTAGTTTTTCAGTCTTGGTCTATCCTGTGTTTCTGTGATATCACACCGGAGGAATATTGTATCATTTCTTAATGCATGCATTACTAAATGACAATAAAAGAGGACTGCGTGTCCTCATGATCTAAAAAAATATTGGGTCCATCTGGACAGACAGGTTTGTGGATCTTGGGTCGGAGGTAGAAACAGGAGGTGCGGGATATGGGAACTATAAGGTTGGTGGCAATGGATGGGAGATTCCCAGAGTTAATAAGGTCAGTGATGGAGTGGGAGACAATGGCCTGGAGCTCCTTAGTGGGTCCTGTTCGAGAGATAAGTAAGAGGAGGCGTCCGAAAATTGTTGCCTGGCCTCAGCCAGGTGGGAGTCAAACCGCCAGACTGCTACAGCGCCCCCCTTATCTGCAGGTTTGATGGTGAAGTTAGGATTAATACAGAATGAGTGGAGAGCACTATCCACTTTCCACTGACAAAGCATTTTGTCAGTCCTTTAATGTCACTGGCTTTCATTCTTGAAATGCCCTGCCGTTCAGCACTTTGAAAGCACCTTCACCAGAGGAGTCACAGAGTTCAAGTAATTCATCATCACCACCTTCAGTCAAATCGGAGATGTCCAGACCCTCCAACAAAGAGCACTACTTAATCAGCCAATGATATTGAAGACTTCTGTTGGATGCAAACTTGCAAGCACTTTTAATTAATGCATGAAATGGCATTCAGAATACAAAGTTAGAATATTCCTAAAAGAATTCACAAGCAGCATAAGTAAAAATACTTTTTATGACCGATTAGTTTCCTAGCAGTAATTATAGTTCAGTAAGCCATTGAAATTCACCCACGCCTCTTGTAACCAGAATATTTCTCTTGTGTCTGTTTCAAAAACACTTGAGGTTCTGTCAGTTCATGTGGTTTCCCTTGATCCTGTTCCTGGCAAGTATACATCATGAACACATTGGGTCAATGACAAAGCTCACCAAGCTATCTTCACAATAAAATTTACTAAACTTACAGGCAGCTTCACAAAGTCAGAACACTCTGTTCATACTGCAAAGTCCAAACAATGCAAAAGAAGAACGTTTGAAATAGCTATCACCCTGGACACATTACTTATGATAGTGCCAGTAGCAGAATTACTGTTGTATATTTAACTCTAGAATGCAAACAAGTACGAGGTTTTGCACTTCAGAAGGACCAACCAGGGTTAGGTCTTACACAGTGAACAGTCGGGCACTGAGGAGTGTGGTGGAACAAAGGGATCTGGGAATACAGGTCCATAATTCCCTGAAAGTGGCATCACAGTTACATAGGGTTGTAAAGAAAGCTTTTGGCACGTTGGCATTCATAAATCAACAGTTTTGGCCACCAGTCTACAGGAAAGTTGTCAATAAGGTTGAAAGAGTACAGAGAAAATTTACAAGGATGTAGCTAGACTGGAGGACCTGAGTTATAAGGAATGATTGAATAGGATAGGATTTTATTCCTTGGAACGTAGAAGATTGAGATAAGATGTGATACAGGTACACAAAATTATGGAACTATGACTAGAGGTAACGGATTAAGGGTGGAGGGTGAAAAGTTTAAGGGGAGCATGAGGGGAAATTTCTTCACTCAGAGGTTTGTGAGAATATAGAACGAGCTGCCAGAACAAGCTCAATTTCAACACTTAAGAGAAGTATGGATGGGTAGGTGGATGGTAGGGGAATGAAGGGCTATGGTACCAGTGCAGGTCGATGGGAGTGGGCAGTTTGAATAGGTTGGCACAGACTAGATGGGCCAAAGGGCCAGTTTCTGTGCTGTAATTTTCTTTGACTCTGGCTCTATATAGTATATGCACTTTATATCTACTTGTACTTCTACAGAATACATTTTTATCTGTTGATATTATTAATATTGTGTAAACATTATTTTATGCTCTGTATGTGATATATGTACTGCATATTGTACCTTGGTTCCTGAGGAATGGCATTTAGTTGTATACAGTTGTTGTACATTTCAGTGACAATAAACTTGAACTCGAACTTGAAATACGAGTATGACAAAGCAATTTGAATAGATTGTTGGCTTCCTGTACAGGGAAAGGTTACATTAAAGGTGACAATTAACAATCATCATATACTGAAGGTCAGACACTGGAGAAGCCAGTTAAGGTTCAAACACCTCCCCTCTCCCAATCTCATATCCTCTAACTCACACATGGCCAAGAATATTTGTTGCAACCATTGTATCCAATTTACAAACCCCCATCTTCAGATTTAGGGAATTATCAGAAGGAAATGTATTTCTGGCCTGTAGACCAGGAGTAATAGCTTGACTGCTTCTCTTTCCTGATTGCTCTCATGATATTAAATGGGATCTGGTTTCCCTGGATCAAAAACATTTAAATCCTAGGCTCACGGGAGTGCAGAATCAGAACCTTCACCTGGCTTTATCCCTGTGAAGATCCAGGGGTTTTGTAGCAAGAGGGGGTGATGTAACCTGCGACCCTTTTATACCAGGTTGAGAACGAGACCATAGGACCAAGCTCGACTTACGGTATTCCTGCGTGCAGGCAGTGGCAGAGCCGATGGTGTAGCCGATCTTGCTGTAGCAATTATAGCAACCATTCTTCTTTGAATCCTTAGCGTGAATGGTGAGGCGGTAATGTCTCTGCGGTTCCAGACCCCCAAACTCCAACTCTGTCAGTACACGAGCAACGTTAGACTCCGTCCCCACAGCCACCCCCCCAAAAAACATCCATACGGACACGCATCCCACCAAGGTGCAACACAGAGCGTCATAGGAAGTCATTCCTGCCTGTGGCCATCAAACATTACAACTCCTTCCTTGGAGGGTCAGACACCCTGAGCCAATAGGCTGGTCCTGGACTTACTTCCTGGCATAATTTACATATTACTATTTAATTATGTATGGTTTTATTACTATTTAATTATTTATGGTGCAACTGTAAGGAAAACCAATTTCCCTCGGGATCAATAAAGTGTGACTATGACTATATGGGTGTTTATCCAAAGGGAACACTGGAATACACATGATCTGCAGAAAAGAGGCACTGTCACATGTTGACCTTGGCAATGGCAATGGTGTGTCCTCCCTAAAGTAGCTCAAGGTCAAATAAAATGCCAAGGTTGTAAATAGTCTGGTTCAGGGTCAGGCAGTTCCCAGAAAGACTGAAGTCCAGGGTGCGAAAACAGAATTCATGACAGCCCTCGAAACAATGTCTCCAGGCTGCCAGCATTTAGTTGAGATAGTGTTTCTGGTCCAGGAACTCACTTGGTTGGAGGAAATTTCGGGACGTCGGGAAAAATGATCTGAGCTTGTGTCAAGGTTGCCAGAGGGGGCTGTGAAGAAGAGTTAGCATCATCAGAGTGCATGTTCAACCTGACACTGTGCGTTCGGACGACGCGGCCAAGGGGGTCCATGTGTGGGGATGAGCAGCTGCAGGGGGACCGGGGGGAGACTGGAAGAGGCACAATTGCACGTGACTCTCTGCTTGTGATCAGATAGGCAAGAAGGAACCAGATGACTGTGTCGCTGTGATGCTGGAAGAGAACGTGGTCACCGCAACAAAGGCTGCAGGCAGATCAAAGCGGGATGAAGAGAGAACCAACCCAAAAGGTCGACAATTCCTTTCTTCTCACAGGTGCTGCCTGATCTGCTGATTTCTTCTGGCAGATTGCTTGCTACCTTCCTCACAGCCGCGTTGGCAGTCATTAATATCTTTCGTTGGATAGGAGCAATTCAAACAAGGCACCATGGAAAAGAGAGTTAAGAAGGAAGGGAAGATAGGGTTGGGTGGGAATTTGCAAGAATGAACGTGGCTGGAAGTTTGTCATGTTATTAGAACAGAGAGAAGGAGATACTAGGGGGTCTGCCCATCCAAATGATGCACGCCTGACGCAGGTCATGAAGAAGCGGGGGTGGAAATGATTGGATATGACTGGGTCAACTGAATGACTACTACCTGTGGACTGATGACGTCCCGTCTTCCTCCTGAATTGCTGGTGCTTCATCAATTGGCATGTTCTGTGCTGTATGGTTTCTGTTGACACCAGCTCTAGAAAGGCACAGTAGAAACTGACGTTGTGAGGAATCCAGGAGGCTTTCAAGGTGTGGTTATCAACAGCCGTAAGGTTTAAGTCCGGGATGCCTATGAGGGAGAGTGAAACGCTTGTCAACACTAACATTAGCTACTGAGTACACGACCAACAGCACAAACCAGGAAGGTATGTAAGCAGCACACACAACACGCTGGAGGAACTCAGCAGGTCGGGTCGTCAGGACAGGTCCTGATGAAGGGCCTCAGCCCAAAACGTTGACTGATTGTTTCCACGGATGCTGCCCGACCTGCTGAGTTCCTCCAGCGTGTTGTGAGTGTTGCTTTGACCCCGGCATCTGCAGAGTATTTTGTGTTTAGGTAAGTAAGCAGCATAGTTCAAAATTACACAAAGGTACAAAAAAGTACAAATGGCGTGTTTACATGATCATGACTGTCTAATAAGTTGAAGTCACCCTCACCACTGCAGCACAGTAGCGTAGTGGTTAGCACAACGCTTTACAGTACCAGCGACCCAGGTTCAATTCCCGCCACTGCCTGTAAGGAGCTTGGGTGTTCTCCTTGTGACTGTGTTTCCTCCCACAGCTCAAAGACTTACCAGTCGGTAGGTTAATTGGTCATTGTAAATTGTTCCACGATTAGGCTAGGATTAAATTGGGGGATTGCTGGGTGGTGTGGCTCGAACGGCCAGAAGGGTCTATTCCGTGCTGTATCTCAATAGATAGATCTGGAATCAAAATTGTGATCTTTTCTAAACTGCCCCTTATGTAAGTCATTGCCTCCTTACAAAAGAGGCCAACACTATCAAGAACTCTTGGTGTGGGCTTAAAAATGCTCTGTACATTGTATCAAGACTTCTCAAGTACACCTCTGCCTTCGCAGAATAGAATTCTATTCGCATTCCTAATTACATGCTGTACCTATATGCTAACCTATTGTGTCTCACACACTAGATCACTTACTCAGATCCCTCTGTGCTGCTCTAAGTTTCTACACTTAAAGAAACATTCTGCTTTCCTGTTCTTCCTACAAGTGCATTTTCCCAATAAATTGTCCAACCACACACTTGTAAACTTTAAGTGAGATGTCAGAGTCTGGCATACCAACTCTGACCAGAGACTGCAGAGTTGTCCAAGCCAAGAAACATCACCTACAAGGAATGGCCAGTGTGGCCTGGGTGATGGTCCCCTTAACCCTGACATTTAGGCATTTGGCATCAATTGCTGTTTGGAGTTGGAAATGTTCCACTTTAGGGGATGTGATGCACATGAGTCTACAGTGAAGCTTCCTCACCAAGTGACATGTCAAAAAAATATAGTGATATCAGATCCTAAGACTTGTTTAACACACACAAAATGCTGGAGGAACTCAGCAAGTCAGGCAGCATCCGTGGCGGGGAATAAACAGTTAATGTTTTGGGCCAAGACCCTCCATAGATGCTGCCTGACTTGCTGAGTTCCTGTAGAATTTTGTTTGTGTTGCTCAAGTGTTCCAGCATCTGCAAAATCTCCTGCGCCTGAGACTGGTTCCACCACTTTGCTTTCATACCTTCGGGCTGAGCAGCTGGAATGAGGATGGTTTCAGTTGGTGAGGTGCTCCCTCTGTTAAAGGCAAAAATGGAAACTTTGCATGCAGCGAGGGAGATCATAGTATGGTATGTCGTGTTTTTCTGTTTGGTGGAATAACCAGTCATGTTGATTGTCCATTCGAAAGTAAGTTTGTAGCCTGCGACTTTGACATCACTCGGGGCCTGAAGAAACAAATTTGTTGTTTTTATTAATTTATGGAGATCCAGTGCGGAGCGGGCCTCTTCGGTCCCTTCGAGCTGCAGCGCCCAGCAAACCCCCAGTTTAACCCCAGCCTAATAATGGGACAATTTACAATGACTAATTAACCTATTGACCACTACATCTTTGTACTGTGGGAGGAAACTGGAGCACCCGGAGGAAACCCACACAGTCACAGGAAGAACATACAGGGAACGGTAGAAATTGAACCCAGGTCGCCTGTACTGTAAAGCATGGTGCTAACCACTACGCTACCATTCTGTCCCAGTACAGTGCAAAGTCACAAAAGTACTATAAATTACAAAATACCACTACGCTGTCGTGCCACGTTGTTCATGGGCAGAAGGTAAAACAAGATGCCAGAAATGAACAACACAGGAAGGATGTGACAGCATTTGAGAGGGCTCAGAGGGAACTTCTAAGGATATCGCTAAGGACAAGTGACAGCTGGAGCTGTGGTTGTTTAGACTCGAAGAAATAAGACAATTAAAGTGTATAGATTATGGGAGACATTGGAGATTATGGAGGGGGGGAAATGAAGGAACGCCCAGGGGGTAGGTAAAGAGGAAGGGTCAGGAACTAAGGGCACTTAGTTCCATCTGTTCATCTGTGAAAAAATTCACTCAATAAGTGACAATAATCTGGAATTCATCTCTGATGGGTTGGAGAGGCAGCAACCCTCACCACATTAGGAAAAGCCTGGAGACCATGAACAGTGCTTACCCGCAAGAATGAGGAACAAGACCCGGTATGTGGGATTTATTTAAAATTTATTTCAGACAGTGGAGACTCAATGGGCAGAGTGGCCTCCTTCTGTGCTGTAAGTATAATGGATTGGATGATATGCATGGGAACATGGAGGAACTCATCCCCAACCCTGGCTCAGCAGTCCAGCACCACATCACCAAGTCCCTGATACTGAGGCGGGTGGCTGAACGGGACATGGGATACTATAGGCTGCACATCTGGACCTTAGGCTGAAAAGGCTGGACTAGAAGACATGGAGTGAGAGTCAAGAGTCAGCAATGGTAAAGGCAGCCCTTATCTGTAGTCACTGCTGTTCACTGTCTGAATCAGAACAACGTCACACTCAACGAACACTCAGCTGCTTAGAAGCATCTTGTTCCCCTTCACCACCTGATCTATGAATGGCTTAGGAACTCATGGACTCTTCTCCACTATTCCTGGTTTTTTTCCACATTGTCTATTTATTTATTTTATTTTTGTTGTAACTTATAGTAAATATTTTTATGACTTGTATTGGGGAGAGACAGCAGGAGGGGAGGGGAGAGGGAGGGAGAAGGGGAGAGGGAGAAAGGGGAGGGAGGGAAGGGGAGGGGAAGATTGGAAGGTGCAGGGGAAGTGGTGGGGGGGAGGAAATGAGGTCTCTGGGTGACACACTCACCTTCCACTTCAAATTGATCATCCGCCTACCCGGGCAGGGCTGCTTTTTGGCAAGTGTCCACTGCAAGTCCAAACTCTCGGTGATTGCTAGGAAATACGTGAAAAGAGCTTTGGAAAATCTTGGCCGGATGAGCAGCAAGAATAATTCACAGAACCAAAGACTCTTCACAAAGCTGAGATGAGTTTGCTGCATCACAACTTTCTGGTGGGTCAGGAGCTTCAGTGGGGTGGGGTATGGAGAGGATCTACTACTGACCCCAACCAAACCCCCTGAACAAGCATCACATACCCCCTCACTGACATTTCATGCTCCCCTTCCTGACCTTACACTGACCCCTCATTAACCCCTCACCATCAGACCCTTTACTTACACCCCTCCCTGTAAATCTGACTGGCAAATCCTCCCCTTATTGTATAGGTTTCTCACCTGCTGGTATAAAAGCAAAGTCACTCCATTCACTCCAGATGTTTTGATGAATCCTGCGAATCTGGAGATAATATGGAGAGGGCTTGTCCAGCAGGATTGTACAGTTCTCTGAGAACAGGAACACCATAAAAAAACAAAATGATCACAAGGAGAAGTACCATTGAAGAGCCACCCCCTCAACAAAATCCATCCCTCAGCCCAAACCCCAGCAAGAGCTTTACACACTACAGTCCTATGGCTCCCATGAATCTGCTCTCTCCGCCTGTTACCCTTTCATCAAACCCACACACTTGTTCATATCTTTCCCATTAGAACACCTCTCTCTAGGTCCCTTACCACCTCACTGAAGCTGCTCCCTCCTGACCCTTACCTCTAACACAAAATACGCTCCCTCTAATCACAAATCTTTCTATTGATGTCCCGTTCTCTTGACTCCTCCCCCTCTCATGAACTTTTCCACAGAAGCCCCTGCCTGCTATCCTTCTTATCAAAGCTTCTCCCTCAGCACATACCCCTCCTAGTGAACCCTCCGTCGAATACCCTTCCTCAGGGCTGAGGTAAGCTTCTTCTCCAGTTTGGCTCCCTTGCAACCCTCCTGTCTGAACTGTAAACAGTCAGTGATGATGTCAACCCATTGACATCGCTCCAGCCTTACCATAAGTCTTCTGTTCACTGGAGCTGCAGTTTATCTGTAAGGAAAGAACAGATTAAACCTACTCACTTCGAAAACGGGATGAAATGATGGAGACACAACATCTTGCAGATGTTGGAATATGGAAAAAACAATCTGCTCGAGGAACTCTGCGAAGTCAGGCAGCATTTCCTGCACCAGGTCTCATAGAAATGTCAGTTATCAGTTGGTGCTTGACCTGCTAAAGTTTGCCTATAGCTCGGTTTGCAATAAACAGATTTAGCCATTAAAACCATTTGAGTTTAACTTCTGAACTATGAATGAAAATAATACCCAAATGAGTATATACAATAGATAGATAGATAATAGAGGGATGGAGAGATGGATAGATAGGTAATAGAGGGATGGAGGGATGGATAAACGGATAGATAGATGGGTGGATAGATAATGGAGGGATGGAGGGATGGAGAGATGGAGAGATGGGGAGAAGGATAGATATATACATACATACATATCTGGAGTCAATGCAATGTAGATCGTGAGATCACTTCCTTGGTTGTGGATTTATCCAGTGATGGAACAGTGAATAGGATTGGCCCTTAGCAAAGAGCATCAAACAGTACAGCACAGTACAGGGCCATCTTCCTCGATTGTCTACCAACCTTTTAACCTACTCTAAGATCAATTTAACCCTTACCTCCTACATAACTTATTATCCACATGCCTTTCCAAAATCCTACACCAACACCCCTGGTAGCACATTCCACACACCGATCATTCTCTGTATAAAAAAAAAACTTACCTCTGACATCCCCCCCGCCTCATACTTCCCTCCAATTGCTTTAAAATTATGCCCACTTGTATTAGCCTTTTTCTGCTTTGGGAGAGAGTCTCTGGCTGTCCAATGGATTTACGCCTCTCATCATCTTGTACACCTCTACTCAGTGGAGTTTAGAAGAGTGAATGGGTTTTCTAGGAGGTTTCCTCAGGCTAGAACCTCAAGGCATATCTCAGGATAAATTTAAGATTGAGATAAGGAATTTCTTTCTTTACTTAGAGGCCGGTGAGCCTCTGGAATTACCCGTGCCAGAGCTGTGGAGCTGTGTTGCTGAATGTAGTCAATGCTGAAATCTGGATACTTTGGAAATTAAAGAAATAAAGGCATTTGGCAGGAATGTGAACATAAGGCACAGGAATTGTCATGATCTAACTGAATAATGAATTCTTGCCCTTTAATCCCAATGTTCTTTTGTCTAAATATAGGCTTTCTAAATGTACCACTCTAATGGCAAGTGTGATGAAATGGGGGCATTGGACCTTTTCTCTCCATTGACGATGTTCCTAAGCTCACATTGCAAATAGTTGTAAACCCAAAGATATAAAGTCACAGAGATGTTAATGCCAGGGCATTTCATGGGTCATTGCCCTGGGCGCCTAACCCTACAGCTAATCCTTGCTGTTCCTGCTTTGGGAGTAAGTTTTAATCATGAGCTTCCAGGTTTGGGAGGGGTGGATATCTCCGAGACACAAAGAGATGCTGCAAGTGCTGGATGTCAGTATCTCCAACTACATCCAAGAGATGCTGCCATGCTGACTTTGCTTTAGGGTACGTCTGAAAGGTGGTCAGTCCAGGACAGAGGAGCCCATTCCTACCTGTTTCCACTCCGTAGTGCCCTTGATTTGATAGCGAATCTCATTGAAAATCCTCTTCACTCTTGGTTTTGCCCAACTCAGTATGAGTAGCCCTGCCGACCTTCTCAGGTTTACTTCCTTGATTGACAGAGTCTTTAACTTAACTGAAACAAGAGCGAGGGTTAGCACAGATAAAGTCCATCGATAAAGGCCACATTCTTTATGATGAAACTTCTTACTTTCCAGATCCAAGCTCCCTCCGCTCATTAATTTAGAAATTTAGGAGATAATTTGGCCCTTTGATTCCTTGTGTTAGAAGCTGCAGCAGCAGGGGAGGTGGGTCAGGTTGGGCCACCTAATGCAGCACAGACCATTCCTGAGACTTCCATGGATCAAAGAACAATTTGTCATGGAGACTAAAGAGGCTGCAGACGCTGGAATATGGATCAAAAGCAAACTGCTGGAGAATTCAGGGTCAAGCAACATCTGTGGAGGCAAAGAGTTGGTTGGTCTTTTGGGCCAACAGGCAGCACAAGGAGTCTCAAGACCTAAATCCTTGACCATCCTTCTGCCTCCATAGAGCCGCTGACTTCCTCCAGCAGCTTGCTTTCTTTTTCAGCAACAATTTTCTGGAGACATTCAGCTGATCGGGTATCACCTGTGGGGAAAAAGGAACTGTTGATGTTTCAGGCCTAAGCCCCGCACCAGGACTGGTATTTGACAATGGCATACCATCATTCCAACAATCCTGATTGAGAAGCTGAAGAACCTGGACCTCTGTACCTCCCCCTGCAATTAGATCCTCAACTTCCTATCCGGAAGACCACAATCTGTGCAGATTGATGATAACATATCCTTCTCGCTGATCATCAACACTGGCGCACCTCAGGGATGTGTGCTTAGCCTACTGCTCTACTCTCTTTTTACACATGACTGTGTGGCTAGGCATAGCTCAAATACCAACTATAAATTTGCTGACGATACAACCATTGTTGGTAGAATCTCAGATGGTGACGAAAGGGTGTAGAGGAGTGAGATATGCCAACTAGTGGAGTGGATTCACAGCAACAGACTGGCACTCAAAGTTAGTAAGATGAAAGAGCTGATTGTGGACTTCAGGAAGGGTAAGACGAAGGAACACATACCAATCCTCATAGAGGGATCAAAAGTGGAGAGAGTGAGCTGCTTCAAGTTCCTGGGTGTCAAGATCTCTGAGGATCTAACCTGGTCCCAACATATTGATGTAGTCATAAAGAAGGCAAGACAGCGACTATACCTTATTAGGAGTTTGAAGAGATTTGGCATGTCAACAAATACACTCAAAAACTTGTAGAGTTGTACCGTGGACAGCATTCTGACAGGCTGCATCACTGTCTGGTATGGGAGCTACTGCACAGGACCAAAAGAAGCTGCAGAAGGTTGTAAATCTAGTCAGCTCCATCTTGGGCACTAGCCTACAAAGTACCCAGGACATCTTTAAGGAGCGATGTCTCAGAACAGCAGCGTCCATTATTAAGTACCTCCAGCACCCAGGTCATGCCTTTTTCTCACTGTTGCCATCAGGAAGGAGGTACAGAAGCCTAAAGGCACACATTCAGTGATTCAGGAACAGTTTCTTCCCCCCTGCCATCCGATTCCTAAATGGACATTGAACCCTTGGACACTACTAATATACAGTATTTCTGTTTTTTACACTTTTTTTAATCTATCCAATATACATATACTGTTATTTGTTTATCTATTCATTTATTTATTTATTATTACTTTTTTTCTCTTCTATATTATGCATTGAATTGAACTGCTGCTGCTGTTAACAAATGTCATGTCACTTGCCGCTGATTCTGATTCTGAGTAGTCCTGAAACATTGACCGTTCCTTTCTCCCTACCGACGCTGCTCGAGCCGTTGAATTCCTCCAACAGATTGCTTGTTGCATCGGATTCCAGCATCTGCGGTCTGCCATGCCTCTACCTTCTGCAGCAGTCTGCCACTCTAGCAGTGACTGCAGAGCTTTGTGGCAATTGCTAAGCAGAATTGTTACATGCCATAAGGCTGACCAGACCTGAGACTCTTAGATATTGACTCATGAATTTCTGAGGCACAAACAGTATCTTCCCAAAAAGATGTTACCTGTCCCCTTCAGCCTCTGCCCCACTGGACCCAGACATCCTTCCCCTGTCGTCCAGTCTGAGCTATACAGATTAATGTTGGCCAGACGTTCATATGCCAGTGCTGGACACTGCCCACAGGTGCAGAATCTCAGTGCAATAGAGTAGAGCTGATTTATGAACTAGGCAAAAATCTCTTGGATATAGGGAATATACAGATCTCTCCAACTATTAAGGACAACAAATTCATCACTAGGATCCAGCCCAGGGATCTGGAGGTCAGAGTCAAAGAGAAGAAGAGACCAGTCTCTCCAAATATCAGAAGCGCATTTGCCAGAAAAGAGAAACTCACTTTCAGCCTGCTCTGGCACCACATACAGCTTTTCTGACTTCATCTTGGTGTTACCATTTACTGTCTCGACCCAGAAGGTCAGGTTCTTGTTCATATAGAGATTGTCACGCTCCACAATGTAGGAGGTTTTATTTCCCACCTCAAATGACCTGCATGTCTTGCACGTGTCACAGCTGTGGGAAAAAAAAACACACAAAGAAACGGCAAGGTTAAAAAAAAAACACAGGAAGAAATGAATCAACACATGTCGTTAGCAACCGGTAACCATTAATGGCTTTTACTGAGTCACAAATCTCACTTCTCAACCGGCTGGGCAGATTACTCCAGACTTACCAACCTGTAGGAACCACAATCACGTAAATTCCTGTGAAATGGGGGTGACTGGGAACTGGCTGAGTCAGCACAGACTTTGGGGTGGTGGGACTCACTCACCAGTAGCACAGCCGGTACCCTGACAGATCCTTCCCTCTCTTCCATGTGCAGTTGAATGGCTTATTCTCCTCGCTCCACTCTCTGAAACAGATCAGACCCGAAGGTGCATATGGGCTCCCTGTAAAATCAGCGACAAAGAATTAGTGCAGAGACATAGAACTAGCATCTGCTTTTAACCTTCACTGCATGTGGGATCGGACACACAATAGTTGTGGAAGGCTGTAAAACCAGACAGCTCCATCATGGCACAAGCATGCAATGTCTCAAGAAGGTGGTATCCACCATTAAGAACCCGCACCGTCCGGGCCATGCACTATTCTCATTACTACCAGCAGACACTACCTCCCCAAAAAGATGTTACCTGTCCCCTTCACCCTCTGCCCCACTGGACCCAGACATCCTTCCCCTGTCGCCCAGTCTGAGCTAAACAGATTGATGTTGGCTGGAGGTTCATATGGGGTGTCAGGGAGGGGTAGCTACTCTGGTGGGGGATCATGTCATGTCCTTTTCAAGGCAGTTAGTCCACCCTTGGTCCCCACCTGGCACTCAGCTCTCACCTGTGGCTCCCTGTAGCCGTTTACATGCAACAGCGGACACACCCCGGGCAACGGCTTCGACAAGCCGGCTAAACCAGGTGAGGGTAGCCGACGGGTCTCAAACCCTCGGTGAGATAGGGAGTTGTCTATCCCAGCATGTGAAGACAGACTCCGGCGGATTGAGCGGACGAGACCAATGGAAGCTCCAACGGTCAAGAAGGCGGTCTCTGCAAGCGTCGTGGAACGTGTAGGGCAGGACAAGACACAGAAGACGTCCTGGTCATCCACTGCGCCTAGTCCCATCTCCAGCCGTCTCGACTCTGTCTTGCCATTGGTTCCAGATGGGAATTGGGAAGAGAGAGTGAGGCTGACGCTGCGCAACTCTCCCCCACTTAAATCCAAATCACGCGCTAGTCTCGACACCATCATAATGGTGTCGAGGTCCTCATCGACGTTGACGATGGACAAACACACATACCAGCAGAGAGGAGCTACAGGAGACTGAAGACACACACTCAATGCTTTAGGAACAGCTTCCTCCCCTCCGTCATCAGATTTCTGAACGGACCACGAACCCATGAACGTTACCTCAATATATTGCTCCCTTTTTGCACTGCTGATTATTTTTTTGTGTTTCTTAATGCAACCTATAGTAATATTTTTATTATTGTGTCTTGTACTGTACCGGCATCGCAAAGCAACAAATTTCACAACATACGTCAGTGGTAACGTGGAAGAAAATGAAGCCCGAGAATTAACAAAATCACGACAATAGCAGGGAAAGAAGCAGATGGGGTCTGTCTGCTCGTACTAATTAGCATTAAGTCCCGTAAGAAATGAAGAGCTGATAACACACGGATGTTGTGTGTCAGGAGGACCCCTAAGCCCTTAAGGCTACATGACTAATGACTTGGTTTCTTATAATCATTGAGGAGGAACTATTGGCCTTCAAGGCTACAGGACCCATGCGGTCATGGGGAGTACAAACGGTGAAGGTTGAAAGCCTCCAGAACCTTGTCAATAAGGTCTAAGCAGAAACTCGACCCCTGAAAACTACCTTACTGCATGTACTGTAAGATATAGAAGACCATGCTTGTGCTTGCTTTAGCAGAGTCAAAAATCAGAGACCATGCTCACGCAATAACATAGTTCAACCCAATACCAGGATTTGTGTCTTTATTTAAGTCTAATTGGCAACAATAAATTTCTCAGACAGATAATAAACCTGATACTGATTTGGATATGACCACCTCTGGCCAGATATGCATGGGAAAACTCCATCCAAATCATTTGCTGCTTCCAAGTTCATTTCATACCCAGAGATTAAGATTTGAGATTGTCGCCGTCAGACTGGTGGTGTTGAGGTAGGGCTGAACTGTTGGGAGGATGACTGGATTGCCGGGGGAAGGTGGTATTGGTCACACTGCTGACGCATTGATATTGGTACTGGTTTTTTATTGCCATGTGTGCCAACATACAGCGAAAAGCTCGCCTTATACAGATCAATTCATTGCACAATGCGGTGAGCTGGAGTAAGTCAAACCAATGACAATAAAGAATGAAGTGTAAAAGCTACTGAGAAAGTTCAGTGCAGGCAAACGATGAAGTGCGAGGTAGATTGTGAGGTCAAGAGTCCATCTTGTCCGTTCAGGAGTCTGATAACAGTGGGAAGTAATCTGTTCTTGAGCCAAGCGCAACGTGTTTTGTACCTTCTTCCTGATAGGAGGGGGAAAAGAGAGAGTGTCTGAGGTGGATGGGGGGGGGGGGGGTCACTGCTTTACTGAGGCAGTGAGAAGCACAGACAGAACCCATGGAGGAGAGGCTGGTTCTTGTGATGTGTAGAGCTGTGTCCACAACTCCCTGCCCTTTCTTGCGGTCGCGTGCAGAGCAGTTGCCACGGGAACTGGTATTCCTACTGAAGAACTAAAAGTTAGCAGAGGGGAAATGCACAGCCTCAGCTCCCTAAAGTGGCCGCCGTATTTCTAAGAAGTAGGTAAATACAGTTGTGATAACCTGCTCCTCCTCATCCTCCTCTTCTTCCCAGTGGTTGGACGTACACTGAGAAATTATCCACCCAGAGGCACAATGGACATGACCATCAACGCATGAGAACTCCATAAGACATATGTGGAGCCACGGTATCCACTATATGTTATCACTATAAGGAAAAGGTTCGCCCATCGTCATCGATGAAGACCTGGACACCATTATTACTTTTTACGAGGTCGAGTTGCGAGCTCGACACTCAACCCAGCACGGATGGAAAGCGTGCCCGGGAGCGTCCCGACTGGATTTGAACTCAGGAACCTTGGCTCTGGAGTCCGGCGCTGATGTCACTGTGCCACCAGCCGGCTTGATGGTGCCGAGACTGGCGCGTGATTTGGATTCAAGTGAGGGAGAGTTGCGCAGCGTCAGCCTCACTCTCTCTTCCCAATTCCCATCTGGATCCAGTGGCAAGACAGAGTCTAGACGGCTGGAGATGGGACTAGGCGCAGTGGATGACCAGGACATCTTCTGTGTCTTGTCCTGCCCTACACGTTCCATGACGCTTGCAGAGACCGCCTTCTTGACCGTTGGACCTTCCATAGGTCTCGTCCACCCAATCCGCCTGAGTCTGTCTTCACATGCTGGGATAGACAACTCCCTATCTCACTGAGGGTTTGAGACCCGTCGGCTACCCTCACCTGGTTTAGCCGGCTTGTCGAAGCCGTTGCCCGGGGTGTGGCCGCTGTTGCATGTAAACAGCTACAGGGAGCCACAGGTGAGAGCTGAGTGCCAGGTGGGGACCAAAGGTGGACAAACCACCTTGAAAAGGACGCAACCTGTTCCCCCACCAGAGGTGCTACCCCTCCCTGACTATAGTAACTATTTAACCAAGAAATTCTTTTAACCCCATCAATTGACAGGGAGATTGGAGCAAATTTGCTAGACAAAGATTAAGACCCTCACTGATGCTTGGGAATCCCTGGACAACGACAGCTCAAAATGGAGAAGGAACATTCAAGGTGGCACAGGGAATCTGCCCATTTATCAGGAGCTCGTGGAAACCGAGTGTGAACAGCAAAATGACCTTGGCATTGGCTGAGGTGCCCTATCACCTATCCAAAAGCACTTCCTGCCGCGCGGGTGACGGAATCTGCAGACCCCAGGGTGGCCTCATCAACCACCTCACGATCCACAGAACTGGAGTAGAAGAAGTCATCTTCAACTCTGGGAAGCAGTACATTGTTGTGCTTCCTACCACATTTTCAATGTGCACATGAGAAAGTTCTTAAATCTCCTTGGAACATCATACTTCAAAAACATGAAGACTGAGGGGCTGTGGCTGGGGTGAGCCTGACATCTTATCACAGGAAGGTCTTGGTAATACCAGACTGGGGTTGGACTGAGGTCAGACGTGAGTTGCTATGAAGCCGTGGTGATCAACGAATGCTGTTGGCAAAGACTTCAAGGAGTGCAGCAAGTTTTTGGAGTGGCGGGGAAAGATTTGGGAACAGCTTCTTTCCAACTGTGATAAGACTGCTGAACGGATCCTGACCCGGATCTGGGCCGTACCCGCCAAATATCTGGACCTGCCTCTCGGCTTTTTTGCACTACCTTACTTCCCATTTTTCTATTTTCTATTTATGATTTATAATTTAAATTTTTAATATTTACAAATTTTTACTATTTTTAATATTTAATATTTGTAAACCAGGGAGCGGGAAGCACAGAATCAAATATCGTTGTGATGATTGTACGTTCTAGTATCAATTGTTTGGCGACAATAAAGCATAAAGTAAAGCACAGACTCTATCTGGAGTCATAGAGTCGTTTGCTTATTTATTTATTTATTGAAATACATTGCAAAGTAGCCCCTTCCAGGTGCTGAATCCACTGTTATTTGTCATCTATATCAACGACCTGGATGATAATGTGGTTAACTGGATCAGCAAGTTTGCAGATGACACCAAGATTGGGGTGTAGTGGACAGCGAGGAAGATTATCATGGCTTGCAGCAGGATCTGGACCAGCTGGAAATTATTGGCTGAGAAATGGCAGATGCAATTTAATGCAGACAAGTGCGAAGAGTTGCACTTCAGCAGGACCTACCAGGGTAGGTCTTACACAGTGAATGATAGTGCACTGAGAAGTGTGGTAGAACAAAGG
Organism: Mobula birostris; assembly: GCF_030028105.1. Classification (NCBI taxonomy): domain Eukaryota; kingdom Metazoa; phylum Chordata; class Chondrichthyes; order Myliobatiformes; family Myliobatidae; genus Mobula; species Mobula birostris. Next base: position 24,761,906 of record NC_092395.1, on the reverse strand, counting down.
GATCTGGGAATACAGGTCCATAGTTTGTTGAGGGTGGCGTCACAGGTAGATAGGGTCATTAAGAGAGCTTTTGGCACATTGGCCTCCATAACTTAAAGTATTGAGTACCAGAAATGGGATGTTATGTTGAAGTTGTATAAAACATTGGTGAGGTCTAATTTGGAGTATTGCGTGCAGTTTTGGTCACCTATCTACAAGAAAGATGTCAATAAGGTTGAAAGAGTACAGCGAAAATTTACAAGGATGTAGCCAAACTGGAGGACCTGAGTTATAAGGAAAGATTGAATAGGTTAGGACTTTATTCCTTGGAATGTAGAAGATTGAGAGGAGATGTGATAGAAGTCTACAAAATTATGATGGGTATAGATAGGGTAAAAGCAAGCAGGCTTCTTTCACTGAGGTTGGGTGGGTCTACAACCAGAGGTCATGGATTAAGGGTGAAAAGAGAAAAGTTTAAGGGAACATGAGGGGAAATTTCTTTACTCAGAGAGCTGTGAGAGTGTGGAACATGCTGCCAGCACAAGCGGTGCATGCAAGCTCGGTTTCGATGTTTAAGAGAAGTTTGGATAGGTACATGAATGGTAGGAATATGGAGGACTACGGTCCTGGTGCGAGTCCATGGGAGTGGGCAGTTTAAATGGTTTCAGTGTGGACTAGATGGGCCAAGGGACCTGTTTCTGAGTTGTACTCCTCTATGACTCTAAGAAGACAATTAGAGAGTCACTGTAGATCTACAATATGAGGGACAACACCAGGAGAGAGGGGAACTGAAGCCTCGTGTGGGTGCAGAAAATCTGCTCTCCTGGTTTACACCTTAAATAAAAGGACCGGTTTCAAGAATAAACTTCATGAATGGTAAGATGTTCAGAAGTAAGGGAACATGGTCTTCGTTGGAATAAAGCCAACAGCATTGACAGAGCTCAACAGCTGAAAGTGTTACTCACGGTTATCATTACTCAGATCACAGAGACCACAGACTGCACAGATCAGCGGAAAACGCGACCTGGAGCACTTTAAAGCAAATAGGTGCATCCGTTTCTCAGAGTGAGTAATCCCTCTCTGCAGCTCCTGCACTGTAGCTCAATGATCTGTAAATCCCCCGACCCCAAATTTGAACAACAGCAAATGCTCCATTACCACGCAGTGATGCGAAGTGGATCCGTGCGGAGGTGCCCACGTGTTGCCTCACCCTGAGCTACACAACACCCACGCCTCATTCACAGCTTTCATGCCCAAAGTCGGTGGCAGAACCATTAAACAGGCCACCACCAGCAGACGTTTGCACCAACACTGGCAGGTGACTTTGCACCAATGTGTGGCTCAGAGAAACATGCAAAACACATAGGCAGACGCATACTAAAACATGACCACACTGACATCTGATCCATGTCAATACATGATTCTCACAGACACAGGACTCATATCAACATACAACACACACACACACCCTCCATCACTCTATCACCTCACACTCATTGACATGTAACTCAAGGTCACAAATAATCCAGACTAACATATCACTTATACTGTCACACAACTCACCAATACGTGCACTGACACACCACTCATACGGTATACAGTGCACACTTACACAACTCAGATCAAAATACTCACATCACATAACTCATGTCCGCACATGACTCTCATAACAGACTCGGGGCACACGCTTCACATTACAAACACACACACACACACGCACACACACTGACGCATGCTTCTCACTGACACAAAACACATCGAGACATGACTCGGATTGACTCACAGCTGACTCCACACGTATCTCATACCAACGCATCAACTGGACGAACACATATTACCACAAATCACGAGTCTAGCTGACATGAGTCTCGCCAATTCACAGGCCACTAACCTATAACACATGCAACACAACTTCATCAACACACAACGCACACCAATATATGATTCACAGCAACACACAAATCTCTTCAGTGTAAAATTGACACCAACGGATAATCTGCATCAATGCACGGGTCTCTCACTGACATACAACCTCCTCCAATGTACAACCAGCTCTCCAACGCACAATCCCCAGCAGTTCCTGAGTTTCCCGGAATTACCTCGGCTGGTGGTCTCGGTGGGAAAAGGTTCAAAGGTTCCTCCGCAACAAAAAGCAAATACAGACCAAAAAGGCCATCGCCAGCGATTACTCCAACTCAGAAAGGTGACTTCCACCAACGTAGAACATACACCGATGCATGGCTCAGAACAACACACAAAACACATAGACAGACACACAAACATGACCCCTACTGTATGAGAGCCGGACAAGGACAGCAAGAACAACACACAATCTGCTGGAGGAAGTCAGCGAGCCAAGCAGAATCTGTGGGAGGAAAGGAAATGCCAAGGCTTCAGGTCGAAACCATGCATCAGAACAAAGATGATGCAGTCCCATCCTGATGCAGAGTTTTGACCCGAAACATCGACTGTCCCTTTCCTCCCACAGATCCTGTTCAACTCATCCAGTTCCTCCAGGAGATTATTTGACGCTCCAGTAGCCACCATCTGCAGCTTCTTGTGTTTCAAGGGCTGCAAGAGGTTCTGACGTACATTCGGTCATACTCAATTGGAGGTCACCAAGCCCCAACTCCTAAGTGAACAGTTTCCTCAAGGCAAGCAGGAGTTATGTAGCCGGGGCTATTTAGCCCCAAGGACAGGCTCACCATGCACCAATTGTTCACTCTCTTCCTACCTGTTGTGACATTGCTGGATTCCTCATCTTCCTGACAGCGCTGACTAATCCCGAGAGTATCTGCAGAGTAAACATCGACACAGGTAACTTTTATCTCTTACTTTCACACTTTTTAGGGACCTGCATGTTTCTGGCAGGACCAGCAATTACTCAACCCTTCTCGCCCTTGAGAAGACGGTTGTGAATGGTTCAACTGTGTGGCTTGTTGTTTTAAGAGTCAGGAATCTCACAAAAACAGACTAGGAAAGGACGGTGGATTTCCTCTCCTGGAGACTTCAGTGTAGCATTCAGCAATACGTTATTATAGCACCAGCGACCCAGGTTCAATTCCACAGCTATCAGTAGGAGGTCAAGACAGTAGGTTCTCCCTGTGACTGTGTGTGTTTCCTCCGAGTGCACTGGTTTCCTCCCACATTCCAAATATGAAAGGGTAAGCATAGATTAGTAGGTTAATTGGTCACATGGTGCGGGCTCGTTGAGTCAGAAGGGCCTGTTACCATGCTGTATCTCTAAGTAAAATAAATTAATGTTTATTTTTGTGACAATCTGTCATTTGTCTCTTCATTGCTATTCAAAGGTTCATAGGTTCATTCTCCAGATAGCCATGAAACCAAGAAAGAAAAGAACACCAGCACCGTCATCAACCCGGAAATTGCCCTCCAGCTCACACAAAAAAACAAGAAAGATCGGGCAAAAACCACAGAATATGAAAAAAACTATAAGACTAAAATAAAAAGTCTATGGTCCAAGTCCACATCCAAAACACAGAAAACCTGGATATTCCATGAGACAGTTAAAACTAATTGTTGTTCCAGCTGTACAAATGTATTTAAATTTACAGTTGCCAGGGTGGGATTTGTACAAAGGTCTCTGGCTTGTTAATCCATGTATCTGGATTACTAATTCGATAATTTGACTGCTGCCCAACTGCTGTACCCACTATATCATTACCACCACGCTCCACAGGAGCAAGAAGAGCATCAAGCTGCAACCGTTCACAAAGTTAGCTCTCTCCCACCTTCTCAGATGCAATTAGATACAGGTACTAAGTGTTGACCGTGCTGGCAAGGACTGTGTCCCTAACAGAGATATCATCAGATACCCACAGACTCATTACTGAGACGTGAATTGGTAAATCCATCCACTCAACACTCATAACCTTCATTGCATTCTGACACCCAATGCCACTTAATGATTCCAGCCTGGAGCTCAACTGCAGATATCTATTATTCTGTATATAAAATAACTTGTATCATATTCCATTCTTTAACTCAAACCAAATATTTATTATTCTGTATACACACCCTACAGACCCACTGTTATTCTGTATGTAAACAATCTGAAACCTTCAAATATATTATGGCATGCAGCTCACACCCTGGTATCTGTTACTCTGTATATAATCCCCCTGAAGCTTTCAATCATATACCATGTAGTAAATTGTAACTCATTCCTGTGTACAGGTTATACTGCATATAAACCCCAATAATTCACAATTCCTTTATGTGGGCTTTCCATCTCACAACACCAGCAGCTGATTATTAGAGACCGAGTGAAAGTTTCGGGCAAAGAGAGGAAAATTAAAATGAAGGAAAAGGTGATGAAGATTAGCAAGGAGGTGAGAACTTTTATATGCACACTTCGCAGCCCAAGAGCAACATTAAAAAGTAAAATAACAACAAAGTGTTTAATAATTATTAGTGAGTTCTTAGTGTTGAATTAATATCGGTTGATGCAAAAGAGTTAGAGTCTGAATTTTATCATCCCCTTCGGGCAATCTGTATGAACTTTAACCTCCTCCTAAATTATGGAAGAACAAGTACAACATTGTGTGTTCAGAGATGCTTTTCTGCACTCCTCTGTTCTAATGCAGGGTTATTTGAGTTACTGTCGCATTCCTGTCAGCTTGGAACAGTCTGGCCACTTTTCTGCGACCTCTCTCCTGAACGAGGCATTTCCACTCACAGAACTGCCACTCACCGGATGTTGTTTGCTTCTCACAGCATCCTTTGTGAACTCTACAGAACTGTCGTGCGTGAAAATCCCAGATCAAAACACCCCATCTGGCACCAACAATCATTCCAAGGTCAAAATCACTTAGTTCACATTTATTCCCCGTTCTGATGTTTGGTCTGAACAACAACTGAGCCACTTGACCATGTCTGCATGCTTGCATGCATTGAGTTGCTGACCTGTGATTGGCCGATTAGATATTTGTATTAACGAACAGGTGTACAGGTGTACCCTATAATGTTGCCATTTAGTGTATATTGTGGGATTAAACGATTAAGGGAGAGCCTCTGCGTTCTAACAGCCCAGGTCCCAGCAAGAGACCACCTTGTGTGCTGATTCCAATCCTTGATCCCTGTGAAAGCTTCAGCTTATATATACAGCCAGTCACAGAGCCCAGGATAGATCCAGCCTCAGTTTATTATGAAACCCTAAATCCCAGCAACAAATTCTGCCTATGGATCAACATGCCTCCATTCATCAGTAACAATTATTCAATTTCAAGGTTATTATCCTTTCAATAATAATTTGCAAAATGATATCATCCATTTTCAAAAATCCTTCGCACTTCCTGGTGTCTTCATTCCAAATTTCACTGTACTTCTCTTTCAAGTATCTCTTTAACCTTGCAACTCATCCTGGATTAATTGCTTCCTTGCTATCTGGATATTTAATTGATATTTTATCCACCCTCAGATCCAAATAGTCCTGCTTGGCTGGCTGTTAATTTAGACATCATCCGTTCAGCACTGAGTGCCACCTCTCACCAGTCAGGCTTCCTAAATTCCAACAATAGCTTCTTGCACTGTCCCCGCTCTTTTCCAAATCTTGCCCGCAGTCTCGTCAGTTTACAGTCCACTTCCTCTTCTCGTTGAAATAGGGAGCCACCCTGGTCATGTTTAAACCTCCCGAAGTATCTTTCCTGGAGTTTTCATGGGAATGTTGAATGAACCAATATTATTACCCCGTTATTATTTATGTACGTTCTCTTAAGATATTACAGACTCTGCAAGCTGTCTCTTCCCTCCTCCCCACTGCCAATGTTCCAGTTTCCTCTTCTAGTCATCCTAATGTTCTTGTAATCATAACTTTGATTCCACTCCTCCATCTCTAAGATCACTGTGAAATATGGACATGGGCTTTAAACATACAACTTTTAGGAACACCCTTGAAAGAAGCACTTCCATACAGAACAGTACATTCAACAATATGAGCACCAGACAAACAAGGGAAATGTAGCAGAATATTGGTTAAGTTACTGAACTACAGTTCAGCAACTGCAAAGGTGAGAGTCAAATTTACATCTTATTTAAGAATCATCAGATTAATTCCCATTAAAAATGTAATATTAGTACAAATGACATAAAATTAACAGATGAGAGTTAAAGAACATAATGTCCCTCCAGGGGAGGAAATCTCCCATCCTTACTTGGTCTGGCCTGCTTGTGACTTCAGGCTGCAGTACTGAATGATGAACAGCCTCTAGAATGGCCCAGTGAGCAATCAGCTTAAAGCACAAATAGAGACGTACAAGATATGCTGGTCGTCCTGGTAAAAACCACAACTAGCAATTGTATTTTAATAACCTGTACAAAGCACACTGATACTAGGAGAGCGATGTGATGCTAACAATCTCCTAAACGTATTCTTAATCAAGCTATTAATGGGGTCCTTCCATGGGTGAAACAATCCTAACACACCATTCAAGAGCTTGTGGATTGCCTGAACACAGATTTGAAAAAGAACTCATCTATAAAATCTTGTGGTTATTTGATAAACTCTAAGTCTCTGCCTATATAAACCTCTTAACGTATTTTCTAATCTGATAATCCTCCACAGCTCTTGCTTTCACTTCTGGTGTGTGAGATACAAGACCACATGGCGATAGCAGCACATAGCACCCGGTTACCTTTGAAAAGCAGCATGGAGAAAGATATCAGCAGAAACAAGACCATTTCTTCAGTGTTGATGCAGGTTCTGGCAGTAATGAGGAGAGTGGTGTCAATGCTGTGCTTTTATCATTGCTGTCTTTGATGTTACTTCCTGAGCATTACTGACGTGAGCCTCAGTTCAGCCGTCCCCAATGGTCACGACTGAGAACGTAATGCGCAAGGTTATGAGATCTGCAAGGAAGGACAGGAGGGTAGGACTGGCCTGAAACAGACCAGGTCGGTGAGAATGGAGAAATAAAATAAATGGAAAGTGTGGAGAACTTTTGACGAGAAATTCTGATTTCTTCTGTATTGTTAAAATTGAGAATTATTGAGGAAGGCATGATCATGAGCTTTGTTTTGTGTCCCTTTGGAAATGCTACATGGAGCAAATTACCCTTGCCTGTTAGACGGGGGCCCTGTGCTCTTCCCAGGGCCACGCAGGTTGTGAGTTAGACCAAGCTGGAAGTGCTGTTCACTGACCCTTTAGGGACAAGTGGCTTAAATACCGCGGGGTCAGATTGTGACTCCTGCACGTAACTTCAGATACCTCCCCTCACACCGTGTACTGTGTACTGATGGCTGATACCCCTGGTGGTCCCAACCTCAACAATTGTCCCAATGTTCTAAGCCCCAAGGTCCAAGCCAATCATTTTAAATTCTATCGCTAAATATATCTGCAATTAAGGCTTTTCACAGTAATGTTAACCATGAAAATACAATAGTTTTAACAACCTAAAGCAACACACACAAAGCACTGGAGGAACTCAGCAGGTCAGGCAGCATCAACGGGAAAGAGTAAACAGTTGACATTTTGGGCCGAGACCCTTCTTTGGGACTGAGACAAGAAGGGAAATGCCTGAATAAAAAGCTGCGGGAGGGGAGGGAGGCTCGCTGGGAGGTGATAGGTGAAGCCAGGTGGGTGGGAAAGGTCAAGGGCTGGAGAGGAAAGAGTCGGAGAAGAGATAATCATAGGAAAGGAGAGTGGACAATAGGAGGAAGGGAAGGAGGAGTGGATTCAGGGGGAAGTAATAGGCAGATGCAAAGAAATGGAAGGGGCTGTTTGTGAATAAATATTATGAATGGTACATCTTAAGATCCATGGCTACATGCTGATGGTTGCTTTGAAACTTGGTGTGACTGCTACAAAGGATCAATGGAGAAAGGTCCAGCCCCCACTGCACCTTGAAGGGATGAAACTTGCGTAAAAATAATGCTGCAGCAGATATGATTTAAATGTTTGAGAGACACTTGAAGACAGCACTGAGCAGACAGGTAATCAAGGAATATGGACTGCATGCAGGCAGACGCGTCGTTTAAATTAGCACAGTGGCTGGCAGAATCATCATGGGCCGAACGACCTGTTCCTGCTCTATGCTCTATAAAGCTCAAGTGATGCATGCAAAGGAAAGCTGATGCCATGACTCTGCTGTAAATGGAACCACATGACTTGTACCGAGAACGGTGACAGGTGAGTGAACAATCTTAAGTGTTTCCAAAAATCATGAATAGAATAATATTTTTGAAAAGTAATGGATCAGAAACACACTGTTGTTGAAATAAAACCTGGTCAATATTGGAACTGTGGATATAGTGTAGCAGGCCACATACCAAGACCTTCCAGCAGGACAGTGGCGCACGCAGTTGCAGTGGCTTCTATGAGGCCAACCAAAGGAGTTATTGTCTTTTTTAAACGTAATTTTTACAATCACAAGATCCTGCTGAACGTTAAGAACTTGAAGTACTGCATGTCTACCCTATCCGCAGGTTGCTTGTTGGCGGAGTATCTGAAGGAGCTGGGCTTGGGTGCAGATTGTGTTGCTGCCCCTATCAGAGAGGCGGCAGAGGAGCTGGCGTGTAGTCCAGCAGTGAGTCACCATCTTAGTCGGTTTTCTTGCGATCGCAAGATTCATGTTGGACATTGTTAATGTGGAATGCTGCAAGTCTGGTTCACTGATTTATTGGCAGACAGCAGGGGCGGTTGGTGGGGAGAACTACATGGCCTCGGTCGTTGCGAGGACAAGGCCTTCAGCCCCCATGTCACCTGCTTACAGCTGCCTAGGAGAGAGGCATTGGAGTCAGTGCTCTCCACCAGAATGCCGGGGACAGTGTGGCGTGACTTCCAAGCTGGAGTAAGTGCTGCCCCCCAGTGTTCATTCGGCAGAAGACAAGTTCAACTGCAGACTGCTACAATATTCATGGACTCAGGGTTTTGTTCTACATATTTTATTTGTGTGACTGTACTTTACTGGGCCAGCTGGTGGTGTAGTGGCATGAGCACCGGACTTCAGAGCGAAGGCTCCTGAGTTTGAATCCAGCCGGCTCCCTTGCACGTTTTCCATCCATCAAGCTAGCAACTCGGCCTCATAAAAATAAGAAAGCCTGCTAAAAAAACAGCGTCTCAATGACTCCAGTCGGAGTTAAGGGCTTTCTTCTACTTCTTTTTTTTGTAATTTATTTTTTATTGAAGTTCATCATCAAACAAAACTTTACATAAGATGTATCATCATCAGATACTGTACATATATATCATATAGCCATATTTGTCACAAATGTCCACATAATATTTATCTGAGGTATACACTTATAGAAAGGAGAGGAAAGAAAGAACAATCAAAAGGAGAAAACTATGTACAAGGAGGGAGCGATCTTTATTTTTACAACATATTCATTGACTTATAAGAATAAAATTAGGCCTATGAGGTGCTATGTAGTTAAACCACTTTTCCCAGTGTGAATCAAATTGTTCCAACTTATGATTAACAGATGCTGTTATCTTCTCCATTTTGTAAATGTCCATTGTAATTTCTATCCGTACACGTAAAGTTGGGCTCTCCTGAGATAACCATTTCCTGGTAAGGATCTTTTTACCGGCCACCAGCAGTATATTCATTAAATATTTATCTCTTACTTTCTAAGGGTACTTCACACTTAAAGATACCTTGTAAGGCATTATATATCCAACTCCAATAGTCTTTGATAACGGGGCATTCTCAGAAAATACGATAATGGTTTGCATTTTGATTTCCACAATTTCTCCAGCAAACAGGGAGGTTACAATCATAATGGGATTTCTGAGAGGGTGTAATAAAATATCTTATCAAGTTTTTCCACCCGAACTTCCTCCATTTCTGTGAACTGGTACACTTCCATTGATACCTCCATATTATTGTCCATTCTTCCTCAGATATTATTATCCCTCCTTCCTTCTCCCATTTTGTTTTAATGTATGAAGTCAAATGTGTTTTAAGATTTGACAAAACCTTATACACGCTTGAAATTATTCTACTACCGTTGTCTGAATTATATGCTTTTCTAAATAGCTCTGTCAAACATGTACTTGCCTTGGTTACATTTTTAACCGTCCTATTAACATACTGTCGCATCTGTAAATATCGGTAGAAGTCTTGTTTTTCTAACAAGTGTTTCCCTTTGAGCATTTCAAAACTGAACAGTGTTCCTTCTTTCATTGTATTGCAAATAGCTATTATTCCTTTAGCTGTCCAGTCCTTAAATCTAGCATCCAGTTTGTTCAGCATAAAATCCGAGTTATATACACACCATTTAAAAATTGCAATGTCTCCCTCCAGTTTATATTCTTTCATAATAGTTTTCCATATTTTAAGAGTCCATTTCACCCACGGGTTATCAATAGTATTTATGTAACTTTGTAGGTTGTTATCAGCTAAAATTGCCTGTATGGGGATGGAAAGTATCCTCTCCTCAATGTTCTTCCATTGAGCGTCATATGATGGGTTGCACCAGCATATCACAGCTCTCAACTGTGCTGCAAAATAGTAATCTCCAAGAGAAGGTAGGCCTCATCCCCTGCTTTTCCTTGGCTAATTGTAAAGTTTTGAGACGAACTGTAGGCCTTTTACCTTGCCATATATATCTTGATAGCATCTTGTTCCATTCATTGAATTGATTTTGGTTAATCTCTATTGGTAGGGTCTGAAAGAGATATAGCAGTCTGGGCTGTATATTCATTTTAATAGATTCAATCCTTGAACTGAGACCAAGAAAAGGAATTAGGTTCCATCTTGTTATATCTTCCTTAATTTTTTATATATAGGCTGATAATTACATTCTGATAATTTTGCCAAACCTTTTGGCATAATGACACCCAAATATTTGACAGACTCTGTTTGCCATGCCCGAGGATATCACATTTCAATTTCTCTTGGTGGGTTATACTTTACTTTATTGTCGCCAAACAATTGATACTAGAACGTACAATCATCATAGCAATATTTGATTCTGCGCTTCTCGCTCCCTGGATTACAAATTGATAGTAAATATTAAAAATTTAAATTATAAATCATAAATAGAAAATATAAAAATGGAAAGTAAGGTAGTGCAAAAAAACGGAGATGCAGGTCCGGGTATTTAGAGGGTACGGCCCAGATCCGGGTCAGGATCCGTTCAGCAGTCTTACCACAGTTGGAAAGAAGCTGTTCCCAAATCTGGCCGTACGAGTCTCCAAGCTCCTGAGCTTTATAGTTATATGAAAGGACTTGGGTTTTATCTATGTTGATCTTGTATCCTGATAATTGGCTATATTGTTCAAAGGATTGCATCAATTTAGGTAAAGAGTATGTTGGTTGCCCTAGATAGATCAAAGTGTCATCCACGTAACAGGCCAATTTATGCTCTGTCCCCTTAATAGTAATTCCCCTGATATTTTCATTTTGTCTGATGTATTGAGCTAATGGTTCCAGATATAATGCGAAGAGTAGCGGTGACCATGCACAACCCTGTCTCGTGCCCCTTTCTAGGGTAAAACTATTAGATAAATATCCACTGATTTTAATCCTATCAGTAGGATTGTCATATAGTGCCTGTATAGTTTTAATAATTGTGTCATGTAGACCAAACCTATCTAAAACTCTGTAAAGAAAATTCCAATTAACTGAATCAAATGCCTTTTCAGCGTCCACGCTTATCACTATTGCTTCAATTTCATTCTTTTAAATAATGTGAAGTGTCCTTCGTATATTGTCTTGTGTTTGGCGTTGTTGTATAAAACCTGTCTGATCATTATGTATCAGTGTGAGAAGAAACTCTTCTAATCGTTTGGCCACGATGGTGGTAACTATTCTATAATCCACATTAAGAACAGATATTGGTCTAAATGACCCACATTCCATTTTATCCTTGCCTTCTTTCGGTATAGCTGAGATTATCGCCTCATTCCAGCTGGGTGGCATTTGCGCCTTTCTTAGAGCCCAGATCAGTGTGGGGAGTAAAACAGGAATTAACTCACTTCTAAATTCCTTATACCGCTCTGCTGTATATCCATCTGATCCTGGTGACTTGCTTAATTTAAGCCTACTAATTGCAGTTTTTAGTTCAGCTTCAGTTATGTCAGCAGTCATCGCTCTATTTTGTTCTTTGCTTCAGGTGGGTAACTCTAAAGAGTTCAGGAAGGTGTCAATCTGGGCTATGCTTCCCCCTGGAGCTTTGGAATATAGAGTTTTGTAAAACATTTCAAAAGCTTCTTGAATTTCACTTAGCTTATTTTTTATCACTTTTGTTCTTGGATCCCTAATTCTATGAATTGTATTTTCTGTTATCTTTTTTTTCAGTTTCCATGCCAGTATTTTCATAGATTTAGATCCACTTTCATAGTGTCTCTGTTTCAGAAACATTAAATTTTTTCTAATTTCCTGTGTAGCCAAACTATTAATTTCATTCCTAGCTTTTTAAATTTCCTCTAGTGTATTCTGTGCCAAACACAATCTGTGTTTTTTTCTCTAGTTCCTTCAGCTCATTTTGTAATTCCTTTAATGTTTTATTCCTTATTTTTTTCTTATATGAAGATATCGCTATAATTTTCCCTCTTAAGACAGCCATCCCATAGAATGGGAGGTGAAATCTCTCCATTATCATGAATTCTAAGTAAAGACCAATTTCTTTTTTTAATTTGTTCCTTAAGATAGGAATCATTGAGTAGACTTGAATTTAGTTTCCAAATAGTATTCTTTGGTTGTAGGTCAAAATCAACAGATAAATATATAGGTGTATGGTCACTTACATCTATTGTCCCAATTCCACAGGTGTTTATTCTGTCTTTATCTTTTCCAAATGTTACAAAATAGTTTATTCTTGTATATACGGAATGGAGGGCAGAATAATGAGTGTAATCCCTTCTGTCGGGGAAAAGATCCCTCCATATATCAATTAGACAAACATCCTCAAAAAGTCCTTCTTATGTAAGGATTTTGTTTCATAAGTTTTTCTATTGGAAGAGTCTAACTTTGGTTGTGATTGTAAATTTAAGTCTCCCCCACATATCAAGAGACCTTCTGTTTCTGTTACCATAACATCAGTAATTTTCTGGAAGAAACTAATATCCCTTCCTGGGGGTGCGTATATATTCAATAAAATAACTGGATTTCCGTCTCGACTCCCCCTTACCAGAATATATCTGCCCTCCTTATCTCCCATTTTGAATACTTTTTCAAAATTTAGCTTGCTTGAGATGAGAATAGCAACTCCTCTTCTATGTCCTGATTTCTATGAGGAGAAAAACAAATTAGTGAAGCCCATTCCCTCTAACTTTCCATGCTCATTATCACTTAAGTGAGTTTCCTGTAAATATACTACATGGGCTTGCTCTTTTTTCATTTTTGATAGAATTTTACTTTGTTTGATTGGATTTGACATTAAAAGAAATGAATTTTACTTTGTCCTTTGCCATGTGTATTTATCTGTTAGTATATCATTGAAATTTGCAGAATATAACTTAATCAATCTACTCCCTGAACAAATAGGAACCAAGAAACATGAATAATAAAAAAAAGGTAGTGAAGATGTGATTCCAAGGCTGGGGTCTCTAGATGACCCTGGGTTGAGCTAGAAGAAACGTCTAGCCGTGGGGGATAGCCCCTCCTACCTGTGAGTTGAGGGCCCCTGCTGCAGTACTGACAATAGTAAGTAAAAAAATCTATGTCCATTACACAGAAATGATTTTCCCTGTGTATTCCTCCCATATATATATTCTCATTTAAGTGGGGAAAAAGGAGTGAATGAACGAATTTAAAAAATTGAGTAATATAAAATCCACATTATAATATGTATTTCTTGAGATAGGTATATCACCGTCTATTTTTGCTTCCATTTAGTTTATCAGCACTTTTACAATTAGCCAAACCTTATGGCTCTCCTGGAGGAGGTGAGGGCTGTCTTTGGAGAACTCACAGTCTCTTTCTAATATCCTTCTCTCGTCCTGCTCCTGTCCCCTGCTTTCTCGGTTCTCTTACTATTTCCCCAGCAGATCAGGATAACTGTTCAGCCAGATTTTCCCTTGGTTTGACCACGCTAACAGACAATCCTCTGGTGTTCATGTCTGTAGTCGCCTCTTCCACTGTCTGATATAGCTTTATCTCTCCGTAAGATACTCTCAGTTTAGCAGGGTACAGGGTTTGGAATTTACTCTTTTCTTGTTTTAATATTCGTTTTGCTTCAGAATATCCCTTCCGTTTCTGTAGCACCGCCAGGGGGTAATCATGATCGACGTATATTAACTTCCGGTTCCAAAACACCCTCCTCTTACCCCAGGCCCTTCGTAGAATCTCCGCCTTGCTCTTGAATCAAAGGAATCTAAGTACTATTGAGCGCGGCTTACTTTCTCTGTCTCTGGGAGGTCTTGGAACGAACACACGATGCACCCTCTCAATTTCAATCTCCATAGTCGGGGGAATCTCCAGCGCGTCCCGCAGTAGCTTTTCTACAAAGTCTATCATCGACAATACCTCCACTCCTTCGGGAACATTATAAATCCTGGTATTTTTCCATCACGATCTTCCCTCCTGGTCAAGCAATTTACTTTCCTGTTGATTTAATATTTTTATCGTCTTACTTAGTATCCGTTCCACGTTTTGCACGCGGTCTTCCACCTTCTCAATTCGTGTCTCTGCCACCGCTACTTTCTGATTGACATTGGCGAGCTCTGACTTTATATCATTGAGTTGCTGTTTTATATCTTCTTGGACTTCTCTTATCTCTTCCAGAATCCTTATCATATTTGCCACTTCGCCTGCACGAGGCCCAGCGTCAGCCTCGCCATCACGCGCTCGTGTAGGAGAGCTGCGCGTCGCACCCCTCTCTTCCATAGGCACCGCAGTGATGCTTTTTTTATCTCCATTCTTTTTCCCCATTCTTGCCCCCCTTATCAATTCAGATATTTTCGAAAGATCTTATACTTGATGGATTAACAGGGCAAAATATGCGTTTTTCTGGAGGAGCTGTTGATTTAAGCTGCCATTCTGGACGATGACGTCACCGGAACCTCTTCTTCTTCTTCTTTCAGTATTTTGCTGGCATCTTATATGTGGCTGCTAGCATATATGTGCTATATGTGCCTTGTGCTGTGTATGAATGTTGGTTCTGTGTTTCACACCTTGGTCCCAGAGTAACGCTGTTTCATTTGGCCATATTCATGGTACTCATGTACGAATGAATGACAAGTAAACTTGAACTTAAAGTCAGCTTGCAATCTGTTGCTAATTCTCACTGATAAGGCTTCAGTTCTGAAACAAAAATCTGAGCTACATTGGAAGGACCGCAATGAAATGGTCGCAGGCGATGCTTACAATCCATTGGCGTAATTAATAAATCAGTATCAGCTCAGGCTGGAAAGTGCTGAATTCCATTCACTGTGGGATTCTGGCTGTCCATAATGAGCTTCTATTAAAGATCCAGCATAACGGCAGCAATTGCGAGCTGCTGGTGTAGAGGCGTCAGCACCAGACTTCGAAGCAGATGGTCCCACACTCGAATCCGGCACGCTTTCCATCCATACTGGGTTGAGCATCGAGCTAGCAACTCAGCCTCATAAAAACCAGTCAAATGCTACAGAAACAGCAAAAATGCCGCCTGATACGCTGCAAGATGTGAGAAGGAACAATAGATAATGATTGCAAGTTCACTAATTAGATTGCTGTCTAACAGTGACCTGATGGGAGGAAAAATTGTCAGAATTAGTGGAATAGGCCAACCTTCATTGACAAATACCATAGGCTTTAAGCCTCCTAGCAAATGGGTAAAACTTGACTGGGTTTAATCTGTAATCAGTAGCTCGAGTCAGAAACAAAAGACATTAAGTTGGCATCTTCAGGATCTGTCTCCCAATTAATCATTCTGTTCATGAATGGCAGTTGAAAGTATTAATATCTCAGTGCTCTGTTAACAGAATCCAGATATTCATCCCGTTTCCATCTTAATTTCCCACTTCAAAATTAGTTTAAGTCTGAGCTACAAAACTCTTATAAGAAGTTAAGGTGTTGTATTTCTGAATGGCTGGAACGCCAGCAGCAGTACTTTAATCAAGATGGAGCAACAGTGTTCAATATTTATGGTCTTTTCAGAAAATCTGAAGATAGTCAGAGGAAGGTTGTCACTAACTTTTAACTTGCTGGAATAGGAGGTTCTCATAACTCAAACAGTTAATTGCTGATCTGTACTTTAACCCTATTACCCACTTTGGTTTATTAACTTTCAGCAGCCACAACCAATAAAAAATTTCTTAACTTTTATTCTGAAATTTCCCACCGCTTCTTACATTCTAACTGGATGACCACGAGCTTCCTGAACAACCTGGTTCAAATTCCAGGGCTCGATTCCTGTACTTCCGCCATTAGATGGCGCAGTTTCCCTCTCTCAACCCCATCAGCCTTTTAAAACAACTCAGACCTCTCTTGAGTCTTGTAACTCAAATCTAATCTGTGCAATGTATTCTCAGAATTTAATCCTTTGAACTCTAGAATCATTCCAGTGAACCTACTTTTCACAATCTCTGAGACCACACCCACCTTCCCGGGAACACAAGAGACTGCAGATGGTTGAAAAACAAACGCATTTCTGGAAGAACTCAGTAGGTCAGGCCGCTGTGGTGGAGGCAGAGGGATGGTGGACATTTCTAGTCGAGACTGCCTCGGGACTGCTGCAGGGTCTCCAGCTGAAACTCTGACCATCACTCTGCCTTGGCAGATACAGCCTGACCCACCGGGTTCTCCCGAAATTGATTTTCCCACCTCTTTCCGACTTCAAACTGACCACAGAAATTACCAGAAGATATAAACAAACTATGAAAGCTGCAAATGTGAGATACAAGCCTGCAGTGGCTGATTATCTGAACATCGGTCACATCCTGCCAAACCGGAACTCAAGTTCATTAGATATTTCCCTTTTATGTCTCCTGCCTGCCAACAAGCTCCCCCGGGTTCATCCACATCTTCATTACCTTTAATGATTCTATGTACACAGACTTTTGCTTCAATGCTTTCGCGACTGGAAATAACATCGGTAAGATGCTCCTTTGTTCACCTGATTGATTCCCTCTTCCGCTGGAATTAGCTGGAGAATAGTCATAGTCATAGTCATACTTTATTGATGCCGGGCGAAATTGGTTTTCATTACAGTTGCACCATAAATAATAAATAGTAATAAAGCCATAAATAGTTAAATAGTAATATGTAAATTATGCCAGTAAATTATGAAATAAATCCAGGACCAGCCTATTGGCTCAGGGTGTCTGACCCTCCAAGGGAGGAGTTGTAAAGTTTGATGGCCACAGGCAGGAATGACTTCCTATGACGCTCTGTGTTGCATCTCGGTGGAATGAGTCTCTGGCTGAATGTACTCCTGTGCCCACCCAGTACATTATGTAGTGGATGGGAGACATTGTCCAAGATGGCATGCAACTTAGACAGCATCCTCTTTTCAAACACCGCCATGAGAGAGTCCAGTTCCATCCCCACAACATCACTGGCCTTACGAATGAGTTTGTTGATTCTGTTAGTGTCTGCTACCCTCAGCCTGCTGCCCCAGCACACAACAGCAAACATGATCGCACTGGCCACCACAGACTCGTAGAACATCCTCAGCGTGCTCAGAAAGCCCAGCCTTTACAAGTTCCAAACACAAGAAAATCTGCAGATGCTGGAAATCCAAGGTAACACACACAAAATGCTGGAAGGACTCAGCAGGCCAGGCAGCACCTATGGAGAGGAATAAACAGACAAAGGTTTGGGTCGAGACCCTTCTTCAGGACTGGAAAAAAAGATGAGAAGTCAGAGCAAGAAGGTGGAGGGAGGGGAGAAAGAGTACAAAGTGGTAGGTGGTAGATGAATCCAGAAAAGGAGGAGGGGCGAAGTAAAGAGCTGGGAAGTTGATTGGTGAAAGAGATAAAGGGCTGGAAGGGAGGGAATCTGATCTTAGAAAGTAGAAGACCATGAAAGAAATGGAAGGAGGAAGAGCACTCAAGAGGGGAGATGGGCAGGTAAGGAAAAAGGTGAGAGAGGGAAACAGGAATGGGGAATGGTGGAAGAGAGGGGGTGGGCAATTACTGGAAGTTCAAGAAATCGATGTCCATCCCATTAGGTTGGAGGCTGCCCAGATGGAATATAAGGCATTGCTCCTCTAACCTCATCGCGACAGTAGAGGAAACCATGGACTGACGTGTCAGAATGGGAATGGGAAGTAGAAATGAAGTGGATGTCTTCCAGGAGATCCTGCTTTTTCTGGTAGGCGCTCAGCGAAATGGTCTCCCAATTTGACGGCTGACCTCTCCAACAGAGCTCAGTCATTATGTCACCAAGAACAGACACAGGTAAATCCCCAGAGGGGAAAGTAACTTGTTTTTTTTACACTGCTGTGATTACCTCACTAGCATTTCTGATTTAACTCAATTGTTTTGGTTGTGAGATTTTACCGATACTTTGGAGTGGCCCACGCAGGCTTCCTTTCACCTTTGTAACTCCCCCACAACACTATTATAGGCCCAGAATTTCCAGGTATCACACTTTTATACTTTTTAACAAATGTAGAGACACTGGGGATTTTATAACCCATTAAGTACCTAACTCATAACAAGAGAGTTCTGAATCGACATCAGAATTTCACAATCTGCTGCCAACAAACAACAGATTTCACATCTTATAAGACTGTGATAATAAACCTGATTTTGATTTTGACGATTTCCAGCACTTTCATGCAAAAGCAAAATAAAGGGTCAAAGGTTCATTTTATTGTCAAAATATGCATGTACAATCCGACTCTGATATTTGTCATTTCCAGATAGCCATGAAATACAGAAAGACCATGGATGTTGATGAAAGGAAAGGCATCAATTCCCCCACCCCCAACCGGCATGAAAAAGAAAATAAAAAATACTTGCAGACCCCAAAATTTCTCCCCTTGGTCGCAGCAAAAAAAGAGCCACGAAAACAAGCAATGATTCTCTACACCTAACAATCCCCGAACCCTCACTCACAGAAACAAACAGAGACAGTAGCACTGAATCCCCAACCCCACCTCTTACACACAAAACAATTAACAGATCACTCATCTGCCAATCGATCACAAGAAGGAAAACACTGGAAAGCTGAATGGAACCAAAATAAAGTACAGTCCAAAAATCACGTAAATCTCAGTATATGGGAAACGTCTTTTCGCTGCATACGAGGAGAGCAGTCCTTCCATAAAGAGAAAATACAGAAAAAGTCAGATAATCTGGCATTTTGGTGGTGCTGGACGAGTGAATTTTTTGTACTTTTGGTTGCTATGTTAGGGTGCACTTGAAGTACTGCTTTTAGTTCTGGTTGCCTCATTATAGGAAGGATGTGGAAGCTTTAGAGAGGGTGCAGAGGAGATTAACAGGACGCTGCCTGGATTAGAGAGCGTGTACCATGAGGAAAGGTTGTGAGATCTAGGGCTTTTCTATTCAGAGCGAAGGGGGATGAGAGGTGACTTGTTAGAGGTGTATAAGATGATAAGAGACATAAATAGAGTGGAAAGTCAGAGATATTTTCCCGAGGTAACAATGCCTAATACCAGAAGATGTCCTTTTATTATGAGTGGAGGAAAGGGGGGAGATGTCAGAGATAAGTTTTCTCACACAGAGAGTGGTACAGGAAGTGCTAAGTGCCAGAAGTGATGCTAGAGGCAGATATATTCAGGACATTTAAGAGACTTTTAGATAGGCAGATGGATGAAAGAAAAATGGAGGGTTATTATATGTGTGTTGCTTGGATCTCCAACATCTGATATTCTCTTGTTCCTTTCAACATTCAACAGGTTTCATTGAGATGCTCCTTCATTCTTCTAAATTCCAGTGAGTGAAGGCCTAGAGCCGACAATCGCTCCACACATGATAAACTTTTCATTCCTGGATTCATTCTCGTAAACCTTCTCTGAACTCTCTCAAATGTCAGCACATCCTTTCTTAAATAAAAGGCTCAAAACTTCTCACAATACTCCAAGTGAGGCTTCACCAGTGACTTATAAAGCCTCAACGTTACATCCTTGTTTTTTATATTCTAGTCCTCTCGAAATGAATGCTAACATTGCATTTGCCTTCCTCACCACCAGTTCAAACATGCAAATTAACCTTTAGGGAATCCTGCATGAGGACTCCCAAAAACTGTGGTCCATTCTCACTGACAAAGTGTTCTGGGATACCAGTCCCTGAGAAGAGGCTTCTCAACACATCCACAGTGTGCGAGTCAGTAGTGGCGCCTATTGGTACACTTCTGGCCACTTTGTAGCTGTATCCACTACTACCAAGAAATTTGTGCCCATGAATAGTCTGGCAAAATCCACATGAATCCTCTGCCAGGGCAGTGCAGGCCATTCTCAGAGATGGAGAGTTACTGCTCTTGGCATCTTCTGAAGGTGTTGGCATCCCAAACAGTACATGGCACGCTGCCCGATCTGCTGATCTATCCCTGGCCACCAGACAAAGTTTTGAGCCAACATTTTCATTGTGTAGCTCCTCCAACACTTTAGCACTCACCTTAGATGGCACAACAACTCTCAACCCCCACATAAGGCAACCACCATCAAGGACAAGTTCATCCTGAAGCTGGTAAAAATGGGGGGACTGGAATTTCTGCTGCACATTCCAGCCATTTTGGGTTGCCATGTAGACCTGAGACAGTGTGGATCTTTCTGGTTTCCATTTGGATCATCTCTACAGTAATTGGGAGACTGGGGTGATGAAATGCTTTGAGAGGTTGATCATGGCTGGAATGATCTCTTGCCTCAGCAAGGACCTGGACCCACTGCAATTTGCCTATTGCCATAATTGGTCTACGGCAGACACAATTCTAATGGCTCTCCACATGGCTGTAGACCACCTGGACAACACAAACACTTATGCTGCTCATTGACTATAGCTCAACATTTAATACCATCATTCCCACATTCCTGATTGATAAGCTACCTCTGTACCTCCCTCTACAATTGGATCCTCGACTTTCTAACTGAAAGACCACAGTCTGTGCGGATCGGTGGTAATACCTCCTCCCCACTGACGATCAATACTGGGTGTATTCTTAGCCTACTGCTTTACGCCCTCTATACCCATGACTGAGTGGCTTGGCATAGTTCAAATACCAACTATAAAATTGCTGATGATATAACTGTTGTTGGTAGAATTTCAGATGGTGGTGAGAGGGTGCACAGGAGTGAGAAATACCAGCTAGATGAGTGGTGTCACAGAAACAACCTTGCATTCAGTAAGATGAGTTTCAGTAAGACAAAACAGCTGATTATGGACTTTAGACAGGGTAACACGAGGGAACACTAACCAATCTTCATAGAGGGATCAGAAGTGGAGAGATTGAGCAATTTCAAGGTCCTGGGTGTCAAAATTTCTGAGGATCTAACCTTGTCACAACATATAAAGAAATATAAAGCTATGAAGAAAGCAAGATTGCAGCTATATTTCATTAGGAATTCGAAGAGATTCAGTTTGTCAACTAAAACACTTGACAACTTCTATAGATGTACTGTAGAAAACATCTGACAGGCTGCCTCATTGTCTGGGATGGTGGGGGGAGGACTACTGCAAAGAAGCTACAGAAATTATAAAATTAGTCAGCTCCATCTTGGGTACTGGCCTCCATAGTACCGAAGACATTCAAGATTCAAGATTCAAAAAACTTTATTGTCATTCTAACCGTACATCAGCTCTGCAGGGCAGAATGAGACAGCGTTTCCCAGGAGCAGTGCAATCATAACGTAACAAACGCAACGCTAAATAATAAGCATGACAAATAGTAAAACACAACAGCCACATGTCAGTTAAAATCGGTTATAAGTGTCCAGTGCAAGTTAAATGTGTCCAAAGCAGAGTCAGGTAGAGCAGCTATTTAGCAGTCTGACTGCCTGTGGGAGGAAGCTGTTCAGTAGCCTTGTGGTTTTAGTTTTGATGCTCCTGTAACGTTTGCCTGATGGCAGAAGAATAAACAGTTCATGGAGAGGGTGTGAGGGGTCTTTAATGATGTACCGTGTCTTCTGGAGGCATCGACTCTGAAAGAGGTCTTGGACAGAAGGTAAGGAGACCCCAGTAACCTTCTCTGCTCCCCTAACCACCCTCTGCAAGGCTTTTTTGTCGACAGCACTGCAGCTGGAGTACCAGGTTGTGATGCAAAAGGTCAGCACACTCTCAGCCATGCCTCAACATGTAGTTAAGATGCTTGTTTAAGCTTCCTCAGAAAGTGCAATCTCTGCTGGGCCCAGTGGTGTTCCTGGACCAAGTGAGATTGTCCCAGATCTGCACCCCAAGGAACTTGATGTTTTCCACTCTCTCCACTGTGGAGCCGCTGATGCTGAGGGGTGTGTGCTCAGACTGAGACCGTCTGAAATCGACGATCATCTCCTAGGATTGGTGCCTCAGAAAGGTGGCATCCATTATTAAGGACCCCCATCACCCAGGGCATGCCCTCCTTTCTTTGTTACCATCAGGAAGGAGGTACGGAAGCCTGAAGGCACACACTCATTAACTCAGGAACAGCTTCTTCCCCCCAGCCATCCGATTCCCAAGTGGACATTAAACCCATGAACACTACCTCACTTTTTAAAAAAATATGTATTATTTCTGTTTTGCACTATTTTTAATTAAACTATTTAATATACATAAACAGACTTACTGCTATTTATTTATTTATTTGTCTGTTTCTATATTATCATGTATTGCATTGCATTGCTGCTGCTAGGTTAACAAATTCCTGATTCTGATTCTGACTTTCAATTTGCATTAGGGAGAACACCTCAAGACGAGAGTCCTTTTTTGTAAAATTTTCAGGTATTTCCATTTCCAAGGGTAAGTAAGACAATCCATCAGCATCTCCATGATTAGTTGCCCTCTTGAATTTAATCTGGTAATTGTGTCTTCCAAGAAACAGAGCCCATCTCTCCATTTGTGCTACTGGTGTTGGTGGAACACCCTTCTGTGGATTGACAATGGACCAAGTTGTTTACAATACTAAGAGTAAACTCTCTCCCTGGTTAAAACATTTTACACCTCAATCCAGACCCACAGCCTCTCTGTCAATCTGTGCGTAATTTTTCTCTACAGCGGTAAAGGAATATGATGCAAAGGCTGTGGGGCTTTCACTTCCATCACTCATGCAATGTGACATGACTGCACCTGTACCATAAGTCACAGCAAGCTTCAGTGGGCAATGTGGATCATAAAATGTGAGTACAGTGTCTGACATCACCGTTTCCTTTGTCTTTTTGAAAGCCACCTCCCACTGCATTGTCCTTTAGCCATTTCTTCCAGACCTGTAGTAATGAGTTCAAAGGTGAAGCACAGTAGCCAGGTTTGGCAGGAACCTGTTATCGCAGATGGTAAATCCTAAAAAGGACCACAACTGTGACATGTGCTTTGGCCTTGAGGGATGCACCACTGTTTGAATTTTCTCAACACACCTGTGTAAACCTTGTGTGTCAATGGTGTGACCACAGTAAGTGATGCTTGGTTTAAAGAATTCACACATGTTGCAGTGTGTTCTGAGACCATAATCCTCTAACCTTTGAACCTTTGTAACACAGCTTTGAGATTTTTGAGATGTTCCTCCTCATTATCATCATCATCACAGCTTGTCACACCAGACAGCCAGCTGAGCAGGTCAGTGTCAGCTAAGTCAGGTGAGGGTGGGCAGTTGCACAGAACGTGTTCAATGTCCTGCACCCTTTTGCCACACTCACAGGATTCGCTGGTCTTTAAACCTCACTTCACTATATTGTCTCCCGTCCTACAAACCCCCGCTCTCGCTCTGTTGAGAGTGCACTACTTCCGTCTGTCAAGCAGTGCCCCGTCTGGCAACATTTCTGTGGGGTCTTGCACTGTATTGTTTGGTGGGGTTCTGGCTTCTGTTTGTTGCCAGAGGTCAATCCTGTATGTTTGGGGGGATGTTCCGTGCGGTAGCTCCTCCAATGTAGCAAAGCTTTTCCTCGACTTTAGGCGGTTGGAAACTGGCACATGATGATGTTGTGGGTGCCGTGGATCCGAGTTCTGTTTACCTTTTTCAATTTTTGTTGTAGTGTGTCTTCGGATCTCTGGGGGAGCAATGCCTGCAAGTCTGTAAATGATGTTAGTGGGTGTGGGGCACAGTGTGCCTGTGATTATTCAGCAGGCTTCGTTAAGCAGCGGGTCTATTTTCTTGGCATGGGCTGATCTGCGCCACACAGGTGGACAGTATTCTGCAGGTGCATAGCAGAGTGCTAGGGCAGTTGATCTAAGTGTGTGAGCATTAGCTCCCCATTTCACGCCTGCTAATTTTTTCAAGAGAGAATTGCGAGAGCCAACCTTCTGTTGGAGATTTTGGATGTGGGTGGGAAATGAGAGCGTCCTATCCAGTGTCACGTCCAGGTAAATTGAAGTCAGATGGTGTTTGAGCTCCTTCCCATACCAGAAGATCTTGAGTTTCCGAGCTGCTTCTCGATTCCTCAGGTGGAATGCACACACTTGAGTTTTTGATGGACTTGGGTTCAGAGATCATTTTTCATAATATTGTTTCATTGCTTCGAGGACTGCTGTAAGTCGTACTTCTACTTCTTGGAAGGAGTTAGCTTGTATTGCTATGCATAGGTTGTCTGCATAGATAAACCTGAGTGTGTTAGGAAAGGCTGGTTGGTCATTTGTGTAAACATTAAATAGTAGAGGTGCCAGGGCTAATCCCTGTGGTAGTCCGTTCTTTTGTGGACGTCACCTACCGGTTAATTCCATTCATTTCTACATAAAATCTGTGATTTTCTAGGAGGCTTCTTATTACTTTGACTGCGGTTTCATTCTTTAACAGTTTAGATATTTCAGTAGAAGGCCTCTATGATTCACAATATCATATGGTGCTGTTAAGTCAACGAATACTGCCCCTGTAATTTGTCGCATTTCAAAGCCATCCACAATATACTGAGTTAAGTTCAGGACTTGACCGCAGCAAGAGCAGCCTGGCCTGAACCCGGCTTGGTCTGGTGTTAGGAGATCTTCAACTAAGGGGGATATTCTTTTTAGTATGTGTCATGGTCCGGTCCATGAAGTCTGCATTCCGGTTCACAGTCCAGTCCATCAATCCTTATTCCAGGTTTTCTGGTTTTCCCTGGTTCTGTTGAGACACCTGATTCTCGTTTTGGGCTGGCACATAAATACCTCTGCAAACCAGGGATTGGGTGCTGGACTGTTTTCTTTCTCTCTCTTTTGCTCCCTCTCCCTTCCTATCCAAATCCCTGTCTGAAACCTCGCCTGCAACCTTCATCTGCAACTCCATCAGTATCCCCGTCAAGTTCAACTGCCCGAGTGAGACTGGAGCCTTGCCATGCCAAGATCTATTGTTGAGTTTGGAACTCTCTCTTTGTGTCCCCGTGTTTAGTGTCAAAGAAGAGTCCCAGCCCTAGGTCCTGTTCCCAAGGAGGGGTCCTGGCTCTGTGTTCCTGTGCTCAAGTCCAAGGTGCCGTGTTCCAGCCCTGTCCAAGTCTGAGCTTCGTGTCCTCATTCAGTTCTGGTGCCTCTTCCAGTCCATATTCCTCACCCAGCCCGGTGCTGGAGATTCCTCGTCCGGTACTGGGGTACCACCTCCTGTCCTTGCCAAGATCCTAGTCCCGAGTCCTAGCCTAGAGCCGGGTTCCGGTTCCGAGTCCCAACCAAGACCCAGGTTCTGGGTCCTTGTCCGGGCTCTGGTTCCGGAGTTCTGTGCTCCTAGTCCAGGCTCCCTGTTCCTAGTTCCCCATCCGAGCCCTGTGTTTCTAGTCCAAGTCCCAGCCCAGGCCCTGAATCCTAGTCTCGTCCAGGGCCTGTGTCAATGTCCAGCGTCATTTCTTCCGGACTCACCTTGCTATCTCGATAAACCTTGTCCTGTTCCTAGTACTTCAGTGTCCGTGTCTTGCATTTGGGTCCGCCATCAACGCCCACCTTATAACAGTATGAGTCTCTCGTAGAGTTTATAGAGGGTGCAGAGCAAGGAAATCGGTCTGTAATTTTTAGGAATGTTGGGGTCTTTACTGGGTTTTAGGAGAGTAACAACTTTGGCTCTTCTCCACTTTTTAGGTATTTTTAATTATCTTAGGCAACAGTTAAAAAGGACAGAAACCAGTGGAGAGCTTTAGGTCCAAGATGTTTAAGGAATTCATTAAGAATCCCATCTATGCCAGCAGCTTGGATTTTAGCTGTGATACTTCATCCTTTAGTTCTTCTAGGGTGAGAGGTGGGAAGTTGTTGTTCCTGTTTGAGAGAGCTGACTCCATCTCCTGATGTTGCTTTTTTTTGCCTCTGTTCCTTGTTATTTAGTCGACCATTTAGTATCAGTTGATCGGCAAGCTGATTTGGAGTTACAGCAGCAATTCCCTGTGATGGTCTATTGTCTGAGTTTCCGAACAGTTGCCCATGCCTTCTTACTGTTCTTGGTCATGTCTGTCTTTTCTATCAGTTCCTGCCAACGCTGTTGTCTCTCTTGGCTCATTAGGGACAGAACTGACTCTCCCATTTCAATTGTCTTGACCAAACGGGTCTCGGTCATATAAGTTGACACATTCATCATAACTGTGCTTGATATCACCAGTCAATCCCTGAATCTATTTGATTCTGCAGCCTCTAGGTATGTTCTGCTGCACTACTTTCCAGATTAGTCAGACAAATTCATCATAATGATCAGGTTCTGGTGGTATGGTATCGGTAAGTTGATCAAGAGATTCTGCGAAAGATGTCCAATTCGCTTTTCTCAGGTTAAGTCTTGGTAGGCACTTTGGTACAGGTCTCAGAACTGGAAAGGATTCTACCTGGACTGGACAGTGTTGGGTTTTGGGTATATGTTGGAGGACTTATCGTGTGAAGAGGTTGGAGCTTGTCAAGGTAACAAAAGCAAGGTCTGGGTTGTATCCTTTTCTCCATCTGGCACTTGTGAAGGTAGGGGTGTCTTTTGACTCGCTCAAGGCTGTTGTTTAGAGCCCACGATACAACTTAATTTGCATCATCATCTTCGTATCCTCAGTTGCTGCTATGGCTATTAAAGTCACCAATAATGAGGTACATTTTGTCCTGGAGATCTAGGTTAGATGGCCACATGAATGGTTCATTAGGTTGTTTGTAGACCGAGATGATACATAAGTGTTTTGTTTCAACTTTCAGAAGTTCCACTGAGCCAGCTTGGATGTTTGCTGTGCTCATTACTATAGATTAACTTTAACAAAGATTGCACTTCCATAAGTTTGGCTAGGGGTGTCAAGAGCCAAGTGCATTCCTGGCACATAGGGTTGGTTGTTCAGCCTATGAGTTTCTTGTATGCACAAGATGTCTGATTTTAAGTTTGCCAGGATTTCTGCTTTACTGTGGCTGAAGCCTTCGATGTTGTGGCTAATGTTTTTATGATTTCCGGTGGGCCGAGGGTTTATCCTTTTACCACCCACTAGATCGTTTGGTCTGGCGCGTAATGTCAGGATTGGTCTCCTTTCGGATTAACAGGGTCATGGTGTAAACGTTCCTGACTCGACCTAATCCTTCTCACTTGTAACAATGATGTCATCCAGGTGACACTAAGTGCCTGAGGAGACTTGCAACACCTGGTCCATAGCTTTCTGCCAGGGTGCAGGTACAGATGTTACTCCAGAAATAAGCTTATTATAGTAATAAAGCCCTTAGTGAGTGTTTGTGGATACTTCTTCCATCTCATCTGTAGGTAAGCCTCAGTTAAGTCCAATTTTCTGAAGTGTGTCCCTCCAGAAAGGTTTGCAAAGATATCCCCTATGCTGGGCAGAGGTTTTTGATCTACAGTACTTTAAGTATTAGGTCGATAGTGACTTTAAAGTCACCACAGATCCTGGCAGACGCATTCTTCTTGGCCAGCAAAACCACTGGTGTTGCCCAGGGGCTCCGTTCAGCCTCGGAAAGAATTCCTTCCTCCATGTGATTTAGCTCACTGGCTATTTTATCATGGATGGTATAAGGAACCAGATGGGCTTTGTAACAGTTGGGTGTGCTATTTTCATTTAACACTATTTTACACTTGATATGCATCCTTGAACACTGGTGTGGCATCATCCAGTACGTTTCTTAATTTTAGAAACATAGAAAACCTACAGCACAATACAGGCCCTTCGGCCCACAGTGCTGTGCTGAACATGTACTTACTTTAGAAATTACCTAGGGTTTGTCACATGAGGGCGCTGGGGACGGACCGAAATGCAAGACGCAGACACCAAAGTACAAGGAACAGGACTTGACTAGAGTAGGGACATGACGGGATACAGAAAAGGAGCGTGAACAAGAACGCAGACTAGGGCTTGGACCTCGAGCCAGAGACTGGACAAGGACCCAGAACCTGGGTCTTGCCTCAGACTCAGGCGCCAGAACCAGGCATGGACATGACATGACTGCAGGACTGGAGGCTGGGGTCTTGAGACTTGGAGACAGGCTTGAGGTCTTGAGACTTGAGGCTTGGAGACAGGCTTGGGGTTTTGAGACTTGAGGCTTGGAGACAGGCTTGGGGTCTTGGGACTTGAGGCTTGAGGCTGGGGTCTTGGTTTTGAGGCTTGAGCTTGGAGGCAGGCTAGGGTCTAGAGGCCTGGGAGCGTGGCTTGGGATCCTCGAGGCTTGGGTATGGACTCCAAGCCAGAGACTGGGCAAGGAGCTAGAACCTGGGACTTGACTCGGGCTCGGACTCCAGAACTAGGCGAGGACAAGACAAGGCTACAGGACTGGACATGGCTTGGGTGAGGAACTCCTGGGTAGGGCGAGACACAAGGACATGTAAAGGCACATGGACAGGACTCGGATAGGACTGGACTAGGCACGGACTGGACAAGGGCCTTCAGAAGCACGGAGCCTTGGACTAGAAGAGACAGGAGCACGGAACACAGAGCCGGGACCCCTCCTCGGGAACAGGACGTAGGGCAGGGTCTCACACACATAACACAGAGCCGGGACCCCCCTCGAGAAAAGTACATAGGGCCGGGACTCATACACAGATCACTGAACATGAAGAGACGGATCCCAACACAAGGTGGCAACAAGCGGCCAGGCCCACCTGGCGAAGGCGTGGACACAAAGACAATTCCACACAACAAAAGACAGTTCCTTATCTTGACCTAACAAGGCTCTGGTCTTGTTCTGGCAGTAACACTTCAGTGGTACAGGCAGGGTATCCAGGTGAGGTATCCAGGCAGGGAGTCAGGCGAGGTACAGGTGTCCCCCGCTTTTCGAACGTTCGCTTTATGAAACCTCACTGTTACGAAAGACCTACATTAGTTCCCTGTTTTCACTAACAGAAGGTGTTTTCACTGTTACGAAAAAAGGCAGCGTGCGCCCCGAGCAGCCACTCTCCCCCGGATTCGGAATGGCATTCTCGCCGGCATTGCTTAAACACGTGCCTGTGAGCAGCCGTTTGCAAGATGAGTCCTAAGGTATTGGAAAAGCCTGAAAGAGCTCATAAGGGTGTTACACTTAACGTAAAACTAGACATAATTAAGTGTTTCGATCGTGGTGAACGAAGTAAGGACAAAGTGAGTTTGGCTTGTGGAAGTTGACGAAGATGATGTTGAAGAGGTTTTGGCATCCCATGACAAAGAACTGATAGATGAAGAGCTGATGCAATTGGAAGAGGAATGGATAACAATCAAAACCGAATGCAGTAGCAAACGGACCGAAGGTGAAGTCGTCCAGGAACTGAACATGAAGCAACTGTGTGAGATTTTCGCTGCAATGATAAAGTACGACTTTAATTTTGAAAGGGTACGTTGGTTTAGGGCATATTTGCAGGATGGTTTGAGTGCTTACAAAGAACTGTATGATAGAAAAATACGCGAGGCTCAGCAGTCAAGCAAGCCTTCCACATCAGCCACAGCAGACGACGAACCTTGACCTTGGACATCGAGGTGGGCAGACAAAGGAGAAGATGACCTGCCTGCTCTAATGGAAACAGGCGACAAGATGCCACCTCAGTGTCCCACCACCCCAACACCCAGGCCGCGGACAGATACTGATTCACGGAGAATGCAGCGGTAGCCGGGAGGCACACAACACATCTTTAAGAAAAAAGCCGATATAAAAAGTTAATTAACTAGGAGCCGCCTGGCATGTAAATGTCTGCCCAGGTCAGAGGTGATGAAGCCCGGAGGATAGGGGCCACTGCACCACCCCAACCTCCGACTCAACCTAACACACCATCATCAGTGTGCTCGGCGCTGTCCCAATTCCGGTAAGTTATACTACACTGTACATACATTATTTCTACTTTATATCAGCTGTGTATTTCTACGTGTTATTTGCTATGATTTGGCAGCTTCATAGCCTAAAGGTTACTGGAGAGAGTGTTTTGCCAACAGTGCTTGCGTGAGATTTTCGCTACGGAGAACAGTTCAGTAATGATTGTGGAGAAGTATTTCTAATTTATATAGGCTGTGTATTTATCATATCATTCTTGCTTTTACTATATGTTACTGTTATTTTAGGTTTTATATGTTATTTGACATGATTTGGTAGGTTATTTTTGGGTCTGCGAACGCTCACAAATTTTTCCCACAAAAATAAATGGTAATTGCTTCTTCGCTTTACGACATTCCGGCTTATGAACCATTTCATAGGAACACTCTACCTTCGGATGTATCCAGGCAGGGAGTCAGGCGAGGGGGGAAAAGACTGGGAGGGGAACAAAACAGTCCAGCAGGGAATCCCTGGTTTGCAGAGGTTTGCAGCCCCATAACAAGAAACACGTGCCCACAACAGAAACCGGGGAAAACCAGAAACCCCGGAACAAGGAGCCATGGACTGGACCGTGAACCGGAACATGGACTTCACTGACTGGACTATGACAGTGTTACCAATAGCCCTCTATTTTTCTAAGCTCCATGTACATATCCAAGAGTCTCTTAAAAGACCCTATCGTATCCGCCTCCACCACCGTCGCCAGCAGCACTCACCACTCTCTGCGTTTTTAAAAAAAAAACATACCCCTGACATCTCCTCTGTACCTGCTTCCAAGCACCTTAAAACTGTGCCCTCTTGTGTTAGCCATAAATGTTAACTCTTTCAGTTGACTTTTTTGCAGTGGATGTGGCATGCAAACGGCGGATGGATCTCCAATCAAGTTGTAGTTGTCTTAGCCAATCACGGCCCCAGAATGCTGGCTCTCCCGCTTTCACCACATACAAGCCCAATGTGGCTTGTTGGTTGTATTTCACTGTTACAAGTGTCATTTCCACAGGAGCTATCTTTTCTCCAACATAATTTCTTAGTTGGATATCTTTTTATTTGTTTATTGAGGTGCAGCATGGAATAGGCCCTTTTGCCCCCTTCGAGCCGCTGCCTAGCAACCCTTGATTTAACCCTAGCCTAATCATGGGACAATTTACAATGATCAATTAACCTGCCAACCGGTACATCTTTAGACTGTGAGACTAGAAGGAAAGCAATGTATCACGGGGAGAACATACAAACTCCTTACAGACAGCAGTGGGAAACGTACCCAGGTTGCTGGTACTGTAAACACTGTGCTAATGTACTGCCCCACATACCTGCAGGCTTTAGTTCATCATCTTTGAAATGCCATTCAAACTTATTTTGTGGAATGACTGAAGCACCCAAGCTGGTGTCCAACTCTATTTTAATTAATTTGCCATTCATTTCTGGTGTAAACCATATTGCTCGTCACTTGTTGGGTTTCACATTGTAAATCTTACACCTACCCGTTCCTGCGTCACTTTCATCATTATCAGATTTTTCATTAACTGCATGCAGATTAATGCTCTTTTTTTAAACTGTGACTTGACATTTTATCTTATTCTCTTCCCTGTGCAGTCCATTTAGTTTTGCATGCTCTTTGTACGTGTCCTATTTTGTTGCATTTTCTGCAGGTTTTGCCTTTGAACCAGCATTGGTCTGGTGTATGTGAGTCCCTGTCACAATGGTACCACAATTGGTTGCACCAGGCAGGTTTCTGTTCAGACCTTGCAATTCTGTTCACACTCTCTTTCATTCCTGACTGCAACTCAACTGCATCTATGGCTGCTGTTTCCATTGATATAACACTTTCAGCTGCTGTCTTAAATGTAAGTTGTGTTTCAGTTAGGAGCAGGTTTTGAATACTTTCTTGTAAGATTCCACAAACTAAACAATCTCTCAGTGCATCATTATGCCCATCTCTGAACTTGGACTATTTCGTCAGTTCAGCCACATGAACTGAAATAGATTTCTAAGCAAACTGTATGCTTTCCCAACTATTGCACTCAGTTATACTACCACTCACTTTTCATTGGCTATTTATTTTCCTTCAAAATACCACTCAATTTGCTCAGTATACATTATCCAGTTATCTGTTGTGTAATCGAATGCATCTTTTTTTCCGATATTTCTCAGCCAGCTCTGCTTTTTTTGCTTTATGATTATTATCACCCAGTACTCACTGTTTATGAACCCATTTTGTCTGCTTTCTGCGTTTCTTTTTATCTCTACTGTCTCTCTCCCCTTGTGAAGAAACACATACTGCACTTTTTTTAAAAACATGATTGTATTTCTCTCTTACCCCTCCAAAGAAAAAACTCTTGAACAGGTAGGTAGCCCTCTCAGGTTTGTTTTAAAACTTACTTGTCACCACTGTTATGTTTTGTAACCCCAGAAACTAGTCAAAAGAAAAGCACGGAAGTTGAGAGATGCGTACCTACTCCATTTTACTTTAGTAAAGCACAAATACTTCTTACATTTAACCTATAATGAATAACGTAAACAAAGCATGCTAAATCTAACAATATATTTACAATATTACTCAAATATTACTGAAATATTAAATACATTACAAACCTCATTCTCTTGCTTTCTCCTTGTAACTTTGGACTCTCTTACTAGTCAATAACCTATTAAGCTTTGCTTTAATAACTCGGCCTCTACAGTCATCTGTGGAAATGAATTCCCCAGAGTCACCACCCTGTGGCAAAAGAAATAATTCCTCAGTTCTATTCTGAAGGGGCAGCCTTCAATTCTGAGGCTGCATGCTCTAGTCCTTGACTCTCCCACCATCAGACACATCCTCTCCACACCAACTATCTAGGTCTTTCAATATTTAATAGCATTACATGAGATGGCCCTCATTTTTCTAAACTCCAGTGAGTACAGGCCTAGAGCCATCAAAAACAAAATCATACTGGAAAAAATGGTTTAACTACATAACACCTCATAGGCCTGATGTTATTCTCATAAGTCAATGAATATGTTGTAAAAAAAATCACTCCCTACTCTGTACATAGTTTTCTTCTTTAAATTGTTCTTTCTTTCCTCTCCTTTCTATAAGTGTATATCTCAGATAAATATTATGTGGAGATTTGTGACAAATATGATTGTGAGAGTAAGTGTTTGGCATGGACTAGAAGGGCCGAGATGGCCTGTTTCCGTGCTGTAATTGTTATATGGTTATGGTTATATGTTAACCCAGGATCATTCTCATAAACCTCCTCTAGACTCTTTCCAATGCCAACACAACCTTTCTTAGATACAGGTCCCCGAAAGCATAGATCTTTTGAGAAGTAGTCACTCTTTTGAGCTCCATTGATAAAAGCTAGTGTATCATCCTCAGGGGAGCTTTGAAATGTAGTGTAGATAAAGGAAATTTCTGCTCCCTAGTGTGGAAAAGCATCAGTCAGCAAAGAAATTAAGGAAATCGCTCTGGTCAACAACTGTGACATGATGGACATCCTATCAATTCTTCATCCTGATTTCACCTGGAGATCAGGACAAGGAGGCACTCAAGTCAATTATGTATATAGGGTTATAGAGTTATAGAGCATTACAGAACAGGAAGAGGCCATTCAGCCCATCTAGTCCATGCCAATCTGTTTTTCTGCCCAGTCCCATCTACCCACACCCAGACCATAGCCATCTGTACCTCTCTCATCCATATACCCATCCAAACCTCTCTTATATGTTGCAATTAAACCCACATCCATCACTTCCACTGGCAGCTCGCTCCACCCTCTGAAGGAAGAAGTTCTCCCTCAGGTTCAACTTGAGTATTTCACCTTTCACCCTTAACCTAGACTCACCCACCCTCAGTGGAAAAAGCCCGCATATTAATTGCTAAACTTCAGTTCAAGATTCATGATTGTTTATTGTCATTCCGATACATCTCATCTCTGTAAGATCTCCCCACACTCTCTTAAGCTCCAGGGAATAAATTCCTAACCTATTCAACCTTTCCCTGCAACTGAGATCCTCAAGTCCTGACAACATCCTTGTAATTTTCTCTGCATCCTTGTGAATTTTCTCTGCACTGTTTTACAGACATATGTCTGTGTCTCAGCGATTTCTTTGTGGCCAGTGCTGCGTTCAGCCCACTGAGTATGGTTGAAACTCTTCCTGCTCAGCACATGGATGGTGTCCGTGTACTGGCACTCTAACAACCAGCTGTTACAGAACGAGTGATTCTGCAACTCATTCCGTTGGTCGCCAACCGTGCAGAGAAAGCTGCAAGGATGCTGTTGGGACCCCCTCCCCCTCCACCCCCCACCATTGCCAGATGGCAGGCAAGGGAGAGATGAGATGTGGAGTGCTTGCAGGAGCAGCAACGGCAGGAAATGTGTCGGTGCAGATGTGGCATGGCTGTAGAGACGGGGTTGCAGGGCTTGCGCGCAATGAGCAATTGCACCCAAACAGGATCGCCCCACAACTCGGCGGAGAACGAGGATCGGATGAATATGACGGGCCGAGTGGTCTTCTTGCTGAATTTCAATTCAAGATTCAAGATTGTTCATTGTCATTCTTCACTACCCGAGCATAAAGGAGAACAAAGTGATCGTCACTCCGGATCTGATTCTGTATAAAAACTATAAACATAAAGGACACAATAAAATCACTATAAATATAAACAACATAATGTTGCATACATAGAATGATTGTATGTACATAAAGTGACACTGGGGGATGTGAATGTAGTGATGGTGGTGGGAGTGGTGAGGTAGATTAACGGGTGGGAGGTGTTGATCAGGTTGGGGGAAGTACTTTTTTTTGAGTTTAGTACTCCTGGTGTGGATGCTGCTTAGCCTCATCACTGATGGGAGTCTGTGAGCCGGGGTTGGGGTGGAGTTGGGTAATATCTGCCGCAATATTGCTAGCCTTTCTCCGGCACCTTTCTGTATATATGTATGTTTTATTTACTGTAATTGATAAATTATTTATTTCTTTCTCTCTTTATTATCATGTATAAAAAACCATGGTCCTGAAAAACGTTGTCTCGTTTTTACTGTGTACTGTACCAGCAGTTATGGTCGAAATGACAATAACAAGTGACTTGACTTGACTATTGCATTGTGCCGCTGCTGCTAAATTAACTAATTTCATGACACATGCCGGTAAGAACAGACTCGATTCTGATGGTTAGTGATCCGATGAATCAGCCACTCGGTCCCTCGAGCTGACAAAAAAGACAGCGCTGGAATGAGGATCCTGTGAGTGTGGGAGTGAAATGGCATAGTGACCGTGTGGAAAGCAGGCAGAGAACGGGACAGAGCTCTGAAGCACGCTGTCCGCCCAGGTTAGTGAAGTCAGGTTTGATCACAACTTCCAAATGGGGAATGTTAGATAAACATTTGAAGGGCAGAGCAGTTTATGAGCTACAGGGAAAGAGCAAGGAAAGTGAGGTTAATCGGAGAGATTTTTTTTTACAAAAAGCTAGCACAGACTCATTGGACTGAAGGACCCCTTTCCCTGTTGTGAAAATCAATGGAAGCAAAATGAATTTGGTCAGGATTAGGTGTACTGGTTGCATGCATGTCGTGGGCCAGAGGGGGGAGCTCTCGGTGCACGGACCGGATGAACACCAGCCACGGTGAATATCTAACTACCGAATATGTTGAGATCAACGTGAGGGACGCAGTTCCTGATGTCAACATTGTGATGGGAAGCGGCTACAGGGTTCAGGATGAAGTTCCCACCTCCATCATCTTTCCCCTATTTTGTCTTCATCTGATTCATCTGCACTTAAATTGAGATCGCGATGGTACTACCAAGGGAAGCTCAACAAGTTTAGCCACAGTGAGGCAAAGCAGCAGTGAAACCAGGGACAGTATTAGAGTGGATTAATGCCCAGGATCTGACATGGTGGTCCCCTCAGTCCTTGAGGAAGGCGAGTGCAGAAATTAAAGAGTCTTGGCAGATGTATTTAAAGAATCAGGAACAGATTTAATATCACAGGCATATGTTGTGGAATTTGCTGTTTTACAGCAGCAGTACATTGCAATACATAATAAAACGATTACAAATTAAAATAAGAAATATGCGTAGAAAAAAAATTAAACAAATAGTGCAAAAAAAAAGCAAAAGCAGTAAGGTAGTGTACATGGGTTAATTATCCATTCAGAAATCTTGATAGCAGAGGGGAAGAAGCTGTTCCTAAAACATTGCATGTGTGTCTTCAGGCTCTTGTACCTCCTTCGTGATGGTAGCAATGAGAAGAGGGCACATCCTGGCTGCTGGAGGTCCCTAATGATGGATGCCCTGTCTTTGAGGCATCGCCCTTTGAAGTTATCCTTGATGTTGGGGAGGCTAGTGCCCATGATGGAGCTGGCTGTTTGCAACTTTCTGAAACTTTTTCCAGTGCTGTGCAGTCACCCCTCCATAGCAGACAGTGATGCAACAAGCTGGGGTGTACTCCACGCTACATCTGGAGAAACTTGCGAGAGTCTTTGGTGACATACCAAGCTCTTCAATCTCCTTTCCAACTGCATTAATATGTTGGGCCCAGGTTAGATCTTCAGAGATGTCAACACATCCTTAGCCAGGATTGAGATGCCAAAGGATTGGAGGGTAGCTAACGGTTCATTGTTTAAGATAGGCTCTCATAATAAGCTGGGAAGTGTATGCTGGTGACCTGACATCACTAGTTTGTAAGTTATTGGAAGGTATTCTAAGGGACTGGATGTATAAGTACTTGGTTAGACAGGGCCTTATTAAGGAGAGACAACATGAATTTGTGCATGATGGATTGTATCTAACCAATATTATCAGGTTTTTTGAGGAGGTTACCAGCAAAGTAGATGAAGGAAAGGCATTGGATGTTGTCTACATGGACTTCAGCAAGGCATTTGACAAGTCCCACATGGGAGGTTGGTCAAGAAGATTCAGTCACTTGGCTTTCAGGACGAGATAGCGAATTGGATTAGACATTAGTTTCATTGAAGAAGCCAGATATTGGTAGTGGGTGCTGTGCCACAGGGATTGGTGCTGGGTCCATTGTTGTTTGTCATCGATATCAACGATCTGGATGATAATGTGGTAAACTATATTAGCAGTTTTGCAGATGACACCAAGATTGTAGGCATAGTGAACAGCGAAGAAGGCTACCAAAGCTTGTAGTAGGATCTGGACCAGCTGGAAAAAGGCAGGGAAAAATGGCGGAAGGAATTTAATGCAGATAACTGGATGAGTTGTTGCACTTTGGGAAGACAAACTAGGGTAGAACATACAGTGAAAATGGTAGGGCACTGAGGAGTGTGGTAGAACAGAGGGATCTGGTAACACAGATCCATAATTCCTTGGAAGTGATTTCACAGGTATATAGGGTCATAAAGAAAGCTTCTAGCACATCAACGTACTAAGTACAGAAATTGAAGTTACGTTCAAGTTGTATAAGATGCAGGTCAGCCTAATTTAGAGTATCGTGTGCAGTTCTGGTCACCTACCTATAGGAAAGATATCAATAAGATTGAAAGAGTGCAGATAAAATTTACAAAGGTGTTGCTGGGACTTGGGAACCTGAGTTATAGAGTAAAGTTACCTAGGTTAGAGCTTTATACCCTGGGGCAAAGGAAAATGAGGGGAGATTTGATAGAGGTATACAACATTATAAAGGGTATCAATAGGGTTAATGCAAGTAGGCCTTTTTCCCCACTGACATTGGGTGAGGCTAGAACTAGAGGTCACGGGTTAAGTGTGAAAGGTGAAATGTTTAAGGGCAACCTGAGGAGGAAGTGGTGAATGCAGGTTTGATTTCAGCATTTAGGAGGTATTGGAGGGAATTGGAAGGCTATGGTCCAGGTGCAGGTCGATGGAACGAGGTAGAATAATAGTTCAGCATGGATTCGATGGGACAAAGGGCCGGTGCCTATGCTGTCATGCTTTATGACTGTAAATTGGATCTGTATTCTTTAAAGTAAAGTAAAATGAGGGGTGAGTGTATCGAGACATATAAGATCCAGAGAGGACACAATAGAGTCGATTCCCATCACGCTACAAACAACCCTGCAGGTCCTCAGTATCTGCGCTCTGACCTCTGCCAAATAACCATTGAAATGATTATTCCATATTGTCTGGGAACTCTCTCCACTCTTTCTACCCTCATCCTCCTCTTTCCCTCTCATTTCCTCCTCCTTCTTCTACCTCTTCCAAACCTCCCTCTCTTTCCTCTCAACACAATCCCCTTTCCATTTTGTTTCTCTCCTGCTCTCCCATTTCCTCTCCCTCACTTCCATGCTCTCTTCTCATACACTTCCTCTCTCCATCTCCCTCTCTCCCCCTGATCCTGCCTTTTTCTCCTCCGACATTCTTCCTCTGAAGTTTCGGGTAAGAGTGAACTTAGAATGGCTGCTGAGTATCTGTTAGGGTGGGAGAGACTGCCCTTCTTCCCATTGCTGACGCCTGGCTCTGGCAAGGATCAGGAAGCTGGGTACAGAGGCTGTGTGGGGAGCGGGTACAGAGGCACGACTGTTCAGCTGGACTTGAAAAGCATAGTGTCACACAGAGATCTCCTGCATCTCAATCAGTTCCAGTGCTGGCACCGCCAGGCAATTGGCTCCGGTCCAGCCGTGAGGACAAAGCAGGCAATCCAAACCACACAGGCCCAGGAAAGAGAGGCACTGAGTGTTGGGGCACAGGGGTATTAGAGAGCTCAGTGTTACAGCAAGGGCCATTGAACAGAGCAGAGTGCAGTGCAGAATGTTAAAGAGTGTGGAGTGTTACAGTGCGGAATGTTAGGGAGAGCGCAGTGTTACAGTGAGGGGTGTTAGAGAGAGCAGAGTGCTGCAGTGAGGGGTGTTAGAGAGAACAAAATATTACTGAGGGGTGTTAGAACAGAGTGTTGCAGTGCGGTGTGCTGGAGATCGCTGACTGTTACAACGAGTGGAGTTCAAGAGAGCAGAGTATTACAGTGAGGAGTGTTTGTGAGAGCGGAGTGTTACACCAAAGGGAGTTAGAGAGAGTAGAGTTTTGCAGTGAGAAGTGTGAGGAACATAACAGTGTTACAGTGAGGGGTGTTAGAGAGAGCAGAGTATCACAGTGAGGGGTATAGGGTATATCATGGAGGTGTGTGAAATAATGTATTGCAGTGAGGTCTCTAGAGCTTATCAGAATGTTTACAGTAGGGATTCAGAGTATATGAGTATTTTACATTGAGAACAAGCCTAATGAGGCTGATTAACTGAATATGGCTCACATCTACCAGTTATAAAATCACCAAAACTATGCCATCAGCAATACAGGTGACTCCTACTACCAGGGAAGACCAAGATGCTAGATGTATGGAAACACGTGACACAAGGGAGAATGCAGCTGCTGGAAATTTGGAGCAACACACAAAATGCTGGAGAAACTCAGTGGGTCAGACAACATCCATGAAGGGAAATGACCCTTCCTCAGGACTGGATAGAAAGTGGGGAGATAGTATAAAAAGGAAAGGGAGGGGTGGAACCAACACTGGCAAGTGATGACAGATCCAGATGGGGGGGGGGTTCATGGCTGGTGAGGGAGGGGAAGATTTGGAATGATGCAAGAAGCTGGGAGGTGATTGATGGAAGATTGAGGACCATAGAATAAAGGAAATGAGGTCAGGAGGGGAACTGCAGGCAGGAACGTGTGGGTGATGGCCAGATCATTCTGCGGGGAAGGAGAAAGAGATGGGGTGATGGGGCAGAAGGAATATAAAATGACAGGTAAAGTGGTTGCCAAAAGTTAGAGAGATCAATGTTCATGTGAACAGATGCATGGGGATGTACTGTATATCCCAGTTTACTCTCCATATGCTCAATATATATCCGATGTCCTCAGTATGACCCCCTCCCCACCTGTAGCCCAATATTTCTTCCAGTTCATTGCCAGCAATTGACCAGGTGTTCTCCTAGTGTTTACTGTATGCCCCAGTGTGTTGTTTTAACCCTTGTATACTCTCAGTGAGTCCAAGGTGTGTCCAGACTGAGGCTTAGTTTCCAAAACGTCACTGAAGCAAATGAGAAGAATAAATTCAATGTCTTTAAAACAGAAGCCTTGTATCACTCTGTTCCACTGTCCAAGGCTGCCAAAAGGGTCCACAGGGAAGTTCTGGAGATTGTGGACCATTTGCATATCTCAGGAGTCATCTCCCAGAGAAGGGAGAAGTTCATCACTGCCTTCAGTGGCAGTGGCCATCAGTCTTTGGCCATCTGAAGAAATGGATATCTAATGAGCAAGATCTCAGCATTGGCACAAAACTCATGACTTACCAGTAATTCCTGTTCTCCTACCTGCTGCTGACACATGGATTTCATGCAACAAGTGCCTCATTGGGGATACTACCAATGCCATCTCCATAAACTTCTGCAAATCCACTAGCGGTGTAAGTGAACCAATGCCTGTGTCCAGGATCAGGAGCCAAATTAAACTCATGCCCAACGCCAGACCCCTGTAATGGAGACTTTATTTCAAGCTCAGTCATTAGAAAGGGATATGGGCTGGGGTTGGGGGGGTGAGGAACAAAGGGCAAGGTTAAAGGATATTGATGAAGAATGCTTGATAAGGTGGAACAATTCCATCCCTGTTCATGACTACATTTGGGAAGGTACAGGGGCCTGGAGTCCCCATTGAGAATACAACTGTAAACCTCAGATGCACATCATTCCACAAACTATCCACCATGCCCAGGCATCATCCCTGATGAAGATGGCAAAGTTGGTCATCGAAACGTCAGTTATAACCGATACCTGTACCTGGCTGGAAGCCCGGGAAGAGTTTATTACTCATCCACCCACCCCATCAAGAACCTCTGGCCTCACCTGTGGCTGGCTGCAGATCCCACAATGGTCTCATTGAACCACCTCGCAGCCCATTGAACTAGAGCGAAATTGAGTCATTATTCAGCCTCTCGGGTCCACCTTGGAAGGTGAGCGAGTGACTCGCCCTCTTCCTCTCTGGACCTCTGTCCCCATCCTCAGAATGCCAGGGATTGAGCTGGCACAATGCTCGGAATAGGGAGCAACACGGGAGGAACTCTGCAGGGCAGGCAACACCTACGGTCAGATGAAGGGCCTGAAACACTGACTGTCCACTTCCCTTTACAGATTCGGCTTGACCTGCTGAGCTCCTCCAGGTTCCAGCATCTGCACATTCCTGTCTCTCCACTTTGCCCCTCCTCTGGGAATCTCCTTCGGGCGCGGGAGCTGAGGCAGGCAGCTGTCCAACGGGATGCGCTAGTCAGCGGCACATCGCGCTGGGGAGGCTGTATGATGTTCAGCGGGTTGGACCATCGATCGCAGGATCCACCCCTAGAGGTCGGTACTGTAATCAGTAGGCAGTGCCTGAGACTCAGATTGCTGCTTTGTCCGTGAGGGAGTCCGTCAAAGGCACCATCGCTCAGCTCACCCACCACTGCGCCCAGCCGCCGCCGCTAACAGGCAAGTCGGCTCTTCATCCCAGCCGAGGCCGGCAGCGGATACAGACCGGCAGGGTCTGGTGCGAGCAATTCTTTCATTCATTGTTTGCACGGGGAGGGGGAGAGAGCATCTCCCCGCGCACTCGGGACCGAGACAGCGAGAGAGCGCGACTGCTGATGGATGAGTCGAACATCTTGAGACGGCGTGGACTCCAGGTAAGCGAAGGCGATGGGAAAGGAACAGCTCTCCCCTGCGACTAATGCCGTCAGTAACTGGGGCAACACAACGCAGGAGCATAAAAGAGTGGTAGCAGGATGAGGCCATTGGGCCTCTCGTCTCTGTGCTGCCATTCAAGGAGACTGCTGCTGATCGTTTTACCTCAGAACCACCTTCCTGCGCCGAACACTCATCGCTTGATTCCCTTAATGCCCAAAACTCTGTTGCCTACGTGAACATTATCAATGTCTTGGCCCCCTCAGTTCACCAGTAGGAAACTCCTCCGGAACGGGATATTTCTACTCGTCCTGAACGGCTGTCTGCTTAGTTTGACACTCATTCCCGGCTCTTGACACTTCAGCCAGGGGAGATATTGCAGGAGAATCCACCCAGTCTACTTCCGCTAGAGTGTTTTATTTTCAATGAGATTAACTCTCAATCTTCTAGACTCAGAAAGGGCTATTCACAGAGTCATACAGTACAGAAACAGGTCCTTCAGCCCATCGCACTCATGCTAACAATTGCACCCGTCCACACTGATCCTGTTTACTTGCATTGCTAGGCTTCTATGGCTTGGCGGTTCCAATACTAGTCCAGATGCTTCTTAAAAGCTGAGTTAGTTCAATCACCAGTGAAGGTTCACCAGAACCTTCACTGGATCTCCTTTGTTGAAAATCCACTCGGTGGTCACTTTATCACGGACCCCCTGTACCTAATAAAGTGACCGCTGAGCGTACGTCGTGGCCTTCTGCTGCTGCAGACCGTCCCCATCAAGGTTCAACGTGCTCTGCATTCAGAAATACGCTTCTGCACACCACTGTTGTAATGCGTGAGTATTTTAGTTACTGTCGTCTTCCTGTCAGCTTGAACCAGTCTGGCCGTTTTCTTCTGACCTCTCTCATTAACAAGGAGTTTGCCCATAGAAATGCCGCTCACTGCATAGAAACATAGAAAACCTACGGCACAATACAGGCCCTTCGGCCCACAATGCTGTGCCGAACACGTACTTACTTTAGAAATTACCTAGGGCTACCCGGAGACTTCTATCTTTCTAAGCTCCATGTACCTATACAGGAATCTCTTAGAAGACTCTATCGTATCCGCCTCCACCACCGTTGCCGGCAGCCCATTCCACTCACTCAGCACTCTCTGCATAAAAAACTTACCCCTGACATCTCCTCTGTACCTACTCCCAAGCACCTCAAACCTCTGCCCTCTCGTGGTAGCCATTTCAGCCCTGGGAAAAAGCCTTTGACCATCCACACCATCAATGCCTCTCATCATCTTATACACCTAAGATGTTTTGCTTTGTTTTTTTTTGTACCATGCTCTGTAAACTCTAGAAACTGTTGTGCATGAAAATCCCAGGAGATAAGCAGTTTCTGAGATAATCAAACCACCCGTCAGGCACCAACAATCATTCCACGGACTAAGTTACTTAGATCAGGTTACTTCCCCATTCTGATGTTTCATCTGAACAACAACTGAATCTCTTAATCATGTTTGCAAGCTTTCATGCAATGAGCTACTGACATATGATTGGCTGATTTGCATTAATGAGCAGGTGTACAGGTGTACCTAATAAAATGGCCACTGAGTGTATGTCGTTCCTTAGCTAGGGATTGCAGAACTGCAGACAATATTCCAGATGC
Source organism: Mobula birostris (assembly GCF_030028105.1). Taxonomy (NCBI): domain Eukaryota; kingdom Metazoa; phylum Chordata; class Chondrichthyes; order Myliobatiformes; family Myliobatidae; genus Mobula; species Mobula birostris. The sequence continues at coordinate 24,718,506 of NC_092395.1, read as the reverse complement.
TGCCTCGGTAGGGACCCTATAGAAATGAATCAGGGCATTTCTACTCTTGTACTCAAATCCTTTTGCAACAAGGAGCACCATTTACTTTTCTCATTGCTTCTGTACCTGCATGTTAACTTTCAGTGATCCGTGCACAAGAATGCCCATTCCTCTGTGCACCAATACTTCTCAAGGGTACTCTAACATTCTGTTACTTACCACCAATGTGAATGGCTTCATATTCTTCGACAGTATATGCCATCTGCCACATCCTTGCACTTAACCTGAGGCCTCTCTGCATCCTCCTCAGTCTACTCTGGCACCCACTTTCCTATTCTCAACATACTTGGATATATTACACTTGATCTTTCATCCAAGACATCGATATAGATTTCCTACCTCTGGGTCGCCAGCACCAGTCTCCAGTATGTCACTGGCCAGAGTCTCCCAACCTGACTTCTGCCTTTTAAATCTTTCTCATTATTCTGTCTGACCTCCAATCCTCAATCCACACAAATACTGAATGCCGAACTAACTCTCATGGTCCAATCATTATCTAAGTCTTCTATTACCAATTCTTTAATAATAGATTCCAGTGTTTTCTGTGCTAGTTATGACAGCCAACTGCTTGGTAGTTCTCAGTATTCTCTCTTGCTCCTTTCTTACATAATGGGGTTATTTTTGCTATCTCCCAGTCAAGTAAGGCTCACTTTAGAATTGCGGCAGATGACAATAGATGCATACAATCCCCTTCAAACACCAGAAAGCAGGTCCTCACATCCGAAGGATTTTAAATCTAAAAGATGGTTAAGAGTTATTTTATTTTGCTAATGGTAATTTATTTAGTTACCCATTCACCTTAAGCCTGTAATCATCTGATACTCCCATGAGATTTTTATTGATTTCCTCCAAGAAGACAAATGTAAATATATTTTTAACATTTCTCTGCCATTGCTTGATAAAATTTCTTTATTTCTCATAATAATTTCTTCTTTCTCTTGCATTAAGGTACCCACATTAATTTTAGCTAATCGTCCCCATTTTACAACACTATCTAAGTTTATACAATCAGTTTTTATGTCTCTTGTAGCCATCTTTTCTACTCTGCTTTCCCCTTTATCAATGCTTTGGATCTCCTTTGCTGAATTCCGAAATGTTCCCAACCCACAGGCAACATTATGTTCTTTCCTTTGATCTAATGCTATATTTAACTTATCACGACAGCCATATCGAGACCACTTCCATGCTGAATTTTCATATCTTATAAGGACATATATCAGCTGTAATCATACCCCTTTAAGACATCAATTCTTTAAATGTTAGCCACTTCAATAGCTAATTCATGGCTCATTCCCTTGTGAGTTGTTTCATTCAGAATTAAGACCTTCACTTGCAATTGAAAACTTCACTCTCAATTTAACTTACAATTCTACCATATTTTGATTATCATCTTCTGAAGCTCCTTAAAGTATATATATAATTCACCAATCACGTGACAACAGTTTGATGCATAAAAGCAGGTAGAGATGGTCAAGAGATTCATTTGTTGTTCAGACCAAACATTAGAATGGGGAAGAAATGTGATCTAAGTGAATTTGACCAGGCAATGATTGTCGGTGCCAGACAGGGTGGTTTGAGTATCTCAGAAACTGCTGATTTCCTGGAATTTTCAAGCACATCAGTCTCTAGAGTTTACAGAGAATGGTGCAAAACAGAAAAAAAGCACCCAGTGCACAGCACTGGGTGAAAACACCTTGTTAATGAGAGAAGAATGACCAAACTAGTTCTAGCTGACAGGAAGGTGACAATAATTCAGATAACCACCCATTAAACAGTGTTGTGCAGAAGGGCATCTCAGAACTCAGAACACATCAAACCTTGAAGTGGATGAGCTACAGCAACAGAAGATCACAAATATACACTCAGTGGTCACTTTATTTTCTTCAAGTGGTAACCAATAAATTAGCCAGAGTATATGTACTGTACATACACTCATTCCAATAAAAGGCAGAATTAGTTTCTTCTCCACTTTTAGTAATCATTTTTTCTTATCAGTGTTTATGATATCATTCAATACATTACTTAATATGGTTATCATATTAAGCGATTTTTGCATACTTTCTGACTTACAAAAATTGACCTAAGAATTTCTGTAAAAACAGAACTCCTTTGTTAACGGCGGTGGCCTGTATTTCTATGGGTGCCTGATTCACTTATCTTGTTAGAAATGCTGCATATATTCAGATAGAATCTTCAATTTTGTCTTTGAACCATTTTCCCATGCTCTGACACTAATTGCTGATTATTACCTATATTGCAAAATTGAGAGAGAGAAAAAGATTAGCTTTATTTGCCACATGTACATAGAATCATAGGAACATACATAGGGAGTGAGATGTTTGCATTAAATCCAATCAGGGAGGCATATGCTGGGGGCAGCCTGTAAGCGATATCACATTTCCAACACCAACGTAGCATTCCCACAACTTACTAACCCTAACTCTATGTGTTTGGGATGAGGGAGGAAACTGGAGTAGCTGGAGGAAACCCATGCAGTCACGGGGAGAATGTACAAACTCCTTACAAACAGTGGTGGGAATCGAACCCTGATTGGTGATCGCTGGCACCGTGAAACGATCGTGCCAACTGCTACGCTACCGTGCGTCTTATCTCACTAACACCTTGTCCTTTCTCTTTAACTTTTTAAATTTCCTCCCATCAGAATCCTCCACCAACCACTTAGTTTAAATCTTATCTGTGGACCTAATTATCCAAATATTTAGGGCACAGGTCCCAAACCATTTCAAACCTATCCCAACAGCTATCCCTTTTCCCAGTAGTGGTGCCAGTAATCCAGTCACTGAAAACAACTTATGAAGCATATACCCTGGTCACTGATCTTATTTCATTTGGACCCTAGCTGCTCACATTCCTTCAGTCGAACTCCTTGCATCATATCTGCATCATTGGCTCCTAAGGGGGATGAGATCAATTAGTTCTTTCCCCTCCCCTTCAACCCTCACTCCTTAGTCGTGGCGCCAGGCTGGCAACACAAGCTTTGAAAGCAGGGAAAATTGAATATAATGTGGGAAATATAACATTGTCCATTTTGGCAGAAAAACTAAAAAGAAATTATATAATGTAAATAGCAAGAGACTGTGAGATGCAGAAAGACCTGGATGTTGTAGTACAAAGGTACTGGAAATAATTAGGAAATTTAACAGAATATTACTGTACGTAGAACATGACTGCACAGAAACAGCATCCCACCAGCCCACCCCGTCCACACCAGCCTGGTCTTCTGCCTATTCCCATCTACCAGACCATGGACCATAGCCAACACCACCTCCGCGCCCCCCCCCCCCCCCGCAGGTTAACAACACTCAACCACTTTGATCACTTTATATTAAAATAGACTCTTTTGTCACAATTGTATTCTTTTTTGTATATCTGTGCTTAATTTATGTTTTTCTTATGAATGCTACTTATACCATACTATGTGCTTGTGATACTACAAGTATGCTTTGCATTGCACCATTGCACCAGAGGTCATGGGTTAAAGGTGAAAGGTGAAAAGTTTAAGAGGGACAAGAGGGGAAGCTTCTTCATTCAGAGAGTTGTGGAAGTGTGTAACGAGCTGCCAGCACGTGGTGCATGTGAGTTGGATTTCAATGTTTAAGTGAAGTTTGGATAGCTGCATGGATCGTAGGAGTATGGAGGGCTATGATCTCAGCACAGGTCAATGGGAGTAGGCAGTGTAAATGGTTTGGCATGGACTAGATGGACCAAAAGTCCTATTGCTGTGCTGCCTTTTTCTATGACTCTATGCATACATGTACTTGTGTATTTTAAACTCAACTTTTGATCTGCTAGTTATGAAGAAAGATTGGACAAACTTGGCTTCCATCCATCGGAATTTAGTACTGAGAGAGTCCTTGATTGAAACATATAAAATCCTGAGGAATCTGAAGAAGGTGAAAGAGAAGAGAATGTTTCTTCATCAGATAATCTAGAAGTAGGATTTTAAGACCAGAAGCCAGAGGAGCAGAATGAGGTATTTAACCCATCGAGTATGCTCCGCCATTCAATCATGGCTGATTTACTAACGTCTCAATCCAATTCTTCTGCTTTCTCCCTGTAACCTATAATACACTTACTAATCAAGAAACTATCAACATCTGGTTTAAATATACCGAATGACTTGGCTTCCACAGCCGTCTGGAATGAATTCCATAGATGCATCATCCTTTGACTAAAGAAATTCCTCTTCATCTCTGTTCTAAAGGGACATCCTTGTATTCTGAAGCTGTGTCCTCCTGACCTTTATTCCCCCACTATTAAAATCATCCTTTCCAGTTTCACTCAAAACAGGCCTTTTAATATTTGATAGGGTTCAGTGAGATCCTCCCCATCCCCCACACTTCTAACTGCAGCAAGTACAGCCCCAAAGCTTCTCACATCTTAACCCTTTCATTCCTGGAATAATTCTCATGAACCTCCTCTGGATCTTTTTTAAGAGAAATTTGATCGCAAGCAAGATTTGTGGAGATTAGCAGAACCACAAAGACAAAAGATCATCTATTTAAGACACATTTGAGGCAATTTATTTTTCTGCTGGAGAGTGATAGGAAGAGTAAGTACTAAAAAGAAATCAAAATTTAAGGTGCTTTATTTGAACGCACACAGCATTTTCAACAAGATAGCCAAGTTGAGATACAAATAGGAAGATATGAATATGATCCAACTTCTATTACAGGGATATGATTGCAGGGTGACCAGGGCTGAGCAAGTTCAAGTCCAGGTTTATTGACATCTGACTGCATATATATACGACTGAACAAAACAACATACCTCCGGACTACGATGCACCCACAAGACATATAACACACAGCACATAAACCAAAATATTACTATAAATAAGTAAATAAAATATAATTCTAAATGCATACAGCACAGGTAGAAAGTAAACAGTACAGTTCACAGAAAACAGCACACTGATCTAGTCATGGAGTCATTAGAAAACACAGCAAAGAAACAGGCCCTTTGACACATCTAGTCCATGCTGAACCATTTAAACTGCCTACACCCATCGACCCGCACCCAGACCATAGTTCTCCATACTCCTACCATCCATGTATCTATCCAAACTTCTCTTAAACGTTGAAATCGAGCTCGCATGCATCACTTGCACTGGCAGCTCATTCCACACTCTCATGATCCTCTGAGTGAAGAAGCTTCCCCTCATGTTAGCCTTAAACTTTTCACCTTTCACCTTTAACCCATGACCTCTAGTTGTAGTCCCACCTAACCTCAGTGGAAAAAGCACTTACCCTATCTATACTCCTCATAATAAGACCATAAGATATAGGAGAGAATTAGGACATTTGGCTGATCCATTTTTTCTCTCAGCCCCAATCTCCTGCCTTCTCCCTGTGTCCTTTCATGCCCTGACCAATCAAGAATCGATCAACCTCTAACTTAAATGTACATAAAGACTTGGCCTCCACAGCCACCTGTGGCAATGAATTCCGCTAATTCACCACTCTCTGGCTAAAGAAATGCCTCCTCAGCTCCATTCTAAAAGGATGCCCCTCCATTCTAAGGCTGTGTATTCTGGTCCTAGGCTCTCTCACCATAGGAAACGTCCACTCCACATCCTCCCTATCAAGGCCTCTCTTCATATGACAAGCATTTCAATCCTGGAATAATTTTCATGAACCTCCTTTGAACCCTCTCCAGTGTCAGTACATCCTTTAAGAAAAGGGACCCAAAACTGCTTACAATACTCCAGCGAGGCCTCACCAGTACTTCATATTCTACTCCTCTTGAAATGAATTCTATCATCACCTTTGCCTTCCTCAATGCAGACTCAACCTGCAAGTTAACCTTTAGGGAGTCCTGCACAAGCACTCCTAAGTCCCTTTTCACCTCAGATTTTGAATTTTTCTCTCTATTTAGAAAGTAGTCTACCCTTTTATTTCTTCTACTAAAATGCATGACCATACACTTCATGACACTATATTCCATCTGCCACTTTACTTATTCTCCATATCCAAGTCCTTCTGTTAGCTCTCTACTTCCTCAAAACTACCTGTCCCTCAATTTTGTATAGAGGTATCAAATCTCCCCGGTGACGAGAATTTGGTGGTGGAAGGGTAGTCATTAGTCACCACCTAAGGGAAGAAGCTATTACCCAGTCTGGCAGTCCTAGTCCCGCTGCTTCTGTACCTCCTTGCTGATGGTAGTGGATGAAAGAGATTGTGAAATGGGTGGTGGGGGATCCTCAACAATGCTTTGGACCCTTTATCTGCAATGCTCCCAGCAAATCAAGTCAAGTCAAGTCACTTTTTCTTGTCATTTCGACCATAACTGCTGGTACAGTACACAGTAAAAACGTGACAACATTTTTTAGAACCATGGTGCTACATGAACAATACAAAAACTACACTGAACTACGTAAAAAAAAACACAAAACTACACTAGACTACAGACCTACCCAGAACTGCATAAAGTGCACAAAACAGTGCAGGCATTACAATAAATAATAAACAAGACAATATGCACAGCAGAGGGCAGTAGGTTTATAATTATAAATAAATAGAGGTGTCAGTCCAGGCTCTGGGTATTGAGGAGTCTGATGACTTTGGGAAAGAAACTGTTACATATTCTGGTCGTGAGAGCCTGAGTACTTCGGTGCCTTTTGCCAGATGGCAGGAGGGAGGAGAGTTTGTATGAGGGGTGCGTGGGGTCCTTCATAATGCTGTTTGCTTTACGGATGCAGCGTGTGGTGTAAATGTCTCTAATGGCGGGAAGAGAGACCCCAATGATCTTCTCAGCTGACTTCACTATCCGCTGCATTGTCTTGCAATCCGAGATGGTGCAATTTTCGATCCAGGCAGTGATGCAGCTGCTCAGGATGCTCTCAATACAACCTCTGTAGAATGTGGTGAGGATGGGGGGTGGGAGATGGAATTTCCTCAGCCTTTGCAGAAAGTAGAGACGCTGCTGGGCTTTCTTTGCTATGGAGCTGGTGTTGAGGGACCAGGTGAGATTCTCTGCCAGGAAATTTGGTGCTTTTAACGATCTCTACGGAGGAGTTGCCAATGTTCAGCAGAGAGTGGTTGTTCCGTGTCCTCCTAAAGTCAACAACCATCTCTTTTGTTTTGTTCACATTCAGAGACAGGTTGTTGGCTCTGCACCAGTCCGTTAGCTGCTGCACCTCCTCTCTGTATGCTGACTCATCGTTCTTGCTGATGAGACCCACCACGGTCGTGTCATCGGTGAACTTGATGATGTGGTTCAAGCTGTGTGTTGCAGCACAGTCGTGGGTCAGCAGAGTGAACAGCAGTGGACTGAGCACACAGCTCTGGGGGGCCCCGGTGCTCAGGGTGATGGTGTTGGAGATGCTGCTTCCAATCCAGACTGACTGAGGTCTCCCAGTCAGGAAGTCTAGGATCCAGTTGCAGAGTGAGGTGTTCAGGCCCAGTAGGCTCAGCTTTCCAATCAGTTTCTGAGGAATGATTGTGTTGAATGCTGAACTGTCTTTTTTGTCCATGTGGGTTGGGGCCAGGTGGAGAGTGATGGCAATGGCGTCATCTGTTGAACGGTTGGGACGGTATGTGAACTGCAGGGGGTCCAGTGAGGGGGGCAGCAGGGTCTTGATGTGCCTCATGACAAGCCTCTCGAAACACTTCATGATGATGAATGTGAGTGCAACGGGACGGTAGTTGGTGAGGCAGGACACTGAAGACTTCTTCGGCACAGGGACGATGGTGACAGCCTTGAAGCACTTAGGAACGACGGCACTGCTCAGGGAGATGTTGAAGATGTCAGTGAGAATCTCAGTTAGCTGGTCTGCACATCCTCTGACCACTCTGCCAGGAATATTGTCTGGTCCAGCAGCCATCCGTGGGTTGACCCTACACAGGGTTCTCCTCACATCAGCCACAGTAAGACACAGCACCTGGTCTTTTGGAGGAGGGGTGGTCTTCCTCACCGTCACGTCATTTTCCGCCTCAAACCGAGCATAGAAGTCATTCAACGCATCTGGGAGGGAGAGATCACCAGCACAGGCAGGTGATGTTGTCTTGTAATTGGTGATATCCCGAATGCCCTTCCACATACGCCACGTGTTGCCGCTGTCCTAGAAGTGGCTGTGGATTTGCTGGGCATGTGCACGCTTTGCCTCTCTGTTGGCCTGGGACAGCTTAGCCCTCGCTGTTGTTAGGGCTGCCTTGTCACCTGCTCTGAAGGCGGAGTCACGGGTCCTCAGCAGTGCACTCACCTCCGCAGTCATCCATGGCTTCTGGTTAGCATGTGTAGTGATGGTCTTGGCCACAGTGACATCATCGATGCACTTGCTGATGTAGCTAGTCACTGATGCTGTGTACTCCTCTAAGTTGGTAGAGTCGCCATCGGTTGCAGCCTCCCTGAACATGTGCCAGTCAGTGTGCTCAAAGCAGTCTTGAAGAGCAGAGATGGCTCCTGCTGGCCAGGTTTTCACAAATGTCACTAACAGGGAGAAGGAGATTCTAGTGATCCTTTCAGTGGTTTTTACTATCCTCCGTAGGGTCTTGCAGTCTGATTCCTTGAAGCCTCCATACCACACAATGATGCAGCCATACAGGACACTGTCAATGATACTCTTGTAGAAAGCTGTTAGAATGGGTCGGGGAGCCATGCACACCTCAATCTCCCCAGAAAGTGTTGATGCTGCTGTGCCTTCTTGACTAGTGAGGAGGTGTTTTGGGTCCAGGTTAAATCATCTGTTATGTGCACACCAAGGAACTTCATTCCCTCCACAGCAGAGCCTTGGTGTGCAATGTGTGTCAACCTGTGCCTTCTTGAAGTTCTCAATCATCTTGGATGAGGGAATTAAATGCAGCATCTCCAAGTTTGCGGATGACACGAAGCTGGGTGGCAGTGTTAGCTGTGAGGAGGATGCTAAGAGGATGCAGGGTGACTTGGATAGGTTGGGTGAGTGGGCAAATTCATGGCAGATGCAATTTAATGTGGATAAATGTGAAGTTATCCACTTTGGTGGCAAAAATAGGAAAACAGATTATTATCTGAATGGTGGCCGATTAGGAAAAGGGGAGGTGCAACGAGACCTGGGTGTCATTATACACCAGTCATTGAAAGTGGGCATGCAGGTACAGCAGGCGGTGAAAAAGGCGAATGGTATGCTGGCATTTGTAGCGAGAGGATTCGAGTACAGGAGCAGGGAGGTACTACTGCAGTTGTACAAGGCCTTGGTGAGACCACACCTGGAGTATTGTGTGCAGTTTTGGTCCCCTAATCTGAGGAAAGACATCCTTGCCATAGAGGGAGTACAAAGAAGGTTCACCAGATTGATTCCTGGGATGGCAGGACTTTCATATGAAGAAAGACTGGATGAACTGGGCTTGTACTCGTTGGAATTTAGAAGATTGAGGGGGGATCTGATTGAAATGTATAAGATCCTAAAGGGATTGGACAGGCTAGATGCAGGAAGATTGTTCCCGATGTTGGGGAAGTCCAGAACGAGGGGCCACAGTTTGAGGATAGAGGGGAAGCCTTTTAGGACCGAGATTAGGAAAAACTTCTTCACACAGAGAGTGGTGAATCTGTGGAATTCTCTGCCACAGGAAACAGTTGAGGCCAGTTCATTGGCTATATTTAAGAGGGAGTTAGATATGGCCTTTGTGGCTACGGGGGTCGGGGGTATGGAGGGAAGGCTGGGGCGGGGTTCTGAGTTGGATGATCAGCCATGATCATAATAAATGGCGGTGCAGGCTCGAAGGGCCGAATGGCCTACTCCTGCACCTATTTTCTATGTTTCTATATCTCTCTTGTTTTGTCCATCTTGAGACTCAGGTTGTTGGTCTTGCACCATTTGACAAGCCTCTCAACCTCCTCACTGTAGGCCAACACATCATTGCTGCTGATGGGGCCAACCACTGTAGTATCATCAGCGAGCTTGATGATGCGATTTAAGCCAAGTCTGGAAATGCAGTTGTGAGTCAGCGGCGGGCTGAGCACACAATCATGAGGAGCACCAGCGCTTAGCATGACGGAGCTTGAGATGTTGCTGCCAACTCAAACTGACTGGGGTCATTCTGCTAAGAAGTCCAAGATCCAATTACAGAGAAGGCGTGGAGTCCCAAAGAGGACAGTTTACCCGGCAACCTCGGAGGGATGATGGTGTAAAACACTGAGCTGAAGTTGATGGACAGCATCCTGGCATATGAGGCATTGTTTTCTAGGTAGGATACTCAATATTCCAGGTTAAACAGTGTCACAAAAGAATAGGCCAAGGAGAAAGGAGACAGGGCAGTATTGTTAATTAATGAAGACATCATTGGTGCTGTTATGATATACAGTATGTGCAGTGGACAGTGATGTAGAGTCGGTCTGAACAGCACCTTCCAGACCCATGATCACTACCATTTGGAAGGATGAGATCAGCAAATAACTGGGAGCACAACCACTTGGAAATCCCCCTCCAAGTTACTCACCATCCCGACTTGGAAATATATCACCATTCCATCATTGTTGCTGGGTCAGAAGCATGAAATTCACTCCCTAACTGTCACAATGGGGGGGCATTGGGAGCAAGGGTGGACCCAAATGCAAGACACACCTTGTGAGGTTAATTACATTGAGTTTATTGTTTGATACCAGGAGAGTAAAGCAAAAGCAGGAATAGTGAACTGGACAAGGACTCAGGATTACGACTAGGCTGGGACTAAGGGTCTGGGCTAGGACTCGGAATTGGATCCCAGAACTAGAGGAGACACGAAGAGGCTAGGGTATGGACTCCAAGCCAGGGACTGGGCAAGGACCCAGTACCTGGGTCTTGCCTCGGGCTCGGACCCCAGAATCAGGCTTGGACATGACATGGGCTAGGGAGAGGAGGAACATGGAAAAACAGAGCCTCAGTCTCGGGAGAGCAGGTACATGGAACCATGGACACATACACAGAAAAGAGAGCCGGGACCCCTCCTTGGGTACAGGACATAGGGCCGGGACTCATGACCCCCCGCGGGCAACGGCAAGACGCCTGACTTACCCCATGGAGGCGAGGACAAGACATAACCCCCCGCGGGGCAATGGCAAGATGGCCTGACTTACCCCACGGAGGTGAGGACAAGACAAGACCAACCCCAAAGAACACCAGACAGTACCTATCTAGCTCCGGCGATAGAACTGGACCAAGGTGCAGGCGAGAGCTGCAGACGAGGACTAGAGACGAGAGGGGCAGAGAAGGGATTCAGAGAGGGGGGTAGGACTGGAATCACAGACTGCCAGGACCAGGACTTGACTTGGTACTTGGATGCTGCCAGGACCAGGACTTGACTCGGTACTTGGATGCTGCCAGGGCCAGCACTTGACTCAGTACTTGGATGCCGCCAGGGCCGAGACTTGACTCAGTACTTGGATGCCCCCGGAGCCAGGACTTAACTTGGAGCCTCCGGGTAGTGGCGAGCTCTCGACTCAGCCCAGGAACAGTAGACAGTGGTTCCTGATTCCCTCTGGCGGGTTAACTGACGGACCCACCTCAGTGAGGAAACTTTGCAGGCTCACTTTGGCGAGGTAACTTATCAGGGTTGCTCCAGTGAGGAAAGGCGACTTACCGGCACTCGCTTCGGGCGGAGACTAGCCTTACTCCGGCCAGATGACATTGGCACACCGTACCTTTGGTGACTTTGCAGACGCTCTCACGCCGAACAGCTGAAAGCCGGAGACTATAAACTACCTGTTCAGCCAAGAGTAAATTGCCTCTAATCACCAAGGCCGAGGGACACGGGAAAACAGGGAACCAAAGGGAAACAGGGAGTCAATGGTCCGGATCGTAACATAAACAAAGTAAATTTAAAGAGACCCTGATCTGGACCATGACACTAACAGCATTGTAGGTGTACCTACGCCTCAGGGACTGCAGCAGTTCAAGAAGGCAGCTCATCACCACCTTCTCTAGGGCAGCTAGGGATGGGCAATAAATGCTGGCTTAGCTGGTGATGCCCACATCCCGTAAATGAAAAAAAAATAGCAAGGGAAAAAAGATACGGGTGGTGGTTATTTGAGTGCTGATAAAGTCGCACCTGAAACACTGCAACATTAACAAAATGCTGAAGGAACTCAGCAGACCAGGCAGCATCTATGGAAAAGAGTACAGTCAATGTTTCCTGCTGAGACACTTCAGCAAGACTGAAACACTGCACTGTTTTGGCCTCCTTACAGAAGAGGCAATATAGTAGCATTGGAGGCAGTCCAAAGGAGATTTACTAGGCCAATTCCTGAGATAAGAGGATTGCCCTGTAAAGAAGGGCCAAACATTCTGAAACCCAAATAGTCTATTATTTTGAGTTTGTAAGAATGAGGGGTGATCTTATTGAAATATTAAAGATCCTAGGGGGCATCAGGAATAGTATGCAGAGTACGGCCAACTAGCAGCTCAGAAGAAATGGTCTGGAATAACTTGGAAAGTAACATTCGCAATGTGATGGGGCATAGCATTACAAGCAATATGGAGAGGAATATCATTGATCTGGGTGGTTTTAATGGGATGGATGTGGAAAAGGCTATTTTTTTTTCCTTTTTGGTGAATCTAGAACAAAGGATCATGGTTGAAAAACAAAGGTTACCCAGTTTACGGCAGAGGTGTGGCAAAATTACCTTTCTCAGAGGATTGTGGGTCTTTGGAATGCTTCAAAATGCAGTGAAAGCAATGTCTTTGAATATTTTTAAGGCAGAATATGAAAGGTTAATGTGGATAAACAAGATTGCAACATTGAAATTACAGTCAGATCAGCTGTGATCTTAGTGAACGGCAGAGCAGGCCTGAGGGGCCAAGTGGTCTACACTTGCTCCTCCTGTAGCACTGAAGGAAACATCACTGTGACATCAGTCACACAAAAAATAGCAGTGAATAGCATGAGCAGTAACATTAGTGAATACCAAAGGAAGAGTGACTAGTGAAAGAGTAAAAGTGAGTAACTAGTGAGACACAATGATCAAGGATCACGAGAAAGACGAGCTGCACCAATGTAGAGAATGATGGTAATGTTCACGGCAGAGAAAATCAATAACCTGGGGAATACATCAGTAAATAGCTTGGAAATTAACATCAGGAAATACTGGAGAATTATACCGTTCAGTACATAGACACTGCTATCAATGAATCATAGGAGTATCGCCAGTGAGTATAGGGGATCCTCCTCATTTTCAGACCAAGTCATCCTAATATTGAGAGCCCGAAGAAAGAGATACGTAGGGTTGTTGCTCACTGCAACCAACCCAGGGTATTAAGGCATTAGCATGCTTTGCTGCCCTGCCTTTGGAAGGCTCTGCTCTCTTGAGTGCTCTTGCTCTTATTTTGCTCAAGGGACTACACAAACAACTGCTATTAAATCTAATAAATCTAACAGATAAAATCTAAAGTGTCTATGTGGAGTTTGCTGGACTTCCTGTGGCTGCATGGTTTTCCCAAAGGTGTTTCTCTTTCTTCCTATATACTAAGGATATGCAGGTTGGTTGGTTAATTGGTTGCCGTAAACAGCCTTTGATACATGGATGAGCGGTAGAGACTGGGGACCTGTTTATGGGGAAGTGGGAGGAATAAATAAAAACGGGATTGATGTCGGATTAGTATAAATGAGTGGTTAATGGACAGCATAGACTCAGAGGGCTGAGTGTTTCAGCATTATCTCTCTGATTCTATGATTCTAAAAGGTTTTAGGGCAGGGAGTGTAGAGGAAAAGTCGGAAAGAGTGTCTTTAAAGGAAAGAAGAGAGAGCTGGAGAGGTTTAGGGGGTGGACTTGGGCAATTGATGGTATGGCTACCAATAGTAGAGTTACTATTTAGGGGGTCACCCATGCAAAACAGGTCAAAGGGTAGAGGCCATACTAAGAGTAGTCCACCAGTCCTCCAGGTTCAGTGGGGTTCAGCTCAGGGCTAACAACCCTGACTGTCAAAAAATTGTTACAGAAACAGCAAAGAAGAATCCTTCTATATCTGTGTGCAACAGTATGGACAGACAGAGATAGAGGGCCTTCATTACTGCCCTAAATGCCTGCAGCGTTACGGGCAGTAACTAACTCTCTCTGTGACGAGTTTTTATTCGGGCAAGAAAACCAAAACTGTATACACTACTCCCCAAGTGTAGTTTCACCAGAGCCCTATATCATTGCAGTAAAACATCTTTTCTCTGTAACAAAAGGCCAACTACTAGCTGCTCCTGGATATTGGTTTTCAGTAATTTATATACAAGAGCACATAGACAGACCCCTTTGAATGCCAGTGTGTAACATAAAGAGCCTCTTTACACCTTCCTCTGTACTCAATATCCCACCTACTTTTTATCATCAGCAACTCTGTAAATACAACATCTAATCTTTTCAGCCAAGTTATTAATTTTTGGGTCCCCAAGTACCAGACCTTGTAGTATCCCACTGATAACAAAATACCTAAACCATTGACTGTTCATTCCCCTCTATAGATACTGCCTAATCTGCTGAGTTCCTCCAGCATTTTTTGGGTGTTGCCCAAGATTTGCAGCATCTGCAGAATCTCTTCTGTCTCCAATACTGAGGCAAGATATTTCTTTGTTGACATTTTTCAGTCCCCTAATTCTTTTCAAGGCATTCTACTATAACATCCTTCACTCTAGATTCCACCATTCCCTTTACTACTATTGTTAGGCTAACTTTTTTCTCTCCTTTTTTTAAAGAGTGGTATCATTTTATGGAACAATAATGGGCCACTTTGCTCCATGGGTCTCTACTGACTTCTTCTCATCCTTAATATTCGAATGAATAAGTTCAAACCATTCTTCCATTTCACATACCCAGTTACTTCCCCATAAAGTCAGTTACATCTTTCTCATTGTTTGCCACAAATTTCTTGTCATCTGCCGAATTTGGAATGGTGCCCTCTTCAAACAACAGCAGTCACTCATTTAAAAAAAATCTCTCTGCTTTTTGGTACTTAGCAAAATCTGACTTCCCTCAGCTACCGCCCTTTTAACCGTATGGGATTTGATCCTGCTAATGCTTATTAGAAACCATTCACAACTCAGATTGCTCAAAAACATTGTGCAACCAATGAGTCAAGTATGTGTTCACCTCTGACGTGGGATAAGCCCGCAACCTCTGGGTAAAATAATAGAGAGAGAGATAGAGAGAGAAATAAAAGATGGCAATGAAGAGAGAGAGATCAAGATAAAAGAAGAAAGACACCGAGGCTTGGGAATGAGGGGACTGAAAGAGACTAAGCAATGGAGAGGGAAACACAGAAAGATACTCAGAAAAAAATAAAGAAAGAAAGAAACCTAAGGTACATCATCGAGGGAGGCAAAGAGAAGGAGAAGATCATTACATAATTTTGGTATAACAGCATTAAATTACCCAAGATAGTGTAAGACCCAAGTGCCTCTGGGGTGACTGTGACACAGCTGATTTAATGTCTCCTGTTCCCTTTTTATCTAACTCATTCCCAGAACCGGAAGAGAACATGAGCTGATTGCTGTTTCCATCTTTTGCAGAAAGAGCTGAGCTTGCCAAGGAGGCACAGTATGTAAGTACCGAGCCCTTCACACACCGTCCTAACACACTAACTTGCCCCGTTGTGCTCACAGCTCAAGCCAGTCCCTCACTTCTTCTTCTTCAACTCAGCACATACAATGTCCAAGTGGCAAAACAGCCTAATTTATGTGAGGTCATAGACCATTAACTGTTGCTCAAAATAGTCCAATCTAATTACACACCACAAAACACAGTCATTTAAGTATATCCTCTGTTGAAGTTCCAGGGGAATTCCAAAGCCTGCCAAATGTGCAATGACAGTATAAATCTTAATAAAGCAGCTGAAGATGTTTGAGCCTAGGACATTGCCATGAGGAATTCCTGCAACAACAGACTGTTGCTGAGATTATGTGTCTCCACAGCCAATTTCCAGTTGAGTTTTCAATTGAGAAGGATGATCTGAAACATAGATTCTTAGGGATTGTTGAGATAGACACTGAGAGGACATTTCCCCTTATGGGAATTTGAAAATTATGGATCATAATTCCAAAAGAAGAGTCACATATTTAAGACTGAGAAGAAAAAATATGTCTTCTTTAAGAGTTATAAATATAGGAAATGCCTCTTCCAATGAGGCTGGGATAGAGAGATTTTTGGATTATAGGGGAGTCAAGGGTTATAAATTACAGGGTGGAAAACAGAGTTGAAGCAAATATTAAATCATTCACCATTTTATTGAATGGCAGAGCTGGCTCAAGGAGCCATGTGGTTAACTTTTATATGTTACGTTTTCTACTTTTACAACTCCAGGTTTTACAAGGTTCCATGTGACAATTAGGCAAATGACACCAGGGCATTCTGACTTCCCCCCGCTATTCAGCTTTTCTACTGCAGTTTGGATCAAGATTCTTATTGGGTTTTGAACCAAGTGGAACAAGCTTTCCCGAGTCATGGATTTGCGATTGTCTCCTCACCTTCCTGTTATATAGGTCCTCCCAGGATATGGCAGCATTCTATCCTGTGAACTGTTTGTAATCTTTAACAGTTTGCAAGTCAGCAATGCTGCGATAAACTGATGGCAGCATAAACACATGGCAGCCCCGCAGCAGTTGACAAATCTGTCCACTGTGCTCTCAGATGCTCATTTGTATGTATGAGCTGTGCATTAGTTAGATGTTCATAAATTGGGGAGGACCTGTAATTGAGGAGTAGCTCCTAGTATATCTGAAGTTCAGTACCTCAGCATTTATTTGCCTACCACACTTCCATATGCTCATACTTTTAAAAAAATTCATTCCTTGAATGAGGATGTCACTGTCAAGGCCAGCACTTGAGAAGTTAGGGAATAGCCATTTTTAAAAATTAAGTTACAAGAGTAGTAGCAATTAGGTTACAAGACTAGCAGCCAGAGTCCTTAGCCATTAGTCCAGTGACATGGATTCAAATTCCACAGAAGAAACTTGGAATCATAGAAATTTATAAGACAAATCATTTGACCCATCACCTCCTTGCCGCCAAATAAATGAACTAAATAAACTAACCCCACTTCCCAGCCTCCCCCTGGATACATGTTGAATATGATGAGGGTTTCTGCCTTCACCACCTTTTCAGGCAGTGGGGTCCAGATCTCATCACTGTCAGTGAAATAGTTTCTCTCCTTGCTCTAATGCCTCTGTCGATTATTTTAAATCTGTTCCCACCCCATCAATTTACTGAGCTCTCTACCAAAGGAAATAAATCATTTCTGTTCATCCTGTCCAGGTTTCACACAATTTTATGCACTTTAGATAAATTTCCTTTCAGTCATTTCTATGCAAAAGGAAATAACCTTAAATTAAACACCTCTCATAATTATAACTCTCTGTTCATGGCAATATTCTCATAAATCTCTACTGTATCTTCTCTAGTGCTATCACATTCCTTCTGTAGTGTGGTGACTAGAACTATACATTGCATTCTATGGTCAACAACTGCTGTATACATACATTCCATAACTGACCTCCGCACCCCGCACCCCAACTCTATTCTATTGCTTAGCCAACTAAAACAAATATCCTATATGATTTTGTAACTATCTTATTAAATGCCCCATTGCCTTCGGGGATCTATGGACATGCATCCGATACCTCTGTACCCTACCTTGTTGCCCTCCCAAATCCCAAATTCACTTATTTGCCCACCTAACTAGTGTATTCCTATATTTCCTGCAGCCTATATATTCTCACTGCAAATATCGGTATCGTTGGCAAACTACAGCAGTTATTCATGGTTATTACTTTACATTTAAGCCCAAACCGTTGCTAAGTATCTTAGTACTGACTTTAGCAGGAGCAGAGAGTGTTTCAGTTATTAAAATTTCCGACTGATTATTGCTTTCTGCTACTGAGGGTAATGGGACAAGGTAAATTGCAGTGAGTGTGTATGTGAGTGGCGGAATCTGGGGGCAAGTTAATGGGATTAATGGAAAATTAGTGTAAATGGGTGGTTATGAAGATCTGATGGGCTGAAGGGTCTTTTATGTGCTGTATCCCTGTGACTCTATGGTCACTGTAATCTGGAGCGCTGAGTTGGAATCTGAAGTCTGGAATATTTGGAAGTCAAAATTCAGAAAAAGGTAACTGTTAAATGCCAAGTGACCCCACCCTTCTCCACATCCTATGCAAAGTTCCTGGGAAAGTCATCTGCAGATAGATTAACGTCCAGTATTACCTCAATCCATCGTAAATCTGATCAGTATCTGGATGGGAGGGAGGCAAAAGAGATGGGGGCGTGGCACTGTTGATCAGAGATAGTGTCATGGCTGCAGAAAAGGAGGAAGACATGGAGGGATTGTCTATGGAGTCTCTGTGGGTGGAAATTAGGAACAGTAACTCTACTGGGTGTTTTTTATAGACCACTCAATAGTAACAGGGACATCAAGGAGCAGATAGGGAGACAGATTCTGGAAAGGTGTATTAATAACAGGGTTGTTGAGGTGGGAGATTTTAATTTCCCAAATATCAATTGGCATGTCCCTAGAGCGAGGGGTTTAGATGGGGTGGAGTTTGTTAGGTGTGTTCAAGAAGGTTTCTTGACACAATATGTAGATAAGAAGAGGCTGTACTTCATCTGGTATTGGGAAATGAACCTGGTCAGGTGTCAGATCTCTCAGTGGGAGAGCATTTTGGAGATAGTGATCACAATTCTATCTCCTTTACCATAGCATTGGAGAGGGATAGGAACAGACAAGTTAGGAAAGCACTTAATTGGAGTAAGGGGAGATAAGAGGCTATCAGGCAAGAATTTGGAAGCAGAAATTGGGAACAAGTGTTCTCAAGGAAATGTGCAGAAGAAATATGGCAAGTGTTCAGAGGATATTTGCGTGGAGTTTTGCATAGATGCATTCTAATGAGACAGGGAAAGGATGGTAGGTACAGGAGCCGTGGTGTACAAAGGCTGTTGTAAATCTAGTCAAGAAGAAAAGAGGAGCTTACGAAAGGATCAAAAAACTAGGTAATGATAGAGATCTAGAAGATTATAAGGCTGATAGGAAGGAGTTTAGGAAAGAAATTAGGAGAGCTGGAAGGGTCCATAAGAAGGTGTTGGCAGACTGGATTAAGGAAAACCCCAAGGCATTCTACAAGTATGTGAGGAGCAAGAGGATACGACGTGAGAGAATAGTAACAGTGACAGAATAGTGACAATCAAGTGTGACAGTGGAAAAGTGTGCATGGAACCGGAGGAAATAGCAGAGGTACTTAATGAGTACTTTGCTTCAGTATTCACTAAGGAAAAGGATTGCAGCAATTGTAGGGTTGAATTACAGTGGACTTGAGCATTTAGATATTAAGAAAGAGGATGTGCTGGAGCTTTTGGAAAGCATCAAGTTGGATAAGTCACTGGGACCAGACAAGATGTACCCCAGGCTACTGTGGGAGGCGAGGGAGGCAATTGCTGAGCCTCTGCCGATGATCTTTGCATCATCAATGGGGACAGGAGAGATTTCAGAGAATTGAAGGGTTGCGGGTGTTGTTCCATTATTCAAGAAAGGGAGTAGAGATAGCCCAGGAAATTATAGACCAGTGAGTCTTATTTCAGTGGTTGGTAAGTTGAAGATCCTGAGAGGCAGGGTTTATGAACATTTGGAGAGGCATAATAAGATTAGGAATAGTCAGCATGGCTTTGTCAAAGGCAGGTCGTGCCTTACGAGCCTGATTGAATTTTTTGAGGATGTGACGAAACACACTGATGAAGGTAGAGCAGTAGATGTAGTGTATATGGATTTCAGCAAGGCATTTGATAAGGTACCTCATGCAAGGCTTATTGAGAAAGTAAAGAGGCATGGGATCCAAGGGGACATTGCTTTGTGGATCCAGAACTGGCTTGCCCACACAAGGCAAAGAATGGTTGTGGATGTGTCATATTCTGTATGAAGGTCAGTCAGTAGTGGTGTACCTCAGGGATCTGTTCTGGGACTCCCTACACCTTGTGATTTTTATAAATGACCTGCATGAGGAAGTGGAAGGATGGGTTAGTAAATTTGCTGATGACACAAAAATTGGAGGTGTTGTGGATAGTGTGGAGGGCTGTCAGAGGTTACAGCGGGACATTGATAGGATGTCAATGGGCTGAGAAATGGCAGATGAAGTTCAACCCAGTTAACTGTGAGGTGGTTCACTTTGATAGGTCATATATGATGACAGAATATAGTATTAATGGCAAGACTCTTGGCAGTGTGGAGGATCAGAGGGATCTTGGGGTCAGAGTCCATAGGACACTCAAAGCTGCTGCGCAGGTTGACTCTGTGACTAAGAAGGCATATGGTGCATTGGCCTTCATCAACTGTGGGATTGAGTTTAGGAGATGAGAGGTAATGTTGCAGCTATATAGGATCCTGGTCAGACCCCACTTGGAGTACTGTGCTCAGTTCTGGTCGCCTCACTATAGGAAGGATGTGGAAACCATAGAAAGGGTGCAGAGGAGATTTACAAGGATGTTGCCTGGACTGGGGAGCATGCCTTATGAGAATAGGATCTGTGAACTCGGTCTTTTTTCCTTGGAGCAATGGAGGTAACCTGATAGAGTTGTATAAGATGATGAGAGGCATTGTTCGTGTGGATAGTCAGAGGCTTTTTCCCAGGGCTGAAATGGCTAACACAAGAGGGCACAGTTTTAAGATGCTTGGAAGCAAGTACAGAGGAGATGTCAAGGGATAAGTTTTTTACGCAGAGTGGTGAGTGCGTGGAATGGGCTGCCGGCGACGGTAGTGGAGCCGGGTACAATAGGGTCTTTTAAGAGACTCCTGGACAGGTACATGGAGCTCAGAAAAATAGAGGGCTATGGGTAACCCTACGTAATTTCTAAGGTAAGGACATGTTCAGCACAGCTTTGTAGGCTGAAGGGCCTGTATTGTGCTGTAGGCTTTCTATGTTTAATCTGTGCAGAGCTGTTCCAATATACTCAGCAATCATGGGGAGGAGAAGAAGAGAGAAGGGGAGGCAGAGGGTCAGGGTGAGAAGGGAGGGAGGGTAGGTAATGAGGATTGGGAGCTGAGGGAAAGGATGATGAGAACAATAAGCCTGCTGTTCAGGTCCAGGCAAGGGAGAACTGGAAATGTGTTGGGGGCTTTACGGGTGTAGAGGATGTGGGGGAGAGTTGATGCTGGGCTATGAAGATTTGGCAGGGAGATAGCACAATACGGAGAGATTTGGAGGGTTGGGGTATTTTGTGGGGTTGGAGTGGTCTGACGGAAGATCCGGGATTCCGGGGGCTTGGAGGATCGGTGCGGGAGTTGGGACGTGGCGAGGTGGTGTCGTGTGGGTTGGGGTATCGGGGGTTGCGGGGTTTCCCAGATAAACGCGGATCCATCGAGCAGCCCCGCCTGCAGCCTCAGCCCGGGGGCAGGGCGGCCTCTTCATCGGTTTCACAAAGAAGCGATGAGTGGAAAACAACAGGCCCCGGCCGCGCCCCGCCCAGCTGCCGGCTTCCTGTCACCGTGCGACGAGCTGCTTCCTGCGCTGCTGCCGGGGCCGCTGATGGGGCCTGCAGCTCGGATTCTTCTGTGGCCGCGAGTCGGCGGGAGTTCCCTCAGCGGAGGGGCGAAGCACCGCGACGGCCTCTGATCGTCTCTCGGCGGGAGGGAGAAAAAGGAAAAAAAAGGGGGGGTAGGAGAGAGAAAAAAACAGGGAGTAAGTGTGAGAGGGAGGGGAGAACACGGTAGTGAGTGAGTGTGGTGGGGGAATGTAAAGTGGAGGAGTGAAGGGGAGGGTGGGAGAAAGGGGAGGCATCGAGGAGAGGAAGGTGGGAGGGAGATATAGAGGTCAAGGAGAGAGGGGGAAGCAGGGAGGGGAGGGAGAGGAGAGAAGGGGTAGGAAAGGGAGGGAGAGAACTGAGGGGAAGAAGGGTGGATGTAAAAAGGAAGAGGAAGGACTATTAGAGAGGGGTAGGGAGGGTGTAAGGAGGCAGGGAAGGAGAAACGGGGAGGGAAAGAGGGGAGTGAGAGTTGAAGGAAAGGAGAAATTGAATGTTTGGAGGAGGGGAAGGAAAGACAATGGGAGATTGAGAGAGGGGAAGATATTAAGAGGTAGTGAGGGAAAGACAAAGAACTATGTTGGCCATGGTGGCAACAGTAATGAATTTGCATTGTGGGCTCGCAGAAGATGAAAAGGCCAAGGCACTGAATTTAAAAGCACAGTGAGAAGATCCCAGTATTCAAGGTACAGAATCAACATTTGATTTTAACCCTCGGATTGCTGAACAGAACTTGCCTTGGTGTCATTATGTCCGATCCAAGTGAGTGGATGGGGCTGCCCAGCTACAAGAGCCATTGTGTGACAGGCTCCTTGCTCCAGCGTTCGAAAAGGTAAATATGTCAGTGTATGTTGATCTGTGATCTCATCCCTGATCTCACTTTGTAATAAGCCATGTGCTGTTCTAAAAAAAGGCAGCAGGCCGTCATTTGTTTTAGATGGAAAGTGCTTCCTTTGATAAGACTGCTGAACATTTCAGTAATTGTGGGATTGAGTGAAGTGAGCACATTCAATGCTGACAGAATTGAGGCGATGAGATGTGCCCTTGATTCTAAATTCGAAGCTGCATCATTACACATGATAGTACAGAATTACTCAGTGCCTTTCATAAAAGTTGCTGGTGAACGCAGCAGGCCAGGCAGCATCTCTAGGAAGAGGTACAGTCGACGTATCAGGCCGAGACCCTTCATCAGGACTAACTGAAGGAAGAGTGAGTCCTGATGAAGGGTCTCGGCTTGAAACGTCGACTGTACCTCTTCCTAGAGATGCTGCCTGGCCTGCTGCGTTCACCAGCAACTTTTATGTGTGTTGCTTGAATTTCCAGCATCTGCAGAATTCCTGTTGTTCATTGCCTTTCATTATTTCTTTCTATTGACATCAGGCGTTTGCCTCTCTAAGCCCCCTTCTTTTCCACAGGTGTGTCCTCTACTTCAGTCTCTCCCGACCTTTTCTTACCTGTTTCTTTTCTGGTCATTTCTGATCGGTTTCATTTCCTCTCCCCCCCTCCTCCTCTCCCCTCCTCCTCCTCTCCCCCCCTCCTCCTCTCCCCCCTCCTCCTCTCCCCCCTCCTCCTCTCCCTCCTCCCCTCCCCCCCTCCTCCCTCCCCCCTCCTCCCCTCCCCCCCTCCTCCCCCTCTCTTCCCCCTCCTCTCCCTCCTCCCCTCCCCCCTCCTCCCCCTCTCTTCCCCCTCCTCTCCCTCCTCCCCTCCCCCCTCCTCCCCCTCTCTTCCCCCTCCCCTCCCCCCTCCTCCCCCTCCCTCCCCCCTCCTACCCCTCCCCTCCCCCCCTCCCCTCCCCCCTCCCCTCCCCCCTCCTCCCCCTCTCTTCCCCCTCCCCCTCCCCTCCCCCTCCCCTCCCCCTCCCCCTCCCCCTCTCTTCCCCCTCCCCCTCCCCTCCCCCTCCCCTCCCCCCTCCTCCCCCTCCCCCTCCCCCCTCCTCCCCCTCCCCCCTCCTCCCCCTCCCCTCCCCCCTCCTCCCCCTCCCCTCCCCCCTCCTCCCCCTCCCTCCTCCCCCCTCCTCCCCCTCCCTCCTCCCCCCTCCTCCCCCTCCCTCCTCCCCCCTCCCTCCTCCCTCCTCCCCCCTCCCTCCTCCCCCCTCCCCCTCCCTCCTCCCTCCTCGCCCCCTCCTCCCCCCTCCCCCCTCCCCTCCCCCCCTCCCCCCTCCCCTCCCCCCCTCCCCCCTCCCCTCCCCCCTCCCCCCCTCCCCTCCCCCCTCCCTCCCTCCCCTCCCCCCTCCCTCCCCCCCCCCTCCCTCCTCCCCCCTCCTCCCTCCTCCCCCCTCCCCCCTCCTCCCCTCTCCCCCCTCCTCCCCTCTCCCCCCTCCTCCCCCCTCCCTCCTCCCCCTCCTCCCCCCTCCCCCTCCCCTCCCCCCTCCTCCCTCCTCTCCCCCCTCCTCCCTCCTCCCTCCTCCCCCTCCCCTTCCCCCCTTCCCCCTCCCTCTCCCCCTCCTCCTCCTCCTTCCCCCTCCTCCTCCTCCTTCCCCCCTCTCTCCTCCCCTCCTCTCTCCTCCCCTCCCCTTTTCCCTCCCCCCCCTTCTGTTTACATTTGGGGAGCCTATTTTCTGACTTTAAAGAAGCTTGTCTTATGCATCAACTGTGTACCATGTATGCATGCACCTTGGAGGACAGACTGCTTGATGAGGTCGAGGAAAGGTGCCTCCTTTCTCAGCTCGTTTCCCATCCCTCTGATTGTGATCATATGCAAGAGAATTGACCCTACACTTTCCCCCAGGGTCAACTGCATTTCCTGCCCAAGGTTCCATTAGTGAAGACTGTTTGTAACCAGAACAGTGCACACAGTTTGGAAATGCATTCGCTGGGCAATATATTTAAATAAAAACATAGGCCCACCAAGCTGGCAAATCCTCCCATTGAGCTCCCAGACATTGATCATATATATGGGCTGCACTGAGTTGACATTCATAACCTGGGGTGTGGGCGCTGTAATGAGTAGCAGTGGTTTTAAATTGTCTTCCTGGGAGGCTAGAGCAGAGCAACAGAAATTGAGGAACTATTGAGCAAAGGGCAAAAACGGTATGTAACCGTGATGTGGCTGCGGCAAGGTCTGAGAAATCTATTATTAAATAACAAATCTCCAATTTGATACAGGACTACAAAAAGGCATTGAAGCAGTGGCATTAGTTGGGGATTGATGCAGGGATATGTGAAGTGGATAAGGCAATATAATTAGCTTGGGATTCATATGGAGGAAGTGGATCAGTGGGATTACACAGATCTATGAGACAGCAAGTTAGGCTGGAGATCTCCTGCAGAACAGTTATAATTGGGTTCTTGGGAGGAGTGAAGCAGGGGATCAACCATGATATTATGGAGTGGTGGAGGAGGAGGCTGGAGGGGTAGAACAGGTGGAGGGTAAAGGTTTCAGGCTGGCGGCCTGCCGTAACAACCTGGAAGTCACAGGTGATGCCTGTCACGGTCAAACAGTTAAACAACTTCAAGAGCAAGAAACTGAACAGCAAAACTCTACTGTGGTTTTTGCTTCCAAGAAAGAAAATTTAAATTTCAAAAATTTTGAAGTATATTACTGTATCGAAGTACACGTGTGGCACCAGATACAACCTTGAGATCCATTTTTGTGCAAGCGTTTACATGAAAATAAAGAAATTCAGTCGAATGTATGAAAAATTGCACATAAACAAAGATTGCCAAACAACCAATACGCAGAAGAAGACAAATTGTGCAAATTTTTAAATAAATAATATATGTAGAGTCCTTGAAAGTGAGTCCATAGGTTGTGGAATCAGTTCAGAAAGGAAAGAAGACCTTGGGCCTGTACTTGCTTTCAAATTGTTGCATTGCACCAGGGCCAGAGGTTTCTTTAGTCGTTTATTAATTTGTCATTTTCTGGTAATGGCTTTGAATATTGCTCTGGGTTGATGCCAAGAGGATATCGTGGCTGGTCCAACAGTGTGCAGCTGTACCACCCAGTACCAGCTTGTTGCTGCAGTTGGCTCCTGGGTCGGGACATGATAGAAGCAGATAGGACGAGTTAACATAGATCAGGGCAGCTGAGCCTTCCGTCTGAGAGTTACAGAAGGGAACAGAAATCAGTGACGTTATTTACTGTGTGATTTGTCGAAGAGTCTGATTATAATGCTGGCATGAGAGGAGGTGGTTCGGAAGTTTAGAGCAAGCAGCCAGGCGTACACGCTTAACTCTAAGAAACATTTGCAAGTTTCTGCTTATCACAACTTCAGCATGTTCCACAGCTTTCCAGAGCCAAAAAGTGCATTTGATGTGTTGTTGTTGCTGTAACAGTGCAAGAAACGTGGTAGCAAATAAGCATTCAGCAAGCTCCCGCAAACAACTGATAATAACTGTGGTCGCCATTGATCGAGAGATTAATATTGACATCAAGACAGGGGTTAAGGAGTAGTGCAGGGTATGGCCATCCACCACTCAACAGCAGGTTACCATTTTGGATATTGCTGCAGAGGAAAGTCCCAGTGGTTGGGTCTCTGGCACTGAGTCTGACTCTGTGACCCAGAAGGGAAGGTGGGGAGAAGAGGCATGACTGTTTGATAGGGGATTCATTAGTTAGGAGAATGGACAGGAGGTTCTGTGAGCAAGAACAAGATTCTCGGATGGTTTTTGCCTCCCGTGTGCGAGGGTCTGGGACGTCTCAGATCGAGTCCTCAGCATTTTGAAGTAGGAGGGGGAACAGCCAGAGGTTGTGGTCCATGTAGGTACTAATGACATGGGTAGGACGAGTGACGAAATTCTGCATAGGAAGTTCAGGGAGTTGGTGCTAAGTTAAAGGGCAGGACCTGTGCCACGTGCTAGTGAGGCCAAAACTAGGAAGCTTATACAGTTTAACATGTGGCTAAGGTGTTGGTATAGGGGGGAGGGCCCAAGGTTTTGGATCATTGGGCTCTCTTCTAGGGAAAGTGGGACCTGTACAGAAGGGATGATTTGCACCTGAACTGGAGGGGGACGAATATCCTAGCAAGAAGGTTTGTTAATATTGCACAGTGGAGTTGCAGGGAGATGGAAACAAGAGTGCCAAAACAGTTAGAGGAGAGGTCATGGAGGCAGATGTTGGTAAGACCTCAGACAAAGTCAGGAATCAAAAGGTTAATAATGGTGTGACTCGTGTCCTGAGCTGTGTCTATTTCAATGCAAGAAGTGTCACAGGAAAGGTGGATGAGCTCAGGGCATGGATCAACACCTGGAATTAATGACGTTGTAGCCATTAGTGAGATTTGGTTGCAGGAGGGGCAGGGCTGGCAGCTCAATATTCTGGGCTTCCGTTGTTTTAGATGTGACAGAGTGGGTGGTGTTACTCGTCAGGGAAAATGCCATGGCAGTGCTTCGTCAGGACAGACTGGTGAACTTGACTAGTGAGGCATTATGGATGGAACTGAAAAAAGGAAGTTATGACCGTGTTAATGGGGCTTTATTACAGACCACCGAACAGTCCAAGGGATTTAGAGGAACAAATTTGTAAAGAGTTTGCAGACTTTGCAAGAAACGTAAGGTTGTTGTAATAGGTGATTTTAACTTTCCACATAGTGACGGGGAATCCCATACTGTACAAAGACTCGATGGAATAGAGTTTGTCAAATGTGTTCAGGAAAGTTTTCTTCATCAGTGCGTAGAAGTCCCAGTGAGAGAGTGTGCAATACCGGATTTGCTGTTGGGGAATCAGACAGGGCAAGTAACAGAAGTTTGTAGAGGGGAACACTTTGCATCCAGTGACCACGGTGACATAAGTTTCAAAGTAAATATGCAAAGAGATAGGTTTTGGTCTGTGGGTTGAGTTTCTAAATTGGAGAAAGCCAGTTTTGATGGTGTGAGAAATTATCTGGCAAGCGTGGATTAGGACAGGATAAAGGTGTGCTTGGAAAGTGGGAGGCCTTCAAAAATTTCATTTTGAGAGTACGAAGCTTGTATGTGCCTTTCAGAATAAAAAGTAAAGATAAGAAGGGTAGAGAACCTTGATTTTTCAAGAGATATTGAGGCCCTGGTTAAGAGAAAAAAAAAGAGGTGCACAGCAAACAACTAGTACTTGCATAGGCAAGTAGGGCTTATGGAGTGTAAGAAATGCAAGAGAACACTCAAGAAAGAAATCAGGAAGGCTAAAAGAAGGCATAAAGTTGTTCTAGCAGGCAAGGTGAAGGAGAATTCTGACGGATTCTATAGCTATGCTAAGAGCAAAAGGATTGCAAGGGACAAAATTGGTCCTCTGGAAGATCAGAGTGGTAATCCATGTGCGAAACCAAAACAGATTTGAGGGATCTTAAGTGAATTCTTTGCATCTGTATTTACTCAGGACATAGATACAGAGTCTATAGCAGTGAGGCAAAGCAGTGTCAACTTCATGGACCCTGTACAGGTTACAGAGGAGGAGGTGTTTGCTATCCTGAGGTAAATTAGGGTGGATAAAACCCCAGGCCCTGACAAGGTGTTCCCTGGGACCCTATGGGAGGCAAGTGCAGAAATTGCTGGGGCCTGAGCAGAGATATGTAAAACATCATCTGCGACAGAAGAGGTACCAGGGTATTGGAGGATAACCAATGTTGCTCGGTCTTTTAAAAAACCAGGAAATTATAGGCTGGTGTGTCTGATGTCAGTTCTGGGAACGTTATTGGAAGGTATTCTAAGGGACTGGATGTATAAGTATTTGGATAGACATGGACTGATGAAGGATAGTCAGCATGGCTTCGTTTGTGATACATAATCTCTAACCAATCTTACAGAGCTTTTCAAGGAGGATTACTGGAAACTGGATGTAGGTAAGGCAGAGAGTGTTGTCTACATGGACCTTAGTAAGGCTTTTGACAAGGTCCTGTGTGGGAGGCTGCTCACGAAGGTTCAGTCACTCGACATTCAGGCTGAGGTTATAAACTAGATTAGACATTGGCTTTATGGGAGAAGCCAGAGAGTGGTAGTAGAAGGTTGCCTCTCTGACTGGAGGCCTGTGACTAGTGGTGTGCCACAAGGATTGGTGCTGGGTCCTTTGTTTTTGTCACCTATATCAATGATCTGGATGATAATGTAGTTGACTGGATCAGCAAATTTGCGGGTGATACCAAGGTTGGGGTTGTAGTGGACAGTAAGGAAGGCTATCATGGCTTGCAGAAGGATCTGCATCAGCTGGAAAAATGGGCTAAAATATGGCAGATGTGAAGAAGTGCAAGGTTTTGCACTTTGGTAGGACCAACCAGGGTAGGTCTTACACAGTGAACAGTAGGGCGCTGAGGAGTGTGGTAGAACAAAGGGATCTGGGAATAGAGTCCGTGATTTGTTGGAGGTGGCATCACGGATAGATATGGTTATAAAAAAAGCTTTTGGCTCATTAGGCTTCATAAATCAATGTATTGAGCACAGAAGATGGGATGTTTGGTTGAAGTTGCATAAGATGATAGTGAGGCCTAATTTGGAGTATTGCGTGCAATTTTGGTCACCTACATACAGGAAAGACCTAAACAAGGTTGAAAGAGAGCATCAAAAAATTACAAGGACATTGCTGGGTCTGGAGTATCTGAGTAATAAGGAAAGGTTGACTAGGTTAGAACTGTATTCTTTAGAATGTAGAAGATTGAGAGAAGATTTGACAGAGGCATACAAAGTTATGAGGGGTATAGATAGGGTAAGTGCAAGCAAGCTTTTTCCACTGAGATTGGATGGGACTACAACCAGAGGTCATGGGCTAAGGGTGAAAGGTGAGAAGCTTAAGGGGAAACTTCTTCACTCAGAGGGTCATGAGAGTGTGGAATGAGCTGCCAGCACAAGTGGTGCATGCGAGCTCAATTTCAACATTTAAGAGAAGTTTGGATAGGTACATGGATAATAGGGATATGGAAGGCCATGATCCCAGTGCAGATCGATGGGAGTAGGCAGTTTAAATAGCTTCAGCATTGACTAGATGGGCCAAAGGGCCTGTTTCTGTGTTGTTCTTCTCTATGACTGTATGAAATTGTCTGGTTTGGCAGGGAAAAAATGCCTAAATGATAGCTGTGAGATGCAGAGGAGTTAAGTGTCATGGTACCAGAGGCTCATGGCACTCTCAGGTTTAAAAAAAAAGATTAGCATACGGGTACAGCAAGAACAAACAAAATATTGTTATGTATTGTGAAGACAATTGAATGCAAAAGTAAGGAGGTTATTCTTCAGTTTTATAGAAACTGTTGAGACAACACCGGGAATAAAGTAAACAGAAGTCCACGTGTGTTCTCCTTATTTACGCAAGAATATAAACACATTGGCAGTAGTACAGATTAAGTTTATTGACTGATAAGTGGAATGATTGGGCTATCTTATGAGCAAAGGTTGGTCAGAATTAGCTTCTATAGTGCAAGCTGAATTGAAACATATAAGAACATGATGGGTCTTGACAGAGTGGATATGAATGGATGATTTCCCTTATGGAAGAATCTAGAACTAGGGTGCACCCATTGAAGAAAATGAGGATTTTTTTAACAAAAGGTCATTAGCCATTGGAACTCCCTTCTTCTAAGGGTGATGTTAGTAGCTATGATCTTAATAAAAGGCAGAATGGACTTGAGAAGCCAAATGACTTGGTAGTACTCCTGTTTAGTATTTACATTTATGTATACATGTGCATATATTCATCTTCGGGAGAGGGCAACACTGGCCCAATCAGTGTCTTAACATTTGTATCACATATGTACCGGTTCTCGTTTTCTAGCTCCCGATCCCCATGATACAATCAGATTCACACTTGATGCTGCTGGTTTCCAGATTTTGCTCATGTTTTAAATGATTGTTCTCAGTTTTCCATTTCATATTCTGGTTTTATTCCCAGTTTTCTAGCTTCAGTTCTTGCTCTTACATCTGGATTCCTTCCAGTTTCTGGATGTCTTAGATTGATCTTAATGTCTTTTTTTCCCTCAGTTGCCGCAGTAACAGGAAGAGCCTGGTGGTGAGTTCAGGGTCTCCCAGCCTCTCTCGTCCTCTCTCTCCACTCTCTCTACCAGCAGGTAATGAAACATTCCAAGTCATTTATCTGTTTCTTGCCAGAAGCAGGGCTTAAAATAGAGTCTTAAAAAGAGGTGTGACTGACAGCCATGGACCGAGATGTCCAGCAGATAACTCGTAATGGGCTATGTGACTGGGACAGTGAGAGACCTAATGAAAGCTGAACCCTAACAGTGACACACAGAATATAGAGCACTACAGCACAGGAAAGGGCTTTCAGCCTACAATTTTGTGATGAACTTTTAAACTACTCTAAGATTAATCTAACATTTCCCTCCTACATAGCCTTCCATTTTTCTATCACTCATGCACCTGTCTAAGGGTTTCTTAAATGTCCCTAATGTATCTGCCTCAACTTCACTCCTGGCAGGGCATTCCATGTACCATCTTTCTCTGTGTAAAAAAACTTAGCTGTTACATCCCCCCCATGCTTTCCTCTAATCATATTAAAATTATGCCCCCTGATATTACCCATTTCCTCCCTGGGAAAATGTCTCAGGTTGTCCAGGATCTTGTATGTCTGTACACAAGAGTGGAATTCTATTTTCAACATAGTCGTGGGAGTAGGTAAATCAGTTTCACGTTGGTCTGTTAGAGAGTCCCATTTGTATTTAAGCCTTGATGTATAATTTCAGTTTCCCATTTCATATTCTGGTTTTATTTCCAATTTTATTCCCAGTAGATAGGTAGGGATCACTGGAACACACTATCCCATTACTGGTTGACTGTGAACTCCTGAAGTTAGAGAATATACTAGATGAGGTGGGAGGTTGATGGCTTTTCAAAAGTAGAATTCATATTATCCTGTGAGGTGGGTGTTTGGGAAACTGCTATTAATGGAACATTTCCCAATAATTCCTGGTAAAACCAATATTTATTGCCCATTCAACTGCCCTTAAAATGGTTGTAATGAGCTGTGGCCTTGAATTGCTGTAGGTCCTTCTGATGAAGATGTTCCCACAGTGCTGTTGACAAAGAGTTCTAGGATGCAGATCTGGTGGTGATAAAGAAATGCCAGTCAAATTCAAAATCAAGATGATGTATAGGTTGGAAGAGAACATGGAGTGGATGGGGTTCAGTGCACCTGCTGCCTTGTCTGTTTGCTATAGAGCGAGTGGGATTAGAAGCTGCTATTGGAAGAGCCTTGGCTGGTAGCCACAGTATATCTTTAAGATGTTGCACTCTGCAGCCATAGTGCAGTAGTGATGGAGGGTCTATGATTGAGCCCTATGACAAGGGTACTAGTTAAACAGGCGACTTTAACTAGGATAGATGTTTCCTCAGTTCCCCGGAGTCACAGTTGTCTTGACGTCAGGATTAATCTCTTCCAACCTTCCTTTGCTTATGTTCAAATCTGCTATATTTATCTGAATTGGAATCCGTGCCAGTTGCACTTCTGCTGTCCCCATGAGCACAGCAGCCAGCCATCGGCCTCAGGCCAGAGAAGGATCAGGTTGATGTGTGGCCTAACCAGCAATCCTTATAGGCACAGCTGCAAGAAGATAATGATGTTTGTAAAATATATTCACAGAGTTTAGCATGGTCCTTTGGCCCAAGTCATCCATGCAGACCATGACACCGATTTATCCTGAAGCCATTTGTCCACGTTAGGCTCTTATCACTCTATTCATGAATATGTGGTAGCACCTTTCATAAGGCAAAATAAACCAAAATGCTTCGCAGGAACATTACCAGACAAACATTGATACCAGGATATATAAAGCATAATTAGGGTAGATGAGGTTATTTTTAAGGATCATCTCAGTGGAGCTAAAAGCGATAGAGAGGTGGAAAGGGTTGAGGAGAATTCTAGAGCATTGGGTCTTGGCAGCTGAAGGCATGGCTCCTTATATTGGAGTGATTAAGTTTCAAATGGCCCAAACTGGAGAAGAGCAGATAGCTCAGAGGGTTAAAGGCCTCAAAGAGATTACCAAGTTTGGAAGGGATCTGACCACCAAGGGAGTTGAAAATAAGGATGAGTATTATAAAATCATGGCATTGTCTGAACAAAAACCAGGAAGGGTCCTGATTCTATTGCAGCCCAAACCCTGATTTTGGTCTTAGTTCCCATCCACCAATGTTAATTTCCCCCTGGGATCAATAAAGTATGACTATGACTATGACTATGTTAGACCTTGATCCCATGTATCTGGGATGGCAAGCAGCTCTTGGTGTGAGTTAGGACACGGTGTTGTGATACTTTACTGACCGCAAGTTGGCAGAGAGTACAATGAGAGGGAATAGGCTGAAGTGAATGTAATTGTCATGTCTGAAGTGACAGAGGAGTGGATGAAGGTTTCAACCGCAGATGAACTGAGGCAGAAAGAGCAGTTACGGAGATAGAAATAGACCTGGCTGAGAGGTGGTGTGAAAATGTCCCTGATACTCTCAGCTTAGGGTCAGACATCATGTCAAGATTGTGAATGATCGTGTATCAGGGAGAGGATGGAGATAATAGAGTCTGGTGGGGCAAAGGAAGAAATTAATGTTGATTATCTCAGTGTTAAACATCTGTTGTCCCTGGCCTTGGAAGTCAAGTCAAGTCAAGTCAAGTCAAATTTATTTATATAGCTCATTTAAAAACAACCCACGTTGACCAAAGTGCTGTACAGATCAGAGCAGAATAGCTAAAATTACAAATACGAGAAACACAGACATAACCAACAAGGCAAACAGCTTATAGGCACAAAAGAAACAACACAAGGGCCTTGGCACAAGCCAAAAATCAGCCATATCAGGAGGATTCAAACGCTAGTGAATAAAAGTAAGATTTGAGCCTGGATTTAAAAGAGTCGATGGAGGGGGCAGATCTGATAGGGAGGGGAATGCTGTTCCACAGTCTAGGGGCTACAATAGCAAAAGCACGGTCACCCCTGAGCATAAGTTTAGACCGCGGAACAGCCAGGAGCCCCTGGAAGGGCAATGTAAAGAGGCTGCTTTATTCTATACCTAACCAATGCTTGGAACATTTTATTCTCTAACACCTGTGCTGTTGCTTAATTTAGATTTCACTTCTTAATTACAATTTCTTTGACTAATGTCTGTGAATTTGTTTAGCTGGAAGCCCGCTGGACAGTCCAAGGAATTTGTCCACCAGTCCTGCTCTCAACTTCCCCTTCGCACGCAGGTATGGTAGAATTCTGGATGTGAGAATTTTTCTGCTTATTGGGGCATATACAGAGTGTTCTAGATGGAAGGAAGGATACTGGCTACCCCTTTCCTCAGTCCAATCTTAGTTGTTCCTCTCTGCTCTATTTCTACCCTCTCTCCAATCCCATATCTTCCTTCCAATCCCATACTTTCCCTCCATCCCTTCCAATCCTGTACTTTCCTTCCCTCACAAGCCTCTTCTTTCCCTTCCTCCCTCCCTCCAATCTTGTACCTGTCCTTCCTCCAATCCATTCCTTCCTTCCCTCCACTGAAAGGCTAGCCTGCTCACTTTCCAGTCCTGCCACTCTCCACAATTCCAGTTCCACTTGATTTGTTTGGCACAAGCTAAGAAGATGATCTCAATGTGAGGTTAACTTATCATTGGTTGACCTGAGATTTCCTTGAAGTTCCCCTAATGCCTGAGATTCCTTTCCTTGTGCCTGGCCCTGATTCTAAATTTTGAGTCTGTACATCTTTAGGTGCTGGAGGTCACTTCCTAACCAGGCTTTTAAGTGCCCTGATACTGTTGCAGCCCAATCTGTGGCTGATCCAATTCCAGGACACCAGCTTTGACTGTGTGCTCAATCTATGACCACAACCCCTACACCAATCCAGGACCCTCAGCCTCCAGCCCTTAAATGTGAATCCAGGCCTGATCCAGACCCAGGCCTTGAATCTGAAGCTAACCTTGTCACATAACCCATGGATTTCTTGTTCTCCATCTCATGAGACAGATGTCACTGACCTCTTCTATACAATACCAAGTCCCACAGCTATCTTGACTCCACTTTCTCCCGTTCTGCCCCCTATACGGATGCTAACTCGTTTCCTCAATTTCTCTGTCTCCACTCCATCTATTCTGATGTTGAGGCCTGCTAGTTTAGAACGTCTGAGATTATCTCCTTCTTCCAGAAACATGCCTTCCCCTTTGCCATAATTGATCGGAGACCTCATATGCATTTCCCTTATTTCTTGTACGTCTGCTTCTGCATGGACAGAACAGCATCCTCATCCTCGACCCCTCCAATCTGGAGCATCATCCTCTGTGTTTTCTCCAGCTCCAACGTAATCCAACCACCAGACACATTCTCACCCTTCCTGCTTCCTGCAGGGATACTCTCCTCACAACCTCCTGGACCACTCATCCACTGCTGTCCCCTTCAGCCATAACACCTGCCCTTTCAGCTCTTGACTCACTACAATTGAATGACTTAAATAACACTTTCAGGTGCGGCAAACATTCACCCGCATCTCTCCCAAACTGATTTACTGCATTTGGTGCTCACGATGCTGCCACTGTTGGCCATAGAGCAATACAGCATGGACATGGGTCCCTCAGCCAAAAAGCCCACCCAGCTAGGCTCAACTTCCTCATTCAGCTCACGTTCCTCCAAGCCCCACCCCTCCAGTTACCTATTCAAGTGTTTCTTAATTAATACTCTTGAGTCTGCCTCAACCATTTCCTCTGCAGCCCAATCCGTATACTCACCACCCTCCGTGTGAGAAAGTTGACCCTCAGGTCCCTTTTAAACCTCTTTCCCCTCAAGTTAAACCTAACCTCCCTAGTTTTGGACTGCTGTAACCTGGAGAAAAGACTGTTACTGTCCACTTTATCCATTCCTCTCATCATCTCTGTAAAGTCACCCCTCATTCTCCTATGTCCTAAGGAACAAAAACATTAGCCTTGGTGAGACAGTATAGTCTACTACCTGGGTTCTGTCTGCAACAGCCATATTGAGCTTTTGATAGCACATCATTTTAACCCTCCTTCCCTCTCCCACACCCACCCATGAATCCTCGGCCCTCTCCATTACTACATAAAAACCAAATGCAAATTTGAAGAAGAATATCACATATTTCCTTTGGGGGGGGCATTGAATTTTGTGATTTCAGGTAATCCACACCCCCTCTGTTCTCCTTGCACACCCTACCCACTCATCTTTTTGCCTTAGTTAAGCCACAGCTGAAGTACTGTGTGCAGTCGTATTGAATATCTTGTAAGAACTATTTGATAAAATTGAAG
The DNA here is from genome assembly GCF_030028105.1 of Mobula birostris. Lineage (NCBI taxonomy): Eukaryota > Metazoa > Chordata > Chondrichthyes > Myliobatiformes > Myliobatidae > Mobula > Mobula birostris. Next base: position 24,682,884 of record NC_092395.1, on the reverse strand, counting down.
GGAGTGCAAGCGGTGGGGTGATCAGCAGGATATTACCTAGGATGGAGTGTAACAGCAAGGAGGAGAGACCGAGTAGGTTTGATGTTTGTTTTACTAGGAGCAGAGAAGGGACCTGTTTGAGGTTACTGCTTTGTTCACCTGTCCCATCCTCACCCCTCCCCCTATCTACCACCATCCCCTCCCCATCTGGTTCTGCCTATCACTTACCAGCCTTTATCCTATCCCAGTTCACTCTGCTATATCCTGCCAGTCTTTCCTCTTCCCCCTCAGTCCTGATGCAGGGTCTGAACCTGAAAAGTTAGCTTGCAATTCTTGCCTCCACATGTAATGCTCCACCCACTGAGTTCACCCGGACATGAATACAGGAGATTCTGCAGAGGCTGGAAATGCAGAGCAACACAAACAAAATGCTGGAGGAACTCAGCAGGTCAGGCAACATCTACGCAAGGGAATAAATAGTCGGTGTTTCAGTCTGAGACCCTTTATCAGAACTGCAAAGGGGGCAGATACCAGAATAAGAAGATAGGGGGAAAGTTCTTCCAATGTTTTGTTTTCATTACTATTCTGAGATTGACCAGTCTGAGGTTAGCTGTACAGGGAGTTACTGGTGGGGCAGGTGTGGCTGGTTATGAAGGGATTTGTTATTTCCTGGCAGTGGCGGGATCATGCTGTGCTGATCTTCTTTACAGGGTGGATGGCCGCCGCTGGTCCTTGGCCTCGCTCCCATCGTCTGGATATGGAACCAACACTCCAAGCTCAACCCTGTCTGTGAGTCCGTGCTCAAGGCTGATGGGCAGTTGCCCTATTCTACCTACATGTAATGTGGGGAGTGAGAGGGGTGAAGAACAGCATGGGTTAACTGCATAGGAATGGAAATGTGTGTGTGAATGGCGGGGAGAGGGGAGAGTGTGGGAAAAGATGGCTGTGTGTGGGTTGGGGAGGCTGTTTGTGGGCATTATGTAGAGTTTGTTCAGACCGCGGCTTTACATTGTTCCATGTTCCCTCCAGTCCTCCTCCTCCTCTCAGGAGCGGCTGCACCAGCTGCCATTCCAGCCCACTGCAGAGGAGCTCCGTTCCCTCTGCAAGCACTTCCGCAGCACTGACAGCGTCGGCGATGACGAGGGCTCTCAGTCACCCACCACCCGTCCTCGATCCCGGAGTCTCAGGTATGACAGGCAGACAGACAAAGGGAGGGAGGGAGATCCAGAGGAACAATCATTGTATCTTGATTACCCTACCTTTCAGTGTCATTGAGTGTGACCGATATCCACTCGCTGGGATGCAGGTCACCCAGCAGACACTGAAGCCACTCTCGTACACACATTGGAACAAGGACAATCTTGTAGACTGAAATACTCAAGAGGGCAGCAGCTTCTGTTGACAGTGATCTCTCATGGGGAGGCAAAGGCATGAGGGCTGTACTGACAGGAGGAAGGTTAAAATGGCTCCCCCCCCCCACCCTGCATTGATCCCATCTCCCTTATTTGGTTCCTCTCTTCGTCTTCCTTTCTTATTAGATTCCATAATCTGCAGCTCTTTTTTTGAGTGTCACTATTTTCACTATTCTCTCTCCCCCACCTGAATCCATCAGCCCATCAACCCCTTCTTGACATTCGACACCTCTTGCTCCACCCATCCCCCTCTTTATACTCGATGTCTTTCCTCTTTCTTTCAGTCCAGATGAAGAGTCTCGACATAAAATGTCAATTGCCCATTTCCTTCCACAGATGCTGTCTGACCTGTTGAGTTCCTCAGCAGCTTGATTTTTCGGTGCTTCAACACGTCTGATGTCAGCGCTATCATCAATATCAATTGTGGTGGTAATGCCAATAAAATTTTGTCTATAATGTAAATAATATTAATAAAGGTAATAATACCTTTGTTATTTCTGTTTCCTCATAGCCCTGGACGCTCTTCGCTTTCCTTCGATAATGAGATTGTGATGATGAACCATGTTTATAAAGAACGGTTTCCTAAGGTAAGTCCCATTATTCTGCCTTCACTTAGGATTTCCCCTGTCTCTCGAGCAGATCGATAAACTCCAGTCTCAGTGTAATTGTAGTTTGAATGCGGTTTTATTGTTCACCAACCAGTTACAGTACAAAGGAGCTGAGGAAAAAGAAAGTATTTCTCGGCATTCTCACGAAAGATTGATCAAATATTGATTAAAATTCCTTCATCCCGTAAAGGTGCTTCTGACTAGTGAATGAATACAAGCGAATATATAATGGACAACTTGACATCGAAGGTTAATTGCTTAACAATGCAATAGTAAGTAATCAGCAGCTTACAAGTAAGCAATGAGATTTAGTAAGTAAAAAAAATAGCAACCAAACCAGAGGGGACATAACACCCATGATGTCCTTGTAAACCAGGATTCTTTCAGCTCTGATGCTGTACACATGAGGTGCTATGCTTGGCCTATCTTTTGCATCCAAACCTTTAAGTTCTAAGGATTTCTTGCTCGCCTCAGACATGAGAACAAAATTCCAGTGTAAATCTGGGTGAGTTCCACTGAAGGAGAAGGGTGTGAGTTCCTACTTATTCTCTGCATCACCAGCTCACCCATCTTTGGGAAAATGTTCTTCCCAGTGACCTGCCAGGATTTCTTCTTCAAACGATATTGCTGAAACTGACAGCATGATTTCCGCCACTGTTTCTCGGAGCTTTGTTGAGATCACACCCACAACACTACATTTAGCTTCTGCTTCCTTATTTAAGGAAGTCTGTAATTACCCAGGAGGCAATTTAGAGAAGGTTGACAAGATTAACTCCTGGGATGAAGAGATTACCCTGAGATGAATGATTGAATAGTTGGATCTAAACTAATTGGGGTTTAGAAAAATAGGAGGTAATTTTATTGAAATTTGTAAGATTCCTAAGTGCTTCAACTTCTTTAAATGCCCTTTAAATCACCAGCCCTTTATCTTAAAACTCTGCAACTTTTCTAAGAGAAGAAGTTTCCCACGACCTACCCTGCCCATGCCCTTCGTACTTTTATACACTTCAGTCAGGTCCCTGATTGTTTGTTTTACTCTGCCCTAGTAAAACAAACATCAAGCCTACTCAGTCTCTCCTCATTCCAGGCAATATCCTGTTGAATTCCACCCCCCATCCCGCACTCACTTCAGTTGAATCACATCATTCTTATAAGGTAATGAACGCAACTGCACATAGTACTCCAGCTGCGGCTGAACTAATAACATGAAAATCAAAAACTACAGGTGCTAGAAGTCCAATATAAGAACAGAAAATAATGGGAAAATATTTAATATTGTTGTACTATAACCCTTCTACTCTTAAATGTCCCATCTACTGTAATAAAAGCAAGTAACTTGTATGCCTTCTTATCCGTCTTGAGTATATCAAGGTCCCTCTGTTCTTTATTACTTCCAGGGATCTACTTATTAGTCATCCCAACACTTTTCACGATTAATTTCCATGTGTCATTGCTCTGTCCATCTTTCCAAACTCATCAGTGATATCCTATGGCCAGTCCTCTTCACTATCAACAACATTGCGAACTTTCAGGTTGTCTGCAAGCATCTTGATCACTTGTCGTCATCGTCATCCAACTTGATGGTGTACAGTGGCATGCAAAAGTTTGGGCACCCCTGGTCAAAATTTCTGCTCCTGTGAGTAGAAGATGAACTGATCTCCAAAAGTCATATAAAGTTAAAGGTGAAACATTCTTTTCAACATTTTAAGCAAGATTAGTGTATAATTTTTGTTTTGTACAATTTTAGAGTGAAGAAAAGGAAAGGAGCACCATGCAAAAGTTTGGGCACCCCAAGAGATTTGAGCTCTCAGATAACTTTTACCAAGGTCTCAGACCTTAATTAGCTTGTTAGGGCTATGGCTTGTTCACAGTCATTGTTAGGAAAGGCCAGGTGATGCAAATTTCAAAGCTTTATAAATACCCTGATTCCTCAAACCTTGTCCCAACAATCAGCAGCCATGGCCTCCTCTAAGCAGCTGCCTAGCACTCTGAAAATTAAAATAAATGATGCCCACGAAGCAGGAGAAGGCTATAAGAAGATAGCAAAGTGTTTTCAGGTAGCCGTTTTCCTCAGTTCGTAATGTAATTAAGAAGCGGCAGTTAACAGGAATGGTAGAGGTCAAGTTGAGGTCTGGAAGACCAAGAAAACTTTCTGAGCGAACTGCTCGTAGGATTGCGAGAAAGGCAAATCAAAACCCCTGTTTGACTGTAAAGGGCCTTCAGGAAGATTTAGCAGACTCTGGAGTGGTGGTGCACTGTTCTACTGTGCAGCGACACCTGCACAAATATGACCTTCATGGAAGAGTCATCAGAAGAAAACCTTTCCTGCATCCTCACCACAAAATTCAGCTTCAGAAGTTTGCAAAGGAACATCTAAACAAGCCTGATGCGTTTTGGAAACAAGTCCTGTGGACTGATGAAGTTAAAGTAGAACTTTTTGGCCGCAATGAGCAAAGGTATGTTTGGAGGAAAAAGGGTGCAGAATTTCATGAAAAGAACACCTCTCCGACTGTTAAGCATGGGGGTGGATCGATCATGCTTTGGGCTTGTGTTGCAGCCAGTGGCATGGGGAACATTTACTGGCAGAGGGAAGAATGAATTCAATTGAAACAAATTCTGGAAGCTAACATCACACCGTCTGTTAAAAAAGCTGAAGATGAAAAGAGGATGGCTTCTACAACAGGATAATGATCCTAAACACACCTCAAAATCCACAATGGACTACCTCAAGAGGCGCAAGCTGAAGGTTTTGCCATGGCCTTCAAAGTCCCCTGAGCTAAACATTATCGAAAATCTGTGGATAGACCTCAAAAGAGCAGTGCATGCAAGACGGCCCAAGAATCTCACAGAACTGGAAGCCTTTTGCAAGGAAGAATGGGCGAAAATCCCCCAAACAAGATTTGAAAGACTCTTAGCTGGCTACAGAAAGCATTTACAAGCTGTGATACTTGCCAAAGGGGGTGTTACTAAGTACTGACCATGCAGGGTGCCCAAACTTTTGCTTTGGGCCCTTTTCCTTTTTTGTTATTTTGAAACTGTGAAAGATGGAAATAAAAAAATAATCTTGCTTAAGATATTAAAGAAATGTGTCATCTTTAATTTTATGCCTTTTGGAAATCAGGTCATCTGTTAATCACTTAGCTATTCACATAACAGAAATTTTGAGGGGGTGCCCAAAGTTTTGCATGCCACTGTATATAAGAAACAGCAAAGCTCCCAGCACCAGTCCTTGTACACCACTGGTCACGGGCTTCCAGTTGGAAAAACAATCAACTATCACCCACTTATCATCAAGCTACTTTTGGATCCAGTTTGCTGTTGACAATTTTGATCTAGTTAGCCATTAGCAATTTAGATCCAGTTTACCGTGGGCAGTTTGGAGGCCATGAACATTTATCCATTGGCTACATTCTCATTTTGGAGCTCATCTAAGGGTTTATGGAAGTCCATGCTGGTCAGGTTAACAGCGTCACCTGTTCTTGGCATACTTAGTTATCCCTTGGAAAAACTCAATCAGATGGATGTGCACTTTTGGAATTCCTTGCTATAGAATGCTGTGGAGGCTAAGACACTGAATATATTTTTGACTATAGAGTTTTTTCTATAGGCAATTGAAAGTTTGAGTAAGTGGAGCTGAGGCCAGGATCAGACTTTATTGAAAAGTGAAGTGGGTATATGCTCCAGTTTTGTATCCTACCACAGTTATATTGGGTTTCTGTCTGCTTCAGTAGTGTTCTGTGTATAATGGTCTTGCCTCCTACTATCTGTTCTACTTTATACTCTGTTGGTTACAGGCAACTGCTCAGATGGAGGAGAAACTGCAGGAGATCATCAGTAGCTTCTCGCCAAAAGCTGTTTTGCCCCTGGCCGATGGGGTGCTGGGATTCATCCACCATCAGATCATTGAGCTGGCCCGGGACTGTCTGGACAAGTCACGGGAGGCCCTTGTCACTTCACGCTACTTCCTGGAGTTACAGGAAAATCTGGAGAAGTTGTTGCATGATGTGAGTTATAACCTGACCCATCTCTACACACAGCTGTGGGTGACCCATACAAACCCTGCATGCAACCACATCCTCACAGTACTATTAACCCCCTAGCCTAATTGCCACTTGCAAAACTGCACAAGCCCAAATCCGGTTGCAAACAGCCAATGCCCATCTATAAACCCCACCAACCAATACCGCACCTTCAAAATATTACAGTACAGCACAGGCTTGTCGATCCACAATGTTGTGTTGACCTATTAACTTACTCTTAAGATCAATCTAACTACATAGCCTCCATTTTCCTGTCATCCACGTGCCTATCTAAGAATTTCTTAAATGGCTGTAAACATCTGCTTCTATCAGCATCCCTGGCAGAGAGTTCCACATCCAACACTCTCTATGTAAAATACATAAACTCTGACATTCCCCCTGTGCTTTTCTCCAACCACCTTAAAATTATAGTCATTTCCACCCTGGGTACAAGTCTTTGGCTTACCTCTCAATCTGTGCTTCATATAATCTTGTACCCCTCTATCACTGAATATATTTTTGGCAAATGAACTACAACAATTGTTCATCCCAGTCTGGCAAAAGAATAAACCAGGGAAGGTAGTGCACCCGTGGCTGACAAGGGAAATTAGAGATAGTATCAATTCCAAAGAAGAAACATATAAATTAGCCAGAAAAATTGGCACACCTGAGGACTGGGAGAAATTCAGAGTCCAGCAGAGGAGGACAAAGGGCTTAATTAGGAAAGGGAAAAAAGATTATGAGAGAAAGCTGGCGGGGAACATAAAAACTGACTGTAAAAGCTTTTATAGATATGTGAAAAGAAAAAGATTGGTTAAGACAAATGTAGGTCCCTTACAGTCAGAAAAAGGTGAATTGATCATGGGGAACAAGGACATGGCAGGCCAATTCAATAACTACTTTGGTTCTGTCTTCACTAAGAAGGGCATAAATAATCTTCCGGAAATAGTAGGGGACCAAGGGTCCAGTGAGATGGAAGAACTGAGGGAAATACATGTTAGTAGGGAAGTGGTGTTAGGTAAATTGAAGGTATTAAAGGCAGATAAATTCCCAGGGCCAGATGGTCTGCATCCCAGAGTGCTTAAGGAAGTAGCCCAAGAAATAGTGGATGCATTAGTGATAATTTTTCAAAACTCTTTAGATTCTGGACTAGTTCCTGAGGATTGGAGGGTGGCTAATGTAACCCCACTTTTTAAAAAAGGAGGGAGAGAGAAACCGGGGAATTATAGACCGGTTAGCCTAACATCGGTGGTGGGGAAAATGCTAGAGTCAGTTATCAAAGATGTGATAACAGCACATCTGGAAAGCGGTGAAATCACCGGACAAAGTCAGCATGGATTTGTGAAAGGAAAATCATGTTTGACGAATCTCATAGAATTTTTTGAGGATGTAACTAGTAGAGTGGATAGGGGAGAACCAGTGGATGTGGTATATTTGGATTTTCAAAAGGCTTTTGACAAGGTCCCACACAGGAGATTAGTGTGCAAACTTAAAGCACATGGTATTGTGGGTATGGTATTGATGTGGATAGAGAATTGGTTGTCAGACAGGAAGCAAAGAGTGGGAATAAACGGGACCTTTTCAGAATGGCAGACAGTGACTCGTGGGGTACTGCAAGGCTCAGTGCTGGGACCCCAGTTGTTTACAATATATATTAATGACTTAGATGAAGGAATTAAATGCAGCATCTCCATGTTTGTGGATGACACGAAACTGGGCGGCAGTGTTAGCTGTGAGGAGGATGCTAAGAGGATGCAGGGTGACTTGGATAGGTTAGGTGAGTGGGCAAATTCATCGCAGATGCAATTTAATATGGATAAATGTGAGGTTATCCACTTTGGTGGCAAGAACAGGAAAACAGATTATTATCTGAATGGTGGCCGATTAGGAAAAGGGGAGGTGCAACGAGACCTGGGTGTCATTGTACACCAGTCATTGAAAGTGGGCATGCAGGTACAGCAGGTGGTGAAAAAGGTGAATGGTATGCTGGCATTCATAGCAAGAGGATTCGAGTACAGGAGCAGGGAGGTACTACTGCAGTTGTACAAGGCCTTGGTGAGACCACACCTGGAGTATTGCGTGCAGTTTTGGTCCCCTAATCTGAGGAAAGACATTCTTGCCATAGAGGGAGTACAAAGAAGGTTCACCAGATTGATTCCTGGGATGGTAGGACTTTCATATGATGAAAGACTGGATCACCTAGGCTTATACTCTCTGGAATTTAGAAGATGGAGGGGGGATCTTATTATGTGGAAAGATTGTTCCTGATGTTGGGGAAGTCCAAAACAAGGGGTCACAGTTTGAGGATAAAGGGGAAACCTTTTAGGACCGAGATGAGGAAAAACTTCTTCACACAGAGAGTGGTGAACCTGAGGAATTCTCTGCCACAGGAAACAGCTGAGGCCAGTTCATTGGCTATATTTAAGAGGGAGATAGATATGGCCCTTGTGGCTAAAGGGATCGGGGGTATGGAGAGAAGGCAGGTACAGGGTTCTGAGTTGGATGATCAGCCATGATCATACTGAATGGCGGTGCAGGCTCAAAGGGCCGAATGGCCTACTCCACCTATTTTCTGTGTTTCTATGTTTCTATCAAACACCCTTGCTGCAAAGAGGAAGCTCTAGCTCACTCAATCTATTCTCATAAGACATGGCCTCTCGACAGGCAGCATCCTGGTAAATCTCCTCTCCATCTTCTCTAAAGCTTCCACGTCCTTCTCATAATGAGACGACCAGATATAACCTTGACCCTGTGTTGTGATCTATCGCAAACACATCCACAAACTCATATACCACTAACTCCTGAACCCTAGGTCTAGATCCCCACACTTCCACCCCTCCCCCGCACTCTGTCTGGGACTCCCCCCTTTCCCCACCAACAACCCACACCGTCATGCTGGAAAAATTTTGTCATATTATGAGGTGAGTCAGTCACCACAGTACATTCAGCCTCTGTCCTGTAGCCATAGTATTTGTGTGGTTTGGCTGACTGTTCAGTGATGTCTTCCTGGATGTTCGTGTTAGGGACTCAGTGTCAAGGGAAGGGAGTTAGACTCTGTTGACGAAGATGGCCATTGCCTGGCATTCCTGTGGCATAGATGTTACTTGCTGCTTCTCATGCCTGAATATTGTCCAAATCTTGCCTCATGCAGGTGTGGCTGCTTTTTGAGAATGTAGTTAACTAGTAAACATCTCTAACTCTGACCTAATGATAATTATTGTACACACTTTGACTGTGGATCCTCACATCCTGCAACCAGGGATCCACTGCCACTCACAGCTTGCATTTATCATCTTTTGAACTCTGCTGGGATGACGGTCTGCAGCCCGAACTCTGATCACCTCCAGAGCGAGAGGTCTGTGTGGAGCCTTCCCAAACAACAACTTGTCAAGCAGGAACTGAGTCGGAGGGAGGATTGGACTGCATTCCTCCCTTTCTGCTCACTCTACTTCCTGTTCCTTCTTGTATGGTTACCCCCTTCCATTGTATCCCAGTTCCCCATTGCTGTGCTCTGCTTCTCTCTCCAGGCCTTTGACCGCTCAGACAGTGAGGAGGTGACGTTCATTACTCAACTGGTGAAGAAACTGCTGATGATCATTGCTCGACCAGCTCGCCTGCTCGAGTGTTTGGTGAGTATCTCAGGGTCTTACTTGCCAGTCCTTCAGAAATTGCATTAAGGCAGAAAGAGAAACCCCCTGGAATTTACAGTACAGTACTGAGCACAAGTCTTAGGTATAGCTGGGATGCCTAAGACTTTATCACAGTACTGTATTTGTCAATATGGACACACACACACACACTCGCACAGAGGAGTGGCGCCCCACACAGACTTACAGCTGCGCCTTGTAAGGCATGAAAAATGCCCGACGCAGGCCTCTCATGGTCTGAGTCGACGTTCCCTCCCTCCCCAATATGGAGCAGAGAGCAGATTTGTAAATCCGGCAGGAACAAAGGATGTTGGGAATTTCAGGAGTGGAACACCACGGGAGGGGTGGCGAACGGGTGGCAGAGAAGGAGTGCCAGGCACAGATGCAGACACACCCAGCTCTGAGACACCAGGCAAGGTCACTTGATTCCAAACAATTGGTCTGTTGATCATTATAGAATGTCTCTGTGGTGCTCCTGCTCCCTTCTCTCTCCCTCTCCCTTCCCCCTTTCCCAACCATGATTCCCCTCTCCCTGCCCCCTTCCTACTCTCTGTCTGGAGTAGAGACCCATATCAGAATCAGGTACATGTCATGTTTTTTTAGCAGCAGTGTGGCGCATGGCCAAGTGGTTAAGACGTCGGTCTAGTGATCTGAAGGTCGCTAGTTTGAGCCTCATCTGAGGCAGCATGTTGTGTCCTTGAGCAAGGCACTTAACCACACATTGTTCTGCGACGACACCGGTGCCAAGCTGTATTGGTCCTAGTGCCCTTCCCTTGGACAACATCGGTGGCGTGGAGAGGGGAGTCTTGCAGCATGGGCAACTGCCGGTCTTCCATACAACCTTGCCCAGGCCTCAGTCAACATCGAAATCAATGGACAGCCGAAGACAATGCGTACATAAAATTACTACGGTACTGTGCAAAAGTCTTAGGCACCCTAACTAAATATATGTGCTGAAGACTTTTACACAGTATTGTAGATAGCACCCATCCCACACCACCACTGAAAGAAACAGTGATTATGTCGAGTTACCCTGTGAAGGGTCCTCATTCTGAACTAACTGTGTCTCTGTATAATCGCACAGGTTGTAAACCTCACCCTAAATGAATGGTAACATTATACAGTTGCACTGTGAGTCACCCTCACCCAATTAAGTGCTTTGTATAATTACACAGTCAGTGACCCTCACCCTGAATGAATAGTCCCTGTAACATAGTTACACCATGGTTGACCCTCGCCTTGAATAAACTGCAACTCTATACAGTTACACCGACCATGAACACAAAATAGTACAGGAACAGGTCATTCAGCCGTGATTCTGTGCCAGCCATGTTGCCAAATGGAACTAATCCCATCTGCCTGCAGATGGTCTCTATCCCTTTAGACACGGCCTGCTTCTGTGCCTGTCCAAACACCTCTATTGTGACTGCTTCCAGCGCTACCCCGGCAGCAAGTCCATGAACCTCCCGTTCTCTGTGTAAAAAAATAAAACTTGCTTTGTAAATCTCCTTTAAACTTCCTCCCTCCCACCTTAAAACCAAGCCTTCTGGTATTTGACACTGCCACCCCAGGAAAATGTCCCTGAATGTCCGACCTTGTCTAAACCACAGATGATTTTATATATTCTATCAGGTGACCACTCAGTTTGTGACACTCTAGAGAAAACAAGCCAAGTTTATCCAGCCTCTCCTTATAGCTACTACTCTGCTAACTTAGAGAATATCTTGGTGTACCTCTTCTGCATCCTCTTCAAAGCCCCAACATTCTTCCTATAATGCAGTGACCAGAACTACACAGTGTCAAGATGCAGCCTAACATGTTATGCAGCTGCAACGTGACTTCCTGGCTTTTTTATTCAGCACTTTGACTGAAGGCAAGTATGCCTTATGCATTCTTTATCAGCCTGCTTGTGGTGCCATTTTTAGTCAGCTATGGACTCTTATTCTGAGTTCCCTCTGTACCTTAGTGTACCTAAAGGTCCTGCCATGTACTGTATATGCTTTCCTCTTGCATTTGTTCTTCGAATGTGCAACACCTCACCCTTAATAAGCAGGATCCGTACAGTTGCAGCATGGGTGAGGTTACCCTGAATAAATAGCAGCTACAAAGCGACACAGAGAGCAACCATCACTTTGAATACGTAGGGACTTCAAGAAGTTATATAGCGAGTGATCTGTGCCTAATCTTCAGCTAGAATGAATGACCCTCACTCTAAGTAAACAGTGCCTTGGCACGGTCACGCAGGGACTGACACACTGGATAAATCACTAACTTTGAACCGTTAGTAAAAGAGAGAGCATCTGAACAAATTACATTGAGTGACATTCTCCTTGAATAAACAATGTGTAGTCACTTATGGAGGGAGTGACCTTTATCCTTCAACACAGGGATATTGCACTGTTAAGGTGAGTTTCTTTGTAAATACATTTCTTGGATATCTGGATCATTGTTCATGTTGGCATTGCTATATATCCCTCATTATCTCTGAACTGAGGAGGTAGTAAAGGTTCAGCCTTGTTGCTAGATCTGGAGTCATGTATAAACCAGACAGATTAAGGACTGTTATCCTGAAAAGACAATTATATTGTTAGTTGTCCTCAGCCTGTCTGAACAGCTTTGTCTGGTTGCTATCTAACAATTATCATCTGATTTGGTGACAGGAGTTTGACCCTGAGGAATTCTACCATTTACTGGAAGCAGCTGAGGGTCATGCAAAAATTGGACAAGGGATAAAGACTGATATTCCTCGATATATCATTAGTCAGCTGGGATTGACAAAGGATCCACTCCATGGTAAAAATTTGGGTTATGTTTCAGATGCTTATTACTAATAATCTCTCTCTACTAACACCATGAGGTCTTGTGTTTCCCGGACCATATTCAATCATACACCACTCTGTGGACTTTGTGAGCGTGATGTGTGCTGAGTTTAATCCTGTTTCTGAAATTGTTTTTTCTTTTACCCAGAAATGGTTCAGCTGGACAGTGCTACCACAATCTTCCCAAATACAGATGAGTCTCAGGATGTGAGTATTGCAGAATTATTTCTGTTCAGATCAAATGAGCTGGAGCTTATTTCTTGCAAGGAAACTGGTGCTAAAGTGGCACAGGAAAGTCTGGTTTTGCTAGTTTTTTACTTCCAGGATCGTGCTTTAGTGATATGAAGGCATTGTGGGCATAAGCAGCATGATTCATCTGCCTTTAGCATATTAACCACTGTGACGCCAGGTAATTTCAGAAACCATCAGTGTTCTGGCAACTCCAGAGGAGTAGGGCTAAAGGAATATCTCATTATTTTCAAAACAGTGCTGAAGGACTACTGCATTATCAGAGGGGGAGTACTGAAGAAGAGCTGCATTACTAGATGGACAGTATAAATGTGATGCTGCACTGCAAGAAGAGCCACCTGCCAATGATTGTTATAGAACACTATAGAAAAGTTCAGGCCCTTTGGCCCACAACGTTGTGCTGACCTTTTAACCTACTCTTAAGATCAACCTAATCCTTCCTTCCAACATAGCCCTCCATTTTTCTGTTATCCATGTAACTAGCTATGAGTTTCTTAAATGCCCCTAATGTATCTACCTCTACCATCATCCCTGGCATGGTGTTCCATGGGCTCACTGTGTAAAGAACTTGCTTCCCTATACTTTTCACCAATCACCTTAAAATTATGCCCCCAGTATTAGCCATTTCTTCCCAAGGAAAAAGTCTTTTGTCTATCCACTCTATCTATTCCTCTTACCAGAAATCAGAATCAGGTTTATTATTACTGTGTATGCCATGAAATTTGTTGTCATGTGGCAGCAGTATATTGCAATACATAATAAAACGTAAATTACGGTAAGAATATATATATATATATATTACAGTAGGAAAAAGAAGTAGTGAGATAATGTTCATGGGTTCAATGTCCATTCAGAAAGCTGATGGCAGAGGGAAAGAAGCTATTCCTGAATTATTGACTCATTTTGTATAGTTCTATCAAATTTCCTCTCATCCTCCTTTGCTTCAAAGAGAAGGGCCCTAGCTTGCTCAGTGTCTCCTCATAAGACATGCTCTCTAATCCAGGCAGCATCCTGGTGCATTTCCAATACAGACATACTTAGACCTTGTGACCATTATAACCCTCGGTTTGTGGAGCTTGCTGTGTGCAGAATGGGGGCTGGCCTTTCCACTTGTTTCACTGTTGGCAAGTTTTAGCTTCAGTGCATTTGGAGGTACATGGCAGAAAGCAGAGTGCAAGGCACAGAAGTTCAAGGCAATGGGCACAGCGCAAGTGGCAGTAGTTTTGGGAAAGGCTACACAATGTTGAAGGCTCAATCGGTCGCATTTTGTTTCTTATGCTTACAATTTCCAATGAATTACTGAATTGTTGAAGTGGAAGAGTGATTTTGTTTTTAATTCACAAAGTGTTGTTTTCTCAGCAACGAGCTGGATCAATTCCACTGCGCAGAATACCTACTGAGAGTGACTTTGAGACGATTAAGCTGATCAGTAATGGAGCATATGGGTAGGTCAGATACACAACCATTTTGCCCCTTTCCCTTTGACAACATCAGGTCGCAGCAAATGTGTTTGTGACTGGGTGTTTTCTCCCCCAGGGCTGTCTATCTGGTCCGACATATAGAAACAAGACAACGATTTGCCATGAAGAAGGTAAATAAGCACAACTTGATCCTGAGGAACCAAATCCAGCAAGTGTTCGTTGAGCGAGACATCCTAACATTTGCTGAGAACCCATTCGTTGTCAGCATGTATTGTTCCTTCGAGACCAGGCGCCATCTGTGCATGGTGATGGAGTATGTGGAAGGTGAGCCTCAGGGTCATGGGCACGGACCTCTTACTGTTCAGGATTGTCAGGCGGAGTATGTGGCTGAGGTTTGGTCCTCTGACTGCTTAATTTTCCAACTTTGCATCTGTGGCCAAAATCCCAGGCCTTGGATACAGAATACCAGTGTCACTGGAGCTCGCAACTCTGCAGCCTGGGATCTGTAACTCAGAGCCCTTAATAATTGGGACCTGGGACTTCAGGTTCTGGGTCACTGGGGTCACGACTGCAGGATCTCAGTGTCTGCACTGTACTGGAGGTTCTCAGTCACCTGGTCTTTGACCCCAGGACTTTCAATTCCAAGGACTGCATTGAAAGTATGACGAAGTTTATGAGACTCTTTCCAGAACATTAGTACATTGGGATCTAAAGATCACAGTTTGAGGAAGGTGTGTGTGTGTGTGTGTGTAATCCAAGAGCCCCCATGTGCAATCTAGTGACATGTAGGAGGGCATGGGTTGTGGGTTGTTCAATCCTCCTACTACATTTCAGTGGTTTTCTCAAACTATATTAAGTTTAAATTTGGAAAAAATTAGAAGTAATATTTTTGATCCTTCAGTTAAATTTGAAGAAACTTGGAATCCTTTTATGCAACATTTTCATATGATGTAATTTGACCTTTTCGAATCTTTTTTTTTATTAACATAAATTATATGAATAGAGGAGCGGAGTTGATGATATTACTGAACGTGTCTGACTCAAGATATTGGTCTAGCCCTGTTTTGTTCTGTTTCTTTTTGGATTTTTTTTCTTTTTCTTTTGGGGGTTTTTCTTTGTTTATATATATATTTTTTTTCTTTTTATTTCTTTTATTCTTTATGACTAATCTCATTATGAGTTTGGAAGTCTGTTATACCTATGTTACTTAAAATCCTTTTTGTATATGCTTATTAGGACTATTCCAATCTCTTCGTATCAACTTTGTTACTGTCTTTATAATCTTAAAAATTAATAAAAAGATTTAAAAAGAAAAGAAAGGTTGTGGGTTGTAGCTGGGGTTCAGCGAGTGAGGGTGGGGATTAACTGATGCCCAGGAAAGAGAGCGCAGCAGGGGACCTGAGAGTTGGGTAGTGCTAATCTGGGTAGTGGGTGTAGCAGAAGTCTGTGGAATGAGATATAGCAGAAGCTAGTAGAGTGTGATATCCGAGTGAGTGTGATTCAGCTAAGGAAGGCTCCAGCACTTGGTGTGACTTTCTGTGCTTCATGTGTTTAGGTGGAGACTGTGCAAATCTCCTGAAGAATATTGGTCCCCTGCCAGTTGACATGAGCAGAATGTACTTTGCAGAAACAGTTCTGGCGTTGGAATATCTCCATAACTATGGCATTGTTCATCGGGACCTCAAACCAGACAAGTAAGCAACAGCATTTGAGAGCACCTGATCTTCTTCAAATCGGGAAAGAAATGTCTTGTCTATTTCTCTATCTAACTTTCTCAAACTTTTCTGTACTCTATTTTTCCTTTGTGCTCCTTTTTCTTTTTTCTCCCCCATTCCTCTATTGTCTCATTCTCCTTTCATTCTCCTTCCATCTATCTCTCTCTCCTCCTATATTTCATTCTTTCCCTTTATCATTCCTTTTCCTGTGCTCCCTTTCAAGTCACTGGGGCCCCAGTTCCCACGCTCCCTTTAAACTTACTGAGTACAAGATGAGGCCACCCTCAGGATGGTGGAGAAACACCTTGTATTCCATCTGGTTACCCTCCAACCTGATGGCATGAATATCAATTTCTCCTTCCAATAAACAAAATTCTGTGTCGTTCCCCCCCCCGCTCTATTTCCTTCCCTGACCTTTTACCTCTTCTCACCTGCCTCTTACTTCCCCTGGGTTCCCTCCTTCCCTTTTTCCTATGGATCCTGTTGGATTGCTTCTTCTCCAGTCCTTGACCTTTCCCACCTGCCTGGCTTCACCTATCACTTTCCAGCTAGCCTTCTTCCCTCCCCCCGCCTTTTTATTCTGGTATCTTCCCCCTTCCTTCTCCGTCCTAAAGAAGGATCTCAGCCGGAAACATTGACTGATTATTCACTTCCGTAGACGCTGCCAGGCCTGCTAAAGCAGGATCTCCCAGTGGCCACACATTTTAATTCCACATCCCATTCTGATAATGTCTATCCACGGCCTCCTCTACTGTAAAGATGAAGCCACACTCAGGTTGGAAGAACAACACCTTATATTCCGTCTGGGTAGCCTCCAACCTGATGGCTTGAACATTTACTTCTCTAACTTCTGCTAATGCCCCACCTCCCCCTCGTACCCCATCCGTTAATTATATACACACATTCTTTCTCTCTCTCTCTCCTTTTTCTCCTTGTGTCCCTCTGACTATACCCCTTGCCCACCCTCTGGATTCCCCCCCCCCCCCAATTTCCCTTCTCCCTGGGCCTCCTGTCCCATGATCCTCTCATATCCCTTTTGCCAATCACCTGTCCAGTTCTTGGCTCCATCCCTCCCCCTCCTGTCTTCTCCTATCATTTTGGATCTCCCCCTCCCCCTCCCACTTTTAAATCTCTTACTAACTCTTCCTTCAGCTAGCCCTGACGAAGATGCTGCCTGGCCTGCTGCGTTCACCAGCAACTTTGATGTGTGTTGCTTGAATTTCCAGCATCTGCAGATTTCTTCGTGTTTGCAGACAATACTGTGAGCAGTTCTGGCAACACGTTTTAGGGTAGTGGAGTCTTGTGGCAATTTGATTGAAGTTGTCTAGATAGGCTGTGTGATTGCTGAGAGTAAAAATTATAATCCACTATCTGAAGTGCCAAGTCCTTCGGAGAGAAGCTAGCTTAATGGTTGATCATTCGTTAATTTTAAACCTAGGATTGATAGATTTTGATTATTAATTCAACATTCCACTCAGACTTTTTTTTTTACGGGATGTGGGCATTGCCAGCTAAGCCAGCATTTATTGCCCAACCCTAGTTGCCCCTGAGAAGGTGGTGATGAGCTGCCTTCTTGAACCGCTGCAGTCCCTGAGGTGTAGGTACACCTACAGTGCTGTTACGGAGGGAATTTCATGATTTTGACCCAGCGACAATGAAGGAACAACGATATGTTTCCGAGTCAGGATGGTGAGTGACTTGGAGAGGGATTTCCAAGTGGTGTTGTTCCCAGGTATCTGCTGTTCTCGTCCTTCTAGATGGTAGTGGTCGTGGGTCTGGAAGGTGCTGCCTTAAGAACTTTGGTGTGTTGTTGCAGTGCATCTGTTGTCTATAGTACACACTGCAGCAACTGTTCGTCAATGGTGGAGGGACTGGATGCTTGTGGAAGCGTTACCATCCTGACTGCTGACCGTCACCAGTCTACACTGACCACTCTCTGAGCTGCCACTCCTGGCCGTTGGGCAAGTGGTCACTCTGTCATGACAGTTACTCAGAGCGTCCTTCTGTGCTGATCAGCGTTTACGTTGTCACACCATGCTGACCTTTGGCCAAGTGTTGCTCTGCGCTGACCGTTTCTCAAGGCATGACTTGCACTGACCCTGAGTCAACTAATAGTCTGTGAGCTAGCTAAGAGGATAAGTAATTGGCATTGTGCTAGGAAGCAGAGGGTGTTAATAGGAGGTTTTCTTTGCACTGGAGGCCTGTGACTAGTGGTGGCACCAGGTATCAGTGTTGGGCTTATATTTAAGAGTAGCATAGTGGTTAGCATAATGCTACTAAAGCACCAGTGACCAGGGTTCAATTCCACCATTACCTGTAACGAGTTTATACATTCTCCCCATGATCGTGTGGATTTCCTCTGAGTGTTCCAGTTTCCTCCCACAGTCCAAAGATCTATGAGTTAATAGGTTAATCACATGGGTAAAACGGACAGGGCAGGCTTGTTGGTCCAGGAGGGCCTGTTACCATACTTATCTCTAAATATATAAAAATAAAACTTAAAACTTTGCACTGAGGTTGTCCCTCTGCACTGACCGTTGGTCAAACGATAGCTCCCCACTCAACGTTGCTGACGTTACCACTTCATTGGTCCAGTTGTGTCTCTGCTCAGATTGTCCCTCTGTGCTGACCATTGGTCAGTGGTCATTTTGTTTATGTGATTCCAGCCTGCTGATCACTGCGATGGGTCACATCAAGCTGACTGACTTTGGCCTCTCGCGGATTGGACTTATGAACCTGACCACCAACCTCTACGAGGATCACTTTGAGAAAGATACCCGGGAGTTCATCGATAAACAGGTACAGTGCGGGGGAGGGAAATGAGGTTAGAGTGTGGTGTGTATCTGTGTATAATAGTTAAATACCCTTTGTATGTGCAGCCTCAGTACCATGTGTTGGTGGACCTTGTTATTAGTCCAGATACATGGAGAGGATGTTTCCTGTAGCGGGACAGTCTAGAACCAGAGTGCATAGACTCAGAGTGGAAGGATGTCCCTTTAGAACAGAGATAAGGAGGAATTTAGTTAATAAGAGGATGGTGAATATGTGAAATTCATTGCCACGGATGGCTGTGCAGGCCAAGTCCTTGGGTATATTTAAAGCAGAGGTTGACATTCTTGTTTAGTAAGGACGTTGATGGTTACAGGGAGAAGGCAGAATAGGGTTGAGAGGGATAATAAATCAGCCACGATGGAATGGGTCAAATGGCCTAATTCTGCTCCTTTATCTTATGGGTCTGAGGTTCTTGTGGCCAAAACTCCATGACCATACTTGCAAACTCTTGATTTTGTGGACATAATGCATTTAAATCGTACCAGCTCTCCCAGCATAGAAAGAGACCCAAACCAGGATAAGCCACATCCAGCACCGAAGGTGGTTTCAGTTTCTAAGTGAATTACCCTGACAGGAAAATATTTGTTGTTGCAACTCTTAACACATCCTCACAACGTTGCAATAGTTGTGAAACTCTGGGAAGTGTCTGCAGTTGTGAGGCAAGTGCAGCTGAAAAGACATTGAACAACCTGAACAGGGAAGTGTTGGTACAGGCTCACTGAGAGCCTCTGTGCAGGTGCCATCAGACTAGCTCAACGGAGAGAGAAGTGCAGGTGGCAGCAGCTGCACGTAGAACCTCATCAACAGAATTTAAAACAAAAAGAGAAGCTAGAGATGCTTTTCAAAGCCAGTAATATTCTTCTTCATGCTCAAAATGCACAGTCTCACTGGTAGCAGATTTCCATGAGTTCGCTGCAATACATTCAAAACCTTAAAGCTAGAGTGCAATGGCATAACCTAGATGTGGACACCATTACCAGGCACGTAGTGGATGCTGAACGGGAACTGTCTAAAGCAATTCCTTCACATATTCCTGACAAAGGCAAGCTTAATAGCACTTGCATTGGGTAAGAAGTCAGTTCTTTTTGGTATTCAGTTGCTGCTGGTAGGATTCTTTGGTCTATTGCTGATCATAAGCTGTTATTAACAATCATGAGGACAAAAGATCAACAATAGGAGCTCCAAGGGATGTACAGGTGGGGCAGTTTGTTATCACAGAATAATTTTCTGCTTGGATATTGTTTGTCAAAGCAAAATATAATTGGTGACACTCTGTCTAGATTACCACCTGAATCATCTGATGTAAAAATGGATCAGTCCTGGACTCTCAATGTCTTACAGTTTCTACAAATGACTTGAGTGAAGGGACCGGAAATATGGTCACTAAGTTTACTGGTTGTAGGTTGGATTGTAAGCTGTGAAGAGGCTATATGGAGACAACAGAGATAGAGAAAAGTTGAGGAGTGAGTTTGTGGATTGGACTCTGTCATTCACATTATGATGTGTTTCTGGTTTCTGGTCACTCCTTTTTTTTGTTGCTATTTTGGTGATTTTGTTTGGAGTGTCCTACAGATAAGAATCTGAGCAGAATTGAATAGGGACTCTTTCGATTTTGGTGTTTTATGTTCTGTGTTTGTTGCTCACTTTTCTGTTGACGTTTGAGCGATTTTTTTTTGCATGTAGGTGGGTTTTGATGTTTTTCATTGAACGTGTTCCATGGTTTTCTTTGTTTCGTGGCTGGCGGTAGGGAAGATAAATCTCAGGGTTGTATACTGCAAACATACTTTGATAATAAATGTTCTTTGAAATCTTTGAAGAGATCTGACAAACAGAGCCAAATGTGGGAAATATAAATCTGTTAGTTTTACAGAAAATCTGAAAGAGGAGCATATTATCTAAATAGTGACAGACTGCAGAGTTCTGAGCTGCAGAGGGATCTGGTATCCCTGTATCTGATTCATAAGAGGCTAAAATGCAAATACGGCAATAACTAGGAAACTAACAGAACTTTTTTCATTGCTAGGAGCGTTGAAGAAAAAGTAAAGTGGTTATAATTCTGCAGCACAGAAAGAATCTGGAGGAACTCAGCAGGTCAGGCAGCATCTATGGAAGGGAAATGGGCAGTCAACATTTTGGATCAAGGCCCTTCAAAGGACTGGAAAGAAAGGGAGAAGATAGCCAATATAAAAAGATGGGGGAAAGGCGTGGAACAAGAGCCAGCAGGAGATAGGTGGATCCAGGTGAGGGAGGAAGGAGAGTGGGAATGATGTAAGGAGAGTTGGGGGGGGCGATGTGAAAGTGACAAAGGACTAAAGAAGATGGAATCTGATAGGAGAGGACCGTGGATCATGGAGAAAAGGTAAGGAGATGGAGGAGGGGAACCAATGGGAAGAATGTGTGGGTGAAGGGCAGATGAAGAGGGTAGGAAAGAGGAAAGAGCTAGGGAGACAGAGATCAGGGAAAAAGGGCAGGGACATAGGGGAATGGTTACTGAAAGTTAGATAAATTGTTGTTAATGCCATCAGTTTGGAGCCTTGTACATTAATGAGGCTGTATCTGACATACTACATACAGAATTAGTCATCTTACAAACTTTGTATTTAAGAGAGGATGTAATTGCAGAGTAAGTTCATATGAGGCAAGACTGGGCAAACTATAATTGTACTGGTGGAGTTAGAAGAATGAAGGGCAATGACTGAAATATATAACTGTCAATCTGCTGGAGAAACTCAGTGGATCGGGCAGCACTTGGAATTGTCAATGTTTTGGGTTGAAAGCCTGCTTCAGGACTCATCCAGGGTTTCAACCTGAAACGTAGACAACTCCTTTCCTCCCGCTGATAATGCTGGATCTTTTGAGTTCCTCCAGCACATTGTTTGTTGCTCCAAATTCCAGCAATGCAGTCTCCTGTGCCTCCATTGAAATATGTAAGATCCTGAGGGGTCTTGACTGGGTAGATGTGTGAAAGACATTTTCTCTTGTGGAAGAACTTAGAACAGGAGTATTACTGTTCAAAAATAATTGATCACTCATTTGAGACAGAGATGAGATGGTGTTTTTTTGCTGAGGGTTATAAGTCTTTGGAACTCTCCAGTCAAAGGGAGTGAAAGCAGACACTGAATATGTTCAAGACAAAGCTCAGAACAACAGTATTTAGAGCTTTTTGATTCAAATTGAGGGTATGATTGTTGTACGCTGATCGATAAACAATCTGACCTAAGTATTGCAAGTGAAGACCTACCTTGGATCTGAATCATCTACCGATCAGGGCTGTCTGAAATGGAGTTATTGTGTAATTCTTTCAAGGAGTCTCAAAAAATGGATTTTAGATGAGCTGCACTGACATTGCCAATGGGAATGCCATTTCCAGATGTTTTGTGCTTTGGCCATGAATTGAGAAATATTTGGAAGCAGTCAAGTCACTGTAGACAGGTTACCTGCATATCACCTGAGACACCGCTACAGCCATTACAGTGATGAAAATGGCAGAGTTGATTGTTCAATGGTGTCATATTGAATCTTGATTGAAATTGAATCCAGATGAGTCCTCATAAAGGGTTTTTGACCCGAAACATCGGCTCTTTCTTCCTCTCCATAGATGCTGCCTGACGTGCTGAACTCCTCCAACATTTTAACACCCTGTCAAAATGATAACAACACTGCCTTTCATGCCCTCTGACCCAAAATGGATTGAAATCAACCACGTATATAATTATGGAACAGCTGACATGCCAGTGAAGAGTTGAGACAGGTCTTCACTATACACGGAATATGTGTAAAGTGTGCAAGTACAAAGTCCAGCAATGGGATCTCATTCCTGTTATCCATCTGTGTAGCTCAAAAGATATTTGATGTGTGTTAGGAATAAGATCAGAGTTGATTACAGCAAGAGATGTATTTGTAGGTACTGAAATGGTGAGTCTATTCCTGATGTAGATGTACGGTAGAGTCCAACAATGTTGAGCAACAGTAAGTTAAGCCAATCAGAATCAGGTTTAATATCACTGGCATACGTCATGAAATTTGTTGTTTTGCATCAGCAGTACACTGTAATACATAATTATTCATTGGTGGCATTTGGGCTGTGCCTAACCACATAGTCGTGGGTCTAGGAGAATAGAACAGTAGGCTAAGCACGTATCCTTGAGATATGCCAATGTTGATTGTCAACAACGAGAAGATGTTATTTCCAATCCTCACAGATTATGGTCTCCCAGTGAGGAAGTCAAGGATCCAGTTCCAGAAGGAAGTATAAAGGCCCAGCTTTTAGAGCTTTTTGATTCGAATTGAGGGTATGATTTTTGTATGCTGATCGATAACAACAGTCTGACCTAAGTATTGCTGTTGTCCAGATGATCCAAGGCCAAGTTAAGAGCCAGTGAGATTGCATCTGTTGTTGACCTATTGTGGTGATAGGTAAGCTGCAGTGGGTCCAGGTCCTTGCTTAGGCAGGAATTGGTTCTGGCCATAACCAACTTCTCAAAGCACTTCATCATAGTAGATATGAGTGCAACTGGGCTAGAGTCACTGAGGCAGCTCACCCTGCCCTTCTTGGGCACTGGTATGATTGTCGCCTTTTTGAAGTCGGGTGGGAAACACTGACTTCAGTAGTGAGAAACTGATGATATCTTTGAATACTCCCACCAGTTGGTTGGCACAAGTTTTCAGTGCCCTACCAGGTACACATTCAGATTCAGATTCAGCTTCAGGTCAGATTCCTAGGACACATCATGCAGAAAGATGAACTAGAAAAACTCATACTCTCTGGAAAGATTGAGGGGAGCAAACCTAGAGGAAGACCTCGGCTTATGTACATCAAAAGCATAGCCAGGTGGCTACACATCGAGGACATGGAAGTCATCCAAAAAACGAAGGATAGATCTATACGGAAAACCATGGTCACCAACGCCCGCATTGGATATGGTACCTAGACAGACAGACAGACCAGGTACACCTTCAGGGACTGACGCCTTGTGAGACTTCACCCTCTTGAAAGATACTCTGACATCGCCCTCCGGGACATAGATCACAGAGTCACCAGATGCTGCAGGTATTTGTAAAGGTGTAGTTTTATTCTCCCTTTCAAAGCATGCATAAAAGGCATTGCACTCATCTGGGAGTGTAACATCACAGCTATTTATGATGTTAGGTTTTGGTTTGTAGAAAGTAAGGGCCTGCAAACCCTGCCAGAGCTGACGTGCATCCCATTCCATCTCTAACTTCAATAGGAATTGTTTTCTTCATTCTTAAAATAGCCTTCCGTAGATCATACCTAGACTCCTTGTATAGTTCTGGATCACTGATCTTGAATGCCACAGTTCTAGCCCTCAGCAGACTATGAATATCCTGGCTCATCCATGGCTTTTGCTTTTGGTATGTCCGGTATGTTCTCAAAGGCACATGGCTTTTGATGAAATCAGTGACAACTGTGGCGTATTCAGTCAGATTCAAAGATGAATCACTGAATATTGTCCTTGCAGTAGGTGCAGGTTCTCCAATTCATGGAACAAAGACAAGTGCAGGGTAAAGGAGGTTGAACTGATAAGGAGGCCTTTCAATAGACTGAACTAATCATGACAACATAGACATGAGAAGAATGCTCCCACATTTGTTTGCAAAGGTAGAAAATAATGTGGTTTGTGTATGTAAGGAACTTGTGGTTATAGAGTGTAATGACCTGGTTGAGTGTGTACAACCTAACCACCTGAATCCAGCCTAAGTGCTGTTGTGATTTTCCTTCAACCAGAATTAAATTGGAGCTGCTGATGACCCGTGCGTTATGTCATTAAGAGTGTTCAGCTTTCCCAGCATAGTGCCATAGTGGACGAAGAGCTGGGTTGGTGTGTTGATGGAGACAGAGGGAATCTTGCAGTGGAGTTTTGGGCGTTGATGTGGTCAAAGTGTGCTATGCTGGTTCAGTGATCTGAGTCATTATTTGCTTGGGGGGAGTTGGATGCTGTATGGCCAATTTGGAATTGAGATGTTCTGTTTCTGACAGGTTTACGGCACCCCTGAATACATTGCCCCTGAAGTAATTCTCCGGCAAGGATATGGCAAACCTGTAGACTGGTGGGCCATGGGGATCATTCTGTATGAATTCTTGGTTGGTTGTGTCCCTTTCTTCGGAGAGACTCCGGAAGAGCTGTTCGGGCAGGTGGTCAGCGGTAAGTTGCAATGGACAACAAGTTTATGTTCCAGGGGAAGGGGGTTGGGAGTGAGACTTTGACCAGAGCATTGCTTTCCTGCTAATGTAGAACTGTGATGCAATAGAAACAGAACTAGGCTTGACGGTGGTGGGGTCTGAGAGTGGAGGGAGGTAGCAGTGATTGTGAGCTCAGAATTATTCTCTAAAACGAAGGTGAGCACAGAATCACTCTGGACAGTGAGGGTGAGCAGAGAATCTCTCTAGGGCAGCAAGTGTGACCACAAGATCACAAGGTAAGGACATATTCGGCACAGCTTTGTGGGCTGAAGGGCCTGTATTATGCTGTAGGTTTTCTATGTTTCTAAGGCACTGAGCCTAAGCACTAATATCTGATGTCACTGTTAGTCTTAGATGTGGATTTTGCTTAGCTGTCCCATGAATTGAGTTGGAAATGACAAATGATATGTGATGTGTTCCAGATGAAATAATGTGGCCAAGTGAAGATGAGGCCCTTCCTTTGGAAGCCCAGGATCTCATCAACAGGCTCCTGAGGCAGAATCCACGCGATCGCTTGGGCACTGGTAAGAACCCAGACCTTTGACTGACAGGTGGTCAGACCAATTGTCAACTCTCAAAGGCAGTGGGTTTATAAGAAAGTGATTTAAGGACTGACTCTGATTCACTCCTGATATTTGTGAAACCGATCTTGAGCCTTTGACCTTTATCTACGTCCGTTTTGTTGGCTGTTAAGCTCTCTCAAACATTAGAAACACTTTCTTGCATTTCGTAGAAACAACATCCATGGACATTGTCCGACCAGTCCATCGGCATTAGTTCCCAGCCCAATTCAGATTAGTTGAATGAGACCTAGTTTTACAAATGCATTCTGTTTTTGTCTCTCTCTAGCTGATTCTGTCCAAATACTAAAGAAGAAATTCAGCAGATACTGAAATCCAGAGTAACAATTACAAAATGCTGGAGAACTCAGAAGGTCATACAGCATCCATAAAAAGGAAAAAAACAATCAATGTTTTGAGCTGCGGCCTTTGAAGAGAAGCATTTTGGCCCAAAACATCAACTGTTTATTCCTTTGCAGATATGTTGCCTGACCTGCTGAGTTCCTCCAGCTCTTTGTATGTGTTATGCTGTCCAAATACTTAATTAGTCTGTTACTGAGTAAGTCCCCCATATTCCAGTAACAATCTCAGAACACAACTTGCACCATTGTTCTTGTTCTCTCTGCCCAGCTCTCTTAGTGACCTTTTGATCCAGAGATCCATGGGGTAGTGAGTGTGAATTCAAGGTTTGGACTCTGTATCACACTGGGTCCAGAATTGGTCTGTACAAGTGTATGGAACTCACTGAGTATGGTATTGGGTGTGAAAATGGACTGTGCTGGTCTGTGTGACCCAGTACCACATTGGCTGTGGGATTGACTTGTAACATTCATTGTATTTGATATTGGTCTATAAGGATATCTGGGGCAACAGCACATTGGCTGTGGTGTTGGACATTGTTGAGCTATGGAACCTTGTACCAGATTGGGTATGGGATCGAGCAATGTCAGTGTGTGGGATTGGGCTATGAGGATGTGGAGGTCTCAGTATTGCATGGGGTTTTAAGTTTGCCACAATTTTCTGGTTTGCAGGTGGGGCTCTTGAGGTGAAACAGCATGCCTTCTTTACTCGGCTGGACTGGAACGGGTTACTGCGCCAGAAGGCTGAATTCATCCCTCAGCTCGAATCAGACGAAGACACCAGCTACTTCGACAGTGAGTCCAGAACCAGTGTAAAAATCCTCTGGCTTTAAATCGCCCAAGGAGCCACCCCCGATCTGGTGCCAGTGCCCTTGCTGTGATTAATAACAGTGCTCTTCACAGAGTCATTAGCACAAAAACAAGCCATTCAGCCCACTGAATCTGCTCTGACCACCAGCCACCCATTTACACTAATCCAACATTAATCTCACTTTTTATTCTCATCAATTTGTCCCCTCCCCTGACTTCACCGCTCCCCTACATACTAGGTACAATATACGTGGCCATCTTTGGGATGTGGAAGGAAACAGAATCCCTGGATGAAATCTGAGGGGTCACATGGAGAAGGTGCAAGCTGTAGGCAGACCAAGCCCAAGATCAAGCCTGAACCCAGGTCTCTGGCAACTGTACTAGCCACACCACTTTGCTACCTCATTAATCAGAGTGCCTCTACTGTATTTAATCCCAGATCCCTTAATGAGATTAATTCCCGCACTGCTAAAGATGTATGTTGAAACGTACAGTGCATCAAATCAAATCAGTGAAGTTTGCGCCGGGGGCAGCTTGCAAGTGTCGCCATGCTTCCAGCTCCAACATTGCATGCCCACAACTTGCTAACCCAACCATGTCTTTGAAATGTGGAAAGAAATTGGACCTCGCGGAGGGGAGTCACACGGTCATAGGGAGTGTGTACAAGCTCCTTACAAACAGTGCCGGAAACCAAGCCCTAATCAGTGATTGCTGAGGTTGTAATGCGATTGCACTAACCGCTACACTACCATGCCCCCTGTACTGCGGTCTGCTTCCAAAGATTAATCCTAGAGTCCCTGCAGTGGTTCTGCATCCTGAGGTTAACCCCAGGGATCATGATTCCTACCATCCCCCATGTGTGATGATCCTACCATCCTCCAAGAATGCTTTCTGGGCCTCTGAGAATCCTGTTCCCTGTATTCCTGCAGCTCGCTCGGAGAGGTACCAGCATTTAGCATCTGACGAGGAAGATGACACCAATGACGAAGAATCTTCTCAGGAGATTCGACAGTTTTCGTCCTGTTCACACCGCTTCAGTAAGGTATGGTACAGAGACATAGGGTGGGAAGGAAGGAGCACTCCTCTGGGAGAGCTGCTCTGTGGGAGGGGCAATCACCTATCAGAGCACGACAGCCCCTCATTGCCGAGGCACAGTACCGAAGGTGAGCTGCACTGCTGAAGGGAGAGAATTGAGGAGCAGCACTGCACTGTCAGAAACAGTGCTAAGAGAGCACCATCCTAAACACTGATTATGCATTCATTGGTAGAAGATCCATAGATCTGGCTGCTTTGTTGGCCCCACCATCCCTCCTTCTAAATGTGAATTAATTGATTATTGATGCAAGAGATTCTGCAGATGCTGGATATCTTGCAAATACTGGAGGAACTCAGCAAGTCAGGCAGCATCTATGGAGGGGAATAAACAATTGACTCTTGGGGCCGAGACCCTTCTTCAGGACTCCTGATGCAAGGTCTTAGCCCAAAACATCAACTGTTTATTCCCCTCCATCAATGCTGCCTGATTTACTGAGCTCCTCCAGCATTTTGTGTTAATTGGCCATTGACTGCATTGTCCATTGTGAAGTGATCTGTTGTGCAGCTACATATTCTGATTCAGTGGCTTTAATTTGTTTAACCCTTGGGGTGTGCAGGTTTAATTTTCCCAATATGTTGCAGGTTTATGGCAGCTCTGAGCATTTGGCAGCTTCTTTGAGTTCGAGCCATGAAACAGCAGACCCCAGAGAGGAGGCACAGGAACGAATATGTAAGAGCAGCCCAAAGCACTCAGTCAGCAGGTAATAGCAGAGCTCCAACTTGTCCTGAGAGAATGTAATAAGATTGAAGATAATAGCTTTGTTCTCCCCGATGTTTTTTTTAGGAATTTTCTGCTACCAAACACTGGATTGTTTGAAGGTGTAGAGTCTATCAGAGTGAAAACTAATAGAGGGAAATGTGTATACCATAATCAGTTCACTAAATACCATTACGTCGTGCAAAATGTGTGGACAATTATCAATGCACGGGCAAACTTGCACCAGTATAGTGTGAGGATTGTACACAGTAATACCATGTAATATGGGGTTTATACATTAACAGTACAATTTTGGGAATTTGCATTATCAAGCATGCAGACCTCAGACGTTAAGGGCAAAGTGTCACCAATACCAGTGTACTATAGCAATGCTTATATCAACAAGTATAGCATGAGGAGAATTCACTCTTTTAACTATGCATTGTAGACAACGTGTGTGGTTTAGTTCTTGTTGAATGGTAATGACATTGCTGTATAAAAGAGCTGACAATGATAGCAGCCCAATAGGGGAATGAGTACACTATTATCAATAGCTTGTGTAGGAATATGTATGGCTTAGTTCTTGTTATATGATAGCAATTATAGCTGTATAGAAGAATTAGCACTGCATTATGGGTCAAAGATTAATCTTTTTGTCGTGAATGTTAGAGACAGTGTGTGCATAGCTGTTTAAGCTAATTACCGGTGCCTTTTCTATTTCTAAGATCTGGAGCATCTTCAACCAGTTCCCACTTTGACCGAGCTGACAGTCCCAGTCGTGGTCCTACTAGCTCTGACACCGTGCCCTGGTTTGCATTCTCCACAGAGGATGAAAGTGAGCTTTGTGCTCTCAGCCATCGAGTGCCATGCCCAGAGAGGCAAGACCAGTTGGACGCATCATCAGATATTGAGTCAAACAGACCAAGAGCCAGAACATACTCAGGTGAGAGAGGACCACACAAGAACAGTATTGGCCACACTGCAATGGTGTGAGATTGACTGCACTATAATTTGCCCTTCCAAGAGTGCAGCCCTTCCTCACTGTTTCCTTTACAGGAGTGCAGCGCTCTCTCATTACATCTCTTCCAATAGTACAGCATTCCTGTAGTATTGCTCCCACCGTGCTGTGATTCCTCCATCGTACACCTCCAGCAGTAAGGACTCCCTCACTATTACTAGAATGGGAAAATCTCAAATTCCTTTTAATATTGCCATTCTAAAGTACGAACTGGTGTCAGAGTTACTGTATACGGGGATACCGTTGTTTGTCTCATCAGGGTTTGTCCTTTATAGTCTCAGAACTCCAAATGATCCTTCTGGAGAGATGTACCTGAACAAATTTATAACTGAGCACAATCTCTGAAACAAATCCCCACGTCTCAAACCCACAGGGGGAGCAAAATTAGCGTATAATCATCTCTGTATATAGGTCATCACTGTAGGAATTCTTTAGAGTGATGTCACAGGCCCACTGCTTCAACTGTGACTTTCTTTCCATTATAATATCAGAGCAGAGATGTTGACTGATGCCTCACATGCTTAATTCCATTCACGACTTCTCAACAAATAAAGTACTCTGTGCCTGCATTGAAAGGGCTGATTGTTGACAAGTAACATTCATACAGTAAAAGTGGTGGGAAGTGACCGTCTAATAAGATCTTTGACGTTTGTTGTATTACCGTTATCAGGTACCCCACTATGGACACCTGGAGGTTATCATTAACCCTAGACTCAAACAGTTCCCCCCCCCCACCTCACTTTGCTTTGTGGCTGCAATATGTGCTATCTACAAGATGCCCTTCAGTTATTGGTCTAGGCTACTCTTGACAGTTCCTCCCAAATCCGCAACTTCTTCCACAAGAACAAAGGCAGGCTCAGGCATGGGAACAGCGCCACCCACAGGTTCCCCTGTGAAGCACTTTTTTTTGTAATTTATTTTTTATTGAAGTTCGTCATCAAACAAACATTTCCATACGTTGTACTTCAGATACTGTACATATATATCATATAGTCATATTTGTCACAAATTTCCACATAATACTTATCTGAGGTATATACTTATAGAAAGGAGAGGAAAGAAAGAACAATCAAAAGAAGAAAACTATGTCCAACCATAGAAACTACAGCACAGAAACAGGCCTTTTGGCCCTTCTTGGCTATGCCGAACCATTTTCTGCCTAGTCCCACTGACCTGCACACGGACCATATCCCTCCATACACCTCCCATCCATGTATCTGTCCAATTTATTCTTAAATGTTAAAAAAGAACCCACATTTACCACCTCATCTGGCAGCTCATTCTATACTCCCACCACTCTCTGTGTGAAGAAGCCCCCCCCCCTAATGTTCCCTTTAAACTTTTCCCCCCTCACCCTTAACCCATGTCCTCTGGTTTTTTTCTCCCCTTGCCTCAGTGGAAAAAGCCTGCTTGCATTCACTCTATCTATACCCATCATAATTTTATATACCTCTATCAAATCTCCCCTCATTCTTCTACGCTTCAGGGAATAAAGTCCTAACCTATTCAATCTTTCTCTGTAACTGAGTTTCTCAAGTCCCGGCAACATCCTTGTAAACCTTCTCTGCACTCTTTCAACCTTATTTATATCCTTCCTGTAATTTGGTGACCAAAACTGAACACAATACTCCAGATTCGGCCTCACCAATGCCTTATACAACCTCATCATAACATTCCAGCTCTTATACTCAATACTTTGATTAATAAAGGCCAATGTACCAAAAGCTCTCTTTATGACCCTATCTACTTGTGACGCCACTTTTAGGGAATTTTGTATCTGTATTCCCAGATCCCTCTGTTCTACTGCACTCCTCAGTGCCTTACCATTAACCCTGTATGTTCTACCTTGGTTTGTCCTTCCAATGTGCAATACCTCACACTTGTCTGTATTAAACTCCATCTGCCATTTTTCAGCCCATTTTTCCAGCTGGTCCAAGTCCCTCTGCAGGCTCTGAAAACCTTCCTCACTGTCTACTACACCTCCAATCTTTGTATCATCAGCAAACTTGCTGATCCAATTTACCACATTATCATCCAGATCATTGATATAGATGACAAATAACAATGGACCCAGCACTGATCCCTGTGGCACACCACTAGTCACAGGCCTCCACTCAGAGAAGCAATTCTCTACCACCACTCTTTGGCTTCTTCCATTGAGCCAATGTCTAATCCAATTTACCACCTCTCCATGTATACCTAGCGACCGAATTTTCCTAACTAACCTCCCATGCGGGACCTTGTCAAAGGCCTTACTGAAATCCATGTAGACAATATCCACTGCCTTCCCTTCATCCACTTTCCTGGTAACCTCCTCGAAAAACTCCAATAGATTGGTCAAACATGACCTACCACGCACAAAGCCATGCTGACTCTCCCTAATAAGTCCCTGTCTATCCAAATGCTTGTAGATTCTGTCTCTTAGTACTCCCTCCAATAACTTACCTACTACCGACGTTAAACTCACTGGCCTATAATTTCCCGGATTACTTTTCGATCTTTTTTTAAAAAACGGAACAACATGAGCCACTCTCCAATCCTCCGGCACCCCACCCATAGACAGCGACATTTTAAATATTTCTGCCAGGGCTCCCGCAATTTCAACACTAGTCTCCTTCAAGGTCCGAGGGAACACTCTGTCAGGTCCCAGGGATTTATCCACTTTAATTTTCCTCAAGACAGTAAGCACCTCCTCCTTTTCAATCTGTATAGTTTCCATGATCTCACTGCTTGATTCCCTCAATTCCATAGACTTCATGCCAGTTTCCTTAGTAAATACAGACGCAAAAAGCCTACTTAAGATCTCCCCCATTTCCTTTGGTTCTGCACATAGCCGACCACTCTGATCTTCAAGAGGACCAATTTTATCCTTTACAATCCTTTTGCTCTTAATATACCTGTAAAAGCTCTTTGGATTATCCTTCACTTTGACTGCCAAGGCAACCTCATGTCTTCTTTTAGCCCTCCTGATTACTTTCTTAAGTATTTTCTTGCACTTCTTATACTCCTCAAGCACCTGATTTACTCCCTGTTCCCTATACATTTCATACAGCTCCCTCTTCTTCTTTATCAGAGTTGCAATATCCCTTGAGAACCAAGGTTCCTTATTCCTATTCAATTTGCCTTTAATCTTGACAGGAACATACAAACTCTGCACTCTCAAAATTTCCCCTTTGAAGGCTTCCCACCTACCAATCACATCTTTGCCAGAGAACAACCTGTCCCAATCCACGCTTTTTAGATCCTTTCTCATTTCTTCAAATTTGGCCTTCTTCCAGTTCAGAACCTCAACCCTAGGACCAGATCTATCCTTGTCCATGATCAAATTGAAATTAATGGTGTTATGATCACTGGAACCAAAGTGCTCCCCTACATAGACTTCCGTCACTTGTCCTAACTCGTTTCCTAACAGGAGATCCAATATTGCATCCCCTCTAGTTGGTCCCTCTATATATTGATTTAGAAAACTTTCTTGAACACGTTTTACAAACTCTAAACCATCTAGACCCCTAACAGTATGGGAGTCCCAATCAATGTATGGAAAATTAAAATCCCCTACCACCACAACTTTATGTTTCCTGCAGTTGCCTGCTATCTCTCTGCAGATTTGCTCTTCCAAGTCTCATTGACTATTGGGTGGTCTGTAATACAATCCCACTAATGTGGCCATACCTTTCCTGTTTTTCAGCTCCACCCATAAGGACTCAGTAGACAAGCCCTCTAATCTGTCCTGCCTGACAAAGTAGAGAGTGATTTTTTTCTTACAACATATTCATTGACTTGTGAGAATAAAATCAGGCCTATGAGGTGTTATGTAGTTAAACCATTTTTCCCAGTACAAATCAAATTGTTCCAAATTATGATTAACAGATGCTGTTATCTTCTCCATTTTGTAAATGTCCATTGTAATTTCCATCCATACATTTAAAGTTGGGCTCCTGTGATAACTATTTCCTGGTAAGGGTCTTTTTACCAGCCACCAGCAGTATATTCATTAAATATTTATCTCTTTTCAACCATTCTTGAGGTATATACCCAAAATATATGGTCTTAATTTCTAAGGGTATTTCACACTTAAAGATGTCTTGTAGGGCATTGTGTATCCCACTCCACTAGTCTTTGATAACGGGGCATTCCCAGAAAATACAATAGTTTGCATTTTGATTTCCACAATTTCTCCAGCAAACAGGGAGGTTACGATCATAATGGGATTTCTGAGAGGGTGTAATAAAATATCTTATCAAGTTTTTCCACCCGAACTTCCTCCATTTCTGTGAACTGGTACACTTCCATTGATACCTCCATATTATTGTCCATTCTTCCTCAGATATTATTATCCCTCCTTCCTTCTCCCATTTTGTTTTAATGTATGAAGTCGAATGTGTTTTAAGATTTGACAAACCCTTATACATGCTTGAAATTATTCTACTACCGTTGTCTGAATTATATGCTTTTCTAAATAGCTCTATCAAACATGTACTTGCCTTGGTACATTTTTAACCATCCTATTAACATACTGTCACATCTGTAAATATCGATAAAAGTCTTGTTTTTCTAATAAGTGTTTCTCTTTGAGCATTTCAAAACTGAACAGTGTTTCTTCTTTCATTATATTGCAAATAGCTGTTATTCCTTTAGCTGTCCAGTCCTTAAATCTAGCATCCAGTTTGTTCAGCATAAAATCCGAGTCATATGCACACCATTTAAGAATTGCAATGTCTCTCTCCAGTTTATATTCTTTCATAATAGTTTTCCATATTTTAAGAGTCCATTTCACCCATGGGTTATCAATAGTATTTATGCAACTTTGTAGGTTGTTATCAGCCAAAATTGCCTGTATGGGGATGGAAAGTATCCTCTCCTCAATGTTTTTCCATTGAGCGTCATATGATGGGTTGCACCAGCATATCACAGCTCTCAACTGTGCTGCAAAATTATAATCTCTAAGAGAAGGTAGGCCCCATCCCCCCTTTTCCTTGACCAATTGTAAAGTTTTGAGACAAACTCTAGGCCTTTTACCTTGCCATATATATCTTGATAGCATCTTGTTCCATTCATTGAATTGATTTTGGTTAATCTCTGTTGGTAGGGTCTGAAAGAGATATAGCAGTCTGGACTGTATATTCATTTTAATAGATTCAATCCTTGAACTGAGACCAAGAAATGGAATTTGGTTCCATCTTGTTATATCTTCCTTAATTTTTTTATGTATAGGATGATAACTGCATTCTGATAATTTTGCCAAAAATTTTGGCATAATGATGCCCAAATATTTGACAGACTCTGTTTGCCATGCCCAAGGATATCTACTTTCAATTTCTCTTGGTGGGTTATAGTTATATGAAAGTAGTTGGGTTTTATCTATGTTGATCCTGTATCCTGATAATTGGCTATATTGTTCAAAGGATTGCATCAATTTAGTTAAAGAGTATGTTGGTTGCCCTAGATAAACCAAAATGTCATCCATGTAACAGACCAATTTATGTTCTGTCCCTTTAATAGTAATTCCCCGATATCTTCATTTTGTCTGATGTGTTGAGCTAATGGTTCCAGATATAATGCGAAGAGTAGCGGTGACCATGCACAACCCTGTCTCGTGCCCCTTTCTAGGGTAAAGCTACTAGATAAATATCCATTGATTTTAATCCTAGCAGTAGGATTGTCATATAGTGCCTGTATAGTTTTAATAATTGTGTCATGTAGACCAAATCTATGTAAGACTCTGTAAAGAAAATTCCAATTAACCGAATCAAATGCCTTTTCAGCATCCACGCTTATCACTATTGCTTCAATTTCATTTTTTTTTATATGATCCATAATCTGAAGTGTCCTTCGTATGTTGTTTTGTGTTTGGCGTTGTTGTATAAAACCTGTCTGATCATTATGTATCAGTGTAGGGAGAAACTATTCTAATCATTTGGCCATGGTGGAGGTAAATAATCTATAATCCACATTAAGAACAGATATTGGTCTAAATGACCCACATTCCATTTTATCCTTGCCTTCTTCCAGCTGGGTGGCATTTGTGCCTTTCTTAGAGCCCAGTTTAGTGTGGGGAGCAAAACAGGAATTAACTAATTTCTAAATTCTTTATACACTCTGCTGTATATCCATCTGATCCTGGTGACTTGCTTAATTTAAGCCTACTAATTGCAGTTTTTAGTTCAGCTTCAGTTATGTCAGCAGTCATCGTTCTATTTTGTTCTTTGCTTAAGGTGGGTAACTCTGAAGAATTCAGGAAGGTGTCAATCTGGGCTATGCTTCCCCCTGGAGCTTTGGAATATAGAGTTTTGTAAAACATTTCAAAAGCTTCTTGAATTTCACTTAGCTTATTTTTTATCACTTTTGTTCTTGGATCCCTAATTCTATGAATTATATTTTCTGCTATTTTTTTTTCAGTTTCCATGCCAGTATTTTCATAGATTTAGATCCACTTTCATAGTGTCTCTGTTTCAGAAACATAAATTTTTTTCTAATTTCTTGTGTAGCCAAGCTATTAATTTAATTCCTAATTTAAAAAATTTCCTTTAGTGTATCCTGTGCCAAACTCAATTTGTGTTTTTTTTCTAGTTCCTTCAGCTTATTTTGTAACTTCTCTAATATTTTATTCCTTATTTTTTTTCTTATATGAAGATATCGCTATAATTTTCCCTCTTAAGACAGCCTTCATAGTATCCCATAGAATGGAAGGTGAAACCTCTCCCTTATCATTGAATTCTAAGTAAAGATCAATTTCTTTTTTAATTTGTTCCTTAAAATAGGAATCATTGAGTAGACTTGAATTTAGTTTCCAAATAGTATGGCACACACTATTCTAATACCCAATAATATCACTGCCTTCAGCCGTTTACCACTACTTCCTCAAGGGCAATTATTAGTGGCCTCACCAGCAATGACGACATCCTGAAAAGTGAACAAATAACAGAGAAAATGCACAGAGTGCAGCAATATACAAGTCCTATCCATACATAGACCCTAACCATAACTGGAACTTCCTGTAGATTATCACTGTAAACTATACAGTGTATAAAATACACATATGTGCAGACTCTGTTGAGCATAATGCATCCTAGATGAGTTCCTTAAACTGAGTTCATGCCATGTAGAGAAAGTTATTTACATGAGCTTCCAAAAGACACCTGATGAAGTACCACAGAAACAACTTATCCAACAGTTGAAAGCAAAGGTATCAAAGTAACAGTGTGTGGGCTAGGAGGCAGGAAATAACATTGGGGAGGTGGCAGTGGCCAGGGTAGGAGGCAATTATTAGTGATACATGGAGTTGGACTTGGGTGCAATACTGAAAGTGCAAAATTTTGTTGTAACAGTACAAAAGTCGCAAAGCAGAATCCAAAGCTGCTGTGATATTTTAATAGTGATTTTATCCCAGGTGTTGTCAACTGCTGATCATTTATTGTCTGCCGTGGGCTAATTGTTTTGCAGATGTTCTCGCCAGCAATATTAATCTCATGCGCGTACGCAGCAACAGTGTGGATCACAGAAGTTCCACTCCAAAAGCACGGCTCTCAGGTCATAAACTTGAGGATCACTCCGGAACTTTAGAAAACAGGCTGACTCCAGGGAGGACAGTTCCAAAATCAGCTTCCAGTGGAGCACTGTCACTTCTAATCTCACCTGGTAAGCGAGGGTTTTCTTACGTCCACAGTTCTGGAAAGAAATTCAGCTTCATGTTTTAGGCAGTTCCAGTCTGTGTGGGAGACAGTGACGTGTACATGGTGCACCATATGGTCTGGTTAAGTGGGTCTCAGGCCAGATAGTGATACTGGTTGTGGAACTGATTAATAAAGCATAATCAGAAATCAGATTCCAATATCTTCCTCCAAATCAGGGCTCCCAAACTTTTTTATGCCGTGGACCGATACCATTAAGCAATGAGTTCCCAGGTTGGGAACCTCTGGTACATTTCATTGTTTTTTTTTTAAAGTATGAGTGTTTGAAAGGGTAGAGAAACTAAACATGGGAATTACGTCCAGGATCAATGTTTTAGGGATGTTGAAGATGAAGAGGACAAGAAATTGCCCACACCTCTTTGGTGCTCCAGATAACTTTATACAGTCCTATGGATATGACCCTAGGAATCTGTGGGAGTGTGTTGTCTTGGGTAATAAAAAAGGGGCTCAGTAGTTGTCAAATCCCTTGACTGGAAAAATGTGGTTGGGGTGAATATTCTGAGGGCAGGCCTTGACTGACAGGGTGAGGGCACAGAGACGATTTCTGGATGCATATACCTAGGTTAGCATTTGGAGCTGGGGCAGGAATGAGATAGTGCTGATGACTGGCCCGAAATGTTGACTGTTTATTCCTCTCCATAGATGCTGCCTGACCTTCTAAGTTCCTCCAGCCCTTTGTGTGTGTTATGTAGGATAGTGCTGATTAGGTAACGGGGATATGTAGCTGTGAAAGCTGAGATTCATTGGTGGAGTGTGTGAGTGATGTAGATGGAAGCATCAGGTGAAGATTCTTGTTGTGAAGACTGGGAATGTGTAGTGAGGAATCTAGAGCCCTGACTCCTGGTTTGTTCCAAAGAATTGTGGTCTTTATTTCTCTCCCTTGAATGTGACCTTAATCTCTGCCAAGCCTATGCCCTTACTGCATTCCTCACATTGAAACTCAGTCCTCAGACTGCGTGAGAAGATTTGGATCCATTCACACAATTCACTGGCTGCAGATCTGTCTGAAACAAGCTACTATTTAACTGGCAGATGTTAATACTTCTGGTTGCTTTCCTTATTTCAGAGCTTGCCCGTGGGCCCCTGGTTGGTGCAATTTCTCAACACTCCCTTTCGTCAAATTCCTCGTCCAGGGATTCCTCTCCAAGTCGCGATCATTCACTAAATATCACAAGTCTGCGGCCTCCGATAATTATCCACAGTTCTGGAAAGAAGTTCGGCTTCACTTTGCGGGCAATCCCAGTCTATGTGGGAGACAGTGATGTGTATACTGTACACCATATGGTCTGGGTAAGTGGATCTCGGGCCAGATAATGATACGGGCTGTGGGACTAATTAACAAACCAGACATCCGAATTCCTCCAAACTGTTATATCCATAAAAATCTTTAAAATTTCAAGTGTTTGAGAAGGTCGAGAATCCGAACTTGGGAATTTAGGAGAAAACTCCACACGCAGAGACTCATGAGATTGTGGATCTCCCTGGAAATGTTTGAGATGCAGAAAAGAGCTGTGTTTAAGGGGAAGTTGGATAAACACTTGAGAGAGAAAATAATAGAATACGGTTGTTGTGATGGATGTTGATTAGGAAAAGCTCATGTGGGCACAGACCAGCTGGGACAAATGCCCTGTTCTAGTGTTGTGGATTCAGTGTAAGATAATTCCATTGAAGCATGCTGCACACAATTTAAAAGTCTCTCAAGTTCGTACTAGAGTTTGCATGAATAATGCATCATTTCCTATTTGTTGTTATTTACCAAGGAGCATGCCTAATAGAGAAACTCGGCTGACTTTACAGAGGGGAAGCTGCTTTTGAGTAATAGCCCAGACTTTGTCAGCTCTGACAATCCCGGTTGGAAAGGTTGTTGAACATAGTCAGGTTGAAAGGGTGCCCAGCCTGCTGAAGGCAAAGACCAAAAAGAGCAAACGAGGCACCAAGGAGAGGGAAGGTCAGAATGAAAGGTGTGAGAATTTGCTCAACAGGCAGTAGAAGAGGTCATGCCTATCTAGGCTGGGAGGTTTGGGTATCAAACAGTGAAAGGTTTGCAGAAATGGAGGAGTGGGCCCTAACATCAATATAGCTGTTGGTGAGGTAGGATTGGAGTTCAGTACCAAGCAGAAGGGAGAGGGATTGGACAGCTGAGTACAATGTTAGGGCATCAGGAATGATAGAGAGCATTGGGATTTTAGGATCAATAGACAGCTCAGAGAGTTAGGGTGTTAAAATGTAGGGACTGGTGGACAAATGTTGGGACTCTCTTCACCTTTGCACTGAACTGTTGTCTATGCTTTGCTGCAGAACGTAGAGGAAGGAAGCCCTGCTCACGAGGCAGGATTGAGCGCTGGTGACCTAATCACTCACATCAATGGTGAATCGGTGATGGGACTTGTTCATACGGAAGTGGTGGAGATCCTCTTGAAGGTACTGTCATTGCTGTCAATGGCCTGGATGTCTTCCAGTGAGTTCTGCATCGTGTTAATCAAAACTCTCTGGCTCTCCCTTCTCCTTTCCCTGTTCCACTAAGCCCAAGCATCTCCCATCTGGCAGCGTCTGTCCCTCATCATTTAGCATGTCATTCAGTCATTGTTATACAGGGCGGAAATGGGGCCCTTCAGCCCATCAAATCCATGATGACCTTTTTGCCTACTATACTAATCTCAAATGGTAGAGCAGAAGCGATGGGCTGAATGGTCTAACTCTGCTCCTGTGTAGTATGGGGATTTGCTTGCATTAAGTCTGGATCTTTCACTACCTTGTCTACTTAAATGTCTCTGATTCCTCCCCGCCTCTTGCAGCATGTTCCAGATATCAACCAGTCTGTGGGAAAGAAACTCCTTCAGAATTTCCTCACTCTCACCTTAAACCTGTGCCCTCGTTTTTGGAACCTCTACCAATGGAAAAAGACTCTGACTAAACCATATCTTGTATTTCATTTATCTCTGTCTGCCTCCTTTACATAGAAAACAAGCCCAGCCTATTCAATCTCTCCCTGCAACTAAAGTCCTCCAATCCCAACAACGTCCTGCTGAACCTCCTCGGCATTCCCTGCAGCACAATCACAACCTTTCCTTAGTTCAGCGAACAGAACTGCACCCAATACTGAAGTGCTGTCTAGCCAGTCTTTTATAAAGCTGAAAGATTATGTCCTAATTTTGATATTTCATACCCTGACCTATGAAGGCAGATATGCCATATGCCTTCGTCACCATCCTGTATAGCTATGTTAACACTTTCAGGGAACTATGGACTTGAAACCTTAGGTCTCTCTATTCATCGGCACTCTTTAGTGCCCTACCATTTACCGTATATATTCCATAACGATCTGACATTTTAAAATCCTGGACTACTGGCATGTGCCATTCCTCTCCGATTGTCACTCTGTCTTCCATTTTGGTCGAATGTTTCTATTGCTTATTCCGTTGCTTATTTCCTTTCCCAATTCCATGTTCCCTGTGTACATATCCTTTGTCTATGTTCAAATTAGAATATTTCTAAATTCCACCTTGTAAACTTAGTTGGGCCTTTGATTCGAGAGGCTCTGAAAGCAAGGCTGTTCCTGGACCATCACTGATAATGAACACCCTTCTTTCTGCCACAGAGTGGGAACAAGGTTGTTGTCTGTTCCACCCCACTGGAGAACACATCGATAAAGATCGGCCCTGCAAGGAAGACAAGTTTCAGGGGCAAGATGGCTCGACGCAAGAAGCGGCAGCGGAAGAGAGATGGCCAGGAAACGTGAGTCTCGCTCAGTGCTCGGGCTAATGGCATGACAAAGTCACCTTCACCATTGCATTGAATTGAATTGGATTGACTTTATTACTTACATCCTTTATATACATGAGGAGTAAAAATCTTTACGTTATGTCTCTGTCTAAATGTGCAATGTGCAATTATGGTAATTTATAATAAATGTTATCTACAACAAGATAGTCAATATACATAGAAATACAATAGTGTCAGCATGAATTAATCAGTCTGATGGCCTGGTGGAAGAAACTGTCCCGGAGCCTGTTGGTCCTGGTTTTATGCTCCGGTACCGTTTCCCAGATGGTAGCAGCTGGAACACTTTGTGATGAGGGTGATGAGGGTCTCCAATGATCCTTCGGGCCCTTTTTACACACCTGTCTCTGTAAATGTCCTGAATAGTGGGAAGTTCACATCTACAGATGCGCTGGGCTGTCCGCACTACTCTCTGCAGAGTCCTGCGATTGAGGAAAGTACAGTTCCCATACCAGGCAGTGATGCAGCCGGTCAGGATGCTCTCAATTGTGCCCCTGTAAAAAGTTCTTAGTATTTGGGGACCCGTACCAAACTTCTTCAACCGTCTGAGGTAAAAGAGGCGCTGTTGTGCCTTTTTCACCACACAGCCGGTACGTACAGACCATGTGAGATCCTCGGTGATGTGTATGCCGAGGAACTTAAAGCTGTTCACCCTCTCAACCCCAGATCCATTGATGTCAATAGGGGTTAGCCTATCTCCATTCCTCCTATAGTCCACAACCAGCTCCTTCGTTTTTGCGACATTGAGGGAGAGGTTGTTTTCTTGACAGGGTGATGACTTCTTCTCTGTAGGCTGCCTTATTATTATTTGAGATAAAGCCAATCAATGTAGTATCGTCAGCAAATTTAATTAGCAGATTGGGGCTGTGGGTGGTGACACACAGTCATGGGTATGCAGAGAGTAAAGGGGGGGGTTTAGTACACAGCCCTGAGGGGCACCTGTGTTGAGGGTCAGAGGTGAGGGAGCCCACTCTTACCACCTGCTGGTGATCTGACAGGAAGTCCAGGATCCAGCTGCACAACGTAGGGTGAAGGCGGAGGTCTCTGAGTTTTTTGTCGTGCCTGGAGGGAATTATAGTGTTGAATGCTGAACTATAGTCCAAGAATAGCATTCTCATATAAGCATCCCTCTTCTCCAGATGTGTAAGGACAGTGTTAGAGTTGTGGCTATTGCATCATCTGTCCATCGGTTGTGTTGGTAGGCGAATTGTAGGGGGTCCAGTGTGGGTGATAGCAAGCTGCAGATGTAGTCCTTGACCAGCCTCTCAAA
This sequence comes from Mobula birostris, assembly GCF_030028105.1. Taxonomy (NCBI): domain Eukaryota; kingdom Metazoa; phylum Chordata; class Chondrichthyes; order Myliobatiformes; family Myliobatidae; genus Mobula; species Mobula birostris. The sequence continues at coordinate 24,640,701 of NC_092395.1, read as the reverse complement.
GTACTTGCTTATTATTGAGGTGAGTATGACAGGATGCCAGTCGTTCAGACACGTTACCTTGGTCTTTTTGGGTACAGGGTCAATGGTGGATGTTTTGAAGCAGGAGGGCACTCTACACTGGGAGAGGGAGAGATTGAAGATATCTGTAAGCACACCAGCCAGTTGTGCCACGCACATCCTGAGTACTCGCCCTGGGATGCCGTCCATTCCTGCCTCTTCGGCCTCAGAGATGACCAAGCTACTGGTCACATCATTTGCAGGTCTCCTCAGGGGCTCAGTATTGGCAACATGGAATCGAGCATAAAAAAAAAGACTTAGCCCATCTGGGAGAGAGGCAGCGATGCTGGAAACTCCACTCTATTTAGCTTTGAAATCTGTGATGGTGTGCAGACCTTGTCATAAGCTGCGTGTGTTGTTGGTGGAAAGATGAGTCTGAATCTTGTCTCTGTATTGTTGTTTCGCTGCTCGATGACTTTGTGCAGATCGTAGCTGCATTTCTTGAGCTCCAGCTGACTACCGGCAATGTAAGCTCTGTGTTGCGTGGTAAGTGCTGCTCACAAACAACAGCTCATGAATGACAACCTCGAAAAGCTAATGAAAGCATTACATGATTGGCAAATTTGTTATTTGAAGCAACAACAGCTTGTATTGGTACAGAAAATGTAGTGGATGGTGTTTGTACAGATTTATCAAAGTGAATGATAAGAAAATAAGAAAGGATAATGCTGGCAAGACTTAGCAGATCGGGCAGCATCAGTTCTGAATGAAATGACATCAGTCAGAAACATTTCTATAGATGCTGCCTGATTTGTTGACTATTTTTAACCGGTCTTTTTTCTTGATTTTCTGTATTTAACATTTGAATTGATGGAGAGTTAACCAAGTGAAGAACACAGATCATGGCTGACAAATGGTTCTCAGCCAAGATAGGTTCAAGAAGTGCTGCTGCTGTGGCTCAGGTGCAATAATAGCCCCTGTCACTGTATAAACAAGCCAGTCATCAGTTTGACTTAACCACGGAGAGGCTGAAACTAACTTCACTGGGAGGTAAACCAGACGGATACTGTAGATGTCAGATGGTTAAAAATAAATAAAGTGAAGAGATACAGTACTGTGAGAAAGTCTCAGGCACATAACATAATATAAGACTTTTGCACGATACTGCACGTCGATGTGGAGTAGAGAGCGAGTTTGTAAATCTGGCTGGAGCAAAGGATGTTGGGAATGACGAGGGTGGAGTGCCGTGGGAGAGATGTGGGAAAGGTGGCAGAGAAGGAGTTCCGGAGGTGGAAGGGGTGGGTGGTGTGGGTGTAGACACATTCAGCCCTGAGACACCAGGCAAGGTCACTTGATTCCAAACAATCGGTTTATTGATCATGTTTCCTGCCCCCTCCCTTCTCCTGCTCCCTTCCCACTCGCAATAGAGACCCATATCAGAATCGGATTTATCATCACTCACATATGTCATGAAAATTGTTTTTCTTTTGCAGTACTGCAGAGCAATATATAAAATTACTACAGTATTGTGCAAAGGTTTTGGGCACATACAGTACATATACTGTGTCAAGCATTCAGTGCATGACAGTAGACAAGTAAGCTCGTTAAATTCAACCGTTTTTATTGTGATAGACACAAAAACAGACCAGTGCTAACCTAGGGAGAGAACTCACTCGCTGTCATACAGACAGGGGAGGTGACCATCATGCACCCCAGTTACAGTCAGGGTGACCCACAAATACACGAGCGAGTAACTGTATAACCAAAGCGAAAACGTAACAATAAGGAAACTTGAACTTCCAACCATAATCCCACAAAAGCATTTTAGCACAAGAACAATAAACAGTGATGGTTATCAGAAATACAGGGCGGGCTGTTGACCACAGCACCCCACCTCCCCCCACCCCAGAGTGTCACACTGCCACCACCCGAGGGGTCAGCTGTCCTTGGCAACCCCAGAGTCCATAACAAAGTCCAGAAGTCCCGATGGTGATTGACGCTGTCACATGGGGCACTGGGTAGGGGGTATTTCTGGAGTCCCCCCCCCCCCCACAAAAGGGGAGGCGTAGTTTAGTGAGGCGAGAGGCAGGGCACCGTGAGTGTCACTTTCTTCCTTCAGCCTCACTGGGGTTGGTGATGGACAAGAGCCAACACGGTGCCAGCCTGTCCCAGTGCAGTACAGGCAATCGCACCTGATATACCACATCAGAGATGCAGTCGAGCACCTCACCCAGCCCCTTCCAGTGGCTTCCCAGTTTAAGGGATAGTCTCTTTTTCTGGGAGGGGCAGTAGGCCTTTACTGGGGCCCCCACCATTGCTCCATTGGCAGCCCTAGGCTTTCGGCCCAGCCCCTTCTGGGACGTGCAAGCGTTGCAGCAGTGCCCAGGCCAGTGGAATCGTTCATTCAGCCTTGCAACCCTGAAATGGCCGGCTCCCAGCAGCCCGTGCAACAACCACAGCACCGTGACACTGAGTCTCTGGGGGATCACCAGCCAGCTGCAGGAGATGGCTTTCCCCATCAGAAAACTGAAAACTGCAACCACCTGAACAGCAATCTGTCGTGTACTCTCAGTTCCCCACTGAGAGTACAGGGCTTTGCTGTCTGGATCCAGGGTAGACTCCGGCCGCCGTCTCACACTCAGCTGTCCCCTCACCGGGGCCAGCAAGGGATCACTCACCTGCCCGCGGCAAGGTCTACCTTGCCACCGGCTGCCACCTGAAACAACGCCTCTGCTGCTTGCCTCTGGTTGCGCTGTGTTGCGATGGGCGGCTGCAGGCCGCGCTGCACTGCTGCATGCCACTGTGAGACTGGTAGTGGTTGTTTCTCCCCCTGCTGGAGAGCCATGGCTTCAGCGCTAAGGTAGAGTGCTGCCCCCAGCGCGTCCACACAGGTCCCCAGTGGGACAGCACATCCAGCCCAATGATGCAGGACTCCTGGATGTCAGCGAGCCACACCTCGTGCTCCACTGCAATGCGCAGCCTCTTCTTCCCTCACATTGCCGCACAGTCGCCGGTGACCGTAGCCAACTGAACTGCCGTCGTTACCCACCCAGGCAGGGATGGCTGGTCCATATTGGGGAGAACACCAGGGCAGATGATGGTGACGGTTGACCCCGTGTCCACCAATGCACGGCATCTGATGCCCTCCATCACGCAGTCTATGTATAAGCCTTGCTCTTCACCCAAATGGCTCTTCTGGAGAGGCGACGACGGAGGGGTTCTGCTGGTGGTCTCGTGTGGTGCTACCCGCTTGTTGTCTCCCGATGGCTGCGCTGGGCTTTGGCGTGATGCTGATGCAGGGTAGTCCCAGGCCAAATGGTCTGCCTCACCACACTAGGAGCACAGATTGTTTCAAGATTCAAGATTCAAAGATTCAAAAAACTTTATTGTCATTCTAACCGTACATCAGCTCTGCAGGTCAGAATGAGACAGCGTTTCTCAGGAGCAGTGCCCGAGGGGCCGCTGCGTCCATGCGCACCGCCATCTTATCACCATGGCCCACGGCGGAGTTGGCACGGCACTGGTTGGACCTATCTTGCGGGCTCCTCCTCCTCATTTTCCTCTTCCGCCTTGGTGACATAGGCCCAGGCTCATGGTGTGCGGGGCGACACTGGAACGCCTTGGGGGGCTAAAATTGCTTCTGTCCTCTCCACCTCTGTCAATGCCTCGGCCAATGATGATGGCGGCATCAGGCCAACATTCTGCCGAAGGTGCTCTGGCGTCAGCGCCCTTACAAGGGTATGGAGGGCAAGCTCTTCCTGCACTGTGGGAGGGAACTGGGGGTAGCCATACTGAGCACCATGGCGGAGATCTGCTGCAAACGCCACCAGACCTTCTCCCATACGGTGCTGTCTGGTGCACAGCTCTTCCCTCATTGCTTCCTCCACCGGCCTCTGCTCGAAGTGCTGCTAAGAGGGCCCTGTAGTCACACTGTTCCACCAGCGTTAGGTCAAGGAGGGCCCACAGGGCATTCCCAGTCCAGTGCCAGGCCAAGGTGTACTGCCCTCTCAGTGGGGCTCCACCCATTGTGCCATGTGGCAAGTTTGACTTTCGCCAGGTACCTGGGGAGCTTCAGGGTGGGCCTTGTGGCATTAATTGCTGAGGCCCGTTAGTCTTCCTCTCGCTCTGGCGGTGTCTGCCATGGTGCCCATACTCCCACGGCAGCGGCATCTTGGGTTCCCTGGTGCAGGTCGCAAGGGAGGCAGGTGATGCAGTCCGCCATGTCCCCTGGATTGGGGAGCCTGGGTACGTTCACTCCGTCGGGGCTCCCTGGGAAAGCACAATGCTTGGTTTCCAGGTCCCGCCTTCATGAGCCCAGCCCGGGGGTGTGGGAGAGGCATATTGCTCAGTCCCTCAATTTATTCCCCAGGTCTTAAGGTACTCCATCCAATATTGTAGTACTTCAGTCTCGTCATCTGTTTTTTAATTCCACTTCTGACATCAGTGTGGCGAGCATTCGGTAAGCTCGTTAAACTCAACAACTGTTTTTATTGTGATCAACACAAAAACAATCAGGACGTTATGACCTGGGGTTGAGGCCCCACTCAGTCTCAGGTGACCATCAAAAATCCCAGTTACAGTCAGGGTGACCCACAAATACATAAGAGAATAACTATATAACCCAAGCCAAAGTGTAACAATAAGTGAAGTTGAACTTCCCATCATAATCCCACAAAAGCATTTTAACACAAGAACAATAAACAGCACTGGTCATTAGAAACGCAGGCGTGAACTGTCAACCCCACCCCCACCCCCGGAGTGTCACAATACATATATACATCTAGGCTGCCTCAGACTTTTGCACAGTACTCTACATAGAATGAGAAAGAGAGTAAATCTATACTGATTACTCATTTATCTCCTACTCACATCTGTCAGACAGATCAGCAGTAATTAATGAGATTTCACCACCCTTTGCACTGCGATTTGCACCATTCACTCACCTTTGATCAACATCCTGACACTGAAATTCTGTACCCACCACCCTCTCTTTTCTGGATTTTCAAACCTGCTTGTCGAATCCCGATGAAGGGTTTTGGTCCAAAACGTTGACTCTTTACTCATCTCCATAGATCCTGCTGACGGACCTGCTGATTCCCCCCCAGCATTTTGTGTGTGTTACTATGTCAAATAACTTTTCCCAACTCCGATGTAAGGTCATTAACCTGGAATGTTAATTCTGTTTCTCCCTTCACAGGTATTACCTGACTCTCTAATACACTAACTCCCCAATCCTTACATGATATTTGGATATAAGACCATAAGATATAGGAACAGAATTAGGCCATTTGGCCCATCAAGTCTGCTCCGCCATTTTCTCATGGCTGATCCGTTTTCCCTCTCGGCTTCAGTCTCATGCCTTCTCCCCTCATCCCTTCATGCCTTGACCAAACAAGAATCTCTCAACCTTTGCCTTAAACATAGAAACATAGAAAACCTACAGCACAATACAGGCTCTTCGGTCCTCAAAGTTGTGCCGAACATGTCCCTGCCTTAGAAATTTCTAGGCTTACCTATAGCCCTCTATTTTTCTAAGTTCCATGTACCTATCCAAAAGTCTCCTAAAAGACCCTGTCGTATCCGCCTCCACCACCGTTGCTGGCAGCCCATTCCACGCACTCACCACTCTCTGAGTAAAAACCTTACCCCTGACATCTCCTCTGTACCTACTCCCCAGCACCTTAAACCTGTGTCCTCTTGTGGCAACCATTTCAGCCCTGGGGAAAAAGCCTCTGACTATCCACACGATCAATGACTCTCATCATCTTATACACCTCTATTAGGTCACCTCTCATCCTCCGAGGTTCCAAGGAGAAAAGGCCAAGTTCACTCAACCTATTCTCATCAGGCATGCTCCCCAATCAATGCAACATCCTTGTAAATCTCCTCTGCACCCTTTCTATGGCTTCCACATCCTTCCTGTCATGAGGCGACCCGAACTGAGCATAGTACTCCAAATGGGGTCTGACCAGGGTCCTATATAGCTGCAACGTTACCTCTTGGCTCCTAAATTCAATTCCACAATTGATGAAGGCCAATACACCGTACGCCTTCTTAATCACAGAGTCAACCTGTCCAGCTGCTTTCAGTGTCCTATGGACTCAGACCCCAAGATCCCTCTGATCTCCACACTGCCAAGAGTCTTACCATTAATACTATATTCTGCCATCATATTTGACCTACCAAAATGAACCACTTCACACTTATCTGGGTTGAACTCCATCTGCCACTTCTCAGCCCAGTTTTGCATCCTATCAATGTCCCGCTGTAACCTCTGACAGCCCTCCACACTATGCACAACACCTCCAACCTTTGTGTCATCAGCAAACTTACTAACCCATCCCTCCACTTCCTCATCCAGGTCATTTATAAAAATCATGAAGAGTAAGGGTCCCAGAACAGATCCCTGAGGCACTCCTCTGGTGACCGACCTCCATACAGAAAATGGCCCGTCTACGACCACTCTTTGATTTCTGTGGACAAGCCAGTTCTGGATCCACAAAGCAATGCCCCCTTGGATCCCATGCCTCCTTACTTTCTCAATAAGCCTTGCATGGGGTACCTTATCAAATGCCTTGCTGAAATCCATATACATGTCAGACTCGTTGCATCTTATTGCATGATCTTGGGGGTGACGCGCCCTACGCGACCAAACTTTAGCACTCTTGTTTGGGTGGATGCTGCGTGTTGTGTCCCCTGTGTAACATCAGTACCCCGAAATAACATTCAGTTCACAATGTGCGGTTAAATGATTAAGATTTTATATTTAAGTATGGGGTTAGTAGAGAAACAAAAGAAAAGGAAAACAAATAAAAGGTGCCAATAATCTCATAAACATGTCCAGTGCACAAACGTTGGAGCTCACGGATACCCTTTCGCTGATCCTCCTTCACTCATCATTGACCCCTGGGCTCCCGGCCCGAGCTCAGGCCCAGCAGGTCCAGCAACCGTCTCCTCAAGCCACATCTTCTCTCTTCATCCTCCTCGCGCCTTCTCTCCCAAATCCCGTGCAAATAACAGCTGTCAGATACACAAGAAAGAATAACATCTATCCCAATTGGTTAGCAAACGAATACAAGTCCCGTTATCAATAATTATAACCCAAATATGCTGCTACAGAGAACATTACCTCATCCGTTAAAATTACAGAGAAGCTATTTCATTATAACACTACAGAGAAGCCATTTTATTAGCCTTAGCAAGTAACATGAAAGAAGAAACCCCTTACATACACTACATCTACTACTCTTCCTTCATCAATGTGTTTAGTCACATCCTCAAAAAATTCAGTCAGGCTCGTAAGTCATGACCTGCCCTTGACAAAGCCATGCTGACTATTCCTAATCATATTATACCTCTCCAAATGTTCATAAATCCTGCCTCTCAGGATCTTCTCCATCAACTTACCAACCACTGAGGTAAGATTTACTGGTCTATAATTTCCTGGGCTATCTCTACTCCCTTTTTTGAATAAAGGAACAACATCCGCAACCCTCCAATCCTCCAGAACCTCTCCCGTCCCCATTGATGATGCAAAAATCATCGCCAGAGGCTTAGCAATCTCTTCCCTTGCCTCCCACAGTAGCCTGGGGTACATCTCATCCGGTCCCGGTGATTTATCCAACTTGATGCTTTCCAAAAGCTCCAGCACGTTCCCTTTCTTAATATCTACATGCTGAAACTTTTCAGTCTGCTGCAAATCATCACTACAATCACCAAGATCCTTTTCCATAGTGAGTACTGAAGTAAAGTATTCATTAAGTGCCTCTGCTATTTCCTCCAGTTCCATACATACTTTCCCACTGTCACACTTCATAGGTACTACTCTTTCACGTTTTATCCTCTTGTTCTTCACATACTTGTAGAATGCCTTGGGATTTTCCTTAATCCTGCCCGCCAAGGCCTTCTCATGGCCCCTTCTGGCTCTCCTAATTTCCTTTTTAGGCTCTTTCCTATTAGCCTTATAATCTTCTAACTCTCTAACATTACCTAGCTCTCTGAACCTTTTGTAAGCTTTTCTTTTCTTCTTGACTAGATTTATTACAGCCTTTGTACACCACGGTTCCTGTACCCTACCATAACTTCCCTGTCTCATTGGAATGTACCTATGCAGAACTCCACACAAATATCCCCTGAACATTTGCCACATTTCTTCCGTACTTTTCCCTGAGAACATTTGTTCCCAATTTAAGCTTCCAATTTCCTGCCCGATAGCCTCATAATTCCCCTTATTCCAATTAAACGCTTTTCGAACTTGTCTGTTCCTATCTCTTTCCAATGCTATTGTAAGGGAGATAAAATTATGATCACTATCTCCAAAATACTCTCCCACTGAGAGATATGACACCTGACCAGGTTCATTTCCCAAAACCAAATCAAGTACAGCCTCTCCTCTTGTAGGCTTATCTACATATTGTGTCAAGAAACCTTCCTGAACACATCTAACAAACTCCACCCCATCAAAACCCCTTGCTCTAGGGAGATACCAATTGATATTTGGGAAATTAAAATCTCACATCAGGACAACTTTGTTATTATTACACCTTTCCAGGATCTGTTTCCCTATCTGCTCCTCAATATCCCTGTTACTACTGGGTGGCCTATAAAAAACACCCAGTAAAGTTATTGACCCCTTCCTGTTCCTAACCTCCACCCACAGAGACTCCGTAGACAATCCCTCCATGGCGTCCACCTTTTCTGCAGCCGTGACACTATCTCTGATCAACAGTGCCTCCCTTCCTGTCCTTTCTGAAACATCTAAAACCGGGCACTTGAAGTAATCATTCCTGTCCCTGAGCCATCCAAGTCTCTGTAATGGCCACCACGTCATATCTCCAAGTACTGATCCACAATACTTGGAGATACCCAATGACTTGGCCTCCACAGCCACCTGTGGCAACGAATTCCACAGATTCACGACGTTCTGACTAAAGAATTCCTCCTCATCTCCATTCTAAAAGGACACGCCTCTTTTCTGAGGTTGTGTCCTCTGGTCTTAGCCCTCCCCCCCCCCATAGGAAACAACCTCTCCACATCTGCTTTAGCCAGGCCTTTCAACATTCAATACATATCAATGTGATCCCTCCTCATTCTTCATAATTCCAGTGAGTAGAGGCCCAGAGCCATCAAAACCTCCTTAGGTGACAAGCCTTTCAATCCCAGAATCATTTTTGTGAACCTCCTTGGAACACTCTCCAATGTCAGCATATCCTTTCTTAGATATGGGGCCCAAAACTGCCCACAATACTCCTTCGTGAGGCCTCACCAGTGCTGTATAAAACTTCAACATTACATCCTTGCTTTTATATCCTAGTTCTCTTGAAATAAATGCTAACATTGCATTTGCCTTCCTCCCTACCGACTCAACCTTCAAATTAACCTTTAGGGAATCCTGCACGATAACTCCCAAGTCCTTTTGCACCTCAGATTGTTAAATTTTCTCTTCATTTAGAAAATAATTTACCTTTTACTCCTTCTGCTAGTGCATGACCTTACCCCTCCCAACACTGTGTTCTATTTGCACTTCTTTGCCCGTTCTCCTAATCTGTCTGTCCTTCTGTAGCCTCTCTACTTCCTCAAAACTACCTGCCCCTCCACCTATCTTTGTATTGTCTGCAAACTTGGCCACAAAGCCACCAATTCTGTTATCCATGTCATTTACTTATAACGTAAAAAGAAGCGGTTCCAACACAAACCCCTGTAGAACACTACTAGTCACCAGCAGCCAACCAGAAAAGGCTCTCTTTATTCCCACTCTTTGCCTCCTGACAGTAAGCCACTCCCTTATCCATGCTAGTATCTTTCCTGTAATACCATGGGCTCTTAACTTGTTAAGCAGCCTAATGTGAGGCACTTTGTCAAAGGCCTTCTAAAAATCCCAGTAAACGACATCCGCTGACTCTCCTTTGTTTAGTCTGCTTGTCATTTCCTCAAAGAATTCCAACAGATTTGTCAGGCAAGATTTTCCCTTGAGGAAACCCATGCTGACTACGGCCTTTTTTATCATGTGCCTCCAAGTTCCCTGAAGCCACATCCTTAACAGTCGACTCCAAAATCTTCCTAAGCACTGAGGTCAGACCAATTGGCCCATTATTTCCTTTCTTCTGCCTCTCTCCCTTCTTGAAGAGAGATGTGACATTTGCAATTTTCCATTCCTCCGGAACCTTGCCAGAATCAATTGATTCTTGAAAGATCATTACTAATGCCTCCACAATCTTTTCAGCCACCTCTTGCAGAACCCTGGGCTGTATACCATCTGGTCCAAGTGATTTATTTACCTTCAGACCTTTCAGTTTTCCCAAGAACCTTCTCTCTAGTAACTTCACACACTTCTGCTCTGACACTGTCAAGCTTCTGGCATATTGTTAGTGTCTTCCACAGTGAAGACTGATGCAAAATACTTACTCAGTTTGTCCACCATTTCCTTGTCCCACATTATTACCTCTCCAGCATCATTTTCCAGTGGTCTGATATCTACTCTCACCTCTCTTTTACATTTTATGTATCTAAAGAAACTTTTGGTATCCCCTTTAATATTTTTGGATAGCTTGCCTTCATATTCCCCTCTCCCTTCTTAATGACTTTTTTAGTTGCCTTCTGTCGGTTTTTAAAAGCTTTCCAATCCTCCAACTGCCCATTAATTTTTGCGCCATTATATGCCCTGTGTTTGGCTTTTATGTTGGCTTTGACTTCTCTTGTCAGGCACAGTTGTGTCCTTCTGCCCTTAGAATACCTCTTCCTCTTTGGGATGTACGTATCGTGTGCCTTTCGAATTGCTCCCAGAAATTCCAGACATTGCTGTTTTGACATCATAGTCATAGTCATACTTTATTGATCCCGAGGGTAATTGGGTTTCATTACAGTTGCACCAACCAAGAATAGAGTATCATCCCTGCCATTGTCCTTTTCCAATTAATTTTGGCCATCTCCTCTCTCATGCCTCTATAATTCTCTTTACTCCACTGTAATACTGATACATCTGACTTTAGCTTCTCCTTCTCAAACTGCAGGGTGAATCCTGTTACATCATGATCACATCTCCTAAGTGTTCCTTTATCTTAAGCTCTCTAATCAATTCCAGTTCATTGCGCAACACCCAATCCAGAATAGCTGATCCCCCTGGCGGGCTCAACCACGAGCTGCTGTAAAAAAAACATCTCATAGGCGTTCTAGTGATACCCCCTCTTGGGATCCAGATTTTCCTAATCTACCTGCATAGTAACATTGCCCTTTTGACATTAGATTAGATTATGAGGACACTCAGTCCTCGTTTATTGTCATTTAGAAATGCATGCATTAAAAAATGATACAATGTTCCTCCAGAATGATATCACAGGACAAACCAAGACTAAAACTGACAAAACTGCATAATTATAACATATAGTTACAACAGTGCAAAGCAATACCGTAATTTGATAAAGAGCAGACCATGGGCACGGTAAAAAAAAGTCTCAAAGTCTCGATAGACTCATCATCTCACGCAGGCAGCAGAAAGGAGAAACTCTCCCGCCATGAACCTCCAGTCTGGCCTCTTTGTGGTTCCGGACCTTCAGGTGTGTAGTTGACTCGCAGGTATCCTAGCAAGCTACTCCTCTTCAGGGATAGGCAATAAATGCTGGCCTTCACAGTTAAAGCCACATGGGTTAAAGAAAAAACCCTTAATCCATGTGTCGATAGACCAGTAATGGTCTTTTCTTTTCTTCAGGCATTTGAGAGAAGTGGTCACTAACCATGTCCAACTCCTTGGCTTTAACAGAAGGAAATCACGCCTCAAGATTTCAAAGCAGCCGGCAGCACGGAACACAGGCCGATGCCTTCCATCGGGCTTGTATCAGTCGTCTAGTGAAAGTGCTCCGGGATCCCCCACTTGCAGTCTGTCACCAGGACCAGCAACTCCCTGTCGAAGCCCGGCACCAGATCCCCACTCAGGTTATCACCTCTTCTTTTCTTGTCTCGATGAATTTTGGGCCAGCTGGGTTCTAAATTCCAATGGTTAGAGTATTTTAGTGGTTAATTTTGATCTAAGATTATTACTGAGCTACATCAGGATCAATTTAGAATCAGTCTCTGTCCAATTTTAATTATATAAGACACAAATCTAACTGGGTCCTGTCTCTTTTTAACAGGGACCACCTCACCCCAGAGCATCTCTCCTGGACAAAGTGCTCCAACCTCTCCAGCAGGAAACCTCAGGCCCTGCTCTTTGCATGGGCTGGCCTCCAAGTCCAATAGCCAGCGTTACAAAACTGGCCGACGGAAGTCCACCAGCAGCATCCCACCCTCGCCTCTGGCTTGCACTCCATCTCCAACGCCCCAAGCATCTTCACCACACCGCTCGCCCTCCCCTTTATCCTGTGCCTCCAAGAACATCCAAGCCTATTCTGGCAAGACACTGTCCCCTCCAACTATAGTGAGGCACTTGGTGCGCCCTCGCAGTGTGGAAACGATACGCTCGCCCCTGCTGAGACAGCTGCACTTGGGAGAGAGGTTATCAGCTGTCTCTCTTGCCGAAAAGAAACAGTATGGGTCAAAGAAGCATCCCGAGTTGTCCCTCGGTGAAGGGGGAAGTGAAACCCTGCACAGTGATTCCCAGAATCTGGATGAGCCAACCAAGCTCGAGGCCTCTGTTGATCAACAGGGACTGGAAGAGACTGTGAGAACCCAGAAGGCCGAAGAATGGTCAGTGCGGAAGCACAAGACACATCAGGACACCAAGCCGATGGGAAAGGCAAAGTATCTTGAAAAGAATCATTCACTCCTGAGGCAAGAAGCAGTTGAAGAAGTGAACATTGGTGATGGGGCAACAGCCATAGTTCAGCGGGAAAGCCCAAAGATTGAAGGAGCCAACAAAGAGGAAAAGGAAGCGTCGGAAATCAACTACCCTCCGTGTAAAGGGACTTGGGTCGGGTCAGGATTTGATTCAGACCCATGTCCTGGCCCAGCAGAAAGTACGTGCTATGATGATGAAGGGTCCAACACTTGGAGACCACACTTGGTTCCAGGAATTGAGGTTCATAGGTCAGAGGTGAAAAATCGGAAGTGGGGTGCTGTGGATTGGCAATGTCAGCCGACTCATCCTATTTCAAGCCTTTGCCAATATCCTGGCAGACCCATGGGGGGTGATGGAGAAGCTGAAGCCAACAACTCGAGGAAACAGGGAGATCCATTTCAGATTTCAAATCAACAAGACACGCCCTCTGAAGTGGAAATGGCAGTGACTCCCATGAGTGTTTCATTGACTCCTGTTGGTCATAAACATCTCCATTCTGGAGATCACCAGTTAGAACTCCTGCACTGTCAGACTGAAGATTTCTTGGCAATAAATGAAGATCTAGTTCAGCCTGCGCTAATGGTAGGTGCCAGCAGGTCCAGGTTTCACAGAGAGCTAGAAGAATACAGAAAGGAGAATTTTGCATCTTTGGACACTGAAACACTGCGAAGCACGTCGGGAACAGTGGGCAGCCGTAGACAGCGTGCTCAGTCTACAACCTCCAAGCTGGAAACCAAAAAGGAACCAAAAGAAAGAAAGTGTTAAGAGATTGGTTTTCAAAATCCACAGCAGCCTGACTGAAAGCACTGTTATCAAAGTGGATTAAAATATTGAGTCAGTGTGTACGTGTGTGTGTGGGTGTGTCTGTGCAGGTTGTTTGGGAGGTGCAATGAATGATGGGTTACTGAACGTGTGTGTGTGTGTGTGTGTGTGTGTGTGTGTGTGTGTGTGTGTGTGTGTGTGTGTGTGTGTGTGTGCGCGCGCGCGTGTATATTGTTTGGGAGGTACAGTGAATGAAGGGTTAATGAACATGAAAGCATACTTTTATAGAACACTTATTTTACAGAAACAGTTAAACATCTATTCAGGAAATCCCCAAACGCTGCTGTCAGGAGTCAAGAGGTGGAGGTAACTGATTGACAACTAAAGACACTTGAAACAATGCCATACGATGGAGCACTTTGCGGGCTGTGCTTGAGGCACTACAGAACTGGAATGCTGGGAGTGCCTGGAGCATAAAGTGAAACTATGGAAGAATGAAAAATCAACAGAAGTCTTCATAAACAAAACATGAAATAAGCTCAGAAAGTGCAATTAGCTGCGTAAAGTGATCACACAAGCCATGTGCTCTGTGAGCCCTGAAAGCAGGGGAAGTGGTTGCTTCCTCCAGCTTGTGTGCTGACATGTTCTTTTGAACCCCAAAAATCTTCAAAGAGTAGAACAATCACCAGTTGAATTTGTCAGGGGAAAGATTTCAGTATCTTTCACCATATGAGTTAAGCGATCAAACTGCCCTTGTTACATCCTACTGGAAAAAGTGAAATGTTATTGGGTGAAATTTGGTAGGAATAAAAAAAACACACTTCTCTACGCCACCTTCTATACCTTAAAGCAGGAGTTCCCAACCTTTTTTATGCCATGGACCAATACTATGAAGCAAGGACCCCAAGTTGGGAACCCCTGCATTAAAGAAATCCCAAAGTGAAATTCAAACGATTAAATATTTTGGAATTAAGTCAGTGTGTAATTTGGAAGCTTTTACACTGTACCTAACACACATTCTCTCTGCCTTGGGAGTGTCTAACGGGACACTACAGAGGAAACTTTACTCAGTTTTTAACCCTTGCTGTACTTGCACAGGAGTGTTAGTTTGGATGAACTGAAGCATCTTTGTTGTAACTGGAACATTCCTTAAAACACATAGTGAATGTGAAGCCATTGTCATTTACCCTTGAGCTCAGTTCAATCCAAGCTATTGCAATGTTATTCTAGATTTTGCTTTCTTGGGCATGAGGATTCAGTGAACAAAGTGCATTCCTTTTGTCTGTGTAACTGGGTAGATAATGCCATTTAATTGGTCTTATGGATATAGGGATTGTATTTTCAGTTAAAGCTAACATTTTCAACCAATGCTTGGCATGGGACCAAAGTGGAGGCTATGGGTTGAGTCGTACATCCATGGTAGCTATTGGCTTTAATAACCATTCAGTACAGTTTAGGCCAGAGAAGTTCTGATGCCCATATATACAGTGCAGTCACCAGCTTCCAGATCAGCTGCAGACTCATCCTACTGACCAATACTAGTTCAAGTGTTGTGTAGCTGCCAGTTTAAGTTGAGCACATTTGTGCTGGTGGGACTCACGTCTGAATGAAAACATCTGTCAGTTGGCAGGCCACGTTATTCCTAAACAATCCTCAACCATATCTGCCAAGCAGATAGTCCATCTTGGTCTCCTCATGAGATTTCTACCATCACAGAAGCTGACTTTTAGCCAACTTAATTCACTCCATGTGACTTTAACAAATTACTGATGTAACTGAGGGTACAGCCCCTGAGAACACCTGGCTGTAAAACTAGATATGTGTGCTCCACTTCTAACCATGTTATTCCAGTACAGTGACTGCACTGGCATGCACCCAACAAAGTGGACATTCTCTGGACAAGAGGATAAATAATCCACCCAACCAATGCCTACTAGCCTACTCTCAAACATCAGTGACATGATGGATGGTTTCAACAGGGCTGCCATCAATATTCGTAGCCTGCTCACTGATGCTGAGATTGGCTTCCATCAGAACCACTTGGCGCTGGACATCATCGTAACTCTGTCCTGGTCAATTCTCCAATGTATCTAGAAAATGGCTATGGTGCTTGGAAGCTACTGATTTCAGTCACACAAAATTGTTGCAGAAATCCCTCAGGGTATCCATGGCCCAGACACCTTCAGCTGTTTCACAAACTGAGATCAGAATTGGGGATGTTTATTGATGGTTCCATTCACAACCCTTTTCCAACCAGCAAGATCTGGTCAATGTTCAGGCACAGACCGTTAAGCAACAGGTAACTTTCTGTCATACTTCCAGATAATAACTGTTACCCATAAGAGAATGTGTTTAATGGTATTACTGTCACTGAAATCCACAATTTCAACATCCAAGATGTCAATATTGACCAGAAGATAATGTGGACCAGTTATTTACATATGGCTGTACAAGCAGGTCAGGAGTTGGTACAAACAGGTCAGGAGTTGCTTGTCCTGTAGTGACTGCTCACCTCCAGCCTTCCCAAAGCCATTCCACCCTCAACAAAACTTGGGTCTGGAGAGTAATGGAAAATTCCCCACAGCTCTAACAACAATCACAGAACTCAACACTATTCAGAATCAAGCAGCCCACCTGATTAGCTCCTCATGTATTACCCTGAATATTCTCTCACTACACTAGATGCAGTTCCATCTACACAATGCACTGCAGATATTCGCCAAGATTATCCCAGCAGTACATTTCAAAACTTTAATCTCTGCTCACTAAAGCAACAGGCATCAGATACACAAGATCATTTCCAGGTTCCACCTCACCCTGGAACTCTTGACTAACAGTGTGGATGAACTTTCACTGAAAGAGCCACAGCTTTCTAGAAAGCATTCCCTCAAGTGTATTAAAGATGGGCAATAATTTTTAGCTTTACCAACAAAGGCCATATCCTGCAAGTGAATATCACAGGTCTTCAACTATGATACTGAGTGTAGTTATTCCTTAAGAATTTTGACAATTGCAATTAAAGGTTTATGGAAAATCCTCTAATTTCCAAATGCAGTGGATGGAGATACAGAGCTGTGTCCCAGAGAATCTCCTTTTGCTTTTGGTTATTCAGCTTTGACCAGTTTATAATGTCTGACTGGGTTCAGTAAAGAAGATTTTAAGCATGGCACAAATTACAGTAACAAATAAGCATTGCAATTTTAACCGTATAGCAGCTTTCTTTGTGCAATCTTGTAATGTTCAGTGTTGAAATCTTTGCTCTCCAAGTGTTCCATTTGTTCTCATTGTTTCTTTGTGAATTTTAAAAATAAAGTTTGGCTTTTTATAACCTGCCTCTCAATGAAATGTGTGATAAGTAGAGGGGACTTGTGACAGAAGGTGAGTCCAACTCACAGGCCATTTACTGCTCAGTCACTTCAACTCCCCGCAAAAGAGCTACTTCATTGCCAGCGACCACACTTTGTAATTCTCAAATGCACAATATTGCTGTGCAAGAGATGTGAAAACATGTTGCACACTGTATGGTGTCACAGGTACAACCCTCCTCTCTGTTACTTGCTTCCTGGTCTGCATTGGTGACTGAATTTGGACAACACAGTTCAGGAAGATCTTGTTCTGATCCAGGCTGCATGAGCTCAGGACAGCGTTAAGAGGCAGACAATGTCTGCCTCCGCTCACTACCGCCTGCTGTAGAAGGTTTCTGCTTGCCTCGTGTAAATCTTCAATTGTAACTACGTTTACACAATCACGCAGAAAGCCTCTGGGTAACTGCATTGTTTCCCACTTTATAAAATCAGCATGCTGGGAATGGGGCAATCCTTTCAAAGACATCAGCATCAGCTTCACTAAGACAGGTGAAGATGTTAAAGCGCAGTGAAATTTTCCAGCTTTATTTTTCGCATGTCAAAACATAGTGAAATGTGCCATTTTGAATCAAATCAAATCAACAAAAGTTGTATTGGGAGTCCCACATGTTCCAGCACCAACACAGCATGCCCACAACTTAGTAACACTAACCTGTACGGTTTTGGATTGTGGGAGGACCCGGAGGAAATCCAAGTAGTCGTGGGGAGAACATACAAACTCCTTACAGACAGCAGTAAGAATTGAACATCCGACCTTAGAGCTGGCACTGTAAGGAGCTGACCTGCATTATGCCAACACTTCACAGCAGAATTGCCACCCAATTCAAAATTATAAAAACAAGTGTTCAGAAAAAACCTACAGCATTTTAAAAATGCTTTAACATAGGATAGTACAGCACAGTACAGGCTCTTTGGTCCACAATGTTGTGCCGACCCTCAAACCCTGCCTTTCATATAACCCCCACCTTAAATTCCTCCATATACCCTGTCTAGTAGTCTCTTAAACTTCACTAGTGTATCTGCCTCCACCACTGACTCAGGCAGTGCATTCCATGCACCAACAACTCTGAGTAAAAAAACCTTCCTCTAATATCCCCCTTGAACTTCCCACCCCTTATCTTAAAGCCATGTCCTCTTGCATTGAGCAGTGGTGCCCTGGGGAAGAAGTGCTGGCTGTCCACTCTATCTATTCCTCTTAATATCTTGTACACCTCTATCATGTCTCCTCTCATCCTCCTTCTCTCCAAGAGTAAAGAGTTAATAGAACATAGAATAGTACAGCACAGTACAGGTCCTTCAGCCCACAATGTTGTGCCAACCCTCAAACCCTGCCTCCCATATAAGCCCCCACCTTAAATTCCTCCATACCACCACTGACTCAGGCAGTGCATTCCATGCACCAACCACTCTGAGTAAAAAACCTTCCTCCCATATCTCCCTTGAACTTCCCAGCCCTTACCTTAAAGCCATGTCCTCTTGTATTGAGCAGTGGTGCCCTGGGGAAGAGGCGCTGGCTATCCACTCTATTCCTCTTATTGTCTTGTACACCTCTATCATGTCTCCTCTCATCCTCCTTCTCTCCAAAGAGTAAAGCCCTAGCTCCCTTAATCTCTGATCATAATGCATACTCTCTAAACCAGGCAGCATCCTGGTAAATCTCCTCTGTACCCTTTCCACTGCTTCCACATCCTTCCTATAGTGAGGCGACCAGAACTGGACACAGTACTCCAAGTGTGGCCTAACCAGAGTTTTACAGAGCTGCATCATTACATCGTGACTCTTAAACTCTATCCCTCGACTTATGAAAGCTAACATCCCATAAGCTTTCTTAACTACCCTATCCACCTGTGAGGCAACTTTCAGGGATCTGTGGACATGTACCCCCAAATCCCCCTGCTCCTCCACACTACCAAGTATCCTGCCATTTAGTTTGTATTCTGCCTTGGAGTTTGTCCTTCCAAAGTGTACCACCTCACACTTCTCCGGGTTGAACTCCACTTCTGCATCCTATCAATGTCTCTCTGCAACCTTCGACAATCCTCTACACAGTCTACAACACCACCAACCTTTGTGTCATCTGCAAACTTGCCAACCCACCCTTCTACCCCGACATCCAGGTCGTTAATAAAAAAACACGAGAAGTAGAGGTCCCAGAACAGATCCTTGTGGGACACCACTAGTCACAATCCTCCAATCTGAATGTACTCCCTCTGCCTTCTGCAGGCAAGCCAATTCTGAATCCACCTGGCCAAACTTAACCGGATACCATGCCTTCTGACTTTCTGAATAAGCCTACCTGTGGAACCTTGTCAAATGCCTTACTAAAATCCATATAGATCACATCTACTGCACTACCCTCATCTATATACCTGGTCACCTCCTCAAAGAACTCTATCAGGCTTGTTAGACACAATCTGCCTTTCACAAAGCCATGCTGACTGTCCCTGATCAGACCATGATTCTCTAAATGCCCAGAGATCCTATCTCTAAGAATCTTTTCCAACAGCTTTCCCACCACAGATGTAAGGCTCACTGGTCTATAATTACCCGGACTATCTCTACTACCTTTTTTGAACAAGGGGACAACATTCGCCTCCCTCCAGTCCTCCGGTACCATTCCCGTGAACAACGAGGACATAAAGATCCTAGCCAGAGGCTCAGCAATCCCTTCCCTCACCTCGTGGAGCAGCCTGGGGAATATTCCGTCAGGCCCCAGGGACTTAACCGTCCTAATGTATCTTAACAACTCCAACACCTCCGCTCCCTTAATATCAACATGCTCCAGAACATCAACCTCACTCACGTTGTCTTCACCATCATCAAGTTCCCTCTCATTGGTGAATACCGAAGAAAAGTATTCATTGAGGGCCTCGCTCACTTCCACAGCCTCCAGGCACATCTTCCCACCTTTATCTCTAATCGGTCCTACCTTCACTCCTGTCATCCTTTTTTTCTTCACATAATTGAAGAATGCCTTGGGGTTTTCCTTTACCCTACTCGCCAAGGCCTTCTCATGTCCCCATCTTGCTCTTCTCAGCCCCTTCTTAAGCTCCTTTCTTGCTTCCCTATATTCCTCAATAGACCCATCTGATCCTTGCTTCCTAAACCTCATGCATGCTGCCTTCTTCCACCTGACTAGATTTTCCACGTCACTTGTCACCCATGGTTCCTTCACCCTACCATTCTTTATCTTCCTCACCGAGACAAATTTATCCCTAACATCCTGCAAGAGATCTCTAAACATCGACCTTAGTACATTTCCCAGCAAAAACATCATCCTAATTCACACCCACAAGTTCTAGCCTTATAGCCTCATAATTTGCCCTTCCCCAATTAAAAATTTTCTTGTCCTCTCTGATTCTATCCTTTTCCATGATAAGGTAGTAGTACTACTATAAGGTAGTAGTTTTCTTCTAAATTAACTGCCAGTTACTTCAGTCCCTCAAAGCCATACTTGTCCCTTGAAATCAGTGATGAAATTGTCTCTGTCGGCAGCAGCCAAGCTGTGGAGGGAATTAGTTGCAGATTCAGGCACCAATGCTGTGCACAAAGTCCAGTCAGCTCTTGCTTTTTGGGGATTTCCAAGTTGGTTTATACATATACAGAAGTTACAGTGTGAGGGCGGTGAACACTGTCAAGTTTCACTGAGGTTTGTCTGCCACAATCAACATGACGATCAGGCCAGAGCCGGAATACACAGACAGAGTTTTGATCTGTGAGGAAATCAAAGTTTATGCTGTTAGAATGAGTAAGAACTTGTGGAAAGTTGGATCGGCCATGATCCTATTGAATGGCAGAGCAGGCTCGAGGGTATGAGTGGCCTACTGGCCTATTTGTTCTGATCACATCAGCCATGCAGCATAGGCATTTCCTAAAGCAGTCATGTAACACAGAACCGAACCCATATGCAAAAGGGTAAACGGCTCGCAATCACACAACATGGTGATACAATGGGTACCTGCTCACACCCCAGATCCAGATTCAGTTATTTGTCTCAAACATGGAACAGACAGTGAAATGTGTTATTTGCATTATCAACCAACCCAACCTAAAGAAGTGCTGGGGACAGCCTGCAAGTGTTGCCAACGCAGCATGTCAACAATGTTCAGCAGAACAATGCAAGCAACAGCAGCAAATACTGAACAAAAGAACAGCAAAACCAAGCTCGCGCGCGCGCTCACACACACACACACACACACCCCTCCAGCTCCAAGACAGGCTGCCTCCAACTTCTAGTCTTTGGCTCTGGACTCTCAGACATCAGGCCTCTAACCTGCAGTCCCAGGCCTGGACTCGCAGACATTGGGCCTCCAACCTTCAACCTCCAACCTCCAGACATGCTGATCTAGCGGCTTCAACTACTGGGCCTTCACCTCCAGACTCGCCAGTTTTGGTCTTCGACCTTTGGACTCACCAATCCCAGGACTTCCTTGTCCTCTGGGTATCGGCCCCCTATAACTTGCCGATCACAGGATTTCGACCTTCGGGCCTTGACCTCCAGACTCGGCTCACAGGGCATGCACGTCGGGCCCTGCTGCAAGTCCCCATTCACACCAGTCACTAACATGAAGGCCAGCATACACCAGCGGTGTAATTCAAGAACCAGTTACCACCACCCA
This sequence comes from Mobula birostris, assembly GCF_030028105.1. Classification (NCBI taxonomy): domain Eukaryota; kingdom Metazoa; phylum Chordata; class Chondrichthyes; order Myliobatiformes; family Myliobatidae; genus Mobula; species Mobula birostris. The sequence continues at coordinate 24,619,189 of NC_092395.1, read as the reverse complement.
TTTGGTGTGAATCGCTGCTCACACACATAAAGCAACACAAATAGCCATCTTCATGCTTACTATCTAATGCTTGGTCCAGTCGAGGGAGGAAACATAGGAATTATAGGAAAGATGTCAACAAAATAGAGAGAGTACAGAGAAGATTTACTAGAATGTTACCTGGGTTTCATGACCTAAGTTACAAGTTAGGTCTTTATTCTTTGGAGCATAGAAGGTTGAAGGGGGACTTGATAGAGGTATTTCAAATTATAAGGGGGATAGATAGAGTTGACATGGATAGGCTTTTTCCATTGAGAGTGGGGGAGATTCAAACAAGAGGACATGAGTTGAGAGTTAAAGGGCAAAAGTTTAGGGGTAACATGAGGGGGAACTTCTTTACTCAGAGAGTGGTAGCTGTGTGGAACGAGCTTCCAGCAGAAGTGGTTGAAGCAGGTTCGATGTTGTCTTTTAAGGTTAAATTGGATAGCTATATGGACAGGAAAGGAATGGAGAGTTATGGGCTCAGTGCGGGTCGGTGGGACTAGGTGAGAGTAAGAGTTCGGCACGGACTAGAAGGGCCGAGATGGCCTGTTTCCGTGCTGTTATTGTTATATGCTTATAAACATGTTGGCAGTTGCGACTGTGCCAGAAAACATCAGGGGAGTGGGACTAGAGCAAGCATTACTCGCAAAGAACAAACATAATGGACAACTGCCTGGACGGCACTGTTAACCATTTTCAGTTTCTCCTGACCATTTTGAAAAGGGAGTTAGCCTCAGTGCACAACTGGGATTTGCAGAAGCGCAGCACATGGGCAAAAGAACAGCCCTTCCAGCATTCCACAGGCTCAAAGTGTGCAGAAGGGGAGATCTCTTTCCTGAGACTCTCACTGTGTATCACTTTCACTGAGGCAATTCTGATTTTATCAATCTAGCTGCGTTTTTAAATTAAAATGAGACCTTAGAAAAATGAAAAGGTTCGGTCATTCGTCACGTGGGCTTGTTCACTGGGTCGGATCTTTTCCTGTGCATCTGGTTGCTTAATTCTGCAAGGGGGAAGTTGAGTCTGACTCAGATGCAAAGTGTAAGCACGGTGAAACGGTAGGCGATGGTTTAACACTTCCCTATCACGTGAGAGGTGGAGGAAGTCTCGCTTTATTAGGGAAGCGCGGGTTATGTGCCGGGCATTCGTTCATTTTGCACAGAATGAGAGTGGAAGGGATCCTGAGCTGCCTGCTGCTGCTGGTGGTGGGCGAGGCTGGCGGGGTACCCGCCTGTACTTATCCGCCGGCGCTGTGGTGCAGCTCGTACCGGATCGCCAGCGCCTGTCAGGTACGGTTCCAAGCCTTCTAAACTCCACAATCGGGTTTAGCTAGAATTTACTCTACACAGGTAACCTGCATGTTTTTTTTTAAAAAAAAGTTCTTTCAGCAACAGGTGCTCAAACTTTAATCAGAATGTGGTTATCTTGCTGGGATCCGAACCAGTCCTGATGAATGGTCTCAGCCCGAGACATTGTCCGTTCTTTTCCATCGGTGCTTTCTGACCTGCTGAGTTCCTCCAGCGTTTTGCCGCAGTTTCTGTCTTCAGTAGAAGCTCCGGGGTGGGGGGGTGAGGGTGGGAGTTAATCATTGCTGAGCTCCATGGCAGGAATCCTGTTCCCTCTACTGAAACCGGCAGGAGCTCCAGAAAGTGAGACCAGCCCACTCTGTTAGACAGAATATTCCTCACCTGGTCGGGTGCTCCTCACTTGAATTGTATTCTTGGTCCAATTCCTCATGCCATATTTTGAAATTCTGCTGTGGAACCTAAAATATAATACCAATAGAACATTTTTTTTTAAAAATCTCAGAATAGCGGCATTATAATGCTGTTCCGATCAAACCTCGTCTGCATGACAGTGAGTATCCCCCCACCCAGGCCTTGGCTGGGGAGATATGTTCTTGGATAGGGTGAAGCACCCCAAACACGAGGGTGATTATGGGTTGCAGTGATTAACACCAGGTCCTATTGCATGTTTCTGACTCAATCCTTGAGTTTAGAAGAGTGAGGGTGGTTCGTTGTTATTTAATCCCAGCCCTGGATATTATTGGTAAGGTCGACATTTGCTACCTCCCTCTGAGCACCACTGGAAAGATGATGCACCTTTTTGTTTTCCTGCAGTAAAGCTGCTCCCTTGGTACTTCATGATTAAGTAGAACCATCTCCCAGGGCTTTACCAGAGAGCGATTTGACGTTACTCACTCTGCTGTGGATCTTGAGTCACAAATAGGTCAAAGTGGGCCAGTTTGGCAGAGCTGCTTTTCTGCGCCGTATCTATAGACCAGGTGGGTTTCTGTGACTGGGGAGGAATTTCATGGGCATCTTTCTTGACGCTGCCATTTTATTTCTAAATTTATTCAATTGATGGAATCGATTCAAGATTGTTGAATGTGATTTTGGAACAGAAGTGTAAAGGGAAACGAATTAGTTGTTTCTCCAGATCCAATGCAGCACAAAAGGAATCACAATAAGGAACCCAGTAATAAAAATACACAATAAATATAAGCACATGAGATAAGCTTATATACATAGATTGATTGTATGTCCATAAAGGAGTGTCTGTACAAAAGGTGACTGACAGGAAATGATGCTGGGAGTGGTGCTTGGGGCATGTGGAAGGGTGGGTTGTTGGCTGGAGATGTTGATCAGCCTTACTACTTGGGGAAAGTAACTGTTTTGGAGACTGCTGGCACTGTCGTGGATGCTACGTAGCCTCCTCTGTGATGGGAGTGGGGCAAACAGTCCATGAGCAGGGTGGGTGGGACCCTTCATGATGTTACTGGCCCATTTCCATGTCTATAGGGGTTTCCAACCTGGGGTCAGTGGACCTTTTGCTTACTGGTATCGGACCACAGCATAAAAAAGGTTGGGAGCTGCTGCCATAAATATGTCCTTGATGGCGGATGCCCATTGTAGAGTCTTGCTGTCTGCTGTAGTTTCCGTACTGTGCAGTGACACAGCACGCTAGGATGCTCTCTGCTGTGCAGCTGTAGAATGACGTGAATACTGATCTTCCTAGTCCAGCTCTCTTCAGGCTCCTCAGAAAGCAGAGGCATTGCCAAGCTCTCCTGATTGTGCAGGGTGTTTTCTGGGACCCTGAGGGGTCGTGTGCGATGTGCATCCCCAGGAGTTTGAAACTGCTCGCAGTTTCCACTGCTGTGATGCCAACGTAGAGAGGGGTGTGAGTGGAGCAAGTTCCCCTGAAGTTGATAATCATCTCCTTTTTCTTGCTGACAATCTTGTGGATCATTAGGCCGTTCATCTGGATGGATTTTTTTTACAAGTATATGGGTACTTGATGATTCGCATGGATTTGGTGGGCTGAAAGCTAGTATCTTCATTATTCTCTGTTTTGGCTCAGTACTTGACCACCTGCTTCCTGTTCTAGGTGCTAGACCAGTGTCTGGAGTCCAAACAGCTGGGGTCCGCTGATCCTGTCCAGGTCAGCCTATACTATGAGAGTCTCTGCGGAGCGTGTCGAGGCTTCCTTGTGCTGCAGCTTTTCCCCACCTGGCTGATGCTGAACGATGTGATGAGCGTCACTCTCATCCCATATGGAAACGCTATGGTAAGCATTGGTGACAGTCAGTGGGGAAAGGTGGGCCACGTAGTTCCATGCTCTGTTCCCCAGCACGTAAGGAATGAGGCCATTCCGAGGGGGCGCTTGATCTTTTTTCTCTATGGTGACTGAGGAAGTTTGACTCTCCTGTGTGAAGGAAGCAATTCACAAGTTGACTCAGTGCCCTACATCACAGCCTGTTGTCAACCTACACTTAACCTCTTCTGTATTTATATTCAAAGTACTTCTCTGTCCTTTGGTGTTCTCTGCATTAGAAAAGCTCTGAATCTTTTTCTGTGGTGGCCTGTCCAAACTGTGCAAGTTCGGGTACTATAAAGAACTTTAGAGGCTGGGGGCTCCAACTGCACTGATCATTGGTGCCCAACACACTGAGAGCTAAAGAAATCCTGAATTGTAGGGTTGGTGGTTGAAGGGCAAAAACCATACGCTTCCCTTTCCAGGGTCCCACCTCCCTCCACGACGCCCAAATTGCCCCTTAGTCTCCCAGTGCTTCCTCCACTGTGGTACCAGACCCTCAGCTACAGCCACGTCCTACACTCATTAACACTGAATTGACATTTTCAGAAACCTGTCCTGTGGTGAACCGAGTTTGATAAAGGAAGAAATTGACACCAAATCTGGAGGGGTGAGATAAGATTTTGCATCAGCTGTTTACTGGGTGACGCTGGCCTGATTTCAAACCACTCTGGGTTCTGTTGAAATCTCCCTTGATAATCCTGAAATATTTTCTTTCTGTCTCTTGTAGGAGAAAAATGAAAGTGGAAAGTGGATTTTCACCTGTCAGCATGGCGAGGACGAATGTACCGGAAACTTGATTGAGGTGTGTATTGGATCCAAAAAGGAATAAAGGCCTTTGGCCTACTCTCTAAGACTTCCTGTCAGACTACTTTATCTATGGCTTCTAGATCCATGCCTCCTATTGATCTGAATTCAGCCTTTCTAATTCTCCTTCACCTTTGCCCCTCTCAGATCCTCTGCTCTCCCGAATCCCTTCAGCACACCTTGGCTGTCAAATCGCCTCCTTGCCATCTGCTTGGGGGTCCCATTTGTGCACCCCCGGAAAGGCAGTGGTTATGATCTTCTCTCGAGCAGTGGCAGATCCTGCCCCTTCACTGATACAGCCACCCGGCATGTCTGCTGGAGCCTGGCTGTACCAACTACACCATTCTGCCTGGATGCACATTGGCAACTGGCAAGAAACTGCAGAGAGTTGTTAACACAGGAACCGGACTACTTACACCTCTCACACCCTCAGTAAAGCAGCCAGCATAATAAAAGTCCCCACCCAGCCCACACATTCTCTCTTCTCCCGTCCCCATCGGGCAGAAGATAGAAAAGCCTGAAGGCACGTACCACCAGGCTCAAGGACAGCTTTTGTCTCACTGTTATCAAACTCTTAAACAGACCTCCTTTACGATAAGGTGAAGTCTTGGCCTCACAATCTACCTCGTTCTGATCTTGCACTTCATTATTTATCCACACTGCTCTTTTACACTATATTCTGCATTGTTATTGCTTTAATTCAGTACACCGTGTAATGATTTGATCTGTATAAACAGAATGCAAGATGAGGTTATCATTGTACCTTGGTACGTATGACAATAATAAATGAATACCAGCTCATCAGACCCAGCCCAGTCTCTATGGAGTCTGCTCTTTATCGGCATGATACTCATATCATGGGGCTTAGCAGAAACCACTCAGAAGGAGTGGTGGAACCTTACTTGAATGTTTCCTTACCCTCTCTGGAACTTGACTTTCCTCAGTTACCAAACGCTACGATATTTATCTCCAAATCCTAACAGTCCATGTTGGCTGCTTCGTTTCCATTTTCTCCTTCAGTCGCCCCTTTTTGTATCCAATTTAAAATCCTCCCCGGTTGGAAAAAGAAGGGCTTGCTTCATTCTTATCCAGTCAGAGCAGCTCCAGCAAAGACCAGGGTTGCACTGATACTGCTGGGACCTCCAAAGATCTCTCCTTGGATTCTCCAGCTGCTCCTCAAATACATCTAATCACATGCCATCTCTTCCTTCAGATTTATTTATTTATCACATCTACACTGAAGCATACAGTGCAATGCGCCGTTTGCGTTAACAACCAACGCAACCTGAGGATGCGCTGGGGGCAGCCTGCAAGTAGCGCCACGTATTCCCGCGCCAACGTAGCATGTCCACCACGTTCAGTGTAACAACGCGAGGAACAACAACAAAACGCATGCGCCGGTCGTGCATGCAGCCTGTTATAGCCGTTCTGACTAGTTTTCTTACTTTTTTCTTCTTACTTTTTTAACTTACATTATTTGTTGTATTTATTTCACGGTAACACGTTGAAACTGCACCCTCTCTAATATGCTGCTGGAGAGAGTTTTATTTGGGTTTTTAGCGCTGGAAATAGTTACATTCGGACACGTCTCATTAGCGGGGCAGCAGTATGGTTGCATTGTTTATTCCAGGGACCAGCTGATTGCGCTCATGCCGGCCAGTTTAGCGAACAGAGCGGCGGACACCCCTGCTGAAATCTGGAGGAAAACACACAGGGGATGCAGAGGGGGATCACAAAGGTGAGGAAGGAGGACCAGGTGGAGACAACAGAGACTTATGGAGAAGAGGCGTTATAAGTCGTGTCTCCCCTCTCTCATTATGGGCAATGTGAGATCGCTGGGTAATAAAATGGATGAGTTGACGGTGCTAGCCAGGCGTCAGAGAACATTTCGGGAGTGCAGTGTTATGTGTTTTACTGAAACATGGCTGCACGAGAACATACCCGACCAAAACGTTTCCATAGAGGGCTTCCAGACCGTTCGGGCTGACCGGAAGTGCACTGAGAGCGGTAAGCGTAAAGGAGTTGGGGGCTCGCTGTTCTGCTTAACAGCGGATGGTGCAATCCTGGTCATATTATGATCGAAGAACGTGTTTGTAACCCGGATATCGAACTTCTTGCTGTTGGACTCCGTCCATATTCCACCGAGATACAACACTGGGCGTCATGGGAGGTTGTCCCTGCCTGTGGCCATCGAACTTTGCAGCTCCTCCCGTGGAGGGTCAGACACCCTGAGCCAATAGACTGGTCCTGGATTTATTTTCCATCTGGCATAGTTTGCATTTTGTTGTTTGATTGTTTGTGGTTTTTGTATTGCTATATTTATGCTCTATTCTTGGTTGGTGCAGCTGTAATGAAACCCAATTTCCCTCAGGATCAATGAAGTATATCTATCTATCTATCTATCTATCTATCTAAAAAACAAGCCCGTTCCGCCCAACACACAGACACGGACACTCACATTAACAACACACAATTGTACCTTGCTCTAAATTGCCCACTGTCCAGTGCTGGAGGGCAGAAACATTCTCTAATTAAAATCTGTGTCCCCAGTTCTCCTTAATAACTCTGTTTGCCACTGTCCCTCTCCCAGCAAATGGTTAATGCTGTATTAGGCTATTCATGGATTTTCGTGTCATATTTCTACCTTTCATTTTCATCACTCTCTCTTACTCATGATCTCTTTCCGCTGTCTCACTCTCTCTCTCGTCTCCTTGTTCATTCCCTCAGACTCCGCCTTGAGTATGGAACCAGGCATATGTCATGAAATCTGTTGTTTTGCAGCAGCAGTACATTGCAATACATAATAATAAAAACTATAAATTTCAATAGGACGCATGTAAGAATAAATTAAATAGATGGTACAAAAAGAGAGGGAGAAAAAATACTGAGGAAGTGTTCATGGGTTCATTGTGCATTCAGAAACCTGATGGTGGAGGGGAAGAAGCTGTTCCTGAAACATTAGGCTCCTGTACCTACTCCCTGATGGTAGCAATGAGTAGAGGGCATCTCCTGGGTGGTGGAGGTCCTTTCTGAGACATCACCTGACGATACTGGGGAGGCTGGTGCCCATGATGAAGCTGGATGAGTTTACAACTTTCTGCACGTTTTCCAGTCCTGTGCAGTGGCCCCTCCAGACCAGACTGCAATGCTCTGCACGGTACATCCCCGTAGAAATTTGCTAATGTCTTCAGCAACAAACCAATTCTCCTCAAACTTCTAACGAAATATAGCTAAAGTCATGTCTTCCTTGAACTTTGAGGTTTATTTTGAACTTTGTCATTGCATCGATATGTTGGACCCAGGATAGCTCATCAGAGATGTTGACACCCAGGAACTTCCACTTTTGATCCCTCGATGAGGACTGATGTGTGTTCCCTTGACTTCATCTTCCTGACGTCTACGATCAATTCCTTGATTTTATTGATGTTAAGTGAAAGGCTGTTGCTGTGACATCACTGGGTCTATCTTGCTTCTGTTTGCCTCCTTGTCTGAAATTCTGTGAACAATAGTTGTGTCATTGTCAAATATGTAGATGGTGTTTGAGCTGTGCCTATCCACACAGTCATGGGTGTTGAGAGAGTAGAGCAGAGGGCTAAGCACACATCCCTGAGGTGCACCAGTGTTGATTGTCAGAGAGCAGAAATGTTATTTTCAATCTTCACAGACTGTGGTCTCCCAGTGAGGAAGTCAAGGATCAGTTGCAAAGGGAGGTGCAGAGGCCCAGGATTTGGAGCTTTTTGATTAGCACTGAAGGTATGATTGTGTTGTACGCTGAGCTGTGGTCAATAAACAGTAGCCTGATGTAGGTATTGCTGTTGTCCAGGTGATCCGAGGCCCAGTGGAGAGCCAGTGAGATTGCATCTACTGTAGACCTATTGTGGCGATAGGCAAATTGCAGTGAGTCCAAGTCATTGCTTAGTCAGGAGTTGATTCTAGCCATAACCAAACTCTCAAAGCACTTCATCACAGTAGATTTGAGGCCCACTGGGTGATAGTCTTTGAGGCAACTCACCCTGCTCTTCTTGGGCACTGGTATGATTGTCGCCCTTTTGAAACAGATGGGAACCTGCAGCTGCAGCAGTGAGGGATTGAAGATGTCCTTGAACACTCCCACTAGTTGGCACAGGTTTTCAGAGCCCTATCAGGGCCTGATGCCATGTGAGGGTTTACCTTCTTGAAAGTTGTTCTGACGTTGGCCTCTGAGACAGAGCACAGGGTGACCGGATGCTGCACGGATCTGCGCAGGTATTCTTTTATTCTCCCTTTCAAAGCGTGCATTAATGGCATTGAGCTCATCTGGGAGTGATGCATCACATCCAATCGTGATGTTAGGTTTCACTTTGTAGGAAGCAATGGCCTGCAAACACTGCCAGAGCTAACGTGCATCTGATTCTGTACCTAACCTCAATTGAAATTGTCTTTTCACTCCTAAGACGGCCTTCTGCAGCTTGTGCCTGGACTTCTTGTACAGTTCTGGATCACTGATTTTGAATGCCCCAGATCTGGCCCTCAGCACACTTTGAATCTCCTGGTTCAACCACAGCTTTTGATTTGGGTATGTCCAGTATGACCTCGAAGGCACACGCACATCCACAGAGGCTTTGATGAGGTTGGTGACAACTGTGGCACACTCATTCAGACTCGAAGATGAACCCCTGAACACTGTCCAGTCGACCGATTCAAAGCAGTCCTGTAAGCACTCCTCCAACTTCCTTGACCAAACATTGACTCTCACCACCGATAGGTGCTATGTACCTCACTATTATCAGGCTGATTTTTTTCTTTAAGCAGCTATTTCCTGTTCACATTGATAAATGACGTCTCAGTTTAGCAAAACTGGCCTTTCCCAGTTTAATACTGTCACGGCCAGTGTATTTTGGTCCTTTTCCATAACTGCACCTGATGGTCTCCTACTACCACCATTTCCACTATCTACAGCTTCACTTTGCAAACTCTGAAACCAACCCTCACATAGTGGACTTCTTCTGTAATGTATGAAAGATTGTTCTGAATGCACCATTCACACTGCAGCTATCCCATTTAATATCAGGGTGGATAACGTTCTATACTATTAATATGCTGCTTTTGTACTCCTTCCCTGCATCATTGCTGAATTCTAGCCAAGTATCTGGGGCCTGTGCACTGTTCTCCCAACAGCAAGATCCACCCCACCCCCACCTCTCATTTTTATGATAGTCGTTCCAATGTTTCAGAGGTTCAATTTAATCTCGGAGAATGCATACAACCTGAAATTCTTACTCTTCACAGACATCCATGAAGCTGAAAAAACTCCAAAGAATGAATGACAGATTGTTGGTCTTTGCAGCATCTGTCTGTTAATGCAAAACCTGTTCAATGCGTTTACGTAGATCAGTGTAGTTTTTGTATTGTTTCATGTAGCACCATGGTCCTGAAAAATGTTGTCTCATTTTTACTGTGTACTGTACTGGCAGTTATGGTCGAAATGACAATAAAAAGTGACTTGACTTGACTGTGAAAGGCATAATTTTATTATCAGAATGTTTTGGGGATATTTAACGTAAGAGATTCTGCAGATGCTGGAAATCTTGGACAGTTTACACAAAATTCTGGAAGAACCGAGCAAGTCAGGCAGCATCCATGGAGGGGAATAAACAGCTGGTGTTTCAGTCCAATGAAAGAACTTGGGAGGAGAAGTCGTCTGGTTATTCCCTTCCATAGATACTGCCTGACTTGCTGAGTTCAGTGCTATTCTTCAGATGAACATCTGGGTGCAGCAGGTACATGTAGCTGTTTCATTGCTTTACGCAGTTTCCTTTACCTGTGTTGTTCAATTTTCAGGCTTGCTTGATGCACACCCTCCAGGACCTTGAACGATACTTCCCCGTCATTTTCTGCATGGAATCAGCATCCAATGTGCTTTCAGCTGCTCCGCTGGTGAGTTTTCAGTTACCTACTGGTATGTGGGCACGTGGCCAAGTGGTTAAGGCGTTGGACTAGCTACCTGAAGTTCGTGAGTTTGAGCCCCAGCCGAGGCAGCGTGTTGTGTCCTTGAGCAAGGCACATAATCACACAGTGTTCTGCGATGACACTGGTGCCAAGCTGTATGGGTCCTAATGCCCTTCCCTTGGACAACATTGGTGTTGTGGAGAGGGGAGATTTGCAGCATGGGCAACTGCCGGTCTTCCATACAACCTTGCCCAGGCCTGCACCCTGGAGAGTGAAGACTTTCCAGGCGCAGATCCATGGTCTCGCAAGACTAACAGATGCCTTTACTTTACTTTACTGGTCAGACATGGGTATTCCCACTCCCCACTACCCTCCCAAACTAAGGCCAGTCTCCATCCACATACAGGTCAGGTGTTTAATATTTGTACAACAAAGGTAAGTGATTGCTGACAAAAGAAGTCGAACTACTCAAAGGGTTTGGACTTTTAAGAAACTTTTAGATCGGCACATGGATGATGTAAAACTGGAGGGCAATGTAGGAAGGAAGGGTTAGATTGAACTTAGAGTAGATTAAAAAGTTGGCACAACATTGTGGGCTGAAGGGCCTGTACTGAGCTGTAATATTCTATTCTCAGTGGCCACTTTGTTAGCTACACCTCCTCGTTAATACAATTATCTAATCAGCCAATCATGTGGCAGCGACCCCATGCATAAAAGCATGCAGACATGGTCCTGTGGTTCAGTTGTTGTTCAGGCCAAACATCAGAATGGGGAAGAATTTGTGATCTAAGACAGGTTGACGGTGGAATGATTGTCGGTACCAGTTTTTGAGCATCTCAGAAACTGCTGATCTGCTGCGATCTTCACCCACAAGTCTCTAGAGTTCACAGAGAGTGCTGAAAAAAACTAAAAACATCCAGTGAGCGGCAGCTCTGTGGGTGAAAACGGCTTGTTGATGAGAGGGGTCAGAGGAGAATGATCAGACTGCTTCAAGCTGACGGGAAGGAGACAGTAACTCAAATAACCATGTGTTACAACTGCGGTGTGTAGAAGAGCTTCTCTGAAAGCACAACACGTCAAACCCTTGAAGTGGAGTGGCCACAGAGACAGAAGACCATGGACATACACTCAGTGGCCACTTTATTAGGTACAGGAGGGACTGAATAAAGTGGCCACTGACTGTATGTTCTAATAATAATAATAGGCATCCATTAATAGTATTATTATGAGACCATAGATTTGTGCCTTGGAAGGTTTCCAGGGCGCAGGCCTGGGCAAGGTTGTATGGAAGACCGGCAGTTGCCCATGCTGCAAGTCTCCCCTCTCCACGCCACCGATGTTGTCCAAGGGAAGGGCATTAGGCTCCATACAGCTTGGCACCAGTGTCGTCGCAGAACAATGTGTGGTTAAGTGCCTTGCTCAAGGACACAACACGTTGCCTCAGCCAAGGCTCGAACTAGCAACCTTCGGATCACTAGACGAGCGCCTTAACCACTTGGCCGCGCGCCAACACACATGTATGTTCTACATTTAACCAATTGATTTAAAACATTAAAAAAAGAAGCAGGAATAAGTTACTGAGCCCCTCAAGTGTATGTCCTGCCCTGGAAGATATTTTCCTCAGTGCCATTTTTTTGCACTTTACCCGTATCTCTTTATTCCTCGTAAGATTTAAAATCCTGCCCGTCTCTGTCTTGCATATGCACAGTGACTGAACCTGCACAACCTCCTTAAGTGATGATTTCCAAAGAGTCTCTACCCTCTAGGAGGGAATTTATTTTCCTCTCAGAACTGAATGATTGATCCTTTCTTTTGAGACAAGTGCTCCCTGGTTCTCAACACCCCAAGTAGGGGAAACATATTACGTGTAGAGTTTCAGCCTAGTCAGAATCTTTTTTTTTCTCTCGAATGACACTGTTGTAAGCTGTTGCAGCTTTATAAGATTTGAGTTAGGCCGTGTCTGGAGTATTACTTTCATTTCTGGTTGCCCAATTACCGGAAGGGTGCTGAGGATGCCACAGAGGTTCACCAGGATGCTGACTGGATTAGATGGCAAATGCTTTAAGAAGAGATTGAACAAACTTGAGTTGATTTTTGTGGAGCGCTGGAGACTGAGTGGAGATATGATCGGGGTTTATAAGATTATGAGACGCATAAATAGATTAGACACCCAGTATCTTTTTCTCAGGATTGAAATGTCTAATAGCAGAATGCAGGTAATTAAGGTAAGAGGGGGCAAATTCGAAGGAGATAGGCAGGGCAAATTTATTGCTCAGACTATGGTGGGTTCTTAGGGTGCATTGCCTGGGGTGGCGTTGGGGGCAAATACAAAGGAGGCATTCAGGAGATCCTCAGGCACACGAATGTACAGGAAATGAAAGGATATGATCATTTTGTAGTTTAGTTGGACATTTGTTTACTAGTTTGGTTAGTTCGGTACATCATTGTGGAGTGAATGTCCTACTCCTGGGCTGTATTGTTCTATGATCTATGACAAGCCCACCATTAGGAATCAGTTCAGCAGCAGACCAGGTTTGAACTGATGCCATTACCCGAGACTAAAGGGTTCAAAACCAAGGAGGAGGTTTCTCAGATAAAGGTCCAGGCTTGGACAAGGTGGTGCTGAAGAATGAGGCTGATGGTTTGGAAGTGAGGGCAAATTTCTGAAATACTTGCAAAGACTGCTTCGTGTGGTTTAATTAGAAAATGCGGAATGTCAGAAGTTAAAATTGCTCTTTGCCCACACCTTAGCCAACCAAAGCCAACCATCGATGACTACTCAGGAGAACTATGTAATGAACTGCTTACCCAGCACATGGCAAGTCCACGAAATGAGGCATAGTTTGAAATCTTAGAAAGTGAAGCTAGGGACAATGGGATGGGTGGTGGGCAAGGTGGCCAGGGAGTAGGGGGAAGAGTGGGGTAACTGGACAAAACTGAGGGTCAAATGAGACCCTGTATCCTGAGCACTGTTCCATGAGGACTTCCCCACTTTGACTCTCGTTACCTGGACCCTGGGGTCCAGCAAGAGATTGTGCAGAAGGCTTAGTTAGGTAGCTATCCCTCAGTACTTTAGAATCGAAGAACAGAAGTGGAATTAAGTGATTGCAAGATAGCATTACTGTGACACGTGGTAAGATCCCATAAATAGCTCGCAGATGTAAGGCCAGTACAAAACCAACCCAGAGCTGTACAGTGTTACATACAGCAGCATAGTTTGGTTGACTGTTCTGTAGAGAACATCAGGGAGTGTTCCAAGTACAAGGTTGTGGGTTGCTACTGTGCCAAAGCTGGAATGGGGGTTGGCGGGGGCGTGGTTTAGAAGAGATGGCTAGGAGATAGTTTTCATTGCTGAGGGTGGAACTTTAGAACAGAGATGCAGAGGAATTTCTTTAGACAGAGAATTTAGTGAGGAATTCTTTAGTCAGGAATTTCTTTATACTTTATTGTCGCCAAACAATTGGTACTAGAACGTACAATCATCACAGCGATATTTGATTCTGCGCTTCACACTCCCTGGATTACAAATATTAAATATTAAAGATGTTAAAAATAGTTAAAATTAGTAAATATTAGAAATGTAAATTATAAATCAGATTTAAATTATAAATTTAGTCAGTAAATCTGTGGAATTCATTGCCACAGATGGCTGTGGAAGCCAAGTTATTGGGTATATTTAAAGCAGAGGTTGATAGGTTCTTGAATAGCACGTGGCCAAGTGGTTAAGGTGTTCGTCTAGTTATCTGAAGGTCGCTAGTTCGAGCCTCAGCTGTGGCAGCGTGTTTGTGTCCTTGAGCAAGGCACACATTGCTCTAGTGTCTGTGCGAGGAGTAGTGCCCCACACAGACTTCCAATCTGCGCCTTGTAAGGCATGAAAATGCCCGACGCAGACCTCTCATGGTCTGAGTCGACGTTCCCTCCTGAATAGTAATTGGGGAAAAGGCAGGAGAATGGGGTCGAGAGGGAAAATAAATCAGCCATGACAGAATGGTGGAACAGATTCAATGGGCCGAATGGGCTGATTCTGCTCCTATGTCTTATGGTCTTATGTCTTACTGTAGCCTGGGCTACAAAGCAGTGAGCTGATGAAGTTTCAATGGGGCTGTGGGTTAGACATACAGCAGTCCGAGTCTGGGGCATTTTCTGACACACTCCCACTTCCTCTGTTTTAAGAAAGTATTTTTGTGTCTGCAGTTCCCCTTTCTTGCTCAAAACACCCATGCTGTGGTCTGCCAGAGTGCCTACTGTTGTTTTTGAATTGAATACCCTCAGCAGCTGTGCTGCCGCAGGTGCAACACAGTTCCTGAGCCAGCTGGCGGGAGAGCCAGCTCTCGAGTCTGAACTGAGGGCTTTTCCTTTCCCCGTGCCATCACTGAGAACACTGACTCGGGGTCCAATTACTAACCCATGGGGTCCCTCTGAGAAACAACGTGTCCCGTGCAAGAGCGAAGTTCTCGCACCCTGTGACAGGAGCTGCGATTCTCTTATAAGTTCGGTTTTGAAGTTACAGCTTCATTCTGTCACCTCTGCAGTGTCTAAAAGTTTACGAGCCCAATGTCACCTGGAGTGTTATCGAAGAATGTGTCAAAGGCGACTTGGGAAACAAGCTGATGCACAAGAATGCAGAACGAACTTCAGCGCTGAGCCCGCCCCACCAGTACGTTCCCTGGATCCTGGTCAACGGGGTAAGCTGCCAAAACTTACAGTTGTGTCCCAGCGAGGGCAGGACACTGCAGATGCTACACATCTGGAACAGAACAGAGGACAGTGAAGATGCTCCTCGGGTCAGGCAGAATCTGTGGAGAGAATAACAGAGTTGAATTTTAAGATTGATTACCTTACATCAGGATGTTTTGAGGTTTCTTTCTCCACTGTTTTCTAAACTGTTGAACATAACCAATATTTTCTCTTCTTTAAAGAAGCATATTAAGGTAAAAACAGCAGCTGGAGATCTTACTGGATCACATAGGATATACAGCACAGAAGTAGTTCGTGCATGTGTTCATGCTCCATTCACAGGTTCATTTATTATCAAAGTATGTATGCAGTATACAACTCTTGAGATTTGTCTTCTCCAGATAGCCATGAAACAATGAAAACCATGGAACTCATTCAAAGACAGACGTCCACCCCCACCCCTGCACAAGAAATCCAATTCTCACAAACGGCAACACGATTATCAACATCCACCCCACGTAAAAAACAAATTGCGTCAAATGGCAATAAGACCATCAAACCCCAAACCTCCAACCCCCTCCCTCACATAAAAAATAACAGGTTGCACCAAACGACACCAAGAATGTCAAACCCCCTCCCTCACATTAAAAAACTAACAGATTGTGCCAAACGACAAAGACATCAAACTCCAAACCGCCAAAGCCCTCCTTTGTGCAAAAAAACTAACAGATCGTGCCCAATGTAACAGGGGCATCAAACTCCAAACCGCCAAACCCCCCCTCGCACAAGAAAAAACCAACAGATTGCAGCAAACAACACCAAGAACACCAAGCCCCTTCCTCACACAAAAAGCTAATAGATTGTGCCCAATAGCAATAACATCAAACCCCAAGCCCCTCCCTCACTCAAAAAAACTTACAAATCGCACCAGACGGCAACTAGAAAGAATAAATGAAAGCCAGATTGCCAAAAAAAACATAGAACTGGAAGAGGGTGAGATTGAACTACAGTCCACAGTCCAATCCATAAATTGCAGAGCTTCCATAACATCCTCCAACAGCATTGACAAAGACAGCCTCTTATTTTCCTTTGTCTAAGTCTCTATTCCCTTCTCTCACCCACTCTTACTCGGTCTCTTAAAAGCATCTGAATATTAACCTCAACCATTCTCTGTCGTGGCTAGTTCCACATTCTGATAAAAAAGTTTCATCTGTACTTCCTACTGGACCATCTTGTACTTACGACCCTTCCTGTCAAATGTAGACATTCTCTCACATCCACTTTGTCAAAGCTTCTTTTTGTATTAAAGGCCTCTATCAGCTCTCCACTGAAGCACATTTTCCTTAGACTGAACCAGGCAACTGAGGGAAATGGTTCCAGTCTCACATAGCTCAACGCACTTTGGTAGTTTTGCCAGATCTAACATACTCTACTGGAACCTTAAAATATTCAATTTTGCTAAATTGCATAATGCAGATATTTAAAAATATAGTCCAAAGTTGTTTGATGTACAGTGCTTGGCATTATTCGTTATCAGCTTCCATTTAGCTCTCTGTCCTCCAAGAAACAAAGTTCATACCTTGATTGTTTTGCTTGCTTTCAGCATAGATTAGCGGTCAAGTCAGTTATTGAATGGGTGGTGTTTAAATGTAATACTTAACTTGGTTGCCAGCAATCAATATACAGTAGTTTTATTACTTTGCTGTTTGTAGTTCATTAGTTAACAAAGTAGCAATCATTATTATTATTTACCCATTCTCTAATAGAAGAGCATTGGATAAAGCTTGGGATGTGTAGGGCCAAGTCTGTGAATATGCCCATTCTGACTAATTTGTATTGGTGCACATTTGGCTATTGGCTCTCTCCCCGCTGTTTGATTTATCATTATCATCATCATCAGGTGCCATGCCCAGTTTGAGCTTTGACTGCCATGGCCCACACACTCCTGTTTCGGGTCAAGTGGATCAATTCATTGGTATTCATTTCCAGTTCTCTGGCTGCTGTCTCCATTATCATTTGTCTTTGTCTTCCTCTTGCTTTCTTCCCTTCAATCTTTCCCATAATTACCGTGCATTCTAACTCCTCTTTCCTAATCATGTGTCCAATGAAGTTATGTTGCCTTTTCATGATCTCATACATTATTTCTCTTTTTGTATTTGCTCTGTTCATGACATCCTCGTTAGATATTTAGATATGCCACCTCCAACGGGATCCCACCACTAAGCACATCTTTCCCTCCCCCCCTCTCTCTGCATTCCGCAGGGATCGCTCCCTACACAACTCCCTTGTCCATTCGTCCCCCCCATCCCTCCCCACTGATCTCCCTCCTGGCACTTATCCGTGTAAGCGGAACAAGTGCTACACATGCCCTTACACTTCCTCCCTTACCCTTCCTCCCTTACCACCATTCAGGGCCCCAAACAGTCCTTCCAGGTGAGGCAACACTTCACCTGTGAGTCGACTGGGGTGATATACTGCGTCCGGTGCTCCCGATGTGGCCTTTTATATATTGGCGAGACCCGACGCAGACTGGGAGACCGCTTTGCTGAACATCTACGCTCTGTCCGCCAGAGAAAGCAGGATCTCCCAGTGGCCACACATTTTAATTCCACATCCCATTCTCATTCTGACATGTCTATCCACGGCCTCCTCTACTGTAAAGATGAAGCCACACTCAGGTTGGAGGAACAACACCTTATATCCCGTCTGGGTAGCCTCCAACCTGATGGCATGAACATCGACTTCTCTAACTTCCACTAGGCCCCACCTCCCCCTCGTACCCCATCTGTTACTTATTTTTATGCACACATTCTTTCTCTCACTCTCCTTTTTCTCCCTCCGTCCCTCTGAATAAACCTCTTGCCCATCCTCTGGGTTCCCCCCGCTCCTTGTCTTTCTTCCCGGACCTCCTGTCCCATGACCCTCTCGTATCCCCTTTTGCCAATCACCTGTCCAGCTCTTGGCTCCATCCCTCCCCCTCCTGTCTTCTCCTATCATTTTGGATCTCCCCCTCCCCCTCCAACTTTCAAATCCCTTACTCACTCTTCCTTCAGTTAGTCCTGACGAAGGGTCTCGGCCTGAAACGTCGACTGCACCTCTTCCTACAGATGCTGCCTGGCCTGCTGCGTTCACCAGCAACTTTGATGTGTGTTGCTTGAATTTCCAGCATCTGCAGAATTCCTGTTGTTCTCGTTAGATATTCGTTTCTTTTTCGTTAATTCTTTTTTGTTGAGGTCCAGTAGATTAGGAAAGTAATTTCCTATTGGAAGCTTGGTCTGACTGGGGTAAATCTTGATTCCTTTCACAGAAACACACCCAAGAGTTGGAGGCCCAGGCTGTAAATTCTCTGTTTAACCTAGTGTGTAACACTTACAAGGTGAGTGGCTGAACTATTGTTGTTACATCTCAAACACTGTGCCAAGAAGTTCAAGTTTATTGTCATTCAACATACACATGTATACAACTAAACAAAACATTGTTATTCCGGGGCCAAGTACAAAACGCAGTACATATAGTCACACACAGCATGACACAGCACATGCAGTTAGAAATCTGCTTCTTCACTGTAGTTACCCCCTTCCTCCAATAAAACTGCTGAGCCCTTTTGCCCTGACTCCATTCTATACCGTTGGCACTCTAAATGCTTTTCTTAGTGGTATTCAACATGGAGGAAACCTGAGAGAAGGCTGTAGGTGGCCACCTGGTGTGTTCTGGCCTTGTCTGACCTGATGCTATTTGACTTCGTGGGGTCTGGAATGAATACTGAGGTCTCCTGTGACCGATCTCTTCTGCCCATGTGCAAGTGTGTGTATGTGTCTTCAGGACATGCACATTCCGGGCGATACCAGCATTTGTTGTCCATGTGACCATGCGCTCCCCAAATGAAAAAAGTAGTCAGGAGTCAAACCTTATTGGTTTCTCTGGTCACATGTGGGCCAAACTGGGTAAGGATGGTAGGTGAGCATCCTTGAGTCAAGTCAAGTTTATTGTCAGTTAAGATATACGTGTATACTGTCAAACGAGACAAAGTTTCTTTGAACTCGGGTGTAAAGCACAGTAGCACAAATATAACACACAATAACTCATGAAAGTATG
Source organism: Mobula birostris (assembly GCF_030028105.1). Taxonomy (NCBI): domain Eukaryota; kingdom Metazoa; phylum Chordata; class Chondrichthyes; order Myliobatiformes; family Myliobatidae; genus Mobula; species Mobula birostris. The sequence continues at coordinate 24,600,067 of NC_092395.1, read as the reverse complement.
ATAAAATCTACAGATGAATTACATATGAATAAACAAAGTAAAGGCACAGAACGGATTAACGAATGCGATGCGGCAGAGAGTTCAGAAGCCTAATGGCCTGAGGGAAGAAACTGCTTCATGCTGACTGTTCTTGTTTTTATGCATCGGAGTCTCCCGCCTGATGGTAGAAAGTCAAAGGGGTACTGGCTGCATAGTTGGGTGGGATCCTTAATAATACTAAGGGCCCTGCATACGCAGTGCTCCTGATAAATATCCCCAATGGATGGTAGGGAGACCCCGATGACCCTCTCTGCTGATCTCACAGTCCTTTGTAGGGCCTTCCAGACCGATGCTTGGCTGCTCCCATACCAGACGGAGATGCAACTTATCAGGACGCTGTCAATGATGCTCCTATAAAATTCACCGAAGATGGGGGACGGGAGCCTCACGTGCTTCAATCTCCTCAGGAAGTGGAGGTGCTGCTGTGCCTTCTTGTTCAGGGAGGTGGTATGAAGGGACCAGGTGAGGTCCTCTGTGATATGAACTCCCAGGAACTTGGTGCATTTAACTCTCTCTACGAAGGAGCTATGTATTCACAGAGGAGATGGTTCATCTGCACCTTCCTGAAGTCCACAATGATATCCTTGGGCTTCCCCACATTCAGGCTTAGGCTGTTCTTCTCACACCAATCCACTTCCTCTCTATACTCTGTCTCATCATCATATAAAAGGCATATAAGTTTCTTTAAATAACCCCCGGTCTCACGGTCATTGTTCCAGATTGATTGATTGATTTTCATCCCTTGAATTTAAATTTGTATTTGCTCTACTGAGACTCAAACTTTCATCATCCAGACTTGTCTGACCTAACCACAAGGCCACGTACCTCTGAAATGTCTCTATCTGTGGGATAGGGCCTAGACAGGGGTGATAGTGGGGCAAACATCATCCAGACTTGTCTGACCTAACCACAAGGCTATGTACCTCAGAATCGTCTCTATCTGTGGGACAGGACCTAGACAAGGGTGATAGTGGGGCACAAAGTGTTATTGGTAACTTGAATTTCATAACTAGGTTGTGGGATTACCCTTCCAGTTTTGCCACAAATGCTTAGGTATTCAAGAAGAAGGGTTATAGGATTGTCTTGGCCGGGGGTACTTTGTTATTTCTGAATCAGAATCAAGTTTATTACCACTGACATGTAATGGCTCTGTCTGCCTAAGTAGACAATGGATCCGCCTGTTGGAGTGACCACTCCAGGGCGCAGACCAGGGCGATGAATATGGAGATCCTGGGCTGCCCAGACATCAAGATCCCTCTCTCAGCCTCGCGGATCTGGTCCAAAGGAATGCGAAGCGGTACATTTGGCATCAGCTTGGCTGCAGGAGCTGCCGGGAGGTGACGTGATACCCACAAGGCAGTGAGATCCGTAACCCTGGATAGGGGCCCATACCGGGTACTGTCCGCCGGAACCAGCTGAGCCCGGGACTCGTGTAGGGCAGGGTCGTCAAGCCCTGTGGTAGTTACCTATGGAGCCACTACCCACTACCCAACCACTGACATATGTTGCAATATTTGTTGTTTTGTGGCAACAGTACAGTGTAATACATAATATATATGTTGCCTGGGGAAAAGTACACGTTCAGGACAACAAAGACTTTTTCAGGTTTTAATTCCTTTATCGGTTTTCGATGTTTAAGTGCCAGTAGAGGGTCGCGAAACAAAACAAATGAATTTATAACCAGTTCTTGCTGTTACAATCTCAGTTTAACTTCCAATTCACTTCCTTATATATGGACAGAATTGCATATGCAGTATAAAAATACCAGAACTAATACAGTAGTGGCAATCCTGAAGGAACACAATACAAACAACATTAAAATTCCACCCACCCTGCATTTTATACATAACAGTGAAAAATGTAAGCGAATACATCTCATCTGAGACGTACACACATGCTGAACTTCCGAACAGAGATTGAACATTCACGCTACGCGGTTACATGCACAATCAGTCCCGATGCAGTAAAGTTAGACAAAAGGTAGACTTTGGCACAACTTTTACAAGAGTTTGCCTGGTAGTTAAATTACAGGAAGACTGACCTACTTGGCTGGTGAGGAACTTTGCCCAAGCCACACGATCCAGCGTTGAGTCATTCACTCAAGAAAATCTAAAGCATCCACATGTAAAACATGTCAATCTACCGATATTCTCAATTCGCCAGCAAGAATAAATGAATTCACATGGATATCGTCAGTTAATGCTCACCTTTCCTCACCATGCCCAGTACACCCTGGGAGAGACCAGATTCCAACGCCCCACCAGCGTCTTCAGCAGAGAGCAAAATGGTCTTCCCACTATCCTGTGTGTGCGCAATGACATCACCGTCTCTCTTAAAGACATAGACAACTGTTCTAGTATTACCCGGATGGATGCCTAAGTACACTTTTAACGATACTGAATAAGATCCAATGGTCACCCCGTTACATATACTATAAATTACAATAAGAAATGTGTATATATAAGAATTAAATAAGTGATTCAAAAGCAAAATCAGTGAGGTTGAGGTAGTGCTGACCTTGGTACCGTTGACCTTGAATAAATTTCCATTTGGGAAGTGGTTTAGCTGTAGGTGAAGCCAATACCCCAGTTTTTTGTTGGTGAGCCTAAAGCACATTGTGACTTTCCAACGGTTTCCAAAGAGTTGGTTATGCTCTGCTAATGACCTCAGTACTGCAGTGATGTTCTAGTTTACTAACAAAGCTTTTTGTCCCGCAGGGGAAGAAGCCGATGGCTTGCGAATTAGCTGACGGAAGGAGTTCATTCCCACAGTGCATGGCTCCTCTAAAGTGAGAGGCGGTGCCTCGTGTTAGTTTAATCTGTGTGTAGAAAGGAAGTGCATTTTGTGCAGGGGTGACTGAAAGCTTCATGCACATTTGAGACTATTAATACTAACAAGCAAAGCTGCAGCTGCTATCCGAGTCTGCTGAGAAGAGGCCTGAAGCTGATTTCCATTAATCTTCGCATTTTTTAATACCCCAAACCGAATTACAGTGTTTACAATTTTTAGTAATTGTTCCAAAATAAAAGGAGGAAAAAAATGTTATTGTTTCTTTGAAAGTCAAAACACTGATTCATATAAAGAAAGATTTTTTAAGGCTTTAATGCAAAATCTGTTTTATTAAATAGGAAATGTGTTCAGTGGAATTAATCACACTATTGAAATGAAAATAAATGGAATTATTTTCACAAATACTTCTTAGTATATTTATTCCTGAGTCTGTCTGAGATTGCAGTCAATTCTCTTCAGTATTTGCCCTTCAGAAGATGTTGGTGAGCCACATATGGTCGGAACTCCAGCTATTTCAGGATCTATGAGGCCACATTTTTGTGCAGGACTTGCCTGCTTTTATCATTTTTATAAAGAATCATGATTTTTTTTGAGATCTGGAGATTATTGGTAAGGATAGCATTGTTCATCCTTGATGTTTCTCCTTCAGGCTGGGTGAGAGGTCATCATAGGTTAAGGGTGAAAGGTGGAATATTTAAAAGGAATGTTAGGACAATCTCCTTCACTCGGATGGTAGTGCGGGTGTGTTTTGAGCAGCCAGTGCAAGTGGTAGATGCAGGTAAAGTTAAGAGAGGTTTGGATAAGTACGTGAATGAGAGGGGTATGGAATGATATGGTCCAGGTGGGACTGGGCAGAAAATCAGGCCAGCGTTACTTATGACAAGACATAACTAACATGCGCAGGTTGACTCTGTGGTTAAGAAGGCATACAGAGCATTAGCCTTCATCAACCATGGGACTGAGTTCAAGAGCCGAGAGGTAACGTTGCAGCTACATACGATCCTGGTCAGACCCCCCCTGGAGTACTGTGCTCAGTTCTGGTCAACTCACTACAGGAAGGATGTGGATACTATAGAGACAGTGCAGAGGAGATTTACAAGGATGTTGCCTGGATTGGGGAGCATGCCCTATGAGACTGGGTTGAGTGAACTCGGCCTTTTCTTCTTGGAGTGACAGAGGATGAGAGGTGACCTGATAGAGGTGTACAAGATAATGAGAGGTATTGATCGTGTGGATAGTCAGAGGCTTTTTTTCCCAGGGATGTAATAGCTAGCACGAGAGGGCATAAATTTAAGGTGCTTGGCAGTAGGTACAGAGAGATGTCAGGGGTAAGTTTTTTTATGCAGAGTGGTGAGTACGTGGAGGTGGATGCAATAGGATCTTTTAAGAGACTTCAAGATAGGTACATAAAGCTTAGAAAAATAGAGAGCTAAGGGTAACCCCAGGTAGTTTCTAAGATAAGGACATGTTCAGTACAGCTGTATTGTGCTGTAGGTTTTTTATGTTTCTATGTTAAATGGCCTTGAACCACTATAGGCCCTCTGATGAAGGAGCTGGCCCAGGTAAGGAGTTCCACTTCTTGGCTACAAGCGTGATGACCTTCGAGCTGACCGGAATTGCACTGAGCGGTAAGCGTAAAGGAGGGGGGCTGGCGGTTCTGGTAAATAACAGATGGTGCAATCCTGGGCATATTACAATCAAGGAATGTGTTTGTAGCCCAGATATTGAACTTTTTGCTGTTGTACTCCGGCCATATTATTTGCCAAGGGAAATCTCGCATGCAATTGTGGTTGTTGTGTACATCTCTCCCTCTGCCAACCCGACATCGGCATGTAACATCATTTACACCGTCATAGCCAGACTACAAACCCAGCACCCGAGTGCCCTCATTACCATCTCAGGTGACTTCAACCAGGTTACCATGGATAGAACACTGCCCAACTTCACGCAGTATGTGATCTGTACAACCAGAGGGGAGAGGACTCTGGATTTGATGTACGCTAACGTTGCATACAGCTCCTCTCCCCTCCCCCCATTGGGAAGGTCAGATCACATCCTGGTGCATCTAAAACCCTGCTATGTGCCTCTGGTGAAGAGTAAACCTGCAACCTCGAGGACAGTGAGAAAATTGTCGGAGGAGGCTTATGAGGCGCTCCAGGGTTGTTTTGAGGTGACAGACTGGCAGGCACTCTGTGAGCCACATGGAGAGGATATTGATGGGCTCACAGAGTGCATCACTGATTACATCACCTTCTGTGTGGACTGCAATGTTCTGACAAGAACTGTCCTTCGTTACTCAAATAAAAAGCCATGGGTGACAAAGGACATTACGGACATCCTGAATGCTAAAAAGAGGGCGTTAGAGATGGAAATAGGGAGGAGCTGAGGGCAATACAGAGGGACCTGAAAGCCAGGATCAGGGAGGCTAAACACAGGTACAGGAGGAAGCTTGAGTGGAAACTCCAGCAGAACAACATGAGAGAGGTCTGGAGGGAGATGAGGACCATCACTGGGTTCCGGCAAACTAGCAACAGAGGAGCGGAAGGCAGTCTGGACAGGGCCAATGAACTTAACCTGTTCTTTAACAGATTTGACATTGTGGCCCCTGCCCATCCCCCACATGAGCCATCTGTTGTCGACCCCCAACCAACAGATACTCCACTCTCCCCTTCTACCCCTCCTCACAGTCCCCCACCCTGCTCTCATGACTATACCCCTTCCCCACACGAAACCACCACGGTGGGCTTCACCTCTGAACAGGTGAGAAGACAGCTGAAACGTCTCAACCCAAGCAAGGCTGCAGGACCGGATGGTATCAGTACCAGGGTGCTCAAAGCCTGTGCCCCTCAGCTATGTGGAGTACTTCGCCACGTATTCAACCTGAGCCTGAGGCTCCAGAGGGTTCCTGTGCTGTGGAAGACGTCCTGCCTCGTCCCTGTGCCGAAGACGCCGCACCCCAGCAGCCTCAATGACTACAGACCGGTGGCATTGACCTCCCACATCATGAAGACCCTGGAGAGACTTGTTCTGGAGCTGCTCCGGCCCATGGTCAGGCCACACTTAGATCCCCTCCAGTTCGCCTACCAGCCCTGACTAGGAGTTGAGGATGCCATCGTCTACCTGCTGAACCGTGTCTACGCCCACCTGGACAAGCCAGCGAGCACTGTAAGGGTCATGTTTTTTGATTTCTCCAGTGCGTTCAACACCATCCGCCCTGCTCTGCTGGGGGAGAAGCTGACAGCGACACAGGTGGATGCTTCCCTGGAATCAGAGATTCTTGATTACCTGACTGGCACACCACAGTACGTGTGCTTGCAACACTGTGTGTCCGACAGAGTGATCAGCAGCACTGGGGCTCCACAGGGGACTGTCTTGTCTCCCTTTCTCTTCACCATTTACACCTCGGACTTCAACTACTGCACAGAGTCTTGTCATCTTCAGAAATTTTCTGATGACTCTGCCATAGTTGGATGCATCAGCAAGGGAGATGAGGCTGAGTACAGGGCTACGGTAGGAAACTTTGTCACATGGTGTGAGCAGAATTATCTGCAGCTTAATGTGAAAAAGACTAAGGAGCTGGTGGTAGACCTGAGGAGAGCTAAGGTACCGGTGACCCCTTTTTCCATCCAGGGGGTCAGTGTGGACATGGTGGAGGATTACAAATACCTGGGGATACGAATTGACAATAAACTGGACTGGTCAAAGAACACTGAGGCTGTCCACAAGAAGGGTCAGAGCCGTCTCTATTTCTCGAGGAGACCGAGGTCCTTTAACATCTGCCGGACGATGCTGAGGATGTTCTACGAGTCTGTGGTGGCCAGTGCGATCATGTTTGCTGTTGCGTGCTGGGGCAGCAGGCTGAGGGTAGCAGACACCAACAGAATCAACAAACTCATTCGTAAGGCCAGTGATGTTGTGGGGATGGAACTGGACTCTCTGAGGGTGGTGTCTGAAAAGAGAATGCTGTCCAAGTTGCATGCCATCTTGGTCAATGTCTCCCATCCACTACATAAAGTACTGGTTGGGCACAGGAGTACATTCAGCCAGAGACTCATTCCACCGAGATGCAACACAGAGCGTCATAGGAAGTCATTCCTGCCTGTGGCCATCAAACTTTACAACTCCTCCCTTGGAGGGTCAGACATCCTGAGCCAATAGGCTGGTCCTGGACTTATTTCATAATTTACTGGCATAATTTACATATTACTATTTAACTATTTATGGTTCTACTACTATTTATTATTTATGGTGCAACTGTAACGAAAACCAATTTCCCCCGGGATCAATAAAGTGTGACTATGACTACGACTATAAAGGAGGAATTTATTCCCAAGTTATACTGTGTGTGCTCACATTGTCCTTGTTGGTGATGGGGTCTGTGGCTATGGGAGTAGCCACAGAGGGGCCCTGCAGTTATCCCAGGACCTCTGCAGGTGGTGCACGCTCTGACCATGGTGAAAGGAGCAGACGTGCTAGGTATTGGACAACATGGCAATTGGGTGAGCCGCTTTTTCCAAGATGATGCTGACCTTTGTGATGAATGGGAAAGGGAGTGGAGCTTATTCCACTCCGCTTCTGATGTATCGTCACTGGAGGAAGCCCAAACACTGACCTGCTTTCTTATCTACAGTATGTGGCTAGCCCAACTAAGTTTACAGACAAGAGCAATCCCAATGACGTTGATAGAGTCGTGGATCACCGCAGCACAGAAACAGGCCCTTCAGCCCATCTAGTCCATGCCAATCTGTTGTTCTGACTAGTTCCATCAACCCACACCTAGACCACAAGCCTCTACCACCCTCCCAACCATCCAAACTTCTCTCAAATTTTGCAACAGAAACTACATCTGTAGGCAGCTCATTCCACACCCACACCGCACCCTGGCTGAAGAAGTTCCCATTCAGGTGACCCTTAGATATTTCACCCTTTCACCCTGTGACCTATCACTCTGAACCTATGACCTCTACTTGTAGACTTCCCCAACCTCAGTAGAAAAAGCCTATCTATACCCCTGTTAACTTTGTACACCTCTATCAACCTCCTCTCAATCGCCTATGTTCCAGGGGGAAAAGTTTCAACTTGTCCCTGTAACCCAGCAACATCCCTGGAAATTTTCCCTGTACTCTTCCAAATTTATTGATGTTTTTCCTGACCAGAATTATACACAATACTCCAAAGTTGGCCTTGAGGGTGAGGACTTGTTACCGAAAACCTGCTGAATGCCAAGGGAGGTGTTGGAGAGGGCCATTGTCTGTGATGTGAATGTTAGTTTCCCTGCAGGAATATATTACTTCATTAATTAAACCAAATGGAGCTGAACGCTAGTTATCAACCAACCTGATGGCATGAAGATGAAGCCACACTCAGGTTGGAGGAACAACCCCTTATATTCCATCTGGTTAGCCTCCAACCTGATGGCATGAACATTGACTTCTGTAACTTCCGTGAATGCCCCACCTCCCCCTCGTACCCCATCTATTATTTATTTATTTATTTATTTTTATTAATAATTTTTTTTCTCTCTCTCTCTCTCCTTTTTCTCCCTCTGTCCCTCTCACTATAACACCTTGCCCATCCTCTGGGCTTCCCCCCCCCTTTCTTTCTCCCTAGGCCTCCTGTCCCATGATCTTCTCGTATCCCTTTTGCCTATCACCTGTCCAGCTCTTGGCTCCATCCCTCCCCCTCCTGTCTTCTCCTATCATTTTGGATCTCCCTCTCCCCCTCCAACTTTCAAATCCCTTACTCACTCTTCTTTCAGTTAGTCCTGACGAAGGGTCTCGGCCTGAAACGTCGACTGTACCTCTTCCTAGAGATGCTGCCTGGCCTGCTGCGTTCACCAGCACCCTTGATGTGTGTTACTTGAATTTCCAGCATCTGCAGAATTCCTGCTGTTTGCGCTCAAATCTTGTTCTCTGTCCCGCAGTCTCCTCCCCCAGCAGAGCTTGGAACTACAATCCCTCGTGGTATCATTCCTCACTCTGTGGACTCTGACTACACTGTCTGGACTGTTGTAAAGACTGCAGCTTTTAATCAGATGTTCCGATGTCTGGTGGGGACAACTCGCACACAGGAGCTGCCTGAGCTGTTCACTTTATGAAGTGTCATTCTAAAGCCCACTCTCAGCCCGTTCAGCTGCTCCAGTATTTCTCTGTCAAAGTCAATCTCCAAGCGGGGCTGCAGAGAGGGTCAGACTTTTTCCAGAGGCCATATCAACTCCTTGATTGGATTCAACATCCTCTTGAGCTCACCTATAAAGCTTTCTTGGCCTCACTTGAGAAAAATGTACAGCAATTTCTCCCTTCACTTAAAACAAAAGGGAACTGGATGGGCTCTAGTGGCAAGTGCATGATAATGCCAAGGGTTCTACTGAACCAAAAACGACAAGTGTAGGGCTAAAAAGGCAGATTGTAAGGGCATATCCACCAACAGAATGTACTAAGTCACAAGTAAAAGAACAAGGGGATAAAGAATATTTGTAGGATTGAGCAACACAGGCAAAATGCAGGGCGGAAATCAGCAGGTCAGGAGACATCTATGGATAGGATTAAGCAGTCAGTGTTTCGGGCTGAGACCCTTCACCAGGACTGGAAAGGAAGAGGGAAGAAGCCAGAATAAGATGGGGCTGGGGGTAGGGACAGAGCACAAGATTAGGAGTTTAATTCAAAAGGCTTTCACGGATGTGGATGCGGTAATTGATTAATTACTGAAGGAACAGTGTATGGGAGAGCATAGACAAATAGTTCAGCTTTCACAACGCGAGATAGAATTACAGAGTTGTGTAACAAGGAAGCAATACTAATTGAGTCTGTACCAAAGATCATAGGACCATTTACACCAATTCCATTTCAGTCTCCTGCATTACTAATAAGTCTCAGATTCCCTCATTCATCTGGACACCAGGGGCAATTTACAGTGGCTAATTATCTACTAACCAGCATGCCTTGGAAGAGGAAGCTCACGTGGTCACAGGGAATGTGTAAACTTGGCATGGACAGCACTAAAGCTCAGGATTAAACTTGGGTCACTGGAACAGTGGCGCAGTAATCCTACGAGCTGCACCACTTTGCTGCCCCCGTCTGCTATGTCCGTGATGATTCAAGTTCCGGGGATGCAAGCGGTGCAGGCAAAAGTCTAGCTTTACACTACCCTACACTGGGAAAGAGATTGTGATCCTTCACTCTACCAATGTCCTCATGATTTTATATACCTCTGTAATGTCACCATTCTGCCCCCTACAGTCAAGGAAATAAAGCTCATCCTTTCCAGTCTCTCCTTATAACACAAGCTTTCCATGTCCAGTAATATCTTTGTGAGCCTTTTGGCCCTCCAGGAGGACCACCACCTTTGTTGGGTTTGGAGGCTTGCATGCCTCAATGACCCAGAGGGCGATGTTGGCTGGAGTCAGGGCCTTGTGCTTTGGCTCTCGGTAGGGTCACCCATGCCAAACAGGTCAATGGGGAGAGGCCAGAGGCCACCAGTCCTCCATGTTCGGGGGTTCAGCTCAGGCTAACAACCCTGAATGGTAAAACCATTCCAACCCTGAATGTAATGGAAACAGCAATGAAGACTCCTTCCTCATCTGAATCCAACGGTGTTCCTGAGTCTCCACCCGAAACCTGCATGACTGACAGTAGTGAAAACTGAGCTACTGACACGATGAAGGAAGCCCTGAGCACTGCCAGAGATGGAGGTCCCTTCTTTGCTGCCCTCAACACCAGTGGCATAATGGGCAGTAAGTAAGTAAGAATCTTTTGGCAACACGCATAAAAGTTGCTGGTGAACGCAGCAGGCCAGGCAGCATCTCTAGGAGGAGGTACAGTCAATGTTTCGGGCCGAGACCCTTCGTCAGGACTAACCGAAAGAAGAGCTAGTAAGAGATTTGAAAGTGGGAGTGGGAGGGGGAGATCCGAAATGATAAGAGAAGACAGGAGGGGCACCCTTTCCAGTTTATGGCCCCCTTCTTTATCTTGGCAACTGGAACTGTTATGCAAAACTCCAGTTGTGGTCACACTGATGTCCTGTGCAGTTGTAAAACAGACCAACTCCTGTGTCCAACATCCTGGCCAATGAAAGCAGGCAAGCCAGACACCACCTTCACCTCCCTGTCTGCCTGCGTTGCCACTTACCGGCAACTGTGCACTTGTACTCCTAGACCTCGGTTCTACAGCACTCTCCAGGGCCTGCCATTTGATATATTACCTTCCTTAATGAGTGCTAATAGTAGAATCAGATATGATTTCTGACACTCTAGTCGATTTTCGATCCTTAAGGTAGGCTTTGTGCAAGTGTAAAATTTGAACAAAAAAAACAAGGTAAAAGAATTTCCTTGTTGGGATATCTCACACATTCAATACTTTGAAATGTTGCCAGTGTCAATAATCCTGCAGAGAAGTTAACCTGCACCAAAGTCAAAGTCAATGTACTATCAAAGTACATGCATGTCAGCAGATTCTCCTTGGCGTTCACTTTCTTCCAGGCATTTACAGGAAAATAAAGAAATACAATAGAATTTATGAAAGACTATACATAAACAAAGACTGACAAACAACCAACGTGCAAAAGAAGACAAATAGTGCAAATAAAAAGTTAAGAAATACAAGTAAATAATACTGAGATTATGGTTTGTGAAGTCCTTAAAAGTGAGTTTCTAGATCATGGAAAGAGTTCAGCATTGGGCTGAGTGAGGTTGTCCATGCTGGTTCAGGGGCCCGATGGTTGAGGGGTAGTAACTGTTCCTGAACCCAATGGTATGGGACCTAAGGCTCCTGTGTCTTATATCCAATGACAGTAGCAAGATGGCTTGGATGGTGGGGGTCCTTGATGATAGACATTGGTTTCTTGTGGCAGTGCTCCTTGTAAATGTGCCCAAAGGTGGGGAGGGCTTTGCCTGTGATGGACTGGGCTGTATCCACCACCTTCCATACCAGGCTACGATGCAAACTTTCCACTGTGTATCAATAAAAGTTGGTCAGATTTTTAGATGACGTGCCAATGTACACAAACATCTAAGGATGTAGAGGCGATGCACTTTGTGATGGCACTTACATGCTGCTACCATTGAAGGTGATTTGTATTAATTGTTTAAATTCAGATATTTTTCCTATTCATTCGTCATCTAAGGTCAAGGAGAGTCGCAATGGGTCCTGTACTTTTTAAAACATGCCACTGACTTTTACAAAGTCAATTTATTACCAAAGTGCATATATGTCACCATAAATTACCCTGAGATTCATTCTCTTGCTGGCATTCCCAGTAAATGCAAAAAAAAACCCACGATAGAATTAATGAAAAACTACACAAAACAAAGATAGGCAAACAAGCAAAATGCAAAACAACAAATTGTACAATAAAAAAGGGAAAAAAAACCCAAAATAATAAATATATACTGTATACTATCCAGGAAATGGTACTGCAGCATTATAACCAGGCGCCAGGGCAGCTTCTCCCACCAGGTCACCAGACTGATTAATTCACGCTGATACAATTGTACACTTTGTACTTCTATGCTATATTGACTGTTCTGTTGTATGTACTATTTATTACAAATTACTATAAACTGCACATTGCACATTTAGACGAGATGTAATATAAAAATTTTTACTCCTCATGTATGTGAAGAATGTAAGAAATAAAGTCAATTCTATACATACATACATACATACATATATATATATATATGAAAGAGAGAGAGAGAAAGAGAAGAGGGAGAACATAGAAATTTGTCAAAATTTTAGATGACATGCCAAATCTTCACAATCTTTTACGGAAGTATAGATGCTGCTGTGCCTTTTTTGTAATGACAGATCCTCTGAAATGACAAAGAATTTAAAGTTACTGACCCTCTCCATCTCTGATCTCCTGATGAGGACTATCTCGTGGACCTTTGGTTTCTTCCTTCAGTAGTCAATAATCAGCTCTTTGGTTTTGCTGACATTAGAGATTGTTGTTGTGGCACCACTCAGCCAGATTTTCAATCTCCATCCTATAAGCTTTTGACCCTCGGTTTAAGAATTTAAGAAGTTGTTGCACTATTGCGACAAATTGGACTAGGATCTTTGTTTAGGTATCGTAGTATTTTGAAAGTTTCTGGAACAGAATTACCACATGGAGAAACTTACCTTAAATCTAAGGAAAAGATGAAGTTCCTATCGAAAAGGAAATGAGGAAAAGCATACAGTATCATTAGGGTTTGCTGCATATCAAAGAACAACATAAATAAAATAAACAACAAATTAACCAGAATTGTATATACAAGGATAGTTTGAAATTGGAGTCATTTTAGGACAATAAACTTTGCTTTAATTTATTCCATCACATTGCACAATATAATCAAACAAAAATGTTAATAGCTTGGATAAAATGGAATCATTTAGTTAATATTTTGTAACTCTAGTAGGCAAAAAGTGTCCTTCATTGCTTATGAATTACTGTGATTGATGGAAACTATGACTGAAGGAAACTTTGGTTGAAGAAAACCATGACTGATGAAAATAGTGATTGATGGAAGTTGTGCAATAGCAATGGAAATGATGGAAGAGAGTCAGGAGAGAAGCTGTGAGTGCCACCATATGGCGGGTGACTATAGTACCCACAACATTCAAATTAAAGTCAAGAAATGGTGTCATGCTAACGTGTTAGATTAGAGGGTAAAACTGTTATTTTTTTTTGTACTTTAACTCTCTATGGTTGCTTATAATTTTATATAATCACCTAAAAGTGTGAATTGTTCAGTGAATTTTCAGTAATTGTAGTATTACTAATTCTGTACTCTTGTAGAAGTTTCTCCACAGCTGGTGTCACACCACACAACCTGACTATTCAATATTAATGGAACATCATGTTCTCTGCCTAGCTTGTGTACGACAACCACACCTTCTTTGTTTGCTTGTTCCCATTTTTTTTCCTTTCTTTTTGTTATTTGTTCTCTCCCTCCCATACAGTAGTACGAGTTGGTTACTGTCATTTTCTTTGTTCTGAACCGCTACTAAAAATGGCCGTAACCACCACATTTTATGCCTCGTTCATGGCTTCCGAGGAACCTCTGGATCAAAACATCTTCAGGTCCAACAATTAAGATAATACACATTTAAGAGTGAATAAAACTTAGATTTTAGGAAGGAACTGTTGAGGATCAAAGATATCCATGGGTCCACGAGAAGAAAACAAACTTAAAAAGGGAAACTGAAATATATTTTATGTCCACATTGCAACAAAACTTCGTGAGGATTGTTTGATGGAATACATTTATTGGGAAACACGTCAATAACTTAGAGATTAGTTCATGTGCATTGTAATAGATAGATAGATGCATTATTGATCCCAAAGGAAATTACAGTGTCCCAGTAGAAAGAATAAAAATAAGTTTCCTCGAGCAGTCTAGCAGGAGGGGATCATCACTTCTCGGGCTAAAGGTTAACTCATTATAGAGCCTAATGGCCGAGGGTAAGAATGACCTCATATACCGCTCTTTGGAGCAGCGCGGTTGTCTTAATTTACTACTAAAAGTTCACCTCTGTTCAGCCAAGCTGGCATGCAGAGGGTGAGAAACATTGCCCAGAATTACCAGGATTTTCCGTAGGGTTCTTTGTTCTACCACAGCCTCCAGTGTGTCCAGTTTGACTCCTATAACAGACCCAGCCTTTCTAATCAGTTTATTGAGCCTGTTGGCATCACCCGTGTTGATGCCATTGCCCAACACACGTCTGCATAAAAGACTGTACTGGTGACAACAGACTATGGTACAACATGTGAAGGAGAGGCCTGCATACTCCAAAGGACCTCAGTCTCCTCAGGAAGTACTCTGGCCCTTCTTGTACACAGCTTCTGTGTTGGTGCTCCACTCAAGTCTGTCTTCCAGGTGCAACCCCAGGTAATTGTAGGTCCTCACCACATCCATGTCCTCACCATCAATAGTAAAATGGAGCAGTGCAGAGTTCAGTCTCATCATTATTCCTAATGCATGTTCTTGACCTGAAGTACAGACAATTCCTTTCCCTTCACAGATGCCGGTTGACCCACTGAGTTCCTTCGGCAGTGTGTTCCTTGCTCAAGAAACACAGATATTCTACAGGAGCCAAGTACCACTGTTGCTCTAAAGAACCAAACACTTGACTCTTCCTTCCGCCCCCAGAGCCTTCCATGGGCAGCTGCAAAATGAATCAAAAACTCACCGCCGGGGTCTTGTCGGAAGTCCACGATCCACAACTGCAGCTCAGACTACAGTTCGTCACGAGCACTGGGCTCTCGCTCTCAGACGCGCCATGAAGCCTGGCGTTTTGACCTCTTCAGGTGCGGCTGGAAGACGTGCGCCCTCGGAGTGCGGCCCTGTGGATGACCTGATTCCTCGCTGAACCGTTGCAGGAGACTGAGGCAGCAGGCGGTGTACACTGGTGTCGGAAGAGGTCTCCTGCACTCCAATGATCTCTCTCTCTCATCGGTGAGTGAGTCTGTCAGTCCTCGAACCGGGAATTCAGACAAGCAATGCGGCAGATTGTAACGTTGAAACAGCGAGCTGCTGGTCTCCCCTCTCGCTGTTGCAGGAGTGATATCTCTCCCTCCCTCGTTAGTGAGAGAGAAGGCCTATCTGAGATGTCAAAGTGATGCACCATCAATAACGCCAAAAGACTGGAAGTAGGGTAAATACTGAAAGGCTTTTATTCGCAGTAAAATGTGACCTTGACCATGCTGAGTGTCTGCCCCTGGACTGAGGGAGGAGCAATGGCGCAATCACCTTTATTCAGGGATCTGTGGGAGGAGCCACAGGGGCAGTCAGCAGAGGGCCGTGTCCAGACGGGTAACCCAGTTACCACAGATGGACAGTAGTTCCTGGTGGACTCTAGATCGTGGTCTCTGGGGGCTTTGCCATTGCTGCCATGGGGGGGGTTGATGCTTTTGTCGCTGCCTGTGCGTGGGAGGGGGAGGAGGGATTTGGGGTTCTAACATTTTCTGTCATTCATTCTTTGCTTTTTTCTGTTTTGTGGATGTCTGCAAAGAGTGAGGAGTACAGGTTGTGTACTGTGTACATACTCTGATATAAGTTGAACCATTGAAATGGAACTAGATTGCCCAGTGTGGAATGAGATCTGGAAGTGAAGAGACCATGAACATGCATTTCAAACTGAAGTACTGGGGAGAGACAATGCCTGGAGCTATAGGATCTGAACAATGCACAGCTGGACGGAGCTGGGCAATGGTGACCTGGACAAACTGAGGTCAGAGATAACATTTTCAACAGGGGTTGAGGCAGTTGAAACTGTTGAGGTGAGAGGCATCGTGCAGCCCCTGCAATTGCCCAACCTTTCTCAACTGGACAGATACAAGGAAAAGACTGGAGCTTGCCTGGTCATGTAATCGCACGGATGAACTACAACAATTGTTCATCCCAGTTTGGCAAAAGAATAAATCAGGTAAGGTAGTGCACCTGTGGCTGACAAGGGAAATTAGGGATAGTATCAATTCCAAAGAAGAAGTATACAAATTAGCCAGAAAAAGTGGCTCACCTGAGGACTGGGAGAAATTCAAAGTCCAGCAGAGGAGGGCAAAGGGCTTAATTAGGAAAGGGAAAAAAGATTATGAGAGAAAACTGGCAGGGAACATAAAAACTGACTGTAAAAGCTTTTATAGATATGTGAAAAGAAAAAGATTGGTTAAGACAAATGTAGGTCCCCTACAGACAGAAACAGGTGAATTGATTATGGGGAGCAAGGACATGGCAGACCAATTCAATAACTACTTTGGTTCTGTCTTCACTAAGGAGGACATAAATAATCTTCAGGAAATAGTAGGGGACAGAGGGTCCAGTGAGATGGAGGAACTGAGGGAAATACATGTTAGTAGGGAAGTGGTGTTAGGTAAATTGAAGGGATTGAAGGCAGATAAATCCCCAGGGCCAGATGGTCTGCATCCCAGAGTACTTAAGGAAGTAGCCCAAGAAATAGTGGATGCATTAGTGATAATTTTTCAAAACTCTTTAGATTCTGGACTAGTTCCTGAGGATTGGAGGGTGGCTAATGTAACCCCACTTTTTAAAAAAGGAGGGAGAGAGAAACCGGGGAATTATAGACTGGTTAGCCTAACATCGGTGGTGGGGAAAATGCTAGAGTCAGTTATCAAAGATGTGATAACAGCACATTTGGAAAGCGGTGAAATGATCGGACAAAGTCAGCATGGATTTGTGAAAGGAAAATCATGTTTGACGAATCTCATAGAATTTTTTGAGGATGTAACTAGTAGAGTGGATAGGGGAGAACCAGTGGATGTGGTATATTTGGATTTTCAGAAGGCTTTTGACAAGGTCCCACACAGGAGATTAGTGTGCAAACTTAAAGCACACGGTATTGGGGGTAAGGTATTGGTGTGGGTGGAGAGTTGGTTAGCAGACAGGAAGCAAAGAGTGGGAATTAAACGGGACCTTTTCAGAATGGCAGGCGGTGACTAGTGGGGTACCGCAAGGCTCAGTGCTGGGACCCCAGTTGTTTACAATATATATTAATGACTTGGATGAGGGAATTAAATGCAGCATCTCCAAGTTTGCGGATGACACGAAGCTGGGTGGCAGTGTTAGCTGTGAGGAGGATGCTAAGAGGATGCAGGGTGACTTGGATAGGTTGGGTGAGTGGGCAAATTCATGGCAGATGCAATTTAATGTGGATAAATGTGAAGTTATCCACTTTGGTGGCAAAAATAGGAAAACAGTTTATTATCTGAATGGTGGCCGATTAGGAAAAGGGGAGGTGCACACTGTGTAAGAGAATCGATTTGCAGTGAATAATTCACAGGCATGTACATGGAATCCTTTCTGTAAGTTAGTAATCAGGACGATACCAACGCAGTCTGGACAAAATGATTTCAAGGTCAATGTGGTTTATATCAGTGATCGGTGTTTACATTTGATTACGTTCAGGTCACATGCTGAGCATCAGACGACTGAGGGTTGTTGC
Organism: Mobula birostris; assembly: GCF_030028105.1. NCBI lineage: Eukaryota > Metazoa > Chordata > Chondrichthyes > Myliobatiformes > Myliobatidae > Mobula > Mobula birostris. The sequence continues at coordinate 24,582,299 of NC_092395.1, read as the reverse complement.
TGGCAGGATGATGTTCCTGGTGGGGTTGCTTATTCTGTCTCTTTGGGCAGTGAGTACATTTAATTTTTTACTGCTTTGTAACTCAGGGCCTGGTCTCGCCACCTTCGGCTCTGCTAACCGGAGCAGAAATTGTACCAGTGGCTCTGATGAGGTGCCCAGGGAGCCAGGATTTGGACGGTCTCGCACGCCAGGGGAGCCTGAAAACGGGCGTCACCCGGTCTTTTCCTTACACCCCTCTAGGTCGAGAGCAGATGTACGCCAGCAGAAACTGGAAGATGGCCGCCTGTGCACATCAGCTTATTCTACGAGTCCCTGTGTCCCGACTGCCGTGCGTTTATGGAAGACGAACCCTGCCCAACGTGGGCGAGGATGAAGGAGTTTCTGAACCTCACCCTCATTCCATTCCGCAATGCTGAGGTAATGCCCTGCACTTTGTTTGCTGCAGGCTGTCAGCTCAATTAACAGCTGCAGTCGGCTATTCACAATAACAGCCAGGTTTCCTGCCGCTGGGATAAAAAGATGTTTATATCACGATAAGCGGCAGACGAAGAAAGTTGCTCTAGATCTAATTTTCTGGTGGGAGCAGACATTATTGGAACATCAAAACTAATTAGATCATTGAGTGGGATGCCAGCTGGAATAACAGATACTTGGGAGCGAGGTTCAAGCTGCAATCTAACCAAGGCACCTGCAGTGGTGTAGAGAAAGAAGGAATGTTAAAGGCGAAAATCTAATTAAAGTGTTTGGGGGATTTATATGTGGAATAACATTTTAAGGATTATTTCTGTCCTAATGCCACTTTGTCCAGTTTTTAGTGTACAATGGTTATGCTGAGATAACCTGGTTGACCCAAACTCCTGGTCTTTTATTGGAATATGCTCAAATCTAAAACAAATAACTGTTTAAAAAAAAGTGCTCTTTGGGTCAGGCTGACCCTGGGGTCAACATTTGCTGAGCTCCCACAAGGCGCGAGCTACGAGTCTAAGTTCTGGGGATCTCTAAAAGGGAAAGCTCTAACTGAATCCAGCTGATCTGGACACTCTGCGGTTCTAGGGAATGAGGGGAGTTGGAACTGGGAAATGAGGGGGATAGGGAGGGAATAGGGATGCACAAGACATTTCTTTGCTTACAGGTCTCGGAAGAAGCAAGAGCTGCCTGATAAATCATTCCCAAACTTTCAAGCAAAACACACACAAGATGCTGGTGAACACAGCAGGCCTGGCAGCATCTCTAGGAAGAGGTACAGTCGACGTTTCGGGCCGGGACCCTTCATCAGGACTAACTGAAAGAAGAGATAGTAAGAGATTTGACAGTAGGAGGGGGAGGGGGAGATCCGAAGTGACAGGAGAAGACAGGAGGGGAGGGGTGGATCTAAGAGCTGGAAAGTTGATCGGCAAAGGGGATACCAGACTGGAGAAGGGAGAGGATCGTGGGACGGGATCCTCTCCTGTGAGCCAGCTGGGGTGATATACTGCGTCCGGTGCACCCGGTGCGGCCTTCTATATATTGGCGAGACCCGACGCAGGCTGGGAGACCGCTTTGCTGAACACCTACGCTCTGTCCGCCAGAGAAAGCAGGATCTCCCAGTGGCCACACGTTTTAATTCCACGTCCCATTCCCATTCTGATATGTCTATCCACGGCTTCCTCTACTGTCAAGATGAAGCCACACTCAGGTTGGAGGAACAACACCTTATATTCCATCTGGGTAGCCTCCAACCTGATGGCGTGAATATTGACTTCTCTAACTTCCATTAATGCCCCTCCTCCCCTTCACACCCCATCCCTTATTTATTTATTTAATATATTTTTACTTTTCCCCCTTTTTTTCTCTCTCTCTTTTTTTCTCCCTCTGACCCTCTCACTATAACTCCTTGCCTGCTCTCCACCCTCCGGGCTCCCCTCCCCCTTTCTCTCTGTCCCCAGGCTTCCCATCCGATGATCCTCTCCCTTCTCCAGTCTGGTATCCCTTTTGCCAATCAACTTTCCAGCTCTTTGATCCACCCCTCCCCTCCTGTCCTCTCCTATCATTTTGGATCTCCCCCTCCCCCTCCTACTTTCAAATCTCTTACTGGCTCTTCTTTCAGTTAGTCCTGATGAAGGGTCTCGGCCTGAAACGTCGACTGTACCTCTTCCTAGAGATGCTGCCTGGCCTGCTGTGTTCCACCAGCATTTTGTGTGTGTGTTGCTTGAAATTCCAGCATCTGCAGATTTTCTCGTGTCTGCATTTTTAAGGCCAGACTTTCAAATTTACTCTAATCAACTCTTTCGCATTGATTAGTATCAGCTTTGACTCCCTTCTCCCACTTGTTCCTAGTTCTCCAACCCTACCTCTTTCTCCTCCCTTTTACCTGCAAACTAAGATGTAGTAACCAATATCAACTCACAGTGCTTGGATGTGGTCTAACCAGATCTCTTTGTAGCTGGAACAAAGCCTCAGTCCATCTACTACAGGAAGGCCAAAATCCATGAGTTGCTTGTTCTAGCACCCGAGGTAAATCTCAAACCTGTTTGGACCTTCATTGCTCCAATATTTTTGCCATTTCTAAAGGACCATGCCCAGTCCCTCTTAGATCCAAAGTAAGTGGCCTTGGATTTGTCAATAGTGAAACCCATTTGCCGCTGTGGTAACAATTTGCTTACTTGTTTTACATCACTCTGAATTTTAATGCTGTATTGCACAGTCACACCGTCACCTTGTACCCACTTTGGGCTTGGCTTTATGGCTTTCTATTCAACATTTTAATTTATTTATAAATAAGTTAATATTTAAGTTCCCTTATGGAACACCATTAGCTTCATCCTGCTCATGAGCATTCCCATCCATTATGTCTGCATCTGTCTCGTCCTCCTCAGCCAAGTTCCTAAGCTAGCAAATAATTTTCCTTCTGTATAATAGGTCTCCTCTGCAGGACAGTATTATATGCTTACAGAAATTCACATGAACAATATCCATATATATATACAGTATCACAAACAAGAGAGAATCTGCTGGAAATTCAAAGCAACACACACAAGATACTGGAGAAAGTCAGCATGCCTGGCAGCATCAATGGAAACAAGTAGACAGACGACGTTTCGGGCCGAGACCCTTCTTCAGGACTAGAAAGAAAGAGTAAGAAGGTGGGGGTAAAGGAGGAAAAAGTACAAGGTGGTAGGTGATAGGTGAAACCATGAGAGGGGAAGGGGGTGAAATAAGGAGCTGGGAAGTTGATTGGTGAAAGGGATAAAGGGCTGGAGAAGGGGGCATCTGATAGGGCAAGGTAGAAGACCGTGGAAGAAAAGGAAGGAGATGGAGCAGCAGAGGGAGGTGATGGGCAGGTAAGGAGATAAGGTGAGAGAGGGAAACAGAAATGGGGGGGCGGGGTTGTAATTACTGGAAGTTAGAGAAATTGATGTTCATGCCATCAGGTTGGAGCCTACCAGACATAGAATATAAGGTGTTGCTCCTCCAACCTGAGTGTGGCTTCATCGCGGTAGCAGAGGAGGCCAAGGACTGATATGTCGGAATGGGAAGTCGAATTGAAATCCCAGATGGAATATCCACCAACTGCTCCTAAGTCTCACTAAGCTAGCTGCCCCATCAAAAGACTCTATCAGGTTCATCAGACATGACCAATTTTGCAAATTCCTGTTGGTTCTCCCTCTTATCCTAAACACAGTCCAGAAATTAATTACTTTGTTCCAAAAAATTGATTCGAATTACAAGCTTATTGCTCCTCCAGCTGCATAATTTACTATTACAGGTACTCATTTTTCTGTTCAGGGTAGACAGCCATCTGTTTGAAACAGAGATGCAGAGATATTTCTTTAGCCAGAGGGTGGTGAATTTGTTACCCAGGCAGTTGTGGAGGTCAGGTCGATGGGTGAATTTAAGGCGGAGATTGATAGGTTCCTGATTGGACACGACATCAAAGGTTACAGGGAGAAGGCTGGGGAATGGGACTGAGGTGGGGTAAAAAAGAATCAGCCATGATTGAATGGCAGAGCAGATTAGATGGGCCAGATGGCCTAATTCTGCTCCCATGTTTTATGTTTTATTCACTTTATTGTAAAGGGTTACTTTACATTTGTGCTCCCTGGCTATTTATTACCCAGGTCCTTGTTACTCTCTGACTTTCACTCTCCATTTTCTTCCAGTTTCATGGTTGCCTGTTTTCACCTGCCCCTTCCCTGCCAGCAGTCCTTCCTGTGGGAAGTCTGGTTCTAGAAAAGTGGAGCCTTTGCTTTCCAATCAATCTGTTCCTCCTTCCTTGAAACTCATAGCTCCATACATCAGAAACCTCATTCCCACAACAGACAATCCTTCACCTTCTTGTCTGATAATATTTGTAAATGTTACGGAGTGACGGAACAGAAAGGTCTGACTCATCCTTGCTGGCCAAGAAACTTATCAACATAATCCAACATTCTCTTTTATACCCATATCCCTCTACTCCTTTTCTATCCAAATACCTTTTAAATATTATCAAAGCGTCTTTTAAATATTGTAATTTTATAAATTGCCTAGGAATAAAAATAAAACATTTGGTTCATTACCATGTTATTGATTCCCGATAATGATTACTTGATCCTGACTGAGACCTCCTCTTCCTCACTGATCTCAATCAAATCCAATTCCCTTTAGTCACTGAAAAGTTTTTTTTTAAACCAGCACACAACTTAACTGTTTTCCCAATCGATGTTCTTTGAGGTAGAACGTAGAACACTACAGCAACATACAGACTCTTCGGCCCACAATGTTATCAGTCTTTTAACCTACTCTAAGATCAATTTAACCCTTTCCTCCTACTTAGACTTCTATTTTTCTATTATCTGTGTGCCTAAGAGTCTCTTAAATGTCCCTAACGTATCTGCCTCCACCTCCACCCTCTTGTTCCACACACCCTCACTCTCTGTGTAAGCAAATTAGGTCTGACTCCCCCCCCCCATACTTTCTCCAGTCAAAATTATGTCCTCTCGTTTTTGTGCCCTGGGGAAAAGTCCCTGGCTGGCCACTCGATCTATGCTTCTTATCATCTTACACACCTCTATCAAGTCACCTCTTAATCTCCTTCACTCCAAAGACAAAAGCCCTAGCACACTCAACCTATCCTTATAAGATACTGTATGCTCTCCAATTTGTGCAGCATTCTGGTAAATCTCTGCACCCGCTCTAAAACTTCCATATCCTCCCTCTAATGAGGCAACCAGAACTGAATACAACGTTCCAAGTGTGGTCTTACCACGAGCTACAACATTACCTCATGGCTCTTGAACTCAGTGAGGGCCAACACATACGCCTGTTACCAACTCTGTCAACTTGCACGACAACTTTGAGAGATCCACGAATGTGGACCCCAAGACCCCTCTATTCGTCATGCTGCTAGGAACCCTGCCATTAAACTTGTGTTCTGCCTTCAAGTTCAACCTTCCAGATGAATCACTTCACACTTTTCTGGGCTGAACTCCATCTGCCATTTCTCAGCCCAGCTCTGCGTTAACTTCTCCAGCACTGTCTGATTGAAAACTGATATTTTACCTCAGTGGAGGTAATGATGCGCTATTTTTACTTCATTTTGGAAATATAACAGTGCACTTCTGCTACAAGCGCTCAGGTACATGTTCGACAGCAAGGGTGCATGTGTTGATGTCAATCCCCATCCAATGCACTTTTTGCAGTGTTGCAGAGGAACTTACTGTACTCACAGAGCAATATACATTAGCATTCCTGGGATATCCTGGTCTTCTCAGTGCAATGCTGGACATTGAACGAGTCACTAACAGACGAATACAACTGAATCCTAATCCTAATTCCACCTAGTCCGCACCAATGCTCCCCAGTCAATCCCTGATCCCAAAGAGCCCCTTTTAAATCACCTCCCTCTCCAAATGCCCACCCCCAATCCTCATAAACATCACTACAGAGCCCTTCCTCCCTCATGTCTTTTGCCAAGTCCCACCCAAACCATTCAGTGTCCAATTTCGAACCAAGTCTAGATCCCAGTGCAGGGCTGACTGTGACTGTGGCTACAAGCAATCCCAAAACTTGAACCAGTGAGTACTAAGTAGGATTGGCACAGACTAGCTATTGATGCCTTGGCATCTCCAGCCACTGCATTTGTTTATTATGATGATATCTTGTCTTAGAATATTTGATGTTACACTCAGTTTATGTCTTCTTGTTTCTGAGTCACAAACACCCTTTGTTTCACTCCATAGGCGATCCAGAGCACCCCAAGCCAACAGTTCAGGTGTCAACATGGGGAGAGAGGATGTTTGGAAACATGATCCAGGTACAAGTCACGTGCTGCAGTAAATGATACAGCCATGAGAATCGTTGTCATTTAGTTTAGCCGTGCAATCCTTGTGTCCCAGGCAGCAACCAGCCTACTGAGCTACATTCATACAGAGCTACTGGGCACAAGAACAAAGCCACTGGCTGGAGTTCACACACCTCAGTATCTTTTTGAGATCCACTGTATCTCCTAAGTGTTTGTCTGAGAGCCATTGCATTTCCTCAATGTCTGTTTGGCAGCTATCATATCTCCTCAGTGCCTGTTTGAGATCCATTGTACCTTCTCGGTGTCTGGTTGAGAGCCATTGTATCTCCTCAGTGCTTGTTTGAGAGCTATCATACCTCCACGGTGTTTCTTTGAGAGCCATTCTGCAGGACTGGATGTGGACAACCTGCTGATCTATACAATATACAATATGTTCCCTTCATATCTGCAGTTCCTTTCATCACTTCACCTCCATCTCCCTTGTGACTCAACCTTTCCACCTTGCAGGAGTAGGAGAGGCCATTCTGCCCCTCAAGTCTGTTACATCAGAACCTGAGAGCTGCAGTGAAGGATGTACTAATAAACTATTTAGAAATAATAACAGAAATAAGCAGCACCACTGTGGATATATACACTGGGATATGATGTTTGACTAATCTACAGTGGTTGTTAAGGGTGTGATTGGAAGAATAGTTACAAGGGAGTCAATAGTTGTGGAGCAACAAATTCTACTGGAGTAACTCAGCAGATCAGGCAGCATCTATAGAGAGAGGTGAACAGCTGGTGCTTTTGGGACAAGACCCTTCATCAGGACTTGCTGATGGTGGTGTTTTCACATTTTCAGAAGGCTTACAATAAGGTTCTACAAAAGAAGAGAGGGTTTGAATACAGGAGTAAAGATGTCTTGTTTAATTATACGGGGCCATGGGGAGACCACACCTGTAATGTTGTGTATAGTTTTGGTCTGTTTATCGAATACAGGGTACACTTGTCATGGGTGAGTGCAACATTACTGACGATCTCTCTGGTCCCTCAACACCAATTCTTTACTCAGAGAGCACAGCAGCACCCCTGCTTCCTGAGGAGAGTGAGGCGAACAAGGTGAGCAAGGCTCCCCCCGCCATTCTCACTACATCCTACCAGAGCACAGAGAATGTCCTGAATGGTTGCATCAGCATCTGGAAAGGGAATTCCAATGCATCGGATCACAAGACCCTGCAATGGATAGTGAGGACTGCTGAAAACGCCATCCTGCACAGGGCAGCTTTCATCTTTTATTGCTGCTTGTTCACACATTTATACCATTGTTTGCTTTCTTATAATAGTAGCAGTAGCATTGAACTATCTTACATACACACACCTCACACTTTATGCCACTCAGAGACTTGTGCTAATATTATTCTGTGACCGTTACATGCTGGGTTGTAACTACATATACGGTGTGTGAATATATGCACTTCATACGTGTTGCTATAACTTAACCAGACTGGATCCTGAGATGGCAGCTTTACCCTATTAAAAAAATTGACTAGACTATGTTCTCTTCAGGTTAGAAGAAAGGAAAGCAATCTCAGGATTAAGTTATACAGCTCGACAGGCTGGATGCGGGGGTTGATGTTTCTTTGGCTGGCGAATCTAGAACTAATACTCAGTCTCAGTATAAGAGGTAGCTGATTTAGAACTGAAATGATACTTCTTTAGACAGAAATTGCTGAATCAGTCTGCTCTGGAGAGCTGTGGATGACTAGCCACTGAATTCATTTAAAGATTGATTTCTGGATATTAAGGAAATTAAGTGACAGAGGGACAGTGCAGAAAAATTAAGCCAGGATCAATCACAAACTCAAGCCAACTTGAAAATAGTCATAGTCATAGTCATAGTCATACTTTATTGATCCCGAGGGAAATTGATTTTCATTACAGTTGCCCCAACCAAGAATAGAGTATAAATATAGCAATATAAAACCATAAATAATTAAATAGTAATATGTAAATTATGGCAGGAAATAAGTCCAGGACCAGCCTTTTGGTTCAGGGTGTCTGATCCTCCAAGGGAGGAGTTGTAAAGTTTGATGGCCACAGGCAGGAATGACTTCCTATGACGCTCTGTGCTGCATCTCGGTGGAATGAGTCTCTGGCTGAATGTATTCCTGTGCCCAACCAGTACATTATGTAGTGGATGGGAGACATTGACCAAGATGGCATGCAACTTGGACAGCATCCTCTTTTCAGACACCACCCTCAGAGAGTCCAGTTCCATCCCCACAACATCACTGGCCTTACGAATGAGTTTGTTGATTCTGTTGGTGTCTGCTACCCTCAGCCTGCTGCCCCAGCACACAACAGCAAACATGATAGCACTGGCCACCACAGACTCGTAGAACATCCTCAGCATCGTCCGGCAGATGTTAAAGGACCTCATTCTCCTCAGGAAATAGAGACGGCTCTGACCCTTCTTGTAGACAGCCTCAGTGTTCTTTGACCACTGAGATCTAACATCAAAAACTGCTCTTCCTCGTGTTCTTAGGGTAACAGAAGAGATTAAGGGAGATTAAAATTAAGATTAACTTTATTTGTCACATGTGCGTATTAATTTATAGCAAAATGTGTCTTTTGCATCGAATTAAATCAGCGAAGACTATTCTGGGCTTCTCACTAGGTTTCCGGCACCAACATGGCATGCTCAGAACTCACTAATCCTAACCGGTACGCCTTTGGAATGAGGGTGGAAACTGAAGCACCCACATGAATACGGGGACAACGTGCGAACTCCTGACAGCGTCATCATAGTGTTCCACTAACCCCTGCGCTCCTGTGCCGCCATTCACGGCTCCCTGAGCCTGTTACGCAGCATCAGGAGCCCTCAAGCTGTGATGCAAGAAGAAAGACACTCATCCGCTCGAGGTAATGTTGAGCATTGTTTTGGATTTCACCAGTGATGCCTTCCATCACTGCTGATAACTGAGGGTAAACTGACGGGACACCAGTTCACTTGCCCTAGGAGTTTGGTAATTGGGCTATTGTTATCACATGTACCAATAGGTTTCAATAGGTACATTTAATGTCAGAGAAATGTATACAAAATACATCCTGAAATTCTTTTTCTTCGCAGACATCCACGAAAACAGAGAATGAATGACAGTTAAATGTTAGAACCCCAAAGACCCCAACAATTCCCTCCACCCACGCACGAGCAACAAGGCAACAACCCCCCCTCACCCTGCCAGCAAAAAAGCATCAGCACCCCCCACTGAGCACTCAGACGTGCAGCAAGGCATCAATAAAGACACAGACTTGCAGTACCCCAAAGACTGCTCGTTCACCTGGTATTGGACATACCACAGGCTCGCTCTCTCCCTAATAAGGGAAAAAGGGGTGTCTCCGTTTGACAGCGAGAGGGGAGACATAACAAAACAACTCGCAGATTTATGGTGTTAAAAGCCTGTTGCATTGCTTTTTCTGAGCTCTGTGTCTCTGGGCACACAGCCAACAGCAAGCTGGCTGCTTCTGATCGTCCCTGTTCTCCTGCAATGCATCAGGCAGCACCAGCCTGGAATCCGCCCGCTTCCAGACCCATGAAAATCCAGATAAGGTAGATAGAGAGTCTAATAGCCAATCTTTACCTTTCAAATAATCTGATCAACTCAGACATACCCAGGCTAGTTGTTAGATGCAAGTGCCGTGACAGTGTAATGGCTTGGCTACAAGCCAGCTAGTTCTGGAGAGCAAGTTTTCAGTTCAACAAACCACAGCGGGGTACATTCAAAGAAACAGCTGCTAATCCCAAAAACCGTGAACGTCACCCATTACTTTACAGGTGTGGTTTGCAGAGCCAGTTGAGCCTTTTAGCTTGCTGGGAGGGTTACTCTGAACCCTCTGAAGATGGTAATTTGTGAGGACACAGGTAGAGGCACTAACTCTGCACTAATTAGTAGTTTATTAGTCATGTACATGTTTGTGGGGGGGTTATACTTTTCATTGCCTCAGTAAAATAAACTAATGTGACACTCCCTCAGGGATTGTCTGAGGGTCAGATCTTTGTACTGGGTGATTTTCTCATCAATGGAAGTGTATAAGCTGCGTCAGAAACTGCAAGGACCATAGGATGTGGCTAGTGGTATCATTTCTGTAGATGGGTTCCGATCACTAAGAATAAGTGGTTTCAGTAGGAGTCAGATGTGAATACATCAACTCCATTATCTCAGCCCATGACTTCCCTTCCCAAATTCACCCCAGGACTATCTTAAATCCTAACTCCTTGCTGCGGAGGCCAATCCTCAGTCTCGACATTGTCCATCTATTACTCAATGTCCATTTCTTGCTTTTGTAAGTGTTGGGACAAAATGTTTGGTAAGTCAATAACATCCTTGGTTTTGATTGGAGAAGGTTTTTCAGTTGTTACTTTATGGATTCTATGTAAGAGACTTTTGGGACCAATGTTTCCAAATCAAGTTAACTTTATTATGATTGCACAAGTACGGTGAGTCAAAGGAACTAGGAAAAACTTACTTGGAGCAGCATCACAGGCCCAGAGATTCAGAAAACAATACTCAGAACATCAATTATACATAGATTATACAAGACTAAAGGGAAAAAGACAGCACAAAACATTAACTTTTAGTTTGTTTGGAGAGTTATCCTGAATCTGCTCAAGATGGTTATTTGTAAGGACACAGGTAGGAGCACTAACTCTGTACTAATTAGTACTTTACTGGTAATGTAAATGTTTGGGAGGGTTTGTACTTTGCATTGTTTCAGTAAAAAAAAGTATAATTAATATGGAACTCCCTCAGGGATTGTCTGAGGGTCAGATTTATTGCACTGGATGATTTTCTCATCAACGAAATTTTTGAAAATAAGTAAGGACTGTTCAGCGGCTCAAGATTCTGAAAAGATGTCATCAGCCTGAAAAGTTTCTTTCTCTGCAGGTGCTGCCTGATCTACTGGGTGTTTCTGAGATATTTTGATTTTATTTTAATTAAAGGGAGGTTTCACAGTGGAGGGTTAACATTGCTTATTTTCTGTAACCTTCACACCAAGTCTCTCTCCTTGGGCAGAGCTGTATGATTTATCACCTGAAGAACACGTCGTCTTACCTGCCAGTGATCTGCTGCATGGAGTCTGCCCGTACAGTGCTCATGGCAGCACAGCAGGTAAGTAAAATTCAGCCAGAGGTCAGGCCACTCTTGGAGTAAAGTTAAGTTGTTAGGAAGTTACTGGAGGGAATTCTGAGGGACAACCTACCATCACTTGGGTAGTCAAGACCTGCTCAGGAATGGTCAGTATGGATTTGTGTGTAAGAGATCATGTCTGATAAATCTTTTGGAGCTTTTTGAAGAGGTAACTATGGGAGATATGAAGGTAGGGCAGTGGATTTTGTCTAAGTGGACTTTGACAAGGTCCTGCACGGCAAACTGATCTGGAAGGTTAGGTCACATGGGATTCAGGGAGAGCTAGCAAGGTGGATTCAGACTTGGCGTAAAGAAGGTGATTGTGGAAGGTCAATTCCCCAATTGGAGGTCTGTAACTATTGGGGGTCAGTACTTGGATGTCTGTTATCTTTATTTATGTAAATGATTTGGAGACAAATGTACATGGCATTATTGTCAAGTTGGCTGGTGATGCAAAATCAAAGGCTCTTGTTGATAGTGCAGTGGGTTACAATGCATTGCAAAGAGATCTTGATCTATTGGGGAGATGGGCTGAGGAACGAAAAATGGATTTCAGTTTAGGAAGTGTGTGAGGTGATGCGTTTTGGACATTCAAACTAGGGTAGGACTTTTACAGTGAATGGCTGGGCACTGTTGAGTGTCGTGGATCAGAGAGACCAGCGAGAACAAGTGCACAGTTCACCGAAAGCAGCCATGAAGACAGGCAGGGTAGTGAAGAAGGTGTTTAGGACACTGGCCTACATCAGCCAGGGCATCAAATTTAGGAATAGGCTCCATATGTTGCAGTTATATAAGTTATTGGTGAGACTGCAACTGCAGAATTGTGTACAGTTTTGGTCACCCTATCATAGGAGAGATTTGTTTGTTTGTTTTATCGACTACACAAAAGCACCTGATAAAGTGAAGCACAATAAGTTACTTGACATATTACAGAAAACTCAAGATCTAGATTCGAAAGACCTCCGCCTCATCAGAAATCTGTACTGGGAACAAACTGCCACTGTAAGAATAGATGGAGAAGTGAGTCAGTTTATGAAAATCAAGAGAGGCGTTAGACAAGGGTGTGTTTTCTCCCCTGATTTGTTTAATGTATACAGTGAAACAATATTACAAAAAATAAGAGACATCTTGGGAATCAAAGTTGGCGGTGAAAACATCAATAATTTCAGATATGCAGATGACACTGTGTTAATTGCAAGTACAGAGGAAGAACTATAAAACTTAATTGATATAGTTGTTGAAGAAAGTGCAAAAATGGGTCCATCTATCAATTGCAAAAAGACAGAGTGTATGTTGATATCCAAAAAGAAGGAGAATCCTATCTGCAGGCTGAGAATAAACGGGGAAGACATAAAACAAGTACAGAACTTTTGCTACTTAGGAAGCTGGGTAACATCAGATGGCAGGTGTGACATGGACATCAAAAGAAGAATAGGGATGGCAAAAGACACCTTTATGAGAATGAAGAGTATACTGACCAACACTAAACTAGGCATGACAACCCGCCTCAGAGCACTGAAATGTTACGTTTATCCAGTTATGTTATATGGCTCAGAATGTTGGACAATATCTAGTAACATGAGGAAACGAGTTGAAGCAGCAGAGATATGGTATTTGAGGAGGATGCAAAGAATATCATGGATGAAACGAATACCTAACGAGGATGTCATGAACAGAGCAAACACAAAAAGAGAAATAATGTATGAGATCATGAAAAGGTAACGTAACTTCATTGGACATGTGATTAGGAAAGAGGAGTTAGAATGCACAGTAATTATGGGAAAGATTGAAGGGAAGAAAGCAAGAGGAAGGCAAAGACAAATGATGATGGAGACAGCAGCCAGAGAACTGGAAATGAATACCAATGAGTTGATCCACTTGACCTGAAACAGGAGTGTGTGGGCCATGGCAGTCAAAGCTCAAACTGGGCATGGCACCTGATGATGATGATTGTCAAGTTAGAGAGGGTGTAAAGAGATTTACGAGGATGCTGCCTGGACGAGAGGGCCTGAGATATAGGGAGAGGTTGGAGCATAGCTGAAAGAGGGGTGATCTCATAGAAGTTTGTAAAATCATGAGGGTATGGATAAAAGTTGGCAGCCATAGTGCTTTCTCCAGGGTTGGGGAGTCCAAAACTACAAGGCACACATACAAGATTAGAAGGGAGAGATTTAAAAGAGACTGAGATGAGGAGGAACGTCTTTAGCCAGAGATCGGTGAATCTGTGGAATTCATTGCTACAGACAGCCATGGAGGCCAAATCACTGGGTATATTTAAAGCAAAGGCTGATAAATTCATGTTGGGTGGTGGGGTGAAGATAAATTTCTACCAAAGGAGGTGTGAGGCACTCCTTCTCTCTGCTAGCCTGCAGGTCACCCTTGGGCAAGGTGCAGCACCTGCTCAGCCCCCAATCAGGGACACGTGAAGCCCTGGGAGCAGGTGGTGGATGGTCGTATGAGCAGCCGGTGCACATCACAAGTCCTGGTTATGTGACCACTGACGGCAGGAGACAATCTCTGAAGAGTATTGAAAATGGTTGGGGGGGGGGGTCACCCGTTTTGTAAAGACACTGCCCAGAAGAAGGTAATGGTAAACTACTTACATCAAAAAAAATGCCAAGAACAATCATGGTCATGAGAAGACTGTGAGCACCCACATCATTCAACACAGCACAAAATGAACAAGTGGAAAATTCTTAATCAGTAAAGACGTCAAAGGTAATGGGCTGAAGGCAGGAGAATGGGGTTGACAGGGATAATAAAGCAGTCATGATAGATTGGTGGAACAGACTCGATGGGCCAAATAGCCTAATTCTGCTCCTATGTCTTATGCAGATGGACAAGGTGCAGACATTTGTTGCTTTAAGGTAGTCATGGGTGGTCCGACACTGGCCGAAGTGTCAAGTAGCACAGAGACAACGTCTGTGGCCCTGGAGACCCTCTGGTTGCTGATCCCACGCTTATCATTCATGGAACGGGCCAAGTGTTTGCCAGGAGGAGTGAGCTGATTAAACGAGAGGCCGTCACCGCAGCAGAATATTGTATGTCCCAGTGAGCCACATGCGCTTACTTCTGAGGAATAATTTTTCTTCCAGTGCCTACAAGAGCACGCGCCGTCCATGAGCTGGGAGATCATCAGTGACTGTGTCGACGAAGACCTGGGCTGTCGGCTGATGTATCAGAATGCTCAGAGGACCAGTGAACTGGAACCACCGCACAACTACGTCCCTTGGATCTTGATCAATGGGGTGAGGAGTTCTGAAAAGCTGGTAATAAATCCCTCAGTGTAAGGCCAGTAGAAACATTCCATACTTTATTATTTAGGCAGAACAAGTAACAATTTGCAATATTTTGGAAAAGATTTAAATTTTTCCCCCTCCCCTGATTACAAAGTAATTTGAGGTGCCACATTCCCACAACTGCTGATACTTACGCTAAAAGGCTTGTTTCGTCTAGTTTCCACGATCCAGCATTTTGAGTCAAACAAGGGGCACTTTCAACCTTTTAAAGAAACACTCACTCTCCTAACCTCTTTAGCGAACTGCAGCAGGCCAGGTGAAGGATTGGAAAGCCACAGGTTTTCCTGACAGGTATGTGGGGTTCATTAATGATTACATGAATAAGTCACGAACCCATGTAAAGCAAAGAATTACAAAATAAGCAAATTCTCTGGTGCTGCTGATCTGTAAAAAGTAGAACGTCCTTGTCCTGAAGACCCTGCTCTCTTCCAGATGCTGTTGTAACCAGGTCCTATCTCATTTTCTGACCACCCACAAGTACATTACATTATGGATTTCTGCCCTTATTTTAACTAGCGATAGTTGCACATTTTCGTGTGAAGACTTGTTTTTAAAATGTCTTATTGTCATATTTTCCCCAGGCCATTCAGCCCATCAAGTCTGTGCTGGGCTAAATCCTATCAGCCTAATCCCCCTGCACCCCACCCATTTAGTTTCCTATGAAATGAATTTACAGTGTCACTGTTCCTGGTGGGTTTAATTCATAGCTTACTTGAACACGCATAATCTACCAGACCCACCCAAGAAGACATCTAAATTTTCCAACCCCTCCATTGCCCATTTTTGTAGTCTCCTTCAGCCTGACAACCCCTAGAGTAGGGTTCCCAACCTTTTTTATGCCATTAACCAAGAGGTCCCTGGATCCCTGCCCTAGAGAGGTCTATCCTCCCTACTTCTCTCTTGTTCCCTGGATGAAGTCATTCTGCTGTTGGCATCTTCAGTTACCCATCCCCTAAACTCTGCAGTTACCTCTCTAAACCCTTCTCCTTAAAACCTTCTCCTTCGACTTCCATTGTACATCTGTCCCAATATCTCCAAGTGTGGCTTACATTCACTTCTGTTTGACAATCACAAAAAGAACCTTTTGCTGTGTTAAAGGTGCTAAGTAAATACAAGTTGTCATGACAATCACCACTCAAGTGGGATTAGTGTTGTGACAGAATTGACTGATCCCCTATCTGAAGATGGAATAAGCTGTTATGTTCAAGGCCTGCTGTGCCAGTTACAGGGCAGATTTTCAATCATTGGTAGAGCCAACAGGAGGCCTGGTCAGTGTTGAGGGCCACCTCTTGCTAGTGGAAGGGTGAGGGGCCTGGTATAGTGGCTGAACAACTCAAAGTTGCCCTTAACTCCCATCCAGCCTATTGACTTTCTTGGGCAGTGTCCTTTGCCAGGAAGGGACCAAGCACACAAACAATTTTCACAATGAAGTCGTTAAGGAATTATTTGCTCTGGCCCTCTGGACTCTCATTTGCAACTGAGCAGAGTGTACAATTAGTTTTCTAGACTCCTGCCCCAGTCATCCCACACATTGAGGAACATCTCATTTGGTGGAGATTTGATAATGTTTAAAGCTGACAGAAAAGTCCCTTGGGGGGAAATCTACTGCCTAATCTTGTCAAAGAGGAATTTCCCTCAAGCATTCATTTGGTATTTTCTGTCTTTTTTTTAATCATCTGAGTAAAGTGGCTTGTGTGAAATGGGTGACTGAAGTCTCTTTACTCAGGAGCACTCTGAGGACATGCAGCACCATGCGGAGACTGACCTCTTGGACCTAGTCTGTAGGACCTACACAGTGAGTAAAAGTCAAATTTCATCCAGAATTTAGGACTGAATAAAACAATTAAATAATTATTAGTTATGAACCAGTCTACAAACACACAATCCAGTGAACATCTGCAGAGAAAATCCCACAAACATGGTGGGTGTGGTTTTCCAGCAGTTAGGGTCAGCTAAGTTTGGGCCCCATGTCTAAGGAAAGATGAACTGGTCCTGGAGAGGATCCAGAGGAGCTTCGCAAGAATGATCACAGGAATGAAGGGCAATGTATGAGATGTATCTGACGTCTCCCTGCCTGTCACATGTCTTTGATGGATAAGGGGTGAACTCATTGAAACCTACCAGATTCTAAAAGGCCTGGGTAGAGCATACGCAGAGAGCATGTTCCCTCTCTGACAGTGGTGTCTGAAAAGAGGATGCTGTCCAAGTTGCATACCATCTTGGACAATGTCTCCCATCCACTACATAATGTACTGGTTGGGCACAGGAGTACATTCAGCCAGAGACTCATCCTACTGAGGTGCAACACTGAGCGTCATAGGAAGTCATTCCTGCCTGTGGCCAGCAAACTTTATAACCCCTCCCTTGGAGGGTCAGACACCCTGAGCCAATAGGCTGGTCCTGGACTTATTTCCTGGCATTTACATATTACTATTTAATTATTTATGGTTTTATATTGCTTTATTTATACTCTATTCTTGGTTGGTGCAACTGTAATGAAAACCAATTTCCCTCGGGATCAATAAAGTATGTCTATGACTATGACTATAGTAGGAGAGGCAAGGATCTGAAGGATAAAAGGACATGCTTTTAAACTGAGAGAAGAAGGGATCTCTTCAGCCAGAGGGTGGTGAATCTGTGGAACTTGTTGCCAAAGGGGGCTGCGGAGGCCAAGTCATTGGGTGCATTTAAGGCAGAGATTGATAGGTTTTGATTGGTAAGGCAGTTTGGGGTAATGAGGAGAAAGTGAGAGAATGACTTTCAGCCATGATTGAATGATGGAGAAAACTTGATGGGACAAATGCCCTAATTCAGTTGTTTTATCTTATGGTCTTATGGAATTGCTTGGCAAATCAGACATTAGATGTCGAGGGAGAAAACATCTGATGATCTTTCAAAACAGATCTATGATCTTTTAAACCACTTCTTTATTTTGTACTTCAATTTTTCATTATTTATAGCTTTTTAAATTACAGGTTGTATTCCCCTGGCTCAAACGTAGACAATTAGGGACTAAAATTGCTATTCTTCAGTTGTACATAAAGTGGATTACATTTCATATAAAACACATTGGTAGGTAGAATCAAGAACAAAATGACAATTACTTTAAATACTCAGATGGTTTAAGACTTGGGAATAAAACTATAACTGGACATGATCTACTTCACTGGGAAAAGTTCCTCTGGAATGAGGTTTCCTTCTCTGCAATGGACTCAACAACTTTCTCATCACGACCTGATGCCCAAAAGAACCACAAACCTGCTTGTCTAGGTAGACCCATTGTTTCTGCTTGTTCCTGCCCCACTGAACTTATATCTGCATACCTCGACTCAGTTTTATTCCCCCGGTTCAGTCCTTCCCTACCTACATCCATTCACTTCACACACTCTTGATCTTTTCAATGATTTTAAGTTCCCTGGCTCCCGATCATCTTATCTTCACTATGGATATCCAGTCCCTATATACCTCCATCCACCACCAAGAAGGCCTCAAAGCTCTCCATTTCTTTCTGGACACCAGACCCAACCAGTTCTTCTCCATCACCACTCTCCTCCGTCTGGCGGAACTTGTCCTCACCCTTAATAATTTCTCCTTTGACTCGTCCCACTTCCTTCAAACAAAAGGTGTAGCCAGGGGCACTCACACGGGTTCCAGTTATACCTGCCTGTTTGTCGGCTATGTGGAACAGTCTATGTTCCAAGCCTACACTGGTATCACTCCCTACTTTCCTACGCTGCATCGACGACTGCATTGGTGCTGCTTCCTGTACCCATGCAGAGCTCGTCAACTTCATCAACTTTGCCTCCATCTTCCACCCTGCCTTCAAATTTACACCTTTCTCCCCTTTCTTGATCTCAATGTCTGTGGAGACAACTTATCTACTGATGTCTATTAGAAACCCACTAATTTTCACAGCTACCCGAACTAAACCTCTTCCCATCCTGTAGATGCCAACCCCTTTCTCTCAATTCCTCTGTCTCCATCACATCTGGTCTCAGGATGAGGCTTTTCATTCCAGAACTAAAGAGATGTCCTTCATTTCAAAGAAGGGGCCCTCCTCCCCACTTTCTGCTTTCCACAGGGATCACTCCCCCTGCAATTCCCTTGTCCATTTGTCCTTCCAACTGATCTCCCTCCTGGCACTCATCCTTGTAAGCGGAACAATTGCTACACCTGCCCCTACACCTCCTCCCTCACCACCATTCAGGGCTCCAAACAGTCATTCCAGGTGAGGCAACACTTCACCTGTGAGTCTGTTGGGGTCATCTGCTGTATCCGCTGCTCCCAGCGTGGCTTCCTGTATATCGGTGAGACCCAACACAGATTGGGAGACCACTTTGCTGAGCACTTACACTCCATCCGCCAGAAAAAGTAGAATCTCCCAGTGGCCACCCATTCTAATTCCACTTCCCAATCCATTCTGACATGTCAGTCCACAGCCTCCTCTACTATTGCGATGAGCCCACACTCAGGTTTAAGGAGCCACACCTTATACTCCGTCTGGGTAGTGTCCAACCTGATGGCATGAACATTAACTACTGAAACTTCCGGTAACACCCCTGCCCCCTCTCCTTCACCATTCTCATTTCCCTCTCTCACCTTATCTCCTTACCTGCCCATCACCTCCCTCTGGTGCTCCTCACCCTTTTCTTTCTTACATGGCCTTCTGTCCTCTCCTATCAGATTCCCCCTTCTCCTGCCCTGTATCCCTTTCAGCAATCATCCTCCCAGCTCTTTTCTTCCCCCGCCCCGTTTTTCCTATTATTTTGTGGATCTTCCTCTCCTCCCCCAAATTCCTTGCTCTGACTCCTCATCTTTTTTCCCCAGTCCTGGTCGACTGTACTCTTTCCAATAGATGCTGCCTGGCCTGCTGAGTTCCTCCAACATTTTGTGTGTGCTGCTTGGGTTTTCAGCATCTACAGATTTTCTGTTGCATGTGATTGCCCAAAAGCAATGCTACTGTCTCTCCTGAGGAACCAAAGCTCTAACAAGCGACAAGTGTCTTACCTTTTGTTTTGCTACGACTGTTGAATTTTCTTTATGGTGATAAAGATATGTCCATAAGACATCAGTGTAGAATTAGGCCATCCAGTCTTCTCTGTCATTCCATTGTTCGATCCTGGATCCCTTTCAACCTCATACACCTGCCTTCTCTCCATATCCTTTGATGCCCTGACCGATCAGGAAACTATCAACTTCCACCTTAAATATACCTATGGACTTGGCCTCCACCGCAGTCTGTGGCAGAGCATTCCACAGATTTACTACGCTCCGGCTAAAAAAATTTCTCCTTACCTCTGTTCTAAGAGATCACCCCTCAATTTTGAGACTGGGTACCCCCACCATCGAAAACACCCTTTCCACATCCACCCCATCTAGTCCTTTCAATATTCGATAGATATCAATGAGATCCCCATGCTTTCTTCTAAATTCCAGTGAGTACAGGCCCAAAGCTGCCAAACGCTCCTCATTTATTAACCCCTTCATTCTCAAAATCATCCTCCTGAACCTCCTCTGGACTCCCGCCAATGACAACACATCCTTTCTGAGATATGGGGCCCAAAACATCAAAAGGTCAGTGAAAACATCAAGATTTTGGTTGAGGTTTTATACTTAAACTTTCTTTGAAATAATATTTTCCAGTGCCCTAGATTGCCTATTCAGGTGAGGAATGAGCTCTGAAACCTCCTCTGAATGCACTGGGATTTCCTTTGACCAAGAAACATGATTGATTGGAATAATGCTGTGAAAGACAGCACACAGACTTCTAAATTGTGTTTTGGTGAGTTCTGTTAATTGCTTTGCTCTCATGTTCTGTGTTCAACAGGGTCCCCCACCGATGGTTTGTGATCAAAGTGTCAACACCAAACACTCAAAGCTCGAAACATAGCTGTCCTGCCAAGTGGGAAGCTTTAATTAATAAACTTCGCTCTATCTTCCACCATTTTGTTACTCTTTTCAGATGTTATACTATGTTCTGTGTATCTGATTTTGAAGATGGAAACTATTAAATCAGAAGGAATCTTTATGATTCAGATTGTCCGATTTTTGTTTTTTTTCTAATATCTTCTTTATTCTGTAACCAAATTAAATAGGATTTTACAAGTGTTTTCCTATAGCCAGTTATTTTTTGCACATACGGGATAAAGAATAAAACGATTTCTGAGGTTGGAATTTGTGACAGCAGAGACTTGATTGGACTTTCCCAGTCCCTCGGCCATGATCCCATAACCACTGAGAGGGAGATGATGCATTGTAAAGGAACAGACCTGGACCTCAACCTGGACGTTGCCCAGTTGGCTGCTGTGAACCACTCTGCCTTATTCCCCATTACCATTGATGTGATGCGATGGAAGTTGGGCAGCAGACTGGCAGCATCACCACCGGGAACCAGTTTTACCCTGAAATTTCCTGCCAGATTGCAATGTCATCTGGCCATCCCCCCAGACACCATCTGCCAAAATGCCTATGAACAAGCCTCAACTCTTCAAAGCGCAAAAGTAAAATTTATTATGATAGATACACGTCACCACCACATACAATCCTGAGATTCTTTTTGCTGCCGGCTTACTCAGCAAATCTTTCGAATAGTAACTACGAACGGGATTAATGAAAGGGCAAGTAGAACACAGAAGACAACAAACTATGCAAATACAAATAAATAGCAATAAATAACGAGAGCCTGGAATAACAAGATAAAGACTCCTTAAAGTGAGATCGTTGGTCGTGAGATCTCAGTAGATGAGTGTAATTATCCTCTTTCATTCAAGAGCCTGATGGTTGAGGGGTAGTAACTGTTCTTGAACATGACGGCAGCAGCGAGAAGATTCAAGATTCAAAGATTCAAAAAACTTTGTTGTCATTCTAACTGTACATCAGCTCTGCAGGGCAGAATGAGACAGTGTTTCCCAGGAGCAGTGCAATCATAACATAACAAATGCAACACTAAATAATAAACATAACAATAAATAGTAAAACACAACAGCCACATGTCAGTTAAAATCAGTTATAAGTGTCCAGTGCAAGTTAAAACTGTCCAAGGCAGAGTCAGGTGGAGCAGCTATTTAGCAGTCTGACTGCCTGTGGGAGGAAGCTGTTTAGTAGCCTTGTGGTTTTAGTTTTGATGCTCCTGTAACGTTTGCCTGATGGCAGAAGAACAAACAGTTCATGGAGAGGGTGTGAGGGGACTTTAATGATGTACCGTGTCTTCTGGAGGCATCGACTCTGAAAGAGGTCTTGGACAGAAGGTAGGGAGACCCCAATAACCTTCTCTGCTCCCCTAACCACCCTCTGCAAGGCTTTTTTGTCGACAGCACTGCAGCTGGAGTACCAGGTTGTGATGCAAAAGGTCAGCACACTCTCAACCACGCCTCTGTAGAACGTAGTTAAGATGTTAGTGGGGAGTGATGCTTGTTTAAGCTTCCTCCGAAAGTGCAATCTCTGCTGGGGCCATTTCACAATCACAGTGGTGTTCCTGGACCAGGTGAGATTGTCTGAGATCTGCATCCCAAGGAACGATGTTTTCCACTCTCTCCACTGTGGAGTCGCTGATGCTGAGGGGTGTGCGCTCAGGCTGAGACCGTCTGAAATCGACGATCATCTCCTTGGTTTTGGTGACATTAAGCATCAAGTTGTTTTCACTGCACCAGCTCTCTAGGTGTTTGACCTCCTCCCTGTACATTGTTTCATCATTTTTGCTGATGAGCCCCACCACTGTGGTATCATCAGCAAATTTAATGATCAGGTTCTCCTTAAATCTGGCTGCACAGTCATGTGTTAGCAGTGTAAACAGCAATGGACTAAGCACACAGCCTTGTGGGGATCCAGTGCTCAGTGTGATGGAGTCAGAGATGTTCCTGCCAACACAGACTGACTGTGGTCTCTCTGTCAAGAAATCCAGAATCCAGCAACACATGGCAGTGTTAAGGCCAAGCAGCGACAGCTTCTCCACTAGTCTCTGCGGGATGATGGTATTGAACGCTGAACTGAAATCAATGTACAGGATTCTGGCATTGAGCATGACCGGGTGGTGAGGATCTCTGATGATGGAAGCTGCTTTCCTCTGACAGCGTTTCACGTAGATGTGCTCAGTGGCTGGGAGGGCTTTACCCGTGATGTACTGGGCCGAATCCACTACACTTTATAAAGTTTTCCATTCAAAGTCGCCGGTGTTCCCATACCAGGCCGTGACGCAGCTGGTTCTCCAACCCCAGTAAACTCAGCCAGGACAGAACACTGGTGTGGGGCACAATCTTCCCACCAGTTGTTTTATTTTAGCCAAGGTAACGAGTACAAGTGATGTTAAGTTCCTTCTCTGCAGAGCTTCAATGGAATCGCAGTTATAGGAATAACCTGTAAAGCATCTCAGGAACAACATGCCTGCCTATCTGTTTCTTTGCGGTATTTTGCAGAGGCATCATTGAGTGGTACCTCTCTGGGGGCATTGTGATTTCTGCTGTATACATGGGTCATAGGGTTGTACAATGCAGAAACAGGCCCTTCTATGCCAACTGTTGCAACCATCTATACTAATCCCATTTACCCATGCGTATTAGAGGGGTTGTGACTGTCACGTGACAGCACTGCCCACTACCTGGTCGAAAGACATACCACCTGCCAATCAAGGTTTGACTCCTCCTCGCCCATCAATGCACATCTAACCATTGGCCCCTTTAATTAGCCTTGTACTTGACCTCGGGCAATAGGCCTTTGTAATCAGGTTAACCCTGTTGGCACCAAGCCATTGGCTTCCCTGTGAATCTCCTGGGCTGGACTCACCGGCCCTGCTCACTATAAAGGAAGCCACATGTGCTTGACCCTCTCTCTTTTTTGCTACCTTCGAGGGACCACCCTGCCATTGGTGAGTTGTGCATTGAATAGGGTTAGGGGTGTGGGTATGGTCCCTAATATCATAAGAGAGGTGCCCGCACAGAGTCAAGGGTGTCAGGTATCGTATTGACTTTTCTCTTGGTTGTATGTGTGTGTGTGTGTGTGTGTGTGTGTGTGTGTGTGTGTGTGTGCGCGCGCGCGCGTGTACTTTGTTTCCACGCGATTTTATTAATTGTCCGTGTGTTTTATTGCTGATCCGACGACTGTAAATTGTGTGCGTTTGCCTTCTGTAAATAAAATCCTTTACTAGCAAGACTGTGTCCAGAGTCCTCACCTTTGAGACCTACCGAATCTGTTTCCTCACTTACAACACCATGTGAAGTCCATTGCCTTCAATGCCTTGGCACAGTGCTTGACTGGTTGCTTCTTAAATGTTGCGAAGGCACCTGCTGTCACCAGCACATTTCAGATTCCAACCACATTTTGTGAAAAGAGTCTTCTCCTCTTAAATCTATATCCTCTTGCCTTAGTCATAGGTAAAATATATTCTTACTATCTAACTCCCATATACTGCGTACACCTCATTCAGGTTACCATCAGTCTCCTCTGCTCCAGGAATAGCAAACCCAGCCTATCCACTCTCTCCGTATAAGTGGAAGGCTTGGGTTAACTTAGCAGAGGTTCCCATACTGGGGTCCACGTACCCATGGCATAATAAAGATTGGGAACCCTTGACTTAGAGGAAGGGAGGGATCACTGCTGCCTGGTAGGTCACAAGATTTTTTTTGGCCAGGGCTTGAGGGCTTGATTTTCAGACGCCCTTTTCTTCAAACTGTCAAAGGTTTGCTGACTATACACGTCTTCAGTTGGAGCTAGTCACTGAGATACAAGAAGTAGCCCATGGAGAAACACCCTGTTTCATCCAACAGGCAAACACAGGCTGACATAATAAGTCCC
Source organism: Mobula birostris (assembly GCF_030028105.1). Classification (NCBI taxonomy): domain Eukaryota; kingdom Metazoa; phylum Chordata; class Chondrichthyes; order Myliobatiformes; family Myliobatidae; genus Mobula; species Mobula birostris. Next base: position 24,557,781 of record NC_092395.1, on the reverse strand, counting down.
TGTATGTGTGAGTAAGAGAGTACGAAGATGTTTGCATTACCTGCATGCACTATTACACTAAGCCATTATACCTGGCTTTCATTAACCTTACTTCCATCAATCTAGAAGGAGCATGAAATATTCTGCATTTAGCAGAGGCTTGACACAGTAGTGTCAGAAAAACATCATCTTATATGGGAAGTGATGCTTTCTAAAGATAAAGAATTGTTGATACAAGGAAACTCTCGAGATAATGTGAACATCACAAGATACGGCAACAACTTGGATTGTGTCAGCATTATAGGTGGTTGCTCCAACTATTTTCCACCCTGCAGGAGGTGTACAAGTGGAGGCAGGTTCCAAATTATGTATTTACATGAAAGGTTAATTCCTCCTCACAGGTTCTGCCTTCTGCAATTGCAATCTGCCTCCACCCTGTTCTCTACACCTCATGACACATCTCTTTCTATTTATGTCCTGTGGTGAATAAAACCACTCACAATAAGGAATTTTTTTTCTGACATTGCAACCCAAACAGGAGGTTGTTTTAGGTTCCCTTTTCTGCACAGATCAGCAAACATTTCAGAATGACATCAGAAACAGCAGTCGAACAAAGTGAATCTTCTAAGTATAGTCTGTCTCACAAATCTACAATTTACATTGTTTTGGTATAACTTTGGAAATTACTGATGTATTGGAATGTTTTCCCTCCTCTTAAGTCAGGGGACCCCTACCATTACCCAAGGGGTGCATGGACCCCAGTTTGAGAACATCTGCTAAGCTAACCCAAGCCTTCCACTTACAAGGAGAGAGTGAAACTCAGCACTTATAGACTCTGAAATGAAACAGAGAATGCTGAATAACAAATACAAAATGCTGGAGGGACTCAGCATCCATGGGAAGGAATGAAACATTTGACATTTTTTGGACTAGGCCCTTCATCAGGACTGGAAAGGAGTGTCTCAGAAACTGCTGATCTCCTGGGATTTTCACCCACAGCAGTCTCTAGAGTTTACAGAGAATGGTGCGGAAAAAAAAAACAATGAGCGGCAGTTCTGCGGGCAAAATGACTTGGTAATGAGGTCGGGGAGAGCAACCAGACTGGTTTAAGTTGACAGAAGGGTGACAAGGGGGGAGGGAGGGGTAGGAGGAGGGGTGGGTGGGTGGGGGAGGGAGGGGTAGGAGGAGGGGTGGGTGGGGAGGGAGGGGTAGGAGGGGTGGGTGGGTGGGGGAGGGAGGGGTAGGAGGGGTGGGTGGGTGGGGGAGGGAGGGGTAGGAGGGGGGGAGGGAGGGGTAGGAGGAGGTGTGGGGGGGGAGGGGTAGGAGGAGGGGTGGGGGGGAGGGGTAGGAGGAGGGGTGGGTAGGAGGAGGGGTGGGGGAGGGAGGGGTAGGAGGAGGGGAGGGGTAGGAGGAGGGGTGAGGAGGAGGGGTGGGGGGGAGGGAGGGGTAGGAGGAGGGGTGGGTGGGAGGGAGGGAGGGGTAGGAGGAGGGGTGGGGGAGGGAGGGGTAGGAGGAGGGGTGGGGGGAGGGAGGGGTAGGAGGAGGGGTGGGGGGAGGGAGGGGTAGGCGGAGGGGTGGGTGGGAAGAGGGAGGGGTAGGAGGAGGGGTGGGGGGAGGGAGGGGTAGGAGGAGAGGTGGGGGGAGGGAGGGGTAGGAGGAGGGGTGGGTGGGGGGAGGGAGGGAGGGGTAGGAGGAGGGGTGGGGGAGGGAGGGGTAGGCGGAGGGGTGGGTGGGGGGGAGGGAGGGGTAGGAGGAGGGGTGGGGGGAGGGAGGGGTAGGAGGAGAGGTGGGGGGAGGGAGGGGTAGGAGGAGGGGTGGGTGGGGGGAGGGAGGGAGGGGTAGGAGGAGGGGTGGGGGAGGGAGGGGTAGGCGGAGGGGTGGGTGGGGGGGAGGGAGGTGTAGGAGGAGGGGTGGGGGAGGGAGGGGTAGGAGGAGGGGTGGGTGGGGGGAGGGAGGGAGGGGTAGGAGGAGGGGTGGGGGAGGAGGGGGGAGGGAGGGGTAGGAGGGGTGGGGGGAGGGAGGGGTAGGAGGAGGGGTGGGTGGGGGGAGGGAGGGGTAGGAGGAGGGGTGGGGGGGAGGGGTAGGAGGAGGGGTGGGTAGGAGGAGGGGTGGGGGAGGGAGGGGTAGGAGGAGGGGAGGGGTAGGAGGAGGGGTGAGGAGGAGGGGTGGGGGGGAGGGAGGGGTAGGAGGAGGGGTGGGTGGGAGGGAGGGAGGGGTAGGAGGAGGGGTGGGGGAGGGAGGGGTAGGAGGAGGGGTGGGGGGAGGGAGGGGTAGGAGGAGGGGTGGGGGGAGGGAGGGGTAGGCGGAGGGGTGGGTGGGAAGAGGGAGGGAGGGAGGGGTAGGAGGAGGGGTGGGGGGAGGGAGGGGTAGGAGGAGAGGTGGGGGGAGGGAGGGGTAGGAGGAGGGGTGGGTGGGGGGAGGGAGGGAGGGGTAGGAGGAGGGGTGGGGGAGGGAGGGGTAGGCGGAGGGGTGGGTGGGGGGGAGGGAGGGGTAGGAGGAGGGGTGGGGGGAGGGAGGGGTAGGAGGAGAGGTGGGGGGAGGGAGGGGTAGGAGGAGGGGTGGGTGGGGGGAGGGAGGGAGGGGTAGGAGGAGGGGTGGGGGAGGGAGGGGTAGGCGGAGGGGTGGGTGGGGGGGAGGGAGGTGTAGGAGGAGGGGTGGGGGAGGGAGGGGTAGGAGGAGGGGTGGGTGGGGGGAGGGAGGGAGGGGTAGGAGGAGGGGTGGGGGAGGAGGGGGGAGGGAGGGGTAGGAGGGGTGGGGGGAGGGAGGGGTAGGAGGAGGGGTGGGTGGGGGGAGGGAGGGGTAGGAGGAGGGGGGAGGGAGGGGTTGGAGGAGGGGTGGGTGGGGGGGAGGGAGGGGTAGGAGGAGGGGTGGGGGGAGGGAGGGGTAGGAGGAGGGGTGGGGGGAGGGAGGGGTAGGCGGAGGGGTGGGTGGGGGGAGGGAGGGAGGGGTAGGAGGAGGGGTGGGGGGAGGGAGGGGTAGGAGGAGGGGTGGGTGGGGGGAGGGAGGGAGGGGTAGGAGGAGGGGTGGGGGAGGAGGGGGGAGGGAGGGGTAGGAGGGGTGGGGGGAGGGAGGGGTAGGAGGAGGGGTGGGTGGGGGGAGGGAGGGGTAGGAGGAGGGGGGAGGGAGGGGTAGGAGGAGGGGTGGGGGAGGGAGGGGTAGGAGGAGGGGTGGGGGGAGGGAGGGGTAGGAGGAGGGGTGGGGGGAGGGAGGGGTAGGCGGAGGGGTAGGCGGAGGGGTGGGTGGGGGGAGGGAGGGAGGGAGGGGTAGGAGGAGGGGTGGGGGAGGAGGGGGGAGGGAGGGGTAGGAGGGGTGGGGGGAGGGAGGGGTAGGAGGGGTGGGGGGAGGGAGGGGTAGGAGGAGGGGTGGGTGGGGGGGAGGGAGGGGTAGGAGGAGGGGGGAGGGAGGGGTGGGGGGAGGGAGGGGTAGGCGGAGGGGTAGGCGGAGGGGTGGGTGGGGGGAGGGAGGGAGGGAGGGGTAGGAGGAGGGGTGGGGGAGGAGGGGGGAGGGAGGGGTAGGAGGGGTGGGGGGAGGGAGGGGTAGGAGGGGTGGGGGGAGGGAGGGGTAGGAGGAGGGGTGGGTGGGGGGGAGGGAGGGGTAGGAGGAGGGGGGAGGGAGGGGTTGGAGGAGGGGTGGGGACGAGGGAGAGAAGCCTGACCCTTGTGGAAGTGTTAAGGAAACACATACAAAATGCCGGTGGAACTCAACAGGACAACATCTGTGGAGAAGAATAAAGAGTGAGCGTTGCGGGCCCGGACCTTGGGCCCTCATCGGGAGAGTTGGGAGCCGGGGAACTGGTGGAAGGAGTTAGTCTGGCGGAGATTAAGCCGGCGAGGAGCGGGAGGCGGGCCGATCGGAAACTCCGCCCCGGACTCAGCGATAGCGAGAGGCGAGAGGCGAGAAGGCGAAGCGGAGCCGGGGACGGCTCGAAGACACGGAACCGGGAAGCGCTCGGCGGCGGTCGGACTCCCCGGGCCGGGATGAAGGGCAAGCTGTTCGTGGCGCTCACCTTCTCCTGTGTGCTCAGCGGGCTGCTGCTCTACAACCGCGCCGGCGGCGGCCTGGGCCAGTGGAAGCAGTCGGCGACAACAGAGCGGGTCGTAGGTGGGTCAGTAAAGTGGGGAGGGCGCTGGGAGCGGCAACGAGCGCGGTCGGGGGGAATGGGGACCCTGGTTGTTGGGAGAGAGGGGAAAGGAGAACTGGAGCCGGAGGCAGGGGAATGGGCAAAGTGCGGAGGGGAGAAGTGAACAGGAAAGGGCCGAGGAGCAAGAACAAGAAAATGAGTAAGAGAGCAAGAAATAGGGGCGTGACAAGAGTCAAAAAGGGGAATAAAATAAGGGCAGCACAGTAAGCGAGAGAAACCACAAGAGGGATGTGGGAGGGAAGGAGGGAGAGAGGGAGGGAGGGAGGATGGATGGAAGGAAGGAAGGAAGGAAGTAGAGTCAGGATGGGACATAGTGTTGGGTCACATACCCCGATGACCCCTCCGCTGTTTTCTTCCCCAAAGAAAACGGCAGAATTCGGATTATTTCATGAACAGATTTGGTTAAAGGAATAGCATGCCTGTAGAAACTGAGGATCATTTTAATATATATTTTTCATCGGCTTTTTGAAAAACAAACTGGAAAATGATTTGCCAAACAATGCAGTTTAATCATTGCATCTTGATCTTTCATCTTGACCTCCCGAATCGGATTGCTGGCAGGTGCACGGTCAAGTCTTAAATGTAATTCTAAACTTTAATGCTTTGTGGATTGAAGGTGGCACCATCTGCACTCTCAAGTCTGAGAGTTGATATGGAAAGCATTCTTTTTGTAGTGAGTCATTCTTTCTCCTCCCAATTACTATAATATTGGTCTATATACATGCTTGTATGTCTATCTGTTTGACTGGGTCTCCGTGGCTTACATCTGGAGTCAAAATGGGGGCCAGAAGGATCACCATAGAACTGTGCACTCAAGAAGTGTGAGGTGCCTTGAGAAGAAAAGAGCATAATAATTAATGGTTGCAGACCAAAATGGGAGGGTGAAAATTTGGAAGAGGTCTTGGAATTGAATTGGGAGATGGGATTCAGGGTGGGTCCACTATTTGGCAAAGCTGTACTCCTAGGAATCTTGTATGAAGGTCTTAATAGTTCTTTTCCTGAGCCATCAGAAATTGAACGACAATGCATGTGTGATTTTTTTTAACTTGTATATTCACTTCTGATGTAGAACTTATTAGCCACTGGGTTGGTAAAACATGATTAGTAAGGCCCTTCAGAAGGGAAGTGGGTAAGTACTTGTCAGAGAATTTATGGAGGGACACCAAGGGAATGGGACTGAATAAATAGTTGCACTAGGAGCTAATATATAGACTGTGTCGGAATGGTGTCCTTTATTGTGCTTCCTCATGCCATAGGATATTGAGAAACAAGAATAGTGGGGAGGGTTACGGAGGGGTTGGCAGGAACTCAGGTTGCAATCACATGCATAATCACAACTGACATGGCTCCAGTGTTAAGCGCTCAAGTGGTTTACTCCTGTAACTATTTCTATATTTGTATACGGTACACTGTTGGTGAGAATCAAGAAAGAACTGTGGATGCCGGAAATCTGAAACAATCGGGATGCTGGGAGCACCCAGTTGGTCAGGCAGCGTCTGTGGAAGGAGAACAGAGTCGAAATTTGAGGTCTGAGACCCTTCGTCAACTTTGGGAAGGAGAAATGTGAAGTCCTTTTCTCTTTCTGGGCAGGCTGCCTGGGCTGCTGACTGTTACAGCATTTTTGTTTTTGGTTTCTTTTTGGTGAATTTGAACCTTTTTACATCATTATCAAGCTCCTTTATTAAAAAGCTTGCATTTGTATGCAGCTGCCTTTACTATTTATAGATCGCAATCATCCCTGTGGAGGGCGCCTATGCAAACCTTGTAATTGCATTCTGTTCTCCACCTCTTCCAGTTCACAGACAGCAGAGCTCAGACTGGGGGAAATGTCAATTCTGACATTGACTCTTCAAAGGAACTCTCAAAGCAAGAGCTGGAAAGTATGTGTTTAAAATGACACATTTATTCCCTGTACATGAGCAAGATAACAGGCATTTTTCCCAGTTTGCACTGACAGCTATCTTCTGGTTTTGAGGGTGGTATGGTCCACGACCAGAGTCTTGGCCATAGATTCCAATGTGCTGCACAGTTGAGGGGCTTTTTAGGAACCTTGTCTTTGTGTTGATTGGAGTTTGAAGGGTCTGGGTCTGTAGTTGCTGGAGTTTAGAAGAAATCTGATTGAAATCCATCAAATATTGAAAATATAGAGTGGATGTGGAGAGGATGTTTCCTATACTGGGGAGTCTAGGACCAGAGAGCACAGCCTCGGAATAGAAAGATATCCTTTTAGAACATGGGTATGAGGTGGAATTCCTTTGGCTATCGGGTGGTGAATCTGTGGAACTCGTTGCCACAGTCATTGTGTGTATATTTAAAGCAGAGGTTTATGATTGCCAAGAGTGTCAAAGGTTACAGGGAGAAGGCAGGAGAATGGGATACTAAATCAGCCACATTGGAATGGTGGAGCAGATTCGTTGGGCTGAATGGGCCCGATTCTGATCTTGTGTCTTGTGGAGTAAATTATCCTGGTGTTCTGGTAAATACTTAATGCTTCACCAACATTAAAGAATGGGAGAGTACAACGCAAATCTATGCTGATTCACCGAGCAATCTTATTGCCAAACTAGTTTTTCCTGGTACTTGTACTCCGCATGTCCCATCAGCTCTGCAACAGGGTTAATGTGGGGCAGAGCAGCAGGTGCTCTTTACATGGCTTTTGACAAGGTTCCATATAGTAGACCAGTCTGCAGAGCGAGGTTAGATGAGATCCAGTGTAAGGTAACCAATGGAAACCAAAATTAGCTTGACAGAAGGAGCTGGAAGGTGGTAATGGAAGAATGAGTTTTTAGATTGAAGGCCTATGACCAATGCTGTGCTGCAGGGATTGTGCAGGGGCCCTTGTTCTTTATTAATGATTTGGATGAAAATATCGGTGGCATGATGTAGACGATGTAGAAGCTTGCCTAAGGGTACAAGATATCTAGACTGACTTGGAAAGATGGTCATGAATAGTAGATGACATTTAACTTGGACGAGTGTGAAGTGATGTATTTTGGGAAGTTAAGTAACAGATCAGGAAGCAAGACAAATGAAGGCACATGACTGAGCCCTTGGGAGTATTATAGAACAGAGACACCTCAGGGTAGAAGTCCCCTGGATATGGTAATACATGTGTACAAGATAGAGAAGAAGATGTATGGCAGGCTTGTCATAATTATCAGATAGAACGTCGCGTACAGGCGTGTCAGTTTACAAGGCGTAACAGGAATGCACCTGAATATTGTGTGGAGACCGGGTCGATGTATTATAGGAAGGATGCAGTTAAACTAGACAGGGTGCAGAAAAGATTCACAGTGTTGTTGCTGGAAGTGGAGTGGAGTCGTGAGGAGAGATGGGATAGCTGGGACTGTTTACCCTGGAGTTCAGGGGGCTGACCGTGAGGCGCATAGATTAGGTAAGATTGATGGTCACAGTCATTTTCCAAAGGTAGTGGAGTCCAAAGCTGATGCTGGAGAGGTAGTAATGAGGGACAATGAAAGGGCAGATGAACTGAATAAATATTTTGCATCAGTGTTCACTGTGGAAGACACTAGCGGTATGGTGGCAGATCCAGGTGTCAGGCAACGTGAAGTGTGTGATATTACCATGACTAGAGAGAAGGTTCTTGGAGAACTGAAAGGTCCGAAGGTGGATAAATCACCTGGACCAGGTGATGTTCACCCCAGGGTTCTGAAAGAGGTGGCTGAAGAGATCATGGAGGCATTAGTAATGGTCTTTCAAGAATCACTGGATTCTGGAATGGTTCCAAAAGACTGGAAAATTGCAAATGTCACTCCACTCTTCAAGAAGGGAGAGAGGCAGAAGGAAGGAAACTAACGGCCAGTTAGCCTGACCTCAGTGGTTGGGAAGATGTTCGAGTCGCTTTCTGAGGATGAGGACTCTGAGTACTTGGAGGCACATGATAAAATAGGTTGTGGTCAGTTTAGTTTCCTTAAGAGGAAACCTCGCCTGACAAATCTGTTGGAATTCTTTGAAGAAATAACAAGCAGAATAGACAAAGGAGAATCGGTTGATGTTGTGTACTTGGATTTTCAGAAGGCCTTTGACAAGGTGACACACGTGAGGCTACTTAACAAGCTTTGAGCCCGTGGTATTACAGGAAAGATTCCAGCGTGGATAAATCAGTGTCTGACTGGCAGGAGGCAAACAGTGGGAATGAAGGGAGCCTTTCCCTTTAAAGGGAATAAAGGGAGTGATGTTCCACAGGGGTTTGTGATGGGACCGATTCTTTTTGTTATATGTCAATGATTTGGGTGATGGAATCGATGGTTTTTTTTGCAAAGTTTGCAGCCAATATGGAAATAAGTGGAGGGGCAGGTAATTCTGAGGAAGTAGAAAGGCTACAGAAGGGTTTAGATTAGGAGAATGGGCAACGAAATGGCAGATGAAATATAGTGTTGGGAAGTGTATGGTCATGTACTTTATTAGAAGAAATGAAAGGGTTGACAATTTTCTAACTGAAGAGAAAAAACAAAAAACTGAGGCACAAAGTGACTTGGGAGTCCTTGTGCTGGATTCCCGAGAAGTTAATTCGTAGTCTAAGACGATGGTAAGGAAGGCAAATGCAATGTTAGCATTCATTTCAAGAGGACTAGAATATTAAAGCAAGGATGTAATGTTGAGACTTTATAAAGGATTGGTGAGGCCTCACTTGGAGCAGTTTTAGGCCCCTTATCTTAAAATGGATGTGCTGAAACTGAAGAAGTTTCAAAAGAAATTCATGAAAATGATTCCAGGATTGAATGGCCTGTCATATGAAGAGTGCTTGATGGCTCTGGGCCTGTATTCACTATCATTCAGAAGAATGAAGGGTGACCTCATTGAAACCTATCAAATGGTGAAAGGTCTCGATAGAGTGGATGTGGAGACGATGTTTCCTATGGTGGGAGAGTCTAAGACCAGAAGACACAGGCTCAGAATAGAGAGGCATCCTTTTAGAAGGGAGATGAGGAGGAACTTCCTTTGCTAGAGAGTGGTGAATCTGTGTAATATTTTGCCAAGGGCAGCTGTGGAGGCTGTCATTGTGTATATTTAAGGCAGAGGTGGATAGATTCTTGTCAAGTCAGGGAATGAAGGAATACAGGAAGAATGCAGGAAATTGGGGCTGCGAGGGAAATGGATCAACCATGATGAAAATGATGGAGCAGACTTGATGAGCCAAATGGCCTAATTCTGCTTCTATATCTTATGGTCTAAACAAAACGGCGTTTCTGTGGGACCAAGACAAACACTGTACATTTATAGATGGAGAGATAGACACTTTATTGATCCCAAAGGAAATTACATTGTCACAGTAGCATTACAAATGCACAGATATACAAATATGAGAAGAGAAGTAAGAAAGAGTTTTAAAAAAAAGTTACCTCAAACAGTCTAACGGGGGTGGGGGCAGGTCGGGTCATCATTTGCCCAGCTATAGATTGATTTATTATAGAGCCTAATGGCAGGGGGTGAGAATGACCTCATACAGTGCTCTTTGGAGCAGTGCAGTTGTCTTAGTCTATTACTAAAAGTGCTCCTCTGTTCAGCCAAGGTGGCACGCAGAAGGTAAGAAACATTGTCCAGAATTGCCAGGATGTTCCATAGGGTCCTTTTTCTACCACAGCCTCCAGGGTGACTCCTATAACAGAGCCAGCCTTTCTAATCAGTTTATTGAGCCTGTTGGAATCACCTGTGTTGATGCCATTGCCTCCGCACACCACTGCATAGAAGATTGTACTGGTGACAACAGCCTGGTAGGACGTGTGAAGGAGAGGCCTGCATACTCCAAAGGACCTCAGTCTCCTTAGGAAGTAGAGGCGACTCTGGCCCTTCTTGTACACAACCTCTGTGTTGGTGCTTCACACAAGTCGGTCATCCAGGTGCACCTTCAGGTACTTGTAGGTCCTCACCACATCCACGTCCTCGCCATCAGTAGTAACAGAGCGATGTAGGCTTAGTCTTCCTAAAGTCCACCACCATGCCCTTTGTCTTACTGATGTTGAGCTGCAGATGATTCAGCTTGCACCATTTGACAGAGTCCTCCACCAGGGCCCTGTATTCATCATCCCGTTCTCCCTTTATATGTCCAACTATTGCTGAGTCATCAGAGATTTCTGCAGATGTCATGACTTAGTGCTGTAACTAAAGTCCAAGGTATGCAGGGTAAACAGGAAGGGAGCCAATACAGTCCCCTGTAGGGCCCTAGTGCTGTTTATAACCATGTCTGACACATAGCTCTGAAACTGTACGAACTGTGATCTGCCAGTCGGGTAGACTTCAGTTTCCCAGGAAACGATGGAAGTGCCAACCTGCATTGAATGGAGCTTCTCCCCCAGCAATGAGGGCTGTATGGTATTGAAGGCGCTTGAAAAATCAAAAACCATGGTCCTCACAGAGGTGCCCTGCTTATCCAAAAGGAAGTAAGCTCTGTTCAGCAGGTAGATGACAGCATCGTTGACTCCAGTGTGCTCCTGGTCGGCAAACTGCAAGGGATCGAGGGCTAGTCTGACCAGGGGTTGGAGGTGAGCCAGGACCAGCTTCTCTAGGGTCTTCATGATGTATGAGGTCAGGGCCACTGGACGGTAGACATTCAAGACTTTCAGTTGGCCCTTCTTGGGTTCTGGGACCGCACAGTCGGGATGCTTTCCAGGCTAAGAGTCAGATTGAAATTGTGCTGGACAACTCCACACGGCTGCTCAGCACACTCCTTCAGGACCCTGCGGCTCACACGCCCAGCACATAAAATAATATTAACCCAGTAACATTGACAGATAATAAAATTCTGTACATGAACAAGTTGACATCCGATATATAGTTGGTAATACTGTTACTGGCACTTTCACAAGTCAAGTGTACTGTGTGGTAGCAGGGTGTTCAGAAGTCTCACATCCCAGAGGAAGAAGTGGTTACCCAGCCAAACAGTTCTTGTTCTGCACTGTGGTATCTTGCTGACGGCAGGAGGCTGAAGAGGTTGTGGGACGGATAGGAGGAGTCTTTGACACTGCCGAGGGCTCTGTGGACACGGCACTTCTGGTTATTGCCCTGGCTGGGGGTGAGAGAGACCCCAGTGGCTCCCTCAGCAGCCCTCACAATCTGTTGCAGGGCCTTGCAATTTCCGTTACCAGACGGTGATGCCGCTCCGCAGCGTTCCAGAGGACAAACCGGGTCGCTGGAGTTGTGAGGCAGAAGCTTGACCACCTGCACCACAGTGCCACTCGAGTTTAACATTGGCTGACATGGAGCTGATGGGTTTTTGGAGGGGGGGGGGCGGTGCAACATAAAACTGGCCGAAGTTTAAAAAGCAGCGCACGGGTGCTTATCAGATCGGGATGACTTGTGGTGTATTTCCCTGGGTTTGTCAGTGGGACTAATTCAGTATTTATTACAAGATGGTGATCTACAGCTCGATATACAGGGCGTTTGCAAGCAACTGGATGCTCAGAATTGTGATTATCAGTGTTTGGGGAAAACGTAAACTGCCAAGTGCTAGAAATCTTTAAAAAACAAAGACTGCAGGAAATGCTAGAGATAACTATCAGGTCAGGCTGCAGCTGGTGCATACATTCACGGAGCATTAAAGGTACTCCACTGAGAATGTTTTTCAGTCTTAGAAAGACTGTAGGACATTCCGGAGGGGATGTTGGACAGCTTGTCGTCATGGCATGTGTACCAATGGCATACAGTAAGAATTAAAATGAGAAAGAAAGGATAAATTACTATAAACTGAATATACTGAGGTTGGAGGTGGGTGAAAATGCGGAACAAAGGGAATCCTCTCAAGGTTAGTCCCAGTACTTGTACCAGCAAGAGGAGGAATAGGAGGCTCTATCAGGTGAATGCGTGATTGGTGAGATGATGTGGGATCAGTTCAGAAGGAGGCAAAACCGATACACCTGGGCTGGGTTGGAACCAATGTCCTCAAAGGGGTGATGTTCTAATGTCATATGTACTGAGGAACAGTGAAAAGCTTTGTTCTGCACGCTGTCCATGCAGATCACTTCATTACAACAGAGTTTTCAGTTAGTACAAGGGAGTGCAGAATGAAGTTGCAGAGGAAGTTCAGTGCAGGCTGACCACAAGGTGCAGGGCCATAACAAAGTAGATTCTGAGGTTAAGAGATCATATTGTATAGGGAACCAATCAATAGTCTTATGACAGCAGCATAGAAACTGTCCTTGAGCCTGGAGGTATGTGCTTTTGTATCTTCTGCCCGATGGGACGGTGGAGAAGAGAGGGATGTTGGGGGTGGGTGGGGTCTTTGATCATGTTGGCTGTTTTACCCAAGGCAATGAGAAGTGTAGAGAAAGGATGTGGAGAGGAGGCTCGTTTCTGTGATGTGCTGAGCTGTGTTCACGGCTCCCTGCACTCCTTGTGGTCACTGGCAGAGCTGTTCAATACCAAGCCATGGTGCATGCAGTAAAGTTGATTTTTATGTTGCATTGATATACTAAACCAACAGTGAGGGTCTTTAAGTAGAGGTACTGGTGAACTTTCTTGACTTTGTCCAGGTGTTTGGACCAGGACTGACTATTGGTGATGTTCACTCCTTGGAATGTGAAGCTCTCAGATGTCCCAATCTCAGCGTTGTTGAGGTAAATGGGAATGTGCAGTCCCTTCCAAGGTCAATGTCCAGATCTTTTGTTTTACCAACACTGATGGAATGTTGTTGTCATGACACCACATTGTTAGGCGACCTGTCTCCTTCCTGTATGCCAACTCATCCTCTGAGATTCAGCCCACTAAGGTGGTGTCATCTGCAAACTTGTAGATTGAGCTAAAGAGTAATCCATCATGATTGTACAGGGAGCATAGTAGTGGGCTGAGGATGCGGCCTTGCGGGCACCCTAGCTTTTAGAAATAAGATCAGGAGAAATTTCTTCTCCCAGATAATACTGTATCACTGGAATTCTCCTCCACAGAATTTAGTGGAGCCCAATCATTCAGTCTATTCAGGAAGGAGGGTGACATTTTTTCTTATTGCTGAATGGGTCAAGGGATCTCAGAAGTTGGGCACAGTGTACTCAAGTTGTTGGTCGGCAAACATTGCACTAAATGGTGCAATAGAGCCAAGTGGCCTACTTGTTTTAAAAGTTTCTCTCTAAAGTGTTTCAAGGTAATTTGCAAAATTAGTTTGGTCTTTTACATATGTATTGTGATTGGAAAATGGTGTATGACAGGACAGTGGGAGCAGATTCAGTATAAACTTTCAAAAGGAATTAGATGTGAGTTTTGAGAGAAACATTTACAGAGTCATAGCAAGAGAGTGAGACGTAGAGTTCTTTCATAGAGCAGAAGGAGAACAAGGGATCAAATGATGACTTTTGCTCCTGTATTTATTCCACAATTCAGTGGTTCCATTTAATATCAGAGAATGTATACAACCTGAAGTTCTTACTCTTCACAGACATCCACAAAACAGGAAAAAAACCAAAGAATGAATGACAGAAAAAAGAACCCCAAAGCCTCCCCTCCCCCTCCCACGCACAAGTAACAGCAAAGCATCAACCCTTCCGCCTCCCCCACTTAGTCCAGCACAAAGCAGCAGACCCCCACCACCCACCATGCAAGTGATAGAAAAGCCCGCAAAGAGGCCATGATCTAAAGCCCATCAAAAACCACTGTTCATCCTAACACTTTAACATCCACAGGCTCGCTCTCTCACTAATGAGGGGGAGAGAGAGGTATCATTCCTGCCATAGTGAGAGGGGAAGCCAACAGCTCACTGTTTCGCTCTTGCAGTCTACAATGTCGCATTAGAGTTCCCCTGAATCGATAATCAGCAACACACTCTTTCTCACCGTCGAAAAAGAGCGAGAGAGAGTGGTCTGACAGCCGCATCTGCTCTCTCGATATTTTGATCTCCTGCAGCACTTCAGTCAGTGACACCTGCGGGGAATTGGGTCTTCCACAGGGTCACAGAGCCGCACCCTGGAGGCACACATCTTCCAGGGCAATTCTGTGGTGCATTTTGCAAAACATGCTATGGAAATGCCACTCCTTGATGTGGATATAGATCCATGAAATTTAGAATATTATCTACCGACCCAGATCTTGGGTGATATCAGAGGTAAGAGAAGTATTCAAATAGTACGTATAATTTAACAAAACATTGCTAAGGCATGTAACCAAGAGTCAAAACGACAGTTATTTTAAATCAAGAGAAAGGGGTGCAGAGCTGGACTTGTTTCAGTGAGGGATCCATCATTGAAGTCCCTCACCATACAGGACGTGCCTCTTCTCATTGCTACCATTAATGAGGAGATACAGGAGCCTGAAGACAAGCACTCTCAACGATTTAGGAAAAAGCTTCTTCCCCTCTGCCGTCAATTGGATCATGAACACAGCCTCACTTTTTGCTCTCTTCTTGCACTACTTTTCTTCAATATATTTCTTATTGTAACTTATAGTATTTCTTTGTGTATTGTGCTGTACTGCTGCCGCAAAACAAATTTCACATGTCAGTGATAAACCTAATTCTGATTTCCAGGGCTTTGCTGGTTGAAGGTGTGGCTGCCATTGTCAGGAAATGCCTTTTTTTTTATTGATTAATTTATGTGGGCATTGCCAACTAAGCCAGCATTTATTGCACTTGAGAAGGTGGTGAAGAGCTACCATATTGAACTGCTGTGGTCCCTGAGGTGTAGGTACACCCACAGTGCTGTTATGGAGGGAATTCCATGATTTTGACCCAGCGAAAATGAAGGAACAGCGATGTGTTTCCAAGTCAGCATGGTGAGTGACTTGGAGGGGGATTTCCAAGTGGTAGTGTTCCCAGGTATCTGCTGTTCTCAACCTTCAGGATGGTAGTACTCATGGGTCTGGAAAGTGCTGCCTTAGGAACTTTGGTGTGTTGTTGCAGTGCATCTTGTGGATAGTACACACTGCTGCAACTGTTCATCGATGGTGGAGGGATTGGATGCTTGTGGAAGGGGTACCAATCAAGTGGGCTGCCTTGCACTGGATGGTGTCAAGCTTCTTGAGCGTTGATGGAGCTGCACTCATCCAGGTGAGTGGCGAGTATTCCATTACACTCCTGACCTGAGACTTGCAGATGGTGGACAAGCTCTGGGGAGTCGGGGTGAGTTACACACTGTGGGATTCCTAGCCTTTGACCTGCTCTGGTAGCCACGGCCACGATGTGAGCCTGGTATTGGTGGAGCTTGGTGCTTTGAGGAAGGCTGGCCTGCTGGAGGTTTTGGAGATGCGAAACTGTTGAGGGTGAAAATTTTAAACTGATGCATGTCAGAGGTGATGAGAGGAGGAGTGAGTTTGGACGTGAATTACAAAGTTTTGGACGGAGCAGAGCATGGATACCAGTTGCATTGATGAAGGCTTCATCAATATTGCGATCTGTAATATCAAAATCACAGACTCAAGTAGGGGCAATAGGACAATGTTATGCAGAGTGAATACACTATCTTGGTGCAGTTTCATGGTACAAAGTTCATCTCCGAGTCAAAAATGATGCCGAGCTTGCAAGTAGTACAACTGTGTTTCATGCAGTGACAGGTTTTCTAACACTATGTACAGATTTTTTGTTTTGCTATCATGTCATTAACTCTTTGGGGTTTGTGTTTTTGATATGTTAAGCTCATCTCATCTATTGAGATATTCCCACAACCAACGATCTCACTTTAAGGATTCTTTGCAGCACAGCTGGCTGGTGTGTTCACAGACATCTTTGATCTCTCCCTCTCCCAGTGCGCAGTGCCCTCCTGCTTCAAAACAGTCACCATTGTCACTGTACCAAAGAAAACCAAGGTAGCATTTCTGAACGACTGGCATCCTGTCGCACTCACCCCAACAATAAGCAAATGCTTTGATAGGCTGGTCAAGGCACGCTACCACCCACACTATTCACCTACCAACACAACCTTTCAACAGACGATGCCATAGCCACAGCACTACACACCATCCTCAATCACCTGGAGAAGAGGCATGCTTATGTTAGAAAGGTGACCTTGGACTACAGTTCAGCAGTCAACACCATGATCCCCACCTCCCTGCCCCACCGCCCCAGGGTTGACAAGAAGCTCAAACATCTCGGCCTGCATTCTGCCTCGTGCAGCTGGATCCGGCAGGTGGTAAGGATGGACACCTTCACCTCTGCCCGTCTGACCCTCAACTCAGGAGGCCCCCAGGACTGTGTCCTGGACCCCCTCCTCTATTCCCTATGCTCCCACGACTGCGTTGCCACGTGCAGCTCCAATCTGCTGATCAAATCTGCAGATGACACGATATTGATAGGCCTGATTTCCAACAATGATGAGACAGCCTACAGAGGAGAAGTCAACGCCCTGACACACAGTGGTGCCAAGGAAATAACCCCTCCCCCAATGTTGAAAAACTGAACGAGTTGTTTGTGGATTACAGGAGGAATGGAGACAGGCTAGCCTTTACTGACATCAATGGGACTGTAGTTGAGAGGGTGAGTAGTTTGGAGTTCCTCGGGGTACATGTCACCGAGGATCTCACCTGGACTGTACATACCGGCTGGGTGGTGAAAAATGCACAACAGTGCCTCTTTCACCTCAGAAGGCTGAAGAAGTTCGAGTGAGTCCCCATATCCCTGGGTCTTTCTACAGGGGCACCACTGAGGGCATCCTGACTGGCTGTGTCACCGCCTGGTACGAGAACTGTACTGCTCTCAATTGCAGGACTCTGCAGGGAGTGTTGCGGACAGCCCAGCGCATCTGTGGATGTGAACCTTCCTCTATTCAGGACACTTATAGCATCAGGTGCGTAAAAACGGCCCAAAGAATCATTGGGAACTCCAGCCACCCCAACTGCCAACTGTTTCAGCTGCTTCCATCTGGCAAATGGTACCGCAACATTAAGGCCAGGACCAGCAAGCTACGGGACAGCTTCTTTCACCAGGCCAACAGATTTATCAGTACACATTGATCTGATTGCATATCTGACTGTACATTGTACCTGATGTATATAAAAGAATTATGTATACAATCGTAGTGTTTAGGCAATATCTTTCCACATTTTCCTTGTGCATAGCAGCGGAGACACAACATAAAGGTTTTTACTCCCTCGTGTTGAGAGATGGATGTAAAATAAAATTCTAATTTTATTCTTTATCTTATTTCATGCTCTCATTATTTATTGCTATTTATTTATATCCGCATTTCAACAGTGTTGTCTTCTGTGCTCTGCTTGCTCTTTCATTGATCCTGTTTATAGTTACTGTTCTATAGATTTACTGAGTATGCCCACAGGAAAATGAATCTCAGGGTTGTATATGGTGACAAGTGAGGCATTACTAACCAGAGAACAGGAGTTATGACAATTAAAGAGAGTAGTCATAGTCATACTTTATTGATCCCGGGGGAAATTGGTTTTCGTTACAGTTGCACCATAAATAATAAATAGTAATAAAACCATAAATAGTTAAATAGTAATATGTAAATTATGCCAGTAAATTATGAAATAAGTCCAGGACCAGCCTATTGGCTCAGGGTGTCTGACCCTCCAAGGGAGGAGTTTGATGGCCACAGGCAGGAATGACTTCCTATGACGCTCTGTGTTGCATCTCGGTGGAATGAGTCTCTGGCTGAATGTACTCCTGTGCCCACCCAGTACATTATGTAGTGGATGGGAGACATTGTCCAAGATGGCATGCAACTTGGACAGCATCCTTCTTTCAGACACCACCGTGAGAGAGTCCAGTTCCATCCCCACAACATCACTGGCCTTACCCATGACTTTGGTATTCCTGTCTTTATATGGAAGAAACAGCCTACTTAGTAATTTGCAGTTAAACTTGGCAATATTGTCCCACACATCTTGTACAGGGAGACTATTTTTTAACTGCGGCCACCAAAGTCGTATGTTGCTGGATTCACGTTGACTCAGCTGTGAAATGTTAGCCATCGCTGAGAAAGCTGCTCTGCGAGTTCAAATTCTTCCCTTGTATGTATCTTAACTTGAAAGGACCCCAAACAAGCATAAAGTAAGAATTAAAAGACTGAATTTGTCTGCTAATACCTTCATTCAAGCTCCCTGGAGTTGAGAAATCGAGAAACGGGTGCAATCACAAGATGTATTTACCGCAATGTGAGATGTTTCTTGTTCCAAATTTTAAAAAGTGGAACATAACAGAGTATCTATTTACACTCAACATTATAAACTGGTTCTCTCCTTCACTTTCTGAGACAGAGTGTAATGTTCTATGTGAGATCTTTGTGTTTTTAACAATAGAATTGTATGCATTTCAACGCCCTTGATAGATTTGGGTAGGGACATGTCTAAACTTGTTAGGCAGACAGCAGTGATTACAGTATTGGAAGATTCTATGCCATCCTTACGTAATGACTTCAGTTTCATTTTGGGATTCCCATAGATGTAAATGATTGTGGGGTTCTCTGCCTGTGACAGTATTTATTGTTAATGCAAATTCTTCCTTTTTTAATAAAAACATTGTAAACTAACACATCTAATTAGTGTGCGCTGTCTGTTGAGTTGTTCCCATATGGCATACAGTAGTGGCTTGGCTCGCAAAGCTTTTTTAAAGAGTCGACCACATTATTGTGTGTCTAGAGTCAACTAGAGACCAGTCTGAGGAAGAGTGTTTGATTTTGTTCTCTGGATTAAATTAGCAAAATAGTTTCTTTTTACTGCTTGTAGTTGTATGGGCCCATTGGCGTCACGAGCTTTTTATTCCATTTTAATTATTTATCTGAATTTAAATTCTCCAGCTGCCATACCAGGCTTTCAGCTCCTCAGAATCATGGATCCAAGTCCCAGGGCTTTGAACCTAATGATAGGGACCCCGCAAAAATACCAAAAAAAACCTCTTGTAAAGCAACATCACAAACATGTTCGTTTGTGAGGTTTTTCCATCCTCAAAAGGTGGAAAGTACAGTGAATAGAATTATCTCTAACATGCTCCAGCGAACCGCTTATTGGTATGCATAGTTCACTTTGGCAGAGATTAATTCAGTGATTCAGAATGATGAATTACTTGCAGAGTATGTTTTGATTTTTTAAAAAAAGTATCAAGTACAATAGTACAGGGTCTTCTGAGTGGAGATTGGGCTCATTTAGACCATCATTGAGTAGCATAGCGGTTAGCGCTACCCCGTTACAGCATAGAGTTTGGTGTTCAAACCTGCTGCTGTTCTGTAAGGACTCTCTGTACGTCCTCCCTGTGGGACTTCTACTGGTGTTCCGGTTCCCTCCCACAGTCCAGCGACCTACCGGGTTATTGTAAATTGTCCCGTAACTAGGCTGGGGTTAATCAGGTTTGTCAGGGGTTGCTGGGGTGACATGCTGACCAGTTAGAATGCGCAGTAAATGCAAACGTGCACAGCCTTGTATTGCAGAATGGGATAGAAATGTGAAGCAGTCAACTGCCCCTCAATCTCCCACCTCAAACTCCACAGTCAACAGAAAGTAGCTTCTGTGTTCAGGTAGTTTGGTGGGAACCTTATTTGATGTTAAAAGGATTAAAAGAAACAAAGTTGTATAGACTGTTTATTTACATAATCACTAAATGTGAATTAGAATCAATTGGTTGAGAGTGTAGTGGAAACCAATTCAATCTCAGCTTTCAAAGGGGAACTGCATATGTAATTTCAAAAGGTAAATAAACACAGGGTTATTCAGTCAGTGGCCACTTTATTAGGTACACCTGTTCATTAATGCAAATATCTATGCAAATATTAATGCAAATAGCCAATCATGTGGCAGCAACCAATGCATTAAAGCATGTAGACATTGTCAAGAGGTTCAGTTGTTCAGTCCAAACATCAGAATGAGGAAGTGATTTTTTTTGACTGTAGAGTGATTGCCGGTGCCAGGTGGGATGGTCTCGGAAACTGCAGATATCTTCAAGGCTCGGTGCCTCTAAAAGGGGGCATGCCCTCTTTTTATTGTTACCATCAGGGAGCAGAGACAGAAGCCTGGAGGCACGCACTCAATGATTCAGGAACAGCCTCTTCCCCCTGCCATCCGATTCCTAAATGGACATTGAACCCATGAATGCCACCTCACTACTTTTACTACTTTTTATTATTTCTGTTTTTTGCACTAAATTTAATTAGTTAATATACATATGTATACTTACTGTAATTGATTTATTCACATTTTTCTATATTATGATCTAATGCAATGTACCACTGCTGCTAAGTTTAAAAAAAAATTTCAAGGCATATACCAGGGATATTGAACCATATTCTGATTCTCCTGGGTTTTTCACGCACAATCGCCTCTAGAGCAGGGGTTCGCAACCTTTTCTATGCCATGGACCCCTACTATTAATGGAGGTGTCCATGCTCTAGAGTTTACAGAGAATGGTGCAAAAACAAATTTTTAAAAATTAATCCAATGAGGCGCAGTTCTGTGGGCAAAATTGACTCGTTAATGAGAGAGGTCAGAGGAGAATGGCCAGACTGGTTCGAGCTGAGAGGAAGGTGACTCAGATAAGCACAAGTTATAACAGTGGTGTGTAGAAGAGCTTCTATAAATACACAACACGTCAAACCTTGAAGTGGATGGGCTACAGCAGCAGAAGACCATGAACATAGACTCAGTGGTCACTGTATTAGGTACAGGAGGTACTTAATAAAGTGGCTACTGTGTGTAGAGAAAGAACAAGTAGGTTGGGACTAATTACTTCGTGGAGTCCTTCATAGAGCTACTTAATGACGGTCTGAATGACTCCATTTTTCACTTGGAAGACTACATGATTGTGCTTGACACTTTAAATCCAAGCATGCTTTGCAAATATTGACATCAAATTATTCCAGAGTCTTCTGTCCTAACTGCTCATTTAATTGTCTGTTCTTGAGTGTAGCAATATAGTGCTGTAGAATAAAGATAATTGAATAACATCAATGCGATATGCTTGTGAGTGTGGTCTAGTGGTTACCTAATATAACTTCATGTGGTTAATTGTAGGTCTGCAGCTAAAATAATGGGTCTGCATTACCTCATTGCTTTTTGTGGAATCTTGTTGAGTGGCAGAGGAGTAAGAGCAGGTTTTTCAGCCTCCTGAGCTGGTTGGTCATCAGTCTCAATACCATGTTTTCACCCTCTCCCTGTACCAACTGATGCTTGCCTATCTCATTCAGTATAGTCAACAACTTGTCCTTGTTGGTCAGTCAGGTTGCCTAGTGTTTAGGCCAGCAATGAAGGTCTTTATATCTGGTGGTGTTAATAGCTTTCTCTTGGTTTTCACTACTGTCAGTCGTGCAAGTCCCGGGTGGAGACTCAGGAATACTGCTGCACTCAGAAGTAGCAGGATTCTTCATTGTTGTTTTACCAGTCAGGGCTTTTAGCCCTGAGCTGTACCCCTGAACCGGGAGGAGTGGTGGACCATCCTTGTCTGCCCTCTACCCTTTGACCTGTGTGGCATGGGTGACCCTACCAAGAGCTGACACATAAAGCCCTGAGTCCAGCCAGCATAGCTCTCCGAGTCATTGAGGCACGCAAGCCTCCAGACCATGACAGGGTAATGGTCCTCTTGGAGGAACTTGGCCTTGTTGGAATTCTGCAGACTCTCTGCCCATTTAATATAATATATTTCAGTCCTAACTCTCTTGTCTTGTAAACTGTTGCTCTTTACTCTGGTCTATATACACTAATGCATTTAAAACATCCTTTGCTTTCTAAACTGAGTCAAGTACGTTGTTGCAGGTATGGAATTGTGTAGAGACCAGTCTGAGGAAGAGTAGAGGATCTTGTTCCATAAGATATTGGAGCAGCATTGGACCATCTAGCCTATCGAGTCTGCTCCACCATTCGACCATGGCTGATTTATTCTCCTTCTCGACCTCACTCTCCTGCCTCCTTCCCATAACCTTTGATGCCCTAGCTCTCGAAGAACCTATCCACCTCCGTTTTAAATACACCCAATGACTTGGCCTCCACAGACATCTGTGGTAATGAATTCTGCATATTCACTACTCTGGCTAAAGAAATTCCATTTGTTTCTAAAGGGGCATCCTTGTATTCTGAGGCTGTGCCCACTGGTCCTGGACCCTCCCATTATTGGAAACATCTTCTCTATGTCCATATTCGGTAGATTTCAATGAGATTTTCCCCCTCATTCTTCTAAGCTCCTGTGGGCACAGGCCCAAAGCCATCACATGTACCTCATACTTTGATCCTAAGAGTGAAAGGGTTATTTTCATAAACCTCCTCTGGACCTTCAATGACAAAACACATCCTTTCTTAAATAAGAGGCCCAGAACTGCTCACAATACCTCCAAATGTAGTTTGACCAATTCCCTAGGCTTTTTTTAAACAGCATAGTAGTTTTATGGTGCCTTTGAATTTTCACACTTCGGCCCGAGAAGCATGCTCTATCTTGTTGTGTCGTAACTCTAGAAGTTTCAACTAGATCTACTCTTATTCTTTAAAATTTGAGAGATTACAAATTTATCAGTCTAATCTCTCATTTTATACAAGTCTTGAATTTGCCTTTGTTTCCCCTCACAGCCTGTAAATACAAGCCAGAACTGCACACATGCGGTATAACATAGACGAATGCTTCCCGGGCTGAAGGGTGAAAATCCAAAAGCACCATGCTGTTAAAAAGTCTAGGGAATTGGTGAGAGTACATTTGGAGTATTGTGGTATAGTTGTACCAGGAAATCTGTGCTTTTGTAAACAGCGCTGCAGCCACAGGGCTCCTGGTATCTGTGCTCCACCCTGATCCAGGTTCTGTCTGTGGTCTCCCCCCACCTCAGTGTTGCTATGGTTTCCTTCTTCATCCTGAAGTCACGTGGGTAGGTTGCTTGGCTGCTCTAAAACTATCCCTAGTGTAAGGTAGGGGCAGAAGTATCAGACAGCAGTGAAGAGGGGGAAGTACACTTGGGAGTATGAAATAAGTTACAGAATTGGGGGAGTGGGACTGAGTGCGTTTCTATGGAAGAGGAAATTATGAGGAAAAATATGAAGGCCAAGATAATTTTCTTCATTGCTTATTTACTTTTAATGACCGGTGTACAAAGAGCACCCGGCGCTCTTTGTACATCAGCAGTTCCTGATGTAGCACAATTAATATAATTTGTACTATGTTCTCCTACCAAGGTGTATAACTTCACATTTTATCTTGTACTGCATCTGTTAAATTGCCATTAGGCTTCTTTGGAGCGCCTTACAATCTCACCCGGTTTAGTAGCATAGGAAAATGTCAATGTTCTTATGCCCTCTTTCAAATTATTCTCATTGATGAAGAATAGCAGAGGCCCACCTGTTCCCTGTTGTATCCCAGTAGCCACCCCACACAGAAAAAAACACCTTGTTCCCACCCTTATGTCAACCAGAATTCAATCAAGGCAGCAACATTATCCCCAGTACCCCATGTGCTTTCATTTTACTCTCCTTTTTAGAAACTTCAAAAATCCTCTGAAATTCCAAAGTCACCACATCCACTAATTCTCCCTTAACTATTATACCAGTTACATCTCTCAAAACAAAACTCAGATTTGTTTAATTGTCAAACATGTTTTCCCTTCTAGAAATCAGGCATCTTTTGTCTAATTCTCTTGATGCTTTTCCGGAACTCCCCAGTAACCTTATCCTTTATTATTAGTCTTTAGAGTTTTCCTCGTGACTAATGTCAGGCTAATCAGTTTGTAGTTTGTTTTGAAATGATGCAGTTTCTTTTCTTTTCTCATCTCTTGATTTTTCCATAATCTGTAGAAATATAAGAATGGTAACAAATGCAAAACGCTATCTTGTCGTACTCTGAGATGGAAATTATTGCTTAATTGATTGGCCATTTCCCTTCCATTATGGATTCTCCTGTTCCTGACTGGGGAATTTTTTCTCTTTATATTGTTTATAGAAACTTGCAAAATCCGCTGAAGTTTTACGCAAGTTTACTCTCACATTCTACTTTTGTCCTTAACCCTTCGTTAGAATCTAAACTTCTCCCAGTCACGAGGTTTGCTATTTTATCTGGTCATCTTGTTTCCACTGTACTGCTGCAGCAAAACAACAGATGTCATTCTACACGTCGGTGATAATAAACCTGCTTCTGGTTCTGTTCTGCTATTTAGATTTAATACTATCCCTAATCTTTGTTGATCATGGCTTCTGTATATTTCTTCTGTATTTTTTTATATCTATGACTGTTGTAGTTTTTGTTTTAATTTAATGTTAGTCATTTCTTATTTACTGTCACGCCTTTTTAAAAACTAATATCCCTCATACCTTGGTGATGTCATAAAAATGCGCCATGTTATACACTCAGTGGCCATTTTATTAGGTACAACTGTACTCCTGCTTGTTAATGCAAATATCTAATCAGCCAATCATGTGGCAGCAACTCAATGCACAAAAGCATGCAGACATGGTCAAGAGGTTCAGTTGGGTGTTTAGACCAAACATCAGAATGGGGAAGAAATGTGATGTAAGTGTCTTTGACTGTGGAATAATTGTTGATGTCAGAAGGGTGGTGTAAGCATCTCAGAAACTGCTGATCTCCTGGGATTTTCACTCACAACAATCCCTAGAGTTTACAGAGAATGGTGTGGAAAAACAACAACAAAAAGAACATCCAGTGAGCAGCAGTTCTGTGGGCGAAAATGCCTTGTTAATGGGAGAGGTCAGAGGAGAATGGCCAGATGGGTTCAGGCTGTCAGTAACTCAAATAACCACACATTACAACAATGGTGTGCAGAAGAACATCTCGGAGTTGTTGAATCTTGAAGTGGTTGGGCTACAACAGCAGATGAGCACACTGGGTTCCTCTCCTGCATCCAATAAAGTGGCCATTGAGTGTATACATTGTAGCATATTTGTGGGGAACCTGGAGCAGATCCAGTTCCTATCAAATTGCTGTGTTTTATAATGTTTGGTTTGGGAGGGAGATAGGAAAAGAATCTGACTTCGGAAACTTTCTCCTCAGTCCATTTAAAATTATTTTCTTGGAAACAGGAAATGTGTGGAATTCTCCAATGCAATATAGTTTATGTCTACATTTAACGGTTTGAGTTTTCAACATAATATTATGCCGTCAGTCCTCAGTGAACATGAAACCACTGTTACAATTGTGGATTTATCTGGGTCTATGACACTTCTGTGGCTTTGATCTGATTAGCATAGACAGACCAGCAGCACTGCCCTAACATGAAAACATACTGATCCTTTGTACTGGCCAAGTTGAAACCCTAGGCCTCTGGGTGAGCCTTAACCATGTAGGCCATAGCCGTGCATGGTGGCAGCTCCGAAATGAGCAATACCAATCTTCTCACTGGTGCCCATGACCTGGGAATTTCTGTAACAACAAAACTCTGCCTAGCGTCCCGTGGTTTTTATTTTGTGAAACTGGTACTTAAAGGCATACAAGAGTTTCAAATCTGATTATATAAAACCTCAAACTTATGAAGGTCTATATTAGAACTAGTTTCTCCCTGCCTGTTTCCAAAGCTCTTGGCTTCGATTCATGAATACTATTCAACAGAAAGTAAGCCAATTGGATATTTAATCATTGGTTAAATTAGCATTTGATAGTACTTTCTACGACCCCCGTCCCTCTTCCGTTCTTCACTCTGGCTCCACTCTTACTTCCCTTTTCCCTACCTGCCGATCACCTCTCCCTGATGCCCTTCCTCCTTCCATGAACCACTCTCTCCTATCAAACTCCTTCCTCGTCAGTTCTTTCCCTCTTCCACCTATCACCTCCCAGCTTCTCATTTCACACCTCCGCCCCCACCCCATATTCTAGCTTGTGCATCTTCCCCTCAGCCCTCCAACCCACTTTCCTTGTTCTGGCCCCTCCTTCCTTTCCGATCCTGGTGAAGGGTCTTGGCCTGAAACATTGACTGTTTATTCCTTCCCATAAGATGCTGCCTGATCTGCCAAGTTTCTCCAGCTTTTTTTTATGCGTTACTCTGGATTTCCAGCATCTGCAGAGTCTCTTGCATTTACCGATTCGATTAATGTGTTTTTTTGGCTTGCTGTTATGAATGAATGTTGAACAACTTCTGCTTTGCAAGTCTAGTCATGGCAAACATTGTGATGCTGTTGTGTTGCAATGAATAGTCTTTCCCACTCGATGCATAATTAACAGACCTGTGAATAGCTGATGCAGTAAGTTCAGCCGATGTACTCTGAGGTCATAACAGTGTTGAACTTCAGTCAAATGATTTAAGTCTTATCTTAAGCATTGTTGTACATGAGGGTGTGATCCAAAATGCTGTTCCTTGGAATGTAGAAATGTAAGCAAACCAATTGACCCCCGCCTACAATGTTCCCTCTACCTTGTAATGACCAGTGTGTGCTAAATCTTGTGCTTTGTAATTTTTTGCCCAGTGACGACAACATGCGCGCACTGAATTTTTGAGTGGAGGTAAACCTGAAGCTATTCTAAGGATAATAAACTTACCAAGTCCAGTTTGTTGTTCATTATTTAAAAGAAATAAAATAATACACATACAGTGGCGCAACTAGTAAACTGAATGACTTCAAACTCGCAGATAAATGGTTGCTGTTTGTGATCGGAAGCTTCTGCACACAGTTTAAATTCCTTTGTGCGCCAGTAGCAAAAGGTGTAAAGACATTTACAAAGACAGGTGTGAAAAGGGGCCCGCAGAATTACTGGAGACCCGAGGCACCCCAACCACAATCTATTCCAGCTGCTACCATCCAGGACACGGTACCGCAGCATAAAAGCCAGGACCAACAGGCTCCAGGACAGCTTCTTCCACCAGGCCATCAGACTGATTAACTCATGCTGATTTGAGTGTGTATTTCTGTGTACATTGACTGTTCTATTTATTATAAATGACTATGATTGCACATTTAGATGAAGAGGTAACATAAAGATTTTTACTCCACGGGTATGTGCAGGATATGAGAAATAAAGTCAATTTAATTCAATGTAAAGGGAACATTGCTCTCCTACCTGTTTAGATCAGTCCCTGCTGTTCTCAGTACACTGAGGTAATACAAGGGAAAAGCAATAAGAGACTGCAGAGTAAAGTGCAGATAGAGAATAAGGTGCAAGACCATGACAAGGTAGACTGCGAGATCAAGAATCCATTTTATTGTACAAGAGGTCTGTTCAATAACAGAATGATACAAGCTGTTTTGGGTCTGGTGGTACATGCTTTCGGACTTTTGTGCCCCCTACTCTTTGGGAGGGAGGAGAGAGTTCGGGGTGGGTGGGGTCCCTTATGTTGGCTGCTTTACTGGGGCAGCAAAAAGTATAGACCGAGTCCATGGAGAGGAGGATGGCTGGTGTTCTGAGCTGTGTCCACAGCTCTGTGGCTTCCTGCATGGTGTCATGACGACACTGTCAGTAAAACTAAAGAACATTGACTTCAGGAAGGGCAGGGTGGGAATCCACATGCTTCCAAGTTTTCATCAACAGTGCTGAGGTCAAGAGGGTTGAGAGCGTCAAGTTCTTAGCAGCGAGCATTGCCAGTAGCAATTGTAATACCAAGCCGTTACGCATCCAGGAAGGTGATGGCCAACGGGGAAATGCTGAGTTTCTTTAGCCTCCTGAGGAAATGCAGGCACTAGTGAGCTTTGTTGGTCATGGAGTCATTGTTACTGTCCAATGGCATGGTGGGGTGACTCGTTTGCAATTCTCCAACTAACTTCGGACGGGATGGGATTGGGAGTGGGCGTGACCATAGTTGGGTTTTAACTTTATGAATGAGAAGGCTCCCAGAGACCATATTTATTCATGAAAGATGATAAGTCTTGAGCCATTCAGCATTCCACAAGTGAACTGCAGCCTGGAAATTTGGCTGTTGCTGCTCAGGGAGTTCAGGGAACGGTTAGAGTTAATGAGCCGTGGGCAAGCTGTGTTGGCGCTGGAAGCATGGTATCGCGTGCACAATCCTGATTGATCTGATTTGCCGCAAAACGGCGCGCTTCACTGTATGTCTCAATGTACACATGATGAATAAAGCTAATCTTTATCTTCTTCTAGTGTGAAATAGGACCTAATGGCTACTTGATGGGTTAAAACTCCTGTTTTTTTTTGTTGTATAATTCAATAACTATAATTCCCCAGCTCCTTTGGTAGGATTCAGTCTCTTTACTCAGTATTCCTGGGTGGTAGTTTCAGTAACTAAATCGTCATCCAGCTCTTACAGACACAGCTATCTGAGCCGAGTTGATATCTCCCTTGAGAATGCAGCATGTGACATGAGGATAGTGAATGACTAGGCAATTGAAAGGCGCAGGCAACTACGGCAAAACCTTTGGGGCACTTATTTTATGATTAAAGTTGTCCCCAAACCTTTTGCAGTACCGAAGTCAGATGGAGAGGCACCGTGCTTAAATCTGCAACAAAACCTTTGATAGTTTACTCGCCCAAAGCTTTTGAGGCCACATTCTTTTCTGGCAATAAGAAAGTACTGCTGTAATCCTTTAGAGTTAATACTTGGGATATTGTGCAGCTGCTCCAAGCAGTCTGTCTTTCAAACAGAACGTGCTGTCAGCTGGAAGCCTCTGTATTTGGACTCGGCTTGAGCCAGCTCTGCTAATGTAAGTGGAGCAGGGCAGGGTCAAAGTACAGAGCACTGCTTAGCATCTGGCTGCCAGTACGTTTGGTAAAGGAGGAGGACCGGTGAAATGCAGCAGCTTAGTGTTTGCTTGTTGAAATCAGTCTGGGGGAACGAGTGAGGCTAGCAAGGCTGGCACCTAAAAAGTTCAAAGTATATTTATTATCAAGGTATATGTATACAGGTATGTTTCAATGTACTACCTTCAAATTCATTTTCTTGTAGGCTTTTACAGGATAACAAAGAAATATAATAGAATTTACAGAAAAAAACTAACAAACAATGTGGAAAAGACAACTGAGCAAATAAAAATACTGAGAACACAAGTTGTGTAAAGTCCTTGAAAGTGAGTGTGAAGGTCAAAGAAACAGATCAGAGAAGTGGTGAGCCAGGTTATTCACACCAGTGCAGGGGCTTGACGGTTGTGGGGTAATAACTGTTCCTGAACCTTGCTGTGTGGGACCTAAGGCTCCTGTGCCTCCTGCACGATGGTGGGAGTGAGTAAAAGGCATGGCTTCGATGGTGGGGGTCTTTGGAAGCTGCTTTCTTGTGGCTACGCTCCTTGTAAATGTAGCGTGGATGTTGGCCTGCTTGAAACACGAGAAGATCTGGAAATCCAGGCAGCGCGCAGAAAATACTGGAGGAACTCAGCAGGCCAGGCAGCCTCTATGGAAAAGAGTGCAGTACAGTCGACACTTTGGGCTGAAACCCTTCATCGTGAATCCTGCTGAAGAGTCTCGACCGGAAACGCGGACGGTTCACTCTTTTCTGTAGACACCGTCTGGCCTGCTGAGTTCCTCCAGCATTCTGTGTGTGTGTGTGTGTGTGTGTGTGTTGCTCAAGACCAGAAGGGCCGAGATGGCCTGTTTCTGTGCTGTAATGGTTATTTTCAGCATCTGCACAATCTCTTCTGCTCCAGTGAATGAAGTAGTCCACGCCTACGTTTAGTTTGACCTGCACAACTTTCAGGCGTGGGCTGATATGTGACAAGAAATATTTGGCAGTGGTCATTTCCAACAATGGAGAGTCAAACCACCAACCTTGATATTCAGTGGCATTAACCTCAGCACTTTCCCTGCCATTAACATCCCAAGGGTATTCTTAAATGCTGCCTGGCCTGCTGCGTTCACCAGCAACTTTTATGTGTGTTGCTTGTATTCTTAAATTGACCTGTGGGGTTGAGAAGACTGTGTTTTTTGAAGTGACTGACCTGACATGGCAAGGTTGACAGATGGGTGGGTAGTTCAGAAGGCTATACATAACTTCATATTTATAACCGCAAGAGATTCTGCAACCCAGAGCAACACACACAAAATGCTGGAGGAACTCAGCGAGTCAGGCAGCATCTATGGAGGGGAATAAATGGTGGATATTTTGGGCTGTGACCTTCCGTCAGGATTGGAAGCCAGTATAAGTAAGTGGGGGAGGGGAAGGAGAACAAACTGGCGAGTAATAGGTGAAACCAGGTGAGGGGGAAGGTGGGGAGTGGGAGTGAGGGATGAAGTAGTTAAGTAAATCCAGTAATTTATCTCCCCTCGCCCTTCTCTCGTTTTCCATTCCCCATGTTGGTTCCCCTCTCACCCCTTCCCTTCACCTGCCCATCACCTCCCTCTGGTGCTGCCCCCTTCCCTTTCTGCCACAGTCCACTGCCCTCTCCTATCAGAATGCTGCTTCTTCAGCCCTATACATCTTCCACCTATCATCTCCCAGCTTCTTACTTTATCCCCGTTTCCCCCTCACCTGGTTACACCTATCCACCTGCCAGCTTGAACTCCTGTTTTCCCCACCCCCACCCTTTTCTGTCTTGTTCCCCCTTCCTTTCCCATCCCGATGAAAGGTTTCAGTCTGGAACGTTAACTGTTTATTCCCCTCTAGATGCTGCCTGACTTGCAGAGTTCTTCCAGCACTGACTCTGTGTGTGTGTGTGTGTGTGTGTGTGTGTGTGTGTGTGTATGTGTGTGTGTTGCTGGCTTCATTTTGCTCACGTTGCATGTACTGGAGGTTCTGTTGTTTGCTCATGACTTTAGGGTTGTGTCTATATTGGATCTCAGCAGTCCCATTCCCCACTTATTTCCCAGCAACTTATTCCCCCTTGCATGCCCACAAAAATACCCCTGCCTTTCCTTTTACTCAGCTACCCCAGGGGCACTTTACAGATAACCATAAGACCTAGGTGAAGAATTAGGGCATTCAACCCATCAAGTCTGCTTGCCAGTCCATCATGGCAGCTTTATTATCCCTCTGTTATACCCTCCTTCCTTCTCCAAACCCTTGATACCCTTACTAATCAAGAACCTATCAAACTCTGCTTTAAGTACAGTCGGCCCTCCTTATCCACGAGTTCCACATGCGCGAATTCAACCAACCGCTAATGGAGAAAACCCGGAAGTGCTATTATACCCGATGGTACGAATATTGTTTTACATTCCTAGCCGCAAGCTCCACCTCTCTCCCTTGCATC
The DNA here is from genome assembly GCF_030028105.1 of Mobula birostris. NCBI lineage: Eukaryota > Metazoa > Chordata > Chondrichthyes > Myliobatiformes > Myliobatidae > Mobula > Mobula birostris. The sequence goes on along the minus strand of NC_092395.1, from coordinate 24,526,739 downwards.
TGTCTTGGAGTTGGATTTGACCTTTTGTAGTTCGACCATGTGCAGACTTTTTTTTCTTGTCATTATTCCCTAAACAATGCAGTATAACAACTATTTTACATAGTATTTACATTGTATTAGGTATTATAAGTAATCTAAAGATGATTTAAAGTATACGGGAGGATGTGCGTAGGTTATCGTGGATCAGGATCAAAAAAAACGGAAGTTCTCTTACTAAGTAAACGGAACAGGTACATCTGGTATTATTTAGCGTCAGTTAGTCAAACATTTGTCTTAGTATATAGTATATATTTTACCTTTCTATGCATATAAAACACTTAAGAAACGTATGTTTCGGCGCCGGGCTCAGGAACGGAAGTTCCCGAGTTCGATCCAGTGACAAACCACTCCCGAGATCAAAAACCCAAAACCCAATAATTAAACCACTGCGTTGCTGCGTAATAATTGTAGCTTTCATTGGGGCGGGGCCTTTCTCACTTTATCCTTTAAAATTGTTCCGATCGTTGACTGACTGTAGACTAACACTTTTCCAATGACCGATGGCGTTTCACCTCTTTCTGATCGCTTTATTATTTCCACTTTATTTTCAATCCTGATCGTGATTATTTTCGTGAACAGAAACACAGCGGATTCAGAGCTCCGCCACCGGGTCCTAATGTCCACCGCACTGAGACAGGTTAAATAAGGTCCAGGGTTCTGCTGGGTCCTAAGGTCCACTGCATTTAGACAGGTTGAATAAGAGACTTGAGCATCCGCGTTTTTTGGTATCCGCGAGGGGTCCCGGAACCAATCCTTTGTGGATAAGGAGGGCCGACTGTATACCCAATGATTTGGCCTCCACAGCTGTCTGTGGCAAAGAATTCCACAGATTCACCAGCCTCAGCTGTAGAAATTCCCCTTCATCTCTGTTCTAATGAGACATACCTCTATTCTCAGGTTGCGCCCTCTGGTTATAGAACCCCCCCCCCCCCACTATAGGAAACGTCTTCTCCACATCCACTCTATCTAGGCCTTTCAATATTCAATAGGTTTCAATGGCATTTTCCACCCCCCACCCCCATTCTTCTAAACTAGCAAGAATAGGCCCAGAGCCATCAAACACTACTCAAGATCATTCTTGTGAATCTCCTCTGGACCCTCCCCAAGGATGGAGAGATAAGATCAGGGGCCCTAAACTGCTCTCAATACGCCAAGTGCGATCTGACCAATGCCTTGAAGCCTCAGTATTGCATCCTTGCTTTTCAGAATCAAGTTTAATATCACTGGCATATGTTGTGAAATTTGTTAACTTTGTGCTAGCAGTATGATGTGTGTTAATATAATATATTTAAAAATAAGTTACAGTAAGTATATATGTTATTAAATAGTTAAATAAGTGAGCAAAAGCAGAAATAAAAAGTAGTGAGGTAGTGGTCATGGGTTCCATGTCCATTTAGGAATCATATGGCAGAGGGGTAGAAGCTGTTCCGGAATCAATGAGTGTGTGTCTTCAGGCTTCTGTACCTCCTTCCTGATGGTAACAAGGAGAAAAGGGCATGTCCTGACTGGTGGGGGTCCTTAATGATGGACGCTGCTTTTCTGAGGCACCGCTCCTTGAAGGTGCCTTGGACACTACAGAGGCTAGTACCCGTGATGGACCTGACTAGATTTACAACCCTCTGCAGCTTACTTCGACCCTGTGCAGTAGCCTCCGCCATGCCAGACAGTGATGCAGCCAGTCAGAATACTCTCCACAGTACATCTATAGAAATTTTCAAGATTTTAGGTGACATATGAAATCTCCTCAAACTTATAATGAAACATAGCTACTGACTTGCCTTTGTCATAGCTGCATCAATATGTTAGGACCAGGTTAGGACCCAGGAACTTAAACTTGCTCACTCTCTCCACTTCTGATCCCTCTGAGGAATAGTGTGAGTTCCCTTGTCTCCTATTCTAGTCCTCTTAGCATGAGTGCTAACATTGCCAGTTAACTGGACAACCGGCAGAAAACTAGAGCACCTGAGGGGAAACACGTGCAGAATGTGCAGGCGCCATGCATGGACAGGGTTCAGAACTAAAGGTGTGCTCAAGACATCCTCCCTGCCTCCTGTGCCACAGTACCAACCTAAATGCTGCTGCTCCACTCCAAGCAAGGGTTCCCACAAGTTCATGAGCTTGCTGCTGGCTTTAGAGGAGAGCTCTTTGTGATTGCCTGATTCAAGCTTAAAGGCATGGTTTAACACTCAGGAATATTTAATATTCAGACTAGACTTTATCCATCACTGGATGTAGATATCAGGACATACTCTTGTTCTTTGTACCATACAATGTATTGAAGAACCTCTTCAACTGCAGTCAAGGCAGGAAGTTCCCCTAACCTTTTATTGTAAAGTCCCTGTGACTAAGATGATGTAGGTGTCAATCAAATCCTGAGCTTTCACAACTCTAGTCATTGAAGTTTCCTCTTCTTGAGTGGTTTAACTTGCAATTCACTTTTTTTCCCCCTCTCTGAACAGATGTTTCAACTCCAGACAATGTGACAGTGGTCCCCAAACCTTCCAAAGCTGGCCAGTTGGAAAAATGTCCGAATGATCCACCGGATCTTGGTAAGCAATGTGCCAAATGCCTTTCTATTGATAATAAGCACAGAATATTCGGAATCGGGGCCTTCTCTACATTGGTGAGACCCGTCATAAATTGAGGGGCCACTTCGTCGAGCACCCCGCTTCGCCCACCAAAAGTGGAACTTCCCCGTGGCCAAATGTTTTAATTCTGATTCCGTTCCCGTTCCAACATGATGAGGCGACCCGCAGGGTAGAAAAGCAACACTTTATACCTGATGGTACGAATATTGCTTTACATTCCTAGCCGCAAGCTCCACCTCTCTCCCTTGCATCTGTCTTGGAGTTGGATTTGACCTTTTGGCCAAGTACATTGTTGAGACTTCCCCGTGACATCACCCAGCTCCGTCCCTTCTCAGCCAATCTGCCACAAAGTTCACCCTGTTCATTCATTTTCCCCAGACCAGATAATTCCCATCTACTCTTAGCTGCCCATTTTTCCCCTTCCATTCAAAACTTCACAGCCATGTGTCCTCATGCACACCATCCCATTTACCCATTGCCCTAGCAAGCTCTGTCTTACATTTGACTCCCAATTAAACGAGTCTCATCCTGTTTTCAAATCTGCCCAGGCCTTGCATCTCTCTGTATCTGTAAACTCCCGTAACCCACTAAATTTTTTTTTGCACTTCTCTACTTCCATTCTCCCTGAATTTAATTATTTCATTATTAGTAGCTTTTCTTTCAGTTGCTAAGTACTTGAAGCATCTCACTGCTTCAGTCTCCCGTTCCTCCTTTAAGTGTCCATAACCTACCTTTCTGATTAAGCTCTTAGTCACTAGACCTAATATCTCCTTATTTGGAATTGTGTTTGAAAACTGTTACTGTAAAGAAATATTGTTTTACACCATTGAAAGTGCTCTATAAATCCACATTGTTTTTGAAAGATTTAAAAGCTTATGATAGTCAGAAGGGTGGAAAAGATAAAGATTAACCTTATTTGTCACATCAAAACATTCAGTGTAAGGTGTCATTTGTGGGAACTGCCAACAAGTCTGGGGAAAGCCCACAAGTGTTGCCATGCCTCCTGTGCCATCAAAGCATGCCCATGCTTTGAATACGCAAACAACAGGAATTCTGCAGATGCTGGAAATTCGAGCAACACACATCAAAGTTGCTGGTGAACGCAGCAGGCCAGGCAGCATCTCTAGGAAGAGCTACAGTCAACGTTTCAGGCCGAGACCCTTCATCAGGACTAACTGAAGAAAGAGCTAGTAAGAGATTTAAAAGTTGGAGGGGGAGGGGGAGATCCAAAATGATAGGAGAAGACAGGAGGGGGAGGGATGGAGCCAAGATTGGCAAAAGGGATATGAGAGGATCATGGGACAGGAGGCCCAGGGAGAAGGAAAAGGGGGAGGGGGGGGAAAAGCCCCACATTCAATACAGGCATTCTTTCTCTCACTCCCTTTTCCTCCCTCTGTCCCTCTGACTATACCCCTTGCCCATCCTCTGGGCTTCCCCCCCTCCCCCTTTTCCTTCTCCTGGATACTTTGTAGGCTAGTGGCTCCTATTGGAGTCAAGATGAAGTCTCAAGTACCCTGGTAGCTAATCATGACATTACCAACAATTATCCTTGGTGTCCTGGGCCAATGTTGATGTTCTGCCTAACACTGAAACAAGTTACCTGCTCATTTCTCGTTACCCGAGTGTCCTGACAGCTGGCATGTTTTATAGAATAGGGAAATTAGCACACCAGATGGCGGGTGTACTTTTGAAATATAAGACACTTGGAATAGCCTGAGGTTGGAGAGCTCGTCATGTTAATGCTTTACTGGTTTCCTGGAAGAAATACCTTCAAAACACAAAACAAGAACTTGCTCCATTTAACAAGGTGGCTGAGCTATGCAGATAAGTTGCTAGTTCATTGCTGTTTGCAGAAATGCAGAGCCACATTTCCTGTGTTACAGGCAATGTTCCAAAATAATGTAAATCACCAGAAGAGTTTGTACCTCCGCCCTGTGACCATGCGTGTTTCCTCTGGATGCTCTGGCTTGCTCCCACAGTCCAAAGACCTACCATTTAGTCGGGTAATTGGTCATTGTAAATTGGTCTGTGCTCAGGCTAGTGTTAAATTGCTGGGTGGCACGGCTCATTGGGCTGGAATGGCCTGGCCTGTGCTATATCGCTAAATAAATAAGTATGCCTGATAAACTCAGAATCAGATCTAATATCACCGGCATATGTCATAAAATTTGTAAGCGCCAGGGTTTTATTACTGTTTAACGGTGGACAGTATATTAACAGCTCACTAAACTGGTTAATTGGGTTGGCCCTGAGAGAAACCTATAATATACTCCTCACAAAATGAGTTTGCAACGTTTCTGAGAGGTGTCCCTGAGCAAATGTTATTCTTTTATCTGTGATTGAGGTGGATTATATTAATCAAGCCCTTTTCTGGTTAACAGTTGGGCCCCTGAGGATCGTGTTTGATGAGGAGCAGACGTTGGAAGAGATAGCCAAATTAAATGCATACGTGCAGTTTGGAGGACGGTACAAACCAGCGAACTGCACCCCTCTGCAACGCGTTGCTATCATCATTCCATTCCGCAATCGTGATCACCACCTGAGACACTGGCTCTACTATCTTCTCCCGATCCTACGCCGACAGCAGGGAGATTTTGGCATTTATGTTATTGAGCAGGTAGGAGAGACTGGGGGGCAACCAAAGGATGTCCAACAGAGCATCTGCAGATGCTCGAAATCCGAGCAACACAGACAGAGGGTGTATCCTGCTGAAGGGCCGTGGCTCGAAACGTTGACTGTTTACTCTTTCCTGAGATGCTGCCTGGCCTGCTGAGTTCCTCCAGCATCTTCTGTGTGTCACAAAGGATGATAAGTTTTGTTTACCTGGAAAGACAAGAAAATCTTGGCTTATTCCCCTCAGTGGACAAGAGAAGGAGGGGATTTATTATAAGTGTTCAAAACTGTTGCAGGGTTTTGAAGATGTAAATAAAGGAATAATCCTAGTGAGGGAGAAGCTGGTAACCAGAGTCCAGATGAAGGGTCTGAAACTGAAACATCATCTGTCCAACTCCCTCCATAGAAGCTGCCTGTCCTGTTGAGTTCCTCCAGCTTTTTGATCATTCCTGCAAATTCTAGCAACTGTAGCTTTTTTTTTTGAGCCTATGGAATAAGAGGGCACCAATAAGTGATAGGAGAGATGCTAAATAACTTTTAAAATTTATTTGTTCACTGGTTTTGGATGTTGCTGGCAAATCTGACCCCAAACTGAGGGGGCCGTGAAGAGTCAGTCATATTGGTGCAAGTTAAGTCACATATAGGCCAAGGCAGATTTTGCTCTGAAAAATATTAGTGAACCACGCTGTCTTTTGCAGACTGTGGTTTCTCATGGTTACTCAAGCAGGGTTCTTTTTTAAATATTTGGATGTTATTTAGTTATTTGAATTCAAACTCGTCAGATTCTAACACGTCTCATTGTCAACGTTCAATAGCTTTGGCTCCTAGTCCAGTAGCTTACTCATTAAGCCACTTTAACATTGTATCTCATACTTCAGGAAGATGATGTTATCTGGAACGTATTGCCTAAAAAGGTGAGGGAAGTGATTTAGTGATGTTTGAAGGGGAAGTTAGAGCAATTTCAAGAGGAATTCAAAAGACAATTTCTCGTGTGCTTTATTGTGAACGATTAATTGGAGGTGGGGGGGCACATGAGGCTTAGGATTTTAAAAGGATGGTTTCAGCAAATTGGCAGAGGTTCCTCAGTAAGAAGATTCTCTGTGCTGTAAGACGTTATGGAATAATTGAACAACAAGAGGGAGGGCCAGAACAATTTCAAAACTGTAAATCTCCAACCCACACCTTGGAAACAGGTCTTTGGGACACAGAAGGAATGCATATGTTGGAGAAAGCAAACAGAGGAACCCATAGAGAAAGAGGGGCATCCGAAGGATTATTTTACAACTGAGTGCTATGAAAATGGGAATCGAAATGTTTGACTTGAAAGCAAGATGTAGGGCAAACTAACTCCAAAGGTATACTTAAATCTGATATTGAGACATACAATGACTTGGTCATGATGATATTTCCAGGTCATAGAAAAATCCTAAATTCTGTTTATGATAGTTGTTTGTTACGTTTCCTCTCTCTCTGTGAAATGGGGACACTTCTTTTTCCCTTGTTAGGGAGAGAGAGAGCCTGGGGTATATGTCAAATTACCGGGTAAACGAGTAGACTTGGGGTACTGCAAGTCTGTGTCTTCATTGATGCTTTGCTGCATGCTTGAGTGCTCGTTGGGGGGGGGTGATGCTTTTTTGCTGGTGGGGGAGGGAGGGTCATTGCTTTGCTGTTGCTTATGCATGGGAGGGGGAGCTGGTGGGGCTTTGGGGTTCTAACATTTAACTGTCATTCATTCTTTGGGGCACTCCTCTGTGTTCGTGGATGGTTGCAAAGAAAAAGAATTTCAGGATGTGAATTGTATACATTTCTCTGATATTAAATGTCCTTTTGAAACTTTTGATAGACTGGGAACCAGCGAAGAAAAAGAATTTCAGGATGTGAATTGTATACATTTCTCTGACATTAAATGTCCCTTTGAAACTTTTGATAGACTGGGAACCAGAGAGATGTTAAGATATTGGACACGCAGGCTTGCAATGGACTCAATGGCAATTACGTTGAGAAATATGTACTATAATGTGATCCTCTGTTATATCATCCTGTCCCACTCTCGTCTCCAGCACCGCTTGATATAAGCTCACGTGAACACAAGACCTTTATGCCTTCAAATGATAGTAATTAGCTTTAGAATGATGCTGAACTGCAGGAGAAGGGGTTTAAATCCTGTTCCAATAATTTATTTCTTTCACTTTGAGAGGAAAAAAGATGCACAACCAACTGAAAAAGGAATAGCTGGTAATTTTGACGGATTATAGGGAGTAAGTTGGGAGGAAGCTCTTGTATCACCCAGAAGCCAACAAGGACCAACCGGGCAAATAACTTGATTCAAGTTATTGCTGAACCGTTACGCTGCAGACAGAAGCGATTCTGTACATTGAGACTGCAATTCCATCAATTCTATTCTCGAACCCCTCCAAAACCCTATGATTATTTTTCAAGTGTCTACTCGGTTCCTTCATGAAGGCTTAGACAGCACTAACCATGAGTTCTGGATCACAAGCACACTCAAACTTAAAAACAAGAAAAACGTTTTTTTTTCATATCTTTTGCTTGTCACTGTACATCTGTATCTGCTCCTTGAACCATATGATAAATGGAACAATTAAGTTTGTCTAAACCAGTCACTGTTGTGCATATCTTCAGCAGATCTCCTCTCAACCTTCATTGCTCCCAGGAGAACAACTCCTATTCTCTAACATCAGAATCAGGTTTAATATTACTGGCATATGTCATGAAATTTGTTATCATTGCAACAGTACAATGAAATATATAATAATAGAGAAAAAAAATGACAGTACTGTCCTGCCGAAGGGTCTTGACCCAAAATGTCGACTGTACTCTTCCATAGATGCTGCCAGGCTTACTGAGTTCCTCCAGCATTTTGCATGTGTTGCTTGGATTTCCAGCATCTGCAGATTTTTTTCTTGTTTGTGATTGGATTACGGTAAAGACTGTTGTGTATTGCCTTGTCTTACTTTTTCTGAAGTCCAGAATCAGTTCTTTGAACTTGCATTGAGTACAAGGTTGTTGCTGCAATACCACTCATCTAGTTGATATGTCTCGCTCCTGTACGCCCTCTCGTCACCATCTGAAATTCTGCCAACAATCATTGGGTAAACAGTGAGTTTATAGATGCCGCTTGAGCTGTGCCTAGCCAAAGAGCCCTGGGTATAGAGAGGGTAGAGCAGCGGGCTAAGTACATGTCTGTAAAGTGTGCCCACGTTGATTGTCAACGAGGTGGAGATGTTATTTCTGATCTGCACAGATTGTGGTCTTCTGCTGTTCTTGGGCACTGGTATAATTGTTGCCCTTTTGAAGCAGGTGGGAACTGTAGCAATGAGAGATTGAAAGTATCTTTGAACCCGCAGATCAGATCACATAGATCACAGTCAGATAGCTGAAGTTCTTCGTTCCTCAAATATTCTAGAAAATCTTTCCTGCCCCATCTCTAAGATCTTTGCATTGCCGTTAAGGTAGGATGGCAAAAATATTCATGAGATTCCACTCTGGTGTAGTTAGCTTTTTGCACTGGTTCAACCTGTTTCTGCATCCTGGATCTTGTATGCTTTGATTTTGTGCTGAGTATTAGTGTAACTAATGGGGGAGCATGTGCCTTAAACAAATTTAACTGGGCTGTAAAATGAGTGAAATGGATTCAGTCTGCAGACGGTGTACTGTGTTTCAGATGGCCAAACGTTGCTCAGTCCCAAATACCATTTTGTTTAATAATTCAGGCAAATAAACATTTCAAATTTCCATTAGATCCAGCAGGGGAAAAATTGTGGGGAATACATTGATAATTCTGACAGACGTCCACATGAACGTTCTCCATCTACATTTGTTGCCCCTTCATTTATTACTGATTTTTTTTGTCTTACTGAAAAGATGTGTGTTGAGGGAAAAATATTTTGCAATGTAGTGGGGTAAGAAAACTGATTTCTTCCCAATTGATGAAAAATACTGCACAGCCACCTTAGGAAGGAACTGATATTTAATTGGTGTGGATGATTTTGCGTTTAGGATTATTTCACTCAAGAGAGACTTCCCCTGGACATTGCCCTTGTGCTGTTTTTCAGCAACATTCTCCACTCACTCCACAACACGTTGTGCAAGTGCACATTGGGTTTTTTTTTGATTAAGATACCTCTGGATTTTTATTAGTTAGAAAGAAAGCAAACAATATGTTGACAGAGGATTCTTTACCTCTGCCTCAGCGGGAAGACAGTTTAGCTGCTGAAGTAAGAGAATGCAACACTCCCTGGTTGTTAGCATGGATTTATTTTGTTCTTTGCAGCATTTCTTGCAAGTTCCTGTGAGGAAGATGGCAGTGAGTCTCCATCTTGACAGTCTGGTGAAGGCACTCGGACAATCCTGATGAAGGGTCTCGGCTCGAAACATTGACTGTTCAGTCCTTTCCACAGATGCTGCCTAATCTGCTGAGTTCCTCCAGCATTTTGTGTGTGTTAGTCTGGATTTCCAGCATCTGCAGAATCTCTTGTGTTTATCTGATAATCCTGTTGGATTTGCTAGGATTTTGACCCAGAGACAATGAAGGAATTGGATTATATTTCTGGGCCAGGATATGGTGTGAACTTGGGTCTCGGGTGGGATGAGGAAACATGGGAATGGGAGTGCTACTTGTAGAACAAAAGCTAATGGCATACTCCCAATAGCCCAACAACCTTCACTGCTTTCCCTTGAACTCGCACTCATGAAATCCTGTGGTCCAGTCAGCTACTTTCTGCAGCTTTTACGCAAAATTGTGTACTTCATACCTGAGGAAGCATGGTACCCAATTTGTACACAGGAAGCTCTCACAAAAATGAAGTTTGTCGATAACCAGGTCATTAGTTTAATATCATAAGGTCACTTCTGGCTGGGAGGGCACTGCATTGGTTAATTGTTTGTAATGATACCTTGTTTGTGTGTGTGTGTGTCTGTTGCTAGTTATAAACTAGCAAAGGGTGGTGTGGGCTAGGCAAAGCCGTGGAGATCTTGCAGTTGCTGTAGTTAACCTGTTTGTACTCTTACTCCAGGCTGGTGACGGAACATTCAACCGAGCCAAGTTGCTCAATGTGGGATTTGCAGAAGCTTTGAAAGAGAACGAATATGACTGCTTTATATTCAGCGATGTTGATATTATACCTGAGAACGACAGGAACCTTTACCGTTGTGGCGCGAATCCACGTCATCTGGCCTGCGCTATGGACAAGTTCAATTATCGGTATGCAACTAAGCTCTGAATTTACTTTGTCTCTGAATCGTATATTCTCCATCTGGAGCACTAGCTGTTTCTCTTTCTGTGGATACTACCCAGTTTGTTGAGAGTTTCCAGAATTTTCTACTTTTGTTTCCAAAGCCTTTTTTTAAAAATAATTTTTTACTCCTCCGATGGTGGGAAGGGAATAGGTAAAAGGCAGATTGTTACATCTCCTGCTGCTGCATGGGAGAATGCCATGAAAAGATAAATGGGAGTTGGTGGAGGTTGAGGCAAAGAGGAAATGGTCCCTCTGGAATGCTAAAATGGGAAGGAGCGGGAAGATGTTCTGGTATCTTGTAGAAGATGGAGGAAATTATGAAGGATGATCCATTGAATATAATGGCTGCAGGGAACTCAGTCCTTGCATGGGATAGCAATAGAGGGGTTGTGATTAGAAAGGCAGACATAAGAGAGATGCACATCAGACAGATAGGAAATTAGAGGGGTACAGGCCGACCGCAGAAAGATGGGACTTGATCAGGTTGGCAGCTGGGTTAGCATGAATGAGTTGGGCCAAAGGGTCTATAGATAGATTATGAAGACATGTAGTCCCCTTTTATTGTCATTTAGTAATGCATGCATTAAGAAATGATACATTATTTCCTCCGGTGTGATATCACAAAACAGAGGACAAACCAAGACTGAAAAAACTGACAAAGCCACATAATTATACATATAGTTACAAACAGTGTAACAATACCATAACTTGATGAAGAAAGTCCGTGAACACAGTAAAGTTCAAAGTTTCTCAAATGTCCCACATCTCATGCAGACGGGAGAAGGAAGAAAAACTCTCCCTGCCGTGCCGACCACAATCTGACTCTGAGTCATCCGAAAACTTTGAGCTCTGATCGGTTCTCCGACACCGAGTACTGAGCGGCATCTCTGCCGAACGATTCGACCTCCTTCTCAGTCGCCAAAAGCAGGCAAGGCCGGGGATTTTGAGGCCTACCCTCCGAAAGATTCCCGACCACACAGTAACAACAGCAGCGGACAGGCGTTTCAGAAATTTCTCCAGATGTTCCCCTGTGCTTTCACGTCCATTCTCCATCAAATCAGAATTGTCCACGGCCCCTATTTAACAGATACGACATTTTTCACCGGACAGCTGCACATGTGCTGTGTGCTGCCATCTTCTCCTCCCGCCGTTTGTTCCTTTTCTGTATAACTCAGACCCTGAGTGCCGGGTCAACTTCAGAGGCGAAGACACCGGGGAAAGATCTCAAGCACTGTTGTGAAATGTATCGAATTAGAGCTGATGCAGTGCAGCTGAGATAAAAGGGGGAAATGGAACCCTAGTCCAGGATGGGTGGCAGTGTAGTCAAGGTAGCTGAAGCGAATGGTCCTGAGTTTGAATCCAGCCGGCCCCTTACACACTGGGTTGAGTGTCAAGCTAGCAACTTGGCCTCTTTTGTTTTAAAGTCAAATACAGTACTACAAAAATGCCACCCGATGCACCACAAGGCGTGAAAAGTAACAATATGTAGCGTCTGCCACCGGTTTGGGAGCTGATGACAAATCTGGCAAATTCTTCCTGTAGCCATTTTATAATCAGCCATTAATAACTGTGCTTGTAAGCTTTGGGCCGTGAAGTCAACAGGGGGAAGGTCTGGATGGTTGTGCTGGTAGGGGATGGGGAGGGGTGGAGGGAAATCTGGAGGATAGGGGGAAAATGAAGAAAGAATGGAGGTGCCGTGGAGGAGGAGGTGGCAGTCTGAGGGAGGAACTAGGAGAAAGGAACCTGGTAGAAAGGCTGAGAGACGGAGCAACCGAAGGACGAAAAGGGTCAGCGTGATGCATTTTATCAGGGAGGTGGTGTCAGGAATAGGTCTTGTCCAGAGCGTGCCTGCATGTTTTCAGAGTCAGTACAACAGAGCCTAGACTCCCATTGTCTTGGAGCTCCTTTGAGACCTTGCTATGTCAAACTGTGGGGTAGCTGTTGAGCAACTGTCACACAACATTGTAAGAATCCATTCATATGATTCCTCTCCGCTTCTCTGAAACTGAGTGGAACCAAATGGTCTTTGATCAGGAGCAGTGGAGATGAAGCTCCCCTACTGCACTTGAAATAATGTTGTGGAAGGTTTCACAGCTACCTGGGGGAGAAGATAATATCATTCTGAAATATCCAACGTTCCCTGAGTCGCTGAATTGGTAAATCAGTTTATTTGTATTTTGATTAGGACTTGTACCCATAAAATTGGTTTGAAGGTACAGGTGCTGCCACTCAGAACACAAAAAAAGCAGTTTTAGTGTCTACCTTACTATTTACTTTCTTCAATTATTCAAATTTGTTGAGCTTCTGTCTCTTCCACGCACTCCACTCAAGTTAAATAAAGCAAAACTGATATGAAATCTGGTTTGATTGGTTGCTGTAGCAGATATTGGACTCATTAAATGTTCCAAAGGGTGAGTAATTGGAGTAACGAAGGCTGATTTCTAAAATCTGTTGTGAGGGAGCTATAGAATTTACAAGTTTGCCAGAATGGAGTATATTTAAAGTGGAGGTTGATAAGTTCTTGATTAGTAAGTGTCAAAAGTTACAGGAAGAACGCAGGAGAAGGGGATTGAGAGGTAAGATAAATCAGCTATAATTGAAAGGAGGAGCAGATTCAATGGGCTGGATGGTGTAATTCTTCTCCTTTGTCAGTGATACAACAGACTCAGTAATCCTATTCCTTGACTCAATGCCATTGAATACTTACACGTTATTAAATCACTTATTCTGATTTAACATTTATTATCCAAGGAAAATTTTTGAGGGATTCTGTGAATTGATTTGAGATGTTTAATTTGATTTGACTCTTTGGTGTTGGTGTTTGGAGCAGTAACAAAGCTCTTCTACCTGTCTCATTTTCTGGCAAATCTTTCAATAGATTAGGTAGATGAGAAGGTCATAGTTAATATCGTATCAGAGGATAAAGATTACTAACCCTGTTATATACAGTAAGTTCTTACCATATTCATGTAATTTTCTTCGTTTCCTCACAGTTACATACTAGACCGCTGAACTTGGCTGCCACAGCCCTTGTTATATTCAGCCATCTCATTTTTGAGGTTGTATCTCAATAACCTACTGCGATCTGAACTAGCTGTCCTGTTTCATACATTATCCTTGCACTCCGAAAACCAGCTTATGTTGAGAGTCTTCAGTGTTTCTGCTAGAAGTGTCCTTTCAGCTTTTGCTACACTGGCGGTCCTGCAAGACAACTCCTGAGGGCCGTTGCACAGTTCAGAGATACAGCGCAGTCATAGGTTCTTCCAGCCCCCCCATGAGCCCACGCCCAATGACACCAATGTAACTAACCTGCTAGCCCGTACGTCTTTGGAATGTGGGAGGAAACTGGAGCACCCAGAGGACACCCACACAGTCACAGGAAGAACATACAAACTCCTTACTGACAGCAACCGAATTGAAGCCAGGTTGCTGGCATTGTAATAGTGTTGTGCCAACGAAGGAGGAGAAGATGGCGGCGCGAGGGCAGCGCGCGTGGCCACTTCGGTGGTGATGTCTGTTATCTGTCAAGTAGGGGACCGTGCATAATTCTGATTTGATGGAGACAGACGTGAGAGTACGGGGTAACATCTGGAAAACTTCTGAAATGCCCGCTTCGCTGCCGCTGCTACTGTGTGGTAACCAGAACCTCTGGAGCAGAAAGCCCCGAAATCCTCGGCTTTCTTTGTTTCAGCGGCCGGGGCAAGGTCAAAGGCGCTCAGCAGAGGATGGCGCTGGGGAGGCTGTATCGGAGAGGCTGGTCGGAAGCTCGAAGCTTTCGGACGGATGGACTCAGTGTCGGCTGTGGTCGGCTGCTTCCAAGGCATCGGCAAGTTGACGCTGCCTGGAGGTTTATGGCAGGAAGTTTCTCCCTTTTGCTGCCTGCTATCGGGGACTCGGGATTCGATCGACTCAGGGACTTTGAGACTTTATTTACCGTGCCCGTGGTTTGTTCTTCATCAAATTATGGTATTGCTTTGCACTGCTGTAACTATATGTTATAAAATGTGGTTTTGTCAGCGTTAGTCTTTGGTTTGTCCTGTTTTCTGTGATATCACTCCGGAGAAACATTTTATCATTTCTTAATGCATGTTTGCATTTCTAAATGACAATAAAAGAGGACTGAGTGTTCTCATAATCTAATCTAATCTAATCACCACGTTACCGTGGCAGTAATTGATATTTCTGCTGCTGTTTCTATAACATGTTTTGTCTGGGGATAGATAGGTTGTTATCCTTATTCTCCCACCTGTCAGTTTTAATTGTTTTCTACCTCCCCAGCCTAGTTAGACCCAGGCCTAGTTAGACCCATGTCTAGTTAGACATAAACCTAGACCAGTACAGGACATGAACAGGCCCTGCAATGTTGCGCCAAACTAGCTAAAAAGTGAATCAAACCCCCCCCCCCAAAAAAACTAATCTCTCCTACCTACACCATGCCCATATCTCTCCATCTTCCCTGTATTCATGTGCCTATCTAAACATCTCTTAAAAGCCTCTAATGTATTGGCCTCTACCATGGTACCAGGCAGCACATGCCCAGTATTTACCACTCTGAGTAAAAGAACTTGCCCCTCAGATTCCCTTTGAACCTACCCCCTCTCACCTTCAATGCATGCCATCTGGTATTAGACATTTCTCCCTGTCTACTCTATCTACGCCTCTCCTAATCTTATAAACCTCTATCAGACCTCCCCTCAGCCTCCATCGCTCCAGAGAAAACAGCCCAGGTCTGTCCAGCCTCTTGTGATAGCACGTGCCCTCTAAACCAGGAAGATCCTGGAAAACCTCTTCTGCACCCTCCTCAAGGCCTCAGTGTCCTTCCTGTGCTGGGGGTGAACTGTGTGCAATACTCCAGATGTGGCCTAACCAGAGTTTCATAAAGTTGCAACATAACCTCTTGACTTTTGAACTCAGTGCCTCGACTAATTAAAGCAAGCATTACATAAGCTGTCTTAACCACCCTATCGGCGTGTGTAGCCACTATTAAGGATCTTGCTCTTAACTGTGTACTGTCTCCTTGCATTTGCCTTCCGTGGTGCAACACCTCACATTTGTCTGGGTTAAACTCCATCTGCCATTTCTCTGCCCATTATCTGGAACTAATCTGTAGCGGATTGTACTCCTTGCCAGTCTTCCACACCATCCACATCTCCACCAATCTTGGTATCATCTGCAAAACTTTACTAACCCACCCACCCGCATTTTCATTCAGGTCTTCGATTAGATCAGATTATGAGGACACGCAGTCCTCTTTTATTGTCATTTAGTAATGCATGCGTTAAGAAATGATACAATGTTTTTCCAGAATGATATCACAGAAACACATGAAAAACCATCTTAAAAACTGACAAAAACCACATAATTATAACATATAGTTACAACAGTGCAAAGCAATACCGTAATTTGATAAGAACAGACCATGGTCATGGTAAAAGCCTCGAAGTCTCTCGAAAGTCCCATCATCTCACGCAGACGGTGAACCTCCAGTGCCGCCAACTTGCCGATGCAGCATCCTGGAAGCATCTGACCACAGTCCGACTCCGAGTCCGTCCGAAAACTCCGAGCCTCCGACCAGCTCTCCGACACCGAACACCATCTCTGCCGAGCGTTTCGACCCCAGCCCTGGCAACAGGCAATAGGCAAAGCCAAAGATTTGGGGCCTTCCCCTCTGGAGATTCTCGATCACACAGTAGCAGCGGCAGCAAAGCGGGCATTTCAGAAGTTCTCCAGGTGTTCCTCCGTGCTTCTCACGGCTGTCTCCATCAAATCAGGATTGTGCACGGCCCCCTAGTTAACACATATCGATATCATTCGGAATGGTCGCGCGCGCTGCGTCGCGTCACCATCTTCTCCTCCCTCCGAACTAATCAGCTTTGTTGAATCTGCTAGGAGCAAAAGCTCCCACCAGTGCGGAATTGCGGTTCATTGAAACAAGCAATGTGTCTACTATAGGAGGGCACAGCCACCAGGGTGTGGGTAGTATGTTAAGCTGCTGCACAGACGCCGAATAGAGAGGTGTTCAGAAACAGCCCTGAAGAACCTTGTCAGAATTTCTGATATTTACACTGAAGTGGAGCTAAATTAATACATGTGTTTTTATCAATAACCTTTCATCCTGTTGTATAATATCATGATTTTGCTGTATGTTTCTGTACAGATTTGTGTATTCAGTTAAAGCAGCTTTTTCCCTTCCAAATATTATCAGTCTATTCCAAACAGTCTTGGCAATCAACTACCTTAAAGGCTGGTTTCCTTGGCCCTTCCTCTTTATGCCATTTGTGTTTTACACAGCATCAGAATCCGGTTTATTATCACCGGCATGTGACGTGAAATTTGTTAACTTAGCAGCAGCAGTTCAATGCAATACATAATATAGCAGAGAGAAAAAAATAAAAATAATAAATAAACAAGTAAATCAATTACGTATATTGAATAGACTTTGAAAAACAGAAATACTGTATATTAAAAAAAAGTGAGGTAGTGTCCAAGGATTCAATGTCCATTGAGGAATTGGATGGCAGAAGGGAAGAAGCTGTTCCTGAATTGCTGAGTGTGTGCCTTCAGGCTTCTGTACCTCCTACCTGATGGTAACAGTGAGAAAAGGGCATGCCCTGGGTGCTGGAGGTCCTTAATAATGGACGCTGCCTTTCTGAGACACCGCTCCCCAAAGACGTCCCGGGCACTCTTCAGGCTAGTGCCCAAGATGGAGCCGACTAGATTTACAACCTTCTGCAGCTTCTTTTGGTCCTGTGCAGTAGCTCCTCCATACCAGACAGTGATGCAGCCTGTCAGAATGCTCTCCACAGTACAACCATAGAAGTTTTTGAGTGTATTTGTTGATACACCAAATCCCCTCAAATTCCCAATAATAGTTATAGCAGCATAAAGGAGTTGGTTGTGGACTACAAGAGGAATGGAGACAGGCTAAGCCCTATTGACATCAATGGATCTGGGGTTGAGAGGGTGAACAGCTTTGAGTTCCTCAGCATACACATCACCGAGGATCTCATATGGTCTGTACATACTGGGGCTGTGGTGAAAAAGGCACAACAGCGCCTCTTTCACCTCAGACAGCTGAAGAAATTTGGTATGGGCTTCCAAATCCTAAGAACTTTCTACAGGGGCACAACTGAGAGCATCCTGACTGGCTGCATCACGGCCTGGTATGGGAACTGTGCCTCCCTTAATCTCAGGACCCTGCAGAGAGTGGTGCGGACATCTGTAGTTGTGAACTTCCCACTATTCAGAATATTTACAAAGACAGGTGTGTAAAAAGGCCCGAAGGATCATTGGGCACCCGAGTCACTCCAACCACAAACTGTTACAGCTGCTACCATCTGGGAAATGGTACCTCAGCATAAAAACCAGGACCAACAGGCTCTGGGACAGTTTCTTCCACTAGACCATCAGACGGATTAACTCACGCTGATATGGGTGTATTTCTATGTTATATTGTTGTACATACTGTTTATTATAAATTACTATAAATTGCACATTTAGATGGAGACATAACGTGAAGATTTTTACTCATGTATATGAAAGATGTAAGTAATAAAGTCAATTCAATGACACTAACCTACACTCAGTGGCCACTTTATTAGGTACCTCATGTAACTAATAAAGTGGCCACTGGTGTTCATGATCCACTGCTGCTGTAGCCCATCCATTTCAGGGATCGATGTGTTGTGTGTTCAGAGATGCTCTTCTCCACACCACTGTTGTAACACGTGGTTATATGAGTTGCTGCCTCGTTCCTGTCAGCTTCAACTAGTCTGGCCATTCTGTGAGTTATTAACCATTAACCATTATAGTCATAGTCAT
Organism: Mobula birostris; assembly: GCF_030028105.1. Classification (NCBI taxonomy): domain Eukaryota; kingdom Metazoa; phylum Chordata; class Chondrichthyes; order Myliobatiformes; family Myliobatidae; genus Mobula; species Mobula birostris. The sequence continues at coordinate 24,508,420 of NC_092395.1, read as the reverse complement.
ACTTTATTGATCCTGGGGGAAATTGGTTTTCGTTACAATTGCACCATAAATAAGAAATAGTAATAGAACCATAAATAGTTAAATAGTAATATGTAAATTATGCCAGTAAATTATGAAAGAAGTCCAGGACCAGCCTATTGGCTCAGGGTGTCTGACCCTCCAAGGGAGGAGTTGTAAAGTTTGATGGCCACAGGCAGGAATGACTTCCTATGATGCTCTGTGCTGCATCTCGGTGGAATGAGTCTCTGGCTGAATGTACTCTTGTGCCCACCCAGTACATTATGCAGTGGATGGGAGACATTGACCAAGATGGCATGCAACTTAGACAGCATCCTCTTTTCAGACACCACTGTGAGTTGCTGCCCCGTTCCTGTCAGCTTCAACTGGTCTGGCCATTCTCCACCGACTTCTCTCATTAACGAGGCATTTTTGCCGACAGAACTGCCGCTCACTGGATTTTTTTTTGTTTGTTTTTCACACCATTCTCTGTAAACTCGAGACACTCTTGTGTGTGAAAATCCCAGGAGATCAGCAGTTTCTGAGATGCTTAAATCACCCTGAATGGCACCAACAATCATTCCACAGTCAAAATCACTTGCATCACATTTCTTCCCCATTCTAATGTGTGGTCTGAACAGCAATGAACTTCTTGACCACGTGTGCATGCCTTTATGCATTGAGTGGCTGCCACATGATTGACTGCTTAGATATTTGCATTAACAAGCAGGTGTAGCTAGGAAAGTGACCACTGAGAGTATGTAAGGATAAAGTCAGGCTACCAAAAGCTGGACAAAGAGTTGTGTCGTTTTGGAGCATCTGGGAAAGGGTGAAGAGGTTTGGGGTCAAAATCCAGAACAGGCTGCTAATGGCATGGCCATCATTGGAGATGTAAAGCTGGTGACTTTGAAAATTATTGCTGAATTTTGTTGGAGTAAGGGAGAGAATGGAAGAGCCAAGGACTTCCTGTTTAATCTTTCACTGCTCAGTCTACTCATTTATGAAAGATATTTCAATATCCAGGTGGATTTGGGTGTGCTTAGACTAGATTTGTTCCTGTTTCTCTGGCGGTTTTACACCATTTGCCATCGAACATTCATTTTTTCCTCTCCCTCCTCCTCCTCAATGCAGGTTACCATATACTGGCTATTTCGGAGGGATTGTAGCTTTTACCAAGGAGCAGTATTTGAAGATAAATGGTTTCTCCAATAATTATTGGGGCTGGGGAACTGAAGATGACGACACATTCATGAGGTAAGAATGAAGCAGGTGTCCATAGTTAAATATAGGAACAGGACACTGTCTGCTCAGTGGTCTTCTGTGTACTCTTGCTTTGGGTAATATCTTCTAATCATTTTTTCCATGTGTTAAACTTTAGACTGATGAAATTTAAGTTTAGTCAAAAACCTTTGCAGCAATCATAAACCTTGAACTTGAGCACTGACTTTAAAGACCAGGAAGCTTCTCTCGATGTGTTTTGAGCCAATAGGGGTGGGGTGCAGAGGATTTGCTGGCTGCTCGTTTTGGAGAACCAACTTTCTCCTTAGTGTTATGGGGGGGTGGGGCTGTAAAGAAAAGAGCCACCAGGACCATCGCAGAGGCTGCTGAGTGAGCCTCCAGATAATATAATAATATTTTATGTGATATGTGAGTGTATTATGTAAATTCAGATGGCGTTTGGTGTAGGTCGGGCCTTGCTGCAATGGCCATTGTGTGGCACTCCCTGAGAGCTGACACAGCAAAGATGCAGTACTCCCACGCTCCAGCCACTGCAGTGCTGCAGCGCTCTTAGCAACACTGCAGCAGTAGTGCTAGGGGTGCCGCACCACTGCAGTGGCTGGAGGTGGGGGTACTGCATCAGCTCTTGGGAAGTGCCACACAATGATCCATCGCAGCAAAGCCTTAATGATCGGGTCCTAGCCTCATTTCATATGGTGTGGAGCTCCAAGATATTGCTCCATCCTCTCAGTGGGCTGCACTTCATCATTGGATCAGATGAGCGTGGGGTTAGTAAATTCACAGACGCCTCGGGGCATGCATGAAGCACAAGTTGTGTTTCTGCCTTTTGCATGAAATGCGAATCTCAATTCTTCCAGAAAGGCATAGAAGGCTGGTGAGGCTGCGTCCACACTACGCCGGATAATTTTGAAAACGAGGCTTTTTCTCTTCGTTTTGACCCTCTGTCCACACTAAAATGGTGTTTTCATCCCCCGAAAATGGAGATTTTCAGAAACAGTCTCCAGAGTGAATAAATCTGAAAATGCCTAATATCCGTTGCAGTGTGTACAGGGTAACCAGAGCTTTTTAAAACCGTTGTCATGACGTGCCAGAACAAATGGTGACAGCGCGGCATTTCATTGTTTTCTTCTTCTTATTATTATTATTATTATTACTTTATTGTCGCCAAACAATTGATACTAAAGCGTACAATCATCACAGCGATATTTGATTCTGCGCTTCGCAGAACCTAACAATTTCAGAACAGACAGCAACAAGACTGAAGCCAGAAGAGTTAGAAATGTACTCACCAAATACTTCGACCCATAGCTTACTGAATAAATAAGTATACTCACTTTGCCCTGTTTTCTGTCCTTGCTTGTATGAAGGTAAGGACAGAAAACACCCTCCGCCACCTACAGTTTAAATTCCATGCGGAATATTTTGGAGGATCAAGAACCAAGAACAAAGGCAGTTTACCTATTCATGCAAGTACTTCTCTGACAATAGATGTGTCACAGCCTAATGTAACATTGTATGGAAATACAAGATAACACTGATGCAGACATGATTTATACATTTAACAAGGTGCTTTATTAATGCAACAGAGTTGGTCAGTTTTTCAATGTTCGTCGTCAGCCGGGTCATACTGTCCGTGAACTCCCTGCCAGTTGCCTCCATACGCTCCAGTATTTGTTTTTGTTTTAGTTTTAAGTCCTACTGTGCGAGAGCCAAGAGCAATTCCTTTTAAGTTTTTCTACTCTGTAACTGGACAAACGCGCACCAAGTATACCGTTTCATCTTCGCTTATTTTCTGTGTGGCCCGCGCAAGACCCAGTAGGAGGAGATTCGCCCAAATATCCGTCTAATGTGGACAGAGATATTTTGAAAAACGCTTAGTTTGGACGCCTGTCGTTTTTACTCGAAACCGGCGTTTTCGAAATTATCAGGTGTAGTGTGGACGTAGCCTGAGACTACTAGAAGAAATGCAAAGCCACAGTCCCTTGTCCAGCTAATATTTATTCCTCAAACGGCGTTTATTAATACTGATTAGCTCCTCATTATCACGAGATTGTTTACGCAGCATATTTGCATGAGCAGGTTGCAATGTTGCTTTAGGATAAACTTATGAAAGTACATTTAAAACAGATTGTATACCATGAAACTTTAAAGAAGAAGTTGAAAAGAATGCTTTTCACAACCTTTTTGCTTTGACTTGGGCTATGTCCACACTACGCCAGATAATTTTGAGAACGCCGGTTTCAAGTAAAAACGACAGGCGTACACACTAAGCGTTTTTCAAAATATCTCTGTCCACACTAACACAGATATTTGGGCGGATCTCCTGTACTGGGCAAGCGCAGGACAAACAGAAGACAAGTGAAGAGGAAAAGGTATACTTAGTGCACATTTGTCCAGTTACAGAGTAGAAAAACTTAAAAGGAATTGCTCTTGGTTCTCGCACAGGAGGACTTAAAACTGAAACAAAACAAATACTGGAGCGTATGGAGGCAACCGACAGGGAGTTCACGGACAGTATGACCCGGCTGATGACGAACATTGAAAATCTGACTAACTCTGCTGCATTAATAAAGCACCTTGTTAAAGGTATAAAACATGTCTGCATCAGTGTTATCTTCTATTTCTATACAATGTTCCATTAGGCTGTTACACATCTATTGTCAGAGAAGTACTTGCTTAAATAGGTAAAGCACCTTCATACAAGCAAGGACAGAAAACAGGGCAAAGTGAGTATACTTATTTATTTAGTAAGCTATGGGTCAAAGTATTTGGTGAGTACATTTCTAACTCTTCTGGCTTCAGTCTCGCCGTCTGTTCTGAAATTGTTAGGTTCTGCGAAGCGCAGAATCAAATATCGCTGTGATGATTGTACGCTCTAGTATCAATTATTTAGCAACAATAAAGTAGTAATAATAATAAGAAGAGGAAGAAGAAAACAATGAAATGCCGGGCTGCCGCCATTTTTTCCAGCACATCATGACAGCGGTTTTAAAAAGCTCTGGTTACACTGCAACGGATATTAGGTATTTTCAGATCTATTCACTCTGGAGACTGTTTCTGAAAATCTCTGTTTTCGGGGGATGAAAACGCCGTTTTAGTGTGGACAGAGAGTCAAAACGAAGAGAAAAAAGCTTTGTTTTCAAAATTATCCAGCGTAGTGTGAACGTAGCCTTGGTGTCTTACATCCTGTGATGTTCTCCTGACTTGTGGTTGCCTGTGCTTTGGGAAACAGGCTAGGCAACTTATCCAAAACAAGCTCCCACAATGTCATATGGAACAGATGGTAATTTTTAGCAGTATTAAATGATGATTGACTATCAGCTGGAGGGTGAACTCTCTTGCTACTCTCCAAATTAGTGTCATTGGATCATTTCCATCCTGCTAAGGGGCCAGACAGTTTGGCTGTCATCTCAACTGAAAAATCCATGAATGCAGAATTATCCATTCTTAGATTTTGTGTGCTTTTGAAGTATCAATGGAATCTCAGAATTATTCTAAATATACTTCAGTGAGATCGTCCTTCATTAGTGGTGAGAAAAAGAGGAACTTATTGCATAGTAGAACAAAGAATTTTTATTCCCATTTAAGAACTGTTAAGACTGTCTTAAACCAGATTTTTTAAAATTGTGAATTACATTGAATTACACACACACACACACACACACACACACACACACACACACACACACAGTGCTGGAGGAAAGCAAGTCAGGTTGGGCATCTATGGAGGGGAATAAACAGTACACATTTTGGGCTTGAGACCCTTCATCGGGCCTGGAAAGGGAGGGAACAGAAGCCAGAATAAGAAGGTAGGGTGAGGGGAAGGAGTACAATGTGGCAAGTGATAAGTGAAACCAGTTGAGGGGGAGGATAGGTAGGGTGAGGAAAGGGAGAACTAAAAAGATGGGAGGTGAAGGGCTGAACAAGGAGAAATCTGACAGTAAGAGGACAATGAACCATGGAAGAAAGGGAAGGAGAGCTGGCACCAGAGGAGATGATGGGCAGGTGAAGGGGTGAGAGAGGAACCTGAATGGGGAATGGAAAAAGAGAGGGGGGGAAATTACCAGAAGATACAGAAATCGATGTTCATGCCATCAGGTTGGAGGCTACCCTGGAGGTTGCTCCTTTAACCTGAGTGTGGTCTCATCATGCTGAAGGGTCTCAGCCCAAAATGTTGACTGTTTATCCCCAGCTGAGATGCTGCCTGACTTGCTGAGTTCCTCCAGCACTTCATGTGTGCATGTGGCTCAAGATTTCAAGAATCTCTTTGTTTCTATAAGTTCAAGAAACTTGTTTATCTCTATGAATAAAGTGTTCCTGCTTTTTAGACCCAGTGTTTGAGATAAACACAGTGACACAGTAAACACACCGTCTATGCAGGGCAGATGACAGGATTTAGTGACTAACGCAGCAGGGTCCCGATTCCAGTGGCAGGAAAGTAGTCCATTGGATTAGGGAAACGATGGACAGCAATCCAGTAAGATTGGTAGCATCCATAGCAGGAGTTTTAATTGCACTGGATGTGTGATTTGGGAGGTTGGACGACTCGATGTTAGTTTTAGAGGGTCTAATAAGTGAAGGATGAGGGCAGTCCAGTAGAAGTTTTGGTTTTGAAAGCCTGTGATTTCTGGGAAAGCAAAGACATCTGTTGGGCAGGGGGATGAGAGAGGGCAACATCAAGAATCAGAATATTAATTAAATAGCTGTCAGCCGAGAGGGAAAACAGTTTCTGGGCTTAGAACGAGTGGTAGGGTGTTTGAAGGAATTCCTGTGAGGCGTTGAACCACTATGAGGTGGGTGTGGGCACAGAAGCCCAGCAATGTGCTGAGCTGGTCCCTGCTGGGTGTGCCAAAAGCACCCCTGGGGCCACACCCTGTGGCCGGTAGTTCCTACCTATCCCTTGCTGGGAACATCACCTTCAAAACCTGGGAATGGATACAGCAGTGAACAAATGCAGAAACAACGAGAATTTACTGTATTTGTTATAGGTAATGTTGAGGCTTGTGGCGGAATCATTTTCATCAGAAAAGCTCACTGAGGAATCTGCTCTTTTTTTTTTCCACTTTTCACCTTCTTTGTTCCCCAACTCATCAGTCATCTGTCACCAGTCTTCTGTACCCACACTCCACCTCCAGCTCACAACCCTAGCTGCTTTCTCATTCTTCTCCATGTCCCCCCCAACATCCACCTCTCTATTGCCTGTTCTGAACCCCCGCCTTGTACAATTCCCCCGCTGCTGTTTCTCACTTCCCCCATCCCAGCCTTGTTCTTTTGCCCATTCCCAGTCACCTCGTATCTGTCACTCCCTCGCTGTCCATTTCATTCAAACCCAGCCCCTCTAACAGTCTCACTCCTGACCCTCTCTGACTCCCAATGCTGTCCAGACTCACTCAACCCCAGCTCCCATATCTCATGCCCATTGCACCATTCCCCATCTCAGCTCAATGCCATCCTTCCCAACCTCCATTCTCTCACTTTCTCCCCAATACCCAATAGCCTTGCTTCTCCTCTTTCGTATTGCCTTGCTCCACACTTTCATCCTCACTGCCATCTCCACTTCAATCTCTACACACAGAGGCCATTTTATTAAATACACCTCATTAATGCAAATATCTAATCAGCCAATCATGTGCCAGCAGCTTAGTGCATAAAAGCATGCAGACATGGTCAAGAGGTTCATTTTGATGTTGAGACCAAACATGGAAGAAATGTGATCTAAGTGACTTTGACTGTGGTATGTTTGTTGGTGCTAGACAGAATGGCTTGAGTAACTCAGAAACCGCTGACCTCCTGTGATTCTTCATGCACAACAGTCTCTAGAGTTTACAGAAAATGGTGCGTAAAATAAAAAACATCCAGTGAGCGGCAGTTCTGTGTGCAAAAAGGCCTTGTTAATGAGAGAGGTCAAAGGAGAATGGCCAGACTAGTTCAAGCTGACAGGAAGGTCGCAGTAACATAAGCAACCAGATCTTACAACAGTGGTGTGCAGAGGAGCATCTCTGAATGCCCACCATATCAAACTTTGAAGTGGATGGGCTACAGCAGCAGAAGACCTTGAACATACACTCAGTGGCCAGTTCATTAGGTACATTATGAACTTAACTGTAATCTTCCTTTACCTAATAGTGGCATTTGTACCTTCAGCTGTTTGGTTATCCATGTTTTCCATTTCTCTCCCACTGTCTCCTAGGCTCCTCATGTTCCTCTATTTTTAGGACTTGCCGTGAAAAGTCAAAACTATTTGGGAACTTTTTTAGTCACTTTTTATTATATCCTTTGTTAGTTCATACTTGTGTTTGAATACATTGCTGTTCACTCTCTTTTTTGCATTCCTTCCCTGAACCTTTCGACTGCTCTTACTCCTTTTAAAGGTTGCCTCTCTTTCTCCGTGTGTTGTTTGGTAAGAGATCTTGTTTGATAATTACAAAACATTCCAGGAACAATTAATGTTCTTAGTAAAACAAGATTGTAAGTTGTGCTTATCAAACCTTCCATTAAGGAAATGACTTTGTTCTAAATCACAGAGTGAAACTGAATGGCATGACTGTTGACCGGCCTGACAGCAACATTGCAAGAACCAAAATGATACGACATGAAAGAGACAAAGGAAACGAGGTCAATGAGAAAAAGTGAGTCAGTGGCTGTCATTTTTGAACGGCGGTATTAAAATAAAATTATATCAAATATCAAATATTATCTTGCTTATAAAGGGATCGTTCAAATTGTGTGGTTATTAGGACTTGTGACTTGGAAATAACAGGTTAATGAGTTATTTCTCTTCCCAGAGGGTTACCAAATCATTAAATTTCTCTGCCACAGAAAGCTGTGGAGGGAGTTACTGAGCACATTTAAGGCAGAAATAGGCTTGCATTTTCTTTATTGGGAGGTGGAGGGTTTTGAGGAACAGCTAAAACAATGGAGCTGAGAACAGATCATATTTGCCATGTTCTAACTGAACACCAGAAAAGGGATAAAGGGGCCACAAGTCTCCCTCCCATTTCTTGTGCTCTTTTATGGGAGGAAATCAAAGAAAATAGTGGTTGGGTTGAGATGGAGAATCAGCATGCTATTGACATGTCTAGTGTGTGTGTGTGTGTGTGTGTGTGTGTGTGCGCGCGCCCTTAACTCCTGGTGGAGTTGTTGGAGTGCCATCATGACTTGCTTTTCTTTTTGATGTGCTCATCGTACGGCATGTCTTGGGCATCTGAAACCTGGCGAAACCCATCCCTCTCCAGGATTTTTATTTTTTTTTTAACGAGGTTGACACGCAACCCAGTTTGTTAGCTCAACACTCAACTCAGGCATGGATGGAGAGCGTGCAAGGGAGCTGGCCAGATTCGAACTCGGGACCTCTCGCTGATGCCACTATGCCACCAGCTGGCCTGTCTAGTCTACTGTATTCCCTCTTAAATGCTAATTATGTTTTCATCATTTTTGCAGGCAGTGAATTCCAGATGGTAAATTTTTTCTTTTTTAAAAAAATAAAGCTTTTCCTGGCATCCCCCTTGAATTTTGTCCAGCATTTTTAATTGGATACCTATTCTTTGATTCATGATGAGAGAGAACTATTTATTCCTTCTAGCTGGGTCAGTCATGACGTGGTGCATTTTTGTTAAGTTTCCTCTCAACTTTCTTTGCTGCAAGAGCAGTAATCCCAGCTTCTCCAGACTACCTCAGTAGCTGAAATTCATTTCTAATACTCTTATAGATATTCCTCATCTGAAAGTTCTCAAGCCAATCTAATATGAATTAAGACTAAAGCCTGTCACAAGCCTTGTGGCCCATCAGGCCAGTGTTTATGCTGGTTTCCATGGCGTGAGGCAGACTGAGAGTACAAGACTCCCCTCCTCCCCCCCCCCCCAGATAGGATGCCAGTCTATCGCGAGGTTACGAGGTTAACCCCCAGCATTTTTGCCGGTACCCATTCTCAGCTGGGTAGACTGGAGCATTATGTGGTTAAGTGCCTTGCTCAAGGACACACACGCTGCCTCGGCCAAGGCTCGAACCCACAACCTTCAGATCACTAGACCAACGCCCTAACCACTTGGCCGCATGCCACAATCTAATATGGAGAAAGAGGTTATTGTAGTCGAGGGAATTTATGTTCTTATGTGTTATCTGCGCACCATGTTGGGGGGGGGGGGAATCTTAAAGTACAGCAGGATGGGAACTTTAGCATATTCTATTTGCTACTCTCTTGAACAAAAGAGACTTGCTGGGTTCTGTCCACTGATCCACTAGGAAATTAAACACTCAGCAGCTCGGTTACAATAATCTTTTGGCTAAATGGATTAACATACAGTAGTTGTATCTTAGTATCTCAAGCTGCTACTTGGCAGAAAGGAACACGCTGATTGAGCTGGTGTTGGGGATACAAAGTCCCTTTACGTAGTGGGGGAAGGAGAGGAAGATGGCAACCCCCCCCCACCCCGAACCATTGATAGTACTGAATTGATGAGGCAGATGCTGAAAGGCTGTTTTCCCTTTTTATTGTAGTCCAGAACAAGGAGATGAGGGGTCATCCATTTAGAATAGAGGTTTAAAAGAAAATCTTCCTGAATGTTGAGAATGATTCTCTACAACACCCCATCCCCCACCCTGAGAGAGATGTGAGTGCTCAAATGTTGTGCATTTTGAAAATGCGAACCAATAAGCTTAAAGACAATTAAGGCAAGCAAGCAATCTGGGGAATGGATTCGAAAATTGAATAGAGGATTTGCCATGATAGGGCAGCATGTTGGTGTAGTGGTTAGCACAATGTTTCACAGTACCAGCGATACAGGTTCAATTCCCTCCACTGCCTGTAAGTAGTTTGTACCTTCTCCCATGACCGCGTGGGTTTCCTCCGGGTGCTCCGGTTTCCTCCCACAGTACCGGTTGGTAGGTTAATTGGCCATTGTAAATTGTCCTGTGATTAGGCCGGGGTTAAATCGGGTGTTGCTGGGCGGTGTAGCTCAAGGGGCTGGAAGGGCCTGTCCCACACTGGATCTCAATTTTTTTTTAAATTAAAAATAAATCATTCCTGTAGTGATCTTGCTGAATGCTACCTACTACTCTTTGTATTATGAAGCAATGAGTTGGGTTAAGAAAAATTACCGAACAAAAGTACAATGAAACTAAATACCAGATTGGGAAATGAGGTTTGAGGAATAATAGGACGGATGTGAAAGAGACTGGGGAAAAAGTAATGTTTCAGGATTTTTCAATTCGGGGCACCAGGTTAACAATGTACAGAGCAGCCTAAATCATGTCTTAATACAAGATTCAATATCAGTGTCTTAACTAACTTTTTCTGTTTTTCCAGTTATGTTGTTTATAACAGGATGAAATTCACAAGGCACCATGATGGCTACAAATCCCTTAAATATTCAGTCATCAAAATAGAAAAAACCCAACTTTTCACGAAGATTACAGTTGATATTGGAAAACCTCCATCGTAGAGAAGTGGAAGAGTGCCTTTACCACCACCATTACGAGTGGAATTAACCAAAGAAGAGTGAGTGTGTGTGTGTGCGTGTGTGTATACGCTGCCTCAGACCACTGTTCAGACACTTAAACACACGAATGACACACATGCTAAATGACTCAAGTCTCCTCACTTTAAAGGAAGTGATCCATCGTCTCTTGCTTCTGTAGATATGGGGGAAGAGGCTATTAAAATGTGTCTGCCACAACCTTTTCTTGAGCAGAGAGAGGGCTCCCTAATGCTGCTCAATAATGAAAATAGCAAGAGGTTGTGAATGAGCTCTTGCTCTTGACTCAGTGATATCTTGCATTGATTCTGTCATTCATTTTTCAAGTATTTTTCACCTTTAGTTTGGATATAAAGGGGTGGAATCTGTTGGATTGTAGGATTCAAGGAGGATGACGACTTGCAGGTAACATTCTCTCATTTGCAGTTCCTCCTCCACCTCTATCTGGCTAGTAACCAAGTCTAAAGAGGAGGGATGAGAGTTCTTTGGTCCCTCTTGGACTCTATCAACTCTTGGGAATGGCTCGTGTTTTATTTTGCTGATTCATTACTTTTATTTTTCCTGGGTGACGTTAAGCTCATTGTTGACATGTGGGATGGTTCTGCTGATGATGGGGAGCAGAGGTCTATCGCAGTTTGTATAGGTTGTCTCCACCCACCCCCACCACCACCACTAAGACCACAGTCACACATCCCATCACCCCTGTCCAAAGTGACCTTGACTGTTGCATCCGTCATGCTGGCACTCAGTTCTCTGTCAATTTGCAGAGGCCCCGTCTCTTTAAAGGTGCTGATCAATGTGGAGTAATATTCCTTTGGCACTGGTTACCCTGTTGCTCTTCACAGAAGTGCCCATTTGTAGCATGTGATATTCAAGATCAGTGTAATCCAATAATAGTAGATTCAAGTCTCAACTCAGAAGTTGAGATGTGGGCTGTCCAATCAGAATTGAGGGAGGGAAAGACCTGGCTGGAATTTCTTTCGTTGTAGAGACAAGGTTACTCAGACACACAATCGACCTTAACCATCTCTGTACTGAGCCTGCATTGAATCTGTGATCTTATGTAGCTTTCAGACTCAGTCTTCCACTGAGCAGAGTTGTTATCAGATGAGCACCTCGAAATGAACACTATGTGTTCTCCAACTTTATATTCCATGTTTACAAGGCATTCTGTAAATTCCATAATCATGATAGTTGACCAACTGAATTTCTGCTTTGCATCCTCTTTAACGTCCTACAATTTATGTTTGAAATATTTGCCACTACAGCTACACTATTTAACTGGGATAGGGAGAGGTGATTAAAGACTGAAATCTTTTTAATCCTCCAAATACAGTGTCCACCCATGTTCCTGGAGCAACGTTGTTCACATTACTTCCAGTCAATGGCAGTGATGAAAAGCTCATTGAAAGCATGCTGACCATTGTGCAACATCTCTTGCTTTTGAGTTGCTGAACTGTTCGTAACTTTTTTTTTAAAAAAAAGCAACAGTTGTAAATGAACCAAAGATAACTCTGCAAAAATGTATAAATTAAACTTATTTGTAAAATGGAATGATATTTATTTAAATGTACAGCAGAGCGAGAAAACAAACTCTGCAGGTTTTATGGCGATTGTATTATGAATGATATGGGAGATGTGTGAAATATATTTTTAATGGACTGTTGATTATTTTATTTCTTTGTAGTTTTATTGGTTCCAAGTTCTGAGAAAATATGACTCAGATTTTGCCCTGACTGAAGTAATATTCATCCACATATGTGGCAACCTCTGATTCTCATTTTTCTAACTCCACTTGCCCTGTGGCCTCAGTTGTTCAATCCGGCAAGTAGCTGGGCCACCTAGATTGAGAAAGGTCAACCTCCAGTTCCCAGTGCTTGCTGAAGGAAGGAGTATAAGGGACACTGCAGATGTCCTCTGGTGCAGGGGAAGAAATGTTGTTCTTCTGAAAACTCCGAAGTTTTCTGCTTCCATTTGAATTCTTGTTAAAACATTGACTAAAACTTGTTTTCACCACCACATCTTTACTTCGCAAACGTTCTCCAAAGCCACATGGCTTCCAATTGAAATTCCATCTTTCATGTTTCAGGTGCACTGGGATTTAGAGGTATGTTCATGATGTTCAACATTCTTGAATCATTGTTCTCAATCTCCTGTTACTCTTTCACTGACTCTTTCTGTCTCAAGGTGTCCCTAGACTACTACCTCCGTTGGCACGTTTGATGATTCAGGCAAGGATGTTTTTTCATTTCTTTCAGTGATCAAAGATTGCATATCTAGCAATGTGGATTTACCCCTCCCTTCAATAGTGAAAGCCCTTGATGGAGTGCATGTGGAGAGGATGTTTCCTATGATGGGAGAGTCTAAGATCGAAGAATACAGACTCAGAATAGAGGGGCATCCTTTTGGAACACAGATGAGGAGGAATTTCTTTAGCCAGAGAGTGGTGAGTCTGTGGAATTCGTTGCCACAGGCAGCTGTAGAGGCCAAGACTTGATATATATTTAAGGTAGAGGTAGATAGATTCCTGATTGGTCAGAGCATGAAGGGAGAAGGCAGGAGATTGAGGCTGAGAGGAAAAATGGATCAGCCATGATGAAATGGTGGAGCAGACTTGATGGGCCAAATTCTGCTCCTATATTTTACAGCCTTATCTATTCATTGCTAACTATTGTTTTGATATTGATGTTCAATGGTTCTATTTAATATCAGAGAATGTATACAGCCTGAAATTCTTACTCTTCGTAGACATCCACAAAACAGAAGAAAAACCCCAAAGAATGAATAACAGAAAAAAGTAGAACCCCAAAGACCCCCACACACACAACAGGCAGCAGAAAGCATCAGCCACCACCACTACCTACCCACCAAGCAAACTATAGCAAAGCCCCCAAAGAGTTTGTGATCTGGTCCCTCAAACACCACCGTTTGTCCCAACAGTTTAACATCCTCCAGGCTCCCTGTCTCACTATCGAGGGTGGGGGGGGGGGGGGAGAGAGAGTTATCATTCCTGCTGCCTCAAGAGGAGAAGCCGACAGCTTGCTGTTTCTATGTTAGACTGCAGCACCACAGTTATTTTGAGTTTGCCCCAACTCGAGAATCGGGAACAAACTCTCACCATAGAGAGCGCGATCACTCGAGTGCAGAGGCCTCTGATGGCCACACCCACTCTCATGGTGTTACAATCTCCCTAGTGTTCCATTAATTTCTCACTGCCTTTACCCTCTCTCTAACCTACCCCTTCTGAATTGGGAGTACTCCACTCACTAAGGACCAACTCCAACATTGTCTCCAATGTTGCTAAGGAAAGTGGCATTGACCTCTGCCTCAGAGTTGGATGGAAATCCTCTGAAGCTTCTTTATGGCTCCCTCTTAAAGATGATCACACACTGAACATCAGACACTGACTTAATTTCCTCTGGAGAATAATAGCCTTTGGCTCTGTACATCTCTGATCCTGGGGGCCCCTTTCTACCTTCTCCAAAGATCCATGAATAAGACTTGTCTAGCAGAACATTTCAGCCAGTTTTTGTTCCCAGAAACGGGCTGGCTGGTGGTGTAGTGGGATTAGCACTGGACTTTGAGGGCTGAATTCAAATCCAGCCGGGTCCCAACCTGGGCAGCAGCAGTATCTGTGCAGAAGAAAGACCTGGCAATCTACTTCTGTGTCTTGCCACGAAAACTATACTAACCATAGGGTCAGCAGAGTCGATGGCATTCAACAACAGGAACATGCTGCCAAAGGGTTTCGACCCGAAAAGTCAACTATACTCTTTTCCTACATGCTGCATGGCCTGCTGAGTTCCTCCAGTGTGTTGTGTGTTTTGCTCTGATTTTCTCTTGTTTGTGATGGGGAACAATGCTGTTGGAGGAGATTGAAACACTTTCAATCACCCAATAACAAGATCCAGTGGAGTTGTTAAATGCAAGGTAAATTTTCCATTAGCTTGCTCCAGTCTAATTTCCTAATCATGACTTCCTTTTCTGTCTTTCCATCTTTTGGCTTCGAGTGGTGAGAATATAATACCACAATGGGAATGCTTTTGTATTAGCCTGGGAATGTCCAAACGAGCTTAACAAGAGGGACTTTGAATATGCTATAAATTTCTATTGGATTGGTCTGTACTGCCATTTAAATCCTGCAGCTTGCCAATTCTGTCCAATTTAAGAAATTCTGGAAATATTGAGTAACACACGCAAAATGCTGGAGGAACTCAAAGTCAGGCAGCATCTATGGAAGGGAATAAACAGTAGACATATCGGCCAAGACCCTTCAGTAGTTCTGCATATGATATATTATTCTATCTGCTTTCATCATTGGATTACTTACAAAGTAATTGATGCATTTTAGGCATTTCTACCTAGGATTATGGAAAAATATGGTTTCAAAACTCCATTATTAAATTTGAGGGATCCTTACAAGATAGAGGAATAAAATGAAAAAAGTATTGGAAATACTCCAGAGTTCAGGCATCAACTGTGGAGAGAGAACCAGGGTTTCAGTTCAATGATCATCCATTAGAATAGGGAAGAATTAGAACTGACATTGGCTGGAATTGCAGGGGAAGATGTGTAATCATGCATGGGGGAGGTCAGTGATGGAGTAGGGGTACGAGTAGTTGGGACAGGTAGTGTTGGCTGAAAAAAGGGAGTGAAAACTATTTATTAATGCGGGAGGCATAAGATGAATGGAATTTGAAATGCCATAGGAAGGAGAGAAAACTGAATGAAAACTGGAATTGATGACCATCAGAATTTGCTGAATCCAGAACTGAGTCCTGAAAGTTGTAACGTGCTAAGCTGGAGGATGAGCTGCTTTCCTTGACCTAATGTTGAGCTTTATTTGAAAAATGTTAGAGGTCAAAGGTAGATCAGAGAATTAAAATGAGAGGAAAGTGCAAGCTCAAGATGAATCATGCAGTCCTAATGATCTGCAAACAGCACAAAAGGAGATCACACACTAAGAATGTAATTCAGTATACTAAACAGGAAGTTGTACTGAAAAGGAACTTGGCTGAAAGCAGCTTTTTGGGCCTCTAAGTGACAGTAATGAAATAAAAGAGCAGGTGGTGTAACTTAATTAGTTTTTGCATAAAAGAGCTGCAATGTTTGGGGTTTGCTAAATGGTCAAAATTTTCCATATAGCATGTTGTTAAAATCAATATTACTACACTCTTTTTGGAATTAAACAAGATCTGCAATGTTTGGGGTTTGCTACAGTCAAAGTTTTTCCATATAGCATGTTGTTCTTTAAATCAATATTACTACACTCTTTTTGGAATTAAACTTGAAATGTGCAATAAAAAAAACAAAGTGCTGGAAACATTCAGCAAGTGTTGAACTGAGTAATGTCTGCATAGAACATACGTTACATTTGGTATCACATTTGTTGTTGGGATTTCTGAGTTAACTGTCCACCAGTAGAGGACCTGAGTATGCAAGTCCCCCATATTAGCCTTTGCGAGAGTTTGCACTATAATGGATATGAATCATGTGTTTTTATGAATAATGAAAATATTCTTTTATTCTGACTGATGAAAGACAAGTTGCCCTTTACTGAGGAAATGTTTTCAAAGAGAGTTTAATTTAAATTTGATGAACTATGAATTTTCTGCATTAAACTTGCAATTAAACAGGTCAGGAACTCTTAAGTGGAAAGATTTTAATGAGTTTACAGAACATAGTGCACAACGTGGGAAAGGGCATTTGTGGGGGCTAGCTGATGCTTGCAACTGATGCCAACCCAATGCATACTAAAGTAATTTCCTCCTCACGAGGCAGAAACATCTTTTATTTAGAAACCACAGCCCACACTGGCAAAAATGTTGTAAGGAATATATGCCTGTTTATGCGGTTAACCCACTCCATATGAGAAAATGCACAAGATTAGAAAATGTACAGATGAACTCAAGTTGGCCGTATCTGAGTTGTGTAAGTCCAGGCTGATTCTGGTCCTGCAATGAACAAATGGGTAAGCTAGATTTAGATGCCTCTCCACATTTAGAATATGGTTTTAAAGCCACTTTTTTGAAAGAGTAGTTCCTGTTGTTAGGGAGTCCATTTTTCAACCAACCATCACAGCAAGAGGGCAAAATAGTTCACTTTTTGCTTGTTGGAAAAATGTTGATCGAGGTAGAAGAATTCTTTAGATAGCTTTCTTGAGGTTCAGTACCCTCCAGAAGGAATATGTGGCAAAGTGTCACATTTACAAAATTTTCATAGGTGGTATGGTATTCCCTCAAAACTATTCATACTAATGTCAATAAGAATGATAGGGTGCAGAAAAATTTACAAGGATGTTGCCAGGACTTGAGGGCCTGAGTTACAGGGAAAGGTTGAATAGGTTAGGATTTTATTCCCCGGAATGTAGGAGAATGAGGGGAGTTTTGATGGAGTTATACAAAATTATGAGGGGTGGAGACAGGGTAATTGTAAGCAGGCTTTTTCCACTGAGTTTGAGTGAGACTAGAACTTGAGGTCATGGGTTAAAGGTGAAATATTTAAGGGGACCATGAGGGGGAACTTGTTCACACAGAGTGGTGAGAGAGTGGAACAGGCTATCTGTGGAAGTGATGGATGCAGATTCGATTTCGAAACTTAAAAGAAGTTTGCATAGGTATGTAGATGGGAGGGGAATGGAGGTCTATTGTCTGGGCAAATTAAGAGTTTGGCATTGACTAGATGGGCCGAAGGACCTGTTTCTGATCTGTAGTGTTCTATGACTTTATCTCATGATCTCATTCCAAGGGCTTTGTGCCTATGGAGATAGTGAATGCATTGGTTATTATTTTATTTAGATATACATCCCAATGAGCCCATGCTGTACAATTACACCCAAGTCACCAGTTAACCTACTAACCCATAGGTCTTTGAAATGAATAAGACCATAAGACAAAGAAGCAGAATTAGGCCATTCGGCCCATTGAGTCTGTGCCATCCCATCATGGCTGATTTATTATCCTTCTCAACCCATCCTTTTGCCTCCTCCCTGTACCCTATGACACCCTGACTAATCGAGAACCTATCAACCTCCACTATAAACATATGCAATGACTTGGCCTCCAAAACCATCTGTGGCACTGAATGTTGGAGCTTCCGAAATGATATAGATCCTACAATAATTCACTACAGATTAAAGGTAATAAATTTGTCTACCCACTATTTAAAAATAACTGTAAACAGGAGAGGAGAAAAAAGAAACTAAATCTGTTAGTTTGATGTTAGTAGTTAGGAAATGGTGGAATCCATTAGAATGGATGTGATTTTACAGCATTTAGAAAATAATTAAATGGTCAACATGTGTTTAAGGGGAAAGTCTTTAATATACTTAAGTTATTTGAGGAGGCATCTATTCTGGAACAGTACAGTAAATACAGGGTTGTCGTGATGGGGGATTTTAATTTCCCCGATATTTATTAGCATCTCACTAGAGTGAGGGGTTTAATTGGGGTGGAGTTTGTTAGGTGTGCTCAAGAAGGTTTCCTAACACAGTATGTAGATAAGCCTACAAGAGGAGAGGCTGTACTTGATCTGGTATTGGGAAATGAACCTGATCAGGTGTCAGATCTCTCACTGGGAGAGCATTTTGGAGATGGTGATCACAATTCTATCTCCTTTACCATAGCACTGGAGAGGGATAGGAATAGACAAGTTAGGAAAGCGTTTAATTGGCGTAAGGGGAAATACGAAGCTATCAGGCAGAAACTTGGAAGCATAAATTAGGAACAGATGTTCTCAGAGAAATGTACAGCAGAAATATGGCAAATATTCAGGGGGTATTTGCATGGAGTTCTGCATAGATATGTTCCAATGAGACAGGGAAAGGATGGTAGGTTACAGGAACCATG
Source organism: Mobula birostris (assembly GCF_030028105.1). Taxonomy (NCBI): domain Eukaryota; kingdom Metazoa; phylum Chordata; class Chondrichthyes; order Myliobatiformes; family Myliobatidae; genus Mobula; species Mobula birostris. The sequence goes on along the minus strand of NC_092395.1, from coordinate 24,489,864 downwards.
GTGTACAAAAGCTGTTGAAAATCTAGTCAAGAAGAAAAGAAAAGCTTACAAAAGGTTCAAAAAACTAGGTAATGATAGGGATCTAGAAAATTATAAGGCTAGCAGGAAGGAGCTTAAGAATGAAATTAGGAGAGCCAGAAGGGGCCATGAGAAGGCCTTGGCAGGCAGGATTAAGGAAAACGCCAAGGCATTCTACAAGTATGTAAAGAGCAAGAGGATAAGACATGAGAGAATAGGACCAATCAAGTGTGACAATGGAAAAGTGTGTATGGAACCGGAGGAGATAGCAGAGGTACTTAATGAATACTTTGCTTTAGTATTCACTATGGAAAAGGACCTTGACGATTGTAGGGATGACTTACAGCGGACTGAAAAGCTTGAGCATATGGACATTAAGAAAGAGGATGTGCTGGAGCTTTTGGAAAGCATCAAGTTGGATAAGTCACAGGGACCAGACAAGATATACCCCAGGACACTGTGGGAATCAGGAGATGAGATTGCTGAGCCTCTAGCAATGATCTTTGCATCAACTATGGGGACAGGAGAGGTTCCAGAGAATGGGAGGGTTGTGGATGTTGTTCCCTTATTCAAGAAAGGGAGTAGAGGTAGCCCAGGAAATTATAGACCAGTGAGTCTTACTTCAGTTGATGGTAAGTTGATGGAGAAGATCCAGAGAGGCAGGATTTATGAACATTTGGAGAGGCATAATATGATTAGGAATAGTCAGCATAGCTTTGTCAAAGGCAGGTCATGCCTTACGAACCTGAAGGGATTTTTTGAGGATGTGACTAAACATGTTGAATAAGGTAGAGCCGTAGATATAGTGTATATGGATTTCAGCAAGGCATTTGATACGGTACCCCATGCAAGGCTTATTGAGAAAGTAAGAAGGCATGGAACCCAAGGGGACCTTGCTTTGTGGATCCGGAACTGGCTTGCACACAGAAGGTAAAGGGTGGTTGTAGATGGGTCATATTCTGCATGGAGGTTGGTGACCAGTGGTGTGCCTCAGAGATCTGTTCTGGGACCCCTTCTCTTCGTGATTTTTATAAATGACCTGGATGAGGAAGTGGAGGGATGAGTTAGTAAATTTGCTGACGACACAAAGGTTGGGGGTGTTGTGGATAGTGTGGAGGGCTGTCAGAGGTTACAGCGGGACATTGATAGGATGCAAAACTGGGCTGAGAAATGGCAGATGGAGTTACACCCAGATAAGTGTGAGGTGGTTCATTTTGGTAGGTCAAAAATGATGGCAGAATATACGTTTGTAGTATTAATGGTAAGACTCTTGGCAGTGTGGAGGATCAGAGGGATCTTGGGGTCCGAGTCCATAGGACACTTAAAGCTGCTGCACAGGTTGACTGTGTGGTTAAGAAGGCATATGGTGCACTGTCCTTCATCAATCGTGTGATTGAGTTCAAGAGCCGAGAGGTAATGTTGCAGCTATATAGGACTCTGGTCAGACCCCACTTGGAGTACTGTGCTCAGTTCTGGTCACCTCACTACAGGAAGGATGTGGAAACTATAGAAAGGGTGCAGAGGGGATTTACAAGGATGTTGCCTGGATTAGCGAGCATGCCCTATGAGAATAGGTTGAGTGAACTTGGCCTTTTCTCTTTGGAATGACAGAGGATGAGAGGTGACCTGATAGAGATGGTGAGAGGCATTGATCGTGTGGATAGTCAGAGGCTTTTTCCCAGGGCTGAAATGGCTAACACAAGAGGACACAGTTTTAAGGTGCTTGGAAGTAGGTACAGAGGAGATGTCGGGGGTAAGTTTTTTACGCAGAGAGTGGTGAGTGCGTGGAATAAGCTGCCGGCAACAGTGGTGGAGGCGGATACGATAGGGTCTTTTAAAAGACTCCTGGATAGGTACATGGAGCTTAGAAAAATAGAGGGCAATGGGTAACCCGAGGTAATTTCTAAGGTAAGTACGTGTTCAGCACAGCTTTGTGGGCCGAAGGGCCTGTATTGTGCTGTAGGTTTTCTGTGTTTCTACCAGTGGGGTAGTTGTGGGGTGAGCCAGTGAATGTTGTTTTTTTCTGGCTAATGAAAGAAAATTGTTATCCTTTGCTGATGAAACATTTTCAAAGAAAATTTAATTTAAATTTAATGAGATGTGGATTTTCTGTATAAACCTGGCAATTAAGTAGGCCAGGAACACAGTGCAGAGATTTCAATGACCTTACTGAATGCAGTATGTAATGTGTGTGGATGTGAAGTATTTGGATTTATAAAAGGCATTCTGACACAGATCCACATAGTGGGTTATATCATGCAAATCTTGCAATATGGTGGTGTGGCTTGAGCATTAATGAATGAAGAATATGAATAAATAGGTCACTCTCAAGATTGCAGGCTTTGATAGTCAGAGTACATAGCCCTTCTGCTCATGTTTGGTGGTGCCAACCAAGATATATATTCAAGCTAATCCTATTTCCCAGCACCTAGCCCATATCCTTTCAAATGCTCTTGACATCAAAATCAGACCATAAGCCATTGGAGCAGAATTAGGCCATTCAGTCCATCAAGTTTACCCACCATTTGAGCATGCTGATCCATTTTCCTCTCAATCCCCTTCTCCTATCTTCTGGTAACATTTAGCAAGTACCCCAAAACCTCATTCTTAATAATAGACTCCAACATTTTTCCAACCACTGAGGTCAGGCTAACTGGCCTATATCTCCTTTCTTCTGCCACCCTCCTTTCTTAAAGAGTGGAGTGACTTCTGCAATTTTCCAGTCCTCTGGATCCAGGCCAGAATCTAGTGATTCTTGAAAGATCATTACTAAGGCTTCCATAATCTCTTCAGCTACCTCTTTCAGAACCCTCGGTATAGTCCATCTGGTTCAGATGATTTATCTACCTTCAGACTTTTCAGCTTCCAAAGCACCCTTTCCCTAATTAAAAGCAACCATACTCATTTCTGTCCCAATACTCTTGAACATCCGGCATATTGCTAGTATCTTCCACAGGGAAGACTAATGAAAAATACATACTCAGTTTGTCTGCTATTTCCTTGTGCCACATTACTATCTGTCCAGCATAATTTTCCAGCAGTCCGATGTCCACTCTCCTCTCTTTTACTCTCTTTATATCCTCTTTGAAATTATTGGCTAGCTTGCCTTCATATTTCATCTTTTCACTCTATGGCTTTTTTAATTGCCTCGGTTGTTTTTTTAAAGTTTCACAATCCTCTTAGGTTCCCACTAATTTTTCTCTATTATTTGTCCTTTCTTTTGCTTTTATGTTGACTTTGACTTCCCTTGTCAGCCATGGTTGTGTCATCCTGCCTTTAGAATGTTTCTCTAGGGTGTATCTACCCTGCACCTTCTGAATTGCTACCAGAAACTCCAGCCATTGCTGCTCTGCCTTCTTCCCTGTTTGAGTCACCTTCCAATGAACTTTGGCCAGCTCTCTTCTCATGCCTCTGTAATTCCCTTTACTCCACAGTAATAATGATACATCTAACTTTTGCTTCTCCCTCTCAAACTGCAGGGTGAATTCTATCATATGATCACTGTCTCCCAAGGGTTCCTTTGCTTCAAGCTCCTTAATCAAGTAATTCACAACACCCAATCCAGAATAACTGATCCCTGAGCAACCACAAGCTGCTCTAAAAGGCCATTTTGTAGGCATTTTACAAAATCTTTCTCTTGGAATCCAAAATCAGCACATCCTGATATTCCCAATCTACCTACACATTGAAGTCTCCCATGACTATCGTTACATTCAACTTTTGACATGCATTTTCTATCTCCCATTGTAATTTGTAGCCCACATCCTGGCTACTGTTCAGAGGGCTGTATATAACTCCCATCAGGGTCTTTTTGCACGTACAGTTTTTTAAATCTATCCACAACAATTCTACGCTTTCCAATCTTATGTCACCTCTAAGGATTTGATTTATTTTTTTTTACCAACAGAGCCAAGCCACTCCCTCTGCCTACCTGCCTGTCCTTTAGGCAATATATATCCTCAGAAGCTAAGCTCCCAACTGTAATCTCCTTTCAGCCATGACACACTGATGCCCTTAACGTCATACCTGCTAATCTCTAACTGCGCTACAAGATCATCTACCTTATTTCATATATTGCGTGCATTGAAATATACCCCAGTGCATACTTCTAACATACTTGTTCAATTACTTCCTCTGGCAGCTGGTTCCATACATATATCAGCTGCTGTGTTTGTATAAGAAAAAAATAAGTTGCTCCTTGGGTTCTTATTAAACCTTTCCCTTCTAATCTAATCTTCAACTTCCCAACCTTGGGGGAAAAAACAATGCTCACATGTTGTCCCTAATGATTGATTATATATATCCCCATGAGCTCACTCCTCAGTCTCGAATGCTCCAAGGAAAAAGGCCCAGCCTTTGACTGCAAATCAGAACCCAGTTTGTAACTGACCACCATCTCTGATGAACAAGAGAAAATCTGCAGATGCTGGAAATCCAAGCAACACACACAAAATGCTGGAGGAACTCGGCAGGCCAGGCAGCATCTATGGGAGGAAAAAGTGCAGTCAATGTTTCGGGTCTCATTACCCCCCCAATTCTTATCAAAAGTGTGCAGCAAAGATGTGCTCAACTAATTTCAGGGAAAGTAGGCCAGCCAGTTGAGAAGAGGTTTGAGTAGGCTGGACCTCTATTTTCAAGAGTTTGGACGAATGAGAGATGACCTCATTGAGATGTACAAGACATGCAGTGACAAGGTGAATGCTTACACTTGTTATGGAGACTACAGCTATGGATTACAGTCCCAGAATAATGGATTGGACTTTTACAGTACAAATAAAATGAGAAATTTCTTGTTTTTTTATATGGTTATATGTTTTTTTTGTTATATTTGTAGGGTGATGAAACTCTATACAAGAGAGCTATGGCAGTTTGATAATTAAATGCACTTATTACAGACACTGATAGATTTATGGGTGTTGAAGGAAGCAATGGATTTGCAGATGATGAGCAATATGATTAGAGGTTATTTATGATCTCATTGAATACCAGAGCAGATATCAATGGATATGAATTACCTAATTCAGCTATTTCCTGTATAATTGTATTCCTCTGTGTTATATAAAGCCTGGTCTTTGTTTTTCATTTTCTGGTGTGGAGCTTTGAGATTCTCACATCTTTGAGCCCAAGGTGAATGTGTACCTACCCAATGTGTCAAGGCAAAGAAATGCTGAAAATATGCAGGCAGTCGACATTTTGTCAAAAACGTTATTTATTTTAGGGGCAATAAAATCAAAAGATGCTGGAAATACTCAGCGAATTGGGTGGTATCTTTGGGAAGTGAAAATCAGCAAAGTACTTAAGGTCCATGACCTTTCAGCAGATTTTGGATTATATTTGGATTACAGTGCTGATGAAGGACCTTGGTCTGAAATGTCAACTATTTATTTACCTCCGTAGATGCTACCTGAGTTGCCGATGTCCCCCAGCATTTTGCATGTGTGTTTTTGGTCCTTTCGAATAATGACCATTAATCAGTTTCAATAAACCATATTTTTCTTTTCATAGTCACAAGAGATGTTTGAGTTTTTAAAAAAGGCACAACGAGAAGCAGTTGAATTGGGGGGAGAAAAAAGCAGAACAACCTGTGCTTCTTCAAGATGAACGAGAAAAAATCTGCAGATGCTGGAAATCCAAGCAACACACGCAAAATGCTGGAGGAACTCAGCAGGCCAGGCAGCATCTGTGGGAAAAAAAGTACAGTCGATGTTTCGGGCCGAAACTCTTCGGCAGGACAATCTATGATCTTTCATCTATGATGCCAGTTTTAATGAGGAAATCAAATGTGACATTTTACATTTGATTATGACAATAGAGTAATCTGACAAAGAAGCTTTAAGGAGAATTGAGTCCTCCATCGGTCAGTATCAACCATGGATGTTGTGCTCTAGCTGTCTGGATACACAAGCCTGGGCAGTACGATATGGAGAGCAAGCTGTTGCCCGTGCAGCAAGCTCCTCCTCTCTACTCATCTAATGAGCCCAAAGGAACAGCAGAGACAGATACAGTTTGGCACCAGCAGCATCACAGGAGTTGCCAGTCAGCATAGAACTTCCTTAGGGTCTCCAGCTCCAGATTTTCCCTCAGGGTTTACTCCTGAAACCTTCCCCATGAGTGTGTATAGCTGCAAGGCAGCAGAGATTTGAGGTCAGAGTTTTCATTCTAAATGAGCTGCCAACCACGGCTGATGAGCCTCATTGCCCGAAGTGACTAGTTTTAAGGTGCCAGTAACCCACCTTTGCCTCTTCTCCTGTCAGTAGAAACTGTTCTGCCAGGCTTAGTACCTAAACCATGTGTGAATTCCAGGAGCTGGACTTGGTCATCAGAGGCTATTTGTGGTGCATGCCATGGGAGCATTTAATAGGTAATGAGAGCTTGTCCCCACTACCACCCCCAGCTATAACAACCTTAAGAAACCAAGGAGACAGGCTAACTAAATGAACAGCTTCATGGCAAAACATATTTTGAGGAAAAATATAGGGTTATCAATTTTGGTAAGAAATCAAAATGCTTATTGTTATTTTTGAATAGTGACTGAAATGTAGGCTCAACAAGCATTATGAAGCCCTATATAATGTATGTAATGTATGTTGCCCTATATTGCAAAGGGATTGAGCCAGTATACATACAGTCAATAATCAGAAATGGACTCATGAAACATGACAGTACAGGACTAAAGGGTATTGTGAGGCTACACATGAAGTGCTGTGAAGTACATGAAGCATTGGTCTCATAACCCCCCCCCCTCCCCAATTCTTATTAAAAGTGTGCAGCAAAGATGTGCTCAATTAGTTTCAGGGAAGGCAGGCCAGCCAGTTGAGAAGAGATTGAGTAGGCTAGACCTCTATTTTCAAGAGTTTGGACAAATGAGAGATGACCTCATTGAGATGTACAAGACAGCAGTGACAAAGTGAATGTTTACACTTGTTACGGTGACTACAGCTGTGAGTTACAGTCCCAAAAAGGATAGGACTTTTACAGTACAATTAAAATGAGAAATTTTTTGATCTGTAGGGTGATGAAACTCTATACAAGAGAGCTATGGCAGTTTGATAATTAAATGCATTTATTACAGACACTGATAGATTTATGGGTGTTGAAGGAAGCAATGGATTTGCAGATGATGAGCAAAATGGTTAGAGGCTATTTATGATCTCATTGAATACCAGAGCAGATATCAATGGATGTGAATGACCTAATCCAGCTATTTCCTGTATAAGTGTATTCCTCTGTGTTATATAAAGCCTGGTCTTTGTTCTTCATTTTCTGGTGTGGAGCTTTGAGATTCTCACATCTTTGACCCCAAGGTGAATGTGTACCTACCCAATGTGTCAAGGCAAAGAAATGCTGAAAATATGCAGGCAGTCGACATTTTGTCAAAAACGTTATTTATTTTAGGAGCAATAAAATCAAAAGATGCTGGAAATACTCAGCGAATCGGGCAGTGTCTCTGGGAAGTGAAAATCAGCAAAGTACTTCAGGTCCATGACATTTCAACAGAATTTTGGATTATATTTGGATTACAGTGCTGATGAAGGATCTTGGTCTGAAATGTCAACTGTTTATTTACCTCCTTAGATGCTGCCTGACTTGCAGACTTCCCCTAGCATTTTGCATGTGTGTCTTTGGATTATAGTTTGGTCCTTTTGAATGATGACCATTAATTAGTTTTAATAAACCATATTTTTTCATAGTCACAAGAGACGTTTGGGTTTTTTAAAAAAAAGGGCACAGCGAGAAGCAGTCAAATTGGGGGAAGAAAACAGAACCTGTGCTGCTTCAAGAATGGCAGAGACTGTCAAGTTTTTAAAAAAAAATGGCAGAAACTGGACAAATTCATGGGTTCATAAACAGTGAGTACGAGGTGATGATCATCATAATTTTGAAAAAAGGGAAATGGTTGGCTACATCAGAAAAATAGATAGGTTCCATTGCATAAAAGATAACTGGAATATGAATGCTGAATAGACTGAGCAGCATTTTAAAGCAAATGGAATAGCTAATGAGAAACAAGCACCAGTTTTGATGTGCATTGTGTTTAAAGACATAGTTAGCTTAACCAAACCAGTCGATATGAGCTTTGCTGGTATTGTGAAAGCACTGCAGGAACATTTAGAACCAAAACCATTGTTGATTGCAGAATGCACTAGGTTTCATAAACGGAATCAAAAGATGGGGTGTCTATTCCGGCGTACGTGACTGAATTGAAGAGATTGTCTGAGCATCATTGTTTCAATGACGGGTTTAATAATACTCAGGGGGATTATTTGGTTTGTGGAATCTTACAAGAAAGCATTAAAAAAACTGGTGCCTAACTTAAGCACAACTTACATTTAAAAGAGCAGTTGAAATAACTGTGTCAAAGGAAACAGCAGATACAGATACAATTGAGTTGCAGTCAGGAATGAAAGTGAACATGAACAAAATTGCAAGTCTAAACAGAAACTGGCCTGGCTGAACAAGTTGTGTTACCATTGTGGCACAGGCTAACATACACCATACCAATGCAAGTTTAAAGGCGAAATTTGCAGAAAATGAAACAAAGTAGGACACATACAAAGAGCATGTAGGGCAGACAAAAATAGATGGACTGCACAGGGAAAAGATAAAGATAAAAAGTTGCATTGCAGTTTGATCATGGCTAAAATCAACTCTGTCTTAGGAAGGGCCTGGACCCAATTTAATTTGCCTATTGCCACAATAGGTCTACAGCAGATGCAATCTCAATGGCTCTTCACATGGCCTTAGATCTTCTGGACAATACAAACACCTATGTCAAGATGCTGTTCACTGACTATAGCTCAGCGTTTAACATCCTCATTCCTACAGTCCTGATTGAAAAGCTACAGAACCTGGGCCTCTGTACCTCCCTCTGCAATTGGTTCCTTGACTTCCCAACCAGAAGACCACAATCTGTGTGGATCAGAAATAACATCTCCTTCTCGCTGATGGTCAACACTGGTGCACCTCAGGGTTGTGTGCTTAGCCCACTGCTCTTCTCTACTCTATACCCATGATTGTGTGGCTGGGCATTGCACAAGTCCCATCTATACAACCATTGTTGGCAGCATCTCAGATGGAGACGAGAGGGTGTGCAGGAGTGAGATGTATCAGCTAGTTGAATGGTGCCATAGCAACAGCCTTGCACTCATTGTCAATAAGAAAAAAGAGCTGTTTGTGGACTTCAGAAAGGGTAAGACGAGGAGACATTAACCAATCCTCAGAAGGATCGGAGTGAGCAATTTTAAATTCCTGGGTGTCAAAACCTCTGAGAACCCAACATTGATATATGGTCCCAACATATTGATGCAGCTATTAAGAAGGCAAGACGGCGGCTATATTTCATTAGGAGTTTGAGGAGATTTGGTTTGTCAACTAAAACACTTGAAAACTTCTACAGATTTACCATAGAGAGCATTCTGACAGGCTACATTACTACCTGGTATCGGGGCCGGGGGGGGGGGGGGGGGGGTAGGAGCTACTACACAGGACCGAAAGAAGCTACAGCAAGTTATAAAGTTAGTCATCTCCATCATGGGTACTAGCCTCTGTAGTATCCAAGACATCTTCAAGGAGCGGTGCCTCAGAAAGGCAGTGTCCGTTATTAAGGATCCCCATCACCCAGGACATGCCGTCTTCTCATTGTTACCATCAGAAACGAGGTACAGAAGCCTGAAGGCGCACAGTCAGCGATTCAGGAACAGCTCTGACATCTGATTTCTAAATTGACATTGAACTCATGAATACTACCTCACTTTTTAAATATTATTTCTGTTTTTGCACCATTTTTACCATTTTTAATTTCATTATTTAATATATATTTACTGTAATTCATTTATTTTTTCTGTATTTATCATGTATTGCATTGTACTGCTGCTGCTAAGTTAAAAAAATTTCACAGCATATGCCGGTGATATTAAACCTGATTCTAATATGATTCCGATTCTGCTTCCTCCAATAGCACTTTGTATAGATATGCTCAATAATGGAGAGGGCTTTACCCATGACAGACTAAGCCATATCCACTTCTTTTCTATTGAAGGGCATTGGAGCTTTCAAACCAGGCTGTGATGCAACCAGTCAATATACTGTCCAGTTTCAGATGTCATGCCAAATCTTCGCAAACTCCTAAGGATGTAGAGGCTTTCTTCGTAATTGCACTTGCATGCTGGGCCCAGGACAGGTGCTTCCAAATAATAACGCCTAGGAACTTGAGGTTTTCCACCCTCTCCACTTCTAATCCTCCGATGAGGAATGGATTGTGGACCTCTGGTTTCCTCAAGAATAATATGAATACTCTAGGTGAACTAAATGGACCTTTCTAAGATCAAGATGCAGAACCTAGAAGAAAAAGGAAGCAGGAGGAGGTTGTCCAAAACTGTCAGAACCACTTCCTGCAGACCCAGAGGCAACTCGGACAACCACCACGGAAGAGGGCCCAGATCCTGAGGTTGCTGCACAGCCACAAGTCTTACCGACCAAGCAGAGTGATTCCCCCCTGTCAGGAAAGCCACTATCCCACAAGAATAAGAAAGCCTCCTCAGTGATTAAATATTTAGGCCTGAATGGAGCAATTTAAAAATCGACTATGCTGTGGATGTCTGCATATAGTAGTTGCATTATATAGGATACCGTGCATATAGTTGAGATGCATTCTAAATTGTGTTGGAATTTATAGCTAAGCCGGGAAGAGTGTAGTATATTTAATATTTCAGTAGTACTTCAGTTATATTGTGTTGTTTGATTAATCATTATTGTTCATTTAATTCATTACGGGTTACGTGTTGCATACGTCATGACGTTACCACGTGATCCGTACACGTCTCGCTAGAGGAAAAACAAACTGGACTCGCATCTCTTGCCCTTTCAAATCCCACCTTCCTCCGGTTGCTAAGTAACAGCAAGACAATTGGCGCATGCGTAAATTCCACCTAACGGAGGATCACAACCGACTCCGATATCCTGGCATGCCATTGGATGGTTAAGTACAAGAGGGAGTAACTGCAGAACTGTCTATGCGCCATTGGTCAGTACACGTGTCATTCACACACTCACGATTCCCATTGGGTCCGAGCTCCGGCCGAGAGTTCACCTGAGCATGGAGGCGGTGGCCACCGCGTTGGAGTCATACCGGGGCCGGGATCGATTGGTGCGCACGGTCTGCTACAGCTCCAGGCTGCTGGGCGGCCTGCAGTTGGCATCGCGGAATGGCCGCCCAGAACTGGACCGCCGGCTGCTGCGCCTGTCGCAGGAGCTCAGCAGTTGCCGAGCGACACTGCGGCTCTTTGACGACCTGTCCATGTTCCTGTACTCGCGAGAATACGGCCTGGGCGCCGCGGTAAGGGTTACGCGGATGTGATTGGAAATGGGGTCTGGAACCCAAAGCATGCACACTGGGGTGGGACTGGGAGAATCCTCGACTCTGCTCCACCATGTAGGATGTACCTTGTCCAGCAGCACTCTCCCAACTTCCCCGTGGTTTATAGATCAGTCAGTGTGTGCCTTGCATATATTCAATGATTCTGCTTCCACAGCTGTGGCTCAGAGATTTCTGAAGGTATGCATCCGTCAGAGAATTTTCTCCTCATCTCCGTCTCAGATGGGCAAGCTTATATACTACTTTACCACCCATTTCCCTAAATATTCTTAATATTAGGGAAACCTAATTCCAGCATGCACATTTCTTCTGTGTTTCAATAAGGTCATCATGTGCTTTATAAGTGTGTCGATGGGCCTGATCTTTCTTTTTACTTGGTGCCCTTCATTCAGGAAACAACCTGATGAACCTCTTCACTATCATTGATGCAACTATAGATGTTTTAAGATAATTGAATGGTCCCTAATGTGATAGACTCTTGACTTCACAATTTAGACCATAAGACCTAGGAGCAGAATTAGGCCATTTGCCCATCAAATCTGCTCTGTCATTCCAACATGGCTGTTTCATTATCCCTCAGAACTCATTTTTTTTTCCCTGCTATCTCCCCATAACCTTTGACCCCCTGATTAATACAGACCTTGACAAAGTGCTGTACATGGGGCTACTTAACTAAAAATAAGAGCCCATGGTATACAGGAAAGGTACTAGAATAGACAGCAGATTGGCTGACTGGCAGGAAGCAAAGGGTGGAAATAAAGGGAGCTTTTTCTAGTTGGCTGCTGGTGACTGGTAGTATGCCGCAGGGGTCAGTGTTGGGACTGCTTCTTTTCACATTTTCTCCCCATTTACAAAATAGTCTATGCCTTTATTCCTTCTGCCAAAGTGCATGACCATACACTTATCTACCTTATAGTCCGACTACCACTTCTTTACCCATTCCCCCAATCTGTCCAAGCCCTTCTGCTTCCTTAATCTGCCTTGGCCTGCGCAGTCATCTGTGGCAAAGCATTCCATTGGTTCACCACCCAATGGCACAAGAAATTTTTCATCATCTCGGTTCTAGGTGGACGTCCCTCAATTCTGAGGCTGCCATAGACTTCCCCCACTCTAGGAAACAACCTGTCCACATCCACTCTATAGACCTTTCAATATTCAATAGGTTTCAATGAGATCACCCCTCATTCTTCTACACTCCAGTGAGTATAGGACCAGAGCCATCAAATGCTTCTCATATGTTAACCCTTTCATTCCTGGGATAATTCTCATGAACCTCATCTGGACTCTCTACAACGCCATCACACACTTTCTTAGATAAGGGGCCCAGTACTGCTCTCAATACTCCCAAGTGCAGACTGACCAGTACCTTATAAAGCTGCAAAATTACATCCTTGCTTTTGTATTCTAGTCTTCTCGAAATGAATGCCAATGTTGCATTCACCTTCCTTACAATGGACTCAACCTTCAAGTTAACCTTTAGGGAATCCTTCAGGAGGACTCCCAAATCACTACCCAGCTCTCCATTTACAAAATAGTTTATGCCTTTATTCCTTCTGCCAAAGTGCATGACCGTACACTTACCTACCTTATAGTCCTTTACCCATTTCCCCAATCTGTCCAAGCCCTTCTGCTTCCTCAATATTACCTGCCTTCTACTGATCTTTGTTTTGTCTGCAAACTTGGGCACAACACCGTGAATTCCTTCATCCAAATCATTGACATACAATGTGAAAAGAAGCGGTCCCAACGCTGACCCCTGCGGCATACTACCAGTCACCAGCAGCCAACTAGAAAAGGCTCCCTTTATTTCCACCCTTTGCTTCCTGCCAGTCAGCCAATCTTCTATCTATTCTAGTACCTTTTCTGTATACCATGGGCTCTTATTTTTAGCTAAGTAGCCCCATGTACGGCACTTTGTCAAAGGTCGTCTGAAAATCCAAATTAACAACATCAGGCTAATTGGTCTATATCTCCTTTCTTCTGCCTCCCTCCCTTAAAGAGCAGGGTGACATTTGCAATTTTCCAATCCTCAGGAACCATTCTCAAATCTATTCATTCTTGAAAGATCATTACTATTGCCTCCACAATCTCCTCTTCTTCTGACTTTTAATGGTGGTTGGCAGTCTAACTTAAAGGGGCATTACCACGTGAGTAAGGTGTAGAGAGATGGGAAATAAAACCCTTACTAGGTCTTTATCAAATGAAAATTAAATTACCCCAAAAAGCTGTATAGATTGTAAATAATGAAAGACAATATTGTCAGTTAAATTAAAGTCACTTCCATAACTTAGTAGTTTTTAAGTGAAAGTTATCAACTCCCAAAGATAGTGGTGCAGTCTGTATTTGCTTTCTCTCAATCTTGCATGCTTCACATTGTGAAAGAAATTGATGACAAAGCCTACACCCCCCCCCCAGTGATGTTTTCCAACCAGATATAAGGAATAATTAAGCATGGTATGCCCAATATGCCCAATTCTAAGTTGTGGCAACATAATTCCTTCCCTTCTTGTTTTACCCCCTTCTCCCATCAATCCAACAGTTTTATGTATTCTGTAAAGGCATATTATCCCACAAATCTTGCCGTAATCCCCTAATTCTTACCCCACCAATTGCTTAACTTCTGATTTGTGAAGTGTAAGATGTATACCCACAGTTAAACTTTAACAGCTTTTTTGGCCAAACAATCAACCCACTCATTCCCCTCAACACCTCTATGCGCAGGAACCCATAAAAAAAAAGACATGGAAATCAATACTTCGAATATGAAATAAAGTTTGAAGAGCATCCAGCTGTAAATCTGACCTACTGTTAGAATGACATGTTTAAGATGAGTCAAAACTGAAAAAGAATCTGAACAAATTACAACTTTGCAAGGACAAATATCCTCCACCCACTGTAAGCCCAAAATGATGGCAACCAGTTCTGCTGTGTATACCGGTAAATGGTTAGTAAGATATTTCTTTATTGTTCCCTGTAATTCAAGTACAAAAGCAGCCACACCAACATTCCCAGTTAAATTATCTTTTGATCCATCAGTAAAGATGGTTAACGTATCACAATGATTTTCCTTAACATATAAATGGACTAACAGACTCTCAGGCATCAGGATCGTCGGACTTCATTAAATCACACAATCTGAAGTCAACTAAAGTCACTGGAGAAAGGTGGGGTTACTGAGAAAACTACAGTGGGACATATTGCATAATCCAGCAAACCCATATTTCTAGCGTGATAAGAGCCCAGCCACCCAAAACTAAAAAAAACACTTCCTGTGATGTTTCCAACAGTCTTCCAACACACTTTTAACAAGATGATCATTTGTTTGCCCCCTCAAATTAATCCAGTGTGTTAACACCCACCACTGTAAGGGTAAATGTCCCATTTCAACCAGTAAAGCTGAAACAGGAGATGACCTTACTGCACCACAACACAGGCTTAAAGCCTGAGCTTCTGTCACATCCAAACATTTTAAATTCGAATATGAAGCTGATCCATAAGCCACACAACCATAATCAAGTACAGATGTAATTAAACAAATATCGATGGTCAACAGAGATTTTTGTGTAGCACCCCAAGAATACCCTCATAGACACTTAAGGATATTTAATGCCCTTTTACATTTATGAGTTATTTTACTTATATGGTGCTTCCATGTCTGCGTATTATCCAGCTACGTGCCCAGATATCTTACCACTGACACTCCTTCAAGAGGTTAACCAAATAATTTCAAATCCAGTGCAGGTCTATTGACGAAGAGTCTCGGCCCGAAACTTCGACTGTGTCTCTTCCTAGAGATGCTGTCTGGCCTGCTACGTTCACCAGCAACTTTGATGTGTGTTGCAGGTCTATTGATCCTCTTTGTAAAACACATAACTTGTATTTTAGCTACTGAAAGCTTAAAACCCCATCTATTTGCCCACTGTTTGACCTTATTAATCACTAATTGCATTCTATATACAGTTAAATTGGAATTTCTACCTCTGATCCATAAAGCTCTATCATCTGCAAAAAGTGATTTACTCCCTCCAGTACCCATCTCAGAGAAAATATCGTTAATCATAATATTAAACAATAAAAGGCTACAAATACTGCCTTGTGAGATCCCATTCTTTATCTCATAGTGGTCCAAATATACCTTACCTACCCTTACCAGCATAATAATAATAATGTAGGTCGCATCTGGAATTTTTCCGAGTAGCGGACGACTTCCTCCCACACCATTCTGACGTAGTTAGAATTCGCGTACAAGGCAAGTTACAGTAGTGGTTTGCCATTGCCTTCTGCCGGGTGAGTTTTTTTTCAAAGGGATCACCAGCTCTTAACCCCGCACGGATGGAAAGCGTGCCGGGGGGAGCCGGCTGGATTTGAACTTCAGAACCTCCGTCCCGCAGTCCAGTGCTGATGCCACTACGCCACCAGCTGGCAACTTACCAGCATAGACCATCCAAATACAGTAAAAGACTCAGATAAAAATTATATAGCCTTCCTCTCACTCCTAATTTCCATAATGTAATCAAAAGATCTTGCCTCCGTAACATATCATGCTGTTTCAATATCAAAAAATACTGCTATTACAACTTCATTAGTTCTCTGTGGTTTCCTAATATCATCTTCCAAACATAAAACGGAACCCAATGTCATTCTACCCTTCCGAAACGTTCTATCACCTCTTTTTTCCAAAATAAAATTCAGCTGCTCTATTATCATACTTTCCATAAGTTTATACAAATGGACGTTAATGATATTGGCTTATAACTAAAGGGATCCGACAGGGGTTTCCCAGGTTTTCGAATAGGCAGTACTACTGCCATTTTCTGTGAGGAGGGAAGATGGCCTAAACTCCAAATATGATTCAAAAATTTTAATATTATCTCATGAGAGTTGTCAGCCTTGTGTTTAAACATATAGTAACATATATCATCCTTTTCTGGAGCAATCTGACCGGTACCATTAATAACTTCCTTAAATTCACACAAAGAAAACTCTACATCACTAATCCTATTATTGCGACAGCTGACTTCCAACACAGTGTCTTCAGCTACTTCTTTCAGAACCCTGGAGTGTAGTCCATCAGGTCCAGGTGACTTATCTACCTCAAGAATCTGCAGCTTCCTAAGTACCACCTTTTTAGTAATAGCAATGATACTCACTTCTGCCCCCTGACGTTCTGCTAGTCTCTTCCACAGTGAAGACTGGTGCAAAATGCTAACGTTCCTCTTCTTTCTTTACTCCTCTCCCATTACTGTCTCTCCATCATTTTTCAGTGGTCCAGTGTCCACCCTTGTCTATTTTACTCCATATACATCTGTAAAAAATCTGATGTCCTCTTTTACATTATTGTACATCTTACCTTCATATTTCATCTTTTCTCTCCTTATGGCTTTATTAGTTGCCTTCTGTTGGTTTTTACAGTTTCTCAATCCTCTAACTTCCCACTAATTTTGTTCTATTCTATGCCCCCTCTTTTGCTTTTATGGCGGCTTTGACTTCCCTTATCAGTCATAGTTGCATCATACCGCCTTTAGAATACTACTACTTTGAGATGTATCTATCCTGTACCTTCCGAATTACTCCCAGAAACTCTGCCGTCTTCCCTGCTCATGTTTCCTTCCAATTAACTTTGGCCAGCTCTTCTGTCATGCCACTACAATTCCCTTTACCACTGCAATACAGATACATTTAACTTTAGCTTCTCCCTCTCAAATTGCAGGGTGAATTATATCATTTCATGATCACTGCCTCCCAAGATCTCCTTTACCTTAAGCTCCCCAATCAAATTCGGTTCATTACACAACATCCAGTCCAGAATAGCTGATCCCCTCATGGGCTCAACCACAAGCTGCTCTGAAAAGCCATCTTGCAGGCTTTCTACAATTCTCTCTCGGGACCTAAAATCAGCACCAACCTGATTTTCCCAATCTACCTGCATATTGTGATCCTCCATGACTATCATTACATTGTACTTTTGACATGCGTTATCTATCTCCTGTAGTAATTTGTAGCCCGCATCCTGGCTACTGTTCAGAAGCCTGTATATAACTCCCATCAGGGTCTTTTTACCCTGGCAGTTCCTTTACTCTACCCACAACAATTCCACATCTTCCAATCTTATGTCACCTCGAAGGATTTGATTTGATTTTTTACCAACAGCACCACCCCAGCCCCTCTGCCTATCAGTCTCCTTTAGATACAATGTGTATTCTTGGATGTTAGGCTCCCAAGTATAATCTTCTTTCAGCCATGACACATTGATGCTCACAATGTCATACCTGCCAATCTCTACCTGCACTGCAAGATCATCTACCTTATTCTGTATACTGCGTGCATGCAAATATAACAACTTCAGTCCTGTATTCAACACCCTTTTCAATTTTGTACCCCTATTACACAGCAACTCATCCCACTGACTGCAATTTTGCCCAATCACCTGCCTGTCCTTCCTGAGAGTCTAACATTACCTCTGTTTGTATACCAACTGCCCCATCCTCAGCCCTATCACTCAGTTTCCCATCCCCCTGCCAAATTAGTTTAAACCCTCCCCAACAGTTACAGCAAACTTGCTCGCAAGGATATTGGTCCCCTTGGGTTCAGATGTAACTTGTCCCTTTTGTACAGGTCATACCTTCCCCAGCAGAGATTCCAATGATCCACAAATCTGAAACCTTGCCCCCTGCACCAGTTCTTCAGCCATGCCAAATCATTCTATTCTTACCCTCACTGGCGGGTGGCACAAACAGCAATGCAGAGATTATTATCCTGGAGGTCCTGCTTTTCAGCTTTCTACATAGCTCCCTGAATTCTCTCTTCAGGGCCTCCTCCCTTTTCCTACGTATGTCATTGGTGCCAGTATGTACCAAGTCTTCTAGCTGCTCACCCTCCCCTTGAGAATGCCGTGGACCTGATCTGAGACGCCCCTGACCCAGACACTTGGGTGGCAACATGCCATCCAAGTGTCTCTTTCACACCCACAGAATCTACTATCTGCTCCTCAGTTATGGAATATCCTATCACTCCTCTTCTCCCCCGTTCGTTTCTGCGCCACAGCGCCAGACTCAGTGCCAGGGACCCAGTTGCTGCAGCTTCCTTTCTGGTAGGTTAACCGAAGCGGTAAACTTATTATTGAGGGGACCGGCCACAGAGGTACTCTGCAGTGGTTGCCTATTTCCTTTCCCTCTCCTAACTGTCACCCAGGTACCTATCCTGCAACCTTAGGGGTGACTACCTCCCTGTAGCTCCTATCTTTTCATCTCCTCAGTTTCCTGTATGGGCTGAATTTACCAATCCTTAAATAGGACCAAAACAGTATACAGTATTTCAAATGTGGTCTCACCAGGGTCCTGTGAAGTTACCTCAAAGCATCTCAATTTGTATACTCCTTATCCCTGGCAATAAACGCCAATGTTAATTAGCCTTCTTAATTACTGGCTGTACCTGCATGCGACCTTTAGTGTCTCATTTATGAGGAAACCTTTTAGCTGCAAAATATCTTACTCTGTTTCAATATATTGTTTCTTCCTTCCAAACTGGATGGCTACATATTTAACCACATTATATTCCAAATTCCTGTCCGCTCATCTAACCTACTAATATAGGCTCTTTGTGTCCCCTAACAACTTAGCTAATCCAGCTCCCTTTGTATCTTTAGACTTTGTACCTTAAGCAGTGGCAGTTCCTTTACCATTATTCCATGTTGAGTTTATTGCATGTAGTATGATTCTGGTGTTAGCTCTGTAAGAATGGATTCCAGCAATTTCTCATTGACATTTATTGTCTAATTTGCTGTCTTGAGTTTCCTACTCGTTGCCTCCCTCCTCCCACCCACTCCTTATCGAATTGTGTATTACGTAATGACTTTTTTCTGAATCAGGTTTAATATCACTGGCAGTTGTCATGAAATTTGTTGTTTTGCAGCATCAGTACAGTGCAATGCATGATCATTAAAACTAAATTACCTTAAGAAGTATATATTAAAAAAATAAAGTAGTGCGAAAAGAGAGGAAAAATTCTGAGGTAATGTTCATTGTTCATTCAGAAATCTGATGGCAAAGGGGAAGCTGTGCCTGAAGTGTTGAGTGTGTGTCTTTAGGCTCCTGTACCTTCTCCTTGGTGGCAGCAATGAGGAGAGGGCATCTCCTGGGTGAAGGAGTTCCTTAATGATGGATGCTGCCTTTTGAGGATGTCCTGGATGCTGGGGAGTCTCGTGCCCATGATGGAGTTGACTGAGTTTCCAACTTTCTGCAGTTTTTTCCGATCCGTTGCAGTGGCCCCTCCATACCAGATGGTGGTGCAACCAGTTAGAATGCTCCCCACGGTATATTTGTCAGTGGCTTTGGTGACATACCAATCAATTCTCCTCAAGCTCCTAATAAGATTTAGCCACTGTTGTCCCTTCTTTGTAAACGTATCAATATGTTGGGCCCAGGATAGAGCTTCAGAGATGTTGACACCCAAGAACCTGAAACTGCTCACCCTTTCCACTTCTGCTCTCTCGATAAGGAATGGTGTGAGTTCCCCTGACCTCCCCTTCCTGAAGTCCACAATCAATTCCTTGGGCTTGCTGACTTTGGGTGCAAGGTTGTTGCTGCAACTCCACTTAACCGGTTGTTAAAATAACATTGTAACTAGAATGAATAAGGTAAATGTATTTCAAAAACATCTTCTAGGGCTAAAAAATTTTAAAGGCCTTAAGATTAAGTAAAGTAGAAGCAGATCAATTAGCTTTTCATTCAAGGTCTTTATTCTCAAGCCAGCAGTAATAAAAAGCAGCAGGGTTGGATGTCGGGGCATGGAGAAGAAGCTCGGCTGCACTGGCATCAGAACTCCATTGGTTCCTAACTTCCTTATTCTAATAAGTAAGCATAGAAATCAGAAACAAGCTGGCCATACGATACAGTGAGTTGTCTGTTGTCTGTGGACCTGCCAGATGAAAATGCAACACCAACAGAGTACAGCCATTATCATAGTGCAGGAAGTGTGGCAACCAGCCTTTACTTTGTGACAAAGGACAGGTAATATGTCGTAACAATGTTGAGGAATACTGGGTAGTAGCTCTGGAGGCACAAGTTTCCTTTACAAATTCCACGGCATTAATAAGACATAGCTGGAATCAGAATCAGGTTTATTATCACTGAGGTATGTTGTGAAATGTGTTAACTCTGCGGCAGCAGTACAATGTATTACATAATAAACAGAAAAAAACTGACTTGGAGAACGTGTGTGTATGTATAAAATAGTTAAAATAAGTAGTGGGGTAATGTTCATGGATTCAATGTCAATTTAGGAATCAGATGGCAGAGGGGCAGAAGCTGTTCCTGAATCACTGAGTGGGTGCCTTCAGTCTTCTGTACCTCCTTCCTGATGGTAACAGTGTAAGAGGGCATGTCCTGGGAGGTGGGGGCATTCAACTGGGTTTAATGTCACATTCAGATGGCAGTACAGTAACACTGAAGACATATCTGATGTTACTCGCAGATTTTGGAAAGGATGTCTGAATATTAGGTGCAATGTTCATTTTGGGATTTTTTCCTTTTGATCTCAGGGGATTGTCACAGAGGCCAAGCCCTTAATTTGATTTGACTCTTGGGAAACAAAAAGAAAATGTGACAACTGGAATAATTTTGCCATTTCACTTGCTTCGTAGGAGGAAGATGCTGTTATTCGTTGGCTGTCCATAGTTGCAAACATGACAGATCAGCTCTTCTACCCCTGTGAACACCTGGCTTGGGCTGCAGATTACAAACTCCTCAGCGTCAACTCTAGCAAGTGGTGGACACTTAGTAACGTGATGTGGAGTCTGTCGCTGGTGCTGGGAGCTCTACGGTGACTGACACATTAAAAGTCCTTTCATGTTCTGTCACATAAAGCAGTTCCATTCTGAAATGGGATGGAAGCGGAGCAGTCAGCTTTCACACAGCAATTACATGAGCATTGACTAGAGGTTTGGACTATTGATTAACATGAGTTCAGCTTCCACATTGGCCATTCAGGCTGTCTAAGTTAAATTCAATTGAGTTAAAGTTCTTGTGTGAAAAGGTAGCTCCAATAAACTGGCCTTGAAGCTACCAAATTGTAGAAATTTTCACCTGATTGACAGATACTTTTAGGAAGGGAATCTGCAATCCTCATGCAGACTAACCTAGGTGAAACTGTACATCCAGCAGTCCTCTGACATAGCCTGGCAGTAGGTTTAAACACAGTTAGAGCTGAGCCTTGCTAGTGATGACATGTCTGGGCCAAACCACAGTTAAATTTCCTCTGGACATTTTTAAAAATAATGCTGATGGAAGTTTTTGCATCTTGAGATGACAATTTAGGCTTCTGTAACTCAACAAGTCATTGAGTTGCATAGCTCACCGTTCTAAGTGTTTAGTGATGAGGGAAAGAGAGCTTTTTTCTATGGATGTGGAAACCATAGAAAGGGTGCAGGGGAGATTTACAAGAATGTTGCCTAGATTGGGGAGCATGCCTTATGAAAACAGGTTGAGTGAACTCGGCCTTCTCTCCATGAAGCGATGGAGGATGAGAGGTGACCTGATAGAGGTGTATAAGATGATGAGAGGCATTGATTGTGTGGATAGTCAGAGGCTTTTTCCCAGGGCTGAAATGGTTGCCACAAGAGGACACAGGTTTAAGGTGCTGGGGAGTAGGTACAGAGGAGATGTCAGGGGTAAGTTTTTTACTCAGAGAGTGGTGAGTGCATGGAATGGGCTGTCGGCAACAGTGGTGGAGGCAGATACGATAGGGTCTTTTAAGAGACTTCTGGAGCTTAGAAAAATAGAGGGCTATGGGTAACCCTAGTAATTTCTAAGGTAGGGACATGTTCGGCACAACTTGGTGGGCTGAAGGGCCTGTATTGTGCTGTAGGTTTTCTATGTTTCTATATTTCTGTTATTTAGAACTTGATAATAGTAGATCATCAGAAACACATGGGCTGAATGAATTAATTTTCCTTTCTCTTCCTTACCTAACAGATCTTTAAGAGTTCTGCAGCTGCTAAAGAAAAAATTGAAAAGGGATCAAAAAGGCCACCTTGGAACAGAGTACGGTGAAACAGAGTACTATTCATTTTTGAGATTTTGAATTTCCAGAATCTGAATATTTTGCTTTTTAAGAAACTGATTTAGTTGAGGTAGGTCCTGGTTTAGTTTAGTAGAAGTCTGGAGACAGGTAAGAGGAGATGAACGAGAGAACTGTTGAATGTGATTACTTTACACTGCATTGCATTGAGGTGGAAGAAGGATTGACAGCTGCGTCTTTCAAAGAATGGATAGGAAAGATCAGCAATGACAGAGTGGTGAAGGGCAACATGTTGTTACAGCTTGTAGAACCACTGCCTCATAACTCAAGTAACCTTTGTTCAATACTGACCTCCCAGTTTAGTATCCGCAAACTTTGAAATATGGCATTACTCCTTTCAGTGAAATCAATGGAATACGTCGAGCCAGAGCATCAAACTCTGCAGTAGTCACAGCCTGAGAAAAACCCATTTGTACTCACGCTTTGCTTTCTGTCTGTTAACCAGTTTGCAATCCCTCATATTACCTCAGCTCCATGTCCTATACTCTTGTTGACCAACCTCCTGTATCAGACGTTATGAAAATCTGAATACACCAAACAAGTCGGTTGCTGTTTATCTACTTTAATAATTGCATTCCCAAAAGTTCCAATAAATTAGTCAAATTCCCTTTGATAAATTCTTTTCTAGATGTTTACTTATTACATACTGTATTATAAATTTCAGCTTTTTTCATACGACTGATGTCAGACTAACAGGTTGATAATTCCCTTTTTCATTCTCTCTCTCTTTTGAATATTGTCACAATTTCTATCCTCCGGTCTGCAGAACCATTGCAAAATTTATAGAATTTGTAAATACTATAACCAGTGTGTCAGCCATCCATGTAGCCATGCTCGTCTGCCGGATGTTCAGAGGTTATCAGGCCCATCCTGAGAACTTCAGTGACTAACTGTTAGGAAAATTAATTTGCTTAGGAATTTCAGTTGAAGTTTGTCACTAATAAATTGGACACAGACTTCAAAGTGACTAGAGAATACCTTTATTCATGAATAAGGGAAGAATGACTCGCTAACAGTCCGATTGTCAGGTCTTCCAAAGCACAATGGTCACAGCCTTTTCTATACATGCATCAGTCAAAGTTTAAAAAGTCAGTCCTGCACATCTTATCAATTCCCATGAAAATGCCAGAGACAGTCTCTTTTCTGCCCACAACATGCAGAGAGAGGTTGTCAGAACATCTTTGAAACTAAGATAGATTATTGCAAGCATGCTAAGAAACCAGGCCGAATAGTGAGTCTTTATTTATAGTGTAAGGAAGGTTCATTAAACCCTTAGATCCAGTAAGTCATTAAAGTACAAAAATATAATTTGTTTTATATGTTAGTACTGGACAGATGAAGGAAAACTATACACACTGTTTAATTGTCAGTTACTTGACAGCCCACAGGGTCCTCCCTACAATTTTTGACCTTCACCGTCTCCAACTTGATTTTTCGCTGCTGTGTTATGCACTAAGATCAGCACTAGACATATTGCTAATTAAAGGAAGGTGCAGGGTGTTAACAACTCAGATATTTCTCAGGTATTTTCAGAATTTTCTTCCACAATTAAGTCACGTAGCCTCGTGGTATACAGCAATAGGCTAGAGGGCAGTGCCACGTAGTCTTGTGTTTAGCAGTAGGCTAAAGGGCAGCACCAGGATTTCCTGCTGATCCAGGCGTTAAGCAACACAGACACGCAATTCTATATTCTTGCAGAGGTATTTACCCGACCCAGTTGGCCAAAATCCTCCACACTAGGGGTACCAAGCAGAGTGAAACACCTATCACCTTGTGTTTCTCCCACCCCTCCCCACACCTTTTAAATCTACCCCTCATCTTTTTTTTCTCCTGTCCTGCTGAAGGCTCTCAATCTTCCACTAATGGTCCCCTCCCCCACCTTCACCATTCCCCATCCCCTTTTCCCTCTCTCACCATATCTTCTTGCTTGCCCATTGCCTCCCTCTGGTGCTCCTCCCCTCTTTTCTTTCTTCCATGGCCTTCTGTCCTCTCCTAATAAACTCCCCCTTCTCCAGCCCTGTATCTCTTTCACCAATCAACTACCCAACTCTTTACTTCATCCTCTCCCCTTCCTGGTTTCTCCTATCACCTTGCGTTTCTCCCTCCCCTCCCCCCAACTTTTAAATCTACTCCTTGTTTTTTTTCTCCAGTTCTGCTGAAAGGTCTCGACCTGAAATGTCGACTGTCTCTTTTCTTTAGATGCTGCCTGGGGCTGCTGAGCTCCTCCAGCATTTTGTGTGTTTGGCTTGGATTTCCAGTATCTCCAGACGATCTCTTGTTTGTGATTGGGTGGAATTCAAGTACAATTGATATAAATATTGCAGGAATTAACGCACCCAATACATCAACTGGATTGGAGAGTGTGCTTTATGAGAATAGGTTGAGTGAACTTGGCTTTTCTCCTTAGAGCGACGGAGGATGAGGTGACCTGATAGAGGTGTATAAGACGATGAGAGGCATTGATCATGTGGATAGCCAGAGGTTTTTTCCCAGGGGTGAAATGGCTAACACGAGGGGGCATAGTTTTAAGGTGCTTGGAAGTAGGTGCACAGAGAGTGGTGGGTGTGTGGAATACACTGCCAGCAACAGTGGTAGAGGTGGATACAATAGGGTCTTTTAAGAGACTTAGAGTACATGGGGCTTAGAAAAATAGAGGGTTTATGCAGTAGAGTAATTCCATGCAGTTTCTAGAATAGGTTACATGGTCAGCACAACATTGTGGGCCGAAGGGCCTATAATGTGCTGTAGATTTCGATGATTTTATGATTTAAAAGACGTCAAGTAAAATATACTTAACTAAAGAATGGAAAGAAATTGAGTTGCAGGGAAGGGGGAGCCAAATAAATACACAAAAGATAATGGATCTTGTTCTTTGTGTGGTGGGATTCCTGTTTCTGCACAATACATTGAGTGGGTGAGAAAGACCTAAATGCATACAAGTGAATTGTCCACATGTTGTATTTGACTATGTGAACTTCAAGGGAAGTGAGGTGCAGGGGGACAGAATGGAAAGTGATGTTGAGGACAAGATTGGACAGCTGTGATCTTATTGAATAATGAAACAAGACTGAGTTGAATTATTCTTTTTATATTATTTTGGTCCAATTTCAGTAAACAGAAATGTGCAGTAAAGTTCACAATAGCAGCCCAAAAAATGTGAAAATGGTAGAAATATTCAGCAGCTCTGGTAAAATGAAGTACTGACAGTTTGGGTCAAAAATACTTCATAGAAATATGGAAGAAAACAGTAGTTTCAAGTTACAGAGAGGGGTTGGGGGTCAGCACAAAGGGTGTGTCTCTGATAGAGTGAGGCTAGGCCTGCTGTGGTGCTGCAGTCTTAATGAAGGTGTCTGTTTAATGAGAATAGCTGGAAGGAGAGAAAACAAACAGAGCCTGTGAGAGTAACATCAGGGCTATTGCAAAGAAATGAAACCAATAAAAACTTGGAAGTGCCCAGCAGATGAGGCAGTGTCCAGAGAGAAAAACTGAATTAATGTAACAGATGATTAACCTTAATATTAACAGATAGTTAATAGATCTGGTTAGTTTTGACAGAAACTGGAGATTTTAGTTAACGGAAATTGTTGAATTATTATTGAGTGCCTGGACTGCAGTGTGTTCAGACAGAAGATGAGGTGCTTATTAGAACACAGTGGGATGCCATACACATACAGGTCAAAGTGGGAGGGGACTGGTGAATCAAATGGACAGGCAATTGGAATCTCAGTGTCACTCCTGCAGACTGAACAAGGTTGCCTTACAAAACAGTCACCCAGTATGTATTTGGTTTCTCAGAATGGAGGAGACCACATCCCAACCAGCAAGTGCACTGGGCTAGATTGAAAGATGTGCAAGTGAACTGGTGCTTCACCTGACAGTGCTATTTGGGTCCCTGGATGGTGAGAGCACAAGGTAAAAGGTGAAATGCCCTTATAACTGTTCAGCACTATTATCCAAAGAGGAACTGCTCTGATGTGTCTGAGGGTTAATTATGCTTCTTTAAATACCTAAAATAAATGTTTTTCCCCCATTCTAGAGAACTGAGGGCACTGGATAATTACCGGGTCCGGAAACAAGCAGAAACCCTCAACCTCATCAGCAACCTGAGTGACCTGGCCAATGCTGTGCATTGGATGCCACCTGGCTTCCTGTGGGCAGGACGCTTCCCGGAGTGGCTGGTCGGACTCTTGGGCACAATCTCTTCCCTGATCAGTCTCCATCAGATGTGTGTGAGCAATGCCAGCAAGGACCCTTGAGAAGATGGCTTCTTCACGTTGACCTGGTAATCCAGCAATGGGATAAGGAGTTCACTTGATTCCAGAGTGTTTTATTTTGTTCTGGGGTAGGAGGTAGGAGGCCATTGTTTATTTTTTTGGTGGGGGTGCAGGTTGAGGTGGGAGAGAGAATAATTACCTCTCACCCTCCTCATACCACTGAATGAGGCTATTGGGCTAATGCTACCAAGGTGGAGCAGGAGCATTGTGACTTTATCCCACTGAAGCCTTGTTCTGCTTACATATGGCTTCTTTGACCTGGCATCTATGTTTCGTTACACTTTATTAACAATCTGTCTCTTCCTCCTCCCAACCCATAGCATCGAATCTCTTGCCACAAAGAAAAATCCAGTTATTTATTCACCAGGGCTCTTTGAGAAGTTTTCTCCATGAAGCAACATGGTTTTCAAGCTTTCCCCATCACCTCGTGGACAAGACTTTGCATCAAGGTTGGCAGTGAAAGTCTGGGATCCAATTTCTGACCTCAGCAGTGGATTACTAATCTGTTAGAGACCGGCTCTGAATCACTGATTTTTGCCAATCGTGGTTAAGGCTTCACCAAGAAGACTTGAGAATTGGCAGACTCTAGGAGAGACAGCTTCCAGGAGAAGTGCAAAGATTCAATATCAGTCCGAAATAAAGTTTGGCAGCCTGTAGATGTATTAGTTTAATTCCACTTTATTTGTCGGTGATGTGATATAAAATAGAAAATGGAAGAAATGTTTGATGGGTCAGACAGCATCTGTGGACAAAGAACTGGTTAACATTTCATGTCTTTCATCATAAAGGCTTGCAGTTAAAACAATTTATCATCAGAACACACTTCTGTGCTTTCACTGATGGTTTTTGTTTGGAGAACATTCTGCCAGGACCCACACCTTCTGCTCCAACAGACATCAACTTCACTAGGAAACACTGAACCACTGTTGCAGAGAGGATGTATTCACAGAAGCACAGAAGTAAAATAACAGTAAACTGTCAACTAATATAATGGAATGATAACAGAGGCACAGACCTAATTCACAGCACATAGATGAAGGATATTTCAGGGAATTTCAATTTTAAATACTTTTTTAAATGTAATTTTCAATAAAATTCTTATTTTACATTTAATCATGTTGTTGAAGATTTCTGAAATTCCAAAACCTTTATAGCGTATGGTAAAAGTTAAAGTTGCTGCCTTGGTACCAAAGAAAGGCTAACTTGCAGGACATGGTTGTAACTGGTAAGACCAGCACTTAGTGCCTGTTCCTAATTCTCCAGGAGATGGTGACACTGAGCTTCCTTTCTCAACCTCAGTAGGCAGTTTTGTTCAGTGCTCATGCCATGTGCCTCATGGTTTCATTCTCATTCTGATTAGGGTAGTTTAATGGAATGGAGAAGGTGGCTGGGCTATTTTAATGACTATTTCTCATCAGTTTTATTGTGGAGAAGATTATGGATGCTAAAGAAATGAGTGATGCCTAGTGAGGAGTTATTGGCCTGAAAGAGCATTGTTGGTGTTGTTGAGTGCTGTCAAGTCGTCGTCGACTCATGGCGATGGCGACCCTATGGATAGTGTAGCTGTCCACAGGGTTTACATGGCAAGATATGGAAGGAGATTGCCAGGCCTTTCTTCCCGGCTGGGTTCAAACTCAGGCTGGGATCCGTCCGGATGTCAACTCAGGACCATCTGTCCCGAAGTCCAGTGCTTATACTATATGCTATATGCAGAAATAGTTTGTTCACCTTTAGCCACAGCTGAAGTTTCATAAGACTGGTGGATGATAAAGTTGTACCATTATTTAAGAAAGGTGGCACAGACAAGCCAGGGAATAGTGGTGGAAAAGTGGAAGGGATCTGTCGACATTTGGATAGACAATTGTAATACAGCTTTGTGCATGTGATCTAGAGGTTTTCAAAGGGTTTATGAAGAACATTGATGAGGGTAGAGCAGTGGACTTTGTCTATAAAGGCATTAGCAAGTCCTTTGACAAAAGTCCTGCATGGCAGGTTATTCTGGAAGGTTAGATTGCATGGGATCTAGGGAGAAATAGCTAATTGGATGCAAAATTGGTTTGATGGTAGGAAGCGGACAGTGGTAGTCGAGGGTTGTTTCTCAGACTGAAGGTCTGTGGTGTGTCATGGGTGGATCCTGGACCTCTGTTGGCTGTATATGTTCAAATCATGGTTAATAAGTTTGCAGAAGACACTAAAATAGGTAGTGTTGTAGACAATGAAGAAGGTTATCAAAAATTACTGGGAGATTTGATCAATTAGGTAAGAGTGGCCTGGGACAAGGAATAGCAAAAGGTTTTCAATGTGGATAAGTGTGAAGTGTTGCATTTGGGGAAGTCAGACTGGGTAGCAACTACACAATGAATGGTTACACTCTGGGAACAGAGGGGCCTAGGAGTTATAACTACATAATTCTCCGAAAACAGCATCAGCATCCTGCTCATGAAGAAGGCATCTAGCATGCTGGTCTTCACCAGTCAAGATATAGAGTATAGGAGTTGGGATGTTATGCTGTAGTTGTACAAGACGTAGGTGAGACTACACTTGGAATATTGTATCCAGTGTTGGTCACCCTGTTGTAGGGAAGATGTCATTAAGCTGGAAAGTGTTCAGAGATTTAAGAGGAAGCTTCCAGAATTCGGGATTCTGTGCCATAGGGAGAGCTTGAGTAGGCTAAGACTTTAATTCTTGAAGCACTGGAGATTGAGGAATGATCTTTTAGACTCTATAAAATCATGAGAGGCACAGGTAGGATGAATACACAGGAAAAAACTAAATAGTAGAGGGCATACGTTTAAGATGAGAGGTGAAAGATTTATATGGGACCGGGGCAAGTTTCTTCTCGCAGAGGGTGATGTGTACAGGACTGTGCAAAAGTTAGGCAAATGTAAAATATTCTGTAAAGCAAAGGTGCTTTGAAAAATAATGAAAAGTTTCTAAATATCAAAAAAATTACTATAAAGAGCAGTAGACAGAAAAAAAACATCAAATCAAACTATATCAAACCACCCTTTGCCTTTAAAACTTCATCAGTTCTCTTAAGTACACTGTTGTGCAATTGTAGAAGAAAAACAGTTGGTAGTTTGTTCCAAGCATCTTGCAGAACTTGCCACAGTTCTCTTCAGGCTTTGGCTGTCTTGCTCGCTTCTGTCCCTCTTGAGTAATCCCAAACAGGCTCGCTGGGGTTGAGATCAGGGCTCTGTGAAGGCCATACCATCTGAAACCATATAAAAAATCTAGGGTGCGCAAGACTTTTGCATAGTACTGTAGATGGAATAAGCTGCCAGGGAAAGTAGCTGAGGCAGGTGTAATAACAACATCCAAAGGCAATTGAATAAGTACATAGTTGGGAGGAATTAGAGACATAAGGGCCAAATGCGGGCAAATGCTACCAGCTTGGTGGGTATTGTGGTCAGCATGGGCAAAATGGGCTGAAAGGTCTGATTTATTACTCTATGACTATTCCTCAGGATAATTCCAAGAGTCCATTGTGGAGGGTCTAGAGTTGCACATAGTTTAGATTGGGTCAGGAGTCTAAATTTGTACCTATAAAGGGCTTGATTGTATTTCTAAGCTTTTTGCAACAATGATCAACATTTCTGATTCCAGCCCCCTAAAGCAGAGTTTTGTATCTAAAGTCATCCTCACAATTTACAATGTTGAGATTTGAATTCCCTTCTCTAGATTATTAGTCTTTATTTCTAGAGTACTAATCTCTTAACAAAACCATTTGAATTATTCATCAGAAATCACACAGAAAAGTGCCACTTTATGTGATTTTTGATGCATAATTCAAATCGTTTTGTTAATATGTTAGTTAACAGTTATTTGAAGTAAGTGATTTTTAATTCCAGGGAGATTTATTTTTTGATTTGCATTTTTGAGTTTGGATGTTACTGTCAACGTTAGCACTTGTTACCTTTCTGCTATTGCCTATCAGGTAAGTATTGATAAGCTTCTTGAAGCAATGCAGACTGTTGGGTGGGGTTTTCCAGAATTTGGACTCAGCAGTGATGACCGAACGTGGGCTGCATGACTTGAGGGAAGCCTGCAAGTGGCAGTATTTCCTTTCCCCTGTTGGCTTTGTCATTTTTAGCAGTAGAGATTTGGGGAATGCTTGCGGAGCAGCCCCGGTAAGTGACGTCAGTGTATTTTATAGACAATGTACATCAGGAATAGTATGGAATGAATGAATGTTTAAGGTGGTGAATGGGGCATACCTGAGTAATTTTTCAAGAGCTGCCTCCCTCCTGCGCTCGGTTCGATATCGCCAAAACTGAGCTCCTGTGGAGAGCCCCCGAAGTGACCTGCTCCTTCGTCAACTCTGAGGCTGAAGGACTCAGGTGTTTCCAACAAGTGGACAGTCGCAAGATCGGATGGCATCCCGGGGCGGGTACTCTGGATGTGCGTGGCACAACTGGCAGATGTGTTTCCAGACATTTTTAACCTCTCCCTCGCCCAGTGCAGAGTGCCCTCTTGCTTCAAAACATCCACCATTGTCCCTGTACCTAAAAAGGTAACATGTCTGAACGGCTGGTGTCCTGTCGCACTCACCTCAGTAATAAGCAAATGCTTTGAGAGGCTGGTCAAGAACTACATCTGCAGCTTGCTACCACCCACTCTGGACCCCCTACAATCTGCCTACCAACACAGCTGATCAACAGATGACTGAATAGCCACAGCTTTACATATGGTCCTTACACATCTGGAGAAGAAGGATGCTTATGTGAAAATGCTGTTCTTGGACTACAGTTCAGCAGTCAACATCTTCGTTCCCTCCAGGCTCGACAAGAAGCTCAGGGACCTCAGCCTTGACCCTGACTTGTGCAGCTGGATCCTGGACTTCCTGTCAGATCACTGGCAGATAGTAAGAGTGGGCTCCCTCACCTCTGACCCTCAACACAGGTGCCCCTCAGGGCTGTGTCCTAACCTCCTCCTTTACTCTTTGTATACCTGTGACTCTGTCACCACCCACAGCCCCAATCTGCAAATTAAATTTGCTGATGACACTACACTGATTGTCCCAATCTCAAATAATAATGAGGCAGTCTACAGAGAAGAAGTCGTCCCTCTGACATGGTGGTGTCAAGAAAACAACCTCTCCTTCGATGTCACAATAACAAAGGAGCTGTTGTGGACTACAGGAGGAATGGAGACAGACTAGGTCCTATTCACATCAATGGATCTGGGTCTGAGAGGGTGAACAGCTTTAAGTTCCTCGGCATACACATTCCCAAGGATCTATGTGGTCTGTACGTACCAACTGTGTGGTGAAAAAAGAACAACAGCACCTCTTTCACCTCAGGCAGTTGAAGAAGTTTGGCATGAGTCCCCAAATCCTAAGGACTTTCTACAGGGGCACAATTGAGAGCAGGTTAAACTGGCTGCATCACTGCCTGGTATGGGAACTGTACTTCCCTCAATTGCAGGCCTCTGCAGAGAGTGGTGCGGACAGCCCAGCGCATCTGTATATGTGAACTTCCCACTATTCAGGACATTGACAAAGACAGGTGTGTAAAAATGGCCTGAAGGATCACTGGGAACCTGAGTCACCCCAACCGCAAACTGTTCCAGCTGCTACCATCTGGGAAACGGTACCGCAGCATAAAAGCCAGGACCAACAGGCTCCAGGACTGCTGCTTCCACCAGGCCATCAGACTGATTAATTCATGCTGATGCAATTGTATTTCTATGTTATATTGACTGTCCTGTTGTACATACTATTTATTATAAATTTCTATCAATTCCACATTTAGACAGAGACGTAACAAAGATTTTTACTCCTCATGTATGTGAGGATGTAAGTAATAAAGTCAATTCAATTCAATAAATAGTTGTATCAGTCCTGGTACAGTTTGACCAAAGGGACTTCTAATTCTGGAGCATGGCCTTTATTACATCCAAGATGTTATCTGGTCCCGTAGCTTACTATTCTAAATTTGAACTTCTGTAATGGTGGGAATCTCAGGAAGGACCCTAAGCATTATCTAGTTGTAAAATTGTCTGCAATAGTTGAAATTCAGAGTGAGGGAGGGTGAGAAACTTGTCAGCTTTTATATTGTTCGATGATGTGGTGTGCAGAGTTTGAGAAAATTAAACTTGTGTTTTATCTTCAATCAACCTTGCCACAATTGGCTGTCAGTGGTGGCTTGTTCCTTGCTAATGCATTTAAGATCATAAATTCCATTCTCCATTCTCTATTTTGGAGATTTTGATTCCAGTATTGAGTGAAGAGAACTGCATATTTGAGCCCTAGAAATTCTGCAGATGCTGGAAATCCAAAGCAACATATACAAAATGCTGGAGGAACAAAGCATTTTGGAGCGTCTATGGAGTGAAATAAACAGTTGACGGATCAGGCCAAGACCCTTCATCAGTATTGCATTTGACATATTATTCAATCTGGATGCCAGAATGAAAAGATTTTGGGGGGTGGGGGAAGGAAGATAGCTAGAAGGTGTTAGGGGAGGAGAGTGGACCATAGGAGAAAGGGAAGGGGGAGGGACACCAAGGGAAGGTAGTAGGGAGGTGAGAAGAGGTAAGAAGCCAGAATGGAGAATAGAAGGGGGTGGATTTATTGGAATTTTTTTTTCACCAGAAGGAGAAATTTATATTCATGCCTTCAGGCTGGAGGCTAACAAGATGGAATACAAGGTGTTTCTCCTCCACCCTGAGAGTGGCCTCATCTCAGCACAAGGGGAGGCCAAGGACTGGCATATCGGAACAGGAATGGGAATTGGAATTAAAATGTTGGGCCACTGGGAAGTTCTGCTGTTGGTGGATGGTACTTAATGAATGCCCTAATTTATGACGGATCTTACCAATGTAGAGGAGGCCGCATTGGGAGCACCAGATACAATAGACAACCCCAGCAGAGTTGCAGATGAAGTGTTGCCTTATCTGCAAGGACTGTCTGCGGCCCTGAACAGAGGTAAGAGAG
Organism: Mobula birostris; assembly: GCF_030028105.1. Classification (NCBI taxonomy): domain Eukaryota; kingdom Metazoa; phylum Chordata; class Chondrichthyes; order Myliobatiformes; family Myliobatidae; genus Mobula; species Mobula birostris. Next base: position 24,456,185 of record NC_092395.1, on the reverse strand, counting down.
GAGGTGAATGGGCAGGTGTAGCACTTTGGCGGCTTGCACGGATAAGTGCCAGGAGAAGGGATGAATGCATAAGGGAATCCCAGTGGGAAGCAGAAAGTGGGGGAAGGGGGGGTGGTAGAGATGTGTTTAGTGACAGGATCCCTTTGGAGATGGTGGAAGTTGCAGAGAATTCTATCACTGTTAAGGTGGCAGGAATATGGGTGTGTGTGGATGTCCAGGAAATGGAGGAGATTTGAAATGATCAACTTTCACATGAAAAGCCTTGTTGCTCTCACTGGAGGACACAAGAAGACTGAAGGCTCCATTTGAATAAGAGCAGGACAGTTATGAAGATCAAAGATCTGCAGGTGCTGGAAATCTGAAGTAAGAACAGAAAGTGCTGGAAATAGCTAACATCTCAGGTCCAAGAAGCTTTGTCAAAACTGGTAAAGAGAAAACCTTTTCGCAAGGTTGCTTGGAGTGTTCTTTTGTTTTCATGGTGTAGTTTTTGCCAGGATACTCACTCACCAGCAGGTAGAGCTTCCAGATACAGGTGTATTTTTACCACAATTAGTGAAAGTACCTTGACTGCACACAGATCTCCATTTAACTAATTATGTGACTTCTAACCAAAAGGCCGCACCAGTGATTGTGTCATATGAGAGGGGGGTGAATACTTGTGCAAGCAATTATTTTGTGTTTTATATTTGTAATTAATTTAGATCACTTTGTAGCAATCTGTTTTCACTTTGACATGAAAGTCTTTTTCTGTTGATCAGTGTCAAAAAAGCCAAAATAAATCCACTGTGATTCAATGTTGTAAAACAATAAAATGTGAAAACTTCCAAGGGGAGGGAATACTTTTTATAGGCAAGGTCCCTAATCAGGTGAGAGCAAATGAATTAATATGGATTAGATTATGCTTTTTTGTCTGCATAATATATCGCTCATAGTAGAACTGTGGACATGACAGACAAAAAAAAAAGGCCAGTTCTGTTAAAGAAAGAGAGTATTCCCTAAAGCTGGAGAATTTGATATTGAGTCTGCAAGGCAGCAACGTGCCCAGACAGAAGATGCATCGGGCTTTGTTGTAACAGTGCAGGAGGTCACAGACATAGCTGGGAGCGGGAAATTAGAATATGGTCAGTGAGTACTGATCTCCCAGCCAACATTATTAAATGCAGATTGTCTAGTCCTTTGAAGGAACTTGCTGTGTTAAGCCAAATGTGACCACATGAAAACTATTTCTTTGACTCCAAAGGCACTCTGAGACAAGCTGATACCATGAAAGGTGTGTGGAATACAAGGGCTTTTTTTTTTCCCTCCTGTAATTTGTTGAACATGGGAATTTGCCTGTGGCATTTCTGCAGGGGGGACGAAATATCTGGAACCTGCACAGAAACATAAAGGGGTCCATAGATTCCCTGCAGAGTGTCGTTTCTAAACACAATCTGTTAAATCTGCAACACTGCTGAAATCACCAGAAAACACTGGAGACAGACAGTGCCTGTAAATCTCCCTCTGATTATGTATACTTCCTTGCTGCTTCATCAAGATGCCCCTGGAGGTTTCAGAGAAGATAGGACAGGGGCACCTTATTCATGGAACTTTTGTGTAGACTCTGTACTGGACGCCATGCTGTAAATTGTGCCAACTTGTTGCTATGACAACCATATAATTTCCCTGAAATAAAGCCTTGTTCATCTTCAGTCAAAAGGTTTTAAGAAAGAATATCAAAGCAGAGCTTATTGAGATTCTGTGAGCATAGGTAAATGCATGCAAGGCTATAGTCATGCTGTGGTTACGTTACTGGATTTGCAGGTTTGAATCCCAACGTAGCAGCCTGAGAGGAAAAATAAGAAGCCACCAATCATAAAATATAGAAACAGTGATCTTGAAGCTGCCAAATTGTAAAACCCAGTCAAACGGCCACCATGTGGACTCAACTCATAGTCTGGTCACACACTGACACAATGGAGCTTCCTCCTGTTGTATCACCGTCAAAGACAGACAGTTAAGCTCCACAATAATAAAAGCTCACAACTCAGGGTGGTAGTGTTGCTGGGGGTCTGAAACTCACTGGCCTGAATAGTGGTAGAAACCTTCACCACGTTTAGTGTGTACTTGGGATCACAGCTGAAGAACTCTGACCTGCAGAGCTACAGAAAGAAAGTGAAAGCCGAAACTGCTCTCAGGCCTTTGAGCTTTGAAATTCATTTTCCTTTTCACCTAAACTCATTCCAGAATGATTATAGCATGTAAGAAGGTTATTGAACATCGACTGGCCCCAAGCAAGAGTAATCCACTCCTCTACTGTCACAATGAGGCCACACTCATGTTGGAGGAGCAACACCTTACCTTCCGTTTGGGTAGCCTCCAACCTGATGGCATGAACATTGAGTTTTTCAACTTCCGGTAATTGCCCCACCCCCCCGGCCACTCCTTCACCATTTCCGACCCTGTTTCCCTATCTCACCTTTTCTTCTCACCTACCCATCACCTCCCTCTGGTGCTCCTCCCCCTTTCCCTTTCTTCCATGGCCTCTGTCCTCTCCTATCAGATCTTCCTCCTCCAGCCATTTATCTTTCACCTGCCAACTTCCCAGCTCTTTACTTCACTCCCTCCCCCTCTCCCAGTTTCACCCATCACCTGCCACCTTGTACTTCTTCCTTCCCCCCCCCCCCCCACCGCACCTTCATACTCTGACTTCTCCCCTTCCTTTCCAGTCCTGATGAAGGGTCTCGGCCCGAAACGTCGACTGTTTACTCTTTTCCATGGATGCTTCATTGCCTGCCAAGTTTCTCCAGCATTCTGCGTGTGTTGCTAACCACTGGCCCTGCAGTCTCATTCCTATCGGATGCTAATTTCTAATGTTACAGTTGAATCTCCCCCAGTTGTGTACACCAGATAGCTGGTATAGTCATGAGCCATTTCACTTCTTATATCATTCTCCCTGATTCTGTTATGAAGGAAGGGTGGCAATATCATAGAACAGAAGAGTGTACAGCTTAGAAACAGGCCCTTCAGTCCTCTGAGTCTATATTGGCCATCATGAATCCATACTATCACTTGCCTGTGTTAACCGTATATTCCATATCTCTCTATGCATTGAGTATTCAAGTACCTGTTCAGATGCATTTAAATATTGTAACTGTATTGTTATTACTGTTACTATCTTCTACCTCTAGCAGCTTACTCAATATCGCCGGCAACCATGGTTCCCTAACCAGGACCTTGACAGCTTTGCCCTTCACTCTACCTGGAGCACTGGGTCCCGAACTCTTCTTATTTTTAAAAGCCTCCCTGTTACCAGGCACTCCTTTATCTGCAAACAGCCTCTTGAGAGATTTCATTGAATTTTTGTCTTCCTCCGTTTGACTCCTTAACTTGAGGTCTCGTCCTGACTTTTTCCATGACTGTCTTGAAACTAATATAATCATGGCCACCAGTCCCGAAGGGCTCTCCTTCAGACACATCAACCACTTGCCCAGCCTCATTTCCTAAGGGGAGGTCAAGTGCAGCCCCTTCTCTAACAGGGCCATCTATATACGGCTTCAGAAAACTTTCTGGACACACTTAACAAATTCTGCCCCATCCAATCCTTTAGCACTAAAACAGTCCCAGTCAATATTAGAGAAATTAAAACCATCTACTATTATAATCCTATTATTTCTACACCTTCTATGATTTCCCTTCATGTATCCTTCTCTAATTCCTGCTTTTGGGAGTTGGGAGGGGGAGCTATAGTATAATACTAGAAAAATCAGAGGTGCTGTCTTTCTGACGGGATGTTAAACTAAAACCTCCTTTGCTCTCCCAGGTAGGCACAATCCCTTTGTTGAAGAAGTGCTCTATTCCCTCATTTACTGAGGGATCGAGTTGAGCAGAAGGCTACAAGCAATTGAAATTATACCCATAAGCCCATCAACTAACTGGAAAAAAATCATTGATTTCATAGGAAAAGGAAAAGTAATTAAATCCAATACTTCCTTTCCTTATCTCTTCAATCCAGAAATTGTTCAAGCCTAGTTAAAAGAGAGACTTATGTTTGTATGGTACCCTTCACAGTCTCAGGACACCCCAAGGTTGTAAAAATCTGAGCAGTCAATCTATGCGTAGCAAACTTAGGGTTTTAAGATAAAAAAAATAATTTTATGTGTCACATGTACGTTGAAACTTCAAAGTACAGTGAAATACATCATTTGTGTCAGTGCCCAACGCAGGCCGAAGATGTACTGAGGGCAGCTTCCAAATGTCGTCATACTTTCCGTGCCACATTGTCTCCAATCATTAAAAGCTGTTCTGCAGGGTTAAGTTAACTTTATTAAAAACAGGATTCATTTGACTTTTGGAGCAGAGCAGTGTACTGAAGACAAGACTTCTACATTATGGATATAATGAAAGTTGGCATTTTTTTTTAGATTATGAGAACACTCAGTCCTCTTTTATTGTCATTTAGAAATGCAAACATGCATTAAGAAATGATACAATGTTTCTCCGGAGTGACATCACAGAAAACAGGACAAACCAAAGACTAACACTGACAGAACCACATAACTATAACATATAGTTACAGCAGTGCAAAGCAATACCATAATTTGATAAAGAACAGACCATGGGCACAGTTAAAATAAAGTCTCAAAGTCCTGAGTCGATCGACTCCCAAGTCCCCGATAGCAGGCAGCAGAAGGGAGAAACTCCCTGCCGTAAACTTCCAGGCACCGTCAACTTGCCGATACCTTGGAAGCAGCCAACCCCAACCGACCCTGAGTCCATCCATCCGAAAACTCCGAGCTTCCGAGCAGCCTCCCCGATATAGCCTCCCGAGCGCCATCCTCTACCGAGCGTCTTCAACCTCTCCCCGGCCGCTGAAACAAGCAAAGCCGAGGATTTCGGGGCCTTCTGCTCCGGAGATTCCGGTTACCACACAGTAGCAGCGGCAGCGAAGCGGGCATTTCAGAAGTTTTCCAGATGTTCCTCTGTGCTCTCACGTCTGTCTCCATCAAATCAGAATTGTGCACGGTCCCTTACTTGACAGATAACAGACATCACCACTGAAGTGGCTGCCATCTTCTCTCCCCTCCCCCATTTCGGGCTGAGACCCTTCTTCAGGACCTGTATCATGTGCCTTGCTGAAGGGTCTCTCCACTGAAATGTTGACTGTTTACTCTTTCTCCAGCATTTTGTGTGTGTTGCTTTGGATTTCCAGCATCTGTAGATTTTCTCTTGTTTGTGATATAGCAAATACACTTTTGTACTTTTATGTGAAGTTTTTTGAATAAATATGAGTCAGGAGAGCTCCTGACTACAAAATCATGTCCAGGGATGTTTACGCCTATCTGAGTGGGTTAGCAAAGCCTTGCTTTTAAGTTACAGCTGATAACTGGCACCTTTAATATTGCAGCCAGCACCCACTCAGTCCTGTACTCGACTGACTTCTGTGTTCAGATCTGCAACTTGGCAAGTTTCGCACAAGGAAACAGGTGACTCACACCAAATTCACCTGCCTTCGTCAGCTCCAAAGTAGGGGTTGGGAGAGTGTGTGAGGTTAGGAATAGATCTGAGGAATTATTTAATTATAAAATAATTCAAGTATTTTAAATGAGCTTTAAAAAGCTATCAATGAAAGTAACAGTTTAGAATCCGTACAGTGTATATGCTGTATAAATTGACAGGGGCCGCACACCTTGGAAGGGAAGAGATCTTATCTTAAAGTGAAAACAATTCACAAACACCTTGAGGTCTGAGATGATTGTTTATTGAATCTAATCCAACTCCATCACATCAGATTACTGCCTTATGTACACAACAGTTAGTAGCACAAGTTTAGAGTTTCAGAGAGCAGACTAGCACTGAGATAAATGATACATACAACACCTCAAGGCAGCCTGCCAGAAATCCACCCACCAGCTTCCAATGGAAACACTGCATGAGCAGGGGAGAGACGGGAAATGGGACTAATCAGGGTGCCAATGTGGAGCAACAAGTTTCTACAGATTTTGGTTCAGGGAATATAAACATAAAATCCTTTTCCAAATCTCAGTCTGTTCTCTGCACATCAGAGAAACTCGGCACCCAGCAGCTGGTCTGAACAGAGCCACGTGAACGGGGGAAACCTTGCTTTCAAGTCCTTGTTAATTACGAAATGCTACGGCTCAGCGGCTGCCCTGCCAATCATGCCTGTGTCGGCTCCTCAGATCCTCAAATCCACTCCCTTGCTCTACATGCTCACTAAAGTATATCCCCTGGTCATTACTGCATTGCTCTACATACAACATGCTGCACGTAAACCTGCAGCCACGTTTACCACCCTCCAATAGTGACTACACTTCAGAAGTTCTTGGAAGGGACACGCAAAACAGCCCAATGCACTTGTCTTCTGCTTACTTACCTGAGTTACCATTTGAGGTCACTGATCAAACTGTGTCCATCAGCCTCCCAGATCTCAACAACCCATGTAGAGATGTGGAGGACCAGCATGGTCCATCTAAACCTGAAGGAACATGATTAGCTTTACAATGAACTTCTCCAACATAGAATAGTCTACTGACAGTTAATGATAGTTTCAGTCATGGACAACATTCAACAATTATCTCAATGTTGGAGAAAATCAGAAGTTGAACTTTTGATCCTCGATTTGACTTTGAGAAAAGATGGGGTTCTTTTGCCCACTACTATCATCTGATTTGAGTTAATTAAGATTGTTTCCTTCTGATTCTTGTTGAAATGGATTTGAGTTGGCGGATTAATGTTTTTTTCTTTAATGGAAGCTTGTATGGCGTATAGATCCGGGGTTGTGCTCCCAATGTTTTTTTTTCTCTTTTTGGTGTTTTTTGTTAGCATGGGTTTTTTTTTGTTTTAGTTAGTAGGGGTTCTTTTTTCCCTTCTTTCTTTTTTCCAAAAAAATATTTTTAACACTTTTTTCTTATTATTATTGATATATCATTTAGCTTTGTTAATCAGTTATTTGGTAATTTAATTCCTCATTGTACATATTGACATGCTGACTTGAATACTTTCATGTATTTTTTTGGTTGATCAATAATAATTAATAAAAAAGATTTAAAAATGAATGTTCCCATCGACGGTAATACTAGATAATTTCCTTATAATGATCATTCTTGCCAGGTCACTAGAGAAACTTGGGATCATAGAGAGCTACATCACAGAAACAGGCCCTTTGTTCCATTCAGCTTCTGCTGAACTGTCCCATCAACCTGCACCTGAACCATTGCCCTCCCTACCCTTCCCATCCTTGCATTTATCCAAACTTAACTTAAATGTTGCATTTGAACAAGGGATCAATGAATTGATGAGGTATTGGGATTAAGTTGCAAGAATATATTGTAGAGTCAAGGAGTCATATTCCTTCGTTCTTTCTCAAACTGGTTCTATTCCCTAAATTAAGAGGGCAAGAGGTTCCTTGGTTCAAGATTTTGTCCAAAAGACAACAGCCCCAAATGCGTAGCACTCCCTCTATTCAGTATTTGATTGCCAGTTTTATTTTTGTCCTGGAGTAGGACTTGAACTTCCCTACTCACTGTGGCATGGCAGATATATCTCCCCAAAATACAAAAACATTAACAACTTTATTTGTAAACTTTGCAGTGCACAAATTTTGCAGTGGCGCAATGGCATCAGCGCTGGACTCTGGAGCAAAGGCTCCCAAGTTCGAATACAAGTTGGGCCACCCCCTGAGCACGCGTTCCATCCGTGCTGGGTTGAGTGTCGAGCTAGCCACTCGGCCTCATAGAAAAAAAAAGGGTCAAGTCAGGAACGTTGACATCATGACCCGGTTAATCCGAAAGGAGACCAATCCTAACACCACACGCCAGACAAGAATGGCTGACTGTCTGGTGCAACACGCTAAAAAAAAGAGTGCACAAATTTCATCCCCAACTCATGATTTCTTCAGTAGTGAAGCTGATGTTAGCATCTTTTTTGCAATCCCTTGGAACTGAGGATGACTTGTTTCTGCTCCATTCTTGGTTTCAAGGGTAAACGTTTGATCTTCATCCTCAGTCTCTGATGGAACAGGAGGTCGATGACAGAGAGGCAGCTGGAAATTACAGGAAGAGGTGTGCTCTAATTATGTAAATATATATAATTAAAATAAGTACTGCAAAAAGAGAAAAAAAATATATATATATAGTGAGGTAGTGTACGTAGTTTAATTGTCTATGCAGAAATCTGGTGGTGGTGGTGGTGGGGAAGAAGCTGTTCATAAAATGTTGATGATTATGTTTCTTTAGGCTCCTATACCTCCTCCCGGATGATAGCGGTGAGAAGAGGGGAGGGCAGGTCCAGAATGATAGGGATCCTTAATAACGGGTGGCAGCTCTTTGAGGCATTGCCTTTTGAAGATGTCCTCGATGCTGGGGAGGCTAGAGCCCACGATGGAGCTGGATGAGTTTGCAGCTTTCTGATCCTGTGCACTGGACACACCATATCAGATGGAGATGCAACCAGTTAGGATGCTCTCCACAGTACATCCTCAAATTCCTAATGAAATATAGCCACCGTTGTTCCTTCTTTGTAAGTGCATCAGTATGTTAGGCCCAGGATAGATCTTCAGAGATGTTGACATCCAAGACCAGGAATGCCCTGCTCCTTTCCACTGCTGATCCCTTGATGAGGACTGATGTGTGTTCCCTTAACTTCCCCTTCCTGAAGTCCACAATCAGTTCCTTGATCTTACTATTGTTGAGGGCAAGGTTCTTTGCAACACCACGCAATCAGCTGATCTATCACGCTTTGAGTGGTCATGTGCCAAAAGATTCACGGGGCTCAATGGGGATGTTTTACTTTTCATGTGGGCTTTGAGAATATCCTTGTCTATCTGGTAATCTTTTCCTCGACAGCTCTTGGATTAGAGTATCCAATTGGGGATCTTATGCAAACGAGCAACATGTCCTGCCCATCCGAGCAAGGTCCTTAATGCTGGGAACGTTGACTTGTCAGAGTTTCAGCCAAGAGGATTTTCTGTGTTCACAGTTAGTGAGCTGCCGAGTCTCCTGGTCATTCTCATCAAAAGTCATAGTCATATCTCATGGAGAAGTCAGGAGTTTCTCACCGATGGTGGATCTTGGGATAGTGCAGGTGCTGTGAGAACTCTGCTGCCCCTGTTCGGTGGGGTTCATCTTTCAGGGTCCTTGAGAGCGTCAATACTGATTTTCTTGTGACAATGTTTCCGCTGCTCCTGTTGTTTTGGGGCTTGGTGCTGGAAGCAGCAGGATAGATTACACGCCAGCCAGTCCAACAGTCGTCAGCGTCTGTCATGGTGTGAGTGGTCCAAACCTCCTTGAGCTCTTGCACCTTCGAAAACACAGTCCACGTTACCAGTGCCTGAATGTGTTATCATGGGACACTGTGCTTGTTTCTGTGATAAAATTGTGCGTTAGTTATGACAAGACATATTGTCAAGGTTAGTCTTCCCTCCTTGTCAGTCATACCTTGCCAAAGGATCATGTCCTTGCTGACTCTAACATTGTACTTGTCCAGCATAATCAATCAGTCTCTAACTGGGACGTGGGCCAGGAATTGGGCCTTGTCCTTATTATCCACTGCTGTCTGTAGCATGCTGGTTCTGTAATAGAGTGTGCCACAGTATATTCAGTTCTTTAGTAATCCATGGGGAGAGTTCCTGAGATGCTACACCAGCTCATTCTTGATGACAAAGTGCACAAACATGAACAGTCTGTTCTTCCAGAAAATGTACCCACCGCATTATGACTTCCTCAGGCTGTCATGTCAATCTTGGGACTGTCCATGAGGGTAACAGATTCAGTCTGGAGGGTGGATTTGTTCAAAGTTCAAAGTGAATTTATTATCAAAATACATATCTGTCATCATATACAGCCCTGAGATTCATTTTTCTTGCTGGCATACTCAGTAAATCCAAGAAGCACAGTAGAATCAATGAAAGACCGTACCCAACGGGATGGACAAACAACCCATGTGCAAAAGACAACAAACTGTGCAAGTACTATAGAACGTGGCACCGTAGTGTAGTGGTTAGCACAACATTTTACAGTTCCAGTGACCCGGGTTCAATTCCCGCCACTGCCTGTAAGGAGTTTGTACGATTCCCCCGTGTCCGTGTGGGTTTCCTCCGGGTACTCTGGTTTCCTCCCACAGTCCAAAGGTATACATGTTGGTAGTTTAGTTGGTCGTTGTAAATTGCCCCATGATTAGGCTAGGATTAAATTGGGGTATTGATGGGTGGCATGGATTGAAGGTTCTGATGGGCTATTCCGTGCTGTATGTCAATACAAGTGAAATTAAGTGAAGTTAACCGCATTAGTTCAAGAGTAGGGGTAATAACTGGTCCTGAACCTGGTGCCGTGGGCCCTGAGACTCCTGTATTTTCTTCCTGATAGTGGCAGTGAGTGGTTGTTGCTTTCCTGCAACAGTGCTCTGTGTAGATGCACTCAATGGTGGGGAGGGCTTTATCTCTGACATACTGAGGTGTATCCACTACTTTTAGTAAGATTTTCCATTTAGTGGCATTGGTTTTTCCATACCAGGCCGTGATCCATCCAGTCGATATACTCTCTGACATACATCGGTAGCAGTATTTCAAAGTTTTAGATGTCATACTGAATCTTCACAAACTTCTAAGGAAGTACAGGCACTGCCGTGCTTTCTTCATAATTGCTGATAGGTGCTGGGCCCTCTCCTCCTCTGCTCCCCTGATGAGGACTGACGCATGAACCACTGGCTTCCTCCTCCTGAGATCAATAATCAGCTCCTTGGTCTGGCTGACGCTGAGTGAGAGGCTGTCGTCGTGCCACCACTCAACCAGATTTTCAGTCTCCCTCCTACATGCTGGTTTATCGCCTCCTTTAATTTGGCCAGTGGTATCGTCAGCAAACTTTAATATGGCATTTGTGCTGTGTTTCGTCTCACAGCCATAAGTATGAAGCAAGTAAAGCAGGGGGCTAAGCACACAGCCCCATGGTGCGGTTGTGTTGATGGAGAGCGTGGAGGAGATGTCGTTGCCAGTCCAGACTGACTGGGCTCTGCAAGTGAGGAAATCCAGGATCCAATCGAACCAAGAGGTACCGAGGCCAAAGCCTTGACAACAGCCACTGAGGCAGGTTACCACGGTACAATTGAAGTCTGCCTGAAGCAGGTGGGTACGTCAGTCTGCCAAAGCGAGGGGTTGAAGATATCAGTGAACAGTCCAGCCGATTGATCAGCACAGGTCTTTGGTACTCGGCCAGGTAGCCCATCCGGGCCGGATGCTTTCCATGGGCTGACCCTCCTGAAGGACGCTCCCACTTCGGCCTCAGAGACTGAAGTGACAGGGTTATTAGGGACTGTGGGAGTTCATGAAGGTTCCTCAATGTTTTGTGGTCAAAGCGAGCATAGAAGGCGTTGAGCTCAATCTGGGAGCGAAGCCTCGTTGTCACCTATGTCACTTTGTAAGAGGTGAGAGCATTCAAGCTCTACCACATCCTTCAGTGATCCAGGTTTAGTCCGGGATTGTCACTTTGCCAGTGGGATGGCTTTCCGGAGACTGTGCCTGGACCTTGTGTAGCTTACTTGGTCGCCAGACCTGAATGGCACTGATCTGGCCCTCGGCAGATTCCAGATCTCACGGTTCATCCATTGCTTCAGACTGGGGAAGACTGAATGATTTTGTGTGGACACACTGGTCTATGATTGCTTTTATGAAGTCGGTGACAACCAAGGTGTATTCATGCAGATGCTCGGACCAGTCCTTGAACGTGGCCCAGTCCACTGACTCGAAGCCTCCCTGTAGCCACTCTGGAGCCTTGCTCTTCAGCCCCTGCCTGTGTGCAGGTTGGAGAAGGACAGCTGAGCGATCAGATTTACCGAAATGCAGTCTCAGCACACATGAGGCATTCCTTACCCCTGGTGCTATGCTGATAGTAATTGGGCAGAGATTTCTCCAAACAAGCCTTATTGAATCCCTGAGTAGATTTTTATACTGCAGAATGGATTTGCCCATGTGCAGCTTCTTTAAATGTGGAATGGCTGCTGGAAATCAGCTACCACACTGGCTCGATAGGGCCTGGGAATCCCTCTCAATCACAAAATGCTGGAGGAACTGAGCAGGTCAGGCAGCATCTATGAAGGGAATGAACAGTCAACATTTCGGGCCGTGACCCTTCATCAGGACTTGGCTCATTCTGATGAAGGGTCCCAGCCTAAAGTATTGACTGTTTATTCCCCTCCGTAAATGTTGCCTGACCTGCTGAGCTCCTCTAGCATTTTGAGAGCGTTGTTCTGGATTTCCAGCATCTGCAGAATCCCTTGGGCACCTTGCAGTTCATGCAAAGTATCAGCAGATGGCACCAACATCAAAGTTCTGAGTCATTGTATTAAATTGGTACGGCCAGCAGATGGAGGAAGAGAATCATTGTTGGGAGCAGCCTGGAAGAAGTAATGGCGGATATTGAAAACTCACTCCCTCCCTCCTTTTCACATCGTTGCATGTGAGCATCAGCCTGCCAGGTTTTATGATGATGTGATGTTCTTGTGCTGTGATTTCTGCTCTTCTCACATCCTCTCGTCGATTAGCTGGTAATATTTTTTTGAAAATGATGTAATTGAGGGTGTGAACTATAACACGAAAGGTCAATGGTGAACAGATGGGGTCATTCCAGTCTCCTTTGGGATGGGGAGTCTGCTTTAGCAGCTCGTGTCTGAAACAGGAAGAGAGAAGAGCTGGAAGAAATAGCAAAAACCAAACAGAAACAAGTGCTCTCTCTCAAATTTCAAAATAAATTTATTACTAAAGTACATATATGTCACCATATACAACCCTGAGGTTCATTTTCATGTGGGCATTCACATAAATACAAACTAACACAACAGACTCAATGAAAATCCACGCACAACAAAGACAGGTAAACAACCAATGTGTAAAAGACAACAGAATGTGCAAATACAAAAAGAAGGGAAAAAAGCAATAAATATCAGGTGTTTAGACCGTTCAAAAGTATGTCAAGTCAAGTCACTTCTTACTGTCATTTCGACCATAACTGCTGGTACAGTACACAGTAAAAATGAGACAATGTTTTTCAGGACCATGGTGCTACATGAAACTATACAAAAACTACACTGAACTACGTAAAACAACACAAAAACTACACTAGACTACAGACCTACCCAGAACTGCATAAAGTGCACAAAACAGTGCAGGCATTACAATAAATAATAAACAAGACAATAGGCACCAGTAGAGGGCAGTAGGTTGGTGTCAGTCCAGGCTCTGGGTATTGAGGAGTCTGATGGCTTGGGGGAAGAAACTGTTACATAGTCTGGTCGTGAGAGCCCGAATACTTTGGTGCCTTTTGCCAGATGGTAGGAGGGAGAAGAGTTTGTATGAGGGGTGCGTGGGGTCCTTCAGAATGCTGTTTGCATTACGGATGCAGCGTGTGGTGTAAATGTCTCTAACGGCAGGAAGAGAGACCCCGATGATGTTACATAAAGGGTGTAGATTGAAGTGATAGTAATTCAGAAGAATTATTTCTAGAGGTATTGTGAGCTTCATGCAAAACACTGCACATCACCAGCACCAACTTGTTTTATGTGTATGAGTTTCTCTCTCTCTCTCTCTGCCCCCCTCTCTCTCCCTCTGCCTCGTTCCCCAATATAATCAACTGCTCCTCCCACCTGGCTCTTTCTCTCTTCTCCCACCGAGCTGAAGATAACAGGCTCAAAGACATCTTACATCCCATTATTAATAGACTCTTGAACAGATGTCTAAAAAGCTAAAGTTGAATTCTTGAGCTCCCTAACTCCCTCATCACAGCCCTTGAACTTCACTTGCTTACCTGTCCTTACCTTTCTCCATCACCAGCTTCTCTGAAACTTCATATTCTACATTCTAATTTCTTTTTACTCTCTTAATGTACTTGTGGTATGATCTGCTTGGGATGGACACAGTCAAAAGCTTTTCATTGTATCTCAGACAGTGTGACAGTATAAGCCAATAAATAGACACACAAAGATACAAAGCACAGTTCGAATCAGCCAGACTGTTACATAGACAGAATCGGGGTCAAACTGACCATCACTGACGTATGATGTGGTGAGATTGCGGGTGTGCATTCACCTTCGGCTACTGCGCATCTTTCCCCGGAAGAAAAGCAAATGAAATTTATCTGCCCCAGAGCCTGAGTGGAGCTTCAGAAGCAACTGACTAACGAGGCAGGATATTGGTAACAAACAGACAGATAAACAAGCTTAACGGCCCTGGCTCCTTCTCTCACACTCCACAGGATCGGGCTGCTCTACTGATAACGGGTTCCCTGCATCGAGCCCGGTCGGTGAGTGAGGGCAGATCACTAACGAAAGGCAGCACTGTCACGGTACAGAGCTGCAGCCGAGGCTGCCGATCAAACACGAGTCAATAACACCATTGCCCTCCCGTGACCCAGCACGGTGGGAATCCACTAGCTGACAGCAAATTGAAATCAGCCGCGAGTCGGGAAACTGGCAGGGCTTTGTTCCTCGGGCACCCCCGCCCCCCCCCCATGGGTAACCTGGCACTTCCATTCCCTGGATTTGTCCTCACCATTGCCCTATATAGCTTACAGGCTATAATACAGATGCAGACCCCGCTCGACCCCACTCCCCACCATTTAAAAAAATCTCACGGGGGCTCTGCCCTTGCACTCCACTCCACTCTCAACGTGAAGGTGACCTCATCGAGGCCTCAGCAGCTCGGTGGGCTGTTCAGCCTGGACCGCCACTGACCCATTCCCAACTCTACTAGATCCATGACTCTGATAACCGTTCTGTGCAAAAATCTTAGGCTCATATGAATAGCTAGGGTGTCTAAGGCTCCACTCCACGTATTCGTCAGCGTGGAGTGGAGAGTGAGCTTGTAAATGTGGCGGAAGAAATGTCGGGAATGGCAAGAGTGGAGCACTGTGGTAGGGCTGTGGGACAGGTGGCAGAGAAGGAGTGCCAGGGGAGGGGGTGGCACGGGTGGCAGACGCACCCAGCCCTGAGACACCAGGCAAGGTCATTTGATAGTCATAGTCATACTTTATTGATCCCGAGGGAAATTGGGTTTCGTTACAGTTGCACCAACTAAGAATAGAGTATAGATATAGCAATGTAAAACCATAAATAATTAATTAATAGTATGTAAGTTATGCCAGGAAATAAGTCCAGGACTAGCCTATTGGCTCAGGGTGTCTGACCCTCCAAGGGAGGAGTTGTAAAGTTTGATGGCCACAGGCAGGAATGACTTCCTATGACGCTCAGTGTTGCACCTTGGTGAAATGAGTCTCTGGCTGAATGTACTCTTGTGCCCAACCAGTACAATTAGCTTATTGATCATTACAGGATGTCTCTCTGGTGCTTCCAGCTCCTTTCCCCTTTTCCCAACCATGATTCCCCTCTCCCTGCCCCCTTCCCAGTCTCAGTCCACAATACAGACCCAGATCAGAATCAGGTTATCATCACTCACATATGTTATGAAGTTTGTTTTCTTCTGTGGCAGCAGTGAGGTGTAAAACATAAAATTACTACAGTACAAGTCTTAGGCACCCTAGCTATGTATATGTTCCTGAGACTTTTGCACAGTACAGTATAAATACAATAAAAAGCCTGGTTGAACGTCAGGCTTTGCCTCAGTGAGTTAGAATATAGAATAACGAAGCTTACTGGCAGGACAGTGCAGTGGTTAAGATACTGGACTAATTACCAAAGGCCAAAACATACAAGCAGAGACTCGAGTTCATATCCCACCATGGCAGCTGGGGGTTTAAATCCTTCCTGAGCTACAAACCTAGCGGAGAGTCCAAAGCAAGCCCGCGTGGTTCATAAGTGTTCCTCAGGCATGACATCTGCTGTCCTGAGCTGTCAAAGTGGTTGTCTCTCAACTGCTCGCAGCCATCAGTAAGAATGGAGAATGTATACTGGCCAAGCATGTCCACATCCTGTGAAGAAATGAATTCAGAAATGTTGGACATTGCTGGAATCCACACTCACTCAGGCCTGAGGTGAACCATTAGATTCACGAGCAGACTTTTCTGAGTTCAATTACAGTGACAAGTTTCACACATTCGAACAGCATAAAAGAGAGAACAGTGAGTGAGGTGTTCTGAGGTGTCTCGAGAGGCAACTGTCCCTTTTTTAAAGTAACAATTTATAACTTTATAGCTTAAATGGAGAGAAATATCTGATCAGTCATCCAATTATATTTACGTGTCTATGTACAGTATATATTGTAAGTCATCATATATATATGATGTGTTGGTATACACACACACATGTACACATTTATTTATTTGTTTGTTTGTTTGCTTGTTTATTTATTTATTTATTGTCACAATCAATAGTTACTCGTACATTGTTAAAAACCAGACAGGTTCTGCAGACGTTGGAAATCCAAGCAACATACACAAAGTGCTGGAGGAACTCAGCAGGCCAGGCAGAATCTATAGAAATGAGTAAACAGTCGATGTTTCGGGCCGAGTTCCTTCATCAGGACCGGAAAAAACAAAGACGAGGAGTCAGAGCAGGAAGGTGAGGGGAAGGGGGCAAAAACTATGAGGTAGAGGGTGATATGAGGGGAAGGGGACTGGGAAAAGGGGAGAGGTGATAAAGAGCTGGGAGGTCGATTGGTGAAAGGGCTGGAAATGGGGTGAATCTAGTAGGAGTAGAAAGAAGGCCATGGTAGAAAGGGAAGGGGGAGAGGCACCAGAGGGAGGTGATGGGCAGGTAAGGAGATAAGGTGAGAGAGGGAAAGGGGAATGGGGAATGGTGAAGGAGAAGGGGGAACAATTACTGGAAGTTTGAGAAATCATCATTACATTGTGTTTTATAGGATTGCTTTTATATTTATTGTGTTTTTTATGTTTAATGTGTTTTTTATGCTGCATTAGAACCCGAGTACAACCATTTTGTTCGCCTTTACACTTGCATACCGAAGAATGACAATAAATAATCTTGAATCTTGAAACTGTTTCCAGTAGTGGGGGGAATACAGGGTAGGCAACTACTGTTAAAATTAGAGCCAGGTTATGTAAGAGGGCAACACGGAAACCGTCCTCTCGCAGAGGAGACCTGGACCATTCTCCTTGAGAAAGCTGCACGTTAACGGACATTCTCTGGTCAGAGACTGAAAGAAGTTTGGTGACCGAGACTATTGACCGAGCTTGTGAATTGAAGACGGGTAAAGGAGGCTGAGACACCGACCGGCCTTCGTCTAGCTGAATGGCAAACCTGTCTCGAGAGGCTGAATGGGTGGCTCATGTTCCGATGTTCTCCCTGCGAAGGGCAGGGCAAAACAAGCAATAAAAAGCCATCACAAGCGCTGGGGCGAGCACAATGAGCAGTCTGTGCTGAGAACATCAGCAGTCCGCCTGCATAGGGGTGAAAGAAGCACACAATTGTTCCCTTCATTTTCAAAGCACACAGCCTGTCTCAGTCTGGGCATTGTAATGGGAAGGGCTGCAGGTTCAGCCTAGTGTGTTTTACTGCTGGCTGGCCCATGCAGATCACCAGCACCCTCTTAATTCCCTGCTCCATTCAGCTCTTTTAGCTCAGCACTAAGTCCTGGACCCTGCCTTTAAATATTAAAGCCAGTGTTTGGGCGATAGCTTTTTAAGAAAGAATTAAATATCACCGCAAACAAAAACCGTACTGATTCCTGGAAATGCAGGTTTGTGATCTGAAGAGAAATTGAGCAACTTGGCAAATCCTGGTAGAGTTTCGAGGAGTGAGAGATGAGCTTGTTCAAACACACTAATTTTGGCAGAGCTTGAAGAGGAAAGTGCAGAGGTGATACCTTCCAGGCTGAAGCGTCCAGAACCAGGGATCACACATAGAGGTGGCTACGTCCAGGTTTCCGACCAGAGTCTGAACATGAGGGGTCAGCCATTCAGAACAGGAGTGTGGAGGAAAAGGACAGATAGGCTGGTATAAACTCAGTCGGCCAAATAGCTTCCTACTCTGTCATAAGGGGATTATTTCAAGAAATTCCTTCATCAGGAGAGTGCTGAAACTCCGTATTCAGTAGGACTGTGCTGACTCAGACTCTGTGTACACTCAAGACAGAGACAAATAGATACATGCCTATTAAGAATGTTGTGGGATCGGGAGTGAAGTTGGGGTGAAAGATCAACCAAGATTAGCAAGGGTGTCAAAGGTTACAGGGAGATGCAGGAGAATGGGATTGGCGGGGAGGGGGTCATAAATCAACCATAACGGAATGGCAGAGCAGACTCGGTGGGCCAAATGGCCTAATTCTGATCCTGTGTCTTATGGTTTTATAATCTTCTTGAAGGGTGAAGCAGCTATAAGAGCCTCTACACTGAACTGATCACTGAACACAACTTATAGACTCTATCACTCGTGTGCTCAGTATTATTTATTTATTTATTTATTTATTTATTATTGTTGTTGTTGTATTTGCAGAGTTTGTCTTCTTTTGCACACTGATTGATTGTGAGTCTCTGTGTGGTTTTTCATTGATTCGATTGTATTTATTTGTACTACAGAGAGAAAAATGAATTTCAGGGTAGTAGATGGCGACAATCCTTCAGGTGCCTTGCTCTTTGGCGTGGGCGATCACTTCTCTCCATCCATCACGGTCCCTGACCCTCCGAATTGTAGCTGTTGCCTCCCCTAAAACATGGTGACAATACGTACTTGAAAAATAAATGTATTTTGAACTTTGATGGTGGGAGGGTTGTGTCGATGGTGGAGCTGGCTGAGCTACAACCCTCTGTGCACTGGAGCCTCCACAACTGAGCAGCCAGTCATCCCTGATCTCCACACCCGCGGCTACTGCCGCTGCTCTGATGTGGCTCAATATGAGGAATAGCACCTCACCGCTCCTGATTGCCTTCCTGACTCATTACTAAATTCAGTAACATCAGATTTCCATCAAGAATATCCCTCCCTCTAACCGCCTTCTTCATCAACAGCTTAGCTCCATAGCAACCCTAGCGTTCAGAGATAAACCCTCCCTCCCTCACAACTGAAGACTCATTTCCCCTCTCTCAGCTCTGATGAAGGGTTTTCGGCCTAAAATACCAACTCTGTTTCTCTCTCCACGGATGCTACCTGAGCCAGTGAATGTTTCTAGCATTTTCTGTTTTTATTTTCTGTTCCTGTTTTTATTTCCAATTTTCAGTATTATAGTTTTGTTTTACTTTAACCTAGCTATACAATTTAATATCCCTCAATTATTTTCTTTGGACTTTTGCATGATTTTCTCTGATTTACCTTGTGCGAATTTCTAATCCGGGAGCTGAGGATCACTGGCAAGCTGCCAGTGTCTGGAAGAGTGACAGATGAGGATTGGGACAGCCTTCACTTCAGTAGCTGATCAAAATGAAACAACGTTGAGTATGAGACTATAGTCACATAGAGAACGTAGAACTGGTGCAGATGGTAGTTCTCCTTTCCTAAATAAGTGAGAATCTTGGATTCTTGATGACGACTTAATAATTAGCATTAAGGAGCTACAAGAATGGTTCCAGGGCCAAGGCATTTTTCAGCTCCAGGATTAGTTTAGGGTTAATATCATTGCAGTAGAAGAGGTTGAAGGAAGATTTGGTAGAGGTTTGCAAGATCATAATGGATTTAAAGAGGGCAGCTTCTCCTCTTCCTTCTCAGACCTGATGAAGGACCTTAGCCTGAAAGTCAACTGTTTACTCTTCCATAGATGCTGCCTGACCTGCTGAGTTCCTCCAGCATTTTGCGTGTGTTGCAATGGATCTCCAGCATCTGCAGACTTCATCGTGTTTGAAATTATAGACCAGTTACCCAACTTCAGTAGTTGGTAAGATGTTGGGTCCATTATTGAGGATGAGATTTTCAGGGTACTTAGAGGCACATGATAAAACAGGCCAAAGTCAGGGGGAATCTTGCCTGACAAATCTGATGGAATTCTTTGAGGAAATAACCGGCTGGATAGATGAAAGAGAGTCAGTGGATGTTGTGTACTTGGATTTTCAAAAGGCCTTTGACAAGGTGCCAAGATGAGGCTGCCTAACAAAACAAGAGCTCATGGTATTACAGGATAGAAGACTTGCTGAAAGGCAGGAGACAAAGAGTGGGAATAAAGGGGACTTTTTCCAGTTGAATGTCTGTTACTAGTGGTGTTCTCCTTTCATGTTATATGTCAAAATTTGGATGGCAGAATTGATGGCTTTGTGGCCATGTTTGTGGACGATAAGAAGATAGGTGGAAGAGCAGGTAGTGTTGAGGAAGCAGGGAGTCTGCAGAGATACTTAGACAGATTGGCAGAATGGGCAAAGAAGTGGCAGATGAAATACAGTGTGGGAAAGGGAAACTTGCATGTTGAGTTGGTAGTAAGGAAGGCAGATGCAACGTTAGCATTAATTTTGAGAGGACTAGAATATAAAAGCAAGAATATTACATTGAGGCTTTATAAGGCATTGGTCGAATCACACAAAGTATTGTGAGCAGTTTGGGGCCCCTTATCTAAGAAAAGAGGCACTGGCTTTAGAGAGGGTCCATAGGAGGTTTACGAGAATGATTCTAGGAAAAGAAGAATGAATGTATGAGATCTTATTGAAACCTATCAAATATTGAAAGACCTAGGTAGAGTGGATGTAAAGAGGGTATTTCCTGTAGTGTGAGAGTCTAAGACCAGAGGGCATAGCCTCAAAATAAAGGGACATTCCTTCAGGAATTTCTTTAGCCAGAGGGTGTTGAGCCCGTGGAGTACATAGCCACAGGCAGCTGTGGAGGCCAAGTCATTGGATGTTTGAGTTGATTGCTTGGGGCATCATAGGTTATGGGGAGAAGGCAGGAGAATGGTGCTGAGATAGCTAATGAATCAGCCATGATGGAATGGCAGAGCAGAGTCATTGGACCAAGTGGCTTAATTCTGCTCCTATGTCTTATGGTCTTATGCCTTATTATGAACTCCTGCACCATAACTATTCATTGATTCTACAGTTTTACTGATACCAACTTTATATTTATATATTTATAAATGCTGCATTGGTGAGATTTGTATTCACAATTTAATATTCAAGAAGAATACCCTTAACCTCCCTTTGGTGCCCCTCCTCCTTCCCTTTCTCCCATGGTCTGCTGTCTTCTCCTATCAGATTCCTTCTTCTCCAGCCCTTTACCTCTTCCACCTGTCACCTCCCAGCTTTATAATTCAACCCCCCTCCTCCACCCACCCATCCACCTTCCCCCTTATCTGGACTCGCCTATCACCTGCCAACTTGTACTCTTTCTCCTCCCCTCACCTTCTTCCGTGACCAAATGGTTAAGGCCAGGGGCCCCCAACGTTTTTTGCACTGCGGACCGGTTTCATATTGACAATATTCTTGCGGACCGGCCGACGGGGGGGGGGGGTGGGGGTGGAGGGGGGTGGTAGGGTTGCCAACGAACAAGAGTAGCAGTCAAATACGTTGAGTTTACCCTGAGAAAGACTACAATGACCATGAAGCCTTGCGCGGGCACCAGTGCGCATGCGTGTACGTGCCGATTTTTTCTACAAATCGTTTTTGGCGATTCTGCTCGGGCTGAGGGGTGTTAATCACGACCGGAATATTGGTGATTAGTGGCTAATACATTCAATTTCGTTTCTAAAAGGGATTATCTAACAAATTTGATATTAAACACACAGCGCATATTTTCCTCGCATGAATATAGCGATAAGTCAATTATCAGAGGAGGACGGGGAGCTTGAAGTAAGTGTTGAACGAACTTCCATTAGAAGTGGTGGAGGCAGGTTCGGTATTATCATTTAATGAAAAATTGGATAGGTATATAGACAGGAAAGGAATGGAGGGTTATGGGCTGAGTGCAGGTTGGTGGGACTAGGTGAGAGTAGCATTCAGCACGGACTAGAAGAGCAGAGATCGCCTGTTTCCGTGCTGTAATTGTTATATGGTTATATGTCAATAACATCATAACATTTTAAGTAACGTTTGGATATTAAACACACAGCACATATTTTCCCCGTATGAACATATAACATCATTGCATCACACCAATATCGCTGAATCAGTGGGAGCCCTGGGCTTGTTTTCCTGCAGCAAGATGGTCCCATCGAAGGGTGATGAGAGACAGCGATACTCGAAGGGGGTTCCTTGTGTCCAGTCCATTCCGCAATTTAGTTTTCATTGCAGAGATATGTTGGAAATGGAAGCAATGTTTTCAGTGCTTTCATGGCTATCTCAGGATATTTAGCCTTGACTTTGATCCAGAATGCCGGCAGAGATGTTATGTCAAACATGCTTTTCAGCTCACCGTCATTGATCTCCTTCCCGCGCTGACATGGATGACGCGTGTGTAATGATGTCGCGTGCGTTCAAGCTCAACAGTGGGCGTGACAGGAAATGTCATAGTCATAGTCATACTTTACTGATCCCGCTGGTTAAGGCGTTCGTCTAGTGATCTGAAGGTCGCTAGTTCGAGCCTCTGCTGTGACAGCGTGTTTGTGTCCTTGAGCAAGGCACTTAACCACACATTGCTCTAGTGTCTGTGCAAGGAGCGGGTCCCCACACAGACTTCCAATCTGCGCCTTGTAAGGCATGAAAATGCCCAACGCAGACCTCTCACGGCCTGAGTCGACGTTCCCTCCCCTCCCCTCCCCCCTTCTTATCCTGGCATCTTCCCCCTTCCCCTCCAGACCCAAAGAATGGACGTGGCCTGAAGCATTGACCACAGAACAGTGTCTAAATATTAGAGACTGAGTTCAGTAACACTTCCATAGGCGACAGCTGGAGAAATTTGAAATTATTTCCACAAATGAGTCCATTAAACGTTGATGAACAAAGGCTTCAATGAACAAGGAGATCAAGTGGGACATCATTAAATAGTGGAATATATTTGAGGGTCTGAATGGCACATAACTTTTTTTTATATATAACGTTATAACAACACACAGCACCATAACAGGTTTTAGGGCCCATCACGGTTGTACCAGCCATTCATGCTCATCTCAATCACCAGAATTTGGTCCGTAGCCTTGATGATTCATGAGACTTCCGGAGACTTCTCAACTGTTATGAGGCTCTGCCTCCACCATCCAGTCTTCGTTCCAGATTCCAATCACCCGATTGAAATTCTTCCGACTCACTCGAGGTCTGTTACCATAAATCCCTGACGTTCAGTTTTAGGCACAGACCAAAATGTTAATGTTCTTGTTGCAAGCTATAAATGTTTACCCCGGTTGAAGAGGGAAAACTTGCAGAAAGAATAGTGTTGATTAAAAACACAGTTTGATAGTAATAAATGAAGGGCCGAATGGCTTGTCTGCTGTTGTATAAAAATTTTACAGCCTGTTCCACTTTCAATCTTTCCTGCTCTAAGCTAATTCTCCTCTATATAAACTAACACCAAGAAGATTTTAAAGGAATTGAATGAACTTTGATCCGGCGATATATAAAATAATCAGCTATAAATTCGGCAGAATAAAGAGACGCACTTCAGAGGAAGTAACTGACCTGCTGGCGAACAGATCAGTTTACAAGAACGCCTCGCTACCAAAGTTCTTTCTCCGTCGATGCTGATTTGACAACAATCTTGTCAATCTATATCCTGCGCTCCTTATTTGTCAGCACACTATCAATCAAAAATGTTTCGCGTGTTTCGTCTATGAACAAATTGAGTTTACATATAAACTTTAAAAGGAAGGTGTGACCTTTTGAAGGAGGTTTTGGATGGTGAGGGGGAGTTGAGTTGAGTCTGTAGTTTTTGGTAGAAATTGGCCGAGCCAGTCTCACTGTGGGCCGGGCGAGCGTCCTCCCGGGTGCCTCCCACTGGGTGGGGAATAGCGCTCAATAAATCCGCCGAGTGTAGAGCAGAGCGGGGCAATCGAGGGATGTAAGAGGGAGTGGAGGTTGCTGTAGTCGGAGAGCCATGAGCAAAGTGTAGTGCTAACTTCGACTCTTCTGTTTCTAAAACAATATCCCTCTCTCCCCTTTTCACCGTCTCCAAACGCGGATCGTGATCTCCAAGCATCGACTCTATCTTTCTGCAGGGCCACAAGGTACGTGGCCAGAGCCGGAGGGTGGGGGGCGCACGAAAAACTTAGACAAGGCGCAGTGCTTAATGGGCGTTCGATGTAGTTTCAAAGAGCAATGGGAGCAGACAGGTCCTGGCAAGATACAAACTGCAGCCAAGTGCAGTTAAGAACTTTATTTGCCTCGTCGTTTAAATGTTTAATTTTTTTGTGTGTTCGGTGGAGTTTAGAACGACGCAAAAGCGTGCAGCGCTGAATTAATGGTCTACGCTTGAAGCTTTTGTTTTAGTTTGTAGTGGTTCCGTAATCGGACCAGTTTCACAGTGAACGGGAGACTTTCCGTCCCCTCTAAGGTAGTCAGTCCTGGAATTCTTCATCCGAGAGGGCTGCAAAATGTATCGGTATCGGAGGTAGATTGTTAGATGTTAAGGGATTTGGGGGGTGGGGGCGGGTTGCTGCAATATGTGATACTGCGGTTAAATTTCAGCCATGATCTTATTGAATGGCGGAGTTGCATTCATCTCCTTTATCTTTTGCTTTCACGATTGTTATATTGCACGCGTTCCTACGTTTTTCATTGCTCATATGTTAATATTTGTATGAGCCTTTTCCCAGACACAATTATGACAGGCTTGCTGCTTTGTGTAATAAAGAACTGTTCCGGATTTTTAATGGAGTGAGTTGAAGGGTTAATTTGTAAGGATCCGTTGCGGAACTGGGCTGGTATCCCCTTGAGTATAGGAGATGAAGGCACAATTAATTTGAGGTCTTTAAGGGGTAATTTGCAGAGTTCACTTTCTCTGGTGGAGCCCAGAATAAAAAGGGGAGGGTGCAGGGGAACAAAACTGGATCCCGACGGTCAGGCAGCAGCTCCTCACTCCACGTGGTGGGAGTGCGGAATTCTTCCCAGGGAAGCTGGGATATTGGGCTTGTCTTCAAGCTCTCCAGACTAAAACTGTGAAGAGGGTAACAACCCTCCCCGTGAAATAATTTTTGTGGTTGTCGCAAACGCAGCTCCCAGTGTGTACACGACACCCTGCCACAAAGACAGCATGCTAATGCACAGACAATGTTATAGTCATCTTAAGTGAGAGGCTAATATTGACCCTGGGGAAAATAAACTCTCTTCAAATGTTGTCCTTTACACCAGTGTTGGCGCCCCATCCAGTAAGACCACCATGGCCAGCAGGGCAGTCACTAGCATTGGTTACAGAGAATTTACTGAAATTAATTTGCTCTTTGAAGTAATATCACAACCGTGACGTTCCATCTGTACTTGTACTTATCGGCTCACTTGGTGTAGTTTGTCCCAGAGCGGAAGCAGATCAGCCCAATTGGATTATGACTTTATGACACGGTATTTTCTGTATTGCAATGGGTGCAAACCTCTTCACCACTACCACCCTCAAAATCAGTTTTTCTTTTCCCTCCCCTCCTATGTCTTCCCTCCCCATGAAAATTTCAAACAGTGGCATGATGATCAGAATAGAAAAGATTTTTAAAGCAACACATAAAAGTTGCTGGTGAACGTAGCAGGCCAGGCAGCATCTATTGGAAGAGGTACAGTCAACGTTTCAGGCCGAGACCCTTCGCCAGGACTGTGCCTCTTCCTAGAGATGCTGCCTGGCCTGCTGTGTTCACCAGCAACTTTTATGTGTATTGCTTGAAATTCCAGCGTCTTCAGATTTCCTCGTGTTTGCGTTTAAGATTTTTAAAGATTGGCTTTATCATTAGTACGTCGCAACATCGAAACATACTGTCCAACGTATCGGCGGTCAACACAATCCAGGGATGTGCTGGGGGCAGCCCACAAGTGTCTCCATGTTGGTGAATATTGAGGGGACTAGATAGAGCAGATTTGGAAAGGATGCTTCCAATAGTGCGGAAGTCTAGGGGGCAGGGCCTTAGAATAGAAGGATGTTCCCTTTAGAAAAGGGATGAAGAGGAATTTCTTTAGCCAGAGGGTGGTGAATCTGTGGAATTCATTGTCACAGCGGTGGAGGCCAAGTTATTAGGTATTATTAAACTGGAGGTTGATAGTAAGGGCATCAAAGATTACAAGAAGGCGGGAGAATGGGGTTGAGGGGGATAATAAGTCGGCCGTGATGGTGTGCAAAAGCAGACTTGATTGACCAAATGGCCTACTTCTGCTCCTATGTCTTGTGGTCTTCTGGTGCTAATGTAGCGTGCCCGCAACCTTCTCACCCTAACCTGATCTTTGGAGTATGGGAGGAGGCCGGAGCACTCGGAAGTCACGGGGAGAATGTGCAGAACTTCTTTCACACACCAGTGGGGTTTGAACTGTGATCCCTGGTGCTGTAAGGCATTGTGGTAACTGCTAAGCTACCATGCCATTTCGCTCTCTCGCGCTCTCATGACCAAGCTTTTAGCCAGCTACTTATTGTCTGGAAGCTAATGTGATTTGCCTGGGAAGATGGTCCCATTTAAGTATAAACGCACGCTTTCCGGTGTTGACTTTGTCACCATCGTCCAGTGTTGGGTGCAGGTGATGGATGAATTCCAACTTGATCCCCTGTATATCTGGCTGAGGAGAAATTCTTCTGCCATTAGCTGTTTTGCCTCGGGTCTATAGTCTGCAAGAAAGGACGAATCATTCTTCCTTGTGTCATTATATATAATTTCAGCCAACTGCAGGAAATGGCCCTGAACTACTAACATTCCTGATTAAGTGCTACACACATGAAAAGGCATCTTTAAATCTTCAAAAGGCCTTTTGCTGCCCCCACAAGGCCTGGGATAAAAGGATTCTACTACTTTAAAGAAATGTGCACTGAATTCTTTTTTATTCAGGCAAAGAGCACCCCTCCCCCACAAACACTGTCTTCCTGTCTGCATTGTGGCGTGAGTCTGCTCTTGGCTGAATCCTTTTGAACGTGGGCACTGCTGCCTTGCCTCAGAGGAAGTTTGCTCACCTTCAGAATCTGGTAACCATGGATTCGAGCTCCAGTGGAGAGTCAGCGTCAGCAATCCTTACTGTTGCCCAACCATTGTACCGAGGAAATGATAGTGAGTGTGTGTTTTATTGGGCTGTTCAATGCAGTAGATCATCTCAAACCTGCTGTGTATTTAATATTTCAGTAATATTGTAAATATTGTTTAAGCATTTATTGTTTACATAATTCATTACGGGTTGTGTGTAAAGTACGTGAATGGCATGTGTGCACTCCTCACTAAAAGTAAAACCGAAGGGGACGCACACCTCCTGGCTTTGTGTTTTCTTTCAATTAGTTTTATGCCTTGGAGTTGCAAAAAAAAAACCCAGAAAAAGTTTGACACCAGGGGAGAGAGCAGGACAGAGGTGAAGAGCTTTGGGGCTAAATCCTTGAGGTTTTGGGCCTTGGCAGCTGACGGCACAGCTACCAATGGGGGATGTGAAAGGTGCTAAAGAAATGGCAGATTGAAGAGACCTTGGTGAACCTTCAAAGGTGGCACAGTGCTTGCATAAAACTATTAGTGCCAGCAATCTGTGTTCGATTCCACTGCTGTCTGCAAGGAGTTTGTACGTACTCCTTGTGACCCTGAATTTCTTCGGGTGCTCTGGTTTCCTCCCACATGGATATAATTGGACAGTGCAGGCTCATTGGATTGGAAAGGCCATTACTGAGCAGTATCCCTAAATAAAATCCTGCCAAAGGGTCTCGGCCTGAAGCATCAACTGCACTTTTTTACCATAGATGCTGCCTGGCCTTCTGAGTATTTCCAGCATTTGGTGTGTGTTGCTTGAATAAATGTTGGGATTGGAGGAAGTTCCAGAGAAGGGCTCTGGGGAAGCAGAGGCCTTGTCAGTGCCTTCAGGGAAACAGAAAAATCTCATTGCTAGGGACATCTTATCTAATTAAAAGCATAAATAAAAGTTTTTCTTGAAGAACTGGGAAGATGTCCCAAACACAGCCCAATAGCCCTTTTTTTAATCCCCTTTTACTCCTGTTATTTTGTGTGAGTGTAACTTGTTAAATTGAAGTGAGATTGTCATATTTTGTTGGATGGAGCAGAGTAGTAGTCTGGTGATGGTTAAATTGGAGCCAGGCGTTCCATGAGTTCTTGTATACTTTCAGGGTGACGGAAATTCAGAACTATTCCACTGAAGTCAATTGATGTTGGGTTTTCATTAATTTTAAACTGTCAGTCAGTGATTATGCATATTTTTATTTATTTGGAGATGCACAACAGGCACTTGCAAACCAACGAGCCACCCAACTGTTCCTAATCACAGAACAAGTTACGATGTCCAACTAACCTACTAGTTGCTGTGTCTTTGGGAGGAAATCGGAGCACCGGGAGGTCATGGGGAGAATGTACGAACTCCTTCCAGATGGCGTTGGAATTGTACTCTGAGCTCCAATGTCCTGAGCTGTGATTGCATTTTGCTAACCACTACGTTACAGTGGTGCCTTTTTAAAGATTTGGGCCCTCTGCTCCGAGGTGGAGCATAGGCCATTGACCTCCCATCTCCGTCATCCTCTGAAGTCAGTGGTTATGGTTGGAGTTCATCCACACTCCTGCAGTCCATTGCATCCACTGTACAGGGGATTGGCCTGTACAGCTTCACCAGAGCCCTGTTGGCCAGCCTTGCTGCCTTCCACCTCCTGCGACAGAGATGAAGAGCTGGATCTTGAGAGGCACTGAGTTGCCCAGACTGCCTGTGGCAATCTGAGGATCGTCACACTGTCACGGTGGAGGTAGCTGTGAGATTCCAAGAGCAATGACTTGTGGAGATTGGCTCCTGGTAAGGTCTCCCAAACCAATAATGGCCAGGGGAAGGTTCCAGACAAAGGTCAATCCAACCAAGGCCTCAATGGTGGAGCTGATGGGAGGTGATGACAGTGAAGGTGGAGGAGGGCTACAGCAGAGAAGGGTCCCCAGTTGTCTGCATTCCCTGCTAGCGGACTCGGCTGCCAATCCGTCAAGGACTGTTTGGTGACTGCCTGTGCCTCAGCCTCCCCACGTTAAGCAAAGTCTCATACAGGTGTTCTCCATTAAGGGAATAACCCCTGAGGAGAAAATTGTGCTCATGTGATCGCAGTGCTGCAGATTCAGTGGGCTACACGGCCTCTTTCCCCTTTCTGTAATTAACCAGGCTGCAGACAGGTACGAGGGGTGATTGACAAGTTCGGGCCCTAAGGTAGAAGGAGCCAATTTTAGAAAACCTAGCACATTTATTTTTCAACGTAGTCCCCTCCTTACATGTACACACTTAGTCCAGCGGTCGTGGAGCATAACGATCCCTTCTTTGTAGAAGTGGTCCACAGCAGGGGTGATTGATAAGTTCGTGGCCTAAGGTATAAGGAGATGAGTTACTAACTTCAAACTTTCTGCATTATCACCCAAAAGCTGAACGTGCATGTAATGTCTTGGACCTGCAGGTGGTCCACAGCAGGGCTGATTGATAAGTTTGTCGCCTAAGGTAGGAGGAGATGAGTTATACAGCTCTCGTTACATAAACGTGCAGTTCAACTCTGAGTGAGAATGCAGAAAGTTTGATGTTTCTCTCATCTGCTTCTACTTTAGGCCACGAACTTATCAATCACTTTCTGGGATCCAAGACGCCGACTTCTACAAAGAAGGGATCCGTATGCTCCACGACCGCTGGACTAAGTGTGTAAATGTAGGAAAAATAAATGTGTTAAGTTTTCTAAAATTGACTCCTTCTACCTTAAGTCACAAACTTGTCAATCGCCCCTCGTATTCTTACTCTTGCTGTAGAGACCTTTCAGTCGAGCCCAGACTCTATTACCTGCAGCAATTGTTTGTGGCTGTTTGTAATAATGAACCAGAGGTGAATGGGAGTTCATTCACCCGCAGACGGGAGTTGATTCCTACCACGTTTCGATATAGTCACACTTTATTGATCCCGGGGGAAATTGGTTTTTGTTACAGTTGCACCATAAATAATTAAATAGTAATAAAACCATAAATAGTTAAATAGTAATATGTAAATTATGCCAGGAAATAAATCCAGGACCAGCCTATTGGCTCAGGGTGTCTGACCCTCCAAGGGAGGAGTTGTAAAGTTTGATGGCCACAGGCAGGAATGACTTCCTATGACGCTCAGTGTTGGATCTCGGTGGAATGAGCCTCTGGCTGAATGTACTCCTGTGCCCAGCCAGTACATTATGTAGTAATATTCAGCGGCTGTGTTCTGATTTGGACATGAATCAGAAAAGCACATCTCTGATGTGCTCCAAGGCGCATGAAACGGTGCCAGTGTTGGGAGCTCTGCGTTCCTGTTCTCGGGCGATGCACTGTGAAATTTGCCGAAGAGATGGCCCAGGATCATTGCTTCCTGGGCAAGACTGAGTCTGGACTGAATTAACCTTTTGAACAGGGATGGAGGCACAGTAGTGCAGCATTTACACCGTGCAGCTTTAAGATGGGGGTTCGATTCCCGCCACAGTCTGTAAGGAGTTTGTAAGTTCCTCCTGTGACCATGTAGGTTTCCTCCGGGTGCTCCAGTTTCCTCCCACCCTCCAAAGGCGTATATTTAGGGTTAGTTAGTTGTGGGCATGCTGTGATGGTGTACACCTGGGGGCTACCCAGAACAATCCTTACTGATTTGGCAACAAACAACACATCTCACTGTATTGATGTACACGTGACATTTCAAGCTAATCTTTATTTTAGTAAGGGTAGACGTGGATGGCTGGGAACTTCATACCATCTCAGTCCTATTGAATGAGTAGAAGCTGTTATTACAGGACTGTGGAAATGAGTGCTTTTGGCATCACATAGATATGGAAGGGGATGGCCAGCACATCACTGTATTCCTCTTAAATGTACAGTATTGTGGACTATCAGAACTTGCTTGTTCGCTCCTGCAATGAGCGTGTTTAGGTAAAGTCAAGTCTTAAAGCATCCTTCCTTTGCACCAAGCGCATCTTCTCTGCCATTGTATTTCTGTTATTCTCTGGGATATTAATTGTGTGCTGTAAAAGTATAATTTTTTTTGTCACTGTTGTGCATCCACTAAGAGGGTATTTCGATTTTAAAGCAAGTTCTAACCACAACTGATCAGATGTGTGGGAAGCTGAGGTTTCTGATGACTAGATAGGGTTGTGATGGAAGATATGAGTTTTAGTACATGGCTGTATATATTTTTTTAAAAAAATAGCCAGTCACTAATCAGTATTTGTAATAAAATTTTAAATTTTGGAAATCAAACAAGAAATTACCATAAACTTCAGTTTAATAAGGTGTATATAGGTTATAATTTAGAGGATTACTTTGGTTAGGATTGTCGGATTTTGATAGAGGTGGATTAGTGCATTAGGTGTTGACGTCCACTTTGTTTTTGTGTTTTGGCAGAATGTCAGTGACTGTGCACGAAAACCGAAAATCTCGCTCCAGCTCGGGCTCGATGAACATCCAACTGTTCCACAAACCCTCGCACGCCGACAGCCTCCTGACTCACCTCAACCTCCTCCGCAAGCGGCAGCTTTTCACAGATGTGACCCTCCGCGCCGGTAACCGCGCCTTCCACTGCCATCGGGTGGTGCTGGCCTCGTGCAGCCGCTACTTCGAGGCCATGTTCGCGGGCGGCATGAGGGAGAGCCGTGCCGACGAGGTGAACTTCCACGACTCGCTGCACCCGGAGGTGCTGGAGCTGCTCCTGGACTACGCCTACACCTCGCGGGTCCTCATCAACGAGGAGAACGCAGAGTCCCTGCTGGAGGCCAGCGACATGCTGCAGTTCCACGACATCCGCGAGGCATCGGCTGAGTTCCTGGAGAAGAACCTTCACCCCATGAACTGCCTGGGCATGATGCTGCTGTCCGACGCCCACCAGTGTGAGCAGCTCTTCGAGCTCTCCTGGCAGACCTGCTTGACCTACTTCGCCGCGCTCTACCAGACGGAGGACTTCCTCAGCCTGCCCAAGGACAAGCTGCTGGAGCTGATCCTCAGCGAGGAGCTGGAGGTGGAAGACGAGAGCCTGGTCTACGAGGCCGTGCTGGGCTGGGTGAAGCACGACCTATGCAGGAGGCGCGACCACCTGCCGGAGCTGCTGCGCTGTGTGCGCCTGGCCCTGCTGCCCGAGTCCTACCTGTACCAGAGCGTGCTGGGCGAGGAGCTGGTGGCCGGCCACCAGCTGGGCCGCGGCGTGGTGGAGGAGGCCATCTCCTGCAAGCTGCGCATCCTCCAGAACGACGGCGTGATCACGCTGCTGTGCGCCCGGCCCCGCAAGGTCAGTATCATAGCGTAGTGGGGCAGCCTGCCATCGAGGCTCGGTTCCCTCTGCTCCCTGGAAGGAGTTTGTACCTTCTCCCTGGGTCTACCTTGGTTTTTCTCCCACATCCCAAAGATGTTCAGGTTAGTAGGGTACTGGATGGACATGGTTTGATGAAGTGAATGATGAACAGGGCTTGTAACAGATCAGCGTCCTAATCCCACCTGGAGGGCATTCAACTCTGGTGACGAGCCCTTTATTTGGGACCTAGCAAATGACTATTAGAATTCTATATCTATATATATACACACATACACTCAATGGCTGCATTAGGTACCTCCTGTACTTAACAAAGTGATCACTAAATGTGTGTTCATGGTTTTCTGTTGCTGTAGCCCATCCACTTCAAGGTTCAACGTGCTGTGCATTCAGAGATGCTCTTCTGCACACCACTGTTGTGATGTGTGTTTCACTGAGTTGCTGTCGCCTTCCTATCAGTCTGGCCATTCCCCTCTGGCCTCTCTCATTAACAAGGCATTCCCCCCCCCCCCCCCCCCCACTGGACTGCTGTTCACTGGGTGTTTGTGTATTTATCTCAGCATTTTCTACAGGCTGCTGTGTGTGAAAATCCCAGAGCAGCAGTTCCTGAGATACTCAAACCACCCCATCTGGCACCAACAGTCATCCCACGGTCAGATTCACTTGGATGACATTTCTTCCCATTCTGCTGTAGCAACTCAACCTCTTGACCACGTCTGCGTGCTTGAGTTGCTGCCAAGTGATTGGCTGATTAGCTATGTGCATTAACGTGCAGGTGTACCTAATAAAGTGGCCACTGAGGGTACGTCATTTTAACCATTGTTCCCGCAACCTTCCTGTTACTGTATTGGAATTGACTTCAGAGAGATGGCATGGTAGCATAGCAGCTAGCTGTTAGCTGTAAGATCGAGGTTCAATACCCCGCTGCTGTTTGTACGTTCTGCCCGTGACCACGTGGGTTTCCTTCAGGATCTCGAGTTTCTTCCCACTTTCCAAAGACGTACAGGTAAGTAATGGACATGCTGTGTCAGCACAGGAAGCTTAGCAACATTTATGGTCTGCCCCCGGCTTGTCCTCAAACTGTGCTGGTCATTATGCAAGCTACGTGTTTTACCATGTGTGGTGTATAAAGCTAATCTTTTCAATCGCCGCCTTTCAGGTCAACCATGACATCCTGCTGCTAGGCGGCCAGACCTTCGCCTGCGACAAGATCTACGCCATCGACCAGAAGACTAAGGCAGTGACACCCAGGGCGGACATCCCCAGCCCGCGCAAGGAGTGCAGCGTGTGTGCCATTGGGTGCAAGGTCTACGTGAGCGGCGGCAGGAGCTCGGAGAACGGAGTGTCCCGGGACGTGTGGGTCTACGACACGCTGCACGACGAGTGGGCCAAGGCGGCACCCATGCTGCTGGCACGGTACGGCCACGGCTCGGCGGAGCTGGAGCAGTGCCTGTACGCGGTGGGCGGGCACACGGCGGTCAGTGCCACGCTGCCCGCCTCACCCTCTGTCTCTGTCAAGCAGGTGGAGCAGTTCGACCCCCAGACCAACAAGTGGAGCCTGGTGGCCCCCCTCCGCGAGGGCGTCAGCAATGCGGCCGTGGTCGGCGCCAAGCTCAAACTCTTCGTCTTCGGCGGCACCAGCGTGAACCGGGAGAAGCTGCCCCGCGTCCAGTGCTTCACCCCGGGGGAGAACCGCTGGACGGTGCCTGCCAAGTGCCCGCAGCCCTGGCGCTACACCTCAGCGGCCGTGGTGGGCGACCACATCGTTGTTATCGGCGGCGACACCGAGATCTCGGCCAACTCCGCTTACCGCTTCAACACCGACACTTACCAGTGGTCCAAGTTCGGCGACGTGGCAGCCAGAAGGGTGAGCTGCCACTCGGTGGCCTCAGGCAACCGGCTCTATGTCGTTGGGGGCTACTTTGGTGACCAGCGGTGCAAGACCCTGGACTGTTACGATGCATCGACTGACACCTGGAGTAACATCAGCACAGTGCCGTATTCGCTCATTCCCACCGCCTTTGTCAGCACTTGGAAGTACCTCTCGGTTTAAGACCTCTCGTCAAACACTGCTGCCTTCAGGTAACGGTGGGGCAAAGCCCCTTTTCTTATGCTGGGCCACTGGGATAGCTTCCCAGAAGCAGGCTCCACGTTTAAGGGAAGGACCTATTAAGAGAAACCAGGAATTTTCCTCGCAACAAGGTGGGGCAGGGGTTAACAAGCTAGGACTTGATACCTGAGAGAGGAAAGAGGGGCAAGAACCCTTGTTGCGTTGCAAAGTGATCTCTGGAGGGGCTGTCCCAGCAAGTCAGCCGGCCTCTACGGAGGGGAGTGCTGAGGGTTTATAAGGCATTGGCCAGACCGTTCTTGGAGTATTGTGAGCAGTTGTGTGCCCCTTTACCCAAGAAAGGAAGTACTGGCATTGGAGAGGGTCCAGAGGAGGTTCGTGAGAATGAAAAGGTTAATGCATGAGGATTTACCTGCTGCAGTTCAGACGAATGGGGGAGGAGGGTCTCATTGATTGAAACTTGTTGAATATTGAAAGGCCTAGATAGAGTGAACATGGAGAGGATGTTTCCTGTAGTGGGCGAGTCTCGGACCAAAGGGCACAGCTTCAGAGTAGAAGGATATCCCTTTTAGAACAGAGATGAGGAGCCAGATGGTGGTGAATTTGTGGAATTCATTGCTACAGACGGCTGTGGATGTCAAGTCATTGGATATGTTTAAAGTGGAGTTTGATAGGTTCTTGATTAGTTGGGGCATCAAAGGTTACAGGGAGAAGACAGGAGAATGGGATTGAGAGGGCTAGTAAGTCCGCCATGTTGGAATGGTGTAACAGTCTTGATGAGCTGAACCTGCACCCATGTCTTGTGGAGTAAACCTCTGCTTGACTTTGTGTTCCAGCATTTTGAGTGCGCTGCTGAAGGCTTCCAGCATCTGCAGACTCTCGTGTGTGATGTACTGTGAGTTGTGGTGTGGGATTGGACTGAGTAACCTGTATATCGGGGAAGAGGTGGTAGCTCTTTGGTCAGAATAGGCTGCTTTGGAGTGCTTTAAGAGTTAACTGCAAAACTTAGTGAGGCCAGACCAGGGGATTCCTGAATAGTGATGGCCTTGTGATGCTTTGAACACATTCAAAACGCCAGAGGAACTCATCAGGTCAGACAGAATCTGTGGAAAGGAATGGAGATGAAACATTTCAGGATGACCCTTCATTGTGCTAGTCCTCACCAGCGGGTTCAGCCCGAAACATCACCTCTTTATTCCTTTCCTCAAATGCTTCCATGACCAACATTTTGTAACTGTTACGCTTGATTTCCAGTATTTGCTGGATTTCTTGTGTTTATGTGATGCGTTTAACCTTTCTCAAGGCTAGTTTTTCAATCGCGTTCCCAGGTCAGCACACTGTAATTCTTGGGTTATCAGCCTCCATGGTCACTAATCCATGCGCTTCAGATGAGGGCTTGCGTGGGTTAAATTCAGTACAGGGGTTACCTGTTGTTTTCAGTGTAGCTACGGTGGTTTGGTTTGTGGATCCTTCCCACTGGAATGGCCTTCTGGGTGGATATCCTGAGCTCCTGCGTTTCACTTGACTGGGTGTTCCCAATGATTCTGTGCAGCTACCAGTGCCTTTGGCTTGCTGCTGGCTGATTTATTTATTTATTTATTTATTTATTTGTGGAATTAACCTACGCTCTGTCCGCCAGAGAAAGCAGGATCTCCCAGTGGCCACACATTTTAATTCCACATCCCATTCCCATTCTGACATGTCTATCCACGGCCTCCTCTACTGCAAAGATGAAGCCACACTCAGGTTGGAGGAACAACACCTTATATTCCGTCTGGGTAGCCTCCAACCTGATGGCATGAACATCTACTTCTCTAACTTCTGCTAATGCCCCACCTCCCCCTCGTACCCCATCTGTTATTTATTTTTATACACACATTCTTTCTCTCACTCTCCTTTTTCTCCCTCTGTCCCTCTGACTATACCCCTTGCCCATCCTCTGGGTCCCTCCCTCCTTGTCTTTCTCCCCGGACCTCCTGTCCCATGATCCTCTCATATCCCCTTTGCCAATCACCTGTCCAGCTCTTGGCTCCATCCCTCCCCCTCCTGTCTTCTCCTATCATTTTGGATCTCCCCCTCCCCCTCCCACTTTCAAATCTCTTACTCACTCTTCCTTCAGTTAGTCCTGATGAAGGGTCTCGGCCTGAAACGTCGACTGTACCTCTTCCTAGAGATGCTGCCTGGCCTGCTGCGTTCACCAGCAACTTTGATGTGTGTTCCCTGCTGATCTGTGTTGTGATTGCAAACCAACGGTCGAAGTCCTCTTGATATTTGTGTTGGGATGGGGCCACATGCACATACCCATCCATAACTCCCAAATCTGACCACATGGTTGCTGGGTTGGGGAGGGGGAAATGTGTGCTTATCAGCCATCTCTTCTGAGAAGAGGGTGGGTGGTATATAAAGTGGAGGGAAGGGATGTTTTGGGCCCCTTTATCTAAGAAAGGATGTGCTCCCATTGGGTGGGGTCCAAATGAGGTTCATGAGAATTATTTCGGGAGTGAAAGGGTTAAATGCGCATCTGATGGCTCTGGGCCTGTATTAATTGGAGTTTAGAAAAATGAGGGGCAGATGTCATTGAAATCAATTGAATGTTGAAAGGCCTAGATGGATGTGGAGAGAACAACAGGAATTCTGCAGATGCTGTAAATTCAAGCAACACATGAAAGTTGCTGGTGAACGCAGCAGGCCAGACCGCATCTCTAGGAAGAGGTACAGTCGACGTTTCAGGCCGAGACCCTTTGTCAGGACGAACTGAAGAAAGAGTTAGTAAGAGATTTGAGAGGGGGAGGGGGAGATCGGAAATAGGAGAAGAAAGGAGGGGGAAGGGATAGAGCCAAGAGCTGGACAGGTGATTGGCAAAAGGAAATCCCTTACTCACTCTTCCTTCAGTTAGTCCTGACGAAGGGTCTGGGCCTGAAACGTCGACTGCACCTCTTCTCAGAGATGCTGCCTGGCCTGCTGCATTCACCAGCAACTTTTATGTGTGTTGGATGTGGAGAGGATGTTTCTTATAGTGAGATGATCTAGGACCAGAAGGCACAGCCTCCGAATAGAAGGATTTCCCTTTAGAACAGGGATGAGGAGGAATCCCTTTAGCCAGTGGATGGTGGATCTGTGGAATTCATTGCCACAGACAGCTCATTGGGTATGTTTAAAGGTTGATGGGTCCTGACACCCTAAAGTAATGGGGAGGAGGCAGGGGGTTGAGAGGGATAATAAATTAGCCATGATGGATAGGCAGGGCAAAATGGTGGAGAGAATAGCCCAATTTTGCACCCATGTCTTGTGGGAAGAATTTCAAGTTGTATACTTGGATAATAAATGAACCTTTGAGGCTGAAAGTTCAAAAGTAAATTTTATTATCGGATTACATACATGTCACCACATACAACCCTGGAGATTCTTTTTTCCTGCGGGAATACTTGACAAATCTAACAATAACTGTAAACAGCATCAATGGACAACAGGCAGATCAAGGAAGCAGGTGCCATTTTTAATAGGTAGAATTGGAATGAAAATTTTATTTGGGTCACCACCTCAGATATTTTGCTCTTCACGAGCTGATAATTTTATGGTTTTTGTGTTGGATCGCTATTTTAGGCTGTTAGTTTCACATACCCGTGGGGTGTGGTAGCAGGATTAGATCAGTAGCCCATGTCTGGGGGAAGCCAGGAGAGTGTGCAGGACTCCTGTTAACTGCATGGTACCAATGTGAAGATCATCTAGTCCTGGGCTCTCAGGCCAGTTCACTAGCAGATGCTGGCATTACAGCGCAGCCACTGGATTGTAACTGGGTCACACCTGGCCACTGGGCATTCACTGTCACTCCCACAGTGTGGGCGGGGAAGGGCAGAGGCCGCCACTGTCTGGGTGCTGTGCTCAATTGGGTGTCATGGTCTTGGCATGTATATTACTTCAGCCAGAGTGTGGTGAATCTGTGGAATTCTTTGCCACAGACAGCTGTGGAGGCCAAGTCTTTATGTATATTTAAAGCAGAGGTTGATGGATTCTTGATTGGTCAGGGCATGAAGGGATATAGAGAAAAGACAAGAGCTTTGGGCCAAGAGGAAAAATGGATTAGCCATGATGATATGGTGAAGTAGATTTGATGGGCCAAATGGCCTAATTCAGCTCCTATATTTATGGTCTCGTGTGATTTTTGTGGTCAAATTATAAATCCCTTCTGAGGCCCAGAAGACCACTCTACTCATGAGTATTGGGAGATATGAAACAATTATTGTTGAATAAATATATTTACAAAATGCTTCCATACTGTCAAATTCAAGGAAGATGATAATGGCCCTAGGCTTGTGTGAGGCAGCTGGATCCCGTCTGTGAACAGGTTACATGGTGTGTCTGTCGGTATGGCTACTTCCCTGTGTCTAGCTTGCTGGCTATCTACCCCAGGATGTTCCAAGCCTCTCTGAGTGAGATTGCTGTCACATCGAGCTCCCTTGCGCAGTAATTGTGTTAGTAGCCAGGTGCCCTGTTTTAGTGCAGACAGTTGAGTGATTTTTTTTTTAAAATATTAGCCAGGCTGCTTGGCAGGTTCTTCACTGCCGTTTGAGTGGGCGGGATTTTTCACTGGAAACCAGTGTCAACTCACCCGCGTCAGGTAGAAATTTAGGCTGAGCTGGTTATCGTTCGTGGGGGTGTCGCAGCATGACAAAGCAGCAAAATTCTGTCAGCTGATCTCTGCTGGTAAAAGGCCAAGGGAAAGGTGTCCAATTACAATTTGAACTGCTGTAATGGCAACCACAGCCAAGAGGGAGGGGCCAGAGAGGACCGTGTGCTGAGGGAGCCGGTGTGCTGTGAGACCATTAAACTGCCTTGTTAGGGGCCTTGTTTAGTGGGAGGGGGTGTTGGGGTGTACATAGGAGAATTACTGGTGATTATTCTAAATGGGAAGGGGGGTGCCCAGCCAAGCAGCTGGCTTCTATGACCATGAAGCCTTCCTGTTTTGCCTTTGTCTGGGGGACAAACCAAAAACCTGTGGTGAATGCTGCACCGACTGAATTATCAAATATGGCGGTGCCAAGCTCAAAAGTCCGGCAGAAAATGGAGGCCTCCGCTTCCCTTGGACAGGAGGAACTCCATAGGAGTGAGCTCGAGGCTTCGAGCAGCCTGGCCTGCTCTCCGTTAAACGGATGGAAGCATGTCCTTTGGCTTTGTGTCATTGTAGAGGTTCAGGAAGCCGCCATGACCATCAAGGCAATTGGCGAGCAGTTACAGTAGTTAAGCCAGTCCTCCCCCGTTGGGGCATGGGCTGCCGGCAGCAGCTGTCTGAACGTTGTCAGTTGCCATTCTGCGAGCAAGCCCAGTCAGGAAATCGACAGATTACGGTCCCTGTCTCCTCTGGGAAATGTGGCTGAGAAGTAGACCATTCAGCCCCTTAAGGCTGCCCCACCATTTCCAAAATTACTGCTGATCTTTTAATCCTGTGACACTGTGCTACAGTAATCCCATGCTGTTTATTTCTGTCAGAGCACTCGTAACTCTTTTAAACTCCAAACCGTACAGGTCCAGTCTACTTCATTTTCCCCCTCATTGGATAAAAGTGTCTCGCCCACCCAGACTTGTATTCAGTCAAACATATCTATGTTCCCTGGAAAATGCTTTGATTTTATGGCACATACGTAGAACTTGCTATTCATTTTGACCTCGGGAGAATGAAAAGCTCATGGATGAATAAAGAGAGGCTTATGGAGTGCAGGGCTTTAGATTTGAAGCTGGGGTGCAGATGGTTAAAAGTAGGTGCTCTCATAGTCAATACCAGGCCTTTCAAGAAATGTTAACATCTTTGATGGTCCCTTGAACTTAAAAGATTAATGGTGGTTTGATAAAAGTTAGCGAGGCAACGCGGTCAACAGGTAGATGCAGGGTAACCCATCGGCTTGCACTCAATCAGTGGAAACTTGATTTAGAATGATTTTCTGTGATGAAGATTGTACATTCAGAGCATAGAGATAGTGTGAAATATCCATCTGCCTGGCATCAGTTGATAATTACAATTCTGAGGGATTTTTGGTGACCTGAGGTTTCGGGAGTCTGGGGAAGACGTGTTTGCTATGCTCTCATTGAACAGCACCATAGGGCTAATAGTCTTCCTTCTACTAACTGAGAACCAAATTTGTCACCTTAGAATGAAAATGAAACATGTGACCTTTAGATAGTGAGCAGAAGCCCTCATAACTGAAAGCTTTGAATAAAACTAGTGTTCTCTTTCTGTTTGGTGCAGGTGTGAAGGACCGTGTGGTGCTGTTGGAGAGTTTTTGTGAAGAGCTGCATTGGCGAAGCCATGTTTGCTAGCCTTTCCTCAGTTACTTGAACCAATGGAGCGAGAGGAAGGATTGAACCAGGACATCCAGTTGAGGACTGGTACATGGACGGCAAGTCGTACGCCAAGAGTTTGGGGCTTCCAGAGAGTTTTTAGATGGCCATCTCTGTCACACGTTTCCTTTGCTCATCCAGTCATTAGGACAAAGCATTTGCTAAAATGGCTGCTGTTGTGGTAACAGTGACAGATTCGGTGGATGGCTGCTAGTTTATGGTGCCATCCCAATAGTGGGGGTTGGCCTTTGACTTTCACCACTGCACGGAGGCAGTGTGTGTGCAGGTAGATGGGGAATTCCATCCTGTCTATCGGACAGCATCATATGGGTAGGTTTACAGCAATTCAAGGAAGTGACGTCACAATTTGCTGAAGACTAGTGTTGGGGAACTGTTGGACAAACCAGCAAAACACCTCCCAGATGCTAATGTCTTAAAAAGCAGGAGCTGTGAACTGTCGTCTTGTTTCTCTTCAGACATAGTACATGCCATTTTGAATACTAATTTGTGATGTGCCTCTTGCCTGTAATCCACACTTTTTAATCTGGGACCCTGAGAAGTCCATTTGAACACAACCTAATTAATCAAGCAAGGGTGTTCTTGGTCCGTATGGTGTCTCCATCACCATTACTGTTGCTTTGCACTTTGGTTTTTAATGCCCTTGCAGACTACTTGGTACTGTTTTCATATCGGGAGAGTTCTGCATCTTTGAGGAGGTGATTACAATGGGGGAACAGTAAATAAAAGCCCAATGTGCTTTGCTTGTAAATCAGCCAAGTTACCAGAGACGCACCTCAGCGTCAGAAATATTGTTCCCAGAGTTTCGCTCTTCACCTGCAGTTCTGTACTCTAGTTCTGGGCAGAGTTTGGAGAGAATGAAAGTGACTGAAGTACCCTGTATCAAGAAACCATTGGGATGACCTCATGGAGCCGTAGAGCACTTCAGTACAGAAACAGGCCCTTTGGCCCATCTAGCCTGTACCAAACTGTCCTACCTCATCCCATCAGCCCACACCTGGACTATAGCCCTCCACATCCCCCTCATCCATGTTCCTACACAAACCTCTCTTAAATGTTGCAGTTGTACCCAATCTTCCACTTCTGGCAGTTCATTCCATACTTGTGAGTGAAGAATTTCTCCACCCCCCCCCCCCGCCCCCCTCAGGTTCCCCTAATATTTCACCCTTAACCTGTGACCTCTAGTTTGAGTTTCAGCCAACCTCCGTGGAGAAAGCCTTGCATTTACCCGATTCTAATTTTGTGTACCTCTGCCATATCTCATCATTCTCTCATTTGAAGATTTTTTAACCTCCTCCCCCCAATTTCATCAGGATAAGTTGGCTGGGCCTGTGAAGCCCACACCTTTTCAAATAAATTAAAATGCATGTTGGATGGCAGATTTGGTGAAGGCTTCTACCACACGATGCCGGGTGAAAAGGGCACAGGAAAATCCAAGAACCCAGGTGGCAAGCCACAGCAGAACCTGACCCCTGTAATTCGGGAGGGCACAGGTATTGATGGCTATAGAGACAGCCACGCTTGGGCTGTGAGCTGAAAACCTATCTCCAGCACTAGGGAATGTTTGAATGCTTCATCTACCAGGGTGGAGCAGTATTTATTTTTGTTCAAAATTTTTAGATGAAGGAAACAATTTGTACTCTTGTACTGTAAATGTTGTGTTTTCTAACAATGTAAGGAATTTTTATTGAGAATTCTTCTGGTCCTTGTCTGACCTGCACAGCCGTCTGTCGGTGTTTATCTGCTTCCGAGCCTTGTGTTTGAGTTTGTATATGTCTAACACTGTGTGTCACTTTAGTTTTGAAGAACTCATCTTTACAGCCTGGTGCTGCATTGAAGATTTCAATAAATGGTCTTTGAAATAAATAATAAGCCCTTTGCTCATTCTTCATTCCCCACCAACACACACATTCTTTTCAGCAAGAGCATTATCATTTTATCTTGCATCTAAAATATTTGCTTTCACATGCCTGATTTTTTTAATGTTTAAATGTTAAATTTGCTTTTTTTGCATGGCTGGCTAACTCTGGAGGGGGATTTTTGGAACCAGGGGTACGTTAGTTTAGTATGTTCTGTGTCATATAACTTGGGCTTTCCATGACCGTGATTGTTCTTGGCAGAATTTTCTACAGACAAGTGATTTG
Organism: Mobula birostris; assembly: GCF_030028105.1. Taxonomy (NCBI): domain Eukaryota; kingdom Metazoa; phylum Chordata; class Chondrichthyes; order Myliobatiformes; family Myliobatidae; genus Mobula; species Mobula birostris. The sequence continues at coordinate 24,413,469 of NC_092395.1, read as the reverse complement.
CTATTGCTGCCTTCCAGGCAGTGTCTTTACAAGATGGGTGACCCCAGCCATTATCAATGCTCAGCAGAGATTGTCAGCTTGGGGTCAGTGGTCATATAACCTGAACATGTGATATGTACCAACTGCTCATATGACCATCCACCACCTGCTCTCATGGCTTCATTTGACCCTGGTCAGGGGTGGGGGAGGGGGGGCTAAGCAGGTGCTACACCTCACCCAGGGGTGACCTACAGGCTAGCAGATGGAAGGAGCACCCTACACCTCCTTTGGGAGAGATGTAACTCCACCCTGCCACCCATGGACCAGGGGATATGTTCTTAGAAATTAAATCCAGATCTTTTGTGGAGTGAAGTGTGAAAACGTTGACGTTCATAGAGTGGTTAACGTTTGGTATCCAATGGCAATGAATGCTAGGTCACTTGTTCACTTTAAATCTGTGATTGGTTAATCGGTCTCGGCAGTATTTTGGGATATAGAGAAAAGCCAGTCGTATGGAATTTAGACTAGAAATCAATCATGATGGTGGATTGGGGAAAGGAGCTGAATGGCCTCTCGCCATTTCAATTTGTTTTGATTTTAATCTTCTGTGAAGAAAAGTCTGTCAACATTTAGTTGAGAAGTGTACTTGCAGGCCTTTGCTCATGCAGGTGTTAACATATCAATATCTTCATAAATCCTGTAACCCCTTCCCCCAACAACACCAGAAGATTTGCAAATTATCAAGAAAGCAGGTCACTGCTATCTTCTCATGGGTAATAAGTGCCAGTCTTACTGATAATGTCCAAATCCTTAAAACAAAATTTAATTTAAAAAGATAGGAATTGGTTTGACAAGGAGCTTCAAATATGATTTTGCAATTTCTGTAAGAAAACCAAATAGGACCATGAATTCAATATTACTGACTCCTAAATTTGAAGGATATTAGAGTGAAATATCTTTTCGGAGTGAATGGTATTGGATCTGGTGATATTGATCCTGGGATCCTTTGCAAGTCATGAACGAGGCATAAAACTTGGTTGTTAAGGCAATTTTATTAAGTGTTATAGGGAAAAGAGGAGTTCTTCAGGTGAATTGTACCCACCATCCACTCATTCCCCTCACCTTCAACCAAACCAGGGACCTGTTTCCCCAGAACACAAAATGAGCACACTTCTGGAATGACACCTGTCAGCTGTCAAGCACATTCGGTAAGTAACTTCAGCCAACAATCTTCAGGTCCGAATATGAACTCTCAAGTGTCCATTGCATTTAGAATTATTTATTTTCCCTGTTTCTACTGGCCTTGTGCACTGCAGTGCAACAATCACAGCAAGAGCACAGCTCGGCATAAACTGAGCCGCTATTAAAGGGGACAATTTGTAAAGTTAGTTTTGTGGCCCTGAAAGATCAGATTGACCGGTTATCATATTCCAGGATGAAGCGGGGGATCAAGAACATTCAGACGGCAACAATTGGTCATTGAGTTACAGGGTCAAAAACAGACCCTTTTGCCCCGCAGGTTGGTGCCAACCCCTGCTTACTGCGATCAAACATTAGTCCCATTTAAAAAAAACGTATTGAGATACAGTGCAGAATAGGTTCTTCTGACCCTTCGAGCCAAGCTCTCCAACAATCCCATGATCTAATCCTAGCCTGATCATGGGACAATTTACAATGACCAACTGGTCTGTGGGAGGAGACCAGAGCACCTGGAGGAAACCCACGTGGTCATGGGGAGAAGTTACAGTGGTGAGAATTGCATCTGGGTCGCCTGTGCTGTAAGGCATCGTGCTTAACTATGTTACCATGCCAACCTGTGCTTCAGAATTTCATCAACCGCCCACCTGCCAAATTCCACCACTCACCTACACATTAAAATCAATTTACAGCAGCCTGTTAATCAGTCAAACTGCATATTTTTGAGGGGCATGAGAGGAAGCGAGGGGAAAATCCACACAAACACAGAACATGGAAACTCAACAGACAACACTGGAGATTGGGATCAAACTGAGGTTATCATGTAGGGATTCCCTAAAGCTTCATTTGCACGTTGAGTTGGTGGTGAGGAAGGCAAATGCAATGTTAGCGTTCATTTCGCGAGGACGGCAATATAAAAGCAAGGATGTAATGTTGAGGTATTATGAGGCACTGTTAAGACTTCACGGAGTCGTGTGAGCAGTTTTGGCCCCCTTATCTAAGAGAGGATGGGCTGACGTTGGAGATGGTTCAGAGGAGGTTTGTGAAAATAATTCTGGGATTAAAAGGGTTGTCATATGAAGAGCGTTTGATGGTTCTAGCATAAGGAGGGATCTCACTGAAACCTATTCAATATTGAAAAGGCTCAATAGAGTGGATGTGGGGGAGTCTAAGACCAGAGGACACAACCTCAGAATAGAGGGGCATCAGTTTAGAATGGAGATGAGGAGTTTCCTAATCAGCGAGTGGTGAACCTGCAGAATTCATTGCCACAGGTGGCTGTGGAGGCCAAGTCATGGGGTATATTTAAAGCAGAGGTTGACAGATTCTTGATTAGTTGGGTTATGAAGGGATATAGGGAGAAGGCAGAAGATTGGAGCGAGAGGGAAATGGAATGGTGCAGCAGGCTCAGTGGGCCAAATGGCCTAATTCTATTCCTATATCTTATGGTCTTATTATGTATTTATTGAGAGACGTAACGCATAACAGGCCATCCCATCCCAGCCCAACGAGCCACACCGCCCAGCAGCCCACCTATTGAACACGGGACAATTTACAATGACCAATTAACCTACCAACCGGTACATCTTTGGACTGTGGGAGGAAACTGGATCACCCAGAGGAAACCCTCGCAGAGAAGGAACAAACTTCTTATAGGCAGTAGCAAGAACTGAACCCCGGCCGCTGGTGCAGTAAAGTGTGTGAACCATGCTTAAGCCTAGCTCTATCAGTTCTCCCTGAACCCTTAAAGTCTGGCTGGCCACAGGGTTTACAAATCCCTGAGAAGTAACAACCTTTGTTCCGCCAAATCTTGTAAATATTAGAACCCAAGTCACTGCTGGACTGAAATCCATTCATCATTCTTTCAGAATGTTGACATAACCAGAACTTTTCCCATCAAAACACAGCAGAGTGACAATGGGCAAAATATAGCCAGATGAAATTCCCCTTTCAAGGGAACAATGGACTAATTCACTAACATAGGAGTGAAAAGCAACCATTTCACAATCAGAGTTGACAGATCCTGATAAAGACTGTACAGAGATTGTGGAAGAATCAATCAAATTACTATAGTTATGATTATAAGACCACAATACATAGGAGCAGAATTAGGCCACTCAGCCCATCAAGTCTGCTCTATCACTCCATCATGTAGGAATATTCCTTCTTTTGTACTATAAGAAGGAATATTCAGAGCAAACTTTAGCAACTTGCAGGTACGGCAAACAGGATTGGTTGCCTGCACAGATTGTACCAGACTCCTCCAAATGATCGGCAAGATGAGTGATATTTGAGAAAACTTAGAATTGCAAGTAAGGGTGTTTAAAGCTAAAGGGTGTTAGAGCATTTTTTGGGGTTAGCACATACAGCAGATAACTTCAGCCACCAATCTTCAGATCTGAATATGGACTGTAGATTAAATCTAAAATGCTAGCTCTGAACAATGGGTTTCTAAGAACCGTGAATCACAGATAACTGGAAGACCAGTCATGCTGTTTTGAATTCATTATTTGGGTGTCTGTAGAGTGGTGGGTGCAAAGCGGGAGTTGTGAAGTTTGTGTGTTGTTCAAAGGAAGTATTGTGGATGCCTTGTAAATATGGACTTGTCCTTTAGCATATAAAATGTCATGCAGTGTTGGGTCAAGGAGGCCTTCTTCCTCTGAAAGGCATCATATGATGCCTGTTGTATCTCATTTTGTTGAGTAAAGAGACTGCTTTATATCTACCAGTACTTCTCTCCGGTGACGGTTCATCTGACAACAAAGAGCAAGCTAGTATTTGTAAGCAGAATATTAAGAGAACTTCATGTTTTACTGATCTATTTCTCAGGTTAGCTTCTTGGATTTCAGTATCACTGTGACTAAAGATCAACTACTCACACTAATCAATACCATTTGTGACATACACATCTCCCCTGTTTCTCATATCCTGGACCTCATACCTCTGTCCTTTGGTCCTGGGACCATGAACTTGTTTTTTTTTGCCCACCTTACCTAATTGTGTTATACGTAGTCCTGTACACCGCAACCAAGTTTTAATTGTTTTGTTAAAAGGAGAGTAATCCCAGATTTATTTTATTTGTTTTTATTTACTTAGGGATGCAGCAGAGTAACAGGCCTTTCAGCCCATCGAGGCCATGCTGGCTACTTACTCCCACGTGACCAATGAACCTACTAACCCAGTATGTCTGGAATGTGGGAGGAAATTGGATCTATTCCTCAGCCTCTTGAGCTTCCGAGCCACCTCGTAGACTTTCCCATATTTTTGCAAACAGGAGTGGTAGGCGGGACACACAGAGTGCTGGAAGAACTCAGCAGGTCAGGCAGCCTCAGAGTGGGAATGGGACTCGGACCTGAAATGTTTGGCCCCTGGGAAGTCCCGCTTGGGGCAGATGTTGTGATGGTTAAACCACCACTCCAGTGAACTAACGAATGTGAGTTTGAATACAACTGTACATACTGTCTATAAATACAGCATTTAAAAATGTACAAATTGCTGTAAAGTCCCGACTGCTGTAGGTAAGGATTCCTGCCATCCTTACCGGGTCTGGCTCACAATAATACCACCTCTCCATGCTGTATGTGTGATTAGAGCCATTGCCTTGTGCAGTGCCATCACTGGTTCCCAGTCAGGGGCTGAAGCTGAATGCTCAGCACTGGGAATGACCAGCCTTGTCAGTCAAGCCCGGCTGATTAAAAAGGACCTACATAACCATAGTACAACCAAGCAGAGTCAACGTGGTTGCAAAATCATGCAGTTTATTAGATTTCTTTGAGAAAATCATTGACCAATTTTCAGACAGAGCAATTTGTAAAACACAGTTTGTCCAAACAATGCCTAAGTTGGGTGCAAAGATTTACAGAGTAACACAACTTGAAAAACAGGCCCTCCAGCCCAACTTGTGCATGCCGTCCAACATTCTCATCTAAGCAAGTCAGGTTCACATGCACTTAATCCATAACCCTCTCAACGTTTCCCTTCCCTGTACCCGTGGAAGTGTCTTTTCAACATTGTCATTGTACCCGTCCCAACCACTTTCCCTGGCAGTTCATTAAACACACCCCCGTCTGCGTGAAGAAGATGCCCCTCAGGCCCCTTTTAAATCTTTCCCCTCTCACCTTAAACCTATGAACACTGGTTTTTGTGTTTCTTTTCCCTGTGTGCATTCTCATGCAGTGCACATGTAGAGTATTTAAACTTCCAGAAAGTATTTAATGACTTGTCCCATAATACTCACAGCACTGCAGGTAATTAGAGACATCAAATGTTGGTCTTTTTATTTTTATTCTTGTTTTCTTTAATTGGATTATTTCAGGTTTCTTGCTCTGTGGCTTTCCTCTGAGCAAGCAAATGTCAAGGTTGTATAATTCTTCGATGATAAATCTACTTGAATTTTGAATGGAAAGGATAGAGGAGTGAGGCTAAGCAACAGAAAACAAAGAACGGGGATTAATGAGCCGTGGGGCTGAGTGCTGGCCCTCAGCGACTTACAACCTTCATCAGAGGCTTAGATGAAAGACCAAGTGATTTGAAGTCAAGTTTGCTGATGATATGAAAAACGATGTGAGCAGGACACCACTTCTCTGCAGAGATATGGAGAGAACAAGTGAGCATGCAGAAAGTTAGAGTACACTGGGGAAATGTGAGTTGAAAACTGGTAGCGTAGTCACTACAACGTTTTACAGCGCCAGCGACCCAGGTTCAATTCCCGCCACTACCTGTCAGGAATCTGTACGTTCTCCCCGTGACTGTGTGGGTTTTGTCCCACAGTCCAAAGGCATAACAGTAGTTGGTTAACTGGTCATTGTAAATTGTCCTGTGACTGAGCTAGGGTTACATTGGGTGTTGCTGGGCGGCGCAGCTCAAAGGGACAGAAGGGCTTGCTCCGCACCGTATCTATAGATAAATCAAGCTGTAGTTGATGAAAATAAAAGAGAATGCTAGAAGTACTGGATCAGTCTACTGAATGGTCTGTTCTTTGGTTGTAATTAGTGCAGCCTGAGAACTCCCTCAGTTATTCACACACTCCCAGGCAGCTGTGCAAGCGTTGATGCTATGTCTCTTGTCTTCTGGAAGAATGTGAGAGATTGGAAAAGAAGCCGTTATTCTGTTGAGAGCACTTTGTGTCAGTGGACAATGCTGGAAGTAAGGAGTCAGCAGGATACAGCACAGAACGCTCCACTTCCCCCACGTCCCATCGCTCCAACTTCCTCACCTTGCCCCAGGACCCAGTCTGAACGCCCAACATTCACCTCCCCCAGCCGGCTGGTAGCACAGAGGGTGCTGAGTCTCCCAGACAAATGTAAACTGGCTCCACTGCATTATTAGCTTCATTGTTAGCACAGGCTGACTGGCCTGGGTAATGAGAGGTTCAATTTCATTACATTTTGAGACCTGAATGAATCATAATTAGAGTGTGTTTGTTTCAGTTATCATCGACCTCTAACCTCACATTGTACAAACAGTCTGTCTGACATTCAGCTGTTTCTCGAAATGAAAAGCACAAAGGTAACTCAATCTTTGAACAGAAACCTCCCCCATCTGTGCTGTCTGCGGAGCCCTCCACCCTGAATATGGGCTTGTGCTCATTATCAGGGTGTGAATTTTCAGAGCAATGAGACCCAAAAACCAAATACTTTTAATTCATTATTAAAGCTGAGTGCCAGCAATAAATATCAGAATGTAGAATTAAAATCGATATCTATCTATCTACCTATATAAATCTATCTATCTATCTAATCTATCTATTTATCTATCTAATCTAATAACCATATAACCATATAACAATTACAGCACGGAAAGAGGCCATTTCGGCCCTTCTAGTCCGTGCTGAACTCTTACTCTCACCGAGTCCCACCGACCTGCACTCAGCCCATAACCCTCCATTCCTTTCTTGTCCATATAGCTGTCCAATTTAACTTTAAACGACATCGAACCTGCCTCAGCCACTTCTGCTGGTACCACTTGAGGCTGAGAGATAATCTATCTATCTATCTAATCTATCTATCTGTCTAGATACAGCCTGGAACAGGCCTTTCTGGCCCTTCAAACCACACTGCTCAGCAATCCCCCTATTTAATTGGAGACTAATCACATGACAATTTACAATGACAAACAACAGGAATTCTGCAGATGCTGGAAATTCAAGCAACACATATCAAAGTTGCTGGTGAACACAGCAGGCCAGGCAGCATCTCTAGGAAGAGGTACAGTCGACGTTTCAGGCCTGATGAAGGGTCTCGGCCTGAAACGTCGACTGTACCTCTTCCTAGAGATGCTGCCTGGCCTGCTGCGTTCACCAGCAACTTTGATGTGTGTTGCGACAATTTACAATGACCAGTTTACAATTTACAACTGTGAGAGGAAACCAGAGCACCCGGAGGAAACCCCTGTGGTTACGGGGAGAACATACAAACTCCCTACAGGCAGCGGTGGGAATTGAACCTGGGTTGCAGGTACTGTAAAGAATTATGCTAACCACTACAGTACCATGCCACCCCATAAATGAAAGTTTAAAACACACAGCAGAGGCCAGAAATATGAAGTTAAAACATTCAAAAAGACCATAAGATATAGGCATTTGGCCCATCAAGTCTGCTCTGCCATTTCATCATTTTCCAGCTCCAATTTCCTGCCTTCTCCCCATATTCCTTTGTGCCTTGACCGATCGAGAATCTATCAACTCTGATTTAAGTATACATAAAGACTTGGCCTCCACATCTGCCTATGACAGGGACTTTCACAGATTCATCACTCTCTGGCTGAAGAAATTGCTCCTCATCTCCATTCTAAAAGGACGCCGCCTCCCTATCCTGAGGCTCTGTACTCTGGTCTTAGACTCTGTCACCATAAGAAACGCCCTCTCCTCATCCACCCTGTCAAGGCCTTTCACCATTCAATAGGTTTCAATTAGGTCACTCCTCATTTTTCTGAATTCTACCAAATATAGGCCCAGAGCCATCAAATGCTCTTCATATGACAAACCAGTCAAACCTGGAATCATTTTTGTGAACCCTGCCTTTGAACCCTCTCCAGTTTCAGCACATCCTTTCTAAGATAAGGGGCCCAAAACTGCTCACAATACTCCAAGTGAGGCCTCACCAGTGCTTTATAAAGCCTCAACATTACATCCTTGCTTTTATATTCTAGCCCTCTTGAAATGAATGCTAACATTGCATTTGTCTTCCTCACCATAGACTCAACCTGCAAATTAACCTTCAGAGAATCCTGTGCAAGGACTCCCAAGTCCCTTTGCACCTCAGTTTTTTGTATTCTCTCTCCATTTAGAAAATAGTCAACCCTTTCATTTCTTCTGCCGAAGTGCATGACCATACACATCCTGATACTGTATTCCATTTGACACTTCTTTGACCATTCTCCTAATCCGTCCAAGTCCTTCTGTCGCCCTTCTACTTCCTCAAAACAACCTGCCCTTCCACCTGTCTTCATATCATCTGCAAACTTTGCAATAAAGCCATCAGTTCCATTGTCCAAATCATTGACATGTAAAGTAAAAAAAATTGGTCCTAACACAGACCCCTGTGGAACACTACAAGTCACCAGCAGCCAATCATTTTATACCCGCTCTCTGCCTCCTGCTAATCAGCCACTGCTTTATCCACGCTAGAATCTTCCTGTAAACCTTAGGCTCAAAGCTTGTTAAGCAGCCTTGTGTAGCACCTTGTCAAAGGCCTTCTGAAAATCCAAGTACACAACATCAACCAATTCTCCTTTGTCTATCCTGCTCGTTATTTCTTCAAAGAATTCCAACAGATTTGTCAGGCAAGATTTTCTCCTGAGGAAACTACACTGACTACAGCCTATTTCATCAGGTGCCTCGAAGTACCTTGAGACCTCACCCTTAATAATCAACTCCAACATCTTCCCAGCCACTGAGGTCAGACTTACTGGCCTGTAGTTTTCTTTCTTCTGCTTCTCTCCCTTCTTGAAGAGTGCAGTGGCATTTGCAATTTTCCAGTCTTCTGGAACCATTCCAGAATCCAGTGATTTATGAGAGACTATTATTAATGCCACCATGATCTCTTCAACCATCTCTTTCAGAACCCTGGGGTGTAAACCATCCAGTCCAGGGTGACTTATTTTCCTTCAGACCTTTCAGTTTCATCTTTACCTTCTTAATTACTTTTTAGTTGCTTCCTGTTGGTTTTTAAAAGCTTCCAATCCTCTAACTTCCCACTAACTTTTGCACTATTCTATGTCCTATCTTTGGCTTTGGCTTCTCTTGTTAGCCATAGTTGTAACATCTTGCCTTTAGATACTTCTTCCTCTTTGTGATGTATATATCCTGTGCCTTCCAAATTGCTTCCAGAAATTCCAGCCATCACTGCTCTGCTGTCGTCCCTGCCAGTGTTCTTTTCCAGTCAATTCTGGCCAACTCCTCTCTTATGCCTCTGTAATTCCTTTTACTCCACTGTGATACTGATACATCTGACTTTAGTTTCTCCTTCTTAAATATCACTTTCCCCTGAGGGTTCTTTTACCTTAAGCTCTCTAATCATTTCTGGTTCACTGCACAACACCCAATCCAGAATAGCTGATCCCCTATCGAGCTCAACTACCAGCTGCTCTAAAAAACCATTATGTAGGCATTCTAGAAATTCCTCCTCTTGGAATCCAGCACCAACCTGATTTTCTACCTGTATATTGAAACCTATACCTATTGTAACATTGCTCTTTTGGCATGCATTTTCTAACTCCCATTGTAATTTGTAGACCACATCCTTACTACTTCTTGGGGTCTGTATACAACTCCCATCAGGGTCTTTTTGCCCTGGTAGTTCCTTAGCTCTATCCACAATGATTCAACACCTTCCAACCCTGTATCACCTCTTTCTAATGATTTGATTTCATTTTTTACCAACAGAGCAACACCGTCCCCTCGGCCTTCCTGCCTGTCCTTTCGATACAATGTGTAAGCTCCCAGCTATAATCTTCTTTCAGCCATGATTCAGTGATGCCTTAAACATCATACACGGCAATCTGCAACTGTGCTGCAAGTTTACCTACCTTATCCCTTATACCGTTCTTGTTCAAATATATCTTCAGTCCTGTATTCACGCTTTTTAATCTTGTCCGCCTTTTATATTTGTAGCTCATCCCATTGACTATAATTTTGCCCCTCAGCCTCTCCTTACTACACACTGCCGATTTGTAAACCAGCTCCCTCATCTTCATTCACCTGTTTTACTACACTTCTTGTATTGAAATATACACAGCTCAGAACACTAGTCGCACCATGCTCAACTTTTTGTTTCCTGACTTTGTCTGAGGTCTTACCAACATTTGCCTCCACTAACTGTCCTGGCACTCTGGTTCCCATCCCTCTGCAACTCTAGTTTAAACCCCACTGTGCAGCACTAATAAACGTTCCTGCTCGGATATTAGCCCACCTCCAGTTCAGGTGCAAACTGTCCCTTCTGTACAGGTCCCACCTTCACTTGGACAAGAGCACAATGATCCCAGTGCTGGAAATACTCAGCAGGCAGGCAGTTAATATATCAGGTCCAGGACCCCTCATCACAATTGAACCCATGCAGAGGCCAGGACTGAAATGTTTACAGATATTCTTTCCACAGATGCTGCCAGAGCATTTTCACCATGAACATTTCATTCATTTTGCTTCAGGAATACTAAACAGGAGATTCACAATACATACATAGACCAGTTCAATTGGATGCAATGGTCTGATGGTCAGTGACAAGTTCCAATCAGTTAATCTGACTTCAGCGTAGAAATTTTTATTTGCACAGCTTTCTTCTTTTGCACAATGGCTGTCTGTCAGTTTTTGTGCATAGTTTTCACTGATTTTCTTGTATTTCAAATCTCCGGGAAGTACGTGGTGACATACTGTATATGTACTGTGATAATAAACTTTGAACTTTGAAAGGCTGGATGCCCTCAGTAAATTAGGCTGCATCAGTGGAAAGAAAAACAGACTGAAGGCCCATTTTCAGCATGTTTCCAGCACTTTGTTTTATTTCAGACTTCTAGGATCACCAGCTATGTGACTTTTAATGACACTGTCCATGTTTTTATTGTTTTTAATTTTAATTTAATTATTTTGAGATCGCATGCTAATATGTCCCTTGACTATATTTGCTTAGTAACTGAAAATAAGAGTGCAAGTTACTTCAGAGCCAAACCAGAAATAAAACTCCAAAAATTATTAAGAATTTTTAATCCTGTTTTCACCTTCCATTGTCATCTCTGAAAGTACCTTCCCTTTCTCACAACCTGAGCTGCGTCTCTCTACCTGTATTTCTCCAGTTGCTCTTTCACACTGAATGGCCTTCCCCCATGGTGGGATTCTCTCACGGAAAGCCGGTCTTGCGCCGCAGACTCTTCATACCGATGCGTTCATTGCTGTCACAGGCATACACCCACAGCGTACGCTTGCCGTGAAAGTTAGCCTTTTGCAGTGACAGCAGGTTGCTATGTAGCAAGATAAGGAGCAAAGGAGGAAGAGAGGGGACTTGCTAGAGGTGGACAAGATGACAAGAGGCATAGATCAAATGGACAGCCAGAGACTACTTCCCAGGGCAAAAATGACTAATACAAAGGGGACATAACTTTAAGCTGATTGGAGCAAAATATAATAATAATAATAATAAAATAATAAGTACTTTATTGATCCCGAGCGGGAAATTATTTCATTACAGCAGCAACATTTAAAACACACTTAGCAATAATAATAAAAAATAATATTAACTAATAATAAAGTACAGAATAATAATATACACAATAATAATCTACCAAAGTGCAATAATGTGCAATGATAAGATACAAAATAATAAAACAGAGACTATTGTACTACGATGTGCGTTCTCCTGTCGCACAGAGATGAACTGTTGTATATACTTACTGCATTTGGTGGAAAAGATTTTCTGTAATGATCCTTGTGACAGTGGAGCTGAATGATTCTGTTTGAACGGGTGGTCCTCTGCTTATTCAGTCGGTCATGGAGAGGGTGTGACCTCCTCTTCACCGTTAAATCAAAAGAGTTTGGGTTGTAGCCAAGGATGAATCCAGCATTTTTGATGAGTGTATTTAGTCTTTTTGCATCACCAGCACCGATGCTGCTCCCCCCAACATAAAGCTGCAAAGATGGTGCCATGCTAGTGACAGCTTGTTGTAGTAGCTCCTGTGTTTTTACTGTTTTTCATATTATTTAATGTTATTTTTATGTTTTCTTGTGCGTATTCTGGATTATTGTGTGCCTGGACCATTTGTGATGGCGACCTTATGTTTGGAGTGAGGACAGCACAATGGTTTGATATGGGGGCAGGATGTCAGAGGTAAGGTTTTACACAGAGTGTTGGATGCGTGGAATCCCCTATCAGGGTTGATGGTACAGGCAGATACGTTAGGGACATAGGCAAATGGATGACAGAAAAATGGCAGGCTATGTTTGAGGGGTCAGATATGATCTCAGAGTGGGTTATAAAGTTGGCACAATACCACAGGCCGAATGGCCTGTGGTGTACTTCAGTGTTCTTTAAATTAAAATCAAATATACATAATCTACACATGTTCAGCTTTAAAAGATAAGAATGAAATAATTGAGCCTTTCTTTGGGCACTGCCAAAATGCCGGCACTCTCCTATGCCTCTTTTGTGTTTGTGGTGACTGCATCACACCTTCTTCAGGGACACCCTCCCTGTGCCCGTGAGTCTGTCCAATTAGTGTTATAGTGGAAGCAAAACCAGCAGCAAATCTATCCACAGTTAGATCCTACTAGTACCGATTCTGCTGCGGTTATTTACATCACCTACCCATCCATCTCCTGTTTCTCGTCCCATTGCCTCTCACTCCCACCTTGCATGATTACGCTTGGTTCATTTCACATGTACCATCAGTCACACACAAGATTTACATTTCTACGGCACCTTTCAGTGCCCCCCAAGGCACTTCACATCCACTGGAGTACTTCCGAAATGTAGACGCTGGGATAAAACAGAAAGTCCAACTCGTGTACAGCAAGGTCCCACAAGCAGCGATGTGGTGTGTTGCTGTCTTGTCTTGTCCATACTGGACCAACCGCCGTTTAGCTGGGCTATAAACGTACAGGAGCACTGTGTGACTAAGTGCCTTGCTCAAGGACACAACACGCTGCCTCGGCTGAGGCTCGAACTCGCGACCTTCAGATCACTAGTCCAACGCCTTAACCACTTGACCACATGCCACCACGCTGTTGAAGTGGCGATACATGAAGATTCTGTTTAAGCCAAGGCATCGGGAGATCCCTACTGCTCTTCCTCAAAATTGAGTTCTTAACACTCCCCTGTGAAGGCAGATGGATCTCCATCTCAAATGCCATCTAAAAGATGTGGACTTCCCAGAGTGAAACCAGCCCATGGTACCGGACTGGAGAGCCAGCTTATCATTTTGCATTCAAGTACCCAGAGCGGGATTTGAACATGAACCTTTCACATGTATGAATGAGAGAACTGCAAAAAGCTGGCAGTTCTTCCCTCCTGATTAATCCTTCTCATTCCACCCTCTCCTTTCTCCCCCAGCCCTTTGCTGGATACATCTTTTTCCCAATTCTGACTGAAGTTTATAAGTTCCACGCCACCTATGAAAACGCTGATGTTGTTGGCTGAATCTTAAAGGCCGATGAGGAGGCGTAGGGCCCAGTTAGATCGTCCGGTTGAATGGTTTTGCAGCAACAACCTAGCGCTCAATGTCAGCAAGACCAAGGAATTGACTGTGGACTTCAGAAAGGAGAAGCTGGGAGATCACACACCAGTTCTCCAGAGGTATCAGCAGTGGAAAGGGACAGCAGATTCAAGTTCCTTGCCGTCAACATCTCAGAGGACAGTTTCTGGGTCCAGCAAACTGATAGAATCACAAAGAAGGCACACCAGCATCTATACCTCATTAGGAACTTGAAGAGATTTGGTATGTCACCAAAGACTAGCAGATGCACTGTGGAGAGTATTCTGCCTGGCTGGATCACAGCCTCATATAGTGGCTCCCATCCTCAGGATCATAAGAGGCTAGAGAGAGCTAGCTCCATCATGAACACAAGCCTCCTCACTATCAAGGTCATATTGAAAAAGCAGTGCCTCAAGAAGGCAACACCCAAAATTAAGAAAACTCACTGTCCGGGACATGCCCTCTTCTCATTACTACCTTCAGGAAGGGGATACAGGACCCTGAAGACCCCTACTCAACATTTTAGGAACAGCTTCTTCCACTATGCCATCAGATTTCTGAATGGTCCATGAACCTATGAACAGTACTTCGATATTACTCTTTTTGTATTATCTATTTATTTATTTTTATTTATTGTAAATGTTATGTTTTTACAGCATCTTTATGTATTGCAACATAACAACCTATGTTAGTGATAATAAACCTGATTCTATTCTGAGGTGATTTTATAATGGCAAACCTGACCCAGTGGCTGTGTGTCTCTCTCCACAGTTGCCACCAACACCACTGAACACTTGGCCGCTTACTTCCAGCTTCCGGTATCCGCAGCGCTTTGCTTTCATGAGGTGGTTGAGATGTTTGATTGAGTGATAGATATCGGTAGGAACAGCAGGAGAACTCAGGGTACGCCCACACTACGCCGGATAATTTTGAAAACAAAGCTTTTTCTCTTCGTTTTGACTTTCTGTCCACACTGAAACGGCATTTTCAAAATTATCCAGCGTAGTGTGGACGTAGCCTCAGTTGGTCTTTAAATCATCGTCCTGGGACTTCTTAGTTCGAAAATTCCCGGAAGGAGTTTCGGAGTAATCTCTGGAGTAATGGAAACTGTGCCTTTTGGCTGTCGGTTACAGCCTGGAGACATTGGATTGAGTACAAGCACCTTGGCAGTGTGAAGTTTGCAGCACAATTGCAGTTTCTCTTTGATGATGAAGTAACTTCACAGCAACAGCAGTCCCAGCAGAAATTACAGCAGGGCAGAGAGAAGAAGGGTGGAGGCGGACAAAGAACAGAAAAATCCCACGGTTTGTCTAACACATTACAATGGTGATGCTTCAAAGTTCACATGGCATTGCATTCCTGCTATAATTGGCCAAACCCTACCAAGACGGAATGTGAAAAGATCTAGTGAAAGCCGGTGCTGGAGAATCTTAAGCATGAGATATATTCACTTAGGCATCAATTAAACCCAAGTTCCACCCTTCACAGTTTGGTATTTCCCACAGCTGAATAGTTTTAATTGAGAACAGCCAGTTCAAAGAATTGTCACTCACCCTCAAGGTGTTGCCTTTTATTCTTAGGTGGAGCAAAGACACAATAATTGCTCTGCATAGCTTCCCAAGCGACCGTGAGTCAACCAGGTAGTGTCGGATTGAGTCACACAGTATGAAATGGCAGCTGAAGAGTATCACGTTCTCCCACCCCACCTATACCAGCTGGTGACCAGTTTTAGTCAATACAGTATACTTATTGACCTGATGGGACTGACAGCCGTATCACTAGATCACTGCTGCTAGTATTAATACTAACCTTACTAATTATTACTAATACCAACCTAATCCTACTTCAATATTAAAAATTGGCTGGAACATAAGAGTCCCCTGTTCCACTTCGCTGTTTAATAAGGATTTTTTTTCCCCCACGTGAGAAAGGTTCTGACATAGACCATCTGAATGGAATGTTCCTTAGAAATACAGCAAGGCCCATTCTCTGTAAGACCAGAAGGAACTCGGCACAC
Organism: Mobula birostris; assembly: GCF_030028105.1. Classification (NCBI taxonomy): domain Eukaryota; kingdom Metazoa; phylum Chordata; class Chondrichthyes; order Myliobatiformes; family Myliobatidae; genus Mobula; species Mobula birostris. Next base: position 24,397,598 of record NC_092395.1, on the reverse strand, counting down.
AGGTTGGTTCAGCCACCCACAGAGATGGCCATCGGAATGAGGGCCACGTTGGCTACTGTGGCTGACAAGGGAAGTCAAAGACAGCATAAAAGCAAAAGAGAGTGCATACCATACAGCAAGTGTTAGTGGGAAGCTAGGTGATTGAGAAACTTACAAACAACAACAGAAGGCCGAGATAGAGTGGATGTGGAGAGGATGTTTCCTATAGTGGGGAGTCTAGGGCCAGAGGGCACAGGCTCAGAATAGAATGACGTCCCTTTAGAACAGAGATGAAGATGAATTTCTTTAGCCAGAGGGTGGCGAATCTGTGGAATTAATTGCCTAATAAGGCTGTAGGGCCAAATCATTAAAAACAGAGGTTGATAGGTTCTTGATTAGTAGGGGCATCAAAGGTTACAGGGAGAAGGCAGGAGAATGGGGTTGAAAGGTATAATAAATTAGCCATGATGGAATGGTGGAGCAGACCTGATCTGCCAAATGGCTTCATTTTATTCCTATGTCTTATGGTCTTATAAGTATAATGTTTCTTTCTCTGCACACACATAGGTCACATCCCAAGGACAGAGTCTATTTTGGATTTCCCCAGCTCAGTTCCTGGCCACACCAGCAGCACGTAGTGACACCAAGAGCTTCTCACTTCTGATGACCAGGTTCTCTTGCTCAGTTGAGAGGAAATGTTGCTCCCATATTCCCAACAATTTTTTTTTAACCATGCCTATCTCTCCAGTCAATTCTTGCTACCTGCCCCAGTTCTTCCAAACCAGACTCCCAACATCCTCATGCAATCAGTCCAATTGGTGGAGCGTTGCCAAAAAAGGTGGCCTGACCTCTTGCTCCAACTGACCTGCCCTTGAGGATAGTTCACACTGCGCTCCTTACCATCCCAAAGTGCTTCGGTTCAGCCTGATCTCTCACGCCTGCCCAAAAGACTCATTTCCACTGCCCCAGAGTTTACTCTGAAACTCCCTCTGGTAATTTTCATTGTTATCAAACTGATCACAGGTCTGCAGTCCAGCAGAGAACCCCAGTAGGAGAGAGTGACTTTGCCTTTGACACACCCTCACCCCGCTGCCTGGGATCTTTGTCCAAATTTCTTGATCTCTCTGTTTTCATCTCTGGAGACATACTGTCTACCAACATCTTTTATAAACCTAACAATTCCTCCGTTTATCTTGATTATACCTCTTCCTGGCCTGTCTCCTGTAAAAACACTAATCTCTTTTCTCAGTTCCTTCATCTTTACCTCATCTGTTCCCAGGACAAAGCTTTCCTTTCCAGGACATCAGAAGTGTCTTCCTTCTTCAAAGGAAGGGGTTCCCCTTCCTCCACCATTAATGCTGCCCTCACACACTTCTCCATTTCCTGGACATCCGTGCTCACCCCATCTTCCCGGTGTCTTAACAGTTGGTATTCCTAAAGAACAGTCCCAGCTGTAGATTGGGAAATGCACAGGCCATTTAGAGTTCAGACACCAGTGTGATGTTGACTGAGGGCCAAGTGGAGGGCAGGGAGCCTGGGGAATGTCCCCTCATCTTTTTTTTGGGAAGAAATTGTGGGATTTTTTACATCCAGATAAGAATCAGAATCAGGTTTGATATCATCGGCATATGTTGTGGAATTTGTTAACTGTGTAGCAGCAGTACAATACAATACATGATAAATATATAAAAATACTGAAATACAATAATTACTGTATACATATGTATATTAAGTAGTTAAGTTAAACTAAGTAGTTGAAAAACAGAAATAAAAATAAAAGTAAACAATAGGAATTCTGCAGATTCTGGAAATTCAAGCAACACACATCAAAGTTGCTGGTGAACGCAGCAGGCCAGGCAGCATCTCTAGGAAGAGGTGCAGTCGACGTTTCAGGCCGAGACCCTTCGTCAGGACTAACTGAAGGAAGAGTGAGTAAGGGATTTGAAAGTTGGAGGGGGAGGGGGAGATCCAAAATGATAGGAGAAGACAGGAGGGGGAGGGATGGAGCCAAGAGCTGGACAGGTGATAGGCAAAAGGGGATACGAGAGGATCATGGGACAGGAGGTCCAGGAAGAAAGACAAGGGGGGGGGGACCCAGAGGATGGGCAAGGGGTATAGTCAGAGGGACAGAGGGAGAAAAAGGAGAGTGAGAGAAAGAATGTGTGTATAAAAATAAATAACAGATGGGGTACGAGGGGGAGGTGGGGCATTAGCGGAAGTTAGAGAAGTCGATGTTCATGCCATCAGGTTGGAGGCTACCCAGACGGAATATAAGGTGTTGTTCCTCCAACCTGAGTGTGGCTTCATCTTTACAGTAGAGGAGGCCATGGATAGACATGTCAGAATGGGAATGGGACGTGGAATTAAAATGTGTGGCCACTGGGAGATCCTGCTTTATCTGGCGGACAGAGCGTAGATGTTCAGCAAAGCGGTCTCCCAGTCTGCGTTGGGTCTCGCCAATATATAAAAGGCCACATCGGGAGCACCGGACGCAGTATATCACCCCAGTCGACTCACAGGTGAAGTGTTGCCTCACCTGGAAGGACTGTTTGGGGCCCTGAATGGTGGTAAGGGAGGAAGGGTAAGGGAGGAAGTGTAAGGGCATGTGTAGCACTTGTTCCGCTTACACGGATAAGTGCCAGGAGGGAGATCAGTGGGGAGGGATGGGGGGGACGAATGGACAAGGGAGTTGCATAGGGAGCGATCTGTAAAGATGAAGTTCTGATATGTCTATCCACGGCCTCCTCTACTGTAAAGATGAAGTTCACTCCATCCTCCCGCCACCCCACTAGGAATAGGGTTCCCCTGGTCCTCACCTACCACCTCACCAGCCTCCGGGTCCAACATATTATCCTCCGTAACTTCCGCCACCTCCAACGGGATCCCACCACTAAGCACATCTTTCCCTCCCCCCCCCTCTGCATTCCGCAGGGATCGCTCCCTACACAACTCCCTTGTCCATTCGTCCCCCGCATCCCTCCCCACTGATCTCCCTCCTTTCAAAGATGTCCCCTCTGTCCTCATTACATAGTCTCAGTCTCTCCAAATGTAAAGTATTTGCCAGTTCTCTCAGCCACCGATCGTACGTAGGCACAGAGTCCATTTTCCGCACTTACAGGATTAACTTCTTAGCAATGTTACGTACCCCGTAACTGGGTTGCCAAACCAGCAGAAATGGATCACTCAGTTGGAGTCTGGATTACTAGAACTAAGAAAGTTTTATTAAAGAAACAAGCAACACAGTACTCTAATCAAAAGGATAGTAAATGCAACAGTTCAGCAATGATAAACACACATGTACACAGAATTAAGATAACAGGATCAATCAAGCTCTATCGTCGTCTAGGGGTAAATGACCAGTTTCAAAGTGACACAAAGTTCAGTTCAATTTAGTTCAGTTCGCAGTAATTGTTGCCGTGGCGATGGACAGTGGGGGGGGGGAAGGAGAGAGAGAGCAAAACGAATGAATATTCAAAACAGCTTCCACACACAGACCTTCGCAGTCAGCTTTCGAGCGAGTCCTTTGTGATGTCATCTGAGGTCACCGACCGTGACCCCTCCGTTTCCAGATACGACCGTTTCTCTGCGCTGAACCTGGCACCCAGGCAAGGGTGGACACACACCAGGTTCCCGCCGATCGTGCCTTTCCAGCCTGAGCGTCTAAGGCTTGATCCCGCGATCAGCCGTCCAAAAGCTTCCCACCAACTTGTGAGAGGCGCACCGCTTCCAGGGTCTTGTTACCTCGGGTGTCATGTGTGTCCTGCCTCAGCGAACCTGTCCCTTTTTATCCCCCTGCTGGGGTATCGCCTGTCCATCACTTCAAACAGTTCAGGGTTCAAAGGGGGAGCCACTCTTGACAGTTCTCCTTCCCCTTCATTACACATCTCCAAATGCTGCTCCATTGTTTTCCTTATCTCTCTCTCTCTCTCCTGAAGACAGGTGGCAGACCAACTGCTGATCCCACTGGACAGCTACACCGTAATCTTGTCACAGCAATCACCATTCCAAATGAGACAGCCATTTTTTCATACATATTGGCTGAAGATAGGGAGCTAGTTGCTCCAAGGATGGCTGTGAGAATGTTCCATATTCTATGATTGATGCAGCGACAGCACATCTTTTTAGGGTTGCTGCAGGTAATAGAAGCAGAGGTATCAATAGAACTTGCTTTACTGAAGGTGGTAAACCCTCGTTTCAGAGCAGAGGCTGGTATACAACGTATCAGAAGTCCCCTGACAGGATCACTCTGTGGTGTCCCCCCACAGGTCCACAGACCCTGAGCACAGTTAAAGATTCAAAGTACTTTTATTGTCAAACAATGTGTGCAGTATGCAACCCTGACAGTCATCTTCCTCACAGACAGCCACGAAACAAAGGAAAACCATGGAACCAGCTGGTTCAAAGAAAAATATCAAACCCACCCCCCACCATGCACAAAACAAAATGTGGTGCAAACGGCAACAACAAAAAGAGCGAAAACAATATAAAAACACACAATCAAAGAGCATATTTCAGTATGGTAGAGCTCAGCATTCATAATTTACAGGCTGCCCCAATTCAAAAATTAACCAAAAGTAATAACAAGACAGATTGAACTAGAACAGAAACACGCAATTAAAACTGAATCTACAGTCCGTGTTGATTAAACCTTGCTCTAGCACCATCCGCTGATAGCATTGAGGGAGGGAGAGCTCACTCGAACTCGAGAACCTTCCCTCGGGGGTAGTGCCCAAATGGAGTTTGCATGTGATTGGGACACACACACACACAAATGCTGGAGGAACACAGCAGGTCAGGCAGCATCTAAGGAGGGAACTACACGTCACCTTTTCAGCCAAGACTCTTGTCTGTCCTGCTCAACATTTCCAGCACCTACAGAATCACCAGGATCTCTGAGTTGGTTTCAGTCGGGTGCCAGCATTTCCCACCCATGTCGTGAAGATGTACTGATAGGTTAACTGTCTACTCCTTAGTGCTGGTAAGTTGCAAAAGAGTCTAAAGAGAATTGATGGACATGTGAGAAAGTGCTTAAAGTGAATTAAACTGGAGAATAGGACTGACATGATTGGAATCCAGTCCATAATGGCCCAAATGGCTTCCCTTTGTAAACCTGTCAGTAAACTGCAAATGGGAATAGCAATCTCTTTAAATTTTCCTGTCTTTACTGAAAAAGAGAGGTACTCTTTATTCTGATTTTATGGTGTATTTCGTGACAATGTCAGAATCAGAATCAGGATTAATATCACTGGCGTATGTCGTGAATTTGGTTAACTTTGCGGCAGCAGTACTACGCAATACATGATAAATATAGAAAAAAAGCTGAAGCACAGTAATTATATATGTATATTAAATAGGTAAGTTAAAATAAGTACTGCAAAAACATAAGTTTAAAGAAAAAGTGGCAAGGTAGTGTTCATGTGTTCAATGTCCATTTAGGAATCGGATGGCAGCGGAGAAGAAGCTGTTCCTGAATCACTGAGTGTGTGCCTTCAGGCTTCTGTACCTCCTACCTGATGGTAATGATGAGAAAAGGGCGTTTGCTGGTGATGAGGGTCCTTAATAATGGACGCCATCCTTCTGAGGGAGTGCTCCTTGAAGAGATCTTGGATACTAAGGAGGCTAGAAACCGTGATGGAGCTGACTAATTTTATGACTTTCTGCAATGTGATGTTGTAGTAAGTGATAAAAAAATCTCTGCTAATCCAGCACTTGGGACTTTGGTGATGTCCAAATTGCAGATTTTCTGGACTTGTGGATATCACTCCTATCACCTTGAACTCGTTGTTTTCAGCATGTTGTGTTGTTGTACAATAAATTTTCCAGTGAAGCCAGGTGACCCTGAAGAGAATGTGTGAACTGGGGATCTGGTGAGTTTCAGTGAAGTGTGGGAACCAAGATCATGCTGTGTTTAAAGTGTCTGCAGGAACCAGGGCTTAGTTTTTAAAGAAAATGCAGGATACAGCACAAGAAGAGCCAAAAACCATAACACTGGGATTTTTGAAAAATCAGATAGCAGATTATCAGATTCTTACTGTACTTTCTGCCGTGTAGTCACTGACGTAATGTATAGTCAGGGAGTGATTAAGCAGACAAATGGAATGTTGAGAATGAGTAAGAGTTGGGAATGGGATCTTTTACATCTCCTGAGGAAGCAATTATTCATCTTTTTTTTCAGTCAAAAATTTCTTTATCTGCAAGAGGGCACTCCTGACGGTGCAGTGTTCCTTCAGCATTGCTCTGCCGGGCTCGGAATAAGGGCTCTAAGCACCGAGGAACTTCAATACTCAATGACAGAGGGAAAGAAGGGCGCAAACAGGCTGCATTTTTGGGAGAGGAGGAGCTCCTGAAGAACGTCTGACCATGGGAGTGGATGGACCTTCTCCATTGTAAAGAAACAGTGAAACACTTGCATAGTACAGCACAGGCCATTCAGCCCAGAAAGTTGTGCTGAACCAGCTAAGAAGCAAATCAAAAACACGCAAACACTGATCTCGCCTACCTACACCATGTCCGTATCCCTCCATCATCCGTACATGCATGTGTCTGTCCAAGCATCTCTTAAAAGCCTCTACCACCATACCAGGCAGCGCATTCCAGGCATTCACCACTCTCTGAGTAAACTTACCCCTCACATCCTCTATATTTAAGGTTGGATAAGATTTTGCATAGTAGGGGAATTAAGGGTTATGGGGAAAAGGCAGGTAGCTGGAGATGAGTCCATGGCCAGATCAGCCATGATCTTATTGAATGGCAGAGTAGGCTCGACAGGCCAGGTGGCCGACTCCTGCTCCTATTTCTTGTGTTCTCTTTGAATCTACCCTCTCTCACCTTCAATGTATGCCCTCAAGTATTAGACATTTCAACCCTAGGAGAAAGATGCTCCCTGTCTACTCTAGCTATGCCTCTCATAATCTAGTAAACCTCTATCAGATCTCCTCTCTGCCTCCGCCGCTCAGAGAAAACAACCTGATTTTATCCAGCCTCTCATGATAGCACGTGCCCTCCAAACCAGGCCGCCTTTGGCCCAACTTCAAATCTTCTCTACATTCCCAACTCTCAGCAAACATCATTATATTCACATAGAGTTTCTCATCATTACATTCCAACCCAGACTTTGTATCATTCAGCTCACTGCCTCCAGCTCCATTCATCTCCCTCTGTTGGACTTCCTCTCTATTCCTGCATTATTGCACTCAGTCGCCACTCTATTAGGTATACCAGCTCGGAAGAAGGCTGAAAAGCAGAACTTCCAGGGTGGTTATCTCCGGTTTGCTTCCAGTTCCCTGTGCTGGAGTGGTCAAGAACAGGGAGATAATGGATCTGAACATGTGGCTGGGGAACTGGTGCAGGAATCAAGGATTTACATTCTTGGACCACTGGGGTATGTTTCGGGGTAAGGATGAATTGTACAAAAGGGATGGGTTGCATCTTAATAAGCGGGGCACCAGCATTCTGGCAGGCAGGTTTGCCTCTGCAACACGGGTGTGTTTAAACTAAGTTGTGTGGGGGGGGGGGGAGGGGATGAACTGGAAACATAAGGATGGAGATGAAAGGAAAGTGAGAATAAGAAAAGTTAAGAATGACAGCAGAATCAACAGAGCAGAAAGCTCAAGAAGGGATCGTACAGTCTGGCCAAGTGATATAGGAACTGATATGGGAGGTGAGGGGGGTAATGAATTAAAAGTATTATATATGAATGCACGGAGTATAAGAAATAAAGTAGTTGAGCTTGAGGCACAGTTGGAAATTGGTAAGTATGATGTTGTGGGAATAACAGAGACATGGCTTCAAGTGGACAGGGCCCGGGAAATGAATATTCAAGGGTATACGTCCTATCGAAAGGACAGACTGATGGGTAGAGGGGGTGGGGTGGCTCTGTTGGTGAGGAATGATATTCAGTCCTTTGCGAGGGGGTCATAGAATCAGGAGACGTAGAGTCAGTATGGATAGAATTGAGGAATTCTATGGGTAGAAAGACCCTAATGGGAGTTATCTACAGGCCCCCAAACAGTAGTCTGGATGTAGGGTGTAAGTTGAATCAAGAGTTAAAATTGGCATGTCGCAAAGGTAACACTACAGTTGTTATGGGGGACTTCAACATGCAGGTAGACTGGAGGAATCAGGTTGGTACTGGACCCCAAGAAAGGGAGTTTGTGGAGTCCCTCCGAGATGGATTCTTAGAACAGCTTGTACTGGAGCCCACCAGAGAGAACGCTATTCTAGATTTAGTGTTGTGCAATGAACCGGATTTGATCAGGGACCTCGAGGTAAAGGAGCCATTAGGAGGTAGTGACCATAATATGATAAGTTTTAATCTAAATTTGAGAGGGAGAAGGGAAACTCGGAAGTGTCAGTATTACAGTTGAACAAAGGGAACTATGGTGCTATGAGGGAGGAGCTGGCCAAAGTTCAGTGGAACAATACCCTAGCAGGGATGACAGTGGAACAGCAATGGCAAGTGTTTCTGGGAATAAGGCGGAAGGTGCAGGATCAGTTCATTCCAAAGAGGAGGAAAGATCCTAAGGGAGTAAGGGGAGGCTGTGGCTGACAAGGGAAGTAATGGACAGCATAAAAATAAAAGAGAAGAAGTATAACATAGCAAAGACGAGTGGGAAGCGGGAGGATTGGGAAACTTTTAAAGAGCAACAGAAGGTAATTAAAAAGGCAATACGCAGAGAAAAAATGAGGTACAAAGGTAAACTAGCCAAGAATATAAAGGAGGATAGTAAAAGCTTCTTTAGGTATGCAAAAAGGAAAAAAAATAGTTAAGACCAAAATTGGGCCCTTGAAGACAGAAGCAGGTGAATTTATTATGGGGAACAAGGAAATGCCAGACGAGTTGAACAGGTACTTTGGATCTGTTTTCACTAGGGAAGACACAAACAATCTCCCAGATGTAATAGTGGCCAAAAGACCTAGGGTAATGGATGAATTGAAGGAAATTTATATTAGGCAGGAAATGGTATTGGATAGGCTGTTGGGTCTGAAGGCTGATAAGTCCCCGGGACCTGATGGTCTGCATCCCCGGGTACTTAAGGAGGTGGCTTTAGAAATCGTGGACGCATTGGTAATCATTTTCCGATGTTCTATAGATTCAGGATCAGTTCCTGTGGATTGGAGGGTGGCTAATGTTGTCCCTCTCTTCAAGAAGGGAGGAAGAGAGAAAACAGGGAATTATAGACTGGTTAGCCTGATGTCGGTGGTGGGAAAGATGCTGGAGTCAATTATAAAAGATGAAATTATGACACATCTGGATAGTAGTAACAGGATTGGTTTGAGTCAGCATGGATTTACGAAGGGGAAATCGTGCTTGATTAATCTTCTGGAATTTTTTGAGGATGTAACTGTGAAAATGGACAAGGGAGAGCCAGTGGATGTAGTGTACCTGGACTTTCAGAAAACCTTTGATCAAGTCCCACATAGGAGATTAGTGGGCAAAATTAGGGCACATGGTATTGGGGGCAGAGTACTGACATGGATTGAAAATTGGCTGACTGACAGAAAACAAAGAGTAGCGATTAACGGGTCCCTTTGGGAATGGCAGGCGGTGACCAGTGGGGTACGGTAGGGTTCAGTGCTGGGACTGCAGCTGTTTACAATATATATTAATGATTTAGACGAGGGAATTAAAAGTAACATTAGCAAATTTGCCAATGACACAAAGCTGGGAGGCAATGTGAAATGTGAGGAGGATGTTATGAGAATGCAAGGTGACTTGGACAGGCTGGGTGAGTGGGCAGATGCATGGCAGAAGCAGCTTAATGTGGATAAATGTGAGGTTATCCACTTCGGTGGTAAGAACAGGAAGGCAGATTATTATCTAAATGGAGTCAAGTTAGGAAAAGGGGAAGCACAAAGAGATCTAGGTGTTCTTGTACATCAGTCACTGAAAGCAAGCATGCTAGTACAGCAGGCAGTGAAGAAAGCTACTGGCATGCTGGCCTTCATAACAAGGGGAATTGAGTATAAGAGCAAAGAGGTCCTTCTGCAGCTGTACAGGGCCCTGGTGAGACCACACCTGGAGTACTGTATGCAGTTTTGGTCTCCAAATTTGAGGAAGGACATTCTTGCTATTGAGGGAGTGCAGCGTAGGTTCACAAGGTTAATTCCCGGGACGGCGGGACCATCATATGTCGAAAGATTGGAGCGACTGGGCTTGTATACTCTGGAATTTAGAAGGCTGAGAGGGGATCTTATTGAAACATATAAGATTATTAAGGGATTGGACACGCGGCAGGCAGGAAGCATGTTCCTGCTGATGGGTGAGTCCAGAACCAGAGGCCACAGTTTAAGAATTAGGGGTAGGCCATTTAGAACGGAGTTGAGGAAAAACTTTTTCACCCAGAGAGCGGTGGATATATGGAATGCTCTGCCCCAGAAGGCTGTGGAGGCCAAGTCTCTGGATGCTTTCAAAAAAGAGATGGATAGAGCTCTTAAAGATAGTGGAATCAAAGGTTATGGGGATAAGGCAGGAACTGGATACGGATAGTGGATGATCAGCCATGATCACAGTGAATGGCGGTGCTGGCTCAAAGGGCCGAATGGCCTACTCCTGCACCTATTGTCTATTAATCCAAATATCTAATCAACGAATCATGTGGCAGTAACACAATGCATAAAAGCATGCAGACACGGTCAAGAGGTTCAGTTGTTGTCTGACCAAACATTAGAATGGGGAAGAGATGTGATCTAAGCGACTTTGGCCGCGGAATGATTGTTGGTGCCAGATGGGATGGTTTCAGTATCTCAGAAACTGATCTTATCAGACCTTCACACATAACAGTCTCGAGTGTTTACAGAGAATGGAGCAAAAGACAAAAAAAAGCACCTAGTGAGCAGCAGTTCTGTGGACCAAAACTCCTAAATTGCAAATGTTATTCCACTCTAAGAAAGGAGAAAGGCAGCAGAAAGGAAATTATAGACCAGTTAGCCTGACCTCAGTTGTTGGGAAAATGTTGGAGTCAGTTGTTAAGGATGAGATTATGGAGTACTTGGTGACACAGGACAAGAGAGGACAAAGTCAGCATGGTTTCCTTAAGGGAAAATCTTTCCTGACGAACCTGTTGGAATTCTTTGAGGAGATTACAAATAAGATAGACAATGGGGATGCAATGGATGTTGTACATTTGGACTTTCAGAAGGCCTTTGGCAAGGTGCCACACATGAGGCTGCTTACCAAGTTAAGAGCCCATGGTGTTACAGGAAAGTTACTGCCAAGGTTACAGCATTGGCTGATTAGTAGGGGGCAGTGAGTGGGAATAAACTTTGCTGGTTGGCAGCCAGTGACTAGTAGCGTTCTGCAGGGGTCGGTGTTGGGACTGCTTCTCTTTATGCTGTATATTAATGATTTAGTTGATGAAATATTTCGCTTTGTTGCCAGGTTTGCAGAAGATACAAAGATTGGTGGAGGCCCAGGTAGTTTTGAGGAAACAGGTAGGCTGCAGAAGGACTTAGACAGATTAGGAGAACGGGCAAGAAAGCAGCAAATGAAATATAGTGTTGGAAAATGCATGGTCATGCGCTTTGGTAGAACTCCTCCCTTGGAGGGTCAGACACCCTGAGCCAATAGGCTGGTCCTGGACTTATTTCCTGGCATAATTTACATATTACTATTTAACTATTTATGGTTTTATTACTATTTATTACTTATGGTGCAACTGTAACCAAAACCAATTTCCCCCGGGATCAATAAAGTATGACTATGACTAAATAAATGTGCAGACTATTTTCTAAACGGGGAGAAGATTCAAAAATCTGAGATGCAAAGGGACTTGGAAGTCTTTGTGTAGAACATGCTAAAGGTTAATTTGCAGGTAGAGTCGGTGGTGAGGAAGACAAATGCCAGGTTAGCATTCATTTCAAGAGGTCTAGAATACAAGAGCAGGGATGTGATGCTGAGGCTTTATAAGGCACTGGTGAGGCCTCACCTTGAGTATTGTGAACAGTTTTGGGCTCCTCATCTAAGATAAGATGGCTGGCATTGGAGAGGGTCTATAGGAGATTAACAAGGATGATTCTGGGAATGAAATGGTTATTATACGAGGTCCATTTGATGGCTCTGGGACTGTACTCGCTGGAATTTAGAAGGATGGGGGGGATCTCATTGAAACCTTCTGAATGTTGAAAGGACTAGACAGAGTAGATGTGGAAAGGATATTTCCCATGGTGGGAAAGTCTAGGACAAGAGGGCACAGCCTCGGGATAAAGGGACGTCCATTTTAAACAGAGATGCATGGAAATTTCCTTAGCTAGAGGGTGGTGAATTTGTGGAATTCATTACCATAGGCAGCTGCGGAGGCCAGGTTGTTCGGTGTATTTAAGGCCAAGCTTGACAGGTTCTTGATTGGACACCATATCAAAGGATATGGAGAGGAGGCTGGGGAGTGGGCTGAGGAGGGGGAAAAAAAGGATCAGTCATGATTGAATGGCAGAGCAGACTTGATGGGCCAAATGGCCTAATTCTGCTCCTATGTCTTATGGGAAGCACTTTGTTAATGAGAGAGGTCCGAGGAGAATGGCCAGACTAGTTGAAGCTGACAGAAAGGCAACAGTAACTCAAGTAACCACGCATTACAACAGCGGTGCGCAGAAGAGCAACTCTGAATGCACACGTCAAGCCATGAAGTGGATGGGCTACATACAGCAGCTGAAGACCTTGAGCATACACGCATTGGCCACTTTATTAGGTACAGGAAGTGACCTCTGTGTGTAGGTAACAAGACCAAAACATCTGCATTTCTATAGAGCCTTGGGACACTGTAGTACATAAAGTATTTCCCATAGTACAGTCACTGGTGTCGTGTGGGGAATGAATGCACAGCAAGATCCCACAACGTGAGTGACAAGTACCAGGGAACACTCTCCTGTGGGTCTATCCTTTGTGGTTCATTTACTTTCATTGTGATCTCGTGTGGAAAAGTCGATCTTCTCCTTTGGGTCGACAGAGGACAAAAAGCAACTTGATAGACGTGCATAAGATTACGAGAGGCAGACAGAATGGACAGCCAGACGCTGTATCCTGCGGCGGCAAAGGCTAACGCTGGGGGACATCTGTTTAAGGTGAGTGTTGGGAAGTTTAGAGCGAGGTGTCAGAGGTCGGAGGGGGTGGGGGGTGCCTGGAACGTGCTCTCAGGAGAGGCTGATACATTAGGAATATTTAGAAGACTGTTCGATTGGCACGTGGGTGTAAGTCAAATGGAAGGTTATGGGCTGTGTTGGAGGGAAGGGTTAAGGTTGATCATGGGGTAGCAGAATGTTGTGGACTGAAGGGCCTGCCCCGTGCTGTACCATTCTATGCTTACACGCTGTGCCTCTAACAGGGCAGCAACCTCAATTGCACTGGCTTTTGTGCTCAAGTCTGTGGGTGCAATGTAAATCATGCTACCTCTGGTTATTCCGGACTGGTACTGACTGAATGTCAGAGTCCTCAGTTTCATATACACCAACCGGGCCACTTACAGAGCCCATCCAATTCAGTCACGTAAATCTGATGTTCCTAACGGACAGTCATGTCCAGTTTTGACATGCCTCTGATAACCCCTAATGTTGAATCTGACCTCTGACCCATGCACTCTCCAAGAGTTACTCCTTTTTAAGCAGACCCACACCACCAGGTTAAAGTTGGCATTCTTATTTTCAAATCCCTCCACAGTCTGTCCTCACACTCATCCCCCACCATTCAGACTTATCTCTTCCACCTTCTTCAGACTCAAACGCATCCAAGAGCTTAGCCCCTCTCCAATCTTGACTTCCATCCTAGGCCCCAATTTCCAAATGCTCCAGCCATGCCTTCAGCTGCCTGGACCCTGAGCTCCAAATATCCTTCCCTGAAAGTTCTGTGTCTCCCTTCTTCTTTCTGACATTCTTTAATACCTTTGACCAAAGCAGTGATTATCTGTTCTAATCTCCCTCTGTCTGGCTCAGTCTTGATCTTTATTTAATTCTCACAAGCTCCTTCAGATGTTTTCCTATATTGTCGGCCCTTACTAAATCAGCCTTTCTTTATATGTTCACACACTCGGGTCAAAGTACTGATTTTACAGTAGAGCCTGTAATCTGTAGTTACAAGATAAGGCCATTCAGCTCCTAGAGATTATAATTTAGTAAAACCTTGCTGATCTATGTCTTAACTTCATCTTTGGATTCATAACCTGCTCACCAATAACAATCACCATAAAACTCAATTACATAGAAGGATCTAGTTTACAACTGATGGAATCATTTTCCAATTAATACCATCCAAAAGCTTTGTTTATGACATGATATAGTTGGTTTAATTACTCAAGTGGTGTTTTTGACTCGATCTACAATCTACATTGGTGATAAAGATGAAAGGAAAGTTTTTTTGTTGCTAGCAATATATTCAAAATACTTGGGAAATCAGCAGGTCAGGAAGCATCTATGGAGAGGGGTAAACAGCTGTTGTTTTGGGCCATCAGGTTTGGAAAGGAAGGGGGAGGAAGGCAGAATAAGGTGGGGGGAAGGAGAGGAGGTTTTATTCCACTCCATAAATTCTGCCTGTCCTGCTGAATTCCTCCAGCACTTTACGTGTGTTTCTCTGGATTTCTGGCATCCGCAGAATCTCTTGTGTTTTTGTTGCCAGGTTTGCTGATCAAACCAGATCCCCCTCAGGCTGGGAGGACATATTTAGCGATCAGTTCTTGGCCCTCGTCTTTGGTGCAGATGTTTGTCTTCAATGTTTCTGTTGTGATCACAAGACCCTGTTGGACATTGGTGGCACTGCGAGTCTGATTCACGGGTCCGCTGGCAAGACCACCGGACAGGGGGAGCTGCGTGGCCTCGGCGGTGGCATGGACCAGGCCCTCGTACATGCCCGCGGGGTCACCAGTCGCGGCCGCCTAGCGAGGAGACGCCGGAGCTGGCTGTGTGCTGCTGGGCTGGAGGCTGGCGCTGCCCTCCAGTATTCGCTCGGTGGGAGTCGAACAGGAATGTGCTCATCTGCGGCTGCACTGCACGATATGAGGAACTGTTGCAGCAAAGTACCTCCAGGACAACCAACGTCCATGCACCATCAATCTGCAGACCATGTGCTCAGGGGCTTGTACTGTCTTATATTTATTTTGTAACTGTACGTTTTTCTGCTATCACTGTATGTGACTGCTGGTTCTATGCTTGGCACCAGGGCCCCAGAGAACTGCTGTTCCATTTGGCCGTGTTCATGTGAATGGTTGAATGACAATTAAACTTGAACGTGAATTGTTTATTATTTACATCGATGACCTGGAGCAGGGAAAAAATGGAAGGTTTGGAGTTTGCTGATGATGTGAAAAAAGGTCGAAGGCCAAGTTTTGCTGGGGGCTTTGTGACTCTGCAACACGATATAGAGAGACGGAGTGATTAAACAAACTCCTGGCAAATGAGTTTAATGTGGGGATATGTGAGGTCATATATCCGGTGAAGGGGAATCAAAAGACTGATTATTACTTAACTGGAGACAGGCCGCAGGTGAGGGAAATTTAGAGGGATGTAGGTGTCCCAGTGCAGGAATCACAGTAAGTTAGTAGGCAAGTCCAACAAACAGATCAAACGGCAAACCGCACATTGGACTTCAGTCAAAGGGATTGCAGTTTCATAATAGGAGGCTCAGGAGGATCTGTTGCAATTTTACAAGATGTTGGTGAGGTCACACCTGGAATACTGTGCACAGTTCGACCCTGCTTACTCAAAGCAAGATGTAGTCGAAAAGGAGGCAGTAACCAGGTGAGATTCACCAGGCTAATTCCTGAGATCAGAGGGCTGCCCTATCAAGTGAGGCTGAAAAGTTTGGATCTGTATTTCTTAAAGGTGAACTTATTCGGACATATAAGATCTTAATGGGGCTTGACAAGCAGATGTTGGGATGCTTTCATCAGTGGGAGAATCAGGAATAAGGTTCAAAGTATGTATACATTATACAACCTTGAGATTCATCTCCTAACAGGCAGCCATGAAACAAAGAAACCCAAAAGAACCCATATGAAAAACGATTGGTGAACACCCATTGTGCAGAGAGAAAAAAAACCATGCCCATAAAAAATAACCCATAAAGAGTAAAAGAACCCACATAAATAAAGACCCAATGTGCAGGGAAAATAAAACACATCATGTAAGCAATAATCGCAAGCAAATAGTGTTTTGAGAGTCCCATAGTTCAGTGCAGAGCCAAATAACCATATAACCATATAACAATTACAGCACAGAAACAGGCTATCTTGGCCCTTCTAGTCGTGCCGAACTCTTACTCTCACCTAGTCCCACCGACCTGCACTCAGCCCATAACCCTCCCTTCCTTTCCTGTCCATATAGCTATCCAATTTAACTTTAAACGACAACATCGAACCTGCCTCAACCACTTCTGCTGGAAGCTCGTACCACACAGCTACGACTATCTGAGTAAAGAAGTTCCCCCTCATGTTACTCCTAAACTTTTGCCCTTTAACTCTCAACTCATGTCCTCTTGTTTGAACTTCCCCCACTCTCAATGGAAAAAGCCTATCCACGTCAACTAAAATCACAGAGCAGTGATCTGAACTGGCCCATGTCTCACTCGGGCCCCGACATCCTGACCTTTTCAATCTCGCCTGGCACCTAAATCAACGTCCAAACGTCAGGTTCAATTGACTCAATCTGCTGAGAGGCCAGGACCCCAACTCCTCGATTTAGTCTGAACCTGTCTTTTTCCAATACTATACCATAACTACAAAATAAGGGGCTGGTCATTTCAATCCAAGCTACGTAGAAGTGTCTCCTGCCAGTGGAAAGTGAATCTCTAGAATTCTTTGCCCCTTAGTGTGGCAGAGGCCAGATCATTCAATGTATCCAGGGTGAAGACAGGCAAATAGGTGAATGATCAAGGAATTAGGGTTATAGGGAGTCGGCACAGAAGAGCAGTTGAGAGCAGAATAGATCGGCCATAATTGCACTGATTGGCGAGGCAGGCCAAGGGCCCAGTAGCCAATTTCTGCTCCTGTGCTGTGTTCTTGTGACACAAAGGTAGTTGGCAATGCAGGCAATGAGCAGGATGCAGTGAGTTACGGTACGTTAAGAGAGGGACTTCAGCCATAAGTTCACATCTAGGAAAGGGGGGCATCTCAGGGGATTTCATACAGCTCTAACAGTGGCCTCTTCAAGAAAGGAGACAAGGCAGTTTGCACTACCTGCAGTGGAGTCTCCCCGCTAATCCTGCCAACATTTAGAACTTCAGAAGAGTTCTTGACTGCTCCTGAGCCTTGTCGTTCTCAGTTGATGCACAGCTCTTGTGGTTTCCTGTTAATCTTGGGCAGCGGCAGAGCTGAACAGGAGGGGTTGTGTGGAATCAGAGTCAAGGACACTCACATTAAGACAGAGGATGTCTTTGAAACGTCCCTTTCAGTGGGCACTAACAGCTTCTTTGCCCTTGATAAGTTTACCTCAGTTCTTGTCATTCAAGGGGCTGGGCCTTTTGGTGTCTGGGCTGCAGATAACGTTGGCAGAATCTCTGCATGCTGTGCCTGTCTATGAGCTGCTACACCCCATCCACTTTCCAACTGCTCTTCAGATCAAGCAGATTCATTAGGCTGATTCCTGGGAAGAAGAGCTGTTTTATAAGGAAAAGATTAACTGGTTAAGCCTAAACTCCTTGGGCTCTAGAAGAATGAGATATGATGTTATTGAAATGCATAATGTTCTGAGGGAGCTTAGCAGGGTAAATGCTGAGCAGATGTTCCCCCTGGTGAGGAAATCTAGGAGCTGGGACATAGACTCAGAGAGCTGTGGGAGTCAAACCATTGCGTATATTCAAAGCTGAGATAAATTTTTGGCCTGTAAGGGAGTCTGGATCATGCAGACCTCAGGCGCACAGCTCTCTGAAATGGTCCAAGAAGCCACTTGGTCGAGGGTGGTCAGTAAGTGCCCACCTTGACTGCACTACCCACTCCTTCATTACACTTCGTTAGGGGTCTGGGAAGACTTGATGTGCCACCAAAGACTCTAGCAAATGTTTCTACAGGTGTACTGTGGACAGGTTGCATCAGCGCCTGGTGGGGAGCCTCCAACGACCAAGATCGAAAGAAGCAGCAGAGGGTTGTAATCTCAGCCCGCTCCACCATCAACGACACCCTCAGGACGGAGTTCCTCAAAAGGGTGGCATTAATCATTAAAGACCCTCACCGCTGGAACATGCCTTCTTCTCATTAATACTATCAGGGAGGAGGTACAGGAGCCTGAAGACACACACTCAACACTTTAGGAACAACTCCTTCCCCTCCACCATCGGATTCCCGAACAGCCCATGAACCCGTAAGCACTACCTCACAATTACGCTATTGCACTATTTACTTATTAAGTTTTTGTAACATAGAGTAACCTTTATTTCCGCTCTGAACTGCTGCCGCAAGACAACAAATTTCACAACACACGTCAGAGATAATTAACCCGATCTTGTGTCATAAGCCACAAGCACCCTAAAGGAGAGGGTCAACACTGAATGGAGCAAACTGCTTCACTGACCACCAGATGCAACCAGGGCTGACCACAGCACCTACTCACTTCCAAGTACAAGGAGAATTACTTATTTTTTTTAAAGAAAATAAACTTTAGAAACATTGAATATCTACAGCACATTACAGGCCCTTCAGCCCACAACGTTGTGCCGACCATGCAACCTACTCTAGAAGCTGCCTACCAGCTCCCTACCACTTTATTCACAGTAAAAAATGATTTGCAAGAATAAACCATTTCATCATCTCCCGCTCTTTACATACATGGTCAATGCTCTCCCTCGTGTTCTAAAACTGCTGCCATTCGTGTGGCACTCTAGGCACTCTAGGTTTTATTTTAAGTTCAATAACTGAGGGGTTTCCTACCCTCCCTCCACTCAGCCCTTCCCTCTCCAGCAGGAGAAGCTCCCTACAACGTGGTCGTTTCCCCACTGAGCCCTTTGCAGTGGCTGCTCCAAGCTTCAGTGCACTCCTCAGCACGTACCCCCGCAGCCTGGGATGCGCCAGTCGGCCATACTCTTCCACGGATATCTCCATGTGCCGGTAGACCAACAACTTTCGGGCCGACCGTTTCACTGAGTTGATGATCTGCCAGCAGCACTTGACGTCTATCTCCGTGTGTGTCCTTGGGAACAGCCCATAGATCAGAGTGTCACGTACGATCAGCCGCGACACAAGACCCCTTCATCTTCCTCCACACCTTCTTTGCAAACCCACAAAGAGGTGAGTTACTGTTTCTTCTCCACGACAGTCATCCTGCAGGCAGTGGGTTGTGGGGGTGATGCTCCGGGCATTCTGGAAGGATCTGTCAGGGAGGGCCCCTCTCACCGCCAGCCAGTTGATGCCTGTGGGCGAGGCCTGGCAATGAAGCATCCTGCCTGATGGTCTGGACAGTCTGCTCCGGGAACCACCCCACTGTGCCCATCACATCCGTCTCCTGCAGCGTCTGCAGGACATTCCCTGTTGACCACTGTATGTCCTTGTGGTCAAAGGGTGATGGTCTGTAAGAACTTTTCTATGAAGGACAGATAGTATGACAATGTGCAGCTGATTGGGACATTGTACAGCAATGGGGCCAGACCCATCCTCTGCAACACCGGAGACAAGAAGAACCTCAGCGGGTAGTGGTACTTGATGCCCGCGTATTTAGGTTCCGCACACTTAAGAACATAAGAAATAGGAGCAGGAGTCGGCCATCTGGCCCGTCCAGCCTGCTCCGCCATTGAATAAGATCATGGCTGATCTGGCCATGGACTCATCTCCACCTGCCTGCCTTTTCCCCATAACCCTTAATTCCCCTACTATGCAAAAATCTATCCAACCTCGTCTCAAATATATTTACTGAGGTAGCTTCCACTGCTTCACAGCCTGATGCAGCCACACATGAAGGTGTTCATCAGGGAGAGGGCAAAGAGAATTCTTACTTAACAGTCACCAATTCATCACGGTAGCAGCGGTGAATACTCAACCTGCTTTGCCTTTAGGTTAGACCACATCTTCTTCAGCTTGAAAGACAACCCCTTTGTCGGTGTGGTGGCCACCGATATTGTCCCGGGGCAACAGGCTATGTCTTCATGCTCTGTCTCGGGGGGGGTTGGGGTGGGATTCATAACCTTGTCTCAGAAGTACGGATGCAGCCTGCTGAGCTGCTGACTAACACCGTATTGCGGATGCCATAGTCTCCTGACGTCGGGCAGCAGGCTTTAGTGCACGCTGATACATAATTTGACTTTGAAGCTGAGGAAGCCTTTGTGAAACTGACATCCCTGACCCCGTTACAAGGCTGGTCTCAGCAGAGGGTCCAGGTGTCAGTTACCAGCGGGCCTGGGTCAGGCCGCAGACTGAACTCCCCATAAGCTAACCTTAACCTCTCATAAGGTTGGCCTGATGCTCTTGGGTGGCGTTTTCTCTTCTGCCCTACCGCTGTGGCCTTTGGGAGACTCTGCTAATTCCTTTCCAGCTTCAAGCTAAATCTATTGATAATGGGGTAATTTAGAATTTTACTCTTCTTAAAATCAATGCAGCCAAGGTCCCATCCCTTAGAGAATTGTGAAAGACAGCTGTGAAATGAAACTATGAAGGAAGAATACTTGAGAACCCTTCTACGGTAGAAAAAAAAAGAAAGCTGGAGTATTTTAAACTGATGAGAGATTGAAAGGTGTTAGTGGTCGGGGGGAATTAAACAGGAGATTTGGTAAAGGGGAGGGTAAATTGTGTTTGCAGTGAGGAATGTCTTTAGACAATAATGGAGAAAATTAAGGTCAGACACAAACCGATACCTTGAGTCAAATTTGTATAATAGCTGAAACCCAATGCTGTGATAGCTCAAAGGAACAAGGGTGGGTATTATGTAAATACCATCAAACACTCCCTTGGTTCAGTGTAAGTAATGCTCCATCATAAATTAACACTGGTATATTTCCAATCACATCAATATCAAAATAATCAAACTGCTAGGTTGATTGTTATTTTAAACTGAGCACAAGGTTATTCGGAAAGCTCTTACTGCCTTTTGTCTGAAAGTCTCCTCTGAACTTTGTGCTGTTACCAAGCCATGATTCAACAGATTGCTGAACCTCCTGCTTTAGTCCAATGTGTATCCAATGCTGGTGCAACGTTTAAACATCCTACTTGCTGAGTCATGGGATCAAAGCGTACAACTTTTTTGTTTCTTCACCAACAAGAGAAACTCTGCAGGTGCTGGAAATCCAAGCAACACACACAAAATGCTGGAGGAACTCAGTAGGCCAGGCAGCATCTATGGAAAAGTGTACAGTCAATGTTTTGGGCCGAAACCCTTCAACCTTTTTTTTCCTCTCTGAATTTGCACTAATGTTGTTATGTATACTTTGTTATGCAAGTTATGTATAACTTATGTTAATTGTAGTTTATATTAGACCAACACCCATATGAGCAGAATTAGGCCATTCGGCCCATTGAGTTAATTCCATATTCACTTATTAATTTACAGTACTGTGCAAAAGCCTTAGGAATATCTATATAAAGCTAGGGTGACTAAGCCTTTTGTACAGTACTGCAATACTGTAGTAATCTTATGTATTGCACTGTATTGCTGCAAACAAAACAAAATTTCATGACATATGTGAGTGATGATAAACCTGATTCTGATCTGGGTCTCTCTTGTGGACTGAGAGTGGGAAGGGAGCAGGGAGAGGTGAATCATGATTGGGAAAAGGGGAGAGGGAGAGGGAACCACCAGAGAGACATTCTGTAATGATCAATAAACCAATTGTTTGGGATCAAACAACCTTGCCTGGTGACTCAGGGTTGGGTGTGCCTGCACCTGTGCCACCCCTCACCATGGGCACTCCTCTGCCACCTGTCCCATACTCCTCACCATTCCCAATATCCCTTTGTTCCCAGCAGATTTACAAACTCACTCTCTGCTCCATGTTGACAAATACAGTAATGTGTAAAAGTCTTAGGCACCCTAGGGGAGTGTGTGTGTGCCTGTGTGCATGCGCCTAAGACCTTTACATTACGCTGTAGATTTGTCATTTTTGTTATGGGATTCAGTGGGATCCCAGATCAGCCATGATGGAAAGGTAGAGCAGACTCGAAGGGCTGAATGGCCTTATTCTGCTCCTGTCTTGTGGTAATGTACCCTACTGCTTCTACAAGTAGTTAAAGTTTCACGGTATTTATATCCTCTATTGGTGCGCCTTTGACAATACTCTGAAATGGCATAGACCTTGAGCACAGCTCAGAGCTGCCTCACCAAAAGCACCTTCACCTACGGACCGCAAGATGGCCCCGGCTCCACCTTCCTGCCGGTTCCTCATCACCCACAGCTCCCAAGTAATGCAAAACCACATCATGGCCCTTGAATATCTTCAGTGATCCATCATCATCCACCCTCTGATAGAAGTTATCCCTCTTCATCCCCACGTTAAATAGGAAGCCCCAGTTTCGGAAACTCCAGTACTAGGTTCCCCCTTGAGAAGAAACATGTTCTTGGTATCTATCCTGTTAAGCCCCCTCAGAATCTAAGAGCCAGAAAGTTTTAGAGAGATGCAGTACAGAAACAGGTCCTTCGCCCCATCACCTCCATGCTAACCTATCTATATTAATAAGACCATAAGGCATAGGAGCAGGATTAGGCCATTCAGCCCATTAAGACTTCTCTGCCATTCAATCATGGCTGATTTATTTCACAATTAATACCATTTATCAGCACCTGCTCTATAGACGTCATTACATGGTAGGGCAAGTGCACTTCTAAAATGTTTCAACAAGTCTGCAGGGGACTTCTCTTCCAATACTCTCCCAGATATGCTTTAATGTGGTGAGGGTTTCTACCTCCATGAGTTTTACGAGCTCCAGAATTTACTGCCCTCTGGGCAAAAATCGTTCCCTTCAACACCCCAGAGTCTGACCTCAGCCAGCTGACCTCTGGTCGTAAGCCCTTTCTTGTTCAGCAGGGATAGTAAGCTGCAATTAAAGTGTCAGGGCAGCAAGAGACGCAAATGTTTCTGCAGGTGCTGGAAATCCAGAGCAATGTGGACGAGATGCTGGAGGAACTCAGCAGGCCAGGCAGTATCGATGGAGGGAAATGAGCAGTCGACGTTGCGGGCCTGAAACTTCACCCATTCATTTCTCTCTGAGTCCCTCCAGCATTTTGTGTGTGTTGCCTGGGAAACAGCCGGATCTCTTATGGGGCTAAGCTGGTGCGCTGTACAGGTGGGCCCTGGAGAGCGCTTCATTCCCAGGGAACTGCAGCTCCGAGCCGGAGCCTGTCTTCTGGAGTTGTGGGAGTGCTGGGAGGGAACATTGCACTACGTGCCCTCTGTCACTGTTGATCGCCTGTCCAGTCGCCAGGTAACATGAATGCAAACATACAGCCGTGTAATAGCTTTTGTCAGATTGAATCTGCATGAGCTCCACCAGAGAGAGAGAAACGCTGGAGAATATTTAAAAGGATCGATAGTGGGTCAACGGCCAGACTTCAGACGCACCGCCTCTCAGCGAGGCCCAAGGTCAGTCAGCAATTAGCCCAGCAGCGATCCGCCATCTGGCAAACACTGGCTGCCGGCCAATCCCACCGCCCCTAGTCTCTCATTAACAGCAGCAAGCGGTAACGAGAGCTTCCGGAGACTCATGTTAGATTCAAGAGCAGCCATTAGCCATCTGGGGCCCCTCGATTTGCGTCCTTATTAACTAAACATAATGGTAGTTTCATTGTCTCCCCACGCTCCCCTGACCCAACACCCCTCCCCCACCTCCCATTATGGTCTATTTCTGCCGATGTGGCTCTCGTCCAGTGATGAAAATCTCTTCCTGTTAGGGATGGGCTGAGTTTGTTCCAACCAGGCTCGGGCAGCGAAACGGGACCGAGTGCAGTCTGTAACCATACCTTGGTTTACCAGGATGCTGCCTGGTGTGCTATCGCCAGAGGCTGGATAAACTTGGGTTGTTTTCTCTGGAGTCTCCGAGGATGAGGGGAGATCTGATAGAGGTTTACAAGATTATGAGAGGCATAGATAGAGCGGACAGAGTCTATCTGTTTCCCGGGGTTGAAATATCTAATTCCACAGGGCATACCTTAAAGGCGAGAGGGGTTAGGTTCAAGGGGGAACTGAGTAAGTTTTTTACCCAGGGAGTGGTGGATGCCTGGAATACACTGCCTGGTATGGTGTTTGAGGCAAATACATTAGAAACTGTTGAGAGGCGTTTGGAAAGGCATATGGATGTGAGGAAGATGGAGGGATAGCGACATGGTGTAGGTAGGAGGGATTAGTGTTTGGGTGTTTTTGATTTGCTTTTTAGCTGGTTTGCACAACATAGTGGGCCGAATGGCCTGTTCCTGTGTTGTAGTGTTGTACTGTTCTATGTTCTATAGATGTTCTGGAGATTCACCACAAGATGAATAGAAACATAGAAAACCTACAGCACAATACAGGCCCTTTGGCCTACAAAGCTGTGTGGAACATGTACTTACTTTAGAAATTACCTAGGGTTACCCAAAGCCCTCTATTTTTCTAAGTTCCACGTACCTATCCGGGAGTCTCTTAACAGACCCTATCGTATCCGCCCCTACCACCGGCAGCCCATTCCACGCACTCTCCACCCTCTGCGTAAAAAACTTACCCCTGACATCTCCTCTGTACCTACTTCCAAGCACCTTAAAACTGTGACCTCTCGTGCTAGCCATTTCACCCCTGGGAAAAAGTCTCTGACTATCCACACGATCAATGCCTCTCATTATCTTGTATACCTCTGTCAGGTCACCTCTCATCCTCCGTCGCTCCAAGGAAAAAAGGCCGAGTTCACTCAACCTATACTCATAATGCATGCTCCCCAATCCAGGCAACATCCTTGTAAATCTCCTCTGCACCCTTTCTATAGTTTCCACATCCTTCCTGTAGTGAGGTGACCAGAACTGAGCACAGTACTCCGAGTGGGGTCTGACCAGGGTCCTATATAGCTGTTACATTACCTCTTGGCTTTTAAACTCAATCCCACGATTGATGAAGGCCAATGCACTGTGTGCTTTCTTAACCATAGAGTCAACCTGCGTAGCAGCTTTGAGTGTCCTATGGACTCGGACCCCAAGATCCCTCTGATCCTCCACACTGCCAAGAGTCTTACCATTAATAGTATATTCTGCCATCATATTTGACCTACCAAAATGAACCACCTCACACTTATCTGGGTTGAACTCCATCTGTCACTTCTCAGCCCAGTTTTGCATCCTATCAATATCCTGCTGTAACTTCTGACAGCCCTCCACACTATCCACAACACTCCCAACCTTTGTGTCATCAGCAAATTTACTAACCCGTCCCTCCACTTCCTCATCCAGGTCATTTATAAAAATCACGAAGAGAAGGGGTCCCAGAACAGATCTCTGAGGCACACCACTGGTCACCATCCACCATGCAGAATATGACCCATCTACAACCACTCTTTGCCTTCTGTGGGCAAGCCAATTCTGGATCCACAAAGCAAGGTCCCCTTGGATCCCATGCCTTCTTACTTTCTCAATAAGCCTTGCATGGGGTACCTTATCAAATGCCTTGCTGGAATCCATATACACTACATCTACGGCTCTACCTTCATCAATGTGTTTAGTCACATCCTCAAAAAAATTCAATCAGGCTCGTAAGGCACGACCTGCCTTTGACAAAGCCATGCTGACTATTCCTAATCATATTATACCTCTCCAAATGTTCATAAATCCTGCCTCTCGGGATCTTTTCCATCAACTTCCCAACCACTGAAGTAAGACTCAGTGGTCTATAATTTCCTGGGCTACCTCTACTCCCTTTCTTGAATAAAGGGACAACACTCGCAACCCTCCAATCCTCCGGAACCTCTCCCATCCTCATTGATGATGCAAAGGTCATTGCCAGAGGCTCAGCAATCTCCTCCCTGGCCTCCCACAGTAGCCTGGGGTACATCTTGTCTGATCCCAGAGACTTATCCAACTTGATGCTTTCTAAAAGCTCCAGCACATCCTCTTCCTTAATATTTATATGTTCAAGCTTTTCAGTCCACTACAAATCATCCCTACAATCACCAAGATCCTTTTCTGTAGTGAATACCGAAGCAAAGTATTCATTAAGTATCTCTGCTATCTCCTCCGGTTCCATACACACTTTTCCACTGTCACACTTGATTGGTCCTATTCTCTTACGCCCTATCCTCTTGTTCTTCATATATTTGTAGAATACCTTTGGGTTTTGTTTAGTTCTGCTCACCAAGGCCTTCTCATGGCCCTTCTGGCTCTCCTAATTTCATTCTTAAGGTCTTGACCTGAAACATCGACTGTCTATTTACCTCTATACGTGCTGCCTGGCTTGCTGAGTTCCTCCAGCTGTTTTCCCCCCAGCGTGGTTTGTAATTATTGGAATTTAGAGGATTTAGAGATGACTCAACCAAGAATCTTTTTAGAGTGTTGAAAGGAATTGAAGGTATAGGCTGGAAAGAAGCTGGTAACTAACGGGGAGATCCAACCTTAAGAATCAGAGCCAGGCTGCAGAAGAGTGAAGTTAAATGCTGTGTGCATGGTGCTCAGAATCAGTTTGTTAGAATGCAACAATGGGTTGGGTCCTCCAGTAACGAGGTCAAGGAAAAGAATGGGGTCAAGAGGGTCTGGAACAAAATCCCTTAGTGTCACTGTTCATGATCATAATCTTAATAGAAAGCCGGGGAATCACCCCAGAGAGCAAGAGTGCGGTCCAGTCATTGCTCAAACATTAAGACACTGAGGTAAACCTTATCACCTTGTATTGGGATTGAGTCCCATTGCTGGGGACTGAGTGCAAAAACTTAGGCCAACACTCCGGGGGAGTACAGGGGGAGAGCTGCTCTCATGGAGTGCTGCTGCACTTCAGGGAAAAAATTAATCCCAGTCTCTGTCTCTCTGGGAAAAAAAGATCCTTTGACGTCATTTCAAAGAGGAGCAGGGAAATTCTCCCAGGATCCTGACCAAGTCTTACCCCCAAAATCTACATCAGTGCAACTTGGACACATCATGTGGCAGCTTGCTGTGCTCCAATTCTCAGCTGCCTTCTACATTTCAAAAGCGACTAAATTTCAAGAAGTATTTTATTAACTGTGGACATCACGAGGGCAAGAAAGTTGCTGCAGAAATGCACTCTTTCTTCCGCACTACAAGGATTGGGATGAGTGTGGAAAGGGTTAAAATCCTGTCCACGTCGTGCAAAGATACAAATGCCTGGTCCCTGGGAAGGTCTTGCACTTGCGGCTCTGGATAACCACAGACAATTACAATGCACAAAGGAATGCAGGAAGAATATACAGTCAAAGAATAGCATTAGTCATTTAGAACACGGTGTTTCAAAGAGCCAGCTCTCCACCATTTTCTCAAGGACAATTAGGGGAAGGGCAAGAACAGCCCACATTCCAAAAATCAGCAGACAGCTAAGTACCAATCCATGATCAAAAGGAATGTTAATTTTCCGCTGCACTCGACCTACTCCAAGCATTATTTACACAACTTCCTTGAAGTAGGACGATTTCCATTTAAACTATTTCATTGATTGCCTTGTGTATCCTGTGAGCTAAACTTCAAAGGTAAATTGTCACCAACTCTGGCATCCACGGCTGGAGTTTCGGACTCCAGATCTGCTCAACATGAATCAAGCACCAAGTTAGTTTTACATCAGGAACAACTATCCTCTTGGTTTTGTGGTGTGTGCGTAATTATACACATATATATAATAATGTCCATGAAGTGACGGAGAGCAGGTTTAGGCTGCATGGAGTGAGGGGAGAGTAGGATTAGTCTGGTGGATAAAGTAGTGAAAGGGAAATTGCTTAAAATGGGATGGAATAGTGAAAGATGCAGGAAGTTGTGGGAGAGTTATGTAAGGAATATCAGGAGACTTGGGGGATGACAGGAGATGGATTAGATTGTTTGGAATATTAGTGGAGCGATGGGAGAGTGGCATAATTTCAGGTGGGGAGGGTGATTTATAAAAGAATGTACCGAGTGGGGCAAGAGTGAGGTGTACTGGGATTAGACCAAAGTGACAGAGTCTGGAGCGAGACGTGTGAAGTGGGTAGAGAAGATAGTAGAGTGTGCACTAAATAAGAGGGTATGGGGTTAGACAAGGATGTAACACACTGAGGAGCAGTGGGAAGTGAGATTAAAAAGGGGGATAAAGAGAGCAGAGAGTGTGACTAGGATTATTTATTTTAATTACTATTATTATTTGTTTTTTGTCTTCTGCACATTGGCTGCTTGTATGTAGTTTTTCATTGATTCTATTGTGTTTCTTTATTCTCTTGTGAATTTCAGCACGGAAATGAATCTCAAGGTAGTATATGGTGATATGTACATACACTAATACTTTGATCTTTGACTGGACAGGGATGCTGAAGGGTGTGAGAAGTGAGAGTGGATGATAGACTATAATATTGTTGGGATTGATAGGAGAGTAGGGATTAAACTGGCCTGAGGATGAAATGATACAGAATGAGGGGAGAGAGGGAATAGAACCAGGCGGGATATTTAAAACGTGGAGTGATGGGGAATGGGATCAGAAGGTGTGGTATACTTAAGGGTGAGGGGGTTTTAGATTAAATGAAGCATGTTATTAAAGGTTGCTTGGGTTAAGGGAGATTCAGCTCAGATGTCTGGAGCCAATCTTGAACAGGGAATTTCTTGGATCAGAGGCGAGTGTGTCACTGAAGCTATCGGGAAAAGGGCAGGCTTGTAAAAGGATGAAACTAATTTTCATTTCCTGGATCGGATTGAGAATCTAGTATGGTAGATTCTCATCTCCAAGGAGAAAATACTGTAAATACTTGGATGATCTGGCAGTATTTCACAACAAGAAACAGAGTTAAAATGCTGCTCAACCTACTTTTCATCAGAACTGAGCTGTGAAATCATGAGAAGAATGGCAATTTAAACCTGTCGCAATTTAAACTTGATGTTCCCTGAGCTGCAGGGAGGCTGAGAGCTGATCTTAAAGATCACCTGTCAAGCTGAGCTCCTGCCCACCTGCTCAGGTAGTTATTAAAGATCACGTGGCTCTGTGCAAAAAGTAACAAGTAGTCCAGGTGTCCCAGCAACATTCATACCTCAGTCCAGATCACAAAAAGAGATAAGGTGTACAGTCATTCCAATGTCATTTGCAAATTACATCATTTTTCTCAGAAGTCACCAGGTTGAATTGCTACAAAAGATGTGTGACCTCAGAGATGCTGAACAGCCCTTCTGGCTTTTAAAGTTCATGCTTTTCTCAGTACTTGAAAATAGAGAGCAGATAATTCCAGTAATACCTTCAGATCACCAGCTCATGAACGCTGGAGTTTCAACAACTGTAGATATTCATCTACTCCCATCTTGCCATAAAGAAGTTGCACGAAGTTCAAAGTAAGTGATCAAAGTACATATATGTCACCATATACATCTGAGATTGATTTTCTTCAAGGCCTTCACAGTAGATACAAAGAAAGAAAAAAACAAACAAAATAATAATAAATAAGCAATAAATATTGAGAACATGAGATGAAGAGTCCTTCAAAGTGAATCCACAGGTTGTGGGAATAGTTCAGGGATGGGGTGGGAGAAGTTATCTCCTCTGGTTCAAGGGCCTGATTAATAACTGTTCCTAAACCTAGTGGTGAGGGTCCTGAGGCTCCTGTATCTTCTTCCTGATGGCAGCAGTGAGAAGAGAACACAGCTTGTTGGTGAGGGTCTTTGATGATGGATGTTGCTTTCCTGTGTCAGTGCTCCACATAAATGTGCACAGTGGTGAGAAGGGCTGTTCCCGTGATGGACTGGGCTGCATCCACTGCTCCTTGTAGGATCTTCCATACAAGGGCACGTGGAAACACCAAGCTGTGATCATACTTTCCACCACACATCTACAGACGTTTTAGGTGACGTGTTGAACCTTCACAAACTTCTAACCTAGAACAGGACTCACATCACCAGGTTCAGGAACACTTACTACTCCTCAACCATCAGACTCCTGAACCAAAGAGGATAACTTCTTCACTTGCCCATCATTGAAATATTCCCACAAACTATGGACTCACTTTCAAGGACTCTTATATTCTCAATATTTATCACTTATCTATTTATTATTATTTCTTTCTTTTTGTAGTTCGTTGCCTTTTGCGCACCAGTTGAGCACCCAAGTGGTATTTCATTGATTCTGTTACGGTTATTATTACAAATCCTCAGACTCTCACAGCTGCCTGGACTATACCTCTTCCCACCCTGCTACTTGTAAAAATGCTGTCCCTTTTTCTCAATTTCTCCGTCTCCATTGTTTCTGACCTCAGGATGAGGCTTTTCATTCCAGAACAAAGGAGATGTCCTCCCTCTTCAAAGAAAGGGTCTTCTCTTCCCTTCCTTCCCACCCCACCAGCCTCCGGATCCAGCACATTATCCTCCGCAACTTCTGCCACCTTCAACAGGACCCCACCACTAAGCACATCTTTCTCTCTTCGCCCCTCTCCGCTTTCCGCGGGGATCGGTCCCTCCGCGACTCCCTTATCCATACGTCCCTCGCCACTGATCTCCCACCTGGCACTTATCCCTGTAAGTGTAAGTGCTACACCTGTCCCTACACCTCATCATTTGCAACCATTCAGGGCCCCAAACAGTCCTTCCAGTTGAGACAACACTTCACTTGTGAGTCTGTTGGGGTCATCTATTGTATCCGGTGCTCCCGGTGCGGCCTCCTCTACATCGGTGAAACCCGACGCAGATTGGGGGACTGCTTCGTCGAGCACCTCCGCTCCGTCTGCCGCAACAGACAGGATCTCCCAGTAGCCACCCACTTCAACTCTGCTTCCCATTCCAATTCAGATATATCCATACATGGCCTCCTCTACTGCCATGACGAGGCTAAACTCAGGTTGGAGGAGCAACACCTCATATACCATCTAGGTAGTCTCCAGCCCCTTGGTATGAACATAGAATTCTCCAACTTCCAGTAATTCCCTCCCCCTCCCTTCCTCTATCCCTATTTCACTCTGCCCCCTCCCCCAGCTCCCTCATGGTTCCACCTCCTTCGTCTACTACCCACTGTTTTCAGGGCTATGACGTCAATGCTTCCCCTCCCTCACCCCTTTGTCTTTCAAATTACTGGTCTTTCAACTGAAGCTACAAGCATTCTTCAAATCCTCCTCCATCTTTCATTCTTCAGTCCTGACAAAGGGTTCCGGCCCGAAACATCGACTCATCGTTTCTGACTGATGCTGCCTAACCTGCTGAGTTCGTCCAGCATACTGAAAGTGTTGCTTTGCTCCTTTCTTCCCTTCCTCCACTGTCAATGCTGCCCTCACCTGCATCTCTTCCATCTGCCCTCACCCCATCCTCCCATCACCGCACCAGGGATAGGGTTCCCCTTGTCCTCACCCACCATCTCACCAGCCTCCTTGTCCAGCACATAATTCTTTGTAACTTCTGCCATCTCCAACAGGATCCCACCAAGCACATCCCCCCCCACTCTCCCGCAAGCAGTACAAGTGCTACACCTTCTCTTTCACTAACATTCAAGCCACAATGAGTCCTTCCAAGTGAGGTGATGCTTCACCTGTGAGTCTGTTGGAGTCATTTATTGCATCTGATGCTCCAGGTGTGGCCTCTTGTACATCAGGAGACCCAATGTTGATTAGGAGACCATTACGCCAAACACCTTCGCTCCATCCACCAGAAAAAGTGGGATCTCCCAGTGGCCACCCTTTTTAACTCCACTTCCCATTCTGACTTGTCCATCCATGGCCTCCTGTACTGTCACAACAGTGGAGAAGCAACACCTTACATTCCATCTGGGCAGCTTCCAAACTGATGGCATGAAGATCAATTTCTTGAACTCCCCCCCCCCCCCATTCCCCATCCCCTTTTCCCTCTCTCACTTTATCTCTTTGCCTGCCCAACGCCTCCCTCTAGAGCTCCTCCCCCTTTTTCTTTCTTCCATGGCCTATGTCCTCTCCTATTAGGTTCCTCCTTCTCCAGCCCTGTATCTCTTTCGCCAATCAACTTCCCAGCTCTTTACTTCACCCCTCCTCCCCCTCCCAGTTTCCCCTATACCCTTGTGTTCCTTCTTCCCCTCCCCCCCACCTTCTAACTCTGACTCCTTGTCTTTTTTTTCTCTCTAGTCCTGCTGAAGGGTTTCAGCTCGAAACGTCAACTGTATTCTTTTCCACAGAGGCTGCCTTGCCTGCTGAGTTCCTCCACCATTTTGTGTGTGCTGCACCGACGCTGTTAGTGTAGTTTGTACCTTTCCCCGTGAACAACGAGGTTCCTCAGCGTGCTCCAGCTTCCAACCCCATTCCAAAGGGGTTGCAGATGACACAAAGCTGGGCGGCAGTGTGAAATGTGAGGAGGATGTTATCAGAATGCAGAGTGACTTGGACAGGTTGGGTGAGTGGGCAGGTGCAGTTTAATGTGGATAAATGTGAGGTTATCCACTTTGGTGGCAAGAACAGGAAGGCAAATTACTGTCTGAATGGTGTCAAGTTAGGAAAAGGGGAAGTACAATGAGATCTAGGTGTCCTTGTTCACCAGTCACTGAAAGCAAGCATGCAGGTACAGCAGGCAGTGAAGAAAGCTAATGGCATGTTGGCCTTTATAACAAGGGGAGTTGAGTATAGGAGCAAAGAGGTCTTTCTGCAGTTGTACAGGGCCCTGGTGAGACACCTGGAGTATTGTGTACAGTTTTGGTCTCCAAATTTGAGGAAGGACATTCTAGCTATTGAGGGAGTGCAGCGTAGGTTCACAAGGTTAATTCCCGGGATGGCGGGACTGTCATATGTTGAAAGATTGGAGCAACTGGGGTTGTATACACTGGAATTTAGAAGGATGAGAGGGGATCTGATTGAAACATGTAAGATTATTAAGGGATTGGATGCACTAGAGGCAGGAAACATGTTCCCGATGTTGGGGGAGTCCAGAACCAGAGGCCACAGTTTAAGAATAAGGAGTAGACAATTTAGAACGGAGTTGAGGAAACACTTTTTCCACACAGAGGGTTCTGGTTCTGTGGAATGCTCTGCCTCAGAAGGCAGTGGAGGCCAATTCTCTGGATGCTTTCAAGAAAGAGTTAGATAGAGCTCTTAAAGATAGCGGAGTGAAGGGATATGGGGAGAAGGCAGGAAAAGGGTACTGATTGTGGATGATCAGCCATGATCACAGTGAATGGTAGTGCTGGCTCGAAGGGCTGAATGGCCTACTCCTGCTCCTGTTGTCTATTGTCGAAGGCATCCTAGTAGATTACCTGTAGCTGGCCCCGAGTGCTGGCAGGTGGCAGGAGAATTGGGGAGTGGATGGGCATGTGAAAGGGAGGTAGTGGGGGGGAGGGAACTGATAGATGTAGTCTGAAAGCTGGCATTGATTTGCTGGACTGAATGGCCTCTTTGGGTGTTATAAGAGAATAAATCAATATTTATTATATTGACAATATTATATTTAAAAAATATAAGTACTTTGACTTTCTCTTGAGATCTCAGCTTTCCCAGAAGCCAATCCTCGGCTGCCATGTGATACCAAGAAACAGTTGGGTCACTGGGTCGCAGCAAAGGTCAGGGAACCCGACAAAATCCAGGCTGTGGGACAGGCAAGCTGTGATTTGGGTCCAACTGTGCCTCAGGCCTTGCTGCTCCAGCACGTGGAAAATGACTCAGGTGTACCCTGTCCCCAGAAAGAAAATAGTCATAGTCATACTTTATTGATCCTGGCAGAAATTGGTTTTCGTTACAGTTGCACCATAAATAATAAATAGTAATAAAACCATAAATAGTTAAATAGTAATATGTAAATTATGACAGTAAATTATGAAATAAGTCCAGGACCAGCCTATTGGCTCAGGGTGTCTGACCCTCCAAGGGAGGAGTTGTAAAGTTTGATGGCCACAGGCAGGAATGACTTCCTATGACGCTCTGTGTTGCATCTCGGTGGAATGAGTCTCTGGCTGAATGTACTCCTGTGCCCACCCAGTACATTATGTAGTGGATGGGAGACATTTTCCAAGATGGCATGCAACTTAGACAGCATCCTCTTTTCAGACACCACCGTCAGAGAGTCCAGTTCCATCCCCACAACATCACTGGCCTTACGAATGAGTTTGTTGATTCTGTTGGTGTCCTGCTACCCTCAGCCTGCTGCCCCAGCACACAACAGCAAACATGATAGCACTGGCCACCACAGACTCGTAGAACATCCTCAGCAAATGACTCAGGTATACCCTGTCTCCAGAACGCAAGGCAAGTCCAGTCCAGTGAACTGATCAGCCCACTCTCAGTCATTAGTAAAGAGCTGGAGGGTGTTCTCAGTGACATCAATGAACATCTACTAATAAACTACTCACTGATGCACAAGAGACTCCGCAGATACTGGAAATCCAGAGTAACACACACTCACAAAATACCGGAGGAACTCAGCAGGTCAGGTAGCATCTGTGGAGATGAGTAGGTAGTTGACTTTTCAGGCCAAGACCCTTCTCAACTAGAAGGGAAGGGAGATGATGCCAGAATAAAAAGGTGTGGGGAGGGGCAGGAGGACTAGCTAGAAGATGGTAGGTGAAACCAGGTGGGTGGGAAAGGCTGGAGAAGGAGGAATCTGAGAGGACAGGAGAGTGGACCACGGGAGAAAGGGAAGGAGGGGCACCAGTGTGAGGTGAGAAGAGGTAAGAGGCCAGAGTGGGGAATAGAAGAAGAGCGAAGGGGGAGCGGAAGGAGAGATCAATGTTCATGCCATCAGGTTGGGTGCTACCTAGACAGAATATCAGATGCTCTTCCTCCAGCCTGAGAGGGGTCTCATCGTGGCAAAAGAGATCTTGGACTGACAATGTCAGAACGGGAGTGGGAAGAGGAATTGAAATGCTTGGCCACCGGGAAGCTCCGCTGTAGGCAGATGGAGCAGTGGTGCTCGGTAAGGCAGTCCCCCAATTTATGTTGGGTCTCACCAATGAGGAGGCTGCACCAGGAGCACCAGATACAATATTCAACCCCAACAGATTCGCAGGTGAAATGTTACAGGCCTCGCCTGGAAGGACTGCTTGTGGCCCTGTACGGAGGCAAGGGAGGAGGTGAATGGGTAGGTGTGGCACTTCTGTTGTTTGCAGGGATATGTGCCATGAGGGAGGTTAGTGGGGAGGGGCAATTTGACAAGGGAACCAGAGAAGGAACAACCCCTGCAGAAAGGGGAGAGGAGAGGGAGTTAGAGATCTACCTGGTGGTAGGATCCCGTTGAAGGTGGCAGAAATTGCAAAGAATGACGTATTGGACATGGGAGCTCATGGGGCGTCAGGTGAAGACAAGAGTAGCTCTATCCTTGTTAAGGTGGTGGGAATACAGGGTGTGTGTCGACGTCTGGGAAGTGAAGGAGATGCGGGTGAGAGCAACGGTGATGCCCAGTTTCACTTCTACCAGGACCACTTGGATCCAGACCTCCAAACGTAAATGGCAAGTAGCATTCATGACACTAGATACCAAGCATTGACCATCTCCAAAAGGAGAGAATGCAGCCACTTAAGGCTGGCCTATACTTGTGCGTCAACTCGACGCCGTAACCTTCGCAAGAGGCCTACGCGCATTGTGAGCATTTATACTTGTGCGTTGGTGTGTCTGCATCGCTCTGCAATTTGGGCATGTCGCGCATGCGCACACACCTGCCCATGCAAGGCTTCCTGGTCACTGTGGTCTTTCTCGGGGTAAACAAGTTTAAAGCGAGCGTCTTTTTTTGTAAAAGCGAAATGTGTCCTCCATAATTTCGGAGGTCTGTAAAGCTTTATGGAAAGCATTGCAGCCAGAGTTCCTTCCCTGCCCTTCAGTCGGCCAATGGGAAGCTATTGCAGCGTAGGAGGAAATGCGATGCTACCAAGCGGACCAATCACAGTTGTTCGATCTGCGTTGCCGCGACGTGTAGTTACATTTTGGGAGAGCTGCCCGTCAGGCTACGGCGTAGGGATCCGCGTAGGCTCTGCGTAGGGTTCGCGGTGACACCGTACTTACGGCGTCCAGTTGACGCAGAAGTATAAATCAGCCTTTACTCTCAATGGTAGTGTCATTACTGAATCCACTGCCTCAACACTGTGTGGGAGCTATTTACCAGAAACCAGACAGTATCAGGGTGTAAACTCCATGGTTGAAGAGCAAGTCATAAACTGAATATCCTGCAGAGAGTGACTCATCACCTGAAACCCAAAGGCACAAATCAGGAGCACGACAGAATACTCTACACATGCATGGACAGACACAGCTCCAAACGGCACTCCAGAATCCAGGACAATGACACTGATCTGCCACACAAATCACTGATTCCCCCTCCCTCCACAGCACAGTGACTACAATGACCAGGATTAACCAAATGCTCACCAAGGCCACTGGGACAGCACTTCTCAAAACCATCATTTACCACCAAGAACAAAAAGGGCTTCAGGTGCGTGGTAACATCACCATAGATACATAGAAAACCTACAGCGTAATACGGGCCCTTCAGCCCACAAAGCTGTGCTGAACATGTCCTTGCCTTAGAACTACCTAGGCTTACCCATAGCCCTCTATTTTTCTAAGTTTCATGTACCTACCCAGGAGTCTCTTAAAAGACCCTATCGTATCCACCTCCACCACCGCCACTGGCAGCCCATTCCATGCACTCACCACTCTCTGTGTAAAAAACTTACCCCTGGCATCTCCTCTGTACCTACTTCCAAGCACTTTAAAACTATGCCCTCTTGTGCTAGCCATTTCAGCCCTGGGGAAAAGCCTCCGACTATCCACACGATCAATGCCTCTCATTATCTCGTACTCCTCTACCAGGTCATCTCTCATCCTCTGTTGCTTCAAGGAGAAAAGGCCAAGTTCACTCAACTTATTCTCATAAGGCATGCTCCCCAATCCGGGCAACATCCTTGTAAATCTCCTCCGCACCCTTTCTATGGTTTCCACATCCTTCCTGTAGTGAGGTGACCAGAATTGAGCACAGTACTCCAAGTGCGATCTGACCAGGGTCCTATATAGCTGCAACATTACCTCTCAGCTCCTAAACTCAATTCCACGATTGAAAGCCAATACACCAGTCAATCTGCACAGCAGTGTCCAAAGGACTCGGACCCCAAGATCCCTCTGATCCTCCACACTGCCAAGAGTTTTACCATTAATATTATACTCTGCCATCATATTTGACCTACCAAAATGAACCACCTCACACTTATCTGGGTCGAACTCCATCTGCCACTTCTCAGCCCAGCTTTGCATCCTATCCATGTCCCGCTGTAACTTCTGACAGCCCTCCACACTACCCACACCTCCAACCTTTGTGTCATCAGCAAATTTACTAACCCATTCCTGCACTTCCTCATCCAGGTCATTTATAAAAATCACGAAGTGTAGGGGTCCCAGAACAGATCCCTGAGGCACACCCCTAGTCACCGACCTCCATGCAGAATATGAGAATATGACCCATCTACAACCACTCTTTGCTTTCTGTGGGCAGGCCAGTTCTGGATCCACAAAGCAATGTCCCCTTGGATCCCATGCCTTATTGCTTTCTCAATAAGCCTTGCATGGGTACCTTATCAAATGCCCTGCTAAAATCCATATACACTACATCTACAGCTTTACTTTCATCAATGTGTTTAGTTACATCCTCAACAAATTCAATCAGACTCGTAAGGCTGATTACAAGTAAGACTTTGCTTTTGACAAAGCCATGCTGACTACTCCTAATCATATTATGCCTCTCCAAATGTTCATAAATGCTGCCTCTCAGGATCTTCTCCATCAACTTCCCAACCACTGAAGTAAGACTCACTGGTCTATAATTTCCTGGGCTGTCTCTACTCCCTTTCTTGAATAAGGGAACAACACTCACAACCCTCCAATCCTCCGGAACCTCTCCCGTCCTCATTGATGATGCAAAAATCATTGCCAGAGGATCAGCAATCTCCTCCCCTCACTTCCCACAGTAGCCTGGGGTACATCCCATCCAGTTCTGGTGACTTATCCAACTTGATGCTTTCTAAAAGCTCCAGCACATCCTCTTCCTTAATATCTATATGTTCAAGCTTTTCAGTCCACTACAAATCATCCCTACAATCGCCAAGATCCTTTTCTGTAGTGAATACTGAAGCAAAGTATTCATTAAGTACCTCTGCTGTCTCCTCCAGTTCCATACACACTTTTCCACTGTCACACTTGATTGGTCCTATTCTCTCATGTCTTATCCTCTTGCTCTTCACATACTTGTAGAATGCCTTGGGGTTTTCCTTAATCCTGTCCACCAAGGCCTTCTCATGGCCCCTTCTGGCTCTCCTAATTTTATTCTTAAGCTCCTTCCTGCTAGCCTTAAAGTTTTCTAGATCTCTCTCATTACCTAGTTTTTTGAACCTTTCATGAGTTTTTCTTTTCTTTTTGACTATATTTACAACAGCCTTTGTACACCACAGTCCCTGTATCCTACCATCCTTTCCCTGTCTCATTGGAATGTACCTACGCAGAACCCCAAGCAAATATCCCCTGAACATTTGCCACATTTCTTCCATACATTTCCCTGAGAACATCTGTTTCCAATTTATGCTTCGAAGTTCTTGCCTGATAGCCTCATATTTCCCCTTACTCCAATTAGTTTCCCTAACTTGTCTGTTCCTATCCCTCTCCAATGCTATGGTAAAGGAGATAGAATTGTGATCACTATCTCCAAAATGCTCTCTCACTGAGAGATCTGACACCTGACCAGGTTCATTTCCCAATACCAGATCAAGTACAGGCTCTCCTCCTGTAGGCGTATCTACATATTGTGTCAAGAAACATTCCTGAACACACCTAATGAACTCCACCCCATCTAAACCCCTCACTCTCGGGAGATGCCAATCAATATTTGGGAAATTAAAATCTCTCACAACAACCCTGTTATTATTACTCCCTTCCAGAATCCATCTCTCTATCTGCTCCTCGATGTCCCTGTTACTATTGGGTGGTCTATAAAAAACACCCAGTAGAGTTATTGACCCCTTCCTATTCCTAATTTCCACCCACAGAGACTCCGTTGACAGCCCCTCCATGACTTCCTCCTTTTCTGCAGCCAAGATTTTGAAGCTCTGCTGGAATCTTGACGATTCCCCATCGTACTTCTGAAAACTCATCATGGGTTGCTGACCTAGTGGATCAGCAGAGCCCTGACCATTTTCAGACGATCTCTGACGATATCCCAATGCATCGCTGACCATTTTCCCAAAGTCTGCGGGGCCCACGGATGGCACCCCGCCAGAGATTTTACACTGACGTTTCTGCGGAAGCTCTGTGATGAACAAGGACCAGATTCACACACACACACACCTATTCTTTGCTCTGGCTTTACCTGAAATTCATTTATTGAAGATATGGAGCTTTACTGGAGAATAACTATGATTTCCAGAGTGGTTTTGCTTATTTATTATATCAGGGTTAAGATCAAAAAATTCAAGTAAAATAAAAAAATAGGAACCTGGATTTTTATCTTCAAGTCTTAACTAAATCACAAATGCATTACAATGGTGCAGTTGGTGTCCATGCTCCAGGGGAGAATGCCTGTATCTTCCTCAATTAGCCTGCTGATGCTCTTCTTGCTTTCAATGAGCGAGAAGAGATTTGCAAGGGTGTGGCTTGATCTGGAGAGTTATATTTACAGAGTGAGACCAGCTTTTCCAAGCTGAAGCATCAACTCTCCGTCTCTACCCTCAGACATTACCTGACTGGCTGAGTGGTCCCAGCATTTTCGGTTTCTGTTTCTGATCCCCATCACCTACAGTTTTCGTATTTCGATTTGCAGTTGCTGCATGGGCTTGATCTTCTGCTGCTTGTTATGCTGCTGGCGTTTAAGGCAGCAATGAAGGTCCTCCATCCCTCTCTGTCCTTGGCTATTCAGATATAGGATTCTTCATTGCTCTTTCCATAACAGTGTAGGTTTACCAGTCAGGGTTGTTTGCCCTGAGTGGAACCCCAGAATCTGGACCACTCTTAGTCTGGCCTCTACCCTTTGACCTGTTTGGCATGAGCCAAAACATAAAGCCCTAACTCCAGCCAGTATAGCTCTCCAGGTCATTGAGGCACACAAGCCTCCAAACCCTACAGCAAGGTTATGGTCCTCTTCAAAGAGACTTAATTTCCTTGGAACTAAAGACACTGGGGGCCGGGAGGGTGGGGGAGGTGGATTTAATTATGAGGGCCACAGGCAGGGTGATTAAGAGGAAGCTAATCCCAATCATAGAAGTCAGTAACCAATGGATATAGTATTAGTTAACTGGTAGTATTAGAGAGAATAGGCATCCATTAGTCTTGTGAGACCATGGATTTGCGCCTTGGAAGGTTTCCAGGGCGCAGGCCTGGACAAGGTTGTATGTAAGACCAGCAGTTGCCCATGCTGCAAGTCTCCCCTCTCCACACCACCAATGTTGTCCAAGGGAAGGGCACTAGGGCTGATACAGTTTGGCACCGGTGTTGTCACAGAGCATTGTGTGGTTAAATGCCTTGCTCAAGGACACAACACGCTGCCTCAGCTGAGGCTCGAACTAGCGACCTTCAGATCACTAGACTGATGCCTTAACCACTTGGCCACGCGCCAGAGAGAAGATGGCAAAAATGAATTTCACTCAACAAGCTGTGGATGTCTGGAACTCACTGTGGACAGTTGCACATTTCAAAAGTTCCTGAATGAGATCTTGAAGCTCTGTAACTGCAGCACCATGAATCAAAAGCTGGAAATTGGGATTAACCAAAAGATCCACCGGTGGCTAGTGCAGACACAATGGGCTGCAAGACCTCAAGATATGCTGAGAATCTCCGTGAGTTCCATGAACCAGATACAGGGAGTACAAGACCAAAGAAATTATGATAACTGGTTAATGTTTGGAGCTCAGCTAGTGATTAGTTTAAACTCTGGCTGCAGGAAAGATGAGAAGGCCTGGGAGAGGATGCAGAGGAGTCCCAGGGTTTGGGTCCACACACAGTGACTGGAGAATGATCCTCAGACCAGAAAATGGTGATTGAGGGGCTCAGGCATAGGATGGGCTTTGCTGGGGTTAATGAGCAAGAGGACACAGGTTTAACAACCAGCAGGAGAAGGAACATTTGCTTTATGATGTGTATTCTAATCTAGGACATTCTGTTCCAGAAGAGAGTGGAGCCTATGTAGTAATAATAATAACTCTAATAGTGATAAAAAGGAACTGAATAAATACTTGGAAGAGAAATCAAAGCAATGGAGGGAGAACAGCTATCAAAAAATATGCATGTGATGTCTGCATCTTTATTGTAAGCGGCTAGTTTTAGAGACTGACTGTGCTTAATCAGGAATATAAAGTCATTTAAATGTCAATTGGATTGAAAGAAAAAATATATGAAAGGGTTCTAACTTCACAGAAGTGCACCTCTGAGATGAATGACTTTTCAGCTACTAATGATTTACAACTTGCTCAACCTGTTTTAGAGTCTGTTACAGACCTGCTGACAAGAGAGAAAATCAGGGGTAATTATATATTTATAATAGCTTAAATTAAAACTCGTTATGCAGTTGGCCTCGTCAGCAAAGTGGGATTGAGTGTGCTGTGTAAAACTATTTCAGAGCAGATTTGTCTTCAGGCCCGGAGCAGTGAATTGTCACATAACCTGATCTGTCATGGCACATGCTTCTCGATTCTGAAGGTGCCCATTATATACAGGTTGGCAAGGGTGGGGGGGGGGGGTAAGAGCTTATCATCGCGAACAAGAACCATGGCTGATAGCACAGCTAAGTTCAAACACCCCAACTAGCAGAAACATCCTCTCAGTTTCCAACAAGTACCTTGCCCTCAGCAATGTTGTGTGTCAATAAGGTCGTCTCTCATTCTTCTGAACTTCAAAGCATAAAGGCAAACTTGCTGAACTCTCTTCACATACCAACCGCTTCATCTCAGAAATCAAACCCATCTGGGATTTCTAATAATCACAAGAGATTCTGCAGTTGCTAGATATCTTGAGCAACGTACACAAACGCTAGAGGAACTCAGCGAGTTAGGCAGCATCTATAAAGGGGAATAAGCAGTCGATGTTTCAGGCAAGACCCTTCATCAGGACTACTTCTGCACCATCTCCAGTGACAGCATTGTCTTGCTTATATACGAAGGAGTAAAATTGCACGTAGTACTGCAGGACTGGTTTCATCAGTGCTTTGTCAAACCACATCAAAGCTTCCCAAAAGGACAACATTCCATTTGTCGTCCTAATTATTTATCTTACCTGCATCCTCATCTTTCTTTGTACCATTTTGTAGTTTAATTCCACTTAAATAATAACTTGCTTTTATATTTTTATTTTCCAATGGATTATCACACATTACGTACCACTTGCTCTTCACTTATCCCATTCACATTCCTTTGCAGGCTGCACATGTCCTCCTCAGAATTTGCAAAGTCTTTATATCAGCAGCAAATCAGGCTGCAGTACACCCGACCCATCATCTAAATCATTAATGTAGATTGCACATAGTTTAGATCCAGTAGATAGACACTGATTGCCAGCTTCAAAATTACTAGGGTTCTGCCTGGAAGACCGAACTATTTACAAACTCTGCCATTTCTCTGTCGGTCTTATCCTGATAAAACTGTTGCAACGATTCATCTGGTTCCTTGTCATTCAGGAACAGAGATCTGCTCTCCTTGCATTTTATTTTATCTTTACGCTTCCTTTTTATATAGCCGTAGCTATATTTTCTATTTAATTATTTATGGTGCAACTGTAATGAAAACCAATTTTCCCCCAGGATCAATAAAGTATGACTATGACTATTTTAGAATATTTGGTAGTTTGTACTCATGATTTACTTTCTCCTGACAGCTACAAACATTCTTTGTTACTTTTCTGAAAAAAAAACATCTCCAACTACTAAGGCTACTCTTAATCTTCAAACATTGAATGGCTTTTCCTTCATGCCCTTAGCCAGAGATGGTGCCTTCTTCTGACAGAACCTTTCTCCCCTTATTGGTGCTTGATCGGATTTAGAACTGTCGTGGGTGAACCACTTAGAAGTCGTGTGTAGACCAGACAATGTAAGGATTTCTGTTCGTTCTGAATGGCAAAGAACCAGATGAGTTTTTGCAAAATGCAAACACGAGGAAATCTGCAGATGCTGGAATTTCAAGCAACACACACAAAAAATGCTGGTGAAGGCAGCAGATCAGGCAGCACCTCCAGGAAGAGGTACAGTCGACATTTGGGTCTTGGCCCGAAACGACTGTACCTCTTCCTAGAGGCGCTGCCTGGCCTGCTGCGTTCACCAGCATTTTTTTGTGTGTGTTGCTTGAGTTTTTGCAAAAGTTCTGTCATTTTACAGTCACTACTATTGAGGCAATTTTTGTTAAAAATATTTCAGGTTTATTTCATGACTTGAATTTACCAGCTGCTATGGAGTGGTTTCATCTTTCACTCCCCATTTCAATAGTCCAAGCCACTAGCTGCTAATTCACCAGAGACACAACTACAACGCCATAACCTTTGTACCAGCGCTGAGTTGTGATCTTGCTGTGCATCACTCTGAATGATCTAACAGACCTGAAAAATAGTTAATTTGCACTTGAAGGCAGCATGGAAATACAAATCTTTCTTCGTCCTAGGCAGCTACCGAGGAAAGGGTTGGAACTGCATACTGTGACTCCCTGCCCAAGAACCCCGTCCACTTTGTGCTTCACCCTGTGGATAGACACCAATGAGCCTTTAACAAAAAAAAGACTAATCCATTTCAGAAGGTGAACTGCATAATGGATGCGTCTGAACACCTGGAGAATGCAAACAAGTCCACAACCAGTTCCTTTACCATGCACCTCAGATGATTAAAGCTTGAAACAGCCTTGATAACTGCAACCACACCCAGTTTGCCCATACCTGCATGATTACTGTCCCAACCTTTAATCTCCCCGATGTCTAACAGTCTACTTTCATGCTCCTCCTTTACTTCTGATTGGTTAAAATGCCCCAGCAACAGAGTAGGAATCTTCCATCTACTGGATACTTTCTTTTCTTGTCGCAGTCCTGCTCTTTCTCGCTCGCTGATTGGCTGCTGAGTCCACTGTTGCTTAGTCGCTGGGCTTTACCGAGTGGGGAGTGGAGTATTGTCCTGATTCAGGGTTGGACACTGGCTGCTCTTGTCTTTGCATGTCGTATTGTTCACCACTGCTCACTAGTTACAGGTGGAGGTTGGTGCTGAGAGAACCCAGCTTCCAAGGATTGCAGTTTGGGGCGGGGGGAGGCATTGAGGGTATAAAATGATAAACTTGGCAAACTCACTTTTAGTTATCTTAATCTAATAGAAATGCAGGCGAGCTGCTAACCTCCACTGCTGTGGTGTCTCAAAATTGAAAGTACATTTACTGTATTATCAAAGTACGCATGTCACCATATACAACCCAGAGATTCATTTTCTTGCAGGCATTCACAGTAGACCATTCGACAGAGGAGCAGAATCAGGCCATTCAGCCCATCTATTCTGCTCTGCCATTCCATCATGGCTGATTTATTTTCCCTCTCAACCCCATTCTCCCGCCTTCTCCCTGTAACTTTTAATGCCCTGACTAATAAAGAACCTATCAACCTCCGCTTTAACGATACGGCCTCCAGCCCTTCACAGCCGCCTGTAGCAATGAATTCCACAGCTTCACCACCCTCAGGCTAAAGAAGTTCTTCATCTCCATTCTAAAGGAAGGTCTCTATTCTGAGGCTGT
Organism: Mobula birostris; assembly: GCF_030028105.1. Classification (NCBI taxonomy): domain Eukaryota; kingdom Metazoa; phylum Chordata; class Chondrichthyes; order Myliobatiformes; family Myliobatidae; genus Mobula; species Mobula birostris. The sequence goes on along the minus strand of NC_092395.1, from coordinate 24,352,963 downwards.
GTCCTCGACTGCTCCACTACAGGAAACATCCTTTTCACATCCACCATCTGGGCCTTTCAATACTCAATAGGCTTCACTGAGATCCCCTGCCCCTCCCTACCCCTCATTCTTCTAAACAGTGAATACAGGCCCAGAGCAATTAAACAAAGCTCATACTTTAACCCTTTCATCCCTGGGATCATTCTCCCGATCCAGTCCAATGCCAACACATCCTTTCTGAGATACTGTAATGGCCTCACAGTGCCCTCCAAGTGCTCTCTGACCAATGTCTTATACAGACTCACCACTACACAAAGGATCTGCCATTTGGAAAATAAGACAAGAAAAAATTCATTGCTCAGAGAAAAAATATAGATCTAACTTTTATAGCCATTCATGATAGAACAAGCCTCTTATCCAGGAATTCGTTAGTGAATGCCTTCTGGACTGCCTCCAATATCTGTATATTCTTTCTTACATAGGGGACAAGACAGGTGCGCAGTACTCCCGGTGTGGCTTCACCAGCGCTCTGTACAATCGCAACAAATTGTAAACTCCAGTTCCCCAGCGATAAAACCCTAAGTGCTATTTGTCTTTGAAATTACTGGCTCAACCTATCTGCTTTTATTGCTTAATGCACAAGAACAGCTAGGTCTATCTACTAAACTACATGATGAAAGGGAAAATGGAGGGTCACGTGGGAGGGAGTTGTTAGATTGATCTTGGAGTGGGTTTAAAGGTAAGCACAATATTGTGGGCCAAAGGGCCTGTACTGTTCTATGTACTTCGCTCATTTCCAACATCTTTGTTTACGGTCCTCTTTTTTGATTCTTCTGAAGTGCATAATCTCACACTTCAAGATTTTAAAGGGCATTTTGGCTAGTTTACACCCACTCACTGAATCGATCTGCACCCTGCCTCAAAGCCCAAACAGCCGCTTTGCAGCTTCCCTTTCCAGCTGCTCCAGGGTCATTGATGAATCTGGATAACTCGTACTTTGGGCTCACTTTCAGGTATCTGCGACCCACCCCTAAACTGATGTAGGAAGTTCTGCTCTGGAGAACTGAAAATGGAGGTCTAGGCTGGGGCTCCAGGGCAGGTCAAGGATGAGTTGAGCGCTCAAATATTCTGCTTCTCATCTTTCATATACAGATTAAACTGAGGCCCAGTCTGTTCTCACAAGTACCTAAGGGATCCCATGGTCTTTAAAACAGAAGTACAGAGAAGATATATCCATGCTCAGGTCAAGATGCACTGTACAATCACGATGATTAAAAATGTAGTCTGGTTGGGATTTGAAAACTAGATGGTTTACGCTGGGAAGCTGAAGAGAAAAGGATCTTGGGAGAAGCATTAGCATCCCAGGGATTAAAGTCATTGTGCAACAGGTTAGTCACACCTTGGCAATCTTTCCTGTCACACCGGAGAATATATCAAAGATGTTTCCCCAATATCAGAGGCGTTCCTTTATTCACCATCTTGATTTCTCTCTGAAATAAATGTGCTTCAGGTACTGTATAGTGATTTGACAGGTTGGTCATGGCTGGAAGTAACTCTTGCTTGAGCAAGACCCAGACATCCCACCTCTCCCAGAAGTTCCGGGAGTCTCCCGCATATTAATAGTGGCTCCCTGGTGCCCACAAATTATATACAATATCACGGAAATCAATTTTTTTGAGGGAGAAAGCGAGCGAGCGTGAGAGAGACCACGAGAGCGAGAAAGAGCGCGAGAGTGACCACGAGAGAGAGAGAGAGAGAGAGAGAGAGAGAGAACGAGAACGAGCGCACGCCATGGCAGAGTGTTCCAACAAAAGAAAATATAAAACGTACGTCACCCCAGACTACACTGAAGTGTACCCCTGCCTAACAGGGGTCAAAATAATGACAGTGTTGCTCGCTGCACTGTTTGCAACAGTGACTTTTCTATTGCCCATGGTGGGTTAAGACTGTAAAAGACGTGTTGAGGTGAGTTTAACAGGTGTCATTCGTTTATTAGCATAGCTAACATTATTTAAACTAGCTGGCTAGCTGCTAAGGAGCTACTCTATTGCAGACATCCCACCTCTCCTGGAAGTTCCGGGAGTCTCCCACAAATTAATGGTGCTACCTACCTGAAATGAGTTTTTGCAGGGTGGGGTGTCTGAAGACCTTGACCCACTGCATTTAGCCTACAAGCACCACAGGTTCTTCACTAGGCCTTGGATCAGCTGGACAACAGCAATATTCATGTCAGACTGGTGTTTACTGATTACAGCTCAGCATTCAATGCCATCATCCTCTCAGAAGTAACCAACAAACTTCAAACCTGGGCCTCTGAACCTCCGTCAGTGACTGGATCCTTGACTTCCTCATCAGGAAACCACAGTCAGAGCATATCAGTAATAACATCTCCCCGTTGACAATCAACACAAGCACATCTCAAGGATGCATGCCTAGTCCACTCCTCGACACTCAGAACTCTGTGGCGAGACACAGCTCCAATGCCATATACAAATTCGTTGATGGCACCACTGTTGCTGGTAGAGTCTCAGATGGAGACAAGGAGGTGTAGAGGAGTGAGACAGGTCTCCTGGTTGAGTGGTGTCACAACAGCAACCTCGCCCTCAGTGTCAGCAAGACCAAGGAGATGATTGTGGACTTCAGGAAGGGGAAGTCAGGAGAACACACCATCAAGGGACCAGCAATGGAAAGGGTGAGCAGCTTTATGTTCCTGGGCATCGACATCTCAGAGGACCTGTTGTGGGAGCAACATTTTGATGCAATTATGAAGAAGGAACGCTTGTGGCTATAGTTCATTAGGAGTTTGAGGTGATTCGATACGTCACCAAAGACTAACAAATCTCTACAGATGTACTGAGGAGATCGTTCTGACTGGTTGGTTCACTGTCTGGTATGGAGGCTCCCACGATCAAGATTGATAGAGGCCGCAGGGGACTGTAGACTCAGCTGGTTTCATCATGAACACAACCCTCCCCCAGCACTGAGGACATCTTCAAAAGGCATTGCCTCAAGGCAGCAGCATACATCATTAAGGAGTCTCACCATCTAGGACATGCTCCCTTCTCATTACCACCATCAGGGAGGAGGTACATGAGCCTGAAGACGCACACTCAACATTTTAGGAGGAGTTTCTTCCCGTCCACCATCAGTTTTCTGAATGGTCCATGAATTCATGGACACTATCTCACTATTTCTCTTTCGTATTGTTTATATTTTGGAGTAACTTTATGTCTTACACTGTACTGTTGCCACAAAACAACAAATTCCATGACATTTGTCAATGATAAACCTGATTCTGCTATTAATTCATATTGGTGTTTGGCTACTTTTACTCAAGTCATATCCAGAAACCAGTCCTGCCTCCTGGTCTCTCTGTTAAATGACTGGGGGAACCCTGCAGGCGCTGACAATCTGAATTAAAGACAGAAAATCAACCCCATTGCACCACCCGAGGCTTGATGCCCTTTACGTGTCCTGAACAATAAACCTCACTGCCCACAAAGGCTAAAGCATCAGCTGATACAGATCAGAATCCGGCCCCATACATTGCCTGAGGACAACGAAGCTCGCCCAAAGTTGGGCTGGACCTGCTAAATTACCTGAGTTCACTTGGGGAAAGATGGTGACTGGATTTTCCATTCAGCCGAAAAGCAGAAGGGCCTCTGACCTGACAGATTCGTCACATCACAGCCTCAGGCCAGAGGTCATGTGCAGGGTTTGTGACCTCAGCCTTCTGATTCATAGGTTCCCACCGAGTCACGGGCAGACAGCTGACCTGAAAATGGTCAAGATTGAGGGAAGATTTGATAGTGACAGTACAAGGAGAGCAGATAAAATACAATGATGAGAAACTTTTGATGAAGGAGGCGATTCAGCCCATCATACCTGTGACATCTAAAGATCCGTGCAATAATTCACCCAATCATAGGCCGAACAACCTCCTACTGAACTGTACTGTTCTATAACATCCCCTCCCTGTTGACTACCTCTCCTGCTCTGCTTTGGCCTCTACCTCGCTCATATCACCTATATGACAGCAGTTTGACATCTCAGGCAGGAAATTAAGGTTCAGACAACACACATAAGATGCTGGAGGAACTCAGCAGCCCAAGGTTTAGAGTCTTACAGCATAGATACAGGCCCTTTGGCCTACTACATCCATGACAACCATTAAGCACCAGTTCACACTAATCCCATTCACCAGAAGAGTCTGTAAACTCTGATGTCTTGGGGATTCAGGTGCTCATCTAGAGACCTCTTCAGGCTGTCTGCTTTTGGTGTCCTCTCAGGCAGTGGGCGTGGGATTGTTTCCAGACCACCGCAGGCTCCCCTCGTGGCAGCAACTTTGCTGTGTGATCCTCCTGTGCATAGATGAGACAGTAGGTGCCATTCTCTTGACTCCCTCCACTAGTCAGTGGTTAGTTTAAACTGTTGCTGATTTAAAGATGACTTTCAAATCCTGGAACGACAAGATGGTAGAGGAACTCAGCAGGTCAATGAAAAGTATCAACCTAAAACGCCAAATTTCTATTTCCCTCCACAGATGCTGCCTGGCTTGCGGGGTTCCCCCAGCATCCTGTGTGTGTCTCCAGTCTCTTGTCTTGATTTCAATACCTGGAAACAACCAGTTTTAAGTGGACTTTTACAGCTTCTTGGCAGAGACGTGTAAGCAGTTTCGCTTTGCGATTGTCAGCTATTAGAGAGTTTATGTCCCGTTTTTATTGCGGGAGATCCTCAGCAATATGCCACTAGGAGACAGACTTTAGAGCAAGACACTTGGGCGCCTGGGAGAGGGCAAGCAGCTGAGGATATCCAGGACATAGCCTGCTCTCATCTTTCTTGGAGATAAGTATTGCAGATTAAAGGTAATCTCTACCAGACTTCTGATCATGTTGAGGTACTATACATAACATTTCTTCACAGGAAGGTTCAGCCAAAACCTTCATAAACACAACCAGATTCGCAGAAGCCCTGCATGTTCACAGGCTCCTGAAGCATTATCAATCCATGGACACTACAGAAAGGTACAATTCCCTCTACACTCTCACCACAACAGTCCAGAATCAATTCCACTCCAGACTTGTGTGCAAATGTACAACCATTCCAGGCTTGTGAGCAAATATACAAATTAGACTTGTACGCTGGGGGCATTCTGCGCCGCAGAAGGAGCAGTTTTAAAATAGGTCTGCACTACCAGAAGAACATTACTGAGGGGGTGTCACACCAGTTAGAGTGAGACCTGCGCCTGACAGTAAGGAGCTCTACATTATGGAGATTGGCAGTACTGCAGACCAACCACTACTTACCGTGGCGAGCACCGGCCACCATCGCTCTGCCAGAGAGGCCGTGGCGAGCACCAGTGCTGCCCTGCCAGCGGGAGTGACGCATTCTTAGTGGGGCAGTACCAAGGGAGTGCCACACTGTCAGGGGAGTAGGAACCAGCAGATCTGGCAGCATTTGTGGAGACAGAAACTACTAACATTTAAATGACTTATCAACAGAAATGGAGAAGTTTATTATAGATGACACAGGATCTTCATTCTCTTCCCCCCCCCGGGCAGCAATGGCTAATATGAGAGGGCATAATTTTAAGGCAACTGGAGGAAAGTGTAGGTGGTGGGGTGGGGTGTTAGAGGTAGGATTTTTTTTAAAATAGAGTGCCAGTTGCATGGAGTGTGCTGCTAAGGGTGGTAGTAAAGGCAGGTAAATGAAGGAGATTTAACAGGTTCTTAGATAGACACATGGATGAAAGAAAAATGGAGGGCCATGTGGGAGGGAAGCATTAAGTTGATCTTGGAGCAGATTAAAATGAAGGAGCTGTACTCTATGTGCTATGATTTAAGGACGGGGAAGGCTGTCGAGGCTGGGTGTGGCATTGGTGCGAAGAATGACAGATAGAGTCGGTGACGATGGGAGTGTGGCGGTGGTGTTGGGGAGAGGAAGGGGAGTGCGAAGAACACAATCGAGGATGCAGCACAGCCAGCGGGGTGGGAACTGAAGTCTCATGTTAACTTTCCTCACTCTGCATCATCTCATCCATCTCCCGAGGCTTGCCGGAGACGATGAAAGCTGTACATTGGGTCATGAAGTTATACAGCACAGAAACAGGCCATTTGGCCCATCTCATCTACCCCATGCTAGCCAAGTTTCCTTGTTCCATTTTTTTCAGGCTTTGTGGTCCGTTGGTTTTCAGATTGATGTCTCACTTCAAAGATTTCAATCTGACACTGCATCACAACAGCAAGGGCTGCATCATTGGGAACATCCTTTCAATAAGACACAACACCGAAGGCCCATTTGTGCTCAAGGACAGATAGAAACTGTCCAGTGTAATGGACTTACCTGGGGTTCGCTGGCCAATATTTTACCCTTCATCCCATCACTGACCAAATACAGAAACAAAATGCTGCACATCACATTCTTTTAATTTATTAGTATTAAAAACGGTCTGCTTAATTTCTTACGGTGGTTGCTGGCAGCTTGTGCATACATTACAAAGGTGAGTACACCTTAAAATAACTTCCTTGTTTCTGAGATGTTTTAAAACAACTGGAGGCAATTAAAGACAATACAAGAGAAGTCTTTTTTTAAACTTGACATTGTTTGCATTATTCGTAATCAAAACAATCCAATCAAACCGAAGATCAGAAAATGAAGCACCTATCCAAAACTGAACAAAGCACAATACACCCAAATATTTCTACTTCAATTACAGATTTTGCTATTTGGGAGCTTGCTGTGTGTAAATCAGGGGCCTTTTGCACACTACCAATGTAACATTGCAGATTTGCTGCTCTGTCAGAGTTGTGGTCTTTTGGAGAAGACATTTGACTAACACTTTGATAGGTGCATAAGTTCCCAGGGCATGGACTCAAAGCAGGAAATCTCTTGGCAGCCACCCCGAGAAAGACGGTTTCAGCCTGGGAACTATCTGATTGAAAAGACAGTCTGGGCGTTGTGCAACATCAGAACAGCTCAAAATCCAAAGAAGAACTTTTGAAATATAGTTTATTTAATAGAGGAAGTGGAGTAGCTAATTTGTGATGATGACAAGATAAAACTACTTTTTAAAAGTCTGCTCCCCAGCTATCAGCAGCATTTGTGCAACTCACCTGTGCTGCTCCATCTCCTCGCATTAGATTCAGATTGAATTTTCATATGTACATTGAACTATACAGTGAAATGCTTCAATTGTATCAACAAGCAATAATGCCAAAGGTGTGCTGGGAGCTGCCCACAAGTGTTGCCACACGTTCCAGCACCAACATAGCATGCCCGCAATGTTCAGAACACCCAAGCTGCAACAACAACAAAACAACAGTAAAACAAGACCCTTTTCCATCCTCCCGCACACACACGCACGCACAGGGGCCTCCAACGCCAGGACGGGCCACCTCCGGGGCTCCAGTCTCTGGCCCTGGACTCTCATAGAGGCCTCCAATGTCCAGTCCCTGGCCCAGTCTTGCAGACCTTGGACCTCTGACCTCCAGACAAGCCAGTTCGGGGGCTGCAAACTGGGGGCCTCTGGTCTTCAACCTCCAGCTTTGCAGACCTCTGGGTATCAACTCCAGGCCTTGCTGATCACCGGTTTTACCTTCAGTCCTTGACCCCAGGACTCACTGATCACAGGTGTGACCTTTGGGCCTCGGCACGAGGTCTCGTCAATCATGGGAGTGACCTTTTTTTTGGGCCTCAACTTGCAGACATCCAACCCCAGGAGGGTCACTGGCCCTTGTGATTCCCACCCGAACGGACCTCTTATCAGAGGACTTCTGGTCTCCTCAGCGTCTGCCAACTTGACTTTCAACCAGACTCCGAACACGCTCTGACTCTGACCTCTAACTGACCCTTATCCCTGTCCCCAAATCTTGCCTTTAACCTCTGCACTGCCCCCAAAAGCATCACTACAAACCTAAAAAAAAACAAGTCTGAGCCACAACGGCGAGGGACATCGCAACTCAGTGCTATCTTGACCGGAACTATCCCTTGCTCTAGCTCTGGGCGTAGGCTCCCAGTCACAAATCCTGCTTACATGAGGTATATAATTCAACCTCCTCCTCAAGAGAGCAGTTAAGGAGTGGACTCCCTCAGCTGGACTGCAGTAACTGGGCTGAAAGCTCTACATTGTGCCGAGCCATCAACCCTCTGCCTTCGAGGCCAGACCGTTGCTCAGTGATGCACAACCACTGAGCAGAATCAGGTCTTTGTTGAGAACAACCCTCCAGCAAGGGGCTGATTGCAATCGTTCCCAGAGCAAACGTAGGGAGCACCGGCCTCTGCGGTGAGCAAAGCTTTAATAATGGAACCATTCAAACCAAACAGATTCAGATTTAATCTCACAGATGAGGGATGCTTTGGGAGCAGTTGTGCAAACAGTTGTGGACAATTGCAAGTTATAAAAACTGCTCCTTTTCAGTTCTTGAGAATGAACATATGACATAATTAGTTCTAACTTCTGCTCCCACGGTCCTGCTTCTTTATCTCAACTCCTATCACTCAACCTGCCTTTAATTGCAAGAGCCGAGGACGAACTGGTTGAACGAGAGTCAAATCCAAATATTTTTTTTTAGCCCTGAGCATGAAACGCCCGTCACATTATCCATTCTGTACTTTGTTCCCTGTGAACCGCTTTCATACAATGAATGAGGACAAGTCAGCACAAGCTCCCAGATCTGCTCATTTGAGCTACAACCATTAGCTTTAGAAAAGGACTTGATCTTCCCCCACACAGAGAGCATTGCACGCTGGGGAAGGGGACAAATCCCCACTGAACACCCCCATGTCAGGACTGAGCACTTGCAGTTCTATTACCCTATGGTTAAATAAACCTTTTTGATTGATGTCCCAACCATCACCACAAACATGCAGGGTTTCCACCAGCAGCCCATTGCAGCTGCACCGTGCCACCTACAAAACACATTGTAGTTACCCCTCCAAGTTAATCTGGCAGCAGCTTCCAAACCTGTGATCACAACCATCCAGAAATGCTCAGCGGGGTCACCATCATGATTTGCAGTGGTCTGATCCTCCCTGATGACCAGCAACTTACTTCCACAAAGACGAGTTCAATCAGGAATGGCCAATAATCATAAACACAAGAGCTTCTGCATATGCTGATAAAATGGAGCAACACACAAGCCAGGCAGGATCTGCAGCCCTCCACTGATGCTGACTGGCTTACAGAGTCCCCGCAGTGTTTTGAGAGGGTTCTAAAGCAACACTGCCACATTATCGTAAAGTCAAATCAGGTGATTTCTACGTACCTTCATTGGGAACTGGAGTTGGACTGACCAGTCCTGTGCAGGTGTCAGGTTTGAAAGTAGATCTTCCATCCCAGGACTGAGTCCCAGCATCCGTGTCAAAAAATTATCGCCGCTTGTGTATTTCCCCCCAATTCAGGCCAAATCATATTGGAACAATTTTGCCTCATTACCATGGGGTAAGAACACAGGAAGTAGTTTAAACCCAGTAACAGCCTTCACACTGCAATGAAATAATGACCAACCTCAGCTAACCCCTTTCCCAGAAATGTGATCTCCCAAAACATAGAATGCAGATCCACACTGAGGATACTAGCTAACCCATTTATAGGGAAAAGGCCTAAATGTATAGTCCTTACCTTACCTGGCCTCCATTTTAGATAATATCCAATAATGAGGCCCGAGGTTGAGGACGTGCTCACTTACCACTGCATTCTCAAGTTTTACTAAACACATTTGTTCCATGTGTTTCCAACCATCCACTCCCAAAGCATGATACACTCAGTGGCCACTTTTCCTCCTGTACCTAATATACTGGCCACTGAGTGTTTGTTCATGGTCTTCCGCTGCCGTAGCCCACTCACTTCAAGGTTTGACGTGCTGTGCATTCAGAGTTGTTCTTCTGCACACCACTGCTCTAAACCATGGTTATCTGAGTTACTGTAACTTCAACCAGTTTGGCCAATCTCCTCCAACCCCTCCATTAACAAGGCATATTCACCTACAGAACTGCCGCTCACTGAACGTTTTTTGTTTTTTTTCACCATTCTCTGTAAACTCAAGAGACTGTTGTGTGTGAAAATCCCAGGAGTTCAGCAGTTTCCGAAACACTCAAACTAGTAAGTTTGACACTAACTATCATTCTACAGTCCGTCACTTAGATCACATCTTTCCCAGTCTGATGTTTGGTCTGAACATCAACTGAACTTCTTGACCATGTCTGCATGCTTTTATGCATTGAGTTGCTGCCACATGATTGGCTGATTAGATATTTACATTGACGAGCAGGTATACAGGTGTACCTCAGAAAGTAGCCACTGAATGTAAAATGTCAAAACTTTATATGGCAATAGGGACCGGCTTCTGAAGCAACACATACAGGTACATATTTCCCAATATGTATCCCGACTTTGTACTTGTGAACATAGGAGCTATTCTTTTGGATGTATGGTACAATAGTTAAACAATAAATGAGTATGCCAATTGGGGTTCCTGAATGAAAAGGAGAAAGAATGTGTGGTTTATCCTTGAATACACAGATTATTCCACTCCTAAAGAGCTATGAGCAGACAGAAGTTTCACAAATTACTGCCCCGTCTTTCAGATGAATTGTTGAATCAAGGCTTATGAGCATTTCCCACATGATTGACAATTAAAGTTGGGGAAATTTATCCAAGGAAGGTATTTTGTACAGTTGAGTGTCATGTTGACTGAATGAATAGTTTGGTCCCTTCTATTCACTGTGTTAAAAGTCAGAATTAAATAAATCTCTTCCCATCGTTTGTTTACTCAGGCTCTCTAATTTGAGGTTCTGCTCATCTTCCTTTCACCTCTTCAACATTTAGTCATGTGATTTATTATGTCATGTCATTCAGTGGCCATTAGGTACACCTGCTCACGACTGCAAATATCTAATCACCCAATCATGTGGCCGCAACTCAATGCATAAAAACATGCAGACACGGTCAAGAGATTCAGTTGAAGTTCAGACCAAATATTAGAAAGGGGAAGAAATGTGATCTAAATGAGTTTGACCATGGAATGATTGTTGGTGCCAGATGGGGTGGTTTGAGTATCTCAGAAATTGCTGATCTCCCAAGATAATCATGCACAACAGTCTCTAGAATGATGCGTAAAATAAACAGACAAAAAATCCAATGAGCAGCTGTTCTGTGCATGAAAAATGAGGCATCAGGAGAATGGCCAGACTTGTTCAAGCTGACAGAAAGGCAACAGTAACTCAAGTAACCACAAGCTACAACAGTGGTGTGTAGAAGACCATTTCTGATTGCACGACATGTCGAACCTTAAAGTGGATGTGTTACAGCAGATGACCACACCGGGTTCCACTCCTGAGTGTATGTTTTAACTGTAGTGATGTTGCCAATATTTGGAATTGATTTTCCACACAAGAAACACTCAGTCCCAACCCAATCCACTGAGCTCACAGAGTCATCACAAAATAGAAACATTGCTTTCTTTATTGCTGAATCAGATTAATTCTACACAGCTCTTCATTTTACTGTGGCAATTAGAATAATAATCCATCATAAAAACAAATTGCTCAACATGCTACAATCTTGTTTACACTTCATTGAAAAAAACAGGTGACAATTTGACAGAATATAATTTCTTTAAATTTTACAACATGTAACAAAACTACAAGATCCTGCTTCACCATTACTGGCAGTAGGTTAACAAGACAGTTCTGAACTATATACAGACTATACATCCTAATATGATATATGATCAAAATCTCTCCACCCTTTTCATTATATGCTATAGTCTAAACAGACAATCATATGACTTTACATTATAAACAGCAGTCTAGGACCTGAGTCACTAAATGTACATTTTATCTGGAGGACTGGCAGGAACACTGATTCCACTCTATTGACAAATCCACCCCCACCCCTCATTCTCTTTAGTTTTCTTGGAAAGTCTCCTGAAGGCACAAACTTTGTCACAAGTGAATAATCATTTGTAACTCCACCAAGTACTTTTATTCCCAAATGGCCAAAGACAGAGTTTCAGGGTAAGCTCACTTGGCTGTGGAAACGTCAGTTCAGTCCACACTCAAGTGATTCACAGCGGCTGATGTAACTGTTTATGCTTATCCCCATGTAGCAAGCCCAGTGCACCAACACTAGCACAGAGAACAGATGGATTAAACTCCAGGTTTCATTCAGTAACACTTTGGTGAAATTTAGTCAGAAAAATAATGCATGGTGACGGTCTGAAGTGAGAACGAAAGTGCAGCGCCTCAAATGAATCCTGAATTATGTTAAATACTGAAAGGGCACCTTAACTCATTCTGCATCATCCTAGTAACTCACTGCACTCCATTCTTTAGCCCTGGTAACACTGGTTACCTTCATATTCTTGTCCGTGTCCTCCTTTCATGCATTCTGAACTGTTCCACAGGAACAGGCAGAACCCTGGTACCCTAGCTGATTTGCAAGCAAGGCTGGACTTGAGTGTTAGGTTGGTATTAGGGCCTGAATCTCGCTCTTCCCTATTTTTCAACAGATGATGGCAGGAGTGGAAACCTCTGGGAGATGTTTCATTAGCGCTGGAACACTGCAGTAACTCCTATGGATGACAGGCAAGGGATTGATGCATAATTGACAGTGGTAGTACTCAATTTATCTCACTCTTTTTAAGAATGACCTTGATTTCGAGGTAAGAATGGTAGAAGGGATAAAATGGACCACCTTTTGTTACCATTTTTTGCTAGCAACAGCCTTTTACTTTGAGAGACCATGGTACTTTTTGAGAAATTAACTACATTTAAAAAACACTGGGAAGTTTACAAGCAAAGCTAGGTATGAATTTCAGCATGCAGTCACACACAAGTTGAGGTACTGGCAGTGCTATAAGAGGGATGAAGAGTTATCATCTTCTGAAGACATTGTGCTCCTCTCTGTTGTGAAAAATGATCAAACTTGGAAATGCAAACAGTAGACTGAAAAAACGTGATTTCAAAATCAGCATCATTGTCTGACATATGGGTATCTATGACATTTTTGAGGACATAATTAAACACTGGAACACCTGTTGCCATGTCACCTCTTCCAATGGACTCAAACTTGGCAACACATTAGGACACAATCAGGGAGTACAAAGAGAAACACATCAAGAGGCATTGGGAGGGTTTGCTGCATCCAAGTATTCCCCAGGCTCAAACCTCTCACATTCTGCCCATGTCAACTGGTACGGAGAGACTCAGGTTCCTACTGGCCGAAGACTCAAAGGGGCAAACCCTCGGCCTCAAGTAAGATCAAGAATATTGCAGATCTATTAAAGGATATGGACTTCATTCATGTATTACCCTATTACATGACCAAGGGAAGTCATGTGATCAGGCAGTAGTCAAATGATAACACCTATCAGTGGAATGTTTGTGATTTTCTATTAGGTCTCCGATTGCCACTTTAGACCAAAATACAGTAACTCTTTAATTACAGAGTGCATTAAAGTGCTCTATGACTTTAAAAATTAATTGCTAAAACATTTTACAGAATAACCAACTATAAACAAATGAAAAAAAAATCCTTAAGTGCAAATTGGTGAAAAACCCCCTCAAAAATTACAAGTGTAGGATATTTTAGTGGTTAATGCTTTCAATACCTTCAAGATTCTTTAACTTGCCAAAAAGTATGTATTTTCCCCCAAATATAATGCAATAATTCAAAAACAAAGTAGGGTGTTCTCAAACTATTCTCTAATTATGATCATTGACAATTATGATTCTTTACTGGTAACTGGATCAGCTGAGTGTCGAATTGGACAAGGGTGAAATTTGGTTTAAACCTGCATACACCAAATACTATTACGAGTAACCTTCAACAAAAGGACGTGCATACTCACTCAGATTAGAAGTAGGGGCTTATCCTGTCAAAAAACCGACACTTCCTGTTCAACAGTGCATCCTCTGCAAAATCATAACCAAGTTGGTTATCAAGCAGACTTGATCCACTCTGGGTGCCAGCACAACCATCTCCTTTCTTACAACGTGGAGATTTATAGCCAGAGATAAAGAGAAAGCCATGGTGTAACACAAAATAAAGAGAAAGCCATTGTGTATTAGAATCACAAGACACCAACAGTACATGAAGAGTGCACCTTCAAGCAAACAGTATTCTCCCAGAGGAATGATCCTCCAGTCCCCTTAGGTGGGTGGGCTGATATGAAGGCATCCATTGAAAGTATACGATCAGACATGTGAGGAGTACTGGTCAATAGCAATCTAAAGACAGAGTGTGCCTGTTCCCTGAAATATAAGTTAACGTTATGTGCAAGTGAATTAAAGATGTACTGTATGGGCACATATACAAGATTGTGTAACAGCCCATGAGCACATGATGTTAGCATATCTCCTGCCAGTTTGGTTTTGATTTCAAACTCTGTTCTGCATTCATCAATTGACACTCAGATAAAACAGATATTCTCTCACCACATTAAACTGACCTGGGCTTTCTCCCCAAGTAGACTTGAGTGCAAACAAATGGTAAATTTAAATGGCAGTAGGGCCAAACCAAGACAGGAGAGGTTAGTTTGATCTGCAGGTCTGTGCCATAAACCAGTCTCAGCCAGGGAGAGCACAATAACTACCTTCAACATAAATTACATCGGTAAATTTAAGTGACCTGTTACACAATGTAAAAATGTAGACATCAGACCGAGGTCAGGACAGTCTCAGTAGTGGAATAACCTATGCTGACACAATGAGGATGCCATCAGGAAAGCTGCTGACACTTTTTCACAACTCAGAAGAATAAAGTACACAGATTCATGCCAGGAATGGCAGTTACCAGAACTATGGTGGAAATCTTTGGTGGGTGAAATGAGTTATAGCTAATCTATTAACTTAGAAATACCCAAACCTAAACAGCATTGAGGTTCAACACCTGCTGAAAGAACAAGGGGCTAATTTGGTCATCTAAACAATTCTTCCAATTATTTTTGCTTTGCACTTTATTTTTCCAACTACTTCAGTTGCTAAGAGACTCCTGTCTAATCGATAATGAATGCTTGTTAGCACCCAGAATAAATTTAAGACCTGGATGTGACCGCTGCATCAAAAGCTAGAGCTCTGAGATATAAAGGACTGACACGTGCTCTTCTACTTTTGACAGCACCTATTCTTTTCTCCACTGCACCTCCATCTCATGTGAAAAGCAGGGTGATTGCAGTCACAGCTGGCCATAGTCTGCTCATTCAAAGGTTCAGGAGGAGCTGGTGCGCTGGCCAGGGTCCACAGTATCCAGTTTCCACCACAAGGGTCCAAGAATGGCTCCAACCAAAAAACAGCTTTAAAGAAGCTTAAATATTTGCGAGAGCAGCCATTCATATACCTTGAACAATGTGGGTGTTTTGGCAAAATTGCAATGTACAGAAATCCAAGTTTAACACAGTCAGTCCATGTGCGACCCAGACTATAGTTGGCCTTCTCACTCCAGATGGAGGAATATTACGTCCAACTTGTCTCTTTCTCTTTGGTCCAGGGCAAAACCACAGCCAATCACTAACTTTAGCACAAGGTCCTTGCAACTGCACCCCACATAACAATGGATCTGCACTCAAGTCCTTCCCCCAAAACATCACCAACCACTGATGCAAATACTGCAACAGAAATAGTTACAAAATAATTGTATTAATTACCAGACAATACTTGGGGATGCCCATCAAAGGAAATCATTTCAATCCAAACCTTTCACATTCCCTACTGCATTTTGCTTAGACTGTGAAACAATGAATAAAATTCCATTAGAGTGTATTTAAAAAAAACTTTTAAGAAAGTCACAGATTCATTAAAAATTATAAATGTCAAGGTGACGTTCCTGATTCCTGGCATAAGGAGGTTTCACTGGACCATTGCCGACATTGCTCCCTCTGTACCATTCCCAGGAGGGGTGGAAGTTTAACAGTTTAAGCTGCTGTCTCAGTTGGTGAATGTTTGCATTCCCAAACCACTCATTACATAACCACTGTGTCCAACCATGATCCGCACTAAGACATTTGTCGCACAGGGAGGGTGGCTTAGAGTTCAAAACAGCATCTTCCTGGTTAAAATTCTTGATTCAGTTATATCTCCTGATAATGAGTGGAAAGCCATGCATAAAATATCAAAAGCAGGTTTTAAAATTGGTCACCCTTTTCAAACATAGACCTGCTGCTGGTATTCACAATGCAGTCAGGTCTCTGGCACCATCTCGATTCAGAAGCACTAGCCTGGGACCATCGACTCGTTTCAAGCAGTAGCTGTCCCTGTGATCAGTACTGATACCCCTCTGTTCCGTCCCTTCCCACCCTTCACCCCCAAAGTTATTTTGGGATTTTCCTGGGTTTTGCAGGCTATCCAGTGGCTGTGATCTCTTTTGCTTATGTCCCTCGTGATTCAGAAGAAAATGATCTCGTTGCCAGATTCGTCCTGTCCGCTGGGCGGCTGCTTTGTCGCCGTGGCAACGGGTGCATTCTGGAGCTGAGATCTTCCACTTGGCATCGCGTTTGACTGTGGCTCAAGCTGTATGTCCATTGGAATCACAGGTTCTGGGATAGCAAAGAAAAACACCAGTTAAAGCTAGCAGCTTCTTGGCAGTGGTGCCTGCAGTAACTTGCTGCATTATTTTTCCTTAAAACAGTGATATAAAATATCATTGGAATGACTCAGACTGATCCCCCAACTACCCACTGCTCTTATGTTATCTTTGAGATAGTTTATTACTTCTGTTCTTGTCCAAGAAAAGCAACCATGAGATTCAGGACTGGAGAAATATTAAATGCAGAACAAACATTCTGGAACAGCCCACAATTCTCAGGCCAATGCTGAACCAACCAATCCATGTTTAAAAAAATGTTTCTATATTGAATCCCTATAATTATTACTGCGACACAAGACCTTTCCATACACACACACACAGTAATAGTAATATGGCCAATTGGCTTTTGCTGATGCTGGCTAAGGGAGTCAGGTCAGTGGTAGAGCTCTTTAAATGGTGGTGTAGCTTTTAATATTCCTATCAAAGTATGATATTTAAATCTATACCCCACCCCCTCCCACAAGTTTTACAAAAAAATGAAATATAAGCACTGACTTCCAAATTAAGGAGCAATAACTGAAGACATAGCTATAAGAGGCGAACATTGAGGAAATGTCTGAAAGTGTCTTTTCAAGAGGTTTCCAGAGGGAACTGCAGTGTGCAGAGACGTAGTTAATAGTTCAGAATCAGGCTTAAAATCACCAGCATATGTCGTGAAATTTGTTGTTTTGCAACAGCAGTACATTGCAATACATAGTAAGAACAATTATAATAATTATATGTAAAAAAAAGTGCAAAAAGAGAGGGGGAAAATGACTGAATAGCGGATTAGGAAGGAAAGAGAATGCACCCTGATGTCAGAATGGAGAACATGCAGCCATTCTGATTGGTACAATTAGATAACATGAAGCACGAAGGGATACGAAACAGGACAAGGACCTTAAAACTCTGTGTGGAAATTGTTATAATATGAACTTACTAAAGGACAACTTTATGAAAAGGTACATGACCGTGTGGAAAAACTTCACTTGATTGGCTGCAACACTCTTTGGGATATTCTGAAAGGAAGGTGAAATGCATTTCTTTCTTTGACAATAAAGCCATTTTTGTTATAACCACTACTGGAAGATTTAATAGGTGTAATTAAAATAATGAAAAGCTACAACAGAAATAATGGAAACAGATACCTTGGACTGAGAATGATAGACTGCAAGATTAAATGTAAAATATCAATCTCAGTGAAGTCATTTTTTCCTCTTCTTAATTCATCAGAGGTTCAGAACCTCTGTGGAGCAACTGAGGAAAAGTTAATAAAAGATAAAAATGGGCTGAGAAGAAAATAAAACCTTGGGGACAAACATGGGTTTTTGCTTGCTTGATGGGTAACAACTAATATGGATTGGTTGAGCCAAATGGTTGGTTAGTTTTAATTATTTTCATGCTGGTAAAAAAGTTAACAATCTGGTTCTCGAATCAGGTAGGTACCCTGAACATGAACACAAATTGATAGGGTTTCATGGCCCGTTTCAAAATTAAACACGAGAAATTCTGCTGATGCTGGCAACACACAGAAAACAATGGAGGAACTCAGCAGGTCAGGCAGAACCTATGGAAATGAATAAACTGTCAACGTTTTGGGCCGAGACCCTTTTTCAGGACTGGGATGGAAGGAGGATGATGTCAGAGTAAAAAGCTGGGGGGTGGGGGGGAGAGAAAGGGAGATAGCTAGAAAGGGTTAGGTTGACCAGTGGTCAGGAAGGGTAAAGGGGTGGACAGGAAGGAATCTGATAGGAGAGGAGAGTAGATAAGAAAGGAGGACCGGACCCAGGGGGATGTGATAGGCAGGTAAGAAGAGGTAAGAGGCCAGAGTGGGGAACAAAAGAGGAGGGGAAGGGGAGAGAAATTTTATTTACCAGAAGAAATTGATATTCATGCCATCAAGTTAGAGGCTACCCAGACAGAATATAAGGCATTGCTCCTGCACCATATTTCAATGTTGTTTTTTTATAACTACATGCAGGCCAGACTGGCGATCCTCACCTTGATGAGGGAGACTTTGGAGGCTTGATATCACAGGGCTTGAAGACCTCCTGCCTTTCAGTACTGCATTATCTTTTGCAAAAATGCTTGTTGGATTGTTTTGTCTGAAGTCTGCAGTAACTGATCCTTGAAAGAAAGGAAGCATTATTTATTCAACTGATGTATAAAGGACAAGTTGCAAGTATAAACAAGGTAATGCTCGTTTCTGGACCATTGAAAGGGTGCCTTGAGCTGGAGGATAGATTTGAGGCAACAATGGGCCACTGTCTGCTTTCAGAGCCACCATTGGCCTTCTATGCCCCAGGCTCTTGAGAATAAAGAGCCAAGTTTCCTGCTCCCAACTTCTGTCGGATGACTGGCACTTGGAAGGCATCATAGTTAAAAGATAACAACACTCTTTTGTTCTTTGGGGAAGTCTTCTGATGCAACAAAAAGGCATGGGAGGTTAGGGCTAGATATAAAGTTGGAGAAATTAGTCTGATTTAAAAAGGAACAAAATCATATTCTATTTACGTAATGGGAGATTTGACAAGAGTTGGAGTTGACAAGAGGATTCAAGGTCAAGAGTTGGTGAGAGGACATTAAATAGATCATGTTGATGTATCATTGAGAAACAAGGTGGGGTGGTTTGGGGAGAGAGAGGGTACACTGAACAATTGTCCAATTCAGGCTACAAATGGAGTAGCTGAAAGATAACATGCTGAATTACAGGGTGGCATGATAGTGTAGTTATTAGGACAATGCTTTACAGTATAGGTGACCCAGGTTAAATTTCCACCGTTGCCCGTAAGGAGTTTGTACTTTCTGCCTGTGACTGCGTGGATTTCCTCTGGGTGTTCCAGTTTCCTCCTACAGACTAAAGACATATTGGTTAGTAAGTTAATTCGTCATTGTAAATTGTCCCGTGATTAGGCTGGGGCTAAATTGAGCTGTGTGGCACAGCTCAAAGGGCCAGAAGGGCCAATTCTGTGCTGTGTCTCAATAAATAAATAAATTAGACACAAGCAGGATATGAGGAAATATTTCAAAAGGCAGGTAGGTTCTTGATTTTAGTGGCAATTAGGGCAATAAAAGATTGGGCTTCAGTGGGAGAGAAAAGGTGGCAGGTTGGTAGGTTAATTGGTCATTGTAAGTTGTCCTGTGATTAGGCAAGGAATAAATTGGGGGATTGGTTGGTGGTGTGGCTCGAAGGACTGGAAGGGTCTATTCCATACTGTATCTCAACAGATAAATTGAGCTCTGGTGGAATAAATGACCATTTGCTGCTCCAAAAACTTCAGAATTCATTTCAAGTATTAAACACGGAACACTAACATTTAATATCCCAAAGTTTATTAGAAATCTGTGGCTAGTCTTGAACTGAATCTCAACATTCACATACTTACATTCAGGAATGTTTAAGTAAAATAATTACGGATGTGTACCTGATGTAGATGG
Organism: Mobula birostris; assembly: GCF_030028105.1. Lineage (NCBI taxonomy): Eukaryota > Metazoa > Chordata > Chondrichthyes > Myliobatiformes > Myliobatidae > Mobula > Mobula birostris. Next base: position 24,332,985 of record NC_092395.1, on the reverse strand, counting down.
CACTAATGAAGAGGGTATGACAATGACTGATTGTCGGTCCTTGCCTTTTCCACCCTTCTCTTTTCCTCCTTTTAAGGTGGCGAGTTTTGTGGGGATTTTCTGTTGCACTCCAGTGTGCTTCAAACTTTCATTAGTGGTGCTGACGAGATGAATGGGCACATTGGCTTTTGGAATAAGGGACTGTCGAATCTCAGGGGTACGTGCAAACATTGAGACCGTGCTGTTCTCCCTTTGAAGCTGGATTTCAGTAGATCGCTCAGAATGTTCCATCAATATGCCTGGCTGCCCAAGGTCCTTCAAACCATGCAGGGTCAATCCTGCCTCACCTGGTGGTAAGAGACATACTTCCATTCGGTCTCCGTCAAGGCTGTGAGAGTGAGGGAAGCCTGGAATCTAAGATTCAACAATAAATTATGAGTCTCCAGCATGCTAGATATCAACAGACTGCCTGGAAGAACAAAGTAGCCTCATCTTTTAGAAACATACACATCAAGACTGCAATATTGCAAGGATGTATCAGGTACAGGAACAGTCTATACTAGCACCTCAGGACTGTCCTGTATTCAATAAAAATCACACCTGATCTTCCACCTCATCCTTCTTTTCATGCCATATCCCATTTAATGACTCAGATTCAGATTAATTTATCACACGTGCGTCAAAACATACAGTGAAATGCATTGTTTGCATTACACACCCAAGGACGTGCTGAGGATATAGCTTGCAATGTCTGATATTATTCCTACAGATATGTAAACATACCTGCAAGGTACATCAGTATACTGAGCAACATTTATGTTTGAACCTTGGGTAATACTCTCGCTTAAGAGTTAGAAGGTTATTTGTTCAAATTCTTTGCACATTATACTGTCTAGCACTCCGTAACCTGGTTTTGAAGCTCCGAATCAGGTTTATTATGACCGGTTTACATGATGTGAAATTTGTTGTTTTGCGATAGCAGTATGGCGCAAAAACAAAATTACTAAGAATTACAAAATAAACAAATAGCACAAAAAAAATAATAATGAGGTTTTTAAAAATCTGATGGCGAAGGGGAAGATTTCTGAGTCTTTGAGCCTGGGTCACCAGGCATCTGTACCTCCCCCATGATGGTAGAAGTGAGAAGAGGGCAGGTTCCAGATCATGAGGGTCCTTAGTGATGGTGTCACCTTCTTAAGACATGGTCTCGGCGGTAGGAAGGTTGTGTCCAATGGAGCTGGCTGAGAATATAACTGTGTACAGACTCTTACGATCCTGGACACTGGAACTGCCATACCAAGCTGTGAGGCAACCAGTCAGAATGATCTCCACTATACATCTATAGACATTTGCTAGTGTCTTTGGTGACATACCAAGTCTCCTCAAACTTCAAATGAAGAAGAGCCGCTGGTGTGCCATCTTCATGATTGCGTCAATGTGCTGGGCTGAGGACAGACCTTCTGAGATGTTTCCACCCAGAAACTTGAAGCAGCCCAACCTTTCCACCACTGAGCCCTCAAAAAGTTTTGGTGTTTGCTCTCCTGACTTCCCCTTGCTGACATCCACAATCAGCTCCTTGGTATTGCTGACATCAAGTGCAAGGCTGTTGTTGCTGGCCCACTCAACTAGCCCCTCTCAATCCAGTACGCCTTCTTGTCACCATCTGAGATTTTACCAACAGAGGTGTCATCTGCAAATCTATAGATGGAGTTTGAACTGTTCTTAGACACACTATGAGGAGGCAGAGAGAGCAGAACAGTGGGCTAAGCACAAATCTTTGAGGTGTATCTGTGTAATAGCAAGATGTTATCACTGATCCGTATGGCTTTCTCCCAATGAAGTAGTTAAAGATCCAGTTGCAAGGGAGGTACAGAGGTCCAGGTTTGGAAGCTTGGTGGTTAATTCTGAGGGAATGACAGTATGGAAAGCAGAACTGTATTCAATAAACAACAGTCTGGCACACTTTGCTGTCACCTAGAGCATGCTTTTGGTACGTAGGAAACATTTACACAACAGTTCAAACAGCTAGAATAAAGTGACCACCATTTATTTCTGAAAGGACCTTGTGTACAAATTCATTGATGGGATACGCGCACTATAACTGCTCTAAGGTGGTGGTAAGTTGTTCTTCTGGAACTAGTGTGGTCCTTGTGCAGTTGTTGCGTAGTTGCATGGGTGTTGAGACAGACCAGCCCCATCTTTTGCTCTCATCCCAATGAAATCCAGTTTGCAAAGTTCAACTGAATGAACCAAGTTAAAAACACCTCTTGTATTTCTCCAAATCAAACTACTCCTCAAAGGATAATTCACTGCAACAGAGAAATGTGTAATTTTTGAGGGCTTGGATAAAACTACATGGAATTAAAGCTTCATCCTTCAACAGTGATTGTCCTGGATGTTTTTCTTGTGTTTGCAAGATCCTGCTGGACATGGTAATGTGGAATACTGCAAGTCCAGTTCACTGGTTTATTGGCGAGACAGATAGCAGGGGAGTTGCGTGGCTTCAACCTCATGCTACAGGATCACCTGAGCTCGCCCAGGAGGGGAGATGCTGGACGTGGTGTGGAACAGCGTCCATGCTGGACTGGGGGGGGGGGGGGGGGGTTGGTCCCACCCATCGATGCTGCCCTCCAGTGTGGAAAACAAGTCAGATTGTGTGCACACATGCTTCTGTGGGCTGCTGAGGGCTTGTTCTGGCCAACAACCATGCACCATTGATTTACAGGACATGCCACTCAGGGACTTGGGCTATATACTTCTTTTGTGTGACTGTATATGTTTACTGCTATCTTATATGTGCCTGGTGCTGTTTCTGACTGGAGGTACTGTCCCCCAGAGAAATGCTGTTTCACTTGGCTGTATTCATGGCTGAATGACAATTACACCCGAATAGGGCAGCATGGTAGCGGCTAGCACAACACTTTACAGTATCGGTGACCTGGGTTCAATTCCTGCCACCATCTGTAAGGAGTTTGTACACTCTCCCTGAGAATGCATGGGTTTTCCCTGGGTGCTTCAGTCTCCTCCCACAGTCCAAAGTACCGGTTGGTAGGTTAATTGGTCATTGTAAATGACCCTGTGCTTTGGCTAGGGTTAAATCCGGATGACATGGTTCGAAGGGCCAGAAGGACTTATTCCACACTGTACTATATCTCAATTAATAAATAACTTGAACTTCAAGGAGGGGAACTGGCCTTATAATGCACTTGGGTAAAGATTAATTCATTTCCTCACGAGGTCGGATCCCCTCACATGAAAAATAAATTGCAACATATTTTACAGAAGCAAAACTATTCTTCCTCTGCTAGTTTGTAAATCTTCCACTGATTACACAACCGTAACTGATGGTGTGCACAGTCTTCTGAACAGGCAGGTAGAATTAACAAAGGCTCATCGCAATAGAAGCTTTCAGTAATTCCAGTCAGAAAACTACTCTACTGCCCTCTGGTGGACCAATTGTCATTAACCCAAAGACATTTTGACGCAAATTTCTAATTCATACCTAATGAGAGACAGTGCAGAAGTCAAACCATGTATTTATTTCTTCATTAAACCAACAATACTGAAGTTTAGTAGTAGCCTCAACCAGGCTATCTTAACACAGATGGGCCAAAGGGCCTGTTCTACATTGTACGACATTAAGCTCCAGATTATGGAGTGAACAAGAGAGAACACTATCATATTCTGACTGTAATTTATAGTATTTTTATGTATTGCATTGTACTGCTGTTGCAGAGCAACATTTTTTACGATATTGGTCAGTGATAATATACCTGATTTTGACTCTGCCCTGTCTGTTTTGTTATTTATTTGATAGTAAATTCAGCCATGAGTAAATCCACAATCCTTAATTTTATAGATTTTGTATCAGCAATGTAATTACGTTAGATGTTTCAGACTAAAACTAACATTTTGTTAATTCATTCAGCTTGTACCTCTTCACCAATCAAGATAGCAGGTGAATTTAGCAAACCTAAAGTTGCAAGAAAAAGTTTGTGAACCCTTTGCTGTTACCTGGTTTTCTGCATTAATCACTCATAAAATGTGGTTTGATCTTCATCTGGGTCACAGTAAAAGACAAACACATCTGCCTAAACTAACAGCAAACAATTCTTCTTGTCAATACTGAGAACACCATTTAAACAATCACAGTTAATGTTAAAAAAAAGTACGTGAACCTCTGGGGTAATGCCTTCCACAAAAGCTATTTGGAGTCTGGTGTTCCAATCAATGAGATGAGATTGGAGGTGTGGGTTGTAGAAGTGCTTGTCCTATAAAAAAGGCACACAAAGTCAGGTCACTGGCACAGCCTGGTCTTCTCAAGAAAGATCTCTTTATGTGCACCATGCCTCGATCAAAACAACTTTCCAAGGACCTTAGAAGAAGAATTGCAGAGATGCATGAAGCTGGAAAGGCCACAAAAGTATTTCCAAAGACCTGAGTGCTCCATCAGTCCACAGTAAGAGAAGTTATTTACAAATGGAGAAAACTCAGTACTGTTGTTACTCTCCCTAGGAGTGAGATTCTGCAAAGATCACACCAAGAGCACAACTTGCAATGCTGAAAGAGGTGAAAAAGAACCCAAGGATAACAGCAAAAGACTTGCAGAAATCTCTTGAACTTGCTAAAGTCTCTGTTCATGTGTCTACTATAAGAAAAACACTGAACAAGAATGGTGTTCATGGAAGGACAACACAGAGGAAACCATTGCTCTCTAAAAAAAAATCACTGCATGTCTCAAGTTTACAAAAGACCACCTGGATGTTCCACAACGCTTCTGGAACAATGTTCTGTGGACAGATAAGTCAAAAGTTGAACTTTTTAGCAGAAATGCACACCACTATGTTTGGAGGAAAGAAGAGCACAGCATACCAACACCAAAACCTCATCCCAACTGTGAAGCATGATGGAAGGAGCATCATGGTTTGGGGCTGCTTTGCTGCCTCAGGGCCTGGACAGCTTGCAGTTGTTGAGGGAACAAAGAAAATTGTATCAAGACATTTTACAGGAGAATGTCAGGGTAGCGATCCATCACCCGATGCTTAATAAAAGTTGGATGATGTAACAAGACAATGATCCAAAACACAAGAGTAAATCAACAACAGAATGGTTTAAAAAGAGGGAAATTTTTGTTTTGGAATGGCCAAGTCAGAGTCCAGACCTTAACCCAATTGAGGTGCTGTGGTATGACTTGAAGAGGGCTGTTCATGCAAGGTATCACAGAAATACTGATGAACTGAAAGTTTTGTTTGGAGGAATGGTCTAAAATTCCTTCTTGCTGTTGTGCAAGTCTGATCAACAGCAATAGGAAACGCTTGGTGGAGGTTATTGGTGCTAAAGGAGGTTCTAGCAGTTATTAAATACGAGGAAGGGTTCACATACATTTTCCAGCCTGGACTGTGAGTAATTAAGCAATGTGCTCAATAGAGACATGAGGAGTGCAATTCTATGTATGTTATTAGTTTAGGCAGATTGGGTTTGTCTATTATTGTGACTGAGATGAAGATCAAACCACATTTTTGAGTAATTAATGCAGAAAGTCAGGTAATTGCAAAGGGTTCACAAACTTTTTCTTGCAACTGTAGTTACTGAGGCAGTGTTTATGTGGTGTTGGTGAATATCTGGTCATTACAGAATCACAGAATGCCTTCTGCCGTAAGCAGCATTCAGATGGCTCAATCTACACTGACTTGAGCAAGGACAAACCAACACAAGCCCATTTTTTCCCCTTAGCTTTGCACATTCTTGCTTTTCTGATACATTGGCAGCCTTCTTTTGCTACAAATGAAACCGCCTGCACCACAACCCCAGTAATTCCTTCTAGACTGCTACAACTGCTAACTTGTAATTTCTAAGGTAAGGACATATTCAGCACAGCTTTGTGGGCCGAAGGGCCTGTATTGCGCTGTAGGTTTTCTGTTCTAACTTGCTTTGCAAAAATAATTCCACGTGATTTATGGCTCTTTTGATGATCACACTCTTTGTACACCCCCTTGACTCCCCACATGGCTGAACTGACTTTACTTTGTTGAGAGTTTGAAGAGATTTGCTATGTCACCAAAGACTTGCAAGAATCTATAAGGTATAGTGGGGGGGGGGGGGGGCATTCTGGTTGGCTGCATCAGAGCCTAGTAAGGGGGCTCCAATGCGCAAGACTGCAAGAGGCTACAGTGGGTCGTAGGCAGTGCCTCAATGCAGTGGCATTCATCATTAAGACCCAATGGCATCTATCACTAAGGGTCCTCGCCATCCAGGACATTCTTCCTTCTTGTTAGTAGCATTGGGGAGAAGGTACAGGAGCCGGAAGAACCACACTCAACAATCTAGGAACAGTTTCTTCAACTTTGCCATCAGATTTCAGAACAGTCCGTGAAATCTAATCCATTTTTTTCCCGCAATTTTAAAAAATTTTATAATTTAAGGCAATTTCATGTCTTTGAACTATACATTGCTAAACAACAAATTTCACAACGTACACGCCAGTGATAATGAACCTGATTCAGATCCTCTATCTACTTCAATCATACGCTTCCTGATTTTAAGTTTGTCTATCACATCCCTTCGTAACACCCTGCGTTCCAAGAACAACCTCAGATTCTCAAGTTTACCCATATTCCTAAAATTAATCTGGGAATGAGGGATGTTATCTCTTTTTTCACCAATTTCTAAAGCTTTTTCACCTTCCTTAAAGGGTGGCGTCAAAACATTGCAGCTGAATTAGTGTTTTATAAAAGCCCATCATTACCTAAGCTCTGGTGCTTCTTTATAAATTCTTTATTGAAATTTCTAAAAATTACAACAACTCATTCTAAACAACACTTAAATCTTCTCGAGAGCAGCCGCCACTAAACATTCAATCAGCCAATGAGAGCACTTTACATATGCTCTGTGCCACTTACAGCCAATCACGTATTAGTTCACATTCTGCCCCCTCCACATAAGCATTCTTGTTCCCTCACCAATTTATTCCATTTTTACACCCATAATGTCTGGAAAATGGCCTGCAAATTCCAGAGAGGGTAGTACATCTAAGATGTCTAAGAAAAGCATTAATATGGACGTGAAACTGCCAGTGATAAGGTGTTTGGAGGCTGGTGAGCCTCAGGTTGATGTTGGCGCCTCTTTGAAATTGGCTACATCTATGATCAGAACAATTATAAAAAATGCAGACAAAACAAAAGCTTCTGCAACAACTACCTCAAAGTTATCATCAATGAAGACGACTCGTACAAGGAGCCATTTGTTTGAAAAAAATGGAAAATAGACTAAATATATGGGTGGATGACCAACCACAATGAAACATGCCCTAAAGCCAGCTGGTATAATGGAAAAGGCAAGAAACATTTTCAATCAGTTTCAAGAATAAGTCGGTAACATTCACAGTCAGCAAAGGTTAGTTTAATAGATTTAAACAGCACAGTAATCTCCATAGCATACATATCTCTGGTAATGTGGCCAGTACAGACAGCAAGGCAGCCCAGGATTTTCCTGCAACAATGAAGGCCATAATCGTAAAGGACAATTATCCTCCTGAGCTTGTCTTTAATGTGGATGAACAGGCCTATTTTGGAAAAGAATACCTTTTCATACTTTCATCTCCCAAGGAGAGAAACGTGCATCTGGGTTCAAGGCTACAAAGGACCAGCTAACTCTCTTGCTAGGAGGCAATGCTAAGTTAAAGCCTATGATTGTGTATCACTCTGAAGCACCACGAGCAATGAAAGGCATTTTAAAGTCATGTCTATCAGTGATTTGGAAATCAAAGAAGAAAGCCTGGGTGATGATTGATGTTTTCCAAAATTGGTTTGTTTCACATTTTTGTCCAGCAGTGAAGTGTATTGTGAGGAGCATGATCTTGAATCTAAAGCAATGTTGGTGCTTGATAATGCCCCAGGCCACCCTGAGAATCTTGACACGCTTTGGACCTGTATTCCTGTGGAAGTGGTTTACCTTCCACCCAGCACCACTTCATTACTCCAACCAACACTCACAACATGCTGGAGGAACTCAGCAGGTCGGGCAGCATCCGTGGAAAAGATCAGTCAACGTTTCGGGCCGGAACCCTTCGTCAGGACCGAAACGTCGACTGATCTTTTCCATGGATGCTGCCCGACCTGCTGAGTTCCTCCAGCGTGTTGTGAGTGTTGCTTTGACCCCAGCATCTGCAGATTATTTTGTGTTTGTCATTACTCCAACCAATGGCTCAAGGAGTAATATTGAATTTTAAAGCCTATTACCTTCGTCGCACATTCAAGCAACTGTAGAAGAAACAAAAGTTATGAGAAACAATCCATCAGGCAATTTTGCAAAAAACTGTAAGGTCGTGAAAGCTTTGGACAATATCAGAGTACCTGGGATGAAGGAACTTCAAACTGAATGAACGGAGTGTGGAAGAAGCTATGGCCAGAAACATGTAAAGACATCTTAGAATTTCAGGGGGAACCAGTCATCCAAAGCATCATTGAAATGGCCAGTGAGTGGGATTAGAGGATGCTAATGATGGCGATGTTGAAGAGTTACTGCACTCTCATGGTGAGAGCCTTAATAACGAAGAGCTTCGAGAATTGGCAGAGGAATGTATCCTGGGCGAATCTGAGGACATGGATGGAGAAGAGGAGACACCAGCAAGAAACCTCACCACAAAATTCCTCAGCACTAGCATCACCACAATCACACAAATCATGGACCAGTTCACCGATAATGACTCTGACTGGGAGCAAAGCAGTAAGGCAAGAGAGGTGTTTTCAACATGATTTCCTGCTACCGAGAACCGTTTCACTAGAGTAAACTTCAGAAAAGGCAGCCAAACCTCGATGCCTACTTGAAGAAGCCAAAATTAGAGGAGAACCCACAGCCTGGTCCCTTCTCTAAGATGTAATCACCACCCGCTTCCCTCCGCTGCTACTGCCATGTGTTGCTGCTCTACTGATGTACAGGTTAAGCCTATTTGCGTGTTTGTTACTCCACGAATTAGTGTATACATAAAATAATATTTCATATATCTCAGGTTTGATTGTTTTATATATCTGGTATACATGTCCATTACATAATGTTATAATGACCCCGCACACCGCTCCACTCGGAGCAGTGCATCCTCAGCGTTAAGTGGGGTCTGAGTGTGCATCCATTTGAGGGGTCCCAGTTTAATAACTCAAAGTTAGCACCTGAATTTTTTTTTATTAACAGTGAACACTGTAAAGTGTGAAATGTACATCTGTAGTCTTGAAAGATTGGCTAATGGCATATTAACCTGTTGCAGCATTCAATATGTGAATTTGTACACTTCACACACCATTTTTTATCGTCTCTAACTGCGCATGCAATGTGCTCTCAGGATTAGAATGGAACGCCGGTCTAGGTTTATATGGAGAGTAGCACTGGACATTGAACTTAGTACGTTGAATGAACAATCATGCAGTCACCAGATGAAACCCATTCTTTACCTGTCCAACTTCAGATGAAACCAGGACTGGGTTCTGCTTCAGATGCTTGCGCTGTTGCTGTTCAAGGCGCTCCCTCTCCTTCTCTACTGTTCGCTGGGACTCTCGGAGCCGTTCCAGATCCTGCTGGTACTCCTGCCGATGTCGTTCTAGTTCCTCCTTGTTCTGAGTCACCTGCTCTGTCAACCTTTGCAAGTCCTCCTCGCGCTCTTGGAGCCGAGCCTCCTGTAGTTCCAGCTCCCGTCTCTGGCGATCACGTTCCCGTTCCCACTTCTGCTGCTCCTGCCGCACCTGGTTCTGCAGCTTCTGAAAATTTGCTCGCTCTTCACGCTGCTTCTCAAAGTTCCGTTGCTTTTCTTGCTCCAGGAGCTGGCTTCCGCGTGAGGAACTCAGTGCAGGTCGGTACTGTCTGTCCCGCTCCCAGCTTGCACTCATGCTGCGCTGCATCTCAATAAAACTGTCCTGCTGGGCAATCATAACCTGAGGGAAACAATCAGAGCATTTAAACAAGGGTAAAAAGCGTAGTAGTAATTGAGAGAGGGAGGTAACATTTGCTCGTCACATTCAGCCTCAATCTTCCACTTGAACTATCTACTCAGTCTCTCCAGATGCTTTGTCCACTACTAATTTCCCAGACATCACACCTGCCCCTTAGCAAAGTTCATATAAAAATATTTCCCCAGGTTAAGCAGTAAATTATTTGTGCTACTTTCAATTTAGCACACATTATCATCTGATGACACGAAAGCTGGGGGTTTTGTGGATAGTCTGGAGGGTTGTCAGAGGTTACAGCTGGACATCGATAAGATGCAGAACTGGGCTGAGAAGTGGCAGATGGAGTTCAACCCAGACAAGTGTGAAGTGGTTTATTTTGATAGGTCTGAGACAGAATATAATATTAATGGTAAGACTCTTGGCAGTGTGATGGAACAGAGGATCCTGGGGTCTTGGGATATAGCACACTCAAAGCTGCTGCGCAGGTTGACAGTGTTGTTAAGAAGGTGTATGGTGTGTTGGCCTTCATCAACCATGGATTGAGTTCAAGAGCCGTGAAGTAATGTTACAGCTAAACAAGACCTTGGTCAAGCCCCACTTGGAGTACTGTGTTCAGATATGGTCACCTCACTACAGGAAGGATGTGGATACTCCGGAGGAGATTTACAAGGATGTTGCCTGGATTGGAGGGCATACCTTATGAGAATAGGTTGGGTGTAATTGGCCTTTTCTCCTTGGAGTGACGGAGGATGAGAGGTGACCTGACAGAGGTGTACAAGATGATGAGAGGCATTGATTGTATGGATAGCCAGAGGTTTGTCCCCAGGGCTGAAATGACTAACATGAGGGGGCATGGTTGTAATGTGCTTGGAAATAGGTACCGAGGGGATGCCAGGGTAAGTTTTTCACCCAGTGGGTGCATGGAATGCACTGCCAGCGGCAGTGGTGGAAGTGTATACAACAGGATCTTTTAAGAACCTTAGATAGGTGCATGGAGCTCAGATACATAGAGGGCTATGCACTAGGGAAATTCTAGGCAGTTTCTAGAGTAGGTTACATGGTCGGCACAACATTGTGGGCTGAAGGGCCTGTAATGTGCTGTAAATCTCTATGGTCTATGTATCCCTACAATAGACAGACCAAAGCAGATTGTGTGACAATTTTGCAGAATATCTATGTTCAATTTCAAGTTTGACTGAGATTTCAGTTGCCTTTCACTTAAATTGTTTGTCTCACCCCTAATCCTGACCTTTCAGCATTGCTTCAGTGAAGCTCAAGAAATAAAAAGAAATGTTCTGAACAGACACATTACAGTCTTCCAGATCCATGCAGAGCTCAGCAATTTCAATTTTTATTTCTGGCAATTTAAAGTGGTTATTCTGTTTATAATGCTTCCCTTACTTAAACCACCACCAGACTGCTTTGCTCCCTGCATGTCCATTTCCACTCTTTTCCATTCACAAAATCACCCCTCTTTTCTCTCTGACCTCCACTGTATCACAGATCTATCCTTTTATGGACCCTTCCTCTCAATATCTCAAAAGTTGTTTCAAAACTTTTCTCAGTTTAGATAAAAGGTCATTGTCTCTCTGCAAAAATAATAAAATCTCTGCAGATTCTACACAATCCAATTTCAAGAATTTATTTATTTCACTTTTCCAGCATCTTCTGTATTTACTTATCTAAGCAAAATGGCATCTCTTCACCCTTTCATACCAAAATATCTGAACCCATCCTAACCTATATCAAAGGTTTTTGCAAATAATACACCCATTTACAAGTTCAATAAGATCCTGTTGTACACTGACATGATACTAATCACATCATCCATTCTGATGTCACATGCAAATTTTGAAATTGGACCTTCTAAGGCCAAGCCCACACTGTTTATTAAACACTGATAGTTCAAGAGTTGACTGCTGTGGAAATGAGTTTTCCATTTTTCTGCCAGTCTGAGTAACCACCTTAACTCATGCCTTCATCTAACTAATATGCTACTTTATCCTGATGTTTTGGGATTTTACTGAAGATCCTTTGATACTACATCTACTGCTGATGTTTCACTAAACCTCTGTCATTTAAAAAAAAAATAGGCTAGTCAAAAAGACACGTTTGAAGTACGGAACTGGTATCAGCAGGTGTGCCCTCTTGGATAAAGAGGAAGATGCAACCCTCTGAAATGCTTCGGTTATCTGTGGATGTTGTGACTTGCAGGAAGGAGGATAATATTTTCATTTCATGAATGTTGTGCTAAACAGAATTCTCCAGCTCCGCTCAATCTAAATCAATTCTTATGTGTATTAAAATTATTTAACAAAGCTCACCTTCAGCTTGTAGAGCAGATCTGTCAGCCTCTGCACACTCTGAACAAACTAAAGAAAAATAGACATATATTACATCTGGAAATAACACAAATACCCTAAAAATTAACCTTTTTGTTTAGATCTTAATCTAACAAAAATATAATTTCTCTAAAACTAATTTTCCCTTGCTTGTTTTGTAAGTGGATGTGTCAATTTTGTTCCTTGTAAGTAAACACACTGCCATCCAAATTGCATTTTTTGAGCATCTCATCTCCAAACCCTCTAGGGTTTTTAAAACAAGTTTCATATTGTCTCAGCACTACTTTGGTTAAATTTTCTTTCCTTGGGAGGGGAGTGCAAGAACTTGCCCTGCCACCTGTCCAATTGCCCACTTTACTAATTTCACATCTCTACTCACTGGCATGATGGTGGACTGAACCATCCACTTTAACCTTTCCAATACACTGCACTCAATGAATTGGTAACAGATAGTGAGGAGCTTGTGTCTTCCTACCACTCTCCCCTCCTTCACCCCAATGTATTTTGGGAGTCGACAGGTGCTGCCTTGGTAAATGCTTAAACCTGTACACAGCTGTTTAAACATAATAGCATATTTTAAAATATTTATCATTGTATTACTTTAGGAAATTCAGTTTATTCAAAACAGAACTGACCTCTGAATCACACAAGCTGACACTGCTGCTACTGCTGTACCAGCGAGATAGGTCACTCTGAAATGCAGCAAGTGGAAATACCAGATTAGACAATTATAAACACAAGAGATTCTGCAGATGCTGGAAATCCAAAGCAATACACACAAAATGGTCAGGCAGCATCCATGAAAATGAATAAACAGTTGTTGTTCTTCAGGACTGAAAAGGGGAAAGATGCCAGAATAAAGAGGTGGGGGGAAAGGACGGATAGCTAGGTGATAGGTGAAGCCAGGGTGGGTGGGGAAAAATAAAGGAGTGGAGAAGGAAGAATCTGATAGTAGAGTGGACCATCAGAGAAAGGGAAGAAGGAGAGGCACTGGGGGAGGTGCCAGATGAGAAGAAGTAAGAGGCCAGAGTGGGAAATAGAAGAGGGGATAAAAATTACCAGAAGGAGAAAACGATGTTCATGCTATCAGGTTGGAGGTTGCCCAAACTGAAATGAGAATAGAAATAGAATGAAAATGGTAGGCCACTGGGAAATTCCACTTTCGGCAGAAGGAGTGGAGGTGCTCAATAAAGCAATTTATTGCTCAATTTAAGACGGGTCTCATCAATGTATAGGAGGCTGCATCAGGACAATAGACAACCCCAATAGATTCACAGGTGAAGTGTTGCCTCACCTGGAAGGACTATTTGCAGCCCTGAATGGAGGTGAGGAAGGTGGTGAATGGGTATGTGTTGCACTTTGGCCTCCTGAAGGGATAAGCGGAAGGAGCGAGATTAGTGGGGAGGGCAAGTGGACAAGGGAATCACGGAGGGAGTAGTCCCTGCGGAGAGCAGGCTGTGGGGTTGGGGGGGGGCAAGGGGAGGTAAAGATGTATTTAGTAGTAGCATCCCTTTGAAGATGGTGGAGGTTGCGGAGAACGACGTGCTGGATGCAGAGGCTCATGGGATGAGTGCGAATGTTCGGGAAATAAAGGAGATGTGGGTGAGGGCAGCATCAATGGTGGCGGGAGGGGAAACCCCATTTCGTGAAGAAGGAGGACGCCTCTGAAGCACTGGAAAGTAAAGCCTCACCCTGGGCACAGATATGGTAGAGACGAAGTAACTGAGAAAAGCGAATAGCATTTTCATAGGAGACAGGGTGGGAAGTGGTATAGTCAAGATAGCCACGTGAATCAGTAGGTTTATAAAAGGTGTCAGTAAATAGTTTGTCTTCAGAGATGGACACAGACATTGAGAAAGTGTAGGGAGGTATCAGAAATGACCAAGTGAATTTAAAAGCAGGGTGGAAAGTTGGAGGCAAAGTTGATAAAATTGACAAGCTCAGCATGTGTGCATGAAGCAATATCGATACAGTCACCAATGTAGTGGACGAAGAGTTGGGGAGCATTACCAGGGAAGGCTTGGAACATGCACTGTTCTATGTAGCCAATGAAAAGGCAGACATAGCTGGGACCCACTGAGATTAGACACAATGTCAGTTACTGTCCAGTTGAGGGTTTTGGTACACTGATCCAGCCTATTCAACCGCCTGCAGCAGTACGAAGCTTCAATACCATTTTTTTTTTATAGAAGTTATTGCAACCAACAAACCACTGATACTTATAAGGTTAATTTTTCCATGGAGATTCAATTCACTGATGCTACATGAGCTTCTACACATTAGTTCATGTCAACAAAATAGATGTTTAATGAGAACCCGCTCATTTCTTCTTCTTGTTGTCCAGGCAGACACGCTGATTGTTATGATTTCCAATAAATTTTGATTAGTGACAAGTAATCATGAGAACATCTCACTTCTCTGCCCAATCCTTCTGATTTTAAATACTGCAGTGCTGGTGTTAAAAAAATCATTACAAGTCAGAACTACAGTCAATTCAATCATAGAAAGGGAGCCTGTTGACAGTGAATTGAACAGCTTTTTCACTGTTTGCTGATTTAAGCTTGGATAGTGGAAAGGTTGCTACAGCAATCGGCAAAGGACAGAAAAGTCACTGTGGCCTGTGTTAAAAATAGTAGAGTTAATATTTGTTAGTACAGTGTGTATGTGATAGGGTTTGGCTTCAGAAGGTGATTTGCTGAGGGCATTGTAAAGAATGAAAAATACTGCTGAAGAGACTTTCCAGTAACTGATAGGCTATCAAGGACAAAGAACAGAAATCAGAAATTTAGGATAGAGGAGCTATTGAGTGTTAGTTATTGACTGAATAGGGAACAGTAACATTAGAGAGTATGTTAGGTTAATTAAGAAAGATATTAATGAGGCATGAATTAGGCAAGTGCACGGGATCAGGTACAAAGCTCATCTGGAAATTTATGCCATAGATAGGGTGAGCTGAATGGTCTGCACATTGTAATTTTTATGCAATGCATGATGTTACCATTGAAGATTATTAATTTTCACCAGTTCATCATTGAAAGATTTACGGAATATACTCGATGGGAATGGTGGGGAAATATTGTCAATGCAAGAGATGAAAATCACACATTAGAGCTGTTGTACCACCTGTCCACTCTCAGCCTCCATGGACAGGTCCTGCAGTTGGGAATCAGAACTTGCCCGAGCTCCAGCTCTTTCCCTCATCTTCAGCTCAATGCTGGAAGACAGTGTGTTTGACTTTCGTTTGATGGAGCCCTCTGAAAATACAAGGGTGAGAGGAAAATTGAAATCACTACAAAAACGAAACTGCAGCTTTCATAAAACATCTAACGAAGTTGCTGCTATTACCTTTGCTGGGACTGGCCAAGCTGCTGTCGTAGCCTCCAAATGTCTCTGCTCGCCGTGGCAGCCCTGAGGACCCCAAGTTGTCTTCTAACTGCCAGTTTATGTTGCTGGGCTGACAGGCAATAAGGCTCTGAAGCTTTTCAACTGCAAGGATAAAAGGTTGTGTTGTTTATACGAAATCTAAGGTCAGTTAGAAAAACTCAAGCAGTCTACCTTCCCTCACAGGTCAAATTATGCACTTGGAAAGAGCTTAAAACTTAAATAAAGCTGTTAGTGTTTTAAGGGATGTTAGTGCACAAGGCCACACCATCTGCTGGAAAGATGAGTTGGTTGGAAGCATAGCAAGATGTGGAAGAGCAGGGCTTAATTACTGATGATTGACGAGATCAACTCCGATCTGAATGTTGACTGATCTGCACTATGTGCCAGCTTGAAACAGTTGTAGTCCAAACCAGAATCAAGGGAGGACATTCACAATATCTAACTTTAAGAATGACAAGATCTACATTAGAAATTATCCACCTTCAGCTTCATGGACAGGTCCCTCAAACAGTATGCTGCTAACAAAGGAGAGTATCAAATAGAATCAAGTAACTGGGTAACAAAAGGAATCTATTTTTGTTATAAAGCTATAGAGTGTAAGCACTAACTAACCATTTATGTGTGAAGGATGGTCCTTAGTGATGTGCTAGAGAGTATTTGTGGTCCAGTATCAGAATATAAAGAAAGGAAATGAAGAAAAGAGAAGAACACTGTTGGAGAGTGGGCAACTGGGGAATTCAGGACTATTTGATTTTTGTCTTTTATTATTGCTGGAGTGCTGGTAACTTGCCTGCAACCGTATTACCTAAGGAAAGAGCTTGAATGGTATTGTCACCATCTTAAAACCATGCTGATCCTAATGTCAATACAAATTCTGTGCACCTTGGTCTGACTTACCTTCTTTCAACACCTCAGTGAACACAATATCTCCCCGCTGAGACTCCACAGTGTCAGCTCGAAGCAGTGACCGCTGTCTTCCTGTATCCAGGTAACCACTGACTTCAGCTATTTCACTGTAAATATCCAACTTCTCAGCCAGGGTCCGCTTCAGCACGTCATCCTTTGCAGTCAGAAGCTCTGGAAGTGAAACAAATAAATAGTCAGAGTGGAACTGCCGTAAATGCTGCCGGCCTCAGAATTTACAACCCACAACAGCATAATCAAAAACATGAGATTCTCCTGGGCTGGGGTCACGATTACTGTGGATTCCTAAAACATGTTGCTCTCATCCTTGAGTAAACTGAATGCCCATGGATCTCCAGGATAGATTACTTAATTACAAGATGCATTAGCAAGGGTAGCATTTACTGCCCATTTTTAAAGATAAGGTGGGAGAAAAGCTAAATTCCAAACTGTCTTAGTCTGTGCATAGGTGCTGCTGGGTACAGACCTTCTGAATCATCACTGGGTCAAATGCCCAGGAGAATCGCACATTTTTAACCCTATACGGCATGTGATTTGGAGGGGAACCTACAGACGCTGTCACTCCCAAGCATGCACTGTGCTTGTCTGAGCTGGTAAAGGATGCTGGCTTGCTAGGTGCCGTTGAAAAAAGTCTTGATGAGTAGCAGCAGTCATAGATTTTGTGAAATGGAATTATGGAAACTAGAAATGAAGGCAGAAATTATTTGTTATGGAGAACTGGTGCCCATCAGGTGGGCTGCTTTGAGCTGGATACGGTCAAACTTCAAGAGCTGTATTTGCACTCACATGGAGGCTGTTGCACATCTATCTGTGCATGGTAGAACGTGCTGGAGTTAGGTGGTGAGTAACTCACAGCAGGATATATAACCTCTGATTGCTCATGTAGCCACAGCATTAATGAACTGCTCTAGTTAATTTTCTGATCAATAACCTTTAGGATGTCAATGCTGAAGCAACTCAGCGATGTCAGTAAATGTCACAGGGATTAGTTAAACTATATTCAGTTCTCCCAGACTGTGCCTAACTGGCTGATCTCAAGCAGTGAACAATAACGACATCACAATTTCACACAAATCTTGGGATACTGATGGAAAAGTTTCCTTTCCAAAGGTTTCTCACTAACTCTCAAAAATGAAAAACATACACACTTGAGCAGGTGTAACATACACTCTTCAACACTCGCAGGTGAGGTACAGCAGTTCTGCTGATGCCTGGGCTTTCCAAGGAGACAACAACCATCTTGGGTAGCACAAGCAAAAAAAAAAGCAGCCAATTCAAAATAATAATTTCTGGAAAGTTCCTCTTACGTTGCAATTCTTTGATTCGGGCAACTCGACCCTCATCCTGTCTCCATTCCTCCTCTTGCTCACCAAGGACTGTGGCCTCTTCCATTGGGTACCTAGGCAAAGTAGAAGAGTTTTAGCCACAGGGTTAAAGTCAGCAGGATTCAGTTGCAGAGGTACTAAACAAAGACAGCAGTTTTTGCCTTAAAAGTCTTGAAACTACTTATCACCTTTCACAGCTTCAGGACACCTCAAAGCATTTCATAGCTCTTAAGTGTTTCTGAAAAGGAAGTGACTTTTGTTACCAAGTAAATGCAGCAGTTTGCAAACAGCAAGCTAGCAAAAAAAAAGCACCGACTCAGTGAACAGATTATCTTCTTTAGTAATTCTAATGAACAGACAACCGATGGACAGAAGAGTAGTGACACTCCCATTGTCTTCAAAATAGAGAAGCATCTTTTACATTCAGCTGAAAAGTCCTTTGTTTAATGATTTTTCCAAAAGATATTAAATCAAATTGGAACTTTTTTTTGAGGCATCACTGGCAACATATTCAATTGATCATCCCTGGCCATCCTTAGCCACCTTGAAGTACTGCAGCCTGTATGGTGGAAGTTCTTCAACAGGGCATTTGAGCATTTAGACCAAATGCCAATGAAGGAATGGTAATATCTTAACAAACATCTGTTTTAGAAAATTTGCATGCAGTAGGCTTTTATGCACTTTTTGCTATTATCCTTTAAATGGTGGAGAATACAAACATTGGACCCACACACACAAAATGCTGGAGGAACTCAGCAAACCAGGCAGCTTTAATGGAAAAAGGTAAACAGTTAACATTTCAAACCGAGACCCTTCATCATTACAGGAGGGGCAAGTCGAGATAGTAGACCTTGTAGATAGATAATGTAACCCACCAGTGGCAGGAAAAGCAAATGATCAGGGGGAGGATGATGCACTGACTGATCAGGTTACTTTGTTTCTGATGTGCTGCAGAGCTGAGTACTGCTGGAGCTGCATTCTTCCCCGTGTAGGTAGTCTAACACACTCTTTGCAGCAGTAGCCTTTTAAATGATAATGACTTAATCACTTAAGTGATAATCACTTAACAAGTCACTTATGTAGAATAGTCAAATTCTTAACTCAAATCTCCAGCTTCAAGATCAGATAAGTTTCTAGTCAATGTTAATTCATAAGGTGTTACTGTTTAGCAACCTGGTAATGGTAATTGTGTTGAGTACTGAGACTAGGCTCCCCATTCAAGATTACCTGAGATTTGTGAGAAATAAATGTCACTTTATCAATTGAATATGAGTATCTGGGAAAATGAACGTCATTGTCCAGGCTACTGCCATACCACCACAAATTAGAACAAAGAATTTGACTGGCATTTTCACATACTTGGTTCCACAATCACCAGTAATGCTGAATCCAACAAAAAACTGCAGTTGTCACATTCAAGTTGAGTAAGATTATACAGGCCAACAACAAATGGAGAACACCCAACTATTCACCTGTTGTATCTTTACTGCATGTCTATATAGGCTTGGAAAACATTTGCAAGGCAAGAGAAAAGGCTTTGATTCTTCCTCCTTCACTGCCTTAAGATTAACCTTGGGCACTGCTGATGGGATAATTCACCAATTTAAGAGGTGCTGGAGTATGCAAAAGGTCAACATGTTTGTGGTGGTTTGGGCACCATAGTACACAACCAATGGTCATCCATCTCTGCAACTGTAAGCAAGGTTTGAAGAAGGTGGGCATAACACAAACACTGGGAGATGGCCACTGATGGTCTAGACCACTGGAGGAAGTTCAAACTGCTGCAAAGGGGGCCAGAGATAACCTTCTCAGCTTCTCATTAATCTGCAGTGAAGATTGCCACATCAGATTAGGCTCCCGAGCCACCCAGGTATCAGACAGGAAACTGACCACCAATGCATAAAAACTCTCAATTTACATAAAATTGCTATGCATGTCCATGTCTGCATTTCACCTTCTTTAACTGAGGACTTGTGAACAGAACTGATTACAATGCAATTTATAATCAGCCTCTCCTGATGCACAGAAATTACTTAAAGGGCAGTGTAGATGATTGAGGCAAGAAAATTGTGCCGAGTGACCCAATCAACAACATACTGTCGTCAAAATTAGCCTTCAACAATCAGGAAATTCCTCCTTACTGTTAGGTATCACAGCAGAGCACACCATCAGTACTCCAATGGATGCTACTTCTCTATAGTTGAGTAAACCTATGACTCAGGTGCTGACTTCTATTGATATTCCTTAGTCAGGAAACCAAAAAAGACAAACTTAAATTATTACTGCAGCAAATGTCATTAAACAGAAGGATCAATCGATCTCAAAGATGAAGACATTTTGCCATTTCATCATGTTCCTTTCAAATAGCTCTCTTTGCTCGCTCACTTTTGTATCAGTCAAGTTAGAATTTACTCAGTAACACAATACCTATTTCCCAAAACCATATACTGTGATCAAACCAAGGCCAATGTACTGGTTTGCCTCTCAGTAACAGATCCACCTGCCAGACCTAGCCAAAGGAGCATTTGTAAATAGTGTTCAACGTGGACCGAAGAGCATGAGACAGAGCATTAGTGGTGGGACAGCCACTCAAGGGCAGTAGCCCAAGCAAGTTGAAAGTGCACTGGTAAAGCCACTGTTAAGTAGAAAGACCGTGCTGGTGGGTATAGCTCTCCAATTTATGGTTAGCACTTCTGAAATAGAGAGGCATTGTTTGATGTGTTACACTACCTGCATATTGCATCCCGAATAACTGCCATCCAGGTGTTGCGCTCCTCCTTGGAATTGGTGTGGATTTCGTACATCTCAGGGCCCTCATCAGAAGCACTGATGAGGAACATTCCTTTCTCTTCATTGGCTACTTCCCTGACGATCAGCTTGTGCAGTGAAATGCCAGCTGGCTTCTGGTCCTGAGAATTTGGAGAGAGGTAGAAAATTAATTAGGACGATAATATAATGACTTAAAACAGACACACAGCAACTGGCAAGAATACTTTTATAAACAGATGAAAATAATCTTTCCCCTTTCCTTACATCCTTTCTGCAAGCAGACCGTAGAGCAGTTCTCCAGCACTGCAAATCCCTTGAAAAATCAGAGGTGACAAGTCTCCCTCAATCATACATTTTTACCTCCTATCCAGCTGGTTTGCACAGAGTGAGCGGACTTACAGTTTGGCATTACACAACAGGTTTTTGGACAAATACAAGAGTGAAATATGAGCCACACTGCTTTTTGCAAGAGGAGAGGAAGCAGAGTAACACTGGTTTGTATTGCTTGTATTGTACACCTTCAGTCTATAAACAAATGAGTAAAACTTTGTTCAACGGCCTTTCCTCCACCCCTGCAAACTTACCACAGTGGCAAACAAATATTTCTGATCCTTTTCTTGAAGTAACAGAATCACATCTGTCAAAAGGACAGCCAGAATGTCTAAAAAGAGAGGTGGAATAGGAAAATAATTAATAACTCCTCCTTGCTACTCATCCCCTCCTAACATGTCCCTTCCCCTCCACCTTCCTCCATCTTCAAGGCAAGCTGTTTCTATTTCCCAAACTTAGGACAGAAGTTACTCTGGATTTCTACCTTTTAGCCGCCCAGACGCTGCCTTCCAGCAGACTACTCCTTCATATAAGAGTCTTCTCTTTGTTCGCATCATGTTGATTTTATCAAAGATGCTTCCGTTCTTGAGCTTGGCTGTCGACTTAATATCCATCCTATCCACAATCGTCTTCCATCGGAGAGCTTTCTCGTACAGACTCACTTTCTCATCTACTTCTGTTATGGTGTCTTTTATTAGGACCAATGCCTTGGTCAGCTCTTCATGATCCTCTGAGCCAGCTAGGGAAAGACAAGGGGAGCACTCATCATCTTTAGTGGGGTCTTGGAGACTCCGTGTGTGCCTGCTTTATTTTCCCCGGTGCTACTCCATAGCTCTTAGGGTCACACATTCTTGAGTGAGCTACTTTTTGAGTAACAGTGTACGTGGGGTGATGCAATGAATCAACACCCACAATGTCCCACTTCTGTCTTCCAAATAGTACCTCATGGGACAGAGTCCTCAGATGGACACATATTAAGTACAATCCATCATTCTCTAAAATTAATTTTAATGAGATCACTTCACATACTCAAGGAGAACTGGAATAACCCTGCCACTCCAAGATTGAAACTAAAGGGAATGAGTGGCTGATGCCAGTTGAACGAACTGTGTCATAACTGGATATGCTATGGATACAGGTCCAGAATCCAGAGCAGAAAGCATTCTGGAAACAAATGAGCTAAGAGGAGAGTAATGTCTCGAAGGAAGCACAAGTTGAAAATGAAGTATATGAATCTGGCTACTGTGCTGCTTATAAAGTAAAGGGGGAAGGTATGGAGAGAGGGTTTAGATCACTGAGGTGCAAGACCTAAAGCATAAAACTACAGGTTGACACCAAAGGTGAACTGAATGAATGAACTGATTTCATTACTTACATGAGGAGTGAAATTCTTTACGTTACGTCTGTCTAAATGTGCAATGTGCAATTTATAGTAATTTGTAATACAAAATGGGAAGTCTTTTCAAAATTCAGTGGAACAATCCAGCTTCATCAACAGTACAGCAAAGTGACAGCTTCTGTTAAACATATCATACCTTCAGTATTTTGAATAATCCTCTCCACTAGCACAGGGTACTTTGTAATACGTTGAGTGACTAACAAAATGCACTCCTGCACCCCAAGGCGTCTCACCACAGAATAGTTACTTAATTTCTGTAAAAGATAAAATACACTATGTCAGACAGCTCTGCTTTTCTAAACACGACTTGAATAAATATTCCATTTTGGTCTCTTCACCGTGCTCACCTTGATCAAGTTCTGAAACTTCTTATTCTGCTGATACATTACTTTGTAACAATTCACTGCCTCATTGTGCTGACAACAGAAGTTCCCATACTGCACTTTCATTTCATCTCCACATTCACCTGAAAACTGAAGCGAAAAATATTTATAGATGTCCGTCCTCTGATAATAATCCCACATATCTACATTGTAATCAATTCTGGCAAAACTTCAACACGAGGAAATCTGCAGATGCTGGAATTTCAAGCAACACACATAAAATTTGCTGGTGAACGCAGCAGGCCGGGCAGCATCTCTAGGAAGAGGTACGGTCGACGTTTTTGGCCGGGACCCTTCGTCAGGACTAACTGAAAGGAGAGCTAGTAAGAAATTTGAAAGTGGGAGGGGGAGATCCGAAATCATAGGAGAAGACAGGAGGGGGAGGGATGGGGCCAAGAGCTGGACAGTTGATTGGCAAAAGGGATATGAGAGGATCATGGGACAGGAGGCCTAGGGAGAAAGAAAAGGGGGAGGGGGGAAAAGCCCAGAGGATGGGCAAGGGGTATAGTGAGAGAGACAGAGGGAGAAAAAGGAGAGAGAGAAAAAGAATGTGTGTATATAAATAAATAACAGATAGGGTACAAGGGGGAGGTGGGGCATTAGCGGAAGTTTGCAAAGTCAATGTTCAAGCCATCAGGTTGGCTACCCAGACGGAATATAAGGTGTTGTTCCTCCAATCTGAGTGTGGCTCCATCTTTACAGTAGAGGAGGCCATGGATAGACATATCAGAATGGGAATGGGACGTGGAATTAAAATGTGTGGCCACTGGGAGATCCTGCTTTCTCTGGCGACAGAGCGTAGGTGTTCAGCGAAACAATCTCCCAGTCTGCGTCAGGTCTCGCCAATATATAGAAGGCCACATCGGGAGCACCAGACGCAGTATATCACCCCAGCCAACTCACAGGTGAAGTGTCGCCTCACCTGGAAGGACTGTCTGGGGCCTTGAATGGTAGTGAGGGAGGAAGTGTAAGGGCATGTGTAGCACTTGTTCCGCTTACAAGGATAAGTGCCAGGAGGGAGATCGGTGGGGAGGGATGGGGGGGGAACAAATGGACAAGGGAGTCGCATAGGGAGCATTCCCTACAGAAAGCAGAGGGGGGGGGCAGGGAAAGATGTGCTTAGTGGGATCCCATTGGAGGTGGGGAAGTTAGGGAGAATTATATGTTGGACCCAGAGGCTGGTGGGGTGGTAGGTGAGGACCAGGGGAACCCTATTCCTAGTGGGCTGGCGGGAGGATGGAGTGAGAGCAGATGAGCATGAAATGGGGGAGATGCGTTTGAGAGCAGAGTTGATGGTGGAGGAAGGGAAGCCCCTTTCTTTAAAAAAGGACATCTCCTTCGTCCGGGAATGAAAAGCCTCATCCTGAGAGCAGATGTGGTAGAGACGGAGGAGAGACGGTGAGAAGATGAATAGTCCAGATAGCTCTGAGAGTCAGTAAGCTTATAGTAGACATCAGTAGATAGCTGTCTCCAGAGATAGAGACAGAAAGATCTAGAAAGGGGAGGCAGGTGTCGGAAATGCACCAGGTAAACTTGAGGGCAGGGTGAAAGTTGGAGGCAAAGTTACTGACGTCAACGAGCTCAGCATGTGTGCAGGAAGCAGCGCCAATGCAGTCGTCAATGTAGCGAAGGAAAATTGGGGGACAGATACCAGAATAGGTTTGGAACATAGGTTGTTCCACAAAGCCAACAAAAAGGCAGGCATAGCTGGGACCCATACGGGTGCCCATGACTACACCTTTAGTTTGGAGGAAGTGGGAGGAGTCAAAGGAGAAATTATTAAGAGTAAGGACTAATTCTGCTAGACGGAGCAGAGTGGTGGTAGAGGTGAGCTGGTTAGGTCTGGAATCCAAAAAGAAGTGGAAAGCTTTGAGACCTTCCTGATAGGGGTTGGAAATGTATAGGGACTGGACATTCACGGTGAAAATAAAGCAGTGGGGGCCAGGGAGCTTAAAATCATTGAAAAGTTTCAGAGCGTGTCCCATTCCCATTCTGATATGTCTATCCACGGCCTCCTCTGCTGTAAAGATGAAGCCACACTCAGGTAGGAGGAACAACACCTTATATTCCGTCTGGGTAGCCTCCAACCTGATGGCGTGAACAATGACTTCTCAAACTTCCACAAATGCCCCACCTTCCCCTCGTACCCCATCCGTTATTTATTGGTTTATATACACACATTCTTTTTCTCCCTCTGTCCTTCTCACTATACCCCTTGCCCATCCTCTGGGCTCCCCCCCCCCACACTTTTCTTTCTCCCTAGGCCTCCTGTCTCATGATCCTCTCATATTCCTTTTGCCAATCAACTGTCCAGCTCTTGGCTCCATTCCTCCCCCTCCTGTCTTCTCCTATCATTTCAGATCTCCCCCTCCCACTTTCAAATCTCTTACTAGCTCTTCTTTCAGTTAGTCCTGACGAAGGGTCCCGGCCCGAAACGTCGACTGTACCTTTTCCTAGAGATGCTGCCTGGCCTGCTGCGTTCACCAGCAACTTTTATGTGTGTTGCTGGCAAAACTTGTCTTTTTTCTTAAAATTGAGAAATTTGGCGAGAATGATTTTCTTTATGAATTTAGTACATCAGCAGGGTATAGACAGTAAAGCTGTCTCAAACAGTAAGCCAGGTGCAGGATGTAGTATAGCTTTGTCTACACTGTTCTACTAAGTACAGCTGGTAAGGTACAAGAACATGCTGATGAGTTTCCACTTCAGCTGTGGATCAGTATGAATCTCACTGCAGCACTGTAACACGTTAAGAGGTGAGGTATCCCAAACTGCTCAGTTCTTAATCTCATGAATAAGATTAAAAATTTAGTTCAAGTTAGGGGTAGGCTTTTCACTCTGGGTTCACAGCTATAAGACTCCTACCCAGAATTTATTTGTTGCAATATCACAAAAAAAAAGCACCTTCAATAAACAACCACATCACCCATACATTCTTCCCACGGTCTCCCTTCCTCACCCCTTCCATTTATTCTGTGGTCTGCTATCCTCCCCTATCAGATTCTATCTTCTTCAGCCTTTGATACTTTCACCTGTCACCTCTCAGTTTCTCATTTCACTTGCACTCTCCCCACCTCCCCCTTTCCTGGATCCACCTACCAGCTCTTGCTCTACCCCTTTACCCCTCCAATCTTTATCTCCTCTTTCTTTCCAGTCCTGAGGAAATGCCAAATGTCAGTTTCCTTCCACAGATACTGCCTGATCTATTGAGTTCCCTCATTTCCTTGGTGTTGACCAGATTCCCAGCATTTGCCAAAATTCTCCAAGCTTGCAGTGATATGAGTGCTTATTCCTGTAAATTTCAAGTGACAGCAAGTTCTGAAAAGGTTTGTTGACTGCCATTGTATTTATCAGTAAGCAATAAACCAACAATTTTTACATTTTCAGTATAAATTTGCACTGAGTAAACTCAGGGTAAACATGTGGTAATTACAGAAGAAATAACAAGAAAACACTCAAACCATCTACTGAAAAGTTTAAAATGACATTTCAGTCATTGGGTGTGGGTGTTACTGGTAAACTCAGTTATTTATTGCCTATCCCTAACTATCCTTGGATCTGAGACCACTTCAGAGGATACCTATACTGTGGCAAATCTAGAGTAAAACAAAAACTGGAATTAGAACAGAAGATTTCTTTCCCTAAAGTACATTAGGGAACAGATGTTTTAATTCATGACAAACCTATAGTTTTAGGGCCATGATGATTAATTCTAGGTTATTATTTCAGACCTTTGCTTTGTTAACAATTTAAATTCCTCAGTCAGCAGAATGGAATCCGAACTAATCACTTGATCAGAGTCTGGTAGCATCACTAGATTAACTAGACCGATGGACTTTTGATCCATACACAAGTTAAAGACCAACCAGAACAGCAGGGGAATTTAAATTCAAGTAATTAAACAACATCTGGAATAAGCAGCCAGCATCATTAACAGTAATCATGAAACTATCAGATTGTTTAAACTGCTCATCTGGTTCATTGCTGTCTTATGCACATCTCCAGAGTTCAGTGATGTATTTAACCTTTGACAATTCTCTGAAATGGCTTGGCAAATTACCCAGTTCAAAGGAAGTTGGGTATTAACATTAAACGGCAGCATTATCAAATGATATTTAAAAAAAAGGCGGAGTGCTGGAATACTAGTCCAATCCAGTAATAACCATAATCGTTTATAATACAAACTGAAAATCTTGTAAACACTCAACAGGTCAGGCAGCGTTCGTGGAAAGTGAATTAGAGTTTCATTCAGGTTGAGCTCTGTGTTGTCTAATCTGCTGAGAGTTTCCAACGTATTCTGTTTCAATTTCAGACTTCCAGTACTGACAACATTCTGATTTTCACTATGGTACAGCTCGTCACCTCCCTCAATCTGAGGCATAAAAGGAAGCAGTAAAGCTTCTTTAGTCTCCATCAGCCAACAATGAACCACGATTACGCCTGCTGGTTACCTGTTGTGTGAGGACATCCCCAATTCTCTGGATGAGGTAATTCCGTTCACTCCCTTCCTCCAAAGAACTTTTCCGTCGTTCCTTCAACCGAGCGAAGAAACACTTGTGGATCTCCAGTAACCGGCGCAAGCAGGGAAAAATTCTGTTCACAATACGCTGGTCGCTCAACTGAAGCTCCTCCTCCATTCCGCGGCAGTACACATACAGCATAATTTTCAGAGTTCGGACATGATGCATCTCCGTCTGCATTAGTTCTAGGGACAAATGAGAGAATCACAGATTTATAGATATTTATACCAAAGATGAGGCCATTCTGTTTACTGAGTCTGTGTTAGCTGAAGACAAGCTATTAAGATTATTCCAGCTGTCCCTGAACAGCTTTGAAGGTCCAAGCTCAAAGCACATCAAGCGCTCTCCCAGAAAATCCTTAAAAGAGGATTTTTTTTCACTTTCATGGAGCATGTTCAGGATCCCAGAGTTTTGCACAAATAGGCAACGTTTGCGTTACCAGGGTGGGAGATATCGTGGAACGGGAGAAAAAGGAGTGTTTTGCAATTTTCCCGTAACAAAGCCCACGTCATTTGCAAATGCATCAAGAAACACAAGTTGAAAAACAAAATTGTGCAGATTTATTTACTTTATTCAGTCCCCACTCAAATTCTGAGAGTTAAAATTGTTCAATACTTCAAATTTTTGAGCAATGATTTGAATTTTGTGAGGGTGGATTTCTGTAAATTGAACGACCGCAAAGCCTGTATTAAGCATCTTTTATATTTCTTTCAAGACCTCACAATTACAGAAGTTGAAAAATATCAGTGATAGGCCATTTGGCCCTTCATGTATTATCCAATTAGTTTTTCTTCACCTTAATTCCAAAGGAATAACTCCTTAATTTGAGACTGTAAGCTCATATCTGAGACATTGCAGGGAGGGCAAAGATTGTGTGTGCATCTGCTTTGTCAAGTTCAAAAGAACTTTCTATGTTTCAATGAGATCACTTCTCATCCTTCCGAAGACTGAAGACCAGAGCACTCAACATGTCCTCATAGGGCAATCATTGTAACACAGAAATCTACACAGTGAAGGCTCACTTATCTTCCTGTACAGCAAGTGTATCCTTCCTGCATGCAGTATTTCAAGATCATTTTCATTCAGGACCTATCTGATTATTTTTACTTTCGTATGTCAATCATCTTACAACAAAGGTCAATATAAAATTTGCCTTTCTGTATGAGAATGGTCAAGGGTTTATGTATAATGACAGCATTTTAAAAGCTCTTATAACCTAAACAATACTCTGCTTTTCCACTGAAGTGGTTTGTGGAGTGGTGCGGGAGGAATCACTTACTCCTGAACAAGACAAAGTCTGCAGATGCTGGAAATCCGAGCAACACACACAAAATGCTGGAGGAACTCAGCAGGCCAGGCAGCATCTATGGAAACAAGTACAGTCGATATTTCGGGCCAAAACCCTTCAGCAGGACTGGAGAAAAAAAAGCTGAGGAGCAGATTTGAAAGGTGGGAGGGAGGGGAGAGAGAAACACCATGGCCTCCTCCACTGTTTAGATAAGGCCACATTCAGGTTGAAGGAACAACACCTTATACGTATTCTGTTTGGGTAGCCTCCAAGCAAATGGCATGAACATCGACTTCCAAAACTTCCAGTAATGCCTCCCCCCTTCACCATTTCCCATCCGTTTGTCCCTCTCTCATGTTATCTCCTTGCCCGCCCGTTGCCTCCCTCTGATGGTCCTACCCCCTCCCCCCCAACTTTCTTCCTTGGCCTTCTGTCCCTTTCACCAACCAACTTCCTAGCTCTTTGCTTCATCCGTCATCCTCCAAGTTTCACCTACCACCTGGTGTTTCTCTCGCCCTTCCCCTCACCTTCCAGATCTACTCCTCAGCTTTTTTTCTCCAGTCCTGCCAAAGGGTTTTGGCCCGAAGTATCGACTGTGCTTTTTCCCATAGATGCTGCCTGTCCTGCTGAGTTCCTCCAGCAATTCGTGTGTGCTGATCACTTACTCCTGAATGTGGCCAAAACCAGGGAGATGGTGATTGAAATTAGGAGGAAGAGGACTGTCACAAGTCCTGCATACATTCTGGGAGAAGTTGCAGTGGTGAAAGAGTACGAATACTCGACAACAGACTTGACTGGAAAACCAACACCAAGGCTGTTTACGAGAAGGGGATGAACAGACTCTACTTTCTAAGGAAGCTGAGATCCTTCAATGTGTGCAGCAGGATGTTGGAGATCTTTCCCCAGTCTGTTGTAACAAGTGCAGTCTTCTTTGCTGCTTTACGTTGGGGGAACAGCATTGGTGCTGGTGATGCAAAAAGACTAAATAAACTCATCAAAAAGGCTGGATCCATCCTTGGCTACAACCCAAACTCTACTGAGTTAACGGTGGAGAGGAGGTCACTAAACAAAATGTTATCTGTTATGGACAATCTGGCACATATCTCCATGACCTACTGAATAAGCAGCAGACCACCCTTTTGAACAGAATCATTCAGCTTCACTGTCACAAGGATCGTTACAGAAAATCTTTCCTACCAAATGCAATAAACATATACAACAGTTCATCTCTGTGCGACAGAAGATCACACATTATAGTACAATAGTCTGTTTTATTATTTTGTACATATATTATTGCACATTGGTAAATTGTGTATATTATTATTCTGTACATCATTAGTTAAGTCTGCACACTGCTAAGTATGTTTTTAAATGTTGCTGATGTAATGAAAGAATTTCCCACTCAGGATCAATATTTATTATTAACTTAACATTTTTCCAATTTCATTTAGCTTCCTTGAAACTTCCTTTCATCCTCTTCATACCTCACATTCATCCAGCTTTACATCAGATACAAATATTTATATTACTTCGTGTCCCTGTTGTACTTATTCTGCTTTCCACCTACCTTTCAGTCCACAGAATCCTGCATATTCTTTTTTTAAAAAATCTCTATTGAACCTTAAAAGCTTTCTGAAAGTTCAAATACGCCACAGCAATTGCTAATTCCTCATGTATTTTGCTCATTACAACTTGGGAAAACTAATTGATTAGAAAAACACAATTTCCCCTTTCAACATGCTGATTCTGTTCAATCCTACTGTACACCTTAATCCCAGCATATAGTATTTTTCCTTACTACAGATTTTTTTAGGCCAAGTAGTTAGTACTTCCTTATCTCCCCTTTCTTAAATAATGGGAGTTACACTTTCTACCTCCCAATTTGTTGGAACAATTCTAGAGTCAACATTCAGCAAACCGGACTCTCAAGAATGCAGATATGGCCAAGGCAGCCATTGCTGGAGCAGATTTGGGGCCAGACTGAATTTTGGGTCAGAATGAAGTGGCGGGGACCAGGCCCAGGAGTGGGTAACAAACTGATGCAGATTGAATCACTGACCCAAATTAAAAAGATTAAGGCATTGAGGCCGAGGGTGGGGGACAAACTGTAGTGAGCAGTTCAGCTCACTACTCTGGGAGGCTTTACTCGCCTTAGTGCAGAACTGACTCTTCAGTTGCGGCCTGCAGCCATCGGCATTCATCTCATCGTTGAAACTGGTTCCAAGGCTATGGCTTGCAGCCACTGAGATCTTGGACTGGCTGTAGTGCTGAACTAGCTACATGGCTGGGGACTCTGTGGCTCATGTTCTGTAGATTGTTTGTTCACTTTTTTATTATTTGCAAGATTTGTGCTTTCTTTTTCACACATTGAATGTACGACTATCTTTATAGTGTGGATCTTTCTATGAATTCTACTTTGTTTCTTTTGTTTTGTGGTTACCTGCAAGAGGATGAATCTCAAGGTTGAAAAAGGAATACATACTTTGATAATAAATGCACTTTGAACTATCTGTTCAGCCATCTCTTTCAAAATGTTAACATTATGTTTTCTGTACAGGGACACTTCTTTGTCTAAATGGTCATTCTGAACTGAGTACACATCATCCGTGCTGTTGCAATAATGAATCGTAACTGATTAAACAAGCACTCTGTTCACTAGAGGTGTTCCTCTGCCTCTCCTTTCAGCCACTTTTACAAGAACGGAGTTGAGTTCAACATTTTTTGACTATATAAATGAGCAGAGGGAGACATTACTGTGCATTTTCCAACTTGCTGACGGCAGAAGTAAAATTTCTAGTGAGGGGGAAACTTGGGCTTGATTGCAACAGAGGTAGGTAGGTCATCAGGCCCTGAGGATTTATTTCTTCTAAATATTTTATTAATGTTAATTTTTTATGTATTAATGATGTTCTCTGCTGAAATGTAGAAACTGCAGTCATTATAACTTGACAGTTAAATTGTACACACAGCAAGCTCTCACAGGCAGCAATGTGAAAATGAAGAGATAACATTTATTAAGGGATAAATATTGGTCAGGAAACTAATGCACTATGATTATTTATGATTAAAATGCACTATGATTATTTATACCCTCCAGAGAAGACAGGCCTTGGACTTATCTGAAAGAGTATCTCTGGCATTTCCCTGTATTACATTGGAATTTCCACTAAGATTTTTGTGCACAAGTCTCTGGAATGAAATCTAAACCCTACTCCTGAGGTGCAGATTACCAATTGAGCAACAGCTGCCACGGCGTAAGCAAGCCCAGAACACCCTGGGGCTGCTAAGCAATAAATAGTAAAATTGGGATGGGTTGCATGTCACATTTTCTTTGTTACAATCAAGCCCAAGTTTCCCCCTCACTAGAAATTTTACTTGTCATCAGCAAGTTGGAAAATGCACAGTGATGTGCATTTATGTGGTGAAGAAATGTTGAACTCCACTCCACTCTTGTAGAATTGGCTGAAAGGAGAGGCAAAGGAAAACCTCTAGTGAGCAGAGTGCTTGTTTAATCAGTTACGAGTCATTATTGCAACAGCACAGATGATGTGTAGTCAATTCAGAATGACCATTTAGACACACAAGCAAGCGTCGCTGTACAGAAAACACAATGTTAGCATGAAAGTACAACAAGGAATTAGGAAAGTGAATCAAAAATGACTGAAAATGGGATGTTGCATTAAAGTAGGCAGATCCTGCTAAAACTGGAGAAAGTGTTAAGTGGCACTACTGAAAACAGTTACAATACAAACTGAACACTGCCTCAACTGTGCCAACTGCCCTGAATTCCTCAAACTTTCAAAGATTTATCTACCCGCTCTTTGAATACTTCAAATAATCTAGCCTCCACTGCCCCCTAAGGACAGAATTCCACAGATTCACCATCCTCCATCTAAAGAAATTCCTATCAACTTCTGTTTCAAATGACTGTCCCTTTGGTCACGATTATTAATGGCTGTTTTATGAGGAAATATTAAGAGGATTGGGTGTATACAGAGTTGAGAAAAATGAGGAGTGATCTTACTGAAATACAAGATTCTTTTTGGGAATAGGAAGTGGAGTTGGGAGTTAAGGTGTTATGGTAAATGCTGCGAATTCTCATTGTGGGGAATCTAGAATAAAGTGTGACCCATTTAAGGAGATAAGGGTGATATCCTTCTCTGAGATTCATTAACCTTCGGAATTTCTCACCCAAAAAGAGGAATCTGCCAAGATGGAAGGATTTTTGGTTTACAGATTACAGGGAACAGGCAGGAAGATAAAACTAGGATAAAGACCAATCAGCTATGATCTGAAAGGGAAAAGGCTTGAAGAGCCGCATGGCCATCCTGATCTTATTATGTATGATCAAGAGGATCGTTTCAGTTAAAGCTTAAAGCCAATGAGGGTAGCAAAGAGATTCTGAGCGACATTGAAACAGCTGATCATAGTGTTTGGGGGGTGGGTGGAGGAGAGGGGTGATGGCTGCAAGAATTTCACCAGCACCTCTGAATCTGGAGTGATTTATACCAAGTGGCTCCTGTTCTCCTGCTCGAAAAGATGTGACAACAGACATTAGGGCAAGAAGAGGCTAAAGTCAACTCTGATAATATTGGTCAAAAAGTTTAATAGTAATGTCTTCCAAATTCACCCACAAAGGATGACAACCAAGTATTTGAAGGAAGGTCTAGTCAACATGGAACCATAGTTTGCAAGAGACAGCAGCCTCAGGACAGAAAACTGGTCAAAGACATCTTGGTGAAACATACTGCATTTTGCAATGACTTTTGTAAAAGTCCACACTCAACCTTTGTGACCAGGTGAAACCTCAGACCCCAAACTGCAGCTGAGCCTAAAAAGATGTACATGAAAATTTTTGTACAAACGCATCAGGTGACTCAACACAAAGAGAGAGAGTATTTTTAAAAAAAGTACTCACAAGCCAGGTGTAATATTCAACTAGCAAATCACTGTGACTTGTGGAAATGTGACATGCCTCCTTCAAAAGTACTGAACAAAATTTCAAACTCTCTGGTATTTCTAGAGAGATTAATAGGATGAAGACTTTCACTTCTCTTACCGTAAATCACATCTTGCCTTTTGATGACTTCCTTACTTTGTTTCTTTGCATACGCCTGGTCGACAGCAAGACTCCACGATTCAGCTTCAAACTCTTGGCCATCTACCTCCAATTCTGCCTTCAGAGAGGCATAAATGGTATCTGAACCACAAAATAGGAAGGTTGATTAGACAAGGTTTACATTCATCCCTTTCCCTCAGTGCTACTTTATGAAGATGATCCTTTCTGAGTTATCACTCTAGCACAAGACTATCTAATCCCCACCTCACAGCCAGATGTCCATATCTTACATTCTACCTATTTACAGGACATCCAATACCCTCCGCAGTTAAATATCACCACATACTAATCTCAACGGTGCTCCACAGATTCTTCAGTGGCATCAATCAACACTGGTTACATCATGGCCTGGTATGGAAACACCAATGTCCTTGAACAGAAAATCCTACAAACAGTAGTGGATAGGGCCCAGTCCATCATGGGTCAAGTCCTCCCAACCACTGAGTACATCTACATGGAGCGCGGTCATAGGAAAGCAGCATTCAAGGACTTCCACCACCCAGGTCATGCTCTCTTCTCCCTGCTACCATCAGAAACAGTTATTATCCCTCAACTACCAGGCTCTTCAACCACTGGGGATATCTTCACTCACTCCATCACTGAATTGTTCCCACAACCTACGGACTCACTTTCAAGGACACTTCATTTTATGTTCTCAGTATTTGTTTGTTTATTTATTTAGTTGTCTTGTCTTGCACAGTTTGTCATCTTTTGCACATTGGTTGTTTGTCCATCCTGTGGGCACGGTCTTTCATCGATTTTATTATGGTTCTTAGATTTACTGAGTATGCCCACAAGAAAACAAATCTCAGGACTGTATATGATGACATATACATACTTTGATAATAAATTTACTTTTAACTTTGAACCAATGGGAGAGCAGATCATGAAGGATTGTAGTTCTTATTTCAGCCTGTGCTCTGCCCATAGTGGGTGCAGATTTACACCATGTTTATTGCAATACACTTACTGTTATACATCACTCAGCATGATGTCCTACCTTCTGCCACAAGGGACTCAGATGATGAAACCAGACTTAGAGATTCTTCAGTGCATGGTTTACCTCTTGTGATTCCATTCTCGACCTCCTGTTCCATCTCCCCTGCAGTTACTCTAAACCACCAAACATGCACATATTAGAGTTCAACAGATAGAATAAATTCAACACAATGCTAGAATGTAATGAAGGCTATTTCTGTTGGGACAAAGGACCTTATAAAATTTATCTGAAGTGTCCCAAACTATAAAAAGATAAATTTGTGTTAGCCACTTGGGTATTGTATTCCACGGTATTTTGGCTCATTCTTTTGGCTACTTTTTCATCAAGACACTGTTATTGTCATGGGAGATCTAAATGCTAAAGCAGGACAAGGTGCTGATGGAAATACCATAGGAAAATTTGGACTAGGGGAAAGAAATGAAAGAGGTGAGAAATGGGTAGAATGGTGCAAGATGAATAATCAGGTCATTATGAATACCTACTTTAAAAACTATCCAAGACACTTGTGGACCTGGAAAGTCCAGGTGATAACACTAGAAATCAAATTGACTTTATTACTATAAACCAAAGATTTAGAAACTCAGTGACTCAATGCAAAATGTATCCAGGTGCGGACTGTAATAGTGACCATAACCCAGTAGTATGTCATGTAAAAATAAAACTTAAAAAACTAAAGAAGCAAAAACCTGAACAATCCCTTGACTACTTGCAATTAATTAAAGAAAACTGAAGACAAAAATTTACAATTGAAGTAAGGAATAGATTTCAAAGTCTAGAAATAGAATCTGTTGAAGATGATAGATGTAGAAATGAAATTTAACTCTCTAAATAATGCCTTGGTAGAATCAGCAAAGTCAGTGATTCCTAAAAAAGAAAAAAGCACAAAGAATAAATGGATGACAGATGAAATCAAAAATCTAATGGAAGAAAGGAGACGGAAGAAAGCAAATCCTACAGAATATAAGTCCTTAGATAAAAAAGTTAAAAGCTTATGTCAAAAAGCCAAAGAAGAATGGTTAAACCAGGAATGTGAGCAAATAGAAAGAATCCCTATTACTAATTCAAAAAGGTTACATCAACAAATCAAGAATATCACTGGTAAAAAGCTCCTGTTCTTCAGGTGGATGTTTGAAAGCAAAGGATGGTACCATTATCATGGAAAAAGATGAGATTATGAACAGATGGACTTTGTATATTCAGGAATTGTTTGAAGACGATCAAGGCAAAAAACCGGAAATTAAGAAAAACATTGAAGGTCCAAGTATTTTAAAATCTGAAGTTTGTCATGCAATAAATAAGATGAAGAAAGGAAAGGCAGCAGGTCCTGATGAATTAGTAATAGAACAAATTATTGCCCTTGAAGATTATCATTGAAAAACTTACTGATTTAATCAATGATATTTATGAGATTGGAATAATACCAGAAAAGATGAAAAAATCAGTATTTATCACTCTTATATAACCATATAACAATTACAGCATGGAAACAGGCCATCTTGGCCCTTCTAGTCCGTGCCGAACTCCTACTCTCACCTAGTCCTACTGACCTGTACTCAGCCCATAACCCTCCATTCCTTTCCTGTCCATATAGCTGTCCAATTTATCTTCAAGTGACAACATCGAAACTGCCTCAACCACTTCTGCTGGAAGCTCGTTCCACACAGCCACCACTCTGAGTAAAGAAGTTCCCCCTCATGTTACCCCTAAACTTTTGCCCTTTAACTTTCAACTCATGTCCTCTTGTTTGAATCTCCCGCACTCTCAATGGAAAAAGCCTATCCACGTCAACTCTATCTATCTCCCTCATAACTTTAAATACCTCTATCAAGTCTCCCCTCAACCTTCTACGTTCCAAAGAATAAAGACCCAACCTGTTCAACCTTTCTCTGTAACTTAGGTGATGAAACCTAGGTAACATTCTAGTAAATCTTCTCTGTACTCCCTATTTTGTTGACATCATTCCTATAATTCGGTGACCAAAACTGTACACAATACTCCAAATTTGGCCTCGCATTACATTACATCCCAACTCCTATACTCAATGCTCTGATTTATAAAGGCCAGCATACCAAAAGCTTTCGTCACCACCCTATCCACGAGATTCCACCTTCAGAGAACTATGCACCATTATTCCTAGATCCTTCTGTTCTACTGCATTCTTCAAAGCCCTACCATTTACCATGCATGTCCTATTTTGATTAGTCCTACTAAAATGTAGCACCTCACATTTAACAGCATTAAATTCCATTTGCCATCTTTCAGCCCACTCTTCTAACTGGCCTAAATCTCTCTGCAAGCTTTAAAAACCTACTTCACTATCTACAACTCCACTTATCTTAGTATCATCTGCATACTTACTCATCCAATTTACCACCCCATCATCCAAATCATTAATGTATATGACAAACAACATTGGACCCAGTACAGATCTCTGAGGCACACCACTAGTCACCAGCCACCAATCTGACAAACAGTTATCCACCACCACTCTCTGGCATCTCCTATCCAGCCACTGCTGAATCCATCTTACTACTTCGATATTAATTCATAACGATTGAACCTTCCTAACCAACCTTCCGTGTGGAACCTTGTCAAAGGCCTTACTGAAGTCCATATAGACAACATCCACCGCTTTACTCTTGTCAACTTTCCTATCAAGCTCTTCAAAAAATTCATTAAGATTTGTCAAACATGATCTTCCACGCACAAATCCCTGTTGACTGTTCCTAATCAGACCCTGTCTATCCAGATAATTATATATACCATCTCTAAGAATATCTTCCATTAATTGACCCACCACTGATGTCAAACACACAAGCTGATAATTGCTAGGTTTACTCTTAGAACCTATAGAACTCATAGCAGTCCACTCTGATTCTCTAAGGGACCAATTTTATCCCTCAGTATCCTTTTAGTTTGTTTGTTTCTTCCCAAGAAACCTGGAGCAATAGAATGTGAATTACATAGGATCATAAGTTCAATGAGTCATATCACCAAGATACTTCTAAGAATTTTGATGACAAGAGCTAAAAGTAAGATACAAGCTGAAATAGGCAAAGAACAATGTGGTTTTGTGAAAGACAAAGGTATAAGAAACGCAATATTGATGTTAAGGATACTATCAAAACGAGTTATTCAAGTGCAAAAAAATTTGTATGTTTTATTGACTACACAAAAGCGTTTGATAAAATGAAGCACAATAAGTTATTTAAAATATTACAGAAAACTCTAGATCTAGACTCGAAAGACCCCCGCCTAATCAGAAATCTGCACTGGCAACAAACTGCCGCTGTAAGAATAAATGGAGAAGTGAGTCAGTTTACGAAAATCAAGAGAGGCGTTAGACAAGGGTGTGTTTTCTCCCGATTTATTTAATGTGTACAGTGAAACAATATTACAAAAAATAAGAGACATTTTGGGAATCAAAGTTGGCGCTGAAAACATCAATAATTTCAGATATGCAGATGTCTTAATTGCAAGTATGGACGAAGAACTACGAAACTTAATTGATATAATTGTTGAAGAAAGTGCAAAAATGGGTCTACCTATCAACTGCAAAAAGACAGAATCTATGTTGATATCCAAAAAGAAGGAGAATCCTATCTGCAGGCTGAGAATAAACGAGGAAGACATAAAACAGGTACAGAACTTTTGCTACTTAGGAAGCTGGGTGACATCACATGGCAGGTGTGATATGGACATCAAACGAAGAACAGGCAAAAGACACCTTTACGAGAATGAAGAGTATACTGACCAATACTAAACTAGGCATGACAACCCGCCTCAGAGCACTGAAATGTTACTTTTGGAAGAGGTAGATGCTGCCTGGCCTGCTGCGTTCACCAGCAACTTTGATGTGTGTTGCTTGAATTTCCAGCATCTGCAGAATTCCTCGTGTTTGTGAAATGTTACCTTTATCCAGTTACGTTATATGGCTCAGAATGTTGGGCAATATCTAGTAACATGAGGAAATGAATTGTAGCAGCAGAGATATGGTATTTGAGGAGCATGCAAAGAATATCATGGATGAAACAAATATCTATCGAGGATGTCATGAACAGAGCAAACACAGAAAGAGAAATAATGTATGAGATCACGAAAAGGCAATGTAACTTCATTGGGCATGTGATTAGGGAAGAGGAGTGAGAATGCATGGTAATTATGGGAAAGATTGAAGGGAAGAAAGCAAGAGGAAGGCAAAGACAAATGATGATGGAGACAGGAGCCAGAGAACTGGAAATGAATACCAATGAATTGATCCACTTGACCTGAAACAGGAGTGTGTGGGCCATGGCAGTCAAAGCTCAAACTGGGCATGGCACCTGATGATGATGATGATGACTCTTTCATCAACATCAATTATATAAGATGAGGTTCCTTCTTATAATTTAATTCAATATTCCAGGCGAGGTGGATTTGAGAAGTTTTACAGGCCTTGCAATCACTTTACCTGTCATTGCACCTCTGGCTGGATATTATAGTTCAAAGATTTAGAAGTATCTTTATCAGTCACGATATATTTCCCAATATCCGGAACTAATGAATTAACATATTTTCTAAGTGTATAAAGTCATACAAACCCGTGACTGCTGATACTGCTAGCACTGGATGAAGAAGGTTGGGAAGGTCGTCTTGGTGGAATGGTCATGCCGATATTCCGCACTGTGCCAGGCATGCCATCCGTGACCACTTGTGCACACCGTGGCTGTTCCCTCACCGAAGATACTGTCCCAACAAAAAGTTCAAATGTTAGTAAAATAAGACTAACTCTGCCTCTTCCATCTCAAATCCAAATCTTTCAAGTTGTACACTGTCCCTAAACTTTCATCCTTGACACTGGCACCACCACCCGGTGATATAAAAGCACAATCCTTATTTTGTTCTACAGTATTCCTTGATATTTTGCCTTATCAATATGGCCCTTCTATAGTTTATATCAGACACAAAAAATTAAGCTTCTCATTTGTAACTCAATCTCAAGTGGTCATACTTGAGGCAAGGTGAATCTGAGTTTAGCAGGATGCAACTCTGGCGAAAAAACACAGGAAAATGCAAATACTAGTTGATTGAAAACAGAAAACAATGGAAATGCTCAGGTCTGATAGCACCATTAGACAGAGAAATAAAGTTAAAATTTCAGATCAATAACTACTACTCCATAATCCACAAATGAAGGCAGATAATCCATCACGCCACTATTTCCATACCTCTTCCACCCACCAACGTCCTTGCCTCTACGCCTTCATACCAGACATGACCCTCTGTCCCGTGCCTTAGTCTTTGACCACCTTCACCCTGCAGCTAAAGCTTCATTCTCAAACATATATCTACAAAATTCACTAGGCCATTGTCCCTTTACTTCATTAGAAATTAGTTATTATCTCAAGTATTTTTTATAAGATAAAGAATCCTATTTATATAGTTGATCTAAAACCCCCAAATAATTTGAACTGCTTCACACCAAGGCTGATGTATTAAGGCAGGGGTGTCAAACTCATTTTAGGTCACGGGCCAGATTGAGCAAAATGCGACTTCATGCGGGCCGGATCAGTTGTGCGCACATGTGCTCCCACAGCTTTCGTTGCCTTCGTTTTTTTCAACCTGCTTTCATGTGTCTCAGTCTCTGCTATAACTACAAAGTGTTTCACTTCACAAATTTTGTTTGTTATGAAGAAGATTGCCTAGCAAGCATTATTTTTATGATTGGTATTAACTTACAGTCGTAGGCTACAAAAAGTTGTGATGAGAGAGAGAAAAAATGATGCTATTTTGGCTAAGATTGTTTTGGGAGCCACACCCTTTCCATTAATAAACCATTTGAAATCGAACATTAGCAGACACAAATGTAGACCTAACAAATTGTAAATGTAGGCTACACAACTGCACCTAATTTTTATTAGCCTGCTTCCAGCAATCAAACTCAGACAATGAACAGTTAGCCTCTAATTTTTATTGAAGTGATCATATTTACAACAATAGAAGTCAGAAAATGAATGAATCACAATATTATGACACTCAATATTTCATAATGCATTTTGCTTACATGTCGCAGTGCATTGAACATTTTTCACTTGCTGCTTCCAGACACCTGACATCTCTTGGCTTTAACCAGCCTGTCAACATCAGGAACCAGTTTCTGAGCAGATATGATTTTCATAATGTCATTTAGATGTTTGTGTGTCAGCTGCGAGCACTGTTTGGATTTGTTAATGTTCATTATGGAGAACGCCTGCTCACAAAGATATGTTGTTCCAAACATGCAAAGGATCTTTGCGGCAAAGTCTGTCATCTTGGGGTACATCTGTCCCAGGCATTGACAGAATGAGTTCAGACCCACAGTCTCAAATTTATATTTCCAAGCCGAGTTACGCTGAATTTCAATTAGTTCCATTTGGAATTCCTCCGGCACATCTGATGTTGCCTTGATGGCAAACGGCGAGCAAAATAGTGAGAATTCCTTCTCGAGCTGAGTGAAGACTTGGAAATGATTCTGAAACTCACTTTTCAGCCATGATATTTTGTCCTTGTACCTGTCCATGTTGTCCTTGTTCCCATGAGCGCCACGCACAGACTGCAGAGGGGAAATGAGCTGGGTTGTTCTGGGATAGTTGCATCTCCCACAGGCCTAATTTAATTTGAAAGGCATGAATGCTGTCGTAGTATTCTGTAACAAGTTAGTTGTGGCCTTGCATGTTAACATTAAGCACATTTAAGTGCTCTGATATATCCACCAAAAATGCAAGATCAGGAAGCCAGTCTGGGTCATCCAACTCTGCCGCTGGCTTCCCTTTCTCGTTCATGAATAGTCCAATTTCCTCACGTAATTGAAAAAAACGTTTGAGCACAACCCCTCCGCTCAACCAGCGGACTTCAGTGTGGTAGGGTAGGCTGTGTCCAATATTACTATTGGACAAAAGAGTGTCAAATTGCCGACGGTTGAGTCCCTTGGCTCTAATAAAATTAAC
This sequence comes from Mobula birostris, assembly GCF_030028105.1. Taxonomy (NCBI): domain Eukaryota; kingdom Metazoa; phylum Chordata; class Chondrichthyes; order Myliobatiformes; family Myliobatidae; genus Mobula; species Mobula birostris. The sequence continues at coordinate 24,291,323 of NC_092395.1, read as the reverse complement.
CATTTTGATTACTACATCCATGACATTGTCCATTTTCAGGCTCCTGCTACATAACACCTCTTGGTGTATAATACAATGAAAATTCCAGAATTCCTGCTCTGAACTTTCTCTCTGAGTTTCGCAACAACACCTGCCTTTTTCCCGAGCATGGACGGTGCTCCACTTGTTGCCACGCTGACAGCGTGACTCCAGTCAACCCCCAGTCTGTCCAAGGCCTCGACGAGGCTGGAGAAAACGCCGTTTGCCATTGTGGTGTTTGTCATGGGCGCCATCTCCACAAACTCCTTAGTGACGGTCAAAGATGCATCAACACCACGAATAAATATTCCCAGTTGAGCTACATCAGTCACGTCGGTGCTCTCAATTGCAATAGAGAAGACAATAAATGACTTCACTTTGTCTCTTAGTTGACTGTTCAAATCTCCTGCAAGGTCTCCAATTCGCTCTGCCACAGTATTTCCTGACAAGCTGTTATTACCAAAAGCCTGTCTCTTCTCAGGGCAAACAACAGGAATTCTGCAGATGCTGGAAATTCAAGCAACACACATCAAAGTTGCTGGTGAACGCAGCAGGCCAGGCAGCATCTCTAGGAAGAGGTGCAGTCGATGTTTCAGGCCGAGACCCTTCGTCAGGACTAACTGAAGGAAGAGTGAGTAAGGGATTTGAAAGTTGGAGGGGGAGGGGGAGATCCAAAATGATAGGAGAAGACAGGAGGGGGAGAGATGGAGCCAAGAGCTGGACAGGTGATTGGCAAAAGGGGATACGAGAGGATCATGGGACAGCAGGCCTGGGAAGAAAGACAAGGGGGGAGGGGGACCCAGAGGATGGGTAAGAGGTATATTCAGAAGGACAGAGGGAGAAAAAGGAGAGTGAGAGAAAGAATGTGTGCATAAAAATAAGTAACAGATGGGGTACGAGGGGGAGGTGGGGCCTAGCGGAAGTTAGAGAAGTCGATGTTCATGCCATCAGGTTGGAGGCTACCCAGACGGAATATAAGGTGTTGTTCCTCCAACCTGAGTGTGGCTTCATCTTTACAGTAGAGGAGGCCGTGGATAGACATGTCAGAATGGGAATGGGATGTGGAACTAAAATGTGTGGCCACTGGGAGATCCTGCTTTCTCTGGCGGACAGAGCGTAGATGTTCAGCAAAGCGGTCTCCCAGTCTGCGTCGGGTCTCGCCAATATATAAAAGGCCACATCGGGAGCACCGGACGCAGTATATCACCCCAGTCGACTCACAGGTGAAGGGTTGCCTCACCTGGAAGGACTGTTTGGGGCCCTGAATGGTGGTAAGGGAGGAAGTGTAAGGGCATGTGTAGCACTTGTTCCGCTTACACGGATAAGTGCCAGGAGGGAGATCAGTGGGGAGGGATGGGGGGGATGAATGGACAAGGGAGTTGTGTAGGGAGCGATCCCTGCGGAATGCAGAGAGAGGGTGGGGGAGGGAAAGATGTGCTTAGTGGTGGGATCCCGTTGGAGGTGGCGGAAGTTACGGAGAATAATATGTTGGACCCGGAGGCTGGTGGGGTGGTAGGTGAGGACCAGGGGAACCCTATTCCTAGTGGGGTGGCGGGAGGATGGAGTGAGAGCAGATGTACGTGAAATGGGGGAGATGCATTTAAGAACAGAGTTGATAGTGGAGGAAGGGAAGCCCCTTTCTTTAAAAAATGAAGACATCTCCCTCGTCCTAGAATGAAAAGCCTCATCCTGAGAGCAGATGCGGCGGAGACGGAGGAATTGCATGAAGGGGATGGTGTTTTTGCAAGAGACAGGGTGAGAAGAGGAATAATCCAGATAGTTGTGAGGTCAGTAGGCTTATAGTAGACATCAGTGGATAAGCTGTCTCCAGAGACAGAAAGATCTAGAAAGGGGAGGGAGGTGTCGGAAATGGACCAGGTAAACTTGAGGGCAGGGTGAAAGTTGGAGGCAAAGTTAATAAAGTCAACGAGTTCTGCATGCGTGCAGGAAGCAGCGCCAATGCAGTCGTCGATGTAGCGAAAGAAAAGTGGGGGACAGATACCAGAATAGGCACGGAACATAGATTGTTCCACAAACCCAACAAAAAGGTAGGCATAGCTAGGATGCCCATAGCTACACCTTTAGTTTGGAGGAAGTGGGAGGAGCCAAAGGAGAAATTATTAAGAGTAAGGACTAATTCCGCTAGATGGAGCAGAGTGGTGGTAGAGGGGAACTGATTAGGTCTGGAATCCAAAAAGAAGCGTAGAGCTTTGAGACCTTCCTGATGGGGGATGGAAGTATATAAGGACTGGACATCCATGGTGAAAATAAAGCGGTGAGGGCCAGGGAACTTAAAATCATCGAAAAGTTTAAGAGCGTGAGAAGTGTCACGAACATAGGTCGGAAGGGATTGAACAAGGGGCGATAAAACAGTGTCGAGGTATGCAGAAATGAGTTCGGTGGGGCAGGAGCAAGCTGAGACAATAGGTCGGCCAGGACAGGCAGGTTTGTGGATCTTGGGTAGGAGGTAGAAACGGGAAGTGCGGGGTGTGGGAACTATAAGGTTGGTAGCAGTGGATGGGAGAACCCCTGAGCGGATAAAGTCGGTGATGGTGTGGGAGACAATGGCCTGGTGCTCCTTAGTGGGGTCACGATCGAGGGGTAAGTAAGAGGAGGTATCCGCGAGTTGTCGCTGTGCCTCGGCAAGGTAGAGGTCAGTACGCCAGACTACAACAGCACCCCCCTTATTGGCGGGTTTAATAATAAGGTTAGGATTAGTGCGGAGGGAGTGGAGAGCAGAGCGTTCGGAAGGAGTGAGGTTGGAATGGGGACAAGGTGCGGTGAAGTCGAGATGGTTGATGTCCCGTCGGCAATTAGCGATAAAGAGATCCAGAGCAGGCAGAAGACCAGAGCGGGGTGTCCATGAAGAAGAGGAGGGTTGAAGACGGGAGAAGGGGTCATCGGTGGGGGTGGAAGAGTCCTTGCCGAAGAAGTAGCCTCGGAGACGGAGACGGCGGAAGAAAAGTTCCGCATCGTGGCGAACACGGAACTCGCTGAGGTGTGGGCGAAGGGGGACAAAGGTGAGGCCCTTACTGAGGGCCGAGCGTTCTGCCTCCGACAGTTGAAGGTCGGAGGGGATGGTAAAGACCCAGCACGGATGAGAGCTGGGATCAGAGGGGGGAGGGGGGAGGCTGGGGGTGTCAATGGAGAGGGGAGGGTTGGGGTGAGAGGAAGATGGAGCCTCTGAGGACCCAGGAGCTGACGATGGGATCTGAAGGAGACAGGGTTGCAGAGTATTGATGGGAGAAGGGGAGACGGGAGTCACAACAGCAGCACATAAAGACCTGGCCTGGAGTTCAAGGCTGGCGTCGCAGTTGGTGGTTGCGCAATCGCTGTGAAGGTGTCCATGGTCGTTGCTGGAGTCCGGGTTTTGAATATGCCCTGAGGTGTTGGAGCTGCCGAGATCAGGGTTCATCAGCTCAGCCTGCATGCTTTGATGAATTCCCCCCTATTTTGTTGGCAATAATATAGCTGGCCTTGACAGCTCCATCATGAGTCTCTCAAATTTTGGTGAACACTGATTGCTGTTTTTCCAGAGCTGCTTCAAGCTCGTTTACCTTTTGCATTCTGAGTCATCCTGTATACCTGTCATATTATTCTCCGTGTGACGCCTCATAGTGTCGTTTAATATTGTACTCTTTTGCCAGAGCCACTTGTTACGAGCATATCAGACACACAGGTTTGCCGTTGACCTCACAGAAGAAAAAAACTATCTTTCCAGTTATCGTTGAATATCCGACCTTCAATGTCAACTTTTCTTGGAAAGTATTTTGAACCACAGCAGCGAACAGTCTCAACCTTGCTAAAGGTGTTACTTACCTGAGTACTCTGTGTGTTTACACTGTGTCTGACGACGTAAGTGGGGCCCTAGTGGTCTTCTGTGCAGGGTGGTAGGTGCTTATGCACAGTGGTGGTTAACTGCTGCCTACTGTTTCCTAAGTACACACAACAAGCTGCTGGCGCAGTAGGCGGCACAGACAGCGGTGGGAACGGGGGGGGGGGAGAGAGAGAGAGAGACAGACAGACAGAGAGGGGAAAGAGCGGGAGAGAGACAGGGGGAGAGAGACAGGGGGAGAGAGACAGGGGGAGAGAGACAGGGGGAGAGAGACAGGGGGAGAGAGACAGGGGGAGAGAGACGGGGAGAGAGACAGGGGGAGAGAGACAGGGGGAGAGAGACAGGGGGAGAGAGACAGGGGGAGAGAGACAGGGGGAGAGAGACAGGGGGAGAGAGACAGGGGGAGAGAGACAGGGGGAGAGAGACAGGGGGAGAGAGACAGGGGGAGAGAGACAGGGGGAGAGAGACAGGGGGAGAGAGGCTGCCGTACAGTTTCATAATAAATAGTCATGAATATACTCCCCCCCCCGCCCCAAATCATCCCACGGGCTGAATTGGACAACCCTGTATTAAGGACTGCCTTTCTAGTGCAACGCTGAGAACAAACTAGACTTACAATGCTTTAAATTAGCAAGTGAACTGAGGCTTGTGATGTTTATTTCAGTGACTCTGATCAGCATTAAAATTCCAAAGGTTTTAACCAAAGGGGAACAATCTTGCTGCAAAGTTTGTTTAAAAAACACCTTTCAAAAGGATCAAGCTTTGCTGCAAAATCTCTGATGGTGAAACAGTCCAAAGATAAAGGAAGTTCACTTAGATGAGGAAGTAGAAACCAAAATATACTAATGGAGATACAACACAGCCATGCAGAGTTAGCTATGCCTAATAATTTTGTGCCACTGATACAAACCCTTGGAGCTGTTTCCAAATTAAGCACTGGGATATGGAACAAAAAAAATCAAATGGAAGAACTCAGCGGGTCAAGCAGCATTCGTGGAGGCAAAAAGTGTAAGCTGACATTTTTGATGAAGGCCCTACATCAGGATTAGTGGGGGGTGGGTGGAGGAAGAGGAAAGGGGTGGGAATGGAGGTGGATTAGAAGGTTGCTGATGGGTGGCCAGATGGGCAGGTGAAGTCAGGTGGGGGAAGGTAGATGGGAGAAGCGAACAAAGGGAAAAGAAAACTAGCTCGGCAGGTGAGCGTGGATTACCGGAAATGGGATCATTCTATGTTCGCATCATTGGGTTAGCTATCCAAGTGGAAAGAGTGCTGTTCTTCTAATTTGAATTTCACCTCACTGTAATAATGGAAAAGGTCAAGGAAGACAGATTGATGTGGGAGTGGGAAGGAGAATTAAAATTACATGCGACCATTAGCTCATGATAACTACAGCAACCAGGACACAGGTACTCACTAAAACAATTGACTATCCTGTACTTTATTTCACCAACTTAAAGGAGGCCACCACAGTGTAAGCAATAGGAGCTGCTGTATGACATACAACTGCCCACTAAGTTGCCACTGCAGACAAACCTGAGAGGCTCAGGGATGGACCACGTAGTAGATGGTAATTACCACACTGCTGCAGTTGAGGAGTACTTCATGTCTTTGTGGCACATCCCTCAGATCTAACAAAATGAGCTTTACACTGCATCTAACCCCTGAACCACAAGTTAAGGATGCCACTACTAAGAGTTTGAAAATGTAAAGTACAAAACATTACCTTGACGAGAAAAACAAAACTTTAATTATTTGGTCAACTTATGACACAGGACAGCACAACCCAAGGTTGTCTTGGATAAAAACTTAATCTACTCCTTCAATCAAGCACTGCTTGTCAGCTGTTAGGCTGCAGCCCCGATTCAAATACTGATTTAAAGATCAGTGTGACCTGGATAATACAAGCTGAACTCAGGAATCTCAGCCAGATGGAAGAACTCCACATGCAGGCAAAGTATAGGATGAGATTACGTATTCAATTCAGGATCTAATGAACTATTCCCCATGAATGGCACAGTGGCATTGCAGGTGTATGACTGTTTAATGGTTCCAGCAACCTAAGTTCAATTCTGATTTCTACTGCTGTCCATATGGAGTTTGTACATTGTCCTGGGGGTTACCCCACCAAAGTGCTCTAGTTTTGTCTCAACTCAAAGACACGCTCTATGTTAATTGATAACTATAAAATATCCCTCACGTTGGCAGTTGGTGGAGAGTTAGTGGAGGGCGGGTGTTAATGGGTTAAGCGAGAGAATATGTTGCAAAGAAATGTGAAGGAAATTGGAATGATGGGATTGCACTGAATGACCCCATATGTTTTTAAGGAAATATGGAAATATAAAATATGAAACATTCCTCAATAACAAAAAATACCCCCCTTACAAAGAAACACACACAAAATGCTTGGGGAACTCAGCAGACCAGGCAACATCTGTAGAAAAGAGTAAACAGCCAAGGTTTCAGTACGAGGCCCTTCACCAGGAAAGGACAGAGAAGCCAGAGTAAGAAAGTGGGGGGAGGAGAGGAAGCCTTCGTACTCTGACTTCTCCTCTTCCCTTCCAGTCCTGATGAAGGGTCTCGGCCCGAAACGTCGACTGTTTACTCTTTTCCCTAAATGCTGCCTGGCCTGCTGAGTTCCTCCAGCATTTTGTGTGCGTTGCTTTGGACTTCCAGCGTCTGCAGATATTATTGTGATAACCTCCTTACAAATTAGTCCACCTCATAATATCCTCTAAATTAGTTTATAAATTACAGGGATACTTAAAATGGGAGACTGTTCTCTCGCAGAGGTGGCCAGTGCTTCCACACACCAAGTGACAATCAGCACAGGAATGACAATCTGTGGCACAGGGACCAAAACTCCATCTAGTGATAAAAGTACACAGTTGCAGACTCAGACTCTCAGAATAATGTCCAAATAAGGAGTCCTTGCACTCAGAGAACCCTTTGTACACATTACAGATTTTTAAAATCTATTTCTGCAAACTTGCTGCATAAAGTGAAAAACACAAATGCAGGTAAACCTATATAAATTGAAATATCCTTAGCGCCAAGTTCCCTCTACATTAAGATTTTGTTCCAAGTTTCTCTCCATTCCTCCAAGTGTGAATTATGTCACTGTGCAGATTCAAGGGTAAACCCTACCCCTCGGCCAACAGCTCATTTGTACTGTGCAAGTGCAGCAACAACTAAATAAGCCACAGCTCTCCAAGTGTTTCCAGCCATGGAAGACAATGAATTTCACCCACCTTGGCGTAGAAATTCTCTGGCTAAAGTTCACCCTTCCACAACCAATAAAGGAAAGCTTATACAGTCATTATTAAAGTCTCTGACAATTTGTGCTTAAATTGGTTGCAGCATTTCCTACATTAATTTGCTGTAATGTAACTTTGGCAGAAAAAATGCTATATAAAGGCAAGCCCTTTTTTTTCTTGGTTCACTTAGGAGGACAGGTCAGACAAAAAAATGCAGATCTACTTTAGGTGTGTACAAAGGTGTATTGGGTGGTGGACAGTAAGGGGAGTCAGAAGTCATTCATATTTTGGATTACACACTAAACAATCCTATCTGCCCACTATGGTTAGTCTGGTGCCTTACAAAATCATCAATTGAGTTAGACAGAAACAGCTTGCAACTTTGAGAAAGTAGTTAAGTACCACTTGCACCATAAAAGTGCCAAGCAATAACCACCTTGAACAAAAGTCAAACTAACCATTTACCCTTAATGAATGCTTTTCTATTGTCAAATCTCCTACCATCAATATCGTGAAACTTACCACTGGCCAGAAACTCAACTGGATCAGCTAAATAAATATTATGGCTAAACGACAGGAACCCTGTGGTAAGTGACTCACTTGTCGATGTCCCAAAGCTAGTAAGACTTGGGTCTTGAAACCAGGAGTATGATGAAAAAACTTTCCACTTGGATAAGTGCAAATCCAATCCTGAAGTAACATGACAATATGCAGAACAAGGCAATCCACTTGATTAGAACTCTGTCCACACTTTAAACTTTCATTAACTCCAGCACTGACACACTGTGGTTACAATATATACAAAACCAAAAAGTGCACTTCCCTGGGATAACCAGGCAGTACCTCCCAGATCAGTTATATCTATCAGAGTTCAAAGGTTCAAGGGAGGCAAAAACATAACTGAAAGCTGTCCTTCAAGTGTCCATGATGCTGTGAAGGCATTCTGTAGTCTAAATTCTAGAATTCCTACTCAAGGACCTGTAGGTGTAGCCTCATCAGCACCCTATACAGTTGCAGCAGAACCTCCCTGCGCTTAAGTTCAATTCCTCTATCAATGAAGGACAATATTCTATTTGCCTTCTTGATAACTTGTTGCATCTGCAAACCAACCTTTGGCAATTCATGTACAAGCACTCCCAAGTTTCTCTGCACAACAGCATACTGCGATCTTTCACCACTTAAATAATCTAATTTTCCTTTCAAAGTGGATGAGCTTGCATTTACTAATATTGTACTCTATCTGCCAGACCTTCGCTATATCTCTCTGCATATTCTTCGTATCGCATGCACAATTCCATTCAATTTGGCATCATCAGCAATCTTCCAAATCTTTAAAATGTATCACAAATAGTTGCAGGCCCAGTAACAACCCCTGCGGCACTCCGCTGATCACTACCAACAAGAGACACACCATTTGTCCCAACTTCTGCATTCTATTGGTTAACTAATTCTCCATCCATTACCCTCAACTCCATGCATCCTCATCTTGTGGGCAAGTCTTTTATGTAGCACCTTATAGAAATCCAAGTATACAAAATCCACATATTCCTATTCCCCTTTATCCCACTACAGTCATTATATCCTCAAAGAACTCTAAGTTTGTCAAGAAGGATCTGCTCTTCATGAATCCATGCTGTGTCCATCTAATGGAACAACTTTTATCTAGAATGTCACTATTTCTGCCATAATGACGGGGGCGGGGGTGGATAAAAAACCTTAATTAAAACAGTTCCCGAACATGAAGTATTCTAGAGGAAGGATGAAGCAACTGTGGGTGACAAGGGAAGTCAAAGACAGCATAAAAGCAAAATGGCATACAACAGCAAGAATTAGAGGTAAGTTAGACAACTGGGAAGCTTTTAAAATTCAAGAGAATGCAACTAGAAAAACCATAAGGAGAGAAAAGATGAAATATAAAGGTAAGCTAGCCAAAAATATCAAAGAAGATACCAAAAGATTTTTCAGATTAATAAAGAGCAAAAGAGAGGGGAAAGTAAATATTGGACTGTTGTAAAATGACATTGGATAGGTAGCAATGGGGGACAAGCTCATTAAGTATTTTGCATCAGTCTTCACTGTGGAAGACAATAACAGTATGTCAGAAATTCAAGAGTGTCAGGGGGCAAAAGTGAGTGTAGTTGCTATTAATGAGGTGCTTGGGAAACTGAAAGGTCTGAGGGTAGATAAGCAAATGGACATCTGAAGGTAGATAAATCAACTGGACCAGATGGATTACACTCCAGGGAGGTAGCTGAAGAGATTGTGGAGGCTTTAGTAAAGATCTTTAAAGAATCATGAGATTCTGGAATGGTTTTGGAGGAGTGGAAAATTTCAAGTATGATTTTACTCTTGAAGAAGGGAGGGAGGCAGAAGAAAGAAAATTATAGGCCAGTTAGCCTGACGTCAGTGGTTGAGAAGATGTTGGAGTCCATTATTAAGGATGAGGTTCGGGGTAGTTAGAGGTCAAAGTCAGCATAGTTTCCTCAGGGGAAATCTTGCCTGACAAATCTGTTGGAATTCTTTGAGGAAATAAAAGGCAGAATAGACAAAGATTTTCAGAAGGTTCTAATAAGGTGCTGCACACGAGGCTGCTTAACCAGTTAAAAGCCTATGGTATCACAGGACAGATACTAAGCATGGATAGAAGACTGACTGATTGGCAGAAGACAAAGAGCCAGAATAAAGGGGGCCTATTCTGGTTGGCTGTTGGTGACTGGTGGTGTTCCGCAGGGGTTGGTAGCAGGGCCACTTCCTTTCACGTCAATGTCAACGATTTGGATGACGGAAAAGATGGCTTTGTGGTCAAGTTTGAAAATGAAACAAAGATAGTTGGAGGGGTAGGTAGTTTTGAGGAAGCAGGGTGTCTGCAGAAGCACTTGGAAAGATCGGGAGAATGGGCAAAGAAGTGGCAATTGGCAGATGGAATATAGTGGAGGGAAGAGTATGGTCATGCACTTGGTAGGATAAAAGGCATATACTATTTTCTGAACAGGGATAAAATTCAGAAATCAGAGGTGCAGGATTCCCTAAAGGTTAACTTGCCGGTGGAGTCGGTCATAAGGAAGGCAAATGCAATTTTAGCATTCATTTCCAGAGGACTAGAATATGACAGCAAGGATGTGATACTGAGGTTTTGTAAGATATTAGTCAGATTGCACTTGGGAGTATTGCGAGCAGCTTTGGGCCCCTTATCTAAGATGTGCTGGCATTGGAGAGGAGAGAATGATTCCAGGAATGAAAGGGCTAACATGAGAAGTGTTTGATGCCTCTGGGCCTGTACACACTGGAGTTTAAAAAGAATGGGGCGGGGGGCCGGGGGAGGGTGGCAATGAAACCTATCAAATATTGAAAGCCCTAGACAAAGTGGATGTGGAGAGGATGTTTCCTATAATGGGTGTCTAGGATCCAAGGGTACAGCCTCAGAACAGAGGGATGTCCATTTAGAACGGAGACGAGGAGGAATTTCTTTAGTCAGAGGGTGGTGAATCTGTGGTATTCATTGCCACCGACAGCTGTGGAGGCCGGTATTGAGTAGATTTAAAGCAGAGGTTGATAGGCTCTTGGTTATTAGAGAAGGATAATAAATTAGCCATGATGGAATGGCAGAGCAGAGTCGCTGAACCCAGTTGTCTAATTCTGCTCTTTTATCTTAAGCCCTTCGCATCAAGCCACTGTCCTGAAATATCAATTCTCTTTCTCTCTTTAAAAATACTGCCCAACTTACAGTATATTTTCCACAATTTGTGTCTAACATCCCGTTAATCTGCTTTTGTGTAGAACTCACCGTGTTGGGTTGTGCTCTGTGGACTTCCTGTAAGTTTTTGCTGGGAATCTTTTAGCTGTGGAAAAAGATTAGATAAAATGTTAATATTCGCATTGGGCTCTACTATACTCTATAGTGTCAATAAATTACTGTATTTATCAACTATTCTAAAATATCAACCCTGATAATGCAGACTAATAAATGTCCTTTGTAAGAATGCGTTTTTTTCTCTGCAGGAAAATGGGAAATAGTTTTGCAAGTTATCACATGGGTTTATAGGCATAAATAAATATTAACCAGAAATCCCTAAGAATGTCCTTGGGATCTCTGGAAGTATGTTAAAATTGCCCTGAAGAGTATCAACATTTACTTGGGGTGTGTCTCAATATTTACAAGGAACCTATAGATCAGACGCTCACAAGGTAGCATGAAAGCATGAAGATTTTTTAATATAGAGTGAATTATGAAAAAGACTACATTTTTATTTAGGGATGAAGGTCATTAATTTTAAAGTATTCTTGCAAAATGAAGAGTTGCAAAGGGTTTGATTCTGGCAACAGTTGAGGGAAGAGATTACTGCATCATTTACAGCAAATATTTGAACCTGAAAAAATAAAACAAGTACAAAGAGAGCTAGGTTACTTCTAGATTGCTCAAGCAAACTGCTGGCATCAGCACTGTATCAAATAGCCTCTTTCTAGGTTATAAACTGTAATGGCTAAATTATCAATGGAAAATCAATGGAATCCTTCTTTCAAAAACATACTTCATTGCAAATCATTTTGATGGGTTCACAAGTCTATTATATCTTCATGTAACTAGAAAGAAGTAAATCTAAGAAAAGAGCTTTACAGTTGGTCTGTGCACTCAAATGCTATCTTATCCCAAAGAACTGCAGTTTAAAGTATATACACAGCTGTCTATATACTGAACACCACAAGGCACCAATTTTATGATAAACATCTTCAGTATAATTCCAGGTCTGTACTTGAGGTTGTTCATGTTAAGCTTGAAGTCTGTACAGTAATAGGGAGATTACAGATTTTTCTCACACTCAGCACCCCAATGGGGAATCAAACACCAGTAGGGGTCAGCCTCAGAAAAGATGTTAAAATTTTGCTGCTCTTCTGACAACTACAAATTATGATACATTTACCTGTAAAATCCTTGTTCAACTTGACCTGAAAATATCTAAACTACGTCCTTTACAGCTCCTTAGATAGCCACCACCCTCATGCACGAAGGGGACTACAATCACCACTTTCTGCTAACTTCAGAGTGTCAATAGCAAAAAAAGTCTCACCAGAAATCTGCACAAACTGACAGACTTCAAGGATGGTGCTGGAACAGGAAGATATCACACTGCTGGAAGTGGAAATGCAGGACAAAGTGCATAAATGGGAGCTTAACTCCACACTAAACCTTGAGCAGTGTCTGAATTGGAAGTGACTAATGCTATGTTGATGGGAATAACAAAACTGACCCAGCTGAGTTGGGTGGGAACCACTACTGCACCAAGAGCCGCTCACTCTTTCAGCATATTGCTGAGCAGATAATCTATTGTAGGTTAAATCCAAAGCATCGTGTGCCTAGCCCTGGGTGTGTATATTTATCCATGTATTTAAAAACACTAAATTGAAAAGGGGGTGGGGGGAAACAGATAATGACTGCAATCAAAGTACTTAAGTGCATATAAATAAACTGATTGTTTTCTGAGTCACTTCCGCAGCTCTGGCACAGTCCAGACACATTTTCAAGCATTTACAGCCAATTTGAAATAAAGAAGCATTATGCTGATGCAATAATTTTCAGGAAATAAATATGCCATTAACACTGGCATTTATCATTCAACTTGATCTGCAAGACATGACCAAAAGCTTGCCTCAGATGTAGCACACTCTGGGGCTCATACTGCAACTGAAACACAATGCTGCAATCAATACTGGCAGTCCCAACAAAGCAACAGAACTGGAGCAATGTGGAAACCAACTGTAACTATTTGTCCATTGCCTGCCAATTTATATTAGTTAGAATGGGGGAGCGGCAGTGGGCAGTCCAGTTAAGCACAGTAACGAGCTTGCAAAATGTTCTAGGAGGTTGCGAAGTCACTAATGCAAACTATCATCTGTGATCCTTAAACCGCAGTTCAATTTAACTCAATTCAAAGCAACTGAGGTCAGTCAAATGCTGTTGAGAGCTCTCCAACTTTCAGTGAAGCCTGGACTTTAGTGACATTCACGATGACACCAAGAGCAAGCAGAGTCCATTTTGGATTTATCGTTCCCTCTAAATGCAAGCTGGAACAGAAACCACCATTTCAAGCTGAAACTGTGAAGGAAATTTAGGAAGAACTGTCAAAAGTAGCCACAGTGAGTAAATGGGAGTATTCTCTGTATACGGCACATACAATAGCCACTGTGCCAGCAATGAAGGGAACAAAGATTTTAATGTATGCCAATCAAGGTAAGCTGCTTTGACCTGGATGCTGAGTTGAGTTTCATCGGGGACACATTTTTATTCAAGTTTCATTCATGCCACCATGCTCCTGTTTTGTAGGTAGTGGAAACCTTTTAGGTATCAGGAGGCAGGTCACTGCCACAGAATCCCCAGACTCCTCTAACCAGTATTTCTGTCTAGTCAAGCCTCTGGCCAATGTTGACCACCAGGACTTGGCAATAGCATTGCCATTGAATGTTAAGGGCAGGTGGGTAGGGGAGATGGTCATTACCTCACAGTTTCTCATTCTGTACTAGAATATTTTCTGGGATGTCCTGCATTTTGGCAAAGGCTATGTCATTTGCTGATTAATTTCAAATAGTATTAAATATTGTGCAATGCATATCTATCATCTCCACTTTCCCATTAACTTCACCCATATTCTACCACTCACCTACACTAGCAGCAATTTACCTTGGGCAATTAACCTATGGACCATACGTATCTGGGAGGAAATCAGAGAACACAAGGAAATAATTCCATGTGGTCACCAAGGTTCCTTGATAGAAACACAGAAAACCTACAGCACAATACAGGCCCTTTGGCCCATAATGCTGTGCCAAACATATATTTACTTAGAAATTACCTAAGGCTACCCATAGCCTTCTATTTTTCTAAGCTCCATGTACCTATCCAGGAGTCTCTTAAGACCCTATCGTATCCACCTCCACTACTGTCACCGGCAGCCCAATTCCACGCACTCACCACTCTCTGCGTAAAAAACTAACACCCAACATCTCCTCTGTACCTGCTTCCAAGCACCTTAAAACTGTGCCATAAGTGAGGACATTCACTCTCGCCTATGTGAAATACAGCTGCATTCAGGTTTACAACAGGAATTCTGCAGATGCTGGAAATACAAGCAACACACATAAAAGTTCTTCCTAGAGATGTTGCCTGGCCTGTGCTGGGGTGCTGGCCACTGAAAGGAAAGAAACAAACAGAATATATCCTAGAATGTTATCTACAGTATTTTTCTTTAAATTGGGTTCTTTCGGGTTTCTTGCTTTGTGGCTACCTATGAGCAAGCAAATCTCAAGGTTGTATAACTTATACATTCTTTGATAATAGATGTTCTTGAATCTTATTAAAACTTTCCTTATGGAGCACTGGCAATAAATTAAAATTGGTTTGTGGTGCAATTCCAAAAGTGCACAAAACGAAGATGACAAGCACTTAAGCCTCAATAAAGTCAGAAGGCAGCATAAGTCTTAGGTTTGAAAAACACGGAGACTTTAGAAGGACGAAAACCAGTGCCAGAGACCCAGGAAGGCAAGATCAGAAAAAGGGAGCTTGGAGAGAGGAAGAAGAATATCATAAAGGAGAAAGATGGGGAGAAGAAGAGCTCCATAATTTCAAGCACAAGGGAAAAAAATGACAGGGCAGCAGTCAATTAATGCCACGAAGACAAACTGCAGAGTACATTGGAAAACCTGCTTAACAAATTGTTTAAGAAGAAAGTACTCTGGGTTCTTGTTCTGCAGTGCTGGTACTTGTTCTGCAGTGAGCTATTCCACCTGCTAAATCACAACACCGCTGAGTACAGGAACTTGTCTATCTCAACAATCGCTGCTGCAACTTTCTACTTTTTTTTATCTCCAATATCATGCTTGACCTTGAAACCAGCTCAACAAAAGACTCTGTCACCACAAAAAAGAGAAATGATTAAATAATAACAACCAAATACAACATATAAACAAGATAAGCAGCATCTGCACAAAACACAGGGGAAACACTAACCTTGCTCTTGGAAGTACTGCATTCAGCTAGAAGATTCCTGCAGTTTTTGTGTACATTCACAGCACAGTCTACAAAGAAACACACAAATGTCAAAAGTTAAAAAAAACAGAAGATGTCTCAATGGTCAGGCATCAAAAAGGAGAGAAAGAATAAACATTTCAGATTGACAACCTTCCTTTCCACTTTATTTTACCTAATACAACCACACCAATTTGAAATAACCACCACAAATGGCATTTATTGACATGGGTAAAACAGCATCTTTAAATAAAAACAATAAACTACTGGAACACTTCAAGTTCTAGCTGAAATGAACTGTCCTTGGGTCAGGTAGAGGACTTGGACATCTATCTCCAAGGGGGAGGCTCAGATGGGGGCACAAGACATTCTAAATTGGGCAGACAGATTTCTCCCTCCATTATAGCCACATACTGCACTGTCCATATGACACAAGATATGCAAGCAAAATAGGCCATTTGGCCCATCAAGTCTGCTCCACTATTCCATCATGGCCAATTTATTATCCATCTCAACTCCATTCTCCTTCCTTCAACCCGTAATCTTTGATGCCCTGACTAATCAAGAACCTAACAACCTCCAGTTTACATATACCCAATGACTTGGCCTCCATAGCCATCTGTGGCAATGAATTCCACCTATTCTCTACAGTCTGGCTAAAGAAATTCCTCCTCATCTCTATTCTAAAGAGATATCCCTGAATTCTGAGGCTATGTCCTCTGGTCTTAGACTTCCTCACTCTTGGAAACATTCTCTCCATATCCACTTTAACTAGGCCTTTCAATATTCAATAGGTTTCAATGAAAACACCAGTCATTCTTCTAAACTCCAGCGAGTACAGGCCAAGAGCCAAACACTCCCCTTAGATTAACCCTTTCATTCCTGTGAATCTCCTCTGGACCCTCTTACACCTCTCTTCCTTTTATTGGCCTCTGCTGAGCGCCTAATAGATTGTATGACTGCAGCCTGCCGAAAAGTTCAGAAATGCCCTGAGCTCTTTTTGAACTTCATGCTGCCTCAGCCAATCAACTGCTCGCAATGATTGCAGCCTGCCGAAAAGCAGGTCCTCCGTCAGTCACAAGACAATCATGAACTGTAGGAACCTTGGTCTATTTTAACCCCACCTATTATCCCACAATGTCTGCACTATTGGCCTCTGGAATTCTTGGGATAAAACCAGGTACCTTCTTGACTTGTTTATCCACAACACTTCCACATGGCATATAGCCTTCAAATTGATTAATTTTAAAAATGGAAAATAATTTCACACAAGTAACCAGCCAATATTTTTCTACTAACATACCAGCACATGAATGGATTCTTCACTTAAACTGCAGCAAGCAGCAACAGAAAAATGCACCAAGTAATCCTGACTTTGATTGATCCGCATATTATGAAAAAGGGTCAAAGAAAAAATTGGGCAGCAAATCCTTATCAAAGGATATGTGAGCAGCTGATGCTAATTTCAACCAAGCTTGATTACAGCTCTTCAACAGATATTATACAAAAATTAAAGACACTCAGAATTAACGTTCTGAGCAATGTTAATGCTGCATGAAATACATCAGCTCTTGTAAAGTGATGTAGAAACATCTCTGGCTAGTGATACTGCTTATCAGGAAATCTTTGCTCTGTCTAGCTCACCACTTCCTTTAGAATTGTTGATGATTTCTAATCCTGGATTTCACTTAAAGCAATTTTTGTTGACTCCAAAAAGTAAAAGAACCTGACAGTTGCTATAAATATTGAACTTCAACTCTAAGGAGACATAATGAAATTTCAATCATGTTATCGAAGAACAACACTGACAACGAAGCAAGCACTGGGTTCTGGACAGCATCAAAAATAAAATTATTGAATTAAATTTTCTGCAGTTCAGTTAAAGATTGAAGCACTGCTGCAGCAAATAATCTGAGCTGACAACCCAAAGTAGGATGGAGTAGGTGCAGCTTATCAAAGGCACTATCTTTCAAACAAAATAAGGCTCCAGCATACTTGTTTGGGTAAATGCACAAGAGCTTGAAGTATAATTTAAAGGTCCCTTTCTCAGTCACTAGCCGAAATACAGCTTTCCGAGACTGATACACTGGTAATTCATTTCACTTACTGTGGGATTTTGTGTGCTGGTTGTCTATGCCTTTTTTCTCCATACAAAATAATAACTGTACTTCAAAAGCAATTCATAGCCTGTTAAGGGGATAGGAAGGATGCTATACAACTAATTTACTCCTTAATCTGAGGAAAACATAATCGTGTACATTTTGAATCTGCATAAAGCCAACTGATGCTGGTCTTTCAATTAGATGGTTTACTGCTAATAGACTGATTCAAAAGTAACGTTAATGAATCTTAGATTTCAAAGAACCAAAAAATTAAAAGCAGTAATGTTGAAGCAGTAAATAATTGTTTAAATCACTGGTCTCTTCATAGGAATTGAATCAACAGAAAGGTGTTGATTACACTGCCCAAGTAATGATTAGCAAAGGTAGCATTGGAAATGTAACAGTTTTAACAGTGCATTATGCCGGCTGGTGATGTAGCAGCATCCGCATCAGACTTCAAGACAAGTAGACCCGTGTTCGAATCTGGCTGGCTCCCTGCATGCTTTACATCCGAGCTGGGATGAGTGTCGAGTTAGCAACACGGCCTTGTAAAAAACAGACAAAAATGCTACAGAAACGGCTAGGTTGCCTCCCGATGTGCCACAAGACGCAGAAAGGAACAAACAAAGGCAAGAGCGGATTAATAAACTTGAATTCATTGCTTTAATTACAGTTGCAACGTGGTTGCTCTGTGTTCAGAATCTATCAACAGGATAAGGGAGAACGTGATCACAAGAGATTCTGCTCATCGATTATGTAACTTGCTGATCAGTTGAACAGGTTTGTGAAATACATTAGGCTACGAATTCAAACTCTGATGATTACTTGAGCTCAAAAACAAAGTTGACAGCCCGATACAATGGTAAAAATAATACTCATGAGTATTAGCATTTTCTTAATGGGAATAGAAAGGTAGTCCAGATGAAATCGTGGCAGAAGAGCTGGTGTAGGGGGCAAGGATTCAGGTTCACGGATCTTTTCTGGGTTTGCGGCAACCTGTACAAGAGAGACAGGTTGCACTTGAAGCAGAGGGAGACCAATATCCTAACGGGAAGATTTGCTAGGTACGAGGTCTTGGATCATATGCATATTACGAGGAAGGACGCATTTGCAGCATTGAAGCACATTAACGCCGGCAAATCCCCAGGACCATACTGGATATTACTGGAGGCCAGGGAAATTGAAAAGGGCCTTGAAGAAATATCTGCATTGGCGTTAGTTACTGATGAAGTTCCAGAAGATTGAAGGGTGGCTACTGTTGTTCCATTGAGGGTAGCACAGTCACTACTGGCCAGCAAGCCAGCCTGACTTCAGCTGCAGTGAAGTTACTGCAGGGGATTCTGAGAGACAAAATCTACCATCTTGACTACCCAAGTCAAGGCCTGATCAAGAATAGTTAGCATGTTTTTTGTGCATGGGAGATCATGTCTCGAATTTTTCGAGAAGATAACTAAGGGCATAGCTGAAGGTAGGGCAAATGGATGTTGTCTGCATGGATCTTAATAAGGCTTTTGACAAGGTCCTGCGTGGCAGGCTGATCTGGAAGGTTAGGCTGCAAGGGATTCAAGGGGAGCTAGTGAGGTGAACTGGCTTGATGACAGGAAGCAGAGGGTGATGGTTGAAGGTCAATTTTCCAGTTAGAGGCCTGTGGACTGGTGAAGTGCCCCAGGGGTCTGTGTTGGGATATATTCATTATTTATGTAAATGATGTGGATATGAATATACATGACACAATTCGCAAAAACGCTGATGATACTAAGTTAGGGGTCTTGTTGATTGTGAAGCAGGTTACAATGAATTGCAAAGGGATCTTGATCAGTTAGGAAGATGGGCTGCAGAATGGCAAATGAATTTCAACTTTTGTAAGTGTGATGTGATGCATTTTCAACATTCAAACTAGGATAGAACACACAGTGAACAGCAGGGCACAGACAAGTGTTGTGGAACACTGTTGTGGGAATATAAGTGCACAATCTGCTGAAAGTAGCTGCACAAGTAGACAGAGTGGTGAAGGAAGTGTTCAGCCTGTTGACCTTCAGCAGAAAGGGCATCAAATTTACTATTGTAGCACCTCCACCATGTAACCCTAAAGGCACAAATTCTGATCCACCAGTATCTATAGGGGGAGGGATGAAGAGGTGAAGTTTAGAAAGCAAGTCCTGAATTTAGGGTCTCAGGACCTGAAGAGATGATTCTGGAGAGGCCAGAAATAGAGATGATTACAGACAGGAGGATAAACACCATGAAAATAGGATGAGAGGTGATGAGCTCTGGCGTGTCGCTTAACCAGTTTAGATCAGCAAGAAGAAGAGTGAGTAATTAAAGTAAAACTTTTGTTCACTTTTTCATCCAAAATGTAGCAGCTGGATTTTGCCGACCTATTTTGGAAAAACAGTTACATAGTGTGGACCTGGGAGGCTGATCAGCACTGCTTTAATCTAGAAGCAACAAAAGCATGGCTTTGTATCGTTAGTTTATAAAACTATTGTATCTCAATGCAATGGTTTCGCTTTGAGTGTTGAGGCCTCTGATGAACAGCCTGATCAGTTGGTGTTTCAATTAGACCGAGACCAGTTGCAATACCGAAACCTGTTTCTTAGGAATTAAAACCTAATTTGTATACTGTGTAATGTATCATCTTAGTGAAGTTTAGATTCCTCCATCTCCCCCACACCATCTCCAGTCTACCACATCTCAACATTAGACATCTCGCCAATCAATCAAGCATGAAGGACGGAGTCAAAGTGTAGATATGATGAGGGGTTTCTGGATTAAGTTCAAGTAAGAAGTATGGTGGAATTTATACAGAGCACATCATGCTTTCTTCCTAAATTGATTATTACCTGAGCCAATAAACCAAGGAAGATCCCAGGCTGCTAGTTTCATTCTGGAGCTGCTTTTAATGAATGCTTGGCCTGACCCTTCAACAGTTGTTTGAAGGAGTCAAGAAATGACTTTGTTGTACTACATGTGGGCAATAAGGATCTGTTTTGCCAGCAACGCCCACATGTCAAGTGTTGAAAATGGTGTTCCCATCTTAGAATATTTGATACTCTCAGTTTCAAACTGAATACAGGACTGTGACAGTATGGAATGATTAGCTGCATTCACCTCTGGCAGCACTACCAGAGCCATGAAGTGACTGTTGTGTATGAAATGTTTGTGTTCAGTTCTCCACAGATCACCCTTCCTGCCAGGTCTATTTGGTTTGTGAGTATTTTATTTCTAACTTTAGAAGGTGCTAAGTTTCCTGGAGCAAGAAAATAGGACAAATACTTTTTCTCTCAACACTTTTCTCATTACATTTTTTAATTAAGTGGATAAGATGTATTTAAAATTGAATTTCACATATTACCGGAGCACATCAATAGAGATCTATGTAAGCAATGTTCTATTAGCAGAGAATTTTTTTAAAGTACTGGTCAGGATAGCAGGAAAAGATGTGACTGTTTTATTTAAATAATACTAGTACTGTGCAAGGAGAATTAGTATCATATCCAAGCATCACAGTCATAGAGTAATACAGCACAGAAACAGATCCTTTGGTCCTACTGGACCATGCTAACCACAGCATCTTTCCTGCTGGTCCTTTTTGCAAGTATTCAGTCCATAACCCTCCAAGCCCTTCTCCAAATATCAGTCCAAAATCCTCCTGAATGTTGCAATTGTACAAGCCTTGACCACTTCCTCTGGGAACTCATTCCAGGTACTCATGATCCTCTGTGTAAAGAAGTTGCCTCTCAGGTCTCTCAAATCTCTTCCCTCTTTTATCCGTGGCCTGTAGTGTTGGACTCCCCAACCCTGCATAGATGGCTATGGCTATGCTTATCCATATACCTCATGATTTTATTCACTTATGAGGCCACCCCTCATTCTCCTGCGTTACAGAGAATAAAGATCCAGTGCGGTCTAACTCAGGCCTTCACTGAGTTGTCATTCATGGCAACGGTAATCACCAACCACTAGAGTCCAAGTTGACAAGCCCTGAAGAATGTACCTGCCTTTCCAAATAAATGGCACATGTCAATATGAGGAAGATTTTCTCTGATGTTTCTTAGGACTAGATTGATGTTGTACTCACCAATTAAAACATCTTACTCCAATCAAACATTAACCAACAAGATTATCTCTGACTTGCTACTCCCTCAATGTAAACATACAGAGTGCAACCCCAGAGGAGGCTTTCCTGCATGTAAAGCCTCACTCCTTGTATTGTATTAGGGTGCAATCCAATCTATCACTCGAATATCCTTCCATTCAACCTAAGTGTTTGGAATAGCTTGGGCAATTGAAATGACAAAGATAATAAATTGATGATAAATAATGACAAAGATAATAGTAACTCAAGCTGATCATGTAAAAATGACACTATTCATAACCATAAATAAAATCAAAATACTCCCTAGTCAGAGTACTTTGTGTAATACTGGGCCTCGTGCTGCAATATAGGAAATAAAGGAGACAGTGAAAGATTACACAAAAATAAAATTTGGATCTCCACCCACCCCGCATTCACCAAAGAATAATACAGATCATGGAAAGATCTGATTGAAGTGTTTATACAAAAGGATGGAGACAGGATAAATAAAAGTAAAATCTGCAATTGTTGTGGGGTCAACAGCAAAAGGGATGTATATCATGCAGAAACTACAAAACATTAGCAGGGCTCCCATCTGGGCTGTAGTGTCCAACTCTAGTCACATTACATGGAAGGTAAGATAGCATTAGAGAAGGTACACTTCTGCCACCATCTATGGGGAATCTTAAGATATGATTAAAGAAAGGATTTGCTCTCATTACCCTTTGGAAAAGAGCAGTGTTTTAGTTCAACTACATCAAATTTTAATAGAATTCTGATGAACAGGAGGAATCCATTTCCACAGTAAAGAGCTCAATAATAAGTAATTTGGATTTAAAGTAAAATGCTGGAGTAGAAGAGATTTGGGGAAAATGTTTCAATTGAAGAACATGGCAGGAGTCTGGGACTCACTGCCTACAATGATGTAGAGCTAGAAACCATCACTAAATTTATAAAGCAAATGGGTGAGCACTAAAGGCTGATTTATACTTGTGTGTCAAGCTTGCACCGTAGCCTACGCAAGTGGGCAACACCGTTGTGAGCATTTATACTTGTGCGCTGGTGTGTTTGCGTCGCTCTGCAATTTGGGCACGTTCACGTCATGCATATGCACACACCTGCCCGAGCAAGGCTTCATGGTCATGATAGTCTTTCTTGGGGTAAACAAGTTTAAAGCGAGCGTCTTTCCTCGTAAAAGCGAAATGTGTCCTCCATAATTTCGGAGGTCTGTAAAGCTTTATGGAAAGCATTGCAGCCAGAGTTCCTTCCCTGTCTTTCAGTCGCCCAATAGGAAGCTATTGCAGCTTAGGAGGAAATGCGATGCTACCAAGCAGACCAATCACAGTTGTTGCAGTCTGCATTGCTGCGACGCGTAGTTACATTTTGGGAGAGATGCACGTCAGGCTACGGCGTAGGGATCTGCGTAGGATTTGCGGCTACGCCGTACCTATGGCATCAATTTGACGCACAAGTATAAATCAGCCTTAAGTATCATTTAAAGATTTTCAGATCACAGCTGGAAGCCAAGCCATGAATGACAACTTCCTCCTGTACCATATATTTCTATTTCTATTCTTTGAAGTTTACCAGATTTCAGGTAGATTATTAAAAATGTGAGAATTCAGAAACTTAAAATATGTGCATGTACTTACATCACAGACACACACAGTGCAGCCACGAAATTCTCAAATGGCAGAAATGGTATGAACATTCAGTATTACACTGAAAATGTGAATAAGGACAAATGGTTGAGTAAATATGATTAAAATTTATTTGAGTGGAAGATATATGTCAACAAAGTCTAGTTAGTTAAAATAGTCCACTTCCATGTTATGGCTCTTTAGCAGCTCAGAGTCATGTCAGATTCCAAATTATATATTAACAGAATAAAACATAGAGGTCTGGCTGTTGAAAGTAGATGCGACAACTGAATTCAGAGCTAGGGTAAAGCAAAATAGCTTCTGATACTTGATTAAATATAATTCAGCACCTTTGGTGTGAGAAGGAAAAGATCTATGAAAAGAAACAGGCATAAAAGCAAGATTTTACTTTGAAAGCAATGTTACATCTTAAAATGTAACTCACCACCTTCATGAAGTCCATGATTCATGCTGGGGTAATCTTTCAAGGATGTGAGATAAAACAAAAACAAATGTGAAGCAAGATCTGACAACAGCACAGATCTTTTAATGACTTCAGCAAAAAGAACAATATGTACAACTGACCTTATGCCAACTGCTAGTCCAGACTAAACTTCAGTGAGAATATTTATGCAAGTCCCTCTGATTGTGCAGTATACTAAGATAACTCCAATAACACCCCACAATTTTTTAATAAATGCAAGCCTTGCTCTGTCCTAAGGTAACCACTGACATGCAAAGAGCATTATGACCAGACTGCAAATTAAACAAACTGAATGCTGCAGAAGAAATTTTAAAAGCAGGTGGTCTGTAGGAAGGTCAAAAATTTTCATTACTCACTAAAGTTTCTTTCCACTGCTTCCAGATCTATTGTCCTTCAAAGTTGCTAAGCTGGGTGGAGTAAGTTGTGTAGTTTTGGCACCACACAGGAGGCAGGAACCTATGTCAAATGCATCTGAACTCCTCCAAGATTTGCTGCCACTGGCCTTATCTTGCACATTGGCAGTTAAAAACAAAATCACATAATTCCTGATTCTTGTTTATTATTCACCCAAACTTCACCACTCATGTTATACAAAGGAAATACCGAAAGCCTGAGTCTCAAAGTTATACAATTTCAGATTCATTCTCACCAGCATGAGATTCCAGTCTCAGTGCATTTTACCCTCCAATGTCATGTGATTACATATCTACAACAAATATAGACCCAGTGTTAAACAATGATCAGCACCTACCAATACTGTACAACTGAGTTAGAGCTCATGCCTGCTATCCATACACAACTTTCATACACTGACATGTTACTTAGGTGCAGGAGGAAATTGTGACTTGCTTGTGGACAGGCTTGCATATACTGACAATCCAGCAAACTTTAGCACATATTCACTCGCGAGGTCACCCTACACATCCTAACAAATGACAAGGGACATCAACAGATAAAACTAATAGCTGTAAATGCTGACATTATCAGGGACTTCCTGTAAGCTGAGACAAGCTAAGTACTGCATCAGATTTTGACAGCATAATGGAATCTTGGAAACACTTAGGTCAGGCAACAGAGTACAGAGAAAAACAAGTTAATATTTCAGTCAATGGCCTGAAGATGTTAACTATGCATTTTCTGTTTTAATTTCAGATTGTTCAGGCATTAACGCTATAATTACTGTCACCTTCCCAGGAAGCTCCCAAAGGTACTGACATAGTGCTGGGATGCTCAGGGTGTACGTTGGTTTGTTTAAATGTCTGAGAGTCAACTAGCTAAATTAGAACAAAGTTGGCATGAAAAAAAATCCCTTTTTAAATAAGTAAAATAACAGAAATAACATATTAGTGAATAAAAATGGAAGTGTAAATAAATAAATAAAAAGGGAATCCCAGACATCACGGAGCCCCAGTAATTTGACATCAACTTGCTGCAGGAACAGAAATGACCTTCTCCACAGAGCACAGCCCATGAAGTCGAGGAACAGACAACGAGCTGATCTGCTTTTTGACAATGTTATAACCCATGAGTTAAACTACATTGCTTGCCAAATCAATTTCAATTTTCCATTTCAATTACCAAGTATCAATTTCCATTTAAAGCTAACATCAGATCACTGACAATAAACTCCTTAACCCTGATCTTAGCAATTCATTTTACTGGAATTAGGAGAAAAGATGGGAAATAAGAGCACGAGGCAATACAGTTGGCCAATCTAGCATGCAATAAACAACTGACTTCAAACAAGCAAGCCCTGATCTGGGAACAATATATTCTGAAATCTTATGATAGATGCAGTTCCAACCTGACACATATGGCCCATGATGATTAGAAACCAGCTAACTACTTTGAAGTATAAAAGACATTTATAGTAAGCAGACTGTTTTATCCAAGCCAGAAGGAAAAGTGTTTCAAACTGTCCCCAATTTCCAGCTTTATCAATGCAATTGCAAATTACAGCATACGATATTATGGATTTGGTGGTAATGGTGGGTGGGGAGAGTGGTAGAAATAGAAATTTCTGCAATTCCTCTCAAACTCTCTAGCAATATTTTTGTGTGCCACCAATCACTGACCTTTTATATTCTATGCCTCAGTTAATAAACCAAGCTGCACACTTACCTTCATTCACTTTATTTACTTGTTCTGCTACCTACAAGCATCCGTGGATGTGCACATCAAAATTCTTCTACTGATGAGATTCTTCTGTCAATTATGGGTTCCTCTACCTCGCTCATCTTTTCAAAGACCGCTGCCTTACAATCCTGTGGACTGAGTTCCATACTTCACTTTTCTGATACCAAGCAGGTTTAATGATAACCTGCTTGTCACCAATCCAGACTACCTGCCACTTGGCCAGTTTCTGTAATGAAAGCACCTTCTTTCAAGCCTACAACAGTAACATACAGGTTCATAATCCCTTATCCGAAATCCTTGGGGCTAGTTGCATTTCGGAATTCAGAATTTTTCGGATTGCAGACCCCCCTCCCCCCCCCGCCCCGGATACCAAAAAACACGTATGCTCAAGTCCCTTATTTAACCGGTCTCAGTGCAGTGGACTTTAGGACCCGGCGGTGCACCAAACCTATGCACATCCACCCATATACTTTAAATCATCTCTAGATTACTTATAATACCTAATACAATGTAAATGCTGTGTAAATAGTTATTATACTGTATTGTTTAGGGAATAATGACAAGAAAAAAATTTATTTCCAACAAAAACATTCAATAAAACATAAAAATATACAGCTTCAAATGAACCGAATCAAACACATGGTAAATGACATTGGAATAAATGTAGAATGTCACTGTCACTATCAAACTTCAGTAACTTTCTTTCTGTTTACTTAAATCATATACAGTGGTAGTTCCGACAATATTTTCTTCAGTCAGACACCGCACAGACACACCATGATCAAGCTTCTGCAATAACTCCACTTTCTGCGTTATTGATAATGTTAGATGCTTCCTTCCCTTTTTCTCATTGTTACCCATAGGGGTATCTGCAGCTCTTTTTGACATTTTCACAGTGAAATTAAACACAAAGTCAACAGTGAATACCAAATATCAGCGAACAGCAAATGCACGTATAACCAGTACAAGCGCTGAGCCACAACTGATGTCTGGCGGCCTCTGCTAGTGCTGCCATGTCACACCTGAGTGACGTCAGCTGTTGGCGAAAAAAAAATTTGGTTTTCGGAGCTTTTTGGATTTCAGAATTTCGGGTAAAGGAATGTGCACCTGTACTATGAAAAGCATGGAACATAAAAATAGACTGGCAGAGCTGCAATGCCAACAACCACCTGTCAATAAAACAGCAAGGCATTGTTTCTTGCATTTTGTAGAAACAATTTTGGATACAACTTGCCCACTTTCCCTTATGTCCTGACGTGGAATTACAAGAATCGCCTTGAATTGAACCAACAGAAACAAATCAAATGTGTTAACCACATTGACCATATATCATCACAAAGATTCAATCAATATATGACCTTCCCTTAACAAAATCATAGACTGTCATTGATTAACCTAGCCTTTCTAAATTGATTTCCCTTGTCACTCCATGCATATTTTCTCCCTTTACATGCAACACTGCCAACCTTTAATGCCTGTGCCACAGTTTTAAGATGCCTGAAAAAAAACAAATTTTCCTAATTTCCTTAAGTTCCACCCAAAATATTTCCTACTATTCAATGCTCATGGCAAATTTTATTCCAAGACTGACTCATTTACATTAAAAATTGCTGATCAGATATATAAAGCTCTTAATATTTTCTTGAAGAACTGAATCTAATATCTCAAATCTTCTCATTAATGACAAAATTTGCAAAACAATACTCCTTTAAGATATACAAAATATTCATTTACTGTACCCATCTTTTAACTCTTGATCTTTTGAGATCATTAAATACATAATATTTACAAGTTTTAAAAAAATTATTTAGCAGCATCTTTTCAAGCTCTTTCTAATGTCCTCATTAATCTTACCACCATACTTTCTACACTCCTTTATGTTTTCTGTAAATAGAAAACCAAGCTAAAAGATTTTAAACTATTTTTTGTTTTTTAAAAAAAAAATCAATTTTCTGCAACATGATCTATTTTTGTGATGCTCTGGTTTTCTGCAGGCAAGCTTCTGTATAAACAGAATCCATAATGTTTATACCAACAGCCGTAAAGTAACTGCCCTGATTTTATGGGGCCTTTACTGCAGGAGTTTGCTGTAGTGCTGATTGGTAATGTCATTCTAAGAAAGTGTGGCTTCAGTGCAGATATATTTGTATCACTTATGTGGTCTATGCAGAGCCAGAATCCAGTCACACACTTATTTAAGAGGGTGACATTACAGAGATGAGGTAGTAAAAGAGATTGAAAAGGGGTTGGACATGCACAACACTGAAAACATGCAAAATATCATTAACTGAAAATGGTACCAGCAGCAAACACAAATCACTGGGAGTAACTGATCAACTATATGCTATTGACATTCCAGAGGCATCCCCAACAAAAGGAGCTGTTCAGTCCGAGCAGAATGCTGCAGCACCAACATTTTCGAGGCTCTTGCTTACTGGGGCTATTTCACACAAGCTGCCAGCTGCACATGCCCCAAGAATGACTGATAATATGCTGACCCTGACCCTGTTTAAGTGACTTTCATCTTAATTTTTGGACTTCGACTTGCCTAAACATGCAGATCATATGAGTGATGGGTGGTAACTGCATGAACACAGCCCTATTTTAATGCTTATTCAAACACTCAAAAATTTGCCAAATTGATCCATCCATCAACCAGTCAAACTGGTTTTCAGAAGTCACTAATGCACTCAGTTCTTGGTACAATCAACTGTACAAAATACGCAGTCCATTCTCTTCATATGTACTCAGCAATCCTGAGTACCATCTATGGCATCACCCATGACAGCTGCTTCAGAAACTCTGTTCAACAGCCTGTCAGCAAGACTATCTCTGAATTCACTTTTACCCCCAGATACACATCGGTTCCAAAAGCCTTCATTCACGGCTGAGCACCACGGGCAGCTAGAGCTCACAGTACAAGATCGCTTTTCACCTATCTCGACTGCAGATCCAATGTGTTTCTCTTCCAATGTCTACTTTCATCTACTGTAGCTTTCATGCTCCCACTATTAATTTTGTCATTCTTCTCTCCCACCCTTATTTACAAATTATTTTCTCCTTTCACTGTAAGGACAAAATATTACCTATTTCTACTTCATCCTAAACTTATTTTATTTATTTAGAAATATCGCATGGTACAGACCCTTCCAGATGAACCAGCCTGCGCTGCCCAATCATACCCATCTGACTAAACAATCCGCTAACCTGTACGTCTTTGGAAAGTGGAAAGCAGAGCACCTGTGGAAACCTATACAGTCACAGGGAGAATGTATAAACTCCTTACAGTACTGGAACTGAACCTGGGTCGCTGGCGCCGTAACGTCGTTACTCTAGCTGTTATTCTACCATGTGCCAGATCTATTTCTCTTCCTACACATGCCATTTTATTGGCCATAATTTTCACATTTTCTGGCTAGCATAATATTGCAACAACTATTTATCTAATGCTTTTAATGTTAAAACTATCCCAGATGCTTCGCAGGGGTTTGATCAAAGAAAAATATTATGGCAAGCCCCACACAGTGATTTTGGGGCTCTTCGCACAGCCAACATTTAATTATCCGTCCCCAATTGCCTGAGAAGTTGGTGGTGAGCAGTCTTCATGAACTGGTGCAGTCCTTGAAGCAGGGAGG
Organism: Mobula birostris; assembly: GCF_030028105.1. Lineage (NCBI taxonomy): Eukaryota > Metazoa > Chordata > Chondrichthyes > Myliobatiformes > Myliobatidae > Mobula > Mobula birostris. The sequence continues at coordinate 24,262,124 of NC_092395.1, read as the reverse complement.
GAATTCTAGGGATTCTGATCCATTAATAGGTGATATATTTCCAAGTCTACTTATGTGCAGCTTTGAGGGCAATATCCAAGTGGCAATGATTCCATGTTTTTGCTGCCCTCATCCTAACTGGGAGAGGTTGTGGGTTTGGAAGGACCTGTCTAATGACTGAAAGTTGCTACAACGCATCCTGTTGATGTTACCAATTGTGTCCATGAAGTGAGACAACGACAAGAGAAGGGACGCTGATCGAAATGGCTATTTTGCCCTATGTGGTGAAGAGCTTACTGTATGGTGCTGAAGATTCACTCACCTGGACAAGTTGTGGGTACTCCATCACACTTCTGACATGAGATTTGCAGATGAACAGGTTTTGGGAAGTCTGGCAGTAGCTTACACGCTGCAATATTCCTGGCATCCGACTTGTTCTTGTTGCCACATTGTGCATATGGCTACTGCAGTTCTGCTTCTGGTCAATGGTAAACCCCACGAGCTAGGTAGTGGGAATTCAATAATGCCACTGCATGTCAAGATGTGATGATCTATATTTTGCCATGTCAATGCCTAGCACTTAAGTGGCATGAATGTTACTTTGCCATTTATCACTTCAGGCCTGGATATTGTCTTAGCCAAGGAGATGCTTCAAAGGATGAAGGAGATAGATTTAGGATTTAGGATTTGACAGGGAACTTCAGAGCTTATGGTCATGGCATTTCAAAAAACAGCCATCAAAGATGGAGTGATTAAGTTTAAGAATTATTCAGGGATCCTCTATACCTCCAATATCCTCAGTAATCTATCACCCAATTGTTTCATTAGACGGTTGAATTAATTAACAATCTTTATGTATTTACATTACTGGAGAGTCTGAGAGGTTTGCTAGCAAGAGCCGAAACTGCCACCTTTGATTAACTTCATAACATGGTTTTGAGCTGCTTCCTGAGCAACTAGCTTATTGAAGTTATTTCTAGAGAGCTGTTATCAGAAGTCAGCAAATTATCCAAATCTTATATAAAGAATGCATCTGTTAATCTTTCCTTATTTTTGATATTTTTCTTTGATCTGTTAAGTTTCAATCACCTAATAAAACTGTAGATAGCAGAATCTCAGAAAGCGTTAAAACCACAAAACATTCTGTTACTATGTGATAAGAACACCAACGGCATTAACCTCTATTTTTGTACAGATGAAGTGCCATGCTGTTCCTAGACTACTTTATTTCAGATTTCCAAAGCATGCATTCTCACACACATTCACCTCCTCTGGATTATGGTTTACTAATGTAAAATTAGAACTTAATTCAGATAGCTGCTGTTTCTCCGGCTCAGCATTAGCAACCCCACCTCAGGAGAGCAGTATTACCTTTGAACCAGAAGATAGTGGTTCCAAATCCGACTCCAGAGAAAAATCCAGGCTCAGACATCAAATGCAGTACTGGGAGAGTGTTGCAATGTGAGACTGTTCAAGCCAAATTTCACTGGGGTAAGGCACTCTGGGAGCCCCAGTGTCACGAAAGACAACACAGAAATCCAATTCTTCTTCCTGTTTGGAAAATTGTGGCTCTGTGCCCTGTTTTGGGAACTAAGTGCAGAATCTAGGCTTGCACTCAAATGTAATACTTAGGAAATACAGTCCTGATGGATGGACGAAGTAAACCAGAAATCTACCTGCATATCTGTGTGGTTCCCCAACCCTTTCAATTTCATGGTAAATATTTCTTTGTTACCCAACAGATATCGTAACAGATCAACTACACTCTTCATTCTCAGCACCCCCCCCACCCCAAATCTCCCACAGCTCAAAGATTAATTGCTGACAAACAACATTGAGTTTTGCTAGATGTATTTTTCCTGTATTGTGAGACTGCCAGGATGGAGAGCAACTGAATGGGCTCTTTCTCTCCTCCTCCCCACCCCCCAAAACAAGCATTTCCCATATACTTGCCGTTGCTATTCCAGGACATTGTTGAAGTAAAAACTTTTGCTACATTACTGAAATCAGTAACAACTGATATAAGCACATGAAACAGCTTGGGGAATTTCTGAGAGTTAAGAATGAGAGACAGATGATGTGACTTTACATCGGAAAAAGATTGCATTATAGGCCATTTTCTACAAGTCATCTGTATCTCATTGGCCCGTAGCAAACTCCACTATTCCATTCCCATCAAGACTGAAACTAGACAATGATTGTGGGAAGTACTTAACCATACAGAGTATCACAATTGCAAATATCATTAAAAGTTCAAAAGATATGTGTAGGGCATTTTTTTTTTAAAAAAGAGTGGTGGGTACCTGGAATGCACCATCAATGAGGTTGGTGGAGGCAGATACGAGAGGCATTTAAGAATCACATAAATATGACGGGAATGGAGGGACATGGATCACATACAGGCAGAAGGGATTAGGTCTCATTAGTTTAATCAGTTTAGCACAACATCATGGGTTGAAGGGCCTGTTACTGTGGTGCACTGTTCTGTTCTGATAACCATCTTCTCATTTCCAGAACCAAGGTAGAACCCACACAGCTTGCACACGTATCCCTACCGACTTCATAAAGCATACAGAAATAAAATCGCTGTTTTGTAGAATTTAAAAGATAGAATACTTAAAATATTACACATGGAAACTCTCAGTGCTACAGAAACTGTTCAGTCCTTGCCAGGCAATCAGCACTGTTCACATTAGCTGCTTTTGGCAGAGTAACAAAGTGAAGATGCCAGCCATGACTCAGTTGATATCTCACCTCCTTTTGTGTCTGAAGGTTAGAGACTTGAGAGGTGAACATGGACAATTAAACAGACACCAAGATGGTGATGTAGCATTTAAGATTGCGATGAATCGGCACCTCATCTGCCCTTTCTGAACCAGAATCAAAATTGGATTTATTATCACCGTTTTACATGATGTGAAATTTGTTGTTTTGTGGCAGTAGAGTAGTGCAAAGATATAAAATTACTATAAATTACAAAACAGTGTGAAAAAAAAAGGTAGTGTTCATGTCTGTCTGAAATCTGATGAGAGAGAAGCTGTTCCTGGATCATTGAGGATCACTGACATAAATTGTGAAACTTGTTGTTTTGTGACAGCAGAACGGTACAAGACATAAAAATTACTCTGTTTAAAAAATAAATAATGCAAGAGACAAATAACCAATCATGTTCATGGACTGTTTAGAAATCTGATGGCACAGGGGAAAAAGCTGTTCCTAAAGTGTTGGATGTGGATCTTCAGGCTCCTGTTCCTCCTACTCGATGGCAATAATGTGAAGACGGCAGGTTCTAGACAGTGAGGGTCCTGATAGATGTAAAAAGTCCTTCAGGGAGTAATTGCTGACCCGTTCATTAATCCCTCATAACAGATTGTATCTGGTCTATCTGACTTTGCTGCTTGTGTAAACTTGGAATACAGGCTACTCTTACTTGTCAACAGGATGTCATTAGCTGTAGAGTGTTTTAGCACTCTGGGATTCTGAAAGGCAACACTTACTTTCTTTTTATTAAAGAGATGCCCCCAAGCCTGAAGCAGCCAAAATTCTAACTGCATGTGTGATGACTGCACTTTTTTTCACATTAATGGATGTTATCTAGAATCACAGTCATAGATATGCAGAAAACAGCTAAAACTGCATTTTGGGTTAACCGAACTTCCTAAATGTTGGGTCCACTAAGCCTGCAGATAAAAGCTCTTCAAGTGCTCAAAGTGTTGAGGGTTTCTGCCTCCCCTCCCTTTCAGGAAAAGTTTTAGACTCTAATCACTTATTGAATGAAGGTATTTTAGACCATAAGACAAAGGAGCAGAAGTCGGCCATTCGGCCCATCGAGTCTGCTCTGCCATTTTATCATGAACTGATCCATTCTCCCATTTAGTTCCACTCCCCCGCCTTCTCACCATAACCTTTGATGCCCTGGCTACTCAGATACCTATCAATTTCTGCCTTAAATACACCCAATGACTTGGCCTCCACTGCCACCTGTGGCAACAAATTCCAAAGATTCACCACCCTCTGACTAAAAAACTTCCTTCGTATTTCTGTTCTGAATGGGTGCCCTTCAATCTTTAAGTCATGCCCTCTCATACTAGACTCCTCCATCATGAGAAACAACTTTGCCACATCCACTCTGTCCATGCCTTTCAACATTCAAAATGTTTCTATGAGGTCCCCCCTCATTCTTCGAAACTCCAAGGAATACAGTTCAAGAGCGGACAAACGTTCCTCATATGTTAACCCTCTTATTCCCAGAATCATTCTAGTGAATCTTCTCTGTACCCTCTCCAACGTCAGCACATCCTTTCTTAAATAAGGAGACCAAAACTGCTCACAGTACTCCAAGTGAGGTCTCACCAGCGCCTTATAGAGCCTCAACATCACATCCCTGCTCCTATACTCTACTCCTCTAGAAATGAATGCCAACATTGCATTTGCCTTCTTCACTACCAACTCAACCTGGAGCTTAACCTTAAGGGTATCCTGTACGAGGACCCCCAAGTCCCGTTGCATCTCAGAACTTTGAATTCTTTCCCCATTTAAATAATAGTCTGCCCGTTTATTTCTTCTGCCAAAGTGCATAACCATACACTTTCCAACATTTTTTCCAAGTAATCCTTCTGCCAGTTAAACTAGTGAGTTAGTTTTTTTTCCCTAAGTGGGAAATAGGTTAGCCCTCTAGTTACTTTCCTCACTATGAAAGAGGTCCTCTCTGTTCATTAAGTCTTTGTCTCTCCTTCAATTAAATCTCCACCAAGTTTCCATTGTTCCAAGAAAAAGAAATTTAGCCTAGACAGCATTGCCCCAATATTCCTATAAGTTGCCTCTGGCCTCTCCAATGTAGCATTATAAACTAAATTGCACACAATGTCTAACTGTGGCCCAGTACCAATCAACTTCAACCTCCTTCCCATTCGGTGAAACTCTCACTCATTCAATACAACCTCCTGCTCAAATACTTCAACCATGTAACGTTAAATCAAGAAGCCTCCATCAGGAAGGAGGTACAGAAGGCCAGAAGGTATGCAGTCAGCGAGTCAGGATCAGCTTCTTCCCCGCTGCCATCTGATTTCTGAGTGAACATTGAACTTACGAACACTATCTCACTACTTTCTGTTATTTCTATTTTTGTGCTACTTAATTTGTTATATATAAAGCACACACACATTGTAATTCACATTTTTTTCTATTATGTATTGCATTGTACTGCTGCTACAAATATTGTTTCAATGACATATGCAGGTGATACTAAATCTGATTCTGCATCCTCACAACTGGTTGAAAGCAAATCATCCATGCCCCTGAGGAATTGCCGAAGAATAGTTCTAGAGTGACGTCTCCACTCCTGCATTCTAGAACCTCAGCCAAAACAAGAATCTCTCATTTTGTACATTCTTAGCCTGTACCTTTCAGTAAATTTTCAGATATGCAGACCTGATCATTCCATTCCACACTTATACTACCAATCATGATGCATTCCTTTGCTTCATTTACCTCCCCCCACCCCAAAAAGCACACAGACAACATCAGGGAGACTCAGCATCAGTTCACTTACTTTCCCTGGAGATGAGCCTGGCCTGTTTCCCACATTACAATAGTAACTATTGTAACACTTCACTGTTTGTGAGATATCAGACTATCAAAAGTGAACATGAAAGGCATTATAGAAATACAAGAGGTTTCGTTCAGGTGTCACAAGTAGAGGGGGCCTTAGTCGATTGCTCCAATTATTACAGATAGCAGGGGCATATAGTTGGTGTGTATGGGGGAGGGGGTGGCCAGCTTTACATGGGATGGATGGGTAGGTGGGTGGGTGGTCAGTATAAGAGAGATCTATTGCAGGGGAAAGGTCTATAGGGGTAACAACGTTTATGCAGTATGAGGGTATTTAAGATTATGTGGGCTTGTTTACCGGGGGGAGGGTGGTAGTGGTGAGACTCCGGAGGGAGGGGAGCAAAGTTGACCGGGATTGCTGAGTTTTGCGGGGGTAGGTTTGCCAGGGATGGTGAAGCTTGTGAGAGTGGGTTCATCGGGAGGGAGAAGGGTAGAGAAATTTATGGGGGTGGGTTTATCGGGGTTTGTTGGGTTTAAAGATAGTGGGGGTAGTGGCTGAGGTGAAGATGTTGCGGAAGGATTTGGGGCCACATGGGCCCTTTCTCGCGTAGGGGCTCACTTCCAGCCTCCAAGCAGCCTGCTGACGGACCTGTCACCGCTTCTTACCTGTAGCAGCGCGGCCTAGGATACAGGAAGGCGCCTGGATCCGTATCTCGGCCCGGGCCGGACAGTGTAATCCAGCCAGCGACGCGACTTCCAACCTTCGGCTGCGGTGAGCCGGAACCTGCCCCGTGGGATGCTGGGAGTGCCTTCTGATTTGCATACAATCTGCATATCACAACATTCCACCAACGAGGCTTAAAGGGGCAGTTCACCAGGAAGTAGCAGAAAGAATCCACATGAGGATTAAAAAGACTTTTCTAGGATTCGAAACTTAGTTTTGACAGAGATGAATAACTGACCAAGAGTTCCTCAGAATCAGGCTTACTATCACTGGCATATGCCGTGAAATTTGCTGTTTTGCGGCAGCAGTACTTTGCAATAATAATAGTAATAATCTATAAAATGCAATAAATGAATAAATAAATGGATAGATAAATAAATAAATATTTATAAGTAAGTAAGTAGTGCAAAAAGAGACGGAAAATTGTAAGGTAGTGTTCATGGGTTCATTGTCCACTCACAAATCGAATGGCAGAGGGGGAAGAATCTGTTCCTGAAACCTTGAGTGTGTGTCTTCAGGCTCCTGTACCTCCTCCTTGACGGTAGCAATGAGAAATAGGGCATATTCTGGGTGACAGGGCAGATGCCACCTCTTTGAAGCATCACCTTTGGAAGGAGTCCTCAGTGCTGGGGAGGCTAGTGCCCGTGATGGAGCTGGCTTAGCTTACAAAGTCCTGGCCAGAGCTTCTGGTCTGTGATTCTACCGCATTATTGATGGGGCTGAATAATTCAGCAAGTCTGAAAGCAAACTGGGCATCAATTCCACAATCTTGATAAAAGTCGATTAAAAAAAATGTCAAGCTGTGCAAAATCTTCCGCAATCCTGCAGCGCTGTGGTAACCCATCAAGATCAGATGGGTTAGATCGATCCTGGATACAAATGAGTTCTAAGCACTCACAGAAAAATCTATCACATTGATATTCTTTCCTAAACACTATTTCCTCCTGGCAGGGGCATATCGAAGGTGAAAGTCAAACTGCTGAGCCTAGAAAACACTGGGAATCTAAAAGGAATTACATAGCTTGGAGGACCACAAAACGCTGATACACTGTTGGGATGCAATCAAGGTGAACATCAAAAAGTTTTAATTTTCATAAGCATGAGTGTCAGATGGAGTTGTGCCAACTCCAGAAGAGCATACAGAATGGGAATCTGCCGCAGTCAGTGAACGTGGATAAGGAGATGGAACTCTCAGAGGCAAAGTGCTCACAAGCATCAAAAATAAAATTTCTCAACATAGCAGCTGTCGGCTGAGATGTGCTCGGCTTGAGGGATAAGATGGGCAGAGACAGTTATGGCGCTTTCCTGCCAGCATGGGCATAAGAGAGGGGCAGGGGTACTCAAGTCAAAGCCTCCACATGCATGGACAATGTCTTCAGCCTCTTCTCTGACCTACTAATCAGCCAGTTGATTGATGAGCATCAGAAGCATCTTAAAGAGACCTCAGAGGCTGGAGTCCGTTGCAGCAAAACCGAGGGCATGTTTGTTGGCAGCTGGGGTCCGACCAATACTTTGTCCCTTTCACAGTAAAGTTTCATTATGTGAATGCACTGGGAGTCTGATTCAGAGGAAACAGGAAATCGGCAAAAATTTGCTGCAGCCAATAGCTACGATTTAACAGAAGTCGGGAAAGGGGGAAGAAGCATTGCTCCAACCCAGTGGCAGTGAAGAACCGGGTCAGCAAGTGTAAGGTGACCTGGGGGTTAACATACATAGCACAGGTGTGGCCATATCCTGCCCCTGTTCCAAAGAGGTCACCTAAACCCTCTTTATCTTCTGAAGACTGAAAATTCATCACGTCCATAGGATGTGAGGAGTGAAGTTCCAGAGACAGGGGGTGCGAAATGCATTCATTTCTGATGACCATCTTTGTGTGTGGCTGCACCACACCACACCGTGCGTACAGTCGGTTACACAGGTACCGAGTGTCACTATATGCTGAAGCTCTAACAGTCCTCCATTTTGTGAAGGGCAGTTTAACCATGACACCCCACCTGTCACTTGTAGAAAACTTTCTGGGACAAAAGCAAGTTTGACCACAAATCCATCAGGCCAGTGGATGTCCTGTGGGAGAAAGAGGTACCGAGTCCTGTTGGATAGTTCTCTGAGGACAATGTCGAACAAGCGCCACAACCTTGGTTGGTGAGAAGGTTGCTCCCCTGTGGGAAGTTTCAGTCTCACCACATAAGGCCCTCAAGGTGGTTATTGTGTGGAAAGAGACACCCATCCAGTTCCTTATAGACTATTTGTTTGCCAAGGTTATCTGGAATTGGATGCAGAACTCTTTATGTTGGGGTTCATCTTAAGCAGCTGTGTGACACGTAACTCTGTGCTCTAAAGGCTGTCCCTAAGGATGCGAACTAAGACAAAATATTACTACTGCTGGCAAACCCTCAGCTTAGTGAAAGATTAACTTTGGTCTGCCTGGAACTTGTTGGTCCTCTGGTGCAAGGTGTCCACAAGCAGATGCTGGCAACGAGCACGTTCCAGAGTGCAGGGGCAGATGCTGAAGGATGCACCGAATGTTGGTACAGCTGATGCAGAGGCTCTGTGGGAAAGGATCTTAGTCTAAGATCCCGTAGCCACTGGACACAAAGGGGCTGTGCTTTGAGTAACATCCTCTCAAATGTTTCAGTGATACAAAGTTTGGAGCTGAAAAGTGCATGCATTGACTTGCTTGAAACTGATGAAAGTTTTTGACTTGAACCATTACCATTTTAAGGTTAAGATCAGATTAGCTTTATTTGTCACGTGCATTGAAACATCGCAGTGTATAGCAAAATGCATTGTTTGCATCAACGACCAACACAGTCCGAGGATGCGCTGGGGGCAGCCCCCAAGTGTCACCATACTTCCAGCACCAACATAGCATGCCCACAATTTACTAACCCTAACCCATACATCTTTGGAATGTGGGAGGAAGCCCACATAGTCATGGGAAGACGTACAAAGTCCTCACAGACAGCGTCAGGAATTGAACGTTCATTGCTGCAAAGTGTTGCCCTAACCTCCATGCTTCTGTGCCACCTGTATTGCCAACCGACTCCTCAGCATTTTCTGATTTTGTCACAGTATCGCAAACCCCGCCGTGCGATATTTATTCAAAGTGGCCCACAGATCATCCCTTCTGGCCTGTGTGGCTCGCCATCAGCCTGGTGTGTTCACCAAATGACATCACCAGAAGTGACAACTAATTGCACTTAAACATGCTGGAGCAGCATGCAGGTAACAAAAGAAACGGACGTGGGTTTGGCCTTTATTTTTCACTAGCTGAGGAGATGGAAAACGTTTTTGCAGCTCCCCATCTGTGATGATCTTTCCTACAACTAAACCTCTGCTATTTAAGATTCCCTTCCTGACTTAACCAAAGACTTGCCTTCTTTAATCACCCCTCTGGCAGCCTTTAACAGTACCAAGCTAACCATGATCTTCCTAATTTTCCTCACTTTTCACAGGCACTTCCTTCTCTATCTGGCCATGGTTAATTGGTGCCAGCAATGGTTTCTAATCCCACAGGCACACCATTTTAACTCTGAATTTCTAAAGGATTTGTCTTGCCTTCACACACCTACCCCTTTCCTCATTTAACTGCTGCCCACTGGCGATACCAACTCCACCTTTTCTAATGACATCTATTTTCACTCACTATACTACTTTTGTCCACGATCCAGCCACAATTTAGACATGTTTGAGTCAAATAGGCTTTTGTTTTTCCTGACTCAAATAGGTCAAACAGTCATGATCGAGCCTCAGTTTCCTCCATTTCAACCTTGGCTCTCAAAGCAGAAGACACCCCACTTTCCCGTCACCTTCGTGGGATACTTTACCACGATGAAGACACTGCAGAACTGCAAATTGCTGGTGGACTTCAACTATTCCGTTCCACTCATTCAGCTGCCTTGTTTTCCAACATTCTCATAGTCATCTTTATAAAGAGGGGCAAGATCGCATCACAGTTCCAGCATCTCAGGTTCAATCCTGACTCCAGCAGTCCGAGTAAAGTTTGCATGGGTTTCCCTAAAGTGCTCCCGTTTCTTAGAACACCCCAAAGAAAGAGTCACAGTCTCCATCATTTGGCTTCTGTGACCATAGATGGCAGCAGAGAGGAAGCCAATGAGAGTGTGAACTAAGGGGAAATAAGATAAGGGAGAATTGGAATGATGGGATTGCTCTGCTGGTTTGTAAAAAATAAGTTAAATATCTTCGTGAATTTATGCTTCTCTAATTGTTCACCTTCCTCAAGTTTTACAACTCCCTACTTGTTCTTCCGATTTCACGTGTGTCCATATTGTTGCCATCACTCCTGGAATTCACTTCCTAAATTCTTCAATCTCTCTCTAATTCTGTTCTCTAATTCGTGATCTCCATCTGACCATCTTAATTCCTGCTTTGGCTTGGGGTCCATTTACTTCCGAAAGTGACGCACACAAAACGCTGGAGAAACTCAGCAGGCCAGGCAGCCTTTGTGGAAGTGCGTAAAGAGTCAATGTTTCAGGCTGCGACCCTTCTTTAGGGCTGACTGGAAAGGAAGGAGGAAGACTCTAGAATAAAATGGTGGGGGAGTTGTTGGAGAATACAGTAGCTAGAAGGTGATAGGTGATGCCAGGTGGGTGGGAAAGGTAAAGGGCTGGAGAGAAAGGAATCTGATAGGAGAGGAGAGTGGACCATAGGAGAAAGGGAAGGAGGAGGGGCATCAGGAGGAGGTGATAGATAGGTGAGGAGAGGTAGGAGGGGTAATAGAAGAAGGAAAGGGAAGGGAAAAAATTTAGCAGAAGGAGAAATTGATGTTCACGCCATCAGTTGGAGGCTACCCAGATGGAACACAAAAGTGCTTTATAGGGAGTTACCAGACAGCCTTACTGTTGTGGGATTGGAATTTCTTGTGAGCTCAACCAGCTAGGTCTCTGTTAGTTTCTTTCCCCAAGGACTATAAGTAAATGATTTTTAAACAAAAACAGCATTATTGGTGTCAAAAATGAATCCAAACAACTAAGCCAACATATGAACTTGTGTGGCCAGGACTATTATGGGTTCTAAATTCAGCAAAACATGACAAACTGCAGGAACCCTCACTAAAGCAAAGAGCAGATGAATATTTTTGTAAAGAACATTCTATTTTGTAAGAATTCCTTGCATCTAACCTTTCCATCTTTACAAATGTAAAACTGTCCATCAAGCCAGTAGGGTCTATTGGAAGATAAGCTAATGATTTCTTTCTTGTGTCCTAGCCCATCCTTACCCATTAGACAACACTACAAGAATGATTCACTGATGATCACTTTTCAATTTGTGAGATCTTGCTATGTCCATGAGGTTTTTCCTGATTCCTGCATTACTACAATGCTTACATTTTGAAGCTACTTTGAAAAATGTAAAGCTGAGTTGGAAGTCTTGGTATTGTGAATGGTGACTTTGCCATGGCTTCCCTTCTCTGAAACTGGGCTCCTCCTGTTTCCATATCCACATGTTCCTGCCTGTCACATCATAGTTTTAAGGCTCCGCTGCAGTTGACTCTTGCCTCCTATACACCATCACTTCTCTCAATCCCTTCAATGGCGGTACAGTAGCGTGGCTGTTAGCATCACAATGCCAGCTAACACTGATCAGGGTCCAATTCCCGCCAGTCTGCAAGGAGCTTGTATGTTCTCCTTGTGACTGCATGGATTTCCCCTGGATGCTCCTGTTTCCTCCCCCATTCCAAAAAGATGGAAGTATAGGGTTAGGTTTTGTAAGCCATGAGCACGCTATATTAGCACTGGAAGCATGATGACACGTGCAAGCTACCCCCAGTGTTGGTCGTCAACACAAATGAAGCATTTCACTATAAGTTCTGATGCTTTGTTGTACCTGTGACAGATAAGGCTAATGTCTCTTTTCAGCCCTTGCAAATGTTAGACCGCTTGCCCAACATTCGGCCCGGGATGCGCAGAAAATTTCCTTCAACTAAATATTGCAAAGATCAGTATAATATTTGCTGCTGTCACAAATATCATTCCCTCTCGACTGAATTAATTCTTTTCTAGCATTTGTCTGAAATTGAACCAGGCCACTTGCGACCCAGTGTCATGTTGGCTTTGGACCAGTAATTCTGACCATCAATAAAGGCTGCCAAATTCTACCTCTGTCACATTGTTTCATCTCTTTGCTGCTGAAACACCTTCATGTCTTTGCTGAGAATGCCCACAGGAAAACAAATCTCAGGGTTGTACAGAATATGGTGACATATATGTACTTTGATAATACAATTAACTTTGAACTTTTTGAACTCTGGCAGGCTATTCTATTGCACTGAATTCCTCACCTGACTTACTCGTACTACTCTTGTAAAGGAGGTCATCCAAAATTCAGCTGTTCCCCCACCACACTGACTCACACACTCCTTCTCCTTTTCAGATCCCTTGATGGTAGCACCTCCATCCATCACTCTAATCTTCAGCTGTACAACGTTCCAAAATCTTAGTGATCCAATAATCCCGCCATCTCAAAGTGCAATCACTGCACCGTTAGTGGTCGCATCATCAGTCGTCAGGGCTTCTCTTCTCTCCTCAAAATGTCCTGACTGACCAAACTCTAGTCAATTGGCTTTATGTGTATGAAATTAATCTTTTCTTGTGAAGGCTCTTAGGGTTATTTTGCTACATTAAACATGGTATTTTTATTTTTAAAAGCTGTTTTTTTATGATCTTACATGTTCTAACAACAGCTATCTTGAGTTTTTGTTTGTGTAAACTAAACAGTGAGGAAATCTACAAATGGAGCAAATTATTCTGGAACTAGACAAGAATGAAGCCAAAATGAAGATTCTGGTTTGGGATGCTGTTGGAGAGAAGTGAATGGCTTAATGAAAGTGACCCAAAGAAGAACGACAGGCTATGAGGATATCTAGGATACCATTTGTTGAGGGGGGGGGAACAAATTAAATAAGAATAAAAAAAAAATTCTGTGACCTTCCTGTGAAATCTACTGGTTGGAGGTAAATTTTAAAGGGTTGTGCCAAAACTTAACATCAGTGGCAATGTTAGTAGAGAGAGATACATAAACATGGTCGGTAGAGAGAGACAAGCACTGCCAGCAGAGAGAGGCACACACATGGACACTGCCAGCAGACAGGATAACGCACACACAAACATTGCCAGCAGAGACACAGAACTACTGCCAGCAGAGAGACACACAAGGGTACCAGCAGAGAGAGTAACACACAAACATTGCCTTCCGTCAGAGAGAGAAGGAGAGGTAAACAGTATCAGCAGAGAGTGACACAATCATTGCCAGCAGAGAAGAGCAGCACGAGAGAGAGGGTAGAGCTAGCCTCTCAGTCTGAAACACAAACCTGTTAACACAAAGTAGTGGGGCACCAAATAATCCGAGTATCTGTAGCTCTGAATGTCTGTGTGTTTGCAGGTACTCAAAATAACTCCTACAGAACCTCAGAATAACTACCACCCATTATTACGCTTGTTCTCTACAATTTCCTGTGTCTGACTGCCATACGTCAGATATATTCGTGTTTTTTGCACAGATTGCCTCACACTCTTCTGACACGGTTAGAAAAATGAAAAAAGCGACAAAGCACTAATTACTTCTTGAGCACGTAGTCTGGGTGTGTCTCCTGCTGGACATGTCTAGAACCAGTCTCTAAATAAGGTGTTAGCCATTCAAAAGGAATTTCTTCAGTTGGAGGGTGCTTAAATTTTGTAACTCTCTACCCAAGAGGTTTTTAACATATCAAGCATATGGGGTTAGTGCAGGGAAACAGGGCTGAAGTGAAAGATAATTCAGATTCAGAATCAGAATCGGGTCTATTATCACCGGCATGTGTCGTGAAATTTGTTAACTTAGTAACTCAGTGATAATATATGTGATAATATAGAAAGAAAAAAGTGAATAAAGCTCAGGATATTGAGATAGAATGATTGAGGAGGGGCTGAATAATTCATTGTCAAGCTCAGCTCACATTCATTTTGATGCTGGTAGGGTCTGGCTCAGATTGAGTTTTCAGTCTGTCCTGGGCAGGCCTCAAATTCAGTCACAGAGAAGTCTGTAAGTCAGGGTGGCTTTAAAAGAAAATAAATAGATATTGCCTTGAAAATAATAAAACCTCCTGAAGAGTCAAAACCAGACACTGAGCATTGACAGAACTAAAGACAGAAACCAACAGTACGGAGATCTGCCATGCCTGTGTTCTGGAAATATTTCCTTTTTAAGTATCTGTGCAACATCCTTTCAAAGTTACTATGGCTAGAGGCCCGGAGGCAGCCTGTCCTGGGGGTTGGAGGACTGCGCGTGTGGGAGGAAAGGGTTTTGTTTTGTTGCTGTTGTTCTGCTGAACACTGGGTGTGCTTTGTTGACACCGAAACGTGTGGCGATCCCTGGGGGCTGACCCCAGCACATCTTAGTTTGTGTTGGTTGTCAACGCAAAAATGATGCCGTTCACTGTATGTTTCGGTGTACATGTGACAAATAAAAAGATCTGACTCTCTCTCTCTAGTTGATGCAGAGCAACACCCTGCAGGAAAACTTTTCCTCATCTCCTCACTGCATTTTTTTCATTATATGAAACACGTTCTCAAGTAAAAGACCCATGTAGAATCAAAGCATCAAACAGCTGGAGTTCAAAGAGCTTTTTGAAGGAAGAGGAAAGGTGATGAGTTGTTAATAGTTGAGGAGAATAAAGACTGGAGAGAGGTAATAAAATCGAACAACTGACAGAAATAGTAAGAGAGAGTTGGAGAGCGAGAGAGAGAGAGAGACTGAGAAAGAGAGGGTAGAAAAGAGGAAGTGATAAGTAGACAAATAGACAAACATGAGAGAAATAAATATTTTGCCCTCACTGACTGATCATGCCAAAGCAACACACACATAAAACGCTGGAGGAACTCAGCAGACCTGCCGAAGCATCTAGCACGAAACGTCGACTGTGCTCGTCTCCATAGATGCTGCCTGGCCTGCTGAGTTCCTCCAGCGTTTTGTGTGTGTTGCTCGGATTTCCAGCATCTGCAGACTTTCCCTTGTTTCTGATCACACCAAATGCAGTTTAAACAGAGCATACAGGTGGAAAATTGGTGAAGCGGGGGAAAGAGGCAATGCTTGAAATAAATATACCGGTAAAGTAGCCATAGTCATGAATATAACATGTGTAAGGAAAGGGAAATAGGTGTCGCTTGTTATTATATTGAAATTCATTCAGATTAGGTTAGTAAGGTAGTAAAAACTATTCTATTAAAAAAAACAGGTAAACATTGAAATTAGCCTGATAACTCTAACCTCAGCCAAGCAGATATATTCCTCTTGTCCTTTTGCTAACCCTTCCACTCTCTATAACGTAAAACTAACTTGTCTTTCTAAATTACTGGTGAAAGGTTAATTTAATTCCTTTTTACATAGACCATAATCAATGCTTTCAACATTCGATATTTTTAATAAGGAAACCGCGTGTTAATCGTTGACCTGAGAGAGCTCACTGTTACCATCGGGTAGGAGGTACAGAAGCCTGAATACACACACTCAGGGATTCAGGAACAGCTTCTTCCCCTCTGCCATCTGATTCCTAAATGGACATTGAATCTTTGGACACTACCTCACTTTTGTAATTGATTTACTTGCTTATTTATTATTATTTTTATTTTGTTTACTTTTTCTCTCTAAGCTAGATTATGTATTCCATTGAACTGCTGTTGCTAAGTTAACAAATCTCGCGTCACATGCCAGTGATAATAAACCGGATTCTGATTCTGATTCTGATTCAGTCAAGGCAGATACACATGGGGTCTGGATAACATCGACAAGGCCATTCTGCCTGGAGACCTGAAGCTCTGGTGCTTGAAGTTGGGACCGCTACCCCGGGTGATGAGGCCACTTACTGTCTATGAGGTCCCACTGACAACCATGAAAAAGCTTGAGCAAACCATCATAAAGACGTGACTCGGTATCCCAAGGTGTATCTGTCTCTATGGTAAAGGAGTCCTTGAACTACCTTTCACCGACCTTACAGAGGAATTTGGGTGTTCTAAGGTGCATATACAGACGATACTCATAGACTGTCATGACAAGACCATCAGTAACACCGCACGGACCTTATCAACTGGGTGGAAGTGAACCCCAGCTGATGTGGTGCAGCAAACAACAGCAGCCCTTAGGCCCAGAGACATTGTGGGGCAAGTCCAACAGGGCAGGGGCAGCTTTGGTCTGGCAGCAAGTGGATCCACCTAGCACAAGGCCACAATTCCAGAGCGGAGGAAGATAGTTGTCGAGGAAGTGCGGCTACAAGAAGAGTCAGAGAGAAGTGTCTCCCTGGCTAACCAGGGGCAATGGATGCAGTGGGAAGGCTTTGAGAGGAGGAAGATTAGCCGGAAGGACATATGGGAGATGGAAGCAAACAGACTTAGCTTTCTTATCAGAGCTACATGTGATGTGCTTCCATCACAATAAAACCTCCACCAATGGTTCGGTGAGGGCCCAACTTGTGCCCTGTGCCAGATTCTGGCAACCCTCAAGCATACCGTGGCAAGCTGCAAAACCAGCCCCACACAAGGCAGATACACGTGGCGTCACTACCAGGTCTTGAAGGGTCTGGCGGCGGGAATCAAGCCCAAGAGGATAGCAACCAACTCCTTGCCCCCTCGACCAACTAACACTGTGACACCAGCAACATTTGTCCAGGAGGGAGGGAAAAGAGCAACTAGTCTCCCTCCTAAGTCAGAAACAGGACAGGTGAACGTGGCCCGTGACTGGGAAAATGCTGGTGGATGTTAATAAGCAACTCACCTTTCCACCAGAAATTGCTACTACCAACCTCAGTCTAGACTGGGTTCTCTGGTCCAGTTCATTGCAGATCGTCTACGTCGTGGAACTCACTGTCCCGTGGGAGGATTCAGTGCCTGAAGCTTATGAGCACAAGAGGCTACACTATGCAGATCTAGCAGCTGAAGCTCAGCGGCGGGGCCGGAAAACCAAAGTTTGTCCTGCGGAAGTGGGTTGTAGGGGATTATAGCTACACCCACCATCAAATTGCTGAAGGAGCTGGGGATCCATAGTCAGATTCTACGGCAAATCATCAGAGCCACGTCAGAGGTGGCGGAAAGGAGCAGTCACTGGCTTTGGATCAAGCAAGAAGACCTCTCCTGGGTTCCAAGATAGCATCTAGAGAGTGGAAGATACAGTGGTGGTGACTGTGGGTCACCAGAAGTCATCGTCAAGCCCTCTGGAGATGTAGTGGGCTAATCGATGAAACACCGAGGAAGGAGGGTGCCCACTTGAAAACCCCTGTGTGTCAACCCTGTGCCACTCCCAACATCAAGGCAGTCTCAAGCAAGTGCTCACAACCCACTGGCATGAGGGATAGTAACATCTTATCCTTGTTTTTTTGATTTTAAACCGTAAGTAAGAACTACAGGAGGAGCTGTTTCTTCCTCTATTCCCCACACTGACCTTTTACTTCTCAACTGCCTATCACCTCCTCCTTCCCTTTCTCCTGTGGTCCATTCTCCTCTCCTATCAGATTCCTTCTTCTCCAGCCCTTGACCTTTCCCACCCACCTGGCTTCACCTATCACCTTCCAGCTAGTCTCCCCCCCTCCCCCCCCCCAACCTTTTTATTCTGGCACCTTCCCCCAGCTTCTCAATCCTGAAGAAGGGTCTCAGCCCGAAAAGTTGACTGACTATTCACTTCCACAGATGCTGCCTGACCTGCTGAGTATCTCCAGCACTTTGTGTACGTATCACACGCTGCTCTACTGGTCAATAAGATCCTACTTCCCTTTGATGTACTATCCTTCAATTCCCTTACCAACTAAAAATCTATTTTGAACAGTTTGAATATATCCATCAACAACATAGAAACATAGAAAATAGGTGGAGTAGGCCATTCGGCCCTTCGAGCCTGCACCACCATTCATTATGATCATGGCTGATCATCCAACTCAGAACCCTGTACCAGCCTTCCCTCCATACCCCCTGATCCCCGTAGCCACAAGGGCCATATCTAACTCCCTCTTAAATATAGCCAATGAACTGGCCTCAACTGTTTCCTGTGGCAGAGAATTCCACAGATTCACCACTCTCTGTGTGAAGAAGTTTTTCCTAATCTCGGTCCTAAAAGGCTTCCCCTCTATCCTCAAACTGTGGCCCCTCGTTCTGGACTTCCCCAACATCGGGAATAATCTTCCTGCATCTAGCCTGTCCAATCCCTTTAGGATCTTATACGTTTCAATCAGATCCCCCCTCAATCTTCTAAATTCCAACGAGTACAAGCCCAGTTCATCCAGTCTCTCTTCATATGACAGTCCTGCCATCCTAGGAATCAATCTGGTGAACCTTCTTTGTACTCCCTCTATGGCAAGGGTGTCTTTCCTCAGATTAGGGGACCAAAACTGCACACAATACTCCAGGTGTGGTCTCACCAAGGTCTTGTACAACTGCAGTAGTACCTCCCTGCTCCTGTACTCGAATCCTCTCGCTATAAATGCCAGCATACCATTCGCCTTTTTCATCGCCTGCTGTACCTGCATGCCCACTTTCAATGACTTGTGTATAATGACACCCAGGTCTCGTTGCACCTCCCCTTTTCCTAATCGGCCACCATTCAGATAATAATCTGTTTTCCTATTTTTGCCACCAAAGTGGATAACTTCACATTTATCCACATTAAATTTCATCTGCCATGAACTTGCCCACTCACCCAACCTATCCAAGTCACCCTGCATCCTCTTAGCATCCTCCTCACAGCTAACACTGCCACCCAGCTTCGTGTCATCCGCAAACTTGGAGATGCTGCATTTAATTCCCTCATCCAAGTCATTAATATATATTGTAAACAACTGGGGTCCCAGCACTGAGTCTTGCGGTACCCCACTCGTCACCGCCTGCCATTCTGAAAAGGTCCCGTTTATTCCCACTCTTTGCTTCCTGTCTGCTAACCGATTCTCCACCCACACCAATACCTTACCCCCAATACCGTGTGCTTTAAGTTTGCACACTAATCTCCTGTGTGGGACCTTGTCAAAAGCCTTTTGAAAATCCAAATATACCACATCCACTGGTTCTCCCCTATCCACTCTACTAGTTACATCCTCAAAAAATTCTATGAGATTCGTCAGACATGATTTTCCTTTCACAAATCCATGCTGACTTTGTCCGATGATTTCACCGCTTTCCAAATGTGCTGTTATCACATCCTTGATAACTGACTCCAGCAGTTTCCCCACCACCGACGTTAGGCTAACCGGTCTATAATTCCCCGGTTTCTCTCTCCCTCCTTTTTTAAAAAGTGGAGTTACATTAGCCACCCTCCAATCCTCAGGAACTAGTCCAGAATCTAATGAGTTTTGAAAAATTATCACTAATGCATCCACTATTTCTTGGGCTACTTCCTTAAGCACCCTGGGATGCAGACCATCTGGCCCTGGGGATTTATCTGCCTTCAATCCCTTCAATTTACCTAACACCACTTCCCTACTAACATGTATTTCGCTCAGTTCCTCCATCTCACTGGACCGTCTGTCCAGTTCCTAAAAAGAAAGTATTTACCCCCACCCCTTTGAAAGTTTTCATGTTTTATTGTTTCACAACACTGAATCACAATGGATTTAATTTGGCATTTTTTGACACTGACCAACAGGAAAAGACTCTTCCGTGTCAAAGTAAAAACAGATCTCTACAAAATGATCTAAATTAATTACAAATATAAAACACGAAATAATTGATTGCATAAGTATTCACCCCTTTGAATATGACAAATCATCACTGGTGTAGCCAATTGGTTTCACAAGTCACATAATTAGTTAAATGGAGATTACCATGTGCAGTCAAGGTGTTTCAATTGTTTGCAGTAAAATACACCTGTATCTGGGAGATCCAACTGCTGGTGGGTCGGTATCCTGGCAAAATCTACACCATGAAGACAAAAGAACACTCCAAGCAACTCCGTGAAAAGGTTATTGAGAAGCACAAGTCAGGAGATGGATACAAGAAAATTTCCAAGTCACTGAATATCCCTCGGAGTACAGTTAAGTCAATCATCAAGAAATGGAAAGAATATGGCTCAGCTGTAAATCTGCCTAGAGCAGGCTGTCTTCAAAAACTGAGTGACTGTGCAAGAAGGGGACCAGTGAGGGAGACCTATGACAGCTCTGGAAGAGTTGCAAGCTTCAGGGGCTGAGATGGGAGAGACTGCACATCCAACAACTGTTGCCCGGGTGCTTCACCAGTCGCAGCTTCATGGGAGAGTGGCAAAAAACTCACATGAAATCTCAGCTAAAATTTGCCAGAAGGCATGTGGAAGACTCTGAAGTCAGCTGGAATAGTCTGATGAAACCAAAATTCAGCTTTTTGGACATCAGACTAAATGCTACGTTTGGCATAAGCCAAACACTGCCCATCATCAACAACACACCACCCCTACCATGAAGCATGGTGGTGGCTGCATCATGCTGTGGGGATGCTTCACTGCAGCAGGCCCTGGAAGGCTTGTGAAGGTAGAGGGTAAAATGAATGCAGCAAAATACAAGGAAATCCTGGAGGAAAACCTGATGCAGTCTGCAAGAGAACTATGACTTGGGAGAAGATTTGATTTCCAGCAAGACAATGATCCCAAGCATAAAGCCAAAGCTACACAGGAATGGCTTAAAAACAACAAAGTTAATGTCCTGGAGTGGCCAAGTCAGAGTCCAGACCTCAATCCTTTGTGAATTTGTGGCTGGACTTGAAAAGGGCTGGTTACTCACAATCCCCATGTAACTGACAGAGCATGAAAAGTTTTGTAAAGAATGGGGAAAAATTGCAGTGTCCAGATGTCCAAAGCTGATAGCGACCTCTCTATAGACTCACGGCTGTAATTGCTGCCAAAGGTGCATCTACTAAATACTGACTTGAAGGAGGTGAGTAATCATGCAATCAATCTTTAATAACTGTAAAAAATTTAGACTATTTTGTAGAAATTTGTTTTCACTTTGACACAAAAGTCTTTTCTGTTGATCAGTGTCAAAAAAGCCAAATTAAAAGCCCAGACAGCTCTCCCTCGAATCTCAGGAATTTCCCCCCATGCCTCGACGCTCGAGGATAGGCTTAGCTTGTTTTAAGTGTTGTTGAAACATCATCGTGTTCACCGCAGGGACGAGAGCCCATATATCAAAAGTGGTTGTTTAATGTGATGTCACATGCCGATGAAGATGTAAATATTTCTCACATGGCTGTTGGCTCAGTAATAGGTGCTGAGTCTGGATTTTGTCTCTCCTGAGTTTTCTACTGAATTGTGAAGAACCACTTCTAGAGTCGAGGGTGTGGTGGCTAATTTTAGAGAAAGGGTGTGGGAGTTTTGATAAGGTAGGTTCAAAGTGTACGATAATGGTCCAGAGGAAAGAATCATGCTGCAGTAGTGAATCAGAGATTATAGGTTCAAGTCACACCCAAAAAGACATGGGCACAAATAGTCAGCCTGAACCCTCTACTGGAGATACACTTTATGAATGAGATGCCAAATCAGTGCTCCACCCAGCATCACAGAGGCACAAACCCCTATTCTGAAGAAAGGCAAGTTACCAAAAGTGCCTCTGTGTCATTACTTATCCCTCAAACACCATCACAGCTTATCTGAATATAATCACGTAAGGAGGGAGGAGAAGATGGCAGTGCAACGCAACGTGTGCGGCCGTTCTGAATGATATTGATATGTGTTAACTAGGGGCCGTGCACAATCCTGATTTGATGGAGACAGCCGTGAGAAGCACGGAAGAACACCTGGAGAAACTTCTGAAATGTCCGCTTCGCTGCCCTGCTACTGTGCAATCGAGAATCTCCGGAGGGGAAGGCCCCAAATCCCCGGCTTTGCCTATTGCCTGTTGCCGGGGTCGGGGTCAAAGTGCTCGGCAGAGATGGTGCTCGGTGTCGGAGAGCTGGTCGGAGGCTCGGAGTTTTTGGATGGACTTGGGGTCGGACTGTGGTCGGATGCTTCCAGGATGCTGCATCGACAAGTTTGCGGCACTGGAGATTCACCGTCTGCGTGTAATGATGGGACTTACGAGAGACTTTGAGACTTTTTATCGTGCCATGGTCTGTTCTTTATCAAATTACGGTATTGCTTTGCACTGTTGTAACTATATGTTGTAATGATGTGTTTTTTTGTCAGTTTTTCAGTCGGTTTGTCATGTGTTTCTGTGATATCATTCTGGAGAAACATTGTATCATTTCTTAATGCATGCACTACTGAATGACAATAAAAGAGGACTGCGTGTCCTCATAATCTAATTTGTTTATATGAGTATGCTGTGCATAAATTGGCTGCTGGACCTCTTACAAAAGATAGTGACCGAACTCTGCAATTATTTAATTAGTGGTAAAGTGCATTGGAACTACCGGAGATCATGATGGACATTTTTTTTCCTTCTTCTGGAGATGATAAAGTCTGCTTTTATTGCAGAAGACTGCAGCCCAAGTTGGAACACCCGGTTTTGAAAGCACAGGGTCCAAAGATTCAGCAGAAGATCACACTACTGCAGAATCCACAGTTAAGTAGATGGTTGCAGATCTGGTCCTTGAGCAAAACTGGGTTCTGTTTATTCGCTTCAGTTGTAAAAAATATATAATCCTATTACGCTATTAAATTACTTAATTTCTTCCTTTCTCTGAATATTACTTGATCATAAAAGTTCAACAGCCCAGGCTGGTTCTCCAAAGCAATCACTTTAGTTTAAATTTAAGGATCACTGAATCCATTTCCGTCTTCCCGTGAATTTCCTTCAATCCTGCCTTTCAAAGTCATAGTGAGATTCCTCATCTTCAATACTAATAAATCCACAAACAATAACTGGCAAATCTCTCAGCAGTGTAACCTTACTTTAGCAGCCTGACAAATTGTTTAAGTCGCTGCCCTCAAGATTCAAAGTCACAACTGAAATTCTGTCTACAATTGTTGCTTGACCCACAGAACATTTCCCAACATTTGTTTTTGCAGTTTCCAGTATCTACATTATTTTTCTTTTCATTACGTTAAACTCTGACTTCCTTGTTGACCAATCTCATCTGCCCTGGCTAGGGTTAAGTCGTGTGATATAAATGCCAGATCTCACTTGACCTTAGAGTATGAAGTGTCTCTCCGCCAAACTCTTCTCTCTTCAAATCACTTCTAGATTCACGTTGAACTCACATAAATTCTACTTCAGGTACCCATGTCTAGTAAAGAATTTCACTTACTCATATTCTTAAAATTACCATTCCAGTTCAGTTCAGGATTTCATTCCTAATCTTTTTACAGTAATGTTACGTATGAGTAGCACCATTCCTCGATCAGGCAAAGAATATCCAGGGACTCAGAGAATGAATCTGTAAGATCCCACTCAAGTTCCTTTGGCCCAATCCAAGGCAACTTTCCCTCCTGCTGTCCCTGTATGATGGAAGAAGAACAGCATTCTCACATGCCCCCTGGTGGCTGTTTGCAGAATAACAAAAGAACATGCAGGAAGAAAGCCACTCTTCCACACCATTGGAGAGAAAAAAATAACTGTACTCTAGAGTATTTCGTCATCTTGGGATCTTGGGATGTACTAGAATGTTCTATGGCCAATTAAACATTGATCTAGTCGGTATTGTAGGGCTATGTGACACAACTTGCTGCACAAACAGCAATGTGAAAATGATCAGGTAATTGATCTTTATTACTGAGTCAGCCAATCAGTTGGAGGTTCAGGGTACAAAACTCACAGAAAACAATCCTTAGCAACAGACACAAGATTCTGGAGCAGCTCAGGCCGCATCCATCCATGGAAATGAACAAGCAGTTGATGTTTCAGGCCGAGACCCTTCTACAGGACTGGAAAGGAAGGGGGAAGACACAAGGTGGGGGGAGGGGAAGGAGGCTAGCTGGAAGGTGATGGGTGAAGCCAGGTGGGGGCAAAGGTAAAGGGCTGGAGAGGAAGGAATCTGATAGGAGAGGACCATGTGAGAAAGGTGAGGAGGAGGGGCACCAAGGGGAGGTGACAAGAGGCAAGAGGACAAAGTGGGGAATAGAAGAGGAGGGGGAGGTAATTTTTTTTTACCAGACGGAGAAGTCAATATTCATGCCATCAGATTGGAGGTTATCCACAGAATATAAGCAGTTCCTCCTCCACCCTGAGGGGGGCCTCATCGTGGTACAAGAGGAGGCCACGGACTGACATGTCAGAACAGGAATGGGAAATGGAATTGAAGTGTTTGGCCACCAGCAAGTTCTGCCTTTGGCGGACAGAGCAGAGGTGCTTGACATAGCGGTCCCCCAATTTACGACGGGTCTCACCAATGTAGAGGATCAGGAGCCCCTGATACAACAGATCTCCCCAGCGCATTCGCAGGTGAAGTGTTGCCTTGCATAGAGGGACAGTTTGGGGCCCCTGAGTGGAGGTGAGGGAGGAAGTGAATGGGCAGGTGTAGCACTTTAGTTGCTTGCAGGGTTAAGTACCAGGAGGGAGATTGGTGGGGACGGACGAATGGACAAGGGGATCACGGAAGCAGCTGTCCCTGCGAAAAGCAGTGTGGGGTGGCAAGTAAAGGTATGTTTAGCGGTAGGATCCCTTTGGAGGTGGTGGATGTTGTGGAGAATGATGTGCTTGACGCGGAGGCTCATGGCGTGGTAGGGAAGGACAAGAGGAACACTATCACTGTTAAGGTGGCGGGAAGATGGGCTGAGTGTGGATGACCGGGAAATGAGGAGATACAGGGGAGGGCAGCGACAATGGTGAAGGAAGGGAAACCCTTTTCTTTGGAGATGGACATCTCTGATGTCCTGGAAAGGAATTCCTCATCCTGGGAACAGATGCGGCAGAGACAAAGGAACTGGGAAAAGGGAAGAGTCAGGAGAAGTATAGTGAAGATAGCTGTAGGAATCAGGAGGTTTATAAAAGATGTCGGTCGACAGTTTGTCTCCAGAGATGGAGACAAGAGAGATGAGAAAGGGGAGGAGGGTGTCAGAAATGGACCGAGTGAACCTCAGGGCAGGGTGGATTTGGAGGCAAATTTGATGAAATTGTTCAGTATGGGTGCATGAAGCAGCGCCAATGCAACAGAGTCAATGTGTCCTTGTACTGCAAATAGAGTCAATTCGCTTAGAAAACAGGGTCTGCTTAAAGAGCAGAAAACTAGAAACTGCAGTTAGTCCCTCCAATAAACACAGAATGAAACAGGAGAAATCGCCTTGATGTGAATGATGGTTGGTTAAACTTTGTCAATTCAGTCTCAGTTATATACGCCAAGCTTGATTGATAGGAATTTTATCCAAGTATCCTCACTCTGGCTAGATCTTTTGTTATTTCTACGTAGAGTGGTTTTTTCTCACATTGTTTAGCCTGAGATAAATATCAATCAGAACTTTGGAACAAACTTGCCTGCTCCTCTTTGAAATATTACTGCTGATTTTGTTTTACATCCACAAGGGAGAACAGAAAGGACTTTGATTTAATGATTCAAACAAAAGACAGAAACTTTCTTAGTGCTAACTCCCTCAACACGACCCAGGGTTTATCTGCCTAGACCATGTGGTCAAGTCCCTAGATTTGAAACCACGACTCTCTGACTTTTACTACTTGCGAAGGTAATAAAAAATAAGCTAATTAATTATCTTCAAAGATACTTTTTTAAAAAATGAAAGACTACATTGCATCATGACTTAACCTTAGATCATGCGGAGGTATCACTCATTCACAAAAGATCAGAACTTTTCAAAGCCTGATTACACTTAATGTCAAGATATTTAAGCAAATATAACAAAGTGAAACTTTAGACAACAGAGATTATAATGCAAAGAAAAACAATCACCAACAGAGATTGACTCAGGAGGTAGTAGGAATTGCAAATAAATATCCATCTCAGATTAGCATCTAATAAGTCAACACATTGCCATGAAAACAGCTCACAAATTATATTATTGACTCAAGATTCAAGAAGCATGTTTGCAGCAACCTGGGGGGACACACACTGAGATGGGGGCTGTTTGGCAGGAGGATGGACTCATCCTGAGTGAACTTTGATATTAAATGGCCAAGGTGGTGGCCAGTCATGCTGACGTCAGGTCTCTCTCTTCTTACGGGAATTTGCAAGCGCTTTCAGCCTTGCAGCAGCCGATCATGCACTGGGTGTCGAGTGCCACACTCCATGCAATACAGGGACCTGGTCCCAGTATACGCCTACCTTGTTGATTAGGTAACAAAGAAGGCTATCCATTACGGCAACCCAGTGTTAACTGAATGAAGATTGACCAGTTTTGATTACCCATTGTTAATTACCTCCTCGGTTGAACTTCTTTCAGAGGGCAATTAAAAGTCAACCTTGAACAGGGAGAATTGTCACATAGAGTGATAGTAACAGGCCCATCAGCCCATCTAGTCCCTGCCGAACTACTACTCTGCCTCATCCCATCAGCCTACACCTGCTCCACAGCTCTCCACACCCCGCCCATCCATGTAGCTATCCAAATTTCTTTTAAATGTTGAAATCAAATCGCATCCGCTGTACATGTACACCATGACTGTGTACGGGCAGCATGTCTCCTGTACTAAAGATGTGAGTGAATTAGATGGGCTCAGAGGTTTCATGGATACCCTTATCAAGGCTAAGTTTTCAATCCATATTTATCTGCGTCAGAAGCCAATGAGCATTGTGAGTCGGGACTACCAGTCACCTAGATCCACAGTGTGATCAGTGATATTTTCATTTATCAGAAGAAGGTAGAGGTCACCTGGTCATAAAGATCCCACGTCCAGCTCACTGGTTTGCATTAGGGTTTATTACACTATTATACCTACTGGCCTTCCCCCAGTATTATTTCACAGGTTGATCACTCTTAATGTGACAACAACAATAACTTGCACTTGTATTGCTCCATTAACAAAGTGAAAAATGGCAGATAAAAGCAGCAATTCCAAGAGGCCAGAATTAGAGGAGATCAAGGAGGTTTATAGGGGTTGGGAAAGATGATTATGTAGAGAAGTGGTTTTGAGGGGCATGGAGGGATTTATATTTTAATCATGAGCCAATGCCAGATTAGCAGCCAGTGAGGAAGGGGGCAGTGACGGGGAGCCAGTGCATGCCAGTGACCAGGTGTCAGTGCCCTCCAGTGTCGGGGAGCCAGTGCGTGTCAGTGGCAGTGAGCCAGTGCACACCAGTAATTAGGAGCCAGTTCAAGCCGGTGACAAGGCATCACTATTTGTTGACCACACAGTGCAGTAATTCCTAATGGAAGGGCAGGAGGATACAAGCTCGGCTAATTGCAGAAAAAAACCCCAAAACTTCCTAAGGCGTGATTAAGTTCCAATGGACTATAGCTGCCTGCAATGCATCAGCAGACCACAGTTAAGGCAATCCACACAGTACTTTTCTACTCTTGTTCACTCAACCAGTAGTTTTCACACTTTCTATCAGGCAGCCCAGTTTCATGAAGTGGTTCATTCATGCAAACCAATAATAACTCCAAATTAGTAAAGATCTAATTGTAGGTGCATTCAAACCATGAACCAGCTGCCTTACTGCATCCACTAAATGTATTGATACAAACAGAAATGGGTCTTGAAATCATAAAGTGTAGCACTACTAGAACAGCAGCTAATTATCATACCGCGGGCAGCCATCCTCTGCCACGTCTATGAGAGGTCAAGCTGAGAACAAAATCAGTTTTGGTGACCCACATCTTAATATCCCACAATCCCGCTGAGGGTCACAAACTTTACTTAGAAATTTTTGCTCGCATGCTTATCCTTTTCCTCTTAAGTATGTCTGCCAAAGCTCACAGCGGGTCATAACTTCAGCCATCTACCTGGGTGCTGCCCTCGCCCCTCCAGCTCAATTCAGGAAGCACCTGAATGATCTCCCGCTTCCCAAAGGAAAAGTTTTGGGCTACGTACTAACTAAAGGAAAAGTTTTGGGCTACGTACTAACTAAAGGAAAAGTTTTGGGCTACGTACTAACTAAAGGAAAAGTTTTGGACTACGCACTAACTAAAGGAAAAGTTTCGGGCTACGTACTAACTAAAGGAAAAGTTTTGGACTACGCACTAACTAAAGGAAAAGTTTTGGGCTACGTACTAACTAAAGGAAAAGTTTTGGGCTACGTACTAACTAAAGGAAAAGTTTGATCTGGTAAGCCGGACTGTGAGAAGTGCAAGAGCAAGGCAGGCGTGGAAGCAGCGTGACTGCGATACTCACTCACACACTGATAACCGGTTCTACTGCTCAGCGGTTTACTGCACAGCGTGCAGTTAGTGGAGCTGGAAAAGGTTCCAAGCACTAACTCGTGGCCATTGTTAAACTTTCTCTTTTCTTTTGGACTCTCCTTTTCTTTCTCTTTGGTCTTACCCTATAAAAGGAAAGGAACACAAAAAAAAGACATTCGCGTCAAAGAGTCAAAGGAACAGGAGGCCATTTGGCTTCTCTTCAACCTGTCCTTTCACTTAATTACTTATCTTATTTTATCGAGGGTTACAGTATGATAATAAGCCCTTCTGGCCTAATGAGACCACGCCCCCCCAATTACAGCCATGTGATCCCACTAACCTGTACATCTATGGAATACGGGAGGAAACCACAGCAGCTGGACAAAACCTACACAGTCGTAGTGACAAGGTGCAAACTCCTTACAGATAGCAGTGGGAATTGAATCTGGGTCACTGATGCTGTAAGTGTTACAGTACGGTAGCAGTCATTGGATGTAGCTGACTTGCACTTTAAGTTTAACTCCTTTACCCCGCGACTCAAGGACCAGAAATCAATCTCAGTTTCAGCGTTTACAATGGATCCTTCCCCCCTCCCAACCTCCATCCGATTACTGTGGGATAAAGTCCAGATTTGAGTTAAAAAGTGCTTCACCCTCACCCCTGAATGGCCCAAACTCCACAATTAATGCCCACTTCTGTTAGGATATGATGACACAGTCTAGATCCCATGTATATAGTTCCCTGCTCAGCTGGGTCCTACCAGAAAGTACAGATCTCAGTTGGACTCTTCTGCTAAGAGCTCTACCTCAGGCTTTCTGGGCTACATGTCAATCTAGATCAGGGGTTCCCAACTTGGGCTCCACGGACTGCCTAAGTTAATGGCAGGGGTCCACGGCATAAAATAGGTTGAGAATCCCAATCCAGATGGACTCTATGGGCAAGATCCAGTTCCTTTTTTCCATTCACCCAATCCTTGGCAATGAGCAATACCAACATTGTTCATTCACTGTATCCATGGCAATGCTAGAATTTATTATTAATCCTTAACCGGCTGTTAATTTATTTATATATTTAGAGATAAAGCCTGGAACTAGCCCTCCCGGCCCAACGAGCCATACTGCCCAGCAACCCACCTATTTAATCCTGGCCTAATCACAGGACAGTTTACAATGACCAATTAACCTACTAACCGGTACGTCTTCGAACTGTGGGAGGAAACCGGAGCACCTGGAGGAAACCCACGTGGTCACGTGACAAACATACAATCTTCTTATGCGCGGTGTTGGAATTGAACTCTGACGCCTCGTGCTGTAACTAGCGTCGTGCTAACCGCTACACTGCCGTGGTGCTCCTAATCTGACTGTCTCAAAGAATAATTAAAAACCGACTACTTTGGTGGAATGAGAGTTACATTCATGGACCCTTGGACTATATTTTTTTTGCATGACTGTATTTTTACTAATATCTTAAGATACGCTATATGTGCCTTGTGCTGTGTGTGACTGTTGGTATTGTGTTTTGCCCCTTGGGCTTGGAGTAACACTGTTTTGCTTGGCTGTATTCATGTATGGTTGGATGACAATTAAACTTAAGTACATAAAGGCCAGACCAAACATGGATGACCTGTGCCCTTCCATGAAGGATATTAGTGAGTCAAATGAGATTTTTTTACAACGAGCTTTTTCACTGGCACCATTAAATAAGCACAGGTGTTTATTTCACTTTTCACACTAGGGTTTGAATTCATGTCCCTGAATCAAAATTCCAGGCTTACTAACAGGAGCGCAGTAACTTTACTATTCTGCACTATATCGTTTATGCAGCATTTCAAGAGCTTGATCTTTCTACCTCTTTCCTGATCCCAGCTATACTAATACTGGCTATTCCCAAATGAGGCTCGTCTATTACACAAGCCAGGGTCTAAATCCCGAGAGCTCATTCCACATCTTGGCTGCTTGGGTAGGTGGGTAGCTCCTTAGTCCATCAGGCTTGAACCGGATTCCAGGTGAGAGAGCACGGCCTTCCAACATAGCTAATTTTCAGGGCGCGATAAAAAAGTCCTGCTACTGGACCTACCACACAGGCACCTTCGAGAGCAATTTCCTGCGATCCTTCTCACCTTATCCTTGAAGGAGCCAGTCATCCTGCTCTTGAGGGAACTTAACGTCCTCTTCACCTTCGTGCCTTTCTCGGGTCGATCAGTTTTGTCATCATCTTCTTTCCTTTAGAGTGAGGGAGAGAAAGTTGCAAACTTACACATCTAGATTTAATGGAAAATATGCCAAGTTCTGTTCAAATGAACAAGTAGCTTCAAACATTCATAGCAACATCGTATTAAATTGTGCTAAACAGAAGTCACTTCTCTTTGAATCATTTGTCTCTGGTGACATTTTACTTTGCTCTATGCTTCATCCTGTTGAGGCCTTTGCTTGACAGGGAACTGAGCATGAACTTGACTAAAAAAACTACAAACTGCAGAAACTGGAGATTGAAATCAAAATAATAGATAGATGGAAATACTCAGTAGCGAAACAGAAAGGTTATTAACCTGAAACCTTAACCCTCCATCGATACTGCCTGAGCCATTAAAAAATTCTAAAAATTTCTGTATTTATTTTATATTAACATCATGTTGGATTTCCCCCAGTTATCTTGAATTATTGCTGTTCTTCAGATGAAGCATTACATGGAGGTCTCGCATGGAGAAGGTCCAGGGGAGGTTCACAAGAATGATCCTGGGAATGAAAGACTTAACATATGAGGAGCGTTTGATGTCTCTGTGCCTGTACTTAAATGGAATTCTGAAGGATGAAGGGCAATCTCATTGAAACTTACTGAATATCGAAAGGACTGAATAGTAACGTTACTCTAGAAAGGTTACGGGGAGAAGGCAGGACAATGGAATTGAGAGGGAAAGTACAAACGTTTGTAAATCAGCCATGATCAAATGGTGGTGCAAACTTGATGGGCCAAATACTCTAATTCTGCTTTATGTCTTGGGTCCTCTCTGCTGGATGTGAAATGTCCAAGGGCATATTTTAAGGGATTCCCTCTAGAGTTCCGGACAAACATTTCCAAAATCACAAAAAATTCCAGATCATGTTGACAAACAACCATTAGTGTGAGTGGGATTTTTCATGCACAGGTTTGGTCCCTTTTTATAGTATAACTACACTTTAAAAATACCTCGGTGGTTATAAAGTACATTGGGATCTACCACGGCTCTGAAAGGTGCTGTGTAATCACAAGACATTCCTAGCTGGTGGGGGTGAGTGAAGGAGGTATGGGAGCAGCTGAACATTTGTCAGAGTTATAAAATGGATGATTCGATTCTTAGAGTTTTCTCAACTTTCCTTTCCTCTGGATCCTGAAATGGGAACCTCATTCAGTTTCCTTCACTGACTAGTCCCCAGATGGTATTCACTTAAGTGAATGGAAGGTGAGGTTTGTTCCTTCACAAATATTTACATATAAGAAATAGAAACACAGATAGACCACATAGCCCCTGGTTCTTTCCCTATGATCCAAGAACATTGTGGTTAATCTTTTAGAGACACAAGGAACTGCAGATAGTAGAATCTGGAGCAACACAAAAAACTGGAGGAATTTATTGGGTCAGGCAGTATCTATGGAAGAAAACAGGCAATTGATGCTTTGGGTTGAAACAATGGCTGATCTTTTAACTTAACATGACCTTTCCATACCAATTCCCATATACCTGATCCCTTTAATATCTGTAAATTCTTTGATCTGATTGGTTGATCCAATAACCACTCACACAGTAATAGAAAACTTCACAGACAAACAAAAAAAAGAAAGGTGGATTAATCAGCTGTGATTGTGTAGATTAGTTCTGCCCAGAGGTTTGTTAGGGTCTATAAGTTATATGAAGATACCTCAAAATCAGTACCATGAATCATAAAAGAATTCTAGGAACCTACTCAGCAAGAAATTCCATCCAAGTGAGATCATGTGAGGAGGCAGAATGGTGAAGCTGTGCAGATCCTGATCCTGCTCTTGCACTGCAGAGAAAATAACCAGTCAGAACAAAATATACACCATGGGGATGAGTAAAAGATTCCTTGACTAAGGGTCTCCGAGAGTCTGCTGCTCACTCGCAGCATCAAAACTCAAGAAAAGCGTTCCTAAGATGGAAATGGAAATTCATCACTGCTCCGGTTTAGGAAACTGAAGTGAGGGAAGTGCATCATATTAGGCTCCAGTGACCAATTGTAACTTCCTGGTGAGCACACAGCCAGGCAAGAGGTTCTTATTCAGGTGTCAACATGGCACATGCGTAAAAGTCCGTCCTTACTATCTCAATCCATCCTAACGCACGCTCAGAGTGAGGCACTATAAATCTACATCAGAACTTGATGAGATTTAGGAAACCCTTAAATACATAATGCCCGATAATTTAAAACATTGAATTTTAACTTTATCCATCCATGCTGTTGCTTCTCTAGTTTCAGTAAGTAAGTCTGCTCATACCTGAGAATTAATGTTTCTCAACACCAGACTCCTACTTTTCAGTCTGGCAAAACTTTTTTGCAGCCCTTGTTTCCTATATGAAGTAAGGCTTGAGAACGATGTGGCTTTGTTCTTTAAATTGTCCTAGTAATTCACCTTGGATTTAGTGTAGGTTTACTGTACCAGAACATTACCTCAATCCTGTTTGAAACTGTTTTAATCAAATTAAAAGTTTTTAGAGGCATCAGAAAAGTCTTTGTCCTGCTTCCATTTTATTATATGCATAACGAGGGCAGCATAGTCATTAGTGCAACGCTTTACAGTGCTAGTTGTAAGATCAGGGTTCAATTACACCACTTCTGTCGGAATTTTGTACGTTTCTCCATGTGACCACATGAGTTAACAAACTCATTCGTAAGGCCAGTGATGTTGTGGGAATGGAACTGGACTCTCTGACGGTGGTGTCTGAAAAGAGGATGCTGTCCAAGTTGAATGCCATCTTGGACAATGTCTCCCATCCACTACATGATGTACTAGCTGGGCACAGGAGTACATTCAGCCAGAGACTCATTCCACCGAGATGCAACACAGAGCGTCATAGGAAGTCATTCCTGCCTGTGGCCATCAAACTTTACAACTCGTCCCTTGGAGGGTCAGACACCCTGAGCCAATAGGCTGGTCCTGGACTTATTTCCTGGCATAATTTACATATTACCATTTAACTATTTATGGTTTTATTACTATTTAATTATTTATGGTGCAACTGTAACGAAAACCAATTTCCCCCGGGATCAATAAAGTATGACTATGACTATGGGTTTCCTCCGGGTGCTCCGGTTTCCTCCCACATTCCAAAGACATACAGATTAGTAAGCTGTTGGCATGCTATTTTGCTGCCTGAAGCACAGAGACACTGCAAGTTGCCCCCAGCACATCCTCGGACTGTGCTGGCCGTGACAAAAACAATGCATTTCACTGTATATTTTGATGTACATCTGACAAAATTTAAGGCTAACCTTTTATCTTAAACTAATTCCCAGAAGATTCAAGACAAGACTATATAATCTAGACGGCTTGGATTTAAAACTAAAGCCCGATCACAATCAATCGAAGTCACACCAGCACACACGAGGAATTCTGCAGATGCTAGAAATTCAAGCAACACACATCAAAGTTGCTGGTGAACGCAGCAGGCTAGGCAGCATCTCTAGGAAGAGGTACAGTCGACGTTTCGGGCCCAGACCCTTCATCAGGTTAGTCCTGATGAAGGGTCTCGGCCCAAAACATCGACTGTACCTCTTCCTAGAGATGCTGCCTGGCCTGCTGCGTTCACCAGTAACTTTGATGAAGTCTCACCAGAGTACTTATAATTTCTACACCTGACCCAGAGCTATTTGCAGACAGACTTGCAATGCTACACATATGTTGAGTTGATAAAGCATGGTGAATCGCACGTCTAACCTGAACCCAGACCATTTGTCAGAATGTATAGCTGACCCAACACGACCATCTCATGAATAGTCAGATCCATCAGGTTTGGTCAAGTAGCCAAAGTCCAACCTGAAGTGACACAGCTAGTTGGGAAGAATTAGTTACTGGAGGAGAGCAGTCTGTTCTCGTGATCTAGGGTCAGAAGTTTGAACCTCACAATAGCAGATAAGTTTCGATTAAATATGGAATTATAAAGCTACAAACAATTTCAGTGACAAAGGCAATGCGTTTTCAGACCACTAATGTGCTTCATGGGACGAAGTATGGATCCTTTATGGGACTGCAGACCTACTTATATGATTGACTCTTAACTTCCTGCCTATGAGGCCTCGGTATTTACATGGGAAATAAAAAAAAAGTAATGATCATATCTTTGAGCAAAATTTTTTAATGCCCATATGGTAATGAGGGAATGCTGTCCCATTGTTTCGGTATCTGTCAGGTGAGATGCTGTACTGAGGCCCTAGTTCAATACCGAGGTGAACTTAAAAGATCATAGATAAAGCAGGTGTCATCAAATATACTGTGTGTGTCTGTATATACATACAGACACACATTCCTCAGTAGTCACTGGTTACTTTACCAACTACACCTTGTTACTGCTCGTTACTGCAACTATCTAATCAGCCAATCATATGGCAGAAACTTAATGTATAGAAAGCACGCAGACATGGTCAAGAGGTTCAGTCGTTGCTCAGATCAAACACTAGAATTGGGAAGATATGTGACCTAAGCGACGTTAACCCTGGATTGATTGTTGGTGCCAGATGGGGTGGTTTGACCATCTCAGAAACTGCTGATCTCTCGGGATTTTCACGACCAATGGAGACTACAGTTTACAGAGAACGGAGTGAGAAACAAAAACCATTCAGTGAGTGACAGTTCTGTGGGCAAGATGGCCTGTTAATGAGAGAGGTCAGTGGAGAATGGCCAGACTGGTTGAAGCTGACAGGAAGGTGACAGGAACTCAAATAACCATGCGTTACAACAGTGGTGTGCAGAAGAGCGTCTCTGAATGCACAACATGTCAAACTCTGAGGTGGATGGGTTACAGCAGCAGAAGACCACAAACATACACTCAGTGGCCACTTTATAAGGTACAGAGAGTATTTCTGTTGGTCTTGGTCATTTACGGGCATATATCTAGACATTTCTGAAGAGGGCCTTTGAGAGTGTCTGAATCATTACTGCGGGCACCCAGGATCTATCAGTATTGGTATTTTTGAAACTTTACAGAAATCATGCAGAAATATTGGAAATTTTTAACTCTTATGTGTACAGTTATAGGCAGAAGGATCTTACATTGTCTTCCTCAAGGAACCTGAGTGTTTAAGAAGGATCTGAGGCAGTGTACAAGTTGGTCTTGTTATGGTTCCAGATGATTTTTCTTACAACCAACATTAGATTTCACTTTTAGAGGAAAACCCTTCGGTTCATTAGGCCAAAATATTGCCAGGATTCAAAGGAATAGAGCCTTGGGCCTCTAGATGTAGGAATGCCACTACATAGGGAGGAGGGCAAAAGAAAGGAAATTATAGGCCAGTTAGTCTAATCTCAGTGGCTGGGAAAGTGTTGGAGTCCATTATTAAAGGAGGGGTTTTGTGGTATTTGGAGAATAATGATAAATAAATCAGGTAAGCATGGTTTCTATAAAGGGAAATCTTGCCTGATGAATTTGTTAAGAGTTCTTCAAGGATGTAACAAGCAGGGTGGGACAAAATAGAAGCAGTGGATGTCATTAACTTGGATTTTCAGAAGGCATTTGATAAGGTGCCTCACATGAGGCTGCTTAACAAGGTAAAATCCCATGGCATTACAGAAAAGATACTGGCATGGATAGAGGAACAGCTGACAGGCAGAAGGCAGCGAGTGGGAAGAAAGGGGGCCTTTTCTGGTTGGCTGCCAATGACTAGTGGTGTCCCTCAGAGGTCAGCATTGGGACTGCTACTTTTCACATTGTTTGTCAATGATTTAGATAATGGAGTGATGGCCTTGTGGTAAAGTTTGTGGGTGATATGAAGATAGGTGGAGGGGTAGGTAGTGCCGAGGAAGCAATACAATTACAGCAGGACTTAGACAAATTGGAAGAATGGGCAAAAATGTGGCAGATGGAATACAGAGTTGGGAAATGTATGATAATGCCTTTTGGTAAAAGGAACAAAAGTGTGGATTATTATCCAAATGGGAAGAAAATTCAAACATCAGAGGTGCAAAGGGACTTAAGAGTCCTTGTGCAAAACTTCCAGAAGGTTAATTTACAGATTGAGTCTTTGGTAAAGAAGGCAAATGCAATGTTAGCATTCATTTCAAGGGGAGTAGAATATAAAAACAAGGAGATAATACTAAGGCTTTATAAGACACTAGTCAGGATGCACTTAGAGTATTACCAACAGTTTTGGCGCCATATCTCAGAAAGGATGTGTTGTTATTGGAGACAGTCCAGAGGAGGTTCACGGGGATGATTCCAGGAATGAAGGGGTTAACATGTAAGGAGAATTTGTCAGCCTTGGGCCTGTACTAACTGGAATTTAGAAGAACACATGGGGATCTCATTGAAACCTACCGAATGAGAAAGGACTAGATAGGGTGGACGTGGAGAGGATGTTTCCTATGGTGGAGGTGTCCAGAACTAGAGGACACAGCCTCCAAACTGAGGGCCAATCCTGTAGAACAGAGGTTAGGAGGAATTTTTTTTTAGCCAGAGAGTAGTGAATCTGTGGAATGCTCTGCCGCAGACAGCTGTGGAGGCCAAGTCCATGGGTGTATTTAAAGCAAAAATTGATATTCTCCTGATTGGTCAGGGCATCAAAGATTATGGCGAGAAGGTAGGTGTATGGGGTTGAGTGGGATCCGAGATCAGCCATGATGAAATGGTGGAACAGAATCAATGAGCTGAATGGCCTAATTCTGCTCCTATGTCTTGTGGTAGTACATTTAAGGGCACTTTGATGCAAAATAGCTTCCACTCCTTCCTTACGCGTTTTGTAACAGACTAAAATATCAAAAGGAAGTGCTTGCAGATAAAGCTTTACACAGACAGCAGAAGGAGAAGCATGATAGTGAATTAGTTCAAGTCCAACAATCTAGAGCCAGTTCGCTAAAGAGTATTGGGCAAATTAGCTTGATAAAATCCTTGGAAAACTCTTGGTTGAACTTAGGATAAAGCACATACATTTTGGAAAGAGAGTAGCCATGTTCTATATTGAGCTAACAGAAATACCATCAGCAGAATCTGCACAAACCCCTCCTTCGTGACCATTCATAATCAAACGAGCTGTCAGTCAATAGCTTAGTCACCTCTATCTAGCTTGTCTGTGACCTAACAGGAGTGTCCTTCCAGTTACCAACCCATCGCACAAGATTCATTGTGAGACATGCATGAGAAAAAGACATTCAAACTGTAATCAGGCATTTAATGTGCTGCAAGAAGTCATAATTTAACGACTGAAGTGCTTTAAGTTTCTAAAAAAATTACTTTTTTTGATCTCTCATATTCTTAGTTTCATCCTTCCTCTATCATCTACACTGGAGCTTTGACTCCTACCTCTTCAACTGAGCTTTGGTTGTGATTGCTGGTTTCAACTATTTATGACCTACGACACAGTGGGTAGTGCTCAAAGTTTAGAAAGACTGTGGTTGAAGTCCATTCAAGGATCTAAGGCACATAACCCCGGCTGGCTTTTCGAGGGCAATGTTCCACTGCTGGGTCTCAAGTTAGGAGTTTGTCTGCTCACTTCAATAAATGCAAAAGAAACAGTGAAAAAAGGAGAGCCAGTAAGTTCTTTCCAGTGACCTGGCACATTTGCAGCGATCTGATTATCTGGTCTTTTTCATAGCTGCGGTTTGCTGGATCCTGGGCTTTCTGCCAGTAAATAGTGACTGTCGCTCATTCAAAAGGGAATCATCAGCTGTAACATCCTTTGGGACATGCATATATCATGAAAGCTATTAGAGAAATGCAAGTCCTTGAGGCAAGTAACAGCGATGGCTGATACCCACGGGGACCATTCTTCAGCTGGGTTCTGTGGTTAGCAATCAGGTACTGCCCCTAGCACACCCTTAGGCTATGTTGGTTGTTAACATAAATGAATACATTTCACTGTATGTTTCAATGTACACGTGATAAATAAATGTATCTGAATCCAGACTGATCTTTCCTTCTATTTCTCTCCCATCCCAGGAAATTTAGGGCTCAACAGCACAGGGATGAGAAGAGGAGTCATCAGCAAACTGAACACAGAATTTTATTCTGAGGCAACAGATCAAATACGTTGGTAAAAGTAAACTTTTTAAACAATATTAAAGCTTCTTAAACTGAGGGAAAGGCAGCAGAGCTGAGAGCAGAATGAGAACACCTCAGCGTTGGCAGGGACCGGGGTTGCAAAGCAGCACATGGAGCGAGAGACGTAAACGCACACTGGAAGCTGCTCACCTGCTTGCTGCATTGTTGCACTGTCTGAGGGGAAGGAGAAAATTAGACACAGGATTAGAGATAGACTGGACTATTTGAAATAAGGCTCTATCCTCCTTCTCAGGGACTCACAGACATAATTCTCGTCCCATGTCAAAACTGCCAATTGCTACATTCATCTCAACCAATTGAAAAGGAATTTCAAAGCTCCAGTAGAGTTCCACCAGTGATCCGAAGGAAAAGCTCTTGAAGCCGGAGGTCAGTCTGCTACAGTCACCAGACTTCGGGCCTATTGTTGCCTGTTGCTGGATGGTGCCAATTGTTCCTTTGATGACATTTCATGAGCAATGAAGCCAACTTTAAAGTTTAGGACTTTCTGCACCCCTTCTTGCAATCTTTGGGCTTAGCAAAGGTGACGATATCAAAGAGGAATGGAATGAGATACGGGAAAGAGAGTTAGTGGGAACACATATTCATTGGGAAGAGCCAGCATCATTATGACTCCATGTAGGAGCAGAAAATGAGGGAATGTCCTGACTATTTACAGCAGAGGTTGGGTTGAGTGCTTATCCAGATGATAAGTGGCTCTCTTATCCCCGGCAGTTAATGAGTTCCTAAAAGATGAGTAAAGTTTCTGTAGCATGTGACAAAATCAAACATTGCCTCTGAATGTAAAAATAAATGCTAGCTCCTCGAAAGGTCTGTCAATCAGTCCCACTTCCCTTTGGTCTTTCCCCATGGTCCTTCACACTGTTCCTTTTCAAGTTTTCAATCTAACTTCCTACTTGAATATTTGTTAATAAACTTGAATTCAACTTTCTGAATAGATTTTCAAGATTTGTGTAACCTTGTAGCTCAGTATCGAAATGGTAAGTGGGACGTGACTAACCCATGATAGGCCTTCAGTTCCTGCAGCACTTGTTGAACCAACCTGGAAGACAAGGAAAAAGAAACAATTTCAACAGACATATCACCCAGCAGCTGACATTACTGGCAGACTTGCTTTTGATATAAACTCTCTAAATAATGATCACAATAGATATTCTGGATGATCTGCTGTCATGCAGAACATGAAGATCACAGGCTTGAACCGCAATGTAAATGGTCTATATTTGTGATTAAACACCATGCAAGTCTGTCATACACTTAATTCCAGAATAATATCTTGTTTCTTTATCTCCATCTACCAACCTCCTTTGCTTTGTACTTTTTCCTTTATGTCACTTAATCTTCCGTACTCTGCCTTATCACAGACCTTCCTTTTTCTGTATTTTACGGTCTTTTCCCCTCAGACAGCGCCCTCTCTCTGAGTCCAGGTCCCACTCCAGAAATCCATTAAGAGCTTAGATTCTCTAGAGAGGAAGTGTCATCCTCCTTCAGGTAAGATATTGAACCGGTTTGGATGAAAAGGATCCCATGACATTATTTTGCTGAACAACACAGAAATTCATGCTCTGGACCAATATTTAATCAAGCAACCAAAGAGTCTTGAACAAATTGCTATTTTTAGGAGTTTCCCTGTGCAAGTTGACTGCTGCTTTATAACAGTGCTTGCACTTCAAGGAGTACATGAAAGGGGAATAGCCCTGGGGTGTGCTGGGGTTATGAAAAACATTACATAAATATCAATTTTTCTTTCTTGCATGAAAAGATTTGGGATTATGAGATAGTATCATAGAGCACAACCATAACCACAAAGACAATACAACATAAGAGAATTAGGCCATCTGGTCCTTCGTGGCACATTTATTATCCCTCTAAACCCTATTTGCCCGACTACTCCACATAATCTTTAGTACCCTTACG
Organism: Mobula birostris; assembly: GCF_030028105.1. NCBI lineage: Eukaryota > Metazoa > Chordata > Chondrichthyes > Myliobatiformes > Myliobatidae > Mobula > Mobula birostris. The sequence goes on along the minus strand of NC_092395.1, from coordinate 24,221,529 downwards.
AATCAAGAATCTATCAACTTCTGCTTTAAATATGCCAAATAACTTGGCCTCCACAGCCATCTCTGGCAATGATTTCTACAGATTCACCACTCTCTGACTAAAGAAATTCCTCCTCATCTCTGTTCTAAAAGGATGCCCCTCTATTCTGAGGCTGAGCCCTCTGATCCTAGACCCTCCCCCACTACATGTCCACTGTATCTAGACCTTTCAACATTCAATAGGTTTCAATTCTTCTAAAGTCCAGGGTCTTGTACAATGCCAGCATATCCTTTCTTAGATAAGGGGTCCAAAACTGTTTACACTACCCCAAGTGCGGCCTAACCAATGCCCTTAAAAGCCTCAACATTACATCCCTGCTTTGAAGAGTCACTTCAGCCCATCTAGTCCATGCCAAACTGTTACTCTGCCTTGTACCATCGATCCATAGAGTCAAAGAGATATCTGAATGCATTCTCCCATGCAAATGAAGCAAGCTGCAGAAAGTTGTCATCTCAGTCAACTCCATTAGCCACTTGCCTCCCCGGCATCTAGGACACCAGCAAGGAGCAATGTCTCAGAAAGGCAGCATCCATCATTAAGGACCCTGATCACCCAGGACATGCCCTCTTCTCAATGCTATCATCAAGGAGGAGGTACAGGAGCCTGAAGGCACACATTCAACAATTCAGGAACAGCTTCTTCCCCTCTGCCATCAGATTTCTTAATGGACATTGAATCCTTGAACACTACTTCACTATATTTTTTTTCTCTTTTTATTTAACTTTTTAAAATATTTTATATATGTGCATATACATGCACACACATACATATATACTTTTTACTGTAATCCACAGTTTTTACTATTCTGCTGTTCATTGTACTGCTGCCACATAAAAACAAATTGCACGACATATGCCAGAGGCATTAAACCCAATTCTGATTCTCTCTGGAACTAAAGGTTGGGAGAATGTGATGGGAGGTACTTGGGAATTTTGAGTGAGGAGAGAACCAATTGCAGAATAGTCCGAATCCCTCAAGCTGATAAAAGACTCAATTGGGGACAGATTAATGTAGGGAATGGTGTTTTATACGTACAAGTGGTCAGGCTCCAGATTTTCTTTCTCCTCTTCATTCTTTGGAGAAGTTTCAGATCCTGGGATGAAAGAAAAGAAAAAAAAACACAAAAGTGATTTCCACTGTGGTTCAGAAAAATCCAGAATTATCCCTTTAGTTCGAAACACCTTTCCTATTAGTTCAGAAAAAAAAACTGCATGAGGGCCCTGTCTCAGACTCTGGGTCCTGTCCTAGAATAACGTTCTTCGTTCCAAAGTGAGAGTATTGTCCCAAAGTGAGGGTCTAAGCATCCCATATCTAGACTAAGGTCCCTTCCCAGGGTGGGACACCCAGCCACAGATCCCAGTTACATAGCAAAGACTGCAGTCCCAATAAAATGGTCCAACCTGCCCCCCCCCCACCACTATCAGGGTAAGGGTTCCAGTCAGAGCCTCAGTCACAGAGTGAGGGCCCCAGTCCTATAGAGAGGGCCCTGTCACAGGGTGAGGGCTCCAGTGGTGGTGGGGAAATCCTAGCCCCAGGGTGAAGGTCCTTCACAGTAAGAGGAGTCCAGTTCCAGGGTGAAATTCTGGAGTAGGGGTGTCCCAGTCCCATAGTGAGAGTCCCAGCTACAGATTGAGAGTCCCAGTCAAAAGAATGAGGGCCCCAGTCTCATGATGAAAATTCCGGAGTGGGGATTCCCAGCCCCAGAGTGAGGGTCCCAGTCAAAGATTAAAGGTCTCATTCACAGAATGAGGCTCACACTGAGAACCCCGTGCCACTGTGTATGGACCTCATGAGGTAAACAGGCATTTATCACCCCTTATGTCTGATCGCTCTCGGTGAGAGGACAACTAAGCACAAACTAACACAGAAAAGTAATCCACACAATTGATGTTATTGAATTTCCCCAATGGAAACGGGATTCAACATGAGTTTGTTATGTATTAATGGCCTCTACTCTGCATCCACTGCCTATAGGTGTGGTGGAGCTTCACAGAACCAAGGTAGTCAAAAACCAGAGATCTGTCTACTCCATCATCTTCCTGGGTCCTTGTCCATTTTCAACAGGATCATTGGCCAGTAACGGAGAAGAAAGAGAATGAAGGATTGTTCTCAAAAGAGGACAATCCTTGGAGCTGCAGAGAGCTGTAAACTTAGTCAGTTCCACCATGGGCACTGGCCTCCACAGTATCCAGGACATCTCCAAGGAGCGATGCCTCAAGAAGGCGGCGTCCATCATTAAGGACACCCATCACCTAGGACATGCCACCTTCTCCTTGCTACATCAGGAAGGAGGTACAGAAGCCTGAAGGCACACACTCAGCGATTCAGGAACAGCTTCTTCCCCTCTGTCATCTGACCTTTGAATGGACATTGAACCCATGAACACTTCTTCATGACTTCCTTATTTCTAGTTTTTGCACTATATATATGTATAAATTACCACAGGGTAATTTAGTTGTTTTCTATTATTATGTACTGCACTGGACTGCTACTGCAAAGTTAACAAATTTCACGACATATGTCGGTGATACTAAACTTGATTCTGTTCATTCCCATTATGAGGGCCAAGCAAATGGCCCCATCTATTCCACAAAGGCTGGGCTGAGTCAAGAGCTCAATGCCGTTCAAAGTTGTCCACTGGCCAACCCAAGCCATCAGTGGTCTCTGAGATGATGTCAGGCCCTGTTAGGTGCTTCACCAACCTGCTGCTCTGGACTGGGAAGAGCGACTCGAAAACCCTTTGAAGTTATAGGAACATCCCGCATCCAGCCGTGGCCGCATTTTTGTTCTCTGAATCTCCTGGAGACAAAAAGCAAGGATGTCAATATCTGAGTGACTGGAATTCAGTCTCCTGAAATTATAGGACAGAAGGGGGGCATTTGGCCCATCCAAGCAGAATAATCCCATTAATCCAATTCTCTTGTTCTTCCCTACAAATTATTCTCTCTCAAGTGCCAATCTAGTTTAAAAAAAACTTGAATGATTATGTTTCCAACACTCTTATAGAGAGTGAGTTCATGTCGTTGCTGCTCTCTGCAATACTTTGTCACACCCATCTTGTATCTATCTGTGAAAGTTTCAAAGTCATGACCCCAGATCCTCACCCCATTGCTAATAGGACCAGCTTCTTTCTACTTACCCAATCTACACCAGCTAACATCTTTCCCACCTTATCAAATTTCCTCTCCAACTTTCTTTGTTCTAAAGAGTAAAACCAGAATCAGAATCAATAGTCAAATTGGTGTCTAACCAGTTCAATATAACCCCTCTGCTTTGTTGCTCTGTACATCTATTTATAAAACCTACGATCTCAAAGCTTTACTAATCGACATGCTTTATTCCTTCCCATAGATACTGCCTGAGCTGCTGAGTTCCTCCAGCATTTGTTATGTTAATCAGCATGCCTTTCTGGTTTTAACATACACAAAAGACCTCTGATTCTGCACACTCTTTAGAACAAAGATTTGCTTGGGTATAAAATTCAAACCTGAGAGAGGTCAGTTCTGACATGATCAATTCATACCTAACCCATGAAGAGGTACAATCATTCTGAACCCACACAAACACGTTCAGTCAGGTCCCTTGGGCTTGCGTCAGGTAACTGGGGCTCCACTTTAGAAATTCTCCTCTCCCCACTGCATAAGAAGTGGTCCCTTCTACTAAATGCAGATGGGTGACCACTCTGCAGAACCCATTCTGTTCAACATCCTGACTTTCCATCTTCTGCCCTACTTCTACCCTGATTCTCTATCCTTAGCTTCCTGCAAAGCTTCAGTGATGATCAACAAATACTTGAGAAACAGCACCTTATCGAACTTCACCCGAGTACACTGCAGACTTCAGAGACTTAGTACTGAATTCAACATTTACCGGCAACAACTCCATTTCATGTTTTCTACAGGTGCGATTGTATCTCTTTGTTTCAATTTGTTTTTTCTGTCTCCAACTGCCAGATTTTCAGGTAAATAATTACCCTGACAACCTCCGTCTGCACCCAATCACAGACATTCCCTCTCACTCTCTGCAATTTAACACACTTGTTTACCCAACCCCCACCCCCCACCATCCTGGCAATTGATCTTTGACCTGAAGTATTTACTCTGTTCCTCTCCAACAGCTGAGTGCTTTGAGTGCTTCAACACTAAAACAGTCCGTGGTTAATATCGCACAGTTACTTATTGGAGCTTGCTTTGCATAAATTGGCTGCCACATTTCCTATGTTTACAACGGTGACCATACTTTGGTGGCCTCAAGCACATTAGGTTGTAACAAGACGGTGAATAGTCTCTTATAACTGCAAGTCAGCCTCTTTCCCAGGATGTGTTATTTCTCTTTAATTTATTCTTGAAGTACCAAGGCTGGAATTCACTCCCCATCCCCAGTTGTCCGCTGGAAGGTGATGATCATTCTTCCTCTCAAAGACCTGCAGTCCATGAAGGCACTTGAATGCCTTTATCATATCAGGTTTAGGACCAACCACCAACACCTTGCCAAGGGACTCCTGTGAATGCATTATAAAAGGAAGACATTTAAAGAGAGTTGCCAGAGATATCCCAGTGCCACAAATTGCATTAATAAAGGTCAGCAACCCAAGACTTGGTTATCAAACAAGAGCTAACATGTAGCCGCATACCTATTTAAGCATGTAGACTTTAAGCACAAAGAGCTATAGGAGTTGGTGGTATGAATTTCAGCACTTTGGTTTTGAAGAGCTGGAGTCAAGGTCACAGAGGAAAAGATGAGCTTTGGAACTGGGCAAGAAGCTATAACCTGAGGTACACCTTATTCTTCTCCTTTCATACCATTTATTTATTTGCAACTTAGTTATTTTTGTGTCTTGCTGCCACAAAACAGCAAATTTCATGACATCAGCAGGCCAGGCAGCATTTATAGGAAGAAGTACAGTCGACGTTTCGGGCCGAGACCCTTCGTCAGGACTAACTGAAAGAAGAGATAGTAAGAGATTTGAAAGTGGGAGGGGGAGGGGGAGATCTAAAATGATAGAAGACAGCAGGGGGAGGGTTGAAGCTATGAGCTAGAAAGTTGATTGGCAAAAGGGATACAGAGTTGGAGAAGGGGGAGGATCATAGGACGGGAGGCCTAGGGAGAAAGAAAGGGGGAGGGGAACACCAGAGGAAGATGGAGAGCAGGCAAGGAGTGATGTTGAGAGGGACAGAGAGAGAAGCAAGGGGGGAAATAAAAATAAATAAGGGATGGGGTAAAACGGGGAGGAGGGGCATTAATGAAAGTTAGAGAAATCAATGTTCATGCCATCAGGTTGGAGGCTACCCAGATGGAATATAAAGTGTTGTTCCTCTAACCTGAGTGTGGCTTCATCTTTACAGTAGAGGAGGCCATGGATTGACATTTCAGAATGGGAATGGGACGTGGAATTAAAATGTGTGGCCACTGGGAGATCCTGCTTTCTCTGGTGGACAGAGCATAGGTGTTCAGCGAAACGGTCTCCCAGTCTGTGTCAGGTCTCACCAATATATAGAAGGCCGCACCGGGAGCACCGGACGCAGTGTATCACCCCAGCCGGCTTACAGGTGAAGTGTCGCCTCACCTGGAAGGACTGTCTGGGGCTTTGAAGGGTAGTGAGGGAGGAAGTGTAAGGGCAGGTGTAGCACTTTTTCCGCTTACAAAGATAAGTGCTGGGAGGGAGATCAGTGGAAAGGGATGGGGGGGAAGAATGGACAAGGGAGTTGCGTAGGGAGTGATCCCTGCGGAAAGCCGGGGGGGGGGGGGGAGGGAGGAAATGTGCTTGGGGGTGGGATCCCGTTGGAGGTGACGGAAGTTATGGAGAATTATATGTTGGACCCGGAGGCTGGTGGGGTGGTAGGCGAGGACCAGGGGAACCCTATTCTTAGTGGGGTGGCGGGAGGATGGAATGAGAGCAGATGTGCATGAAATGGGAGAGATGCATTTGAGAGCAGAGTTGATGGTGGAGGAAGGGAAGCCCCTTTCTTTGAAAAAGGAAGACAACTCCTTCGTACTGGAATGAAAAGCCTCATCCTGAGAGCACCAGCATTTTGTGTGTGTGTGTTGCTTGAATTTCCAGCATCTGCAGATTTTCTCGTGTTTGTGAATTTCATGTCATACCTCAGTGACAATGAACCTAACTCTGAATTTTACCTCAGAAGGTCATGGGGCTGTTCGTGGTTACAGAGGTAGGAAGGGCTGAGACCATTGAGAAATTTGAGAAGTTGGTGATTTTAGTAAAACAGAAAATGTTGGAAACAATTGGCAGGATGAAATATCAGCCGGAGACACCAGTTCTCTTTCTCCTCCCCCACAATGTTACTTGATTCACTGAGCATTTTATATTTTACTTTGGATTTCCAGCAGCTGCGGTACTATTTTTTAGTACCAGGAAGCACCGGTGTCAGCCAATGAGGAAATGCAGCTAGCTGATGTGCCGTATATAAACTTATAGCAGGTGTTTGATCATCAGCCACATAACTGGCCTGTCAAAGTTCAAGGCAAATTTATTATCAAAGTATATACATGTCTCCATATACTACCCTGAGATTCATTTTCTTGTGGGCATTCACAGTAAATACAAACGCACACAGTAGATTCAGTAAAAATCTGCACACAACAAAGACGGACATACAACCACTGTGCAAAATACAACAAATTGTGCAAATACAAAAATAAAAATAATAAAAAGTACTGTAAATATGTAATGAATATTGGGAGTATGAGCTGTGGAGTCCCTGAAAGTGAGTCCACAGGTTGTGGAATCAGTTCAGTGTTGGGGGTGTGTGAAGCTATCCCCACTGGTTCAAGAGCCTAATGTTTGAGGGGTAATAACAGTTCCCGAACCTGGCGGTGTGGGACCTGAGGGTCCTGCACCTCCTTCGTGATGGCAGCAGTGAGAAGAGAGCATGTCCTATATGCTGGGGGTCCTTGATGATGGATGCTGCTTTTCTGCAACAGCACTCCGTACAGATGTGCTCATTGGTGGGGAGGGCTTTACCTGTGATGAACTGGGCTGTCACCACTACTTTTATAGTTGTTTTCATTCAGGAGTATTGGTTCCTCCACACTGGGTCGTGATGCAATCAGTCAGTATACTCTCCACTGTGCATTTAGAAACATAGAAAACCTACAGCACAATACAGGACCTTCGGCCCACAAAGCTGTGCCAAACATGTCCTTACCTTAGAACTACCTAGGCTTACCCATAGCCCTCTATTTTCCTAAGCTCTATGTACCTATCCAGGAGTCTCTTAAAAGACCCTATCGTTTCCACCTTCACCGTCGCCAGCCCATTCCACGCACTCACCACTCTCTGCGTAAAAAAACTTACCCCTGACATCTCCTCTGTACCTACCTCCAAGTACCTTAAAACTATGCCCTCTCGTGCTAGCCATTTCAGCCCTGCGAGAAAGTCTTTGACTATCCACACGATCAATGCCTCTCATTATCTTGTACACCTCTATCAGGTCACCTCTCATCCTCCGTCACTCCAAGGAGAAAAGGCCGAGTTCACTCAACGTATTCTCATGAGGCATGCTCCCCAATCTGGGCAACATCCTTGTAAATCTCCACTGCACCCTTTCTGTGGTTTTTACATTCTTCCTGTGGTGAGGTGACCAGAACTGAGCACAGTACTCCAAGTGGGGTCTGACCAGGGTCCTATATAGCTGCAACATTACCACTCGGCTCATAAACTCAATCCCACGGTTGATGAAGGCCAATGCACCGTATGCCTTCTTAACCACAGAGTCAACCTGTGCAGTAGCTTTGAGTGTTTTATGGACTCAGACCCCAAGATCCCTCTGATCCTCCACACTGCCAAGAGTCTTACAATTAATGCTATATTCTGCCATCATATTTGACCTACCAAAATGAACCACCTCACACTTATTTATAGAAGTTGGTCAAAATTTTAATGATACGCTGGAACTTCGCTAACTTCTAAGGAAGTAGAGGTGCTGCCGTACTTTCTTTGTAATGGCACTTAAGTGCTGGATCCAGGGCAGGTCTTCAAAAATGCTAACAGCAAGGAATTTAAAGTTGCTGACCGCCTGATCCCTGGATGAAGACTGGCTGATGGACCTCCAGTCTCCCCCTCCCTTCGTCAATAATCAGCTGTATGGCTTTGCTGACGTGAAGTGAGAGGTGGCTGTTGTGCCACCACTCAGTCAGGTTTTCAATCTCCTTCCTGTATGCTGATTCGTCACTGCCCCCGATTTGACCAACGACGGTGGTGTCACCAGCGAACTTGAATATGACAAAGGCGCCGTGCTTAGCCTCGCGGTCACAAGTATAAAGCAAGCAGAGCAGGGGTCTCAGTGCAGCTCGCTGAGGGAGATCGTGGAGGTGTTGCTGCCAGTCAGAACTGGCTGGAGTCTGCAGGTGAGGAAATCGAGGATCCAATTGCACAAGGAGGCATTGAGGCCTAGGTTCTTGGAGCTTATTGATCAGTTTTGAGGAGATGATAGTGTTGAGTGCAGAGCTGTAGTCAACGAAGAGCATCCTGATGTACATCTGCTCCTTCACTGTCCAGATGTTCCAGAGAGAAAAGTCAATGAAACAGCAACTGCCGTTGACCTGTTCTGACGGTAGACAAATTGGAGGGGGATCCAAGTCACCCCTTAGACAAGAGTTTATATGTTTCATCACTGGAGATGTAAGTGCTACTGGACGATAGTCATTAAGACAGGTGACCAGGTTCTCCTTGGGCACTGGGATAATTGAAGCTCACTCGAGGTAGGTGGGTACCTCAGGCCGCTAAAGCCAGAGGTTAAAGATACCAGTGAACACTCAAGCCAGTTGAATAGCACAGGTACTGTCTGAGCCAGATGCTCTCCATGGGCTCACCCTCCTGAAGGCCTCAGAGACTGAAATCAAGGGTCACCGAGATGGAAGCCCGTGGAACAAAATGGGGCAGACGCACATGGGTAGATACATTGTCAAACTCACATTCCAAAGACATGCGGTTCGTAGGTTAATTGGATGCTGTAAATCATAAATTTCCTCTGGTGTGTGGATGAGTGGCAGAAATGATGCAGGGGGGGAAAGTTGATGGGAACATGGGGAGAATAGAAAAGGGATTTATATAAATGAAGACAGGCTATGTTGACTCTGGAATGCGTGGTGACACTTAAGAGCTGGCCCCACAACATCGATAGGTTATGCTGGTGGTTAATGCAAACGACTCATCTCACACAAGGAAACTCCTACCCCACAGTTATATCGTCAAAATCCTCATGCATTTAACTCAATCCCCCTCACACTCCAAATAATACACACTTAGAAGCAGAGTTATTCTCCCCTTATTTATTTCAAGGTACAGTGTGGAACAGGCCTTTCCGACCCAAATGAGCCGCACTGCCCATTAATCCACCTATTTAACCTCACATGACAATTTACAATGACCAATTAACCTACTAACTGATACGTCTTTGGACTGTGGGAGGAAACTGGAGCACCATGTGGTAATGGGGAGAACGTATAAACTCCTCACAGAAGATGCCGGAATTGAACTCTGAACTCCGACCCCTCGAGCTGTAATAGTGTCATGGCAACCACTATGCTACTGTTAATTAAGGATCTGGGTGGTGTTGGCAAGACAGACTGTGAGATCTTTAAGTGATGGTTAAAATCACGAGGGACTGCACAGAGCAGATAAACCCGCCATTCGATGAAGATTCAAAATTGCAGAAAAATCAAAGAAAAATACCTGGCAAAAGCAACAAAACTGGTTTTTAGGAAAATCTTGTTAAAGCAGCAAATGGTCAGTGTGTGGAATATACCACCTGGGTTAGTAATGGAGGGAGATTCAATAGTGCCGTTAAAAGGTAACTGGATAAGATTAAAGATTCAAGTTTACCTGTTACGCGTACATCAAAACATACAGTGAAATGCATCACTTGCATTCACAACCAACACACCCGAGGGTGTGCTGAGGGCAGTCTGCAAGTGTTGCCACACAATCCAGTGTCAACTTAGCATGCTTACCAAGTAGGGTTGCCAACTATCCCGTATTAGCCGGGACATCCCGTATATTGGGCTAAATTGGTTTGTCCCATATGGGACCGCCCTTGTCCCGTATTTCCCCCGCTAAGGTAGAGTGTTCCTATGAAACCGATCGTGCCAAAATGGCGTAAAGCAAAGAAGCAATTACCATTAATTTATATGGGAAAAATTTTTGAGCATTCCCAAACCCAAAAAATAACCTACCGAATCATACCAAATAACACATAAAACCTAAAATACTGCTAACATATAGTAAAAGCAGAATCAGGGAGATTAAGCCAAAACCGATTTGTAGAAAAAAAAATCAGCACGTACACGCATGCGCACGTCACTCATGCACACATAGGTGTCCGCGCAAGGCTTCATGGTCATGGTAGTCTTTCTCGGGGTAAACACAAATGTCCTGTATTTGACAGCTACTTTTGTCCCTTATTTGGGAGTGAGAAATTTGGCAGCCCTATCCCCAAGCTTGGCATAACAACACAGAACACAACAAGGAACCAACAATAACAAAAACGAGCCCATTTCTACCTCCTCCGCCACCCACACGCATACACAGTCCTTTAACCCCAGGACAGGCCCCCAGTGGACACAGACTCCGGCCTTCAGATGCAAGGCTCTGACTTCCTCAGCAGACTCGCACAGGTTTGCAGACTCGGCTCAGGCCAATGGACCTTGACTTCTGGACTCCTCGTTCGTCCTTAGGATAACATTGAAAGTAAAGAATATGCAGGGGAGCTGGATTGTTCTTTTGTAGAGAAGCTGAAGACTCAGTGGACTAAATAGTTTCTCTCTATGCTGCCACTCTAAGGATGCCTTTGCATGGTAGCTGAGAGAACAGCAGTGTGTATCCACAGGAAAGAGGATTTGGGATGAACTCGAATATATAGAGGATGGGAGGTGGCCAGACAAACCCATGAGTGAAGGTACAGTTGTTATTGAAACTGCAACAACCATATCAAGGATTTAGAAACATAGAAACATAGAAAATAGGTGCAGGAGTAGGCCATTCGACCCTTCGAGCCTGCACCGCCATTTATTATGATCATGGCTGATCATCCAACTCAGAACCCTGCACCAGCCTTCCCTCCATACCCCCTGACCCCCGTAGCCACAAGGGCCATATCTAACTCCCTCTTAAATATAGTCAATGAACTGGCCTCAACTGTTTCCTGTGGCAGAGAAATTGTAGGCAATTCTAAAGTAGGTTGCCTTGGGTTTACACAGGAGTGGCAGGAGCTATTGCCAGCTGTTTCTTGAGATGGTTTTAATGATAGATCAAGGTTTGGCCCTTGTTTTCATTTAGAACAATGTGCCCTTTAACATTTGAACAAATTGCTACCAGCTTCTTGTCATCTGGCACCACAGGGGCCAAAGTCAGCTCAAAATAGACACATTAAAGTATTTCCCGTTCTCTTTGAGTGCATGATTAATATCAGATACAGGGGAGACATTCAGATTGTCTGAAATCTTGTGTTTTGTTTGAAATAGATTCCAGGAATTAAATTTGTTTACAATCAGTGCTGATTGGTTTCAAAACGAAAAATTGCAGATGCTGCAAATTCAAAGTAAAAACCAGAAAGTGCTAAAACATCTCTGAGGGCGGAGAAATGTAGTTAGTACTTCAGGTCAATAAAGGTTTTTCAGAGCAGGGAAAGCAGAGGTTCAAAGCGTTAACTGAAGAGGAAGACTGAAAAGTGGAGAGACCTTGGGAGAAGGTCTGCGATAGGTAGAGAGGAGGAAGGATTGAACGTTACAGTGGGTGTGGCACCAGCAGAGTAATGGTGGTGAGATGTTTGTCTAGAAGAGGTGTAAACATTTAAGTGAAAGCTGAAATACCAGAAGAGGAGATAGTGAAATGCAGGAAACAAGACTGGAATGGTTGATTATCTAAAACTGTCGAAACCAGTCCTGAACTCTGAAGACTACAAATGTGTTAAACTGAGAGAGCAGATGCTGTCTGTTCACCTCAGATAGTTGCCTCATTCAGTCATTTTCTGAACGTTGATTTCAGCAGCTTGACTTTTTAGCACAGCAAAAACATCCCACACACAGGGACACAAATTTTGACAAGTTGCACAGCAAATGACCAAATCAAAGAAAAAGGTCGAGGAAAGTGAAAGGATAGACTACAGAGAATAGAACAATGTAGCACACAAATTTGCCCTTCAGCTCATCTCACCCTTGACAGCCAAGATGCCCATCTAACCTAGCCCCATATCCCTCTAGACCTTTCCTATCCATACATCTCTTCAAGTCTTTTAGCGTTATTATTAAATGTTCTGAAGAAGGGTCTTGGCCTGAAACATTGACTGTTTATTCATTTCTATAGATGTTGCCTGATCTGCTGCGATCCTCCAGCATTTTGTGTGTGTGTTGCTAATGCATCTGCCTCAACCACTTCCTCAGGTGACTTGTTCCATGTACATGCACCACTCCTTGTGTGAAGACATTATCTTTCAGGTACCTTCTAAATCATTTCCCTCTTTCCTTAAACTGTCCAGGACATGCCCTCTTCTCATTACTACCATCAGGGAGGAGGTACATGAGCCTTAGGACCGAAATTCAACAATTCAGAAACAGCTTCTTCCCCTTCACCATTAGATTTCTGAAAGGTCCATAAATACTACCTCATTATTCACTTTTACATTATTTATCTAGTAATTTACTGTAATTTTATGCCATTGCACTGTACTGCTGTCTGAAAACTAATTTCATGTCATATTTGACATTGATAATAGACCTGATTCTGAACAGCCCATGAACCCATGAATACACCCTTTTTTGCACTTTTGTAATTTACAGATTTTGCACTATACCGCTATCAAAAACAACAAGTTTCACATCCTATGTGAGTGACAATAAATCTGATTCTATGTACAGTACTGTGCAAATTTCTCAGGGACATGTAAAAAAAAATCAGTAAAAAGCAAAAATGTTTTCAAAAATAATGAAAAGTTTCTAAATATCAAAAAAAATTACTATAAAGAACAGCAAACAGTAAAAAAAAAACTAAAACTAATTAATATTTAGTGTGACCATCCTTTGCCTTTAAAACTATTTCAATTCTTTTAGGTGCACTGTGTATAGTTTTATAAGAAAATTGACTGATAGGTTGTTCCAAGCATCTTGGAGAAATTGCCACAGTTCTTCTGCAGACATTGGCTGTCTCATTTGCTTCTGCCTCTCTAGCCTCAATGATGTTGAGATCAGGGCTCCATGGAGCCCAAACTATCCGAAACCATATAAAAATTTCTAGGGTGCCTAAGACTTTTGCACAGTACTGTATATTCCCACTCAATATAAGTTGGTTCCCATGTTTCCACCTTTACAATAGTGACCACATGACAAATATACTTCATTGACTATAAAGTGCTCTGGGATGTTCTTGACAGCCTGGGAAAGACACCTCAGCAATGAAAGTCTTCATTTCCTAGGAATGAGGAATTACTACCATGGACAACAGTTGAGGTGAACTTAACAGAATTGTTTCTAGTATCTTCCTTTTCCTTTCAAGGAAGAAGAGGATACAAGTGATACAGATTTATGGAAAGGTTTAAAGACGTATTGAGGAAAACGTGTTTGTGTGAATTTGAGATTTCTATCTGAGAGGTAGAAACTCTCACATAGTTAAGAAGTACCCAGGTGCAGCAGGATTTGCAGGATAGTGGACAGGATTCAAGAGGGGTCAAGATACGACAGATCAAACAGTCTCTTCCTGTGTCATAAGTTTCCGATTCTGTGAAATTCTACTCTCTTGGCTAAAGACAGGTACAAGGGATGGGGAAGGAGAAGATGAAGGAGAGCAGGAAGAAGAGGGGTAGGTGGGGAATACCCTATCACCAGCACAGACCCTGCTGGGTGTAATGTGCCCCCTGCATTGTGACAGCAGTGGGACTGAGACGGACTGGGGTGGAAGGGGTACCTGAGTGGAATAACAGAAATACAGGAGTGGTGGAGCAGGGCTCAGGGGATTGAGGAGTTGTGCCCCACCCTATCTCCACAGAATAAACAATTACAACCCCCACCCCCCAACTCCACTATTCTAGTGATGACTTGGGAGGCTTGGTGGATCTTCAAAACCACAAACACACATTAGCAATTCCACTACAGCAACAACCCCAACCCCGAACCCAAATCAAGTAAGACAGAGTGAGCTACCATATACAGCCAGGAGCCAGCTGCACTCTGGAACCCTCCAGCCACAGGTTGAGTCTGCCTGTTGGGCAAAAATTGGGCACATCTAGCCCAAGAAATGACTTCACTACTGCGCACGAATTACTGCCTGCTGCCCCCAGTGGCCGGGAGGGTTCTTGACAGTTGCCTTTCTCTTTGGCACTCAGTGAATCATGGCCATGAGTACTCTGTAGTCTGTGTTATATGTGTGTTGTATGATGCCAATTTTTTTGTTCTTTGCTTCTAAAATTCATCCAAGTTTAACAGAATTGAACTAGTGACACTAAATGTTTATCACAGCCAAGAGCATGAACTGCACCACACAGAATCATAGATTGGCATGGAAAATGAGCTCCACTTCATGCTTAAAAGGCAAAACCAAATCTAATCCCATTGCCCTTCACAGCAGGACAACTTGCTGCAGAAATGTTGTCCCCTTCATCCTGACCAGAACCAAGCCCAGTCTGCATTAATGTAGCCACTTACTCCTCACAAAATAGCCACACAGGGTTAAGCAATGGGATAGGGATTGCTCAGTAAGTTGGGTTTTAAGGAGGAGAGCAAGATGGAACTGCATTCCAGGTCATTGCTGCTGATCTATGTCACACCACGTGTTGCTACCTGGAGTACACTGCAGGCCAACCAACCCCTCTGCTTGATAGCAGAAAAAATTAACCACGTTCTGTTCAGCATATACAAGCAGAGACATCAGTCAATAGGATAACGAATATGTTTTGTCACAACCCTTCTGTGCTTGTCCAGACTCCCTGGAAGCCGTTTCCTGCCCCCTTGCAACATTGCAGCAACCACTCATGCAGTAGCTGGAAGAATACTGCCTGCGTTACGGTCTCTCCTTTAAGAAGCTGGCTTCATTAATTGTACTTGTACCTGCCGAGTTCAGTGCTGACAGTTATCAGAACTAGCAAAACATCACTGGGGAAAACTGTGCTGGGACCTACAATGTCATGCAAAGAAACCTGACAGTGGCACTCAATGTATCTCAAAAATGGATGTTCTCAATATTTATACAACTTTTATAAACAGCATTAGGGTGAACCATAACACTGTTCAATAGGCACCCTCCAACCTGATGGTATGAATATCGGTTTATCAAGAAAATTCCGCCCCACCTGCCTTCTTATATTCCCCACTCTAACCTTTTATTTCTTCCCACCTGCCTATTACTTCCCCTCCTTCCTTCTTCCCTTTCTCCAATTGTCCACTCTCCTCTCCTATCAGATTCATTCTTCTCCAGCCCTTGATATTTCCCACCCTCCTGGCTTCACCTATCACCTTCCAACTATCCTCCTCCTTCCCCCCCCACCCCATCATTTAACACAGGCGTCTCACCCTTCCTTCTCAGTCCTAAAGAAGGGTTGTGGCCCGAAACGTTGACTGTTTACTCTTTTCCATAGACGCTGCCTGACCTGCTGAGTTCCACCAGCATTTGCGTATGTTGCTATTTTAATATGATTGAAAGACAGTAATTCAATTTATAGACTCAGAAGTGCTGAGTTACAACAAAATCATTCAGTGTTACTCACCGATCCAAAAGCGGGTGAGTGTATCTATCATCATGCACTGAAAGTTACCTGCTCAGTCATAACATCCTCAGGTAAGATTCTGCCGATCTTCCCTTGAATTCCAGTTGCTTGCCTGTTGTCCTCTGTGTTGTCTGCAACAGTGATATCGGTTTCTAGTAATTCGTAGGCTGAGGCGTCATGTGAGGATTCTAACTGATCTTCGTCTTCTCTGTCACCCTCAGCATCACTGTCGATTCCCAAAACATCGAGGCTGAGCCTGTGGAGCCAAGATGAAAATATTTGTGATGACCCGGTGTGACTGAGATGGTAACAGAAGAGCTCGTGGAAGCAGATGCAAAGAAGCCTTTAAAACGGAACTGGATAAGCATCTGAAGGAGAGAATTTATGTGACAATGGGGAAAGAGCTCAATATAGATCACCAGACAGGCTCCAGATAGTGTGGTTTATTGGCTCACAAGGAAATGACAGTTACAGTATTTACTAAAATACATAGTCATCAAGAACCTTAACATGGACATTATTAACCACAATTGAACCAGTCAGGCAAACAGGAGTTCAAGAACCCGAGAAAGAGAAGCAGAACTATACCCCTCAGTTTGCTCATGCTTGCCTTACCATTCAATGACACCTTATCTAAACTTTTCCTCAGTTTTGCTTTCTTGCACTGACCACGTACTCCCTGATTCCTGTCATGCCCAAATATCTATTGATCTCAATCTTGAATGTACTCAGCTGTTGAGTACCCACTAGCCACTTGAGCACAGAATTCCAAAGATTCGTTACCCCCAGATGAAGAAATATTATTTTGCCTTACCCCGAATGGCCAACCCTTCATTTTGAGGCAGTGGTCCCTGGGTCTGTACACCCCAGCCAGGGGAAATATCTATGCAGGGGAAACATCTACCCTATGATGCCCCAGAAGAATCCTGCATGTTTGAATGATTCAGTTCCAACAGCAAGCAATAAGGAAGAGAGTAGCAGGGCCTTCTATTTGGCTGTCTTCATCATCCAATCAAAGGGTTAACCTAGTCAGGCCAATGTTGACAATAGTTCCACCTCAACATTCCAACATTTTCCCTTTCTATGAATCATCCTTTTACAATGACTCAGTCATTGCTTTTTACCATCTCGATTACAAGCAAACCAATTTAGTCATAACCTCATGGGTTCCTCTTAGATGCCCTTCCCCAGTTTCTACCTTACTCAGTTCACTTTACCAAGTCTTCCCTGAGATACTATCTTGCTCAGGGCACCAGTTTAATTAAATTAATCATTATTTGTAGTGTCCAGGTTCCTTCCATTCAATTCACACTTTTAGGGATGTGGGAAACTAGTTATGAAAGAAGTATTCTGATGTTCTTACTCTTTCTTTTAGGTGGGGATCTCCCTTCTACAATTTATCACTATTGTTATAAGCATTTAATTAATTAACATTTCTTATTATAATCAAGGAATCACTGAATTTTAGACCATTTACAACATACAAGCAGGCAAATTCACCCATTTTGTCCATGCTGGTCAAAAAAAGTCATCCAGCTTTGTCCCACTGTCCAGCACTGGGTCTGTAATGCCCAAAAGCTCACAGATCACATAGTGCACACTCAAGTACTAGTAGACTGTGATAGATGCTCCTTCCCCACTACCCATTCTTCGATTCTTTGATATTTGGTTTGACTGACCTCAATATAACAGCATTTCTACAAATGAGTTCACCAAGCACTGCCTGCTTCTATGTTGTAAATGTTCTAAAAATCTATGATTTCTTGATTATTAATCCAATAGAAATTAAATTACAAAATAACAGGATTATAATAAGAAATGTTAATTGATTGAATGCTTATAACAATAGTGAACATTGAAAAATCATGAGCTTAGCACAAACAACATCCAAGTCATTGATCAATCGGGAAAGAAGTTATGTCTTCATTACAATTTCCTAATGCTAGAACAAATCATGTTTAGCCAATCTGGGCACCTTCCCCTGAGCACAAATGCCTCATAGAGATGCCATGGTACAATGAAAGACTTTTGTCCTTTATCAAAACATTCCAAAATATTTTCTAGTAAATTAAGTTAGTTTTGAGGTGCTATTAGTGTTGCAATATAGGAAAGGAATTAGCTAATTTGCATGACGGTTGGCTCATGTGAAAACCCGCCTACTTTTCCAGGGTGCAAGGCTACAATTTCCTGGAATCTCTGTTAATCAGACTGATTTTGCAAGTAACGTTGTCACGTCTAGACTACTGAAGAACGTGACTGTTGCTGTTTCACTTGCAGTACTCACACCACGAATGGGAAAGCTCCCTCTACACAGCCCTGAGCACTGGTCTTTGAATCACAGGGGTAAATTGTAACCTTTGCTGCTGATGGAAACTCCCTTAACAGTTAATGCAGGACAAGGACAAACACAACGAGTGGATGACTGGGTGGCTGATCAGCTTCCGCTCAAAGATAACATTTATCTTGGGTGTCTGGGTGGCTGAGGAATTGGAGAAGGGGGCAGGGTTTCAGATTTCTGGATAATTCAGACCTCTTCTGGGGTAGATATGACCTGTACAAAGGGGACGGGTTGCACTTGAATCCAAGGGGGGACCAATATCGTTGTGGGCGGGTTTGCTAGAGCTGTTAGAGAGTGGTTTAAACTAATATGGCAGGGGGATGGGGACCAGTACGATAGAGCTGAGGATGAGCCAGCAGGTTTACAAGTAGACGATGTAATAGGTGGGAGGAGAGAGAGCAGCGCACCCGCGCGTGCGCAGCCCTCCGGTGAAAAACGATATCGTATCCGTCAAATAGGGGCTGTGGACAATTCTGATTTGATGGAGAGGGACGTGAAAGCACAGAGGAACATCTGGAGAAATTTCTGAAACGCTGGCTCGCTGCTGTCGTTACTGCGTGGTTGGGAATATTTCGGAGGGTAGGCCTCAAAATCCCCGGCTTTGCCTGCTGTTGGCGACCGAGAAGGAGGTTGAATCGTTTGGATCGAGATGGCGCTCAGTACTTGGTGTCGGAGAGCTGATCAGAGCTCGAAGTTTTCGGATGACTCAGAGTCGGACCGTGGTCGGGTATGGCAGGGAGAGTTTTTCTTCCTTCTCCCGTCTGCGTGAGATGTGAGACATTTGAGAGACTTTGAACTTTTACTGTGCTCATGGACTTCTTCATCAAGTTATGGTATTGTTGCACTGTTGTAACTATATGTTATAATTATGTGGTTTTGTTAGTTTTTTTTCTAGTCTTGGTCTGTCCTGTGTTTTGTGATATCACACCGGAGGAAATATTCTATTATTTCTTAATGCATGCATTACTAAATGACAATAAAAGAGGACTGCGTGTCTTCATAATCTCATATGTAATATGAATGTAAGGAAGGACAAGCCAATGATTGAGTACAACTGCAGACAGAGCAAAGAGTTAAACTGTGCCAGACAGGCTAAGTTCATAAGTGTGGAGAATGCAGGACTGAAGGTGCTGTTTTAAATGTGTGTAGCGTTCGGAATAAGGTGGATGAACTCGTGGCACAATTAGAGATTGGTCGGTATGACGTTGTGGGCATCACAGAGTCGTGGCTGAAAGAAGGTCATAGTTGGGAGTTTAACATCAAATGAGATGCTTTGGATCGAAAGGATAGGCAGGAAGACATAAGTGGTGGTGTGGCTCTATCGGTAACAGAAGGAATTATATCTTTAGAAAGAGGTGACACGAGGTTAGAGAATGTTGAATCTTTGTGAGTGAAGCTAAGAAACTGCAAGGGTAAGAAACCCATTACAGGATCATATATAGGCCTCCAAATAGTATCCAGGATGTGGGGTTGAGATTGCAAAGGGAGCTGAAAAGGGCATGTAACAAGGGTAATGTCACAATTGTAATGGGGGACTTCAATATGCAAGGGGATTGGGAAAATCAGGTTGGGTGTCAGATTGCAAGAGAGGGAATTTGTTGAATGCCTACGAGATAGCTTTTTAGAGTAGCTTGTGCTTGAGCCTACTAGGAGAAAGGCTATCTTAGATTGGATGTTGTGTAATACTCCAGATCTCATTAGAGAGCTTTATATAAAGGAACCCTTCGGAGACAGTGATCATAATATGATTGAATTCATATGGCAATTTGAGAGGGAGAAGCATAAATCATAGGTATCGGAATCACAATGGAATAAAGGGAATTACAGAGATGGGAGCTTCCTTGGTGGATCGGAGGTGGGTACTGGCGGGGATGACGGCAGAACAGAGGTGGGAATAATTCAGGATAGACATGACCCACAGAAGAAGTTGATCTCAAATGGCACAGCAAAACAACCATGGCTGACAAGGGAAGTTAAGGACAGCATAAACGTCAAGGAAAGGGCATATAATGTAGCAAAATTGAGTGGAAAGTTGGACGACTGGAAAGTTTTTAAAATCCAACAAAAGGTAACTAGAAAGCTATAAGAAGTGAAAAGATTAAATATGAGTGCAAACTAGCTGATAATGTAAAACAGGATACTAAAAGTTTTTTCAGTTATATAAAGAATAGAAGGGAGGTGACAGTTGATATCGAACCACAGGAAAATGCTGTTGGTGACATCGTAATGGAGGACTTAATAAGTTCTTTGCTTCAGTCTTTACTGTGGAAGACACTAGCTGTATGCCAGAGGTCCATGAGTGTCAGGGAACAGGAGTGAGTGCTATTGCTATTACAAAGGAAAAAGTGCTAGGCAAACTCAATGGTCTTATGGTGGATAAGTCACCTGGACCAAAGTCCTGAAAGAGGTTGCTGAAGAGATAGTGGATGCATTGGTCATATTTTTTCAAGAATCATTTGATTCTGGCATGGTCCCAGTGGACTGGAAAATTGAGAATGTCACTCCACTCTTTAAGAAGGGAGGAAATTATAGGTCAGTTAGCCTAACCTCAGTGGTTGGAAGAGTGTTGGAGTCTATTATTAAGGACAAGGATTTGGGGTACTTGGAGAATAATGATAAAATAAGTCAAAGTCAGCACGGTTTCTGCAAAAAGCAAATCTTGCCTGATAAATCTGTTGGAATTCTTCGAAGAAGTTACAAGCAGTGTCAACAAAGCAGAGGCAGTAGATGTCATTTACTTAGGTTTTCAAAATGCATTTGAGGCTGCTTAATAAGATAAAATTCTATAGTGTTACAGGAAATATACTGGCATGGATAGCTGAATGGCTGCCAGGCAGGAGGCAGTGAATGGGAATAAAGGACCCTCTTCTGGTTGGCTGCCAGTGACTAGTGGTGTTCCTCAGGGGTCAATATTGGGACTACTTTTCACATTGTTTGTCAGTAATTTAGATAGTGGAATTGATAGTTTTGTGGCAAAGTTTGTGGATGATACAAGATATGTGGAGGGCTAGCTAGTGCTAAGGAAGCAATGCAATTGCAGCAGGACTTAGACAAAAAAGTGGCAGATGGAATGCAGTGCTGGGAAATGTATGATAACCATTTTGGTAAAAGAAACAATAGTGCAGACTGTTATCTAAATGGGGAGAAAATTCAAACATCAGAGGAACAAAGGGACTTAGGGGTCCTCGTGCAAGACTCCCAGAAGGTTAATTTATGGGTTGAATATGTGGTAAAGAAGGCAAATGCAAGTTTGGGATTTATTTCAAGGGGAATAGAATATAAAAGCAAGGGGATAATGCTGAGGCTTTATAAGACACTAGTCAGGCCGCACTTGGAGTATTGTCAACAGTTTTGGGCCCCTTTTCTCAGAAAGGATGTGTTGTCATTGGAGGGTGCCCAGAGGAGGTTCACGAGGATGATTCTGGAAATGAAGGAGTTAATATATGAGGAGTGCTTGGCAGCTTTGGGCCTGTACTAACTGGAATTTAGAAGAACACATGGGGATCTCATTGAAACCTACCGAATGTTGAATGGATTAGGTAGGGTGGATGTGGAGAGGATGTTTCCTATGGTGGAGGTGTCCAGAACTAGAGGACACAGCCTCAAATTGAAGGGCGACCTTTTAGAACAGAAGGAAGGAGGAATTTTTTTTAGCCAAAGGGTGGTGAATCTGTGGAATGCTCTGCCACAGACTGAGGTTGAGACGAAATCCGTAAGTACATTGAAAGTGGAAGTTGATAGGTTCCTAATTGGTCAGGGCATCAAGAGATATGGTGAGAGAGCAGGTGTATGGAGTTGAATGGGAACCAGGATCAGCCACAGTGAAATGGCAGAGTGGATTCGATGGGCTGAATGGCCTAATTCTGCTCCTACATCTCATTGGTCTTTATTGCACAGAACCACATGCCATGAAATCATTGAAAAATATTGAAACAGAAAATATACAGGATTGAAAGAAGCCTATCACATCAGTGCCGATGGAAAGAGAACTTGTTCAACCTTCCAGGAGGATGAGGTCTGTAGCCTTGTGGGTCACTAGTCTTCAAGTACACAAGAAGTATTAGTTAAATGATAAGAGTTTCGCCTTCCTTTTTCACAGTGAGTTTCATACACTCTACCATCCTCTAGATATTCAACTTTTCCTCATCCCCCTCCAATTCTGCCACTTACTTGAAAAATACATCCCTGGTTTCTGGCCCCTCTGCTTATGGAGATTAGTCCTTCTCACTCCAACTGTTTTTTCTCTAAACTCAACTGTTTTTCCCCAGCCTCTTCTGCTACAAATGAACAATCCTGGCTCAACATTTCTTTAGCTGAATTAATCAACAGATGATTTAATTGAATTTAGCTGAACTGCATTATTTAATTCCAATCTATTTAATAAACTGAATTTATATTACATAATTTAATTTACTGTCTCCGCTTGCATCACTACTTCTGTTACACTTCTGTAAAGTACAATGGTACCAGAGAAAAATCCGAAACTTTAGATGAAGCCCAGGCTCAACGGTTTCCTGAGGGAACATGTTCCCAAATCTCATCACATTCTGTGTGAAGAAATGATTCTTGACACTAATTTTCCAGACATAGCAATATCTTCAAAAATTTACTTTACAGTATACCCTCTTCAGTGCAATACACCTGGAAATGTGCTGGGCTAACTAACAATTCCATTATAGATTCAATCTTAGACTCATAACTTGGGACGATGAAGTTAAACATTCTATAATCCTTTTAACCACCTTATTGGCCTCTTGTGTCATCTTAGCACTGACATTCCAGATGCTTTTCTTCCCTATACCACTGTATCCTGCCATTTATTATACAGTCCCTCGTCTTGCTACACCTTCCCAAAGGCATTACCACACAATACTCAGGGTTAAATTCTATTTGCCACTTTCTATCCAACTGACTGGAGCATTCCTCCTCCCTGTCACCATTCCACACAAAAGAGCTGGAGGAACTCAGCAGGTCAGGCAGCTTCTATGGAGGGAAATGAATGGTCGACATTTTGGGTTGAGATCCTTCAACTGGACTGGAAAGAAAGAGGAGAGATAGCCAGACTTCCAGCATCTGCTGTTTCTTGTGTCTCCTCATATCAGATGCAAATGAGTCCCATCCCGCGAGGTTAAAATTATCAATGTTTTACAAAAAACAAGAAGCTGAACACTGAGGACTGGCAACAGAATCCAGCCACAATGAAACTGTACTTGTCAACTATCATCCTTTGCTCCCTACCCTGATTTGTAATTCAATTTGCCGCACTCCCTTAGACCCTATGGGTTTTTACCCTTTTTGACCAGACTGCCACGTTTAAAGCTTTGCTATATTTTATTTATTTGTTTATATCTGGAGATGCAGCATGAAACGGGCCCCTCCAGCCTAACAAGCCGTATCGCCTAGCAACCCACCTATTTAACACTAGCCAACTCACAGGACAATTTATAATGACTTATGAACCAGTACATCTTTGGACTGTGAGGGGAAACTGAAGCACTCAGATGAAACCTGCATGGTGTGGGGGAGAGCATACAAAACTCCTCACAGATGGCGCTGGAATTGAACTCCGACTCCGAGTTGTCATAGTGTTATGTTAACCGTTACCCTGAGAAACCCTCCAGCTTTCCTCCCCAATAAGTTCAATCAATTGAGTCAGACTCAACTTCCTTTAACAAATATGTGTGCCTGTTCCCATTTAGTATGCGCCTGTCTGAACGAAGGTACAGGCATCGATTTTAATCGATGTTTTAATGGCAAACTCGGCCATCTTCATCAGGGGTCATTCATTCGTTCATCCATGATGAAGGTGGCAGAGTTTGACATCGAAAGGTCAGTTAAAATTAATACCTGTACCAGGCTGGAAGCTCGAGAAGAGTTTATTCTTCATATACGCCGGGAAAGCACTGCATCCTTTTCAAGGTTTATATTATTCTCCAAAAGTGGGGGTTTTGGTAATTTACCCAACAACAATGATAATACTAATAGGCTTGTAAGTGTATTTCTTTTCGTTCTCTTAAACACACCAGGATATACAGATAATCACACTAGAAGCAGGACAGTTTTATTTCCCCTCCTCTACGTCTATTAAAATATTGTTTCTCCCATATTTATCTTCTTTCCTATGTAAAGTGATCGTGACTACAGGGGGAGTCTAGGATCGGAGGGCACAGTCTCAGAATAAAGGGACAACCATTTAGAACGAAGACAAGGAGGAATTTCTTTAGCCAAGGGGAGATGAATCTGAAATTCATAGCCACAGGCGGCTGTGGAGTCCAGGTCACTGAATGTATTTAAGAAGAAGGTTAATAGGTTTTTGGTTGGTAAGGACATGAAAGGTTAAGGGGAGAAGGCAGGAGAATGGGGTTGAGAAGGAAAATGGATCAGCCGTGATAAAATGGTGGGGCAGACTCAATAGGCCGAAAGGCCTGGTTCTGTTCCTATGTCAGACATCCCACCTCTCCCGGAAGTTCCGGGAGCCTCCCGCATATGAATAGTGGCTCCCTGATGCCCGCAAATTATATACAATATCATGGAAATCAATTTTTTTGAGAGCGAGAGAGAGAGAGAGAGAAAGCAAAAGAGAAAGCACGAGAGTGACCATGAGAGAGAGTGAGAGCAAGCGAGAGAGAAAGCAAGCGAGAGCACAAACGCGCGAGAGAGAGAGAGAGTGAGCGAGCGTGCGCGAGAGCACACCATGGGAGAGTGTTCCAAAAAAAGAAGATATAAAACGTACTTCACCCCAGACTACACTAAAGTGTACCCCTGCCTAATAGGGGTCAAAAATAATGACAGTGTTGCTCGCTGTGCTGTTTGCAACAGTGACTTTTCTATTGCCCATGGTGGGTTAAAATGTAAAAGACATGTTGAGGTGAGTTTAACAGGTGTCATTCGTTCATTAGCATAGCTAACATTATTTAAACTAGCTGGCTGGCTGCTAAGGAGCTACTCTATTGCAGACATCCCACCTCTCCCGGGAGTCTCCCGCAAATTGATGGTGCTACCTCCCTGAAATGAGTTTTTGCAGGGGGGGGGGGTCTGCTATGTCTCATTGTCTTACTGTATGCCTTCAATCTTTCAGTTGTTGGTCTTCAAATGATTAAATGGACTTTTCTGACAGGCCTAACTAAAACTCCTTGTGATTTTGATTGTGTCACTACCTTTATTTTTATCTTCAGTGCCTCATTTTCATAAACTGAAAGAGAAAAAGGGAAACAAAGAGTGAAAGAGAAAGAATGTCCCTGCATAAGCACTAGAGGAAATCTTTGCATCAGTGTGGTAATGTAGGAAACATAACAGCCAATTTGAGTACAGAAATTCCCACACACAATGTGATAAAGAGCTGATTTATTTTTATGATTTCGTTTTGAGGAATATTTTTTGGCTGACACTCAATTGAAAACATCCCTAGTCTATCAAGAAATGTCTTCTGGTATTTTTTTCCTCTAACAGTCAGGATCTAGGTTTGAGGCCTAATTTTAAAAAAACTCTTCTGACAGTGACACTTTCCGTCAATTCTATCTACAAGATATTTTCTCCTAGTCAGTACTCTTTCAGGCCGAACTTTTGGTGCAGCCATAACTAAGTAGGCTCCCAGCAATGCATAAATAGAACCAGTTCCAAACTAGATCCTCTGGAGTGAGTTAGAGTTGGGTTAATGGTGGGGATTTAGAGAAGGATCCCACAAAAGGCAAACATTGCTCCTATTCACCGTGGAACACACAAAAAAAATACATGGGCCACGGTGGGAGATTTCAACGCAGATTCACCCACCACTGATACCAAGACTTAGAGATTTCCACAGTCCAGACTTGTATTCCTTTGGTTTGAGAAGATTATAGTGTAAACTAATGGAGCTTCGTTTTAACTGATTAAAGGTATTGTGCTGATTGACACAGAGACACCATTTCCTTTGGCTGCTGGGGTGAAGGTGAGAGTGAGTTTCAAATCAGGTCTTTTAGGGAACGATGTCAGGAATTAGTTCTTCACACATATTGTGATGGAAATTGAGAGCCATTTCCTCAGGAAATTGTTGAGCCCGGTCTTAATCTAAAATCTCAAATGGATTCTTCTTTGATGGTATTATGCTCTATAGAAGTGTGACAGAAGTAGTGGTACAAGTGGAGAATTCAATTTATTAACTGACTGGAATTAAATGATCAATCATTTTAAACCACTAAACTGACTGTAAAGGGCTATCCGACTCACAAAAGCCCCTTCCTGCTCGTTGACTCACAGATGCCCTACAAAACCATTTAATTGTATCAGAAGGTCAGGAATCAAAAAAGAATTTGAGTCTTAATCCCTGAAATTTCCTATCACCAATTGGACTACTGTTATTGAAGAAAACAGCTCCCCCACCACCTTCTCAAGAACAATCTTCTCTCACAAAGGGCAATAAACATTAGCCTAGCCTGCAATGTTGTAAGACACATAAGCCATTTGGGCCATCGAATCTGCCCCATCCTTCCATCGTGGTTGATTTATTATCCCTCTCAACCCCATTCTCCCACCTTCTCCCCATAACCTTTGATGCCCTGACTAATGAAAACTTATCAACCTCCATTCTAAATATACCCAATGACTTGGCCTCCACAGCTGTCTGTAGCAATGAATTCTACAGATTCACCACCCTCTGGATAAAGAAATCCTTGTTTCCCTCTATTCTAAAGGCATTTCCTTCTGTTCTGAGGCTGTACCTGTTGGTTCTAGACTCTCCCACTATAGGAAACATCCTCTCCATGTCCACTCTACAAGAAACACCCTCTTCACATCCACTCAATCTAGGCTTTTCAATGTTCAATCGGTTTCAATGAAATCCCTCCTCATTCTTCTAAACTCCAGCAAGTACAGGCCCAGAGGCATCAAACGCTCTTCATACATAAACCCTTTCTTTCGCAGGATCATTTTCATGAACTTCCTCTGAACTGTGTCCAATGCCAGCATATCCTTTCTTAGATAAGGGGCCCAAAACTGCTCACAATTCTCCAAGTGTGATCTGACCAACGCCTTTTAAAGCTTCTACATTACATCCTTGCTTTTATATTCTAGTCCTCTTGAAATGAATGCTAACATTGCATTTACCTACTTTACCACCGACTCAACCTGCAAGTTAACCTTTGGGAAATCCTGCACAAGGACTCCCAAGTCCCTTTGCACCTTGACTTCTGAATTTATTCCCTGTTTAGAAAATAGTCTATGCCTTTATTTCTTCTACCAAAGTGCATAAACATACATTTCCCTACACTGTATTCCATCTGCTACCTTTTCTGCCCAATTCTCCTAATCTGTCTAGTCCTTCTGCAGATTCTCTGCTTCGTCAACACCACCTGTCCCTCCATTTATCTTCGTATCATCTGAAAACTTGGACACAGAGCTATCAATTCCGTCATCCAAATTATTGACAGATAAATGCAAAAGGAGCAGGGAACAAGAAAAGGCCCCTTTATGTCCATCCTGAAAGTGACCATCAAAGAAGTGGAGTTGGATGAATGATACAGCAATGGATTTCATTGAAAAGTGAGAGGAAATGAATGGCCAACTCCTGCTCTAATTTCTTTTTCCTTCATAGAAAATCCCCCTTCACATTTAAACTGAGGCTCTCTCTGGGCCATTTTAGTGGAAAATTAAGACTCAGGCTCAATGGTTCTTCCATACGTAAAGGCAATGGGTAGTTTATGGCTGTGAATTACTAACACCAGCAAATCGGAGAGCATAGTTAATTAGCTGAATGTTGTTTACGCAGTAAATGGGCTCCAGAAACTAAACTGAGTATTGTGTACAGTTCTGGTCACTGAATTATAGGAAAGATGTCAATAAAATTGAGCGAGTACAGAGGAGATTTACTAAAATGTTGCCTGGGTTTCATCTCCTAAGTTACAGAGAAAGGTTGAACAAGTTAGGTCTTTATTCTTTGGAGCGTAGAAGGTTGAGGGGGGACTTGATAGAGGTATTTAAAATTGTGAGGGGGATACATAGATTTGATGTAGATAGGCTTTTTCCATTGAGAATGGGGGAGATTCAAACAAGAGGACATGAGTTGAGAGTTAAAGGGCAAAAGTTTAGGAGTAACATGAGGGGGATCTTCTTTACTCAGAGAGTGGTAGCTGTGTGGAACTAGCTTCCAGCAGAAGTGGTTGAGGCAGGTTTGGTGCTGTCATTTAAAGTTAAATTGGATAGATATACGGACAAGAAAGGAATGGAGGGTTATGGGCTGGGTGCAGGTCGGTGGGACTAGGTGAGAGTAAGAGTTCGGGATGGACTAGAAGGGCCGAGATGGCCTGTTGCCATGCTGTAATTGTTATATGGTTATATTGGTATACCTCTAATGATAGGAAAATGCATTAGATTGAAAAGTTAATAAAAGACCAGACTCCAGTAAGTTATAATTGGAATCAACTCTGAGTGGAGACCCTCAGTAGGGTTATCACATCCTCGCAACATTTCTCTCCTCCAGAAAAATTAGAAGCAAGCCAAGCTTAAACGAATGGTCAAACTGGAACATTCTTAGGCAAAGACCACTTTTGTAAGTTGAAAAACTTTAATAACACTTTTGTGATATTTGTGATTTTGTGCTTGTCCTGATCAGTATCTCTGTGCAGCCAGTGTCTGTAACCTGATGAAGGACATAAGAAAAAATGATTCAGGAATTGAACAAAATGCCAAGAAGCAGCTATTAATCCAGCAGAAGTTTATATGGAAATAATCTATGTATATAATATAGAGGATAGCTAAACCTGTGTTTATTTTACATGGTAATGGGAGAATCTGTGAGTGTTACAGAGAATTGACACTCTGTATACATTACAAGAAAATAAAAGATGTTACATTTTACTATGGAGAGAAAACACTGTGTACTGCAGGGAATTGAGGGCCATAGAGTTCAGCAAACTTTGTGGGTATTTTAGGAATAGAAAATCCCTATCAGTAACAATTCCTGAATGTTGTGGACAACAGCAAATCCTGTGAATATTACAGAGAACAAATAAACCAGTGAATGCAACTGAAAAAGCAAACCACATCTACTGTGCATGGTAGGGAACAGGTCAAAGTTCAAAGCAAATTTATTATCAAAATACGTATATATCACCACACACGACACCAAGGTTCATTTTCTAGCTGGCATTTACAGTAGAACAAAGAAAGACAACGGAATCAATTAAACACAACACACAAAGAGCGACTAACAAAGAATGTGCAAAAGGAAGACAAACTCTGCAAATGCAGATAGATAGACAGATAAATAAATGATATTGTGATGTAGAGTCCTTGAAAGTGAGACTATAGATTGTGGAGTCAGTTCAGTGTGGAGGTGAGTGAAGTTATCCACACTGGTTCAGGAGCTGATGGTTGAAGGGTAATAACTGTTCCTGGTGTGGGACCTAAGGCCCCTGTACCTTCCGCCTAATCACTCTTCCTATACTACTGGGAACAGCAGACAGTGTTTGTGTAAAATAAAATAAATATTTTTTATTTCCCTTTTGTACTACTTATTTAATTTAACTAATTAATATATACTTACTGTAATTCACAAATTGTTTCTATCATTATGTATTGCAATGTACTGCTTCTGCAGGAACGACAAGTTTCACAACATATGCCGGTGATATTAAACCTGATTCTGATTCAATATGTAGTCAGTGTTCTAATGTGAGGAAGACCATAAGCATTTTATGTCCAGGTCCTATCTTCTGTTTTTGTTTGGCAAGTAAATGAAGAGATAATATTGGCTCAGGGATTAAGCCAAACTTCCTTGCTCTTCTTTGACATGGTTCTGAGTTTTTTCTTTCCATTTTCATCCATATTGACATCTCACAATCCTATCCAAAAGCATCAGCCCAAATTATACCCCTGGAGCAGGATTTAAACCGACAACCTCTGAACTTGCATTTGTGAATTCTATCCACTGAGCCACAACTGCAGCCACACATTCTAGCAGGCAATTACCATACCTATTCACTTTTTTTCTTGAAGGGGTGAACGTCTGTGCTGACGGACAATGCTCACTTGGGTCCACTGTGGCACTGAGTGCAGTTCCTGGTGGAATAACCCTGTCTTTAAGTCATAAGGAAATCAAGAACTTAGGGGAAACTGATGGCAAGGGAGAGCTCAGGCCGACATCAGGTCACTGATAGAGCCACAGAGCACTACAACAGAGAAAAAGGCCCTCCTGCCCATTTAGTTCATGCCAAACTGTTATTCTGTCTGGTCCCATTGACCCGCAGCTGGATCATAGTCTTCCAAATCCTTCCCATCCACGTACCTATACTCTTAAATGTTGCAACTGGACCTGCATCCATCACTCTGCTAGCAGTTCATTCTACAGACACACCACCCTCTGAATGAAGTTCCCTCTCACATTCCCCTTTAATATTTTACTTTTCACCCTTAACCTATAACCCCTATCAATGGTAAAAGCCCAACTGCATTTACCCTATCTATATCCTGCATAATTTTGTATATCTTTATCAAGTCCCTCCTCCTTCCCCTACGCTCCAGGGAATGAAGTCCCAACATATTCAACCTTTAACCAAAAACTCAGGGTGCTCAAGTCCCAGCAACATCCTTGCAAATTTTCTCTGTACTTTTTCAAACTTATTGATATCTTTCTTGTGGGTAGGTGACCGGGACCATATACAATACTCCAATTTTGGTCCTACCGAAGTTTTCAACAACTTCAACATAACATTACAATTCTTATACTCAAGACTGATTTATGAAGACCAACGTGCCAAAAGCTCTGTGCAGGAACCTATCTATCTGATGATCTTACTGAACGATGGAGCAGGCTCAAGGTGCCATCTTGATTCCACTTACTCCTGTTTCTTGTGGTTCTGGATACAGCAGTTGGCATACTGATCCAGGATTAGTGTGCAGGATGCACGTCATGCATGATGGAATGCACATTGTAATGGTTGTGTTCATGTGCCGCAAATACTGCCAGAAAATAACACATCCAATTTCTTTAAGCAGACAACTGAATGCAAAGACAAATTTTCCTTCAGCCTCTCGGTACCCTATTCATGTACTCCCTCCTCTCTTGTAGGTCAGGTCTGCCAGTAAGGTAGCATTTTACCTCTATTTATCTATCTCTCTCTCACACACACACACACACACACACACACACACACACACACACACACACACTCCCTTCCCCAGGAACATGGAGTTGCCATCCCTAAGGCATAAAGTAATATAAACTGAAAACAGTAACACACACAAAATGCTGGAGGAACTCTGAAGGCCAGGCAGCATCTATGGAAAAGAGCACAGTCGCCATTTCGGGCCAAAACCCTTCTGTCCTACCGAAGGGTTTCAGCCCGAAACATTGACAGTGCTCGTTTCAATAGATGCTGCCTGGCCTGTTGAGTTCCTCCAGCATTTTGTGTGTGTGGCTTGGACTTCCAGCATCTGCAGATTTTCTCTTGTTTATAAGCTGAACAGACCTGGACAGGGAACTGAACATTGGATCTCCCAGACATTTAGCCAAATGATCATAAATGCCAAGGGGAGAGTTTGCATTTTGAGAACATGTTACATTCTTGGGCTGGCAATACCTGTAATTTCCTCAGTTGCACTCAGTGTTTACTCTGTAAGCATTAAGTATGAAAATCCCCAGAAGTTTTTGTTTCTAGTCCTGCATCACCAACTCTCTCTCTCTTTCTCTCCCAGTTGGCTTCGTCTGCTCTGATTAATTTCCATCCTGATCTTTTTTGGTTCCACTGTTTAGGAGTTGGCAATGTCTAATGCACTTCTTCCGCTTGTTTACAATTTTCCCATTAGACTGGCTAATGTTACAAGCAAATCATTTATTCTCCTGCACTTGTGGAAATGGGAAGTCATCCCAGGTGGCAGATTTCAAATGGGCACCTTGATCAGTCACATACTTTCAGCACCGGGAGAAAGCTGGAGCTTTTGGTGCCTGTCTGTATCGATCAGTACCTCAGATGTGGTGTTTGCTCTTCACCACTCACTTAAGCAGCAAAATCAAACACATGCTCCTCCATCTGTAACCTACTGGGCAGAGGCCAGGGCTACGATTGTCCAGCTGAGTTAAGGAAGGGCAATGGGAATACACCAGCCCTGGCCTATTGCCTTTTTATTGCCCCCTACAAACATCACAACTAACAACTTTACAACGTGAAACAGGGATGGGTAATGGATGGTGGATTTGCCTGTGGTGCCCACCATATTGAAAAGACTCACACTTCCTCTGATCTGACACTGACTTAAATACTAACACGAGAAAATTAGCAGATTCTGGAAATCCAAAGCAACATACACAAGATGCTGGAGGAACTCAGCAGGCCAGGCAGCATTTTGCCTTCTTTATAGCTGCATTATCAATGCAGCTGTACAGAAGGCAAGATAGCGGCTATATTTCATTAGGAGTTTGAGGAGACTTGTCACCTAAGACATTCAAAAACTTCTACAGACGTACCGTGGAGAGCATTCTTATAGGCTGCATCACAGTCTGGTATTGAGGGGAGGGTGGGGGATACTGCATAGGATCATAAGCAGCTACAGAAAGTTGTAAAATTAGTCAACTCCAACATGAGCACTAGTCTCTGTAATACCCAAGATATCTTCAAGGGTCAGTGCCTGAGAAAGGTGGCGTCCATTATTAGGGCCCCCGTTACCCAAGACATGCCCTCTGCTCATTGTTACCATCGGGAAGGAGATACAGAGTCCTGAAGGCACACACTCAGCGATACAGGAGCAACTTCTTCCCATCTACCATCTGATTCTTAAATGGACATTGAACCCATGAACACTACCTCACTTTTAATATTTCTTTTATTGTACTATTTTTAATTTAACTATTTACTATATATTTTTTCACTATAATTGATTTTTCTCTATGTTTAACATGTATTGCACTGTACTGCTGCTGCTAAATTAACAAATTGCTCGACATATGCCAGTGATATTAAACCTGCTTCTGAAAAGAGTAAACAGTCGACGCTTCGGACTGAGATCCTTCGTCAGGACTGAAGATTTCAACTTCTTCCGGGTCAGCAAGCCTCGAAGAGACTTCGCAGTGGTAACAGTGTCACAAGCCTGGGAAAAATCTGCAGATGCTGGTCCTGGTGAAAGGTCTCGGCCTGAAACATTGACTGTCCACTGATTTAAGTAGGCAGACTGCCACGTCTATGTTGTTGTTTCATATGGTAGGTGTCTTCACACTTCTAATTATTTTTTGTCATGATGAAGTACGGCTTGGGAGGGGCAGACATGAGTCTGTCCATTCGGGAACCGGGGTTGGATTAATCTTTGTCTACAGTTGTCCAACATGGGTGGCCCTGAGCTAGCATCGCCTGATGGAGTCCTGATGATGTGTATGACAAGGTTTAATTAATATGTTGTTACCAGGGCATTATACAGGAGAGCTGCTTCACACCCAATCACTTGAAATATTCATTATGCACATGGTCAAGGAATTTGATTTTTAATAAAGTTTCTCTTGAAGGAGGAGTAGGAGATAAAGAGACAGAGAGGCCTTGGGAGAAAATTCTATACCTCATCATAGGCAACCAAAGACTTGGACACCAACAGTGAGGAAATTATGTTTATAAATATGCAAAGGTCAACACTTTGAGGCATTCACAGTGATCAGAATAATATTTTATAAATGAGAATTCAAGTCCTTTCTGGACAGGATGTCAGTGTAGGTCAGAGAATGGTGAATGAGTCAGGACACAGGCATCCGAGTTCCAGACCAGGAGTTTATAAAGGGTGAAAGGGGGATGAAATACACCATCCAAAGCCCAACCTCGGTACAGGCAACGTATGTCAATAGTGTTTAAAAATAAATACTCAAGGGATAGATAGAAGTGAAAAGGAGATTCTGACAGCAGTCCTAGTTGAGGCTGAAGGTATTTGGCAAGTAATTGTACAGATTAAACACAAAGCCGTTGTTAACCACTGACTGAGCACCTCACAGTTCCAAGCAACTCCTAGTTTTAAGTCCACTCTCTATTAAGTGGCCACCAATATGGGGCCAGAGCAGCACCAGTGACGTTAACAGTGCGTGCTATGAATGGCTTCCCTGTCTCGCTTACATGGTGTGGTCTGGACTGCTGTGGCTTGGGTGGTTTGTCGACTGAACCTGAAAGGCTGTGCTTATGATCTCATGCCACAGGGTCAACCTGGATTTCAAAGTTTAGTGGATTAGCTCTGTTTGAACATCCTGACCTCAGCAATTTTCCCATGTTGGTGGAAAAGTTCGCAGTCCAAGAAGCAGCTTGCCAAACCAGCGTATTCAAACAGGTACCAAAAATATCACCGTGAGTAAATAATGACTTCGCAATAAAGCAATGATGAGATATAGGGTGATGGGGTGAAAGAAAGAGATTGCTGGGAAGTCGACAGTTTACTCTTTTCCATAGATGTTGCCTAGCCTGCTGAGTTCCTCCAGCATTTTGCGTGTGTTAATTTAATTTCCAGCATCTGCAGACTTTCTCTTGTTTGTCATAGAAAGCATGGTTACTTTTCTGAATGGAAGGAGATAATCAGTGGACTATGGCAGGGATCAGACCACAGTCACTGACCATTTACATTAATGACCTGGAGGAGGATAAATATGCAAGATTTCTGTATTTGCAGATGATACAAAAATAGGTGGAAGAGCCTGCAAGGATACTGTGGTTTCACCACAGGATGTAAATAAAGTGAGTGGGTAGGCAAAAGACTGGCAAGCAGAGTTTAATGAGGGCAATTGTGAGATCATGCATCAGTAGGTGAAATCAAAAAGCAGATTATCTACTGAATTGGGAAAAGCTTTGGCACATATACATAAAGTATTCATCCCCTTGGAAGCTTTCATGTCTTATTGTTTTACAACACTGAATCACAGAGGATTTAATTTGGCTTTTTTTGACTCTGATCAACAGAAAAACTTTTGTGTCAAAGTGATCTAAATTAATTATACTGTAAATATAAAACACAAAATAATTGATTGCATACTTATTCAAGTCATCAAGTCAGTATTTAGTAGATGCACATTTGGTAGCAATTACAGCCCTGAGTCTGTGTGGATAGGTCTCTATCAGCTTTGCACATCTGGACACTGCAACTTTCCCCCATTCTTCTTTACAAAACTGTTCATACTCTGACACATTGCATAGAGATCATGAGTGAACAGCCCTTTTCAAGTCCAGCCACAAATTCTCAATTGGATTCAGGTCTGGACTCTGACTTGGCCACTCCAGGATATTAACTTTGTTGTTTTTAAGTCATTCCTGTGGAGCTTTGATTTTATGCTTGGGGTCATTGTCTTTCTGGAAAACAAATCTTCTCCCAAGTTGCAGTTCTCTTGCAGACTGCATCAGGTTTTCCTCCAGGATCTCCCTGTATTTTGCTGCATTCATTTTACCCTCTACCTTCACAAGCCTTCCAGGGCCTGCTGCAGTGAAGCATCCCCACAGCATGATGCAGACACCACCATGCTTCATGGTAGGGATGGTGTGTTTTTGATGATGTGCAGTGTCTGGCTTACGCCAAACATGGCGTTTAGTCTGATGGCCAAAAATCTTAATTTAGGTTTCATCAGACCATAGAACCTTCTTCCAGCTGACTTCAGAATCTCCCACATGCCTTCTGGCAAACTCTAGCTGAGATTTCGCATGAGTTTTTTTCAACAGTGGATTTTTCTTTGCCACTCTCCCATAAACCTGCAACTGGTGAAGAACCCTTGGTAACGGTTGTTGTATGCACAGTCTCTCTCATCTCAGCCACTGACCTTGTAATTCCTCCAGAGTTGTCATAGGTCTCTTGGTGGCCTCCCTCACTAGTCCCCTTCTTGCACGGTCACTCAGTTTTGAGGATGGCCTGTTCCAGGCAGATTTACAGCTGTGTCATATTCTTTCCATTTCTTGATGATTAACTTAACTGTACTCCAACAGACATTCAGTGACTTAAAATTTTCTTGAATCCATCTCCTGACTTGTGCTTTTCAATAACCTTTTCACGGAGTTGCCTGAAGTGTTCTTTTGTCTTCATAGTGTAATTTTGCCTGGATACCGACCAGCAGTTGGACCTTCCAGACACAGGAGTATTTTTATGACAATCAATTAAAAACACCTTTACAGTGATCTCCATTTAACTAATTATGCGACTTCTCAAACCAATTTGGTGTGTCATATTAAAGGGGGTGAATACTTATGCAATCAATTATTTTGTGTTTTATATTTGTAATTAATTTAGATCACTTTGTAGAGGTCGGTTTCACTTTTGACACTGCTGATCAGTGTTTAAAAACAACTTAAATGCATTGTGATTTGATGTTGTAAAACAATAAAACATGAAAACTTCCAAGGGGATGAATACTTTTTATAGGTGCTGTGTATAGCTAGGGTGCCTAAGACTTTTGCACAGTGCTTTATTTGTCAATGCGGAGCAGAGATCGAGTTTGTAAATCTGGTGGGTGCAAAGGATGTCAGGAATGGCAAGGGTGGAGTGTCATGGGAGGGGTGTGGGACAGCTGGCAGAGAAGGAATCCCAGGAGAAGGAGAGGTGGGTGGCACAGGTTCAGACACACCCATCCCTGAGTCACTAGGCAAGGTCAATTGATTCCAAAAAACTGGCTTATTAATCATTACAGAATGTCTTCTCTTTTGCTTCCTGCTCTCTCTCCTCTTCGCTCCCTTTCTTCCAACCACAATCCCCCTCTCCCTGTCTCCTTCCCACTCTCTGTCCACAAAAGAGACCCATATCAGAAACAGGATTATCATCGTTCACATATGTCATGGTTTGTTATTTTTTGGTAGCAGCAGTACGGTGCAATACATAATATTACTCAAGTGCTGTGCAAAAGTCTTAGGCATCCTAGCTACAGGTATATATCTATATAATACACACACTCCCAAGACTTTTGCACAGTACTGTAAATGGAGAAAGATTGCTAATGAGTGAGGTACAAAGGGAGCTGGATATGCTAATGCACGGATCATAAACAGTTAACAGGCAGGTCCAACAAGCAGTTTGCCTTCTTAACTACATGGTGTCCTTCTTTGCAAAGGAGTTTGAGTTTAAAAATAGGGAGGTTTTGATGCAATTGTACAGATGGTGGTGAGGCCTCCCCTGAAATACTGTGTACAGTTTAGTTCCCCTAATCTTAAAAAATTGTAAGCAATAAGAAGGAGATTCACCAGGTTAACTCCCGCAATGACAGAGTTGTCCTACCTAAATAATTTGGGTCTACATTGCTTGCAGTTTGGAGCAAAGAGGGTTAACCTTACTCAAGCATATAAGAACCTAAGGGGACTTGACAGTTTAGTTGTTGGGATGTTTTTGCTCGTGAGAGAGTTCAAGGGGATGTTCATGTAAAACTGAGATACATAGAATTTTTTTCTTTCAGATGAAGGCGAATCTCTGCCTTGGTGGTGGTGGAGGCTGGATCATTATAGGTATCTAAAGCGGAAGTGGATAAGTATCTGAGCGACCAAGGAATAGAGGGATAAGGAGAAATAGCACAGGAGAGGAGATGAGGCCAACATAGACCAGGCGTGATCATTTTAAATGGTCGGGCTGGCTTGAAGGGGCTGATGCCTATTTTTTTATGTTGTACTGTTTAATTCCAGTCTTCTGCAAAAATACACATCCATTCTTCACATACCTTTGATCCCCATGATCTCCAGGCTTGTTTCCCACCATTTGGCTTCCATAATATTCACTCCATTAAAAGCTCTGCTGCCCATGTACTGAGTCACACCAAGGCCTGTTCACCTATCACCCCTCTGTCATCTGCCTTTGTGGACAGATGCCTCTAATTTAAAGTTGCCATCTTTACAAACAAATCCCTCCATTGCTCCAACTAACCTTCTCGGCTCAGACTTCCCTGCATACTCTTTCAAACATAACAGACTTTTATAGCTACTAATCTCTTTTCAAGATGTTCGGCAGAGTTGTATTTGAAAGTCTGAGCTCTGACCTACTATTCTTTAATACTAGAACTACCCATTTATCTCCATTCTCTCGATCACTCTCAGTCCTCCTGTCTTCCATCTCCCCAAAGTTTTCACCTTCCTCTTTATGACATTGCTTCTTAGCTACTTCTGCCCTGAGCTTTTGTTCATTTCTAAAAGTATTATCTACATTTCAGAAGAGTTTAATTGCCTGTAGAGCACTCGGGGACATGTGAGTACATACATTACTGTTTTGGATCACTGCTGAATTATGTATAGGTCATCCTTGTAAAGTATCTTCCTGTGAAAGAGACTCTAGAAGTAGCATTATTATAGTTTTTTTAAAAATATTTCTGACCAAGGGAAAAACTAATAACTTTTTGAGGCATAAACATCACTTTGCTGGTACTCAATTTTACAATTTCCAATAGGATCACACAAACACCAGACTACAATCAGGCATTGATCCCTAATGGATATTGCTAATTTGCCAACATAGCCTTTACAGGCAAAACCATGAGCTAAGGAAGGGGACCTGGAGAAAGGCCTTTATTATGACATTACTGGATAATCTTACCTTCTCCTTGAATCTCCATAAATTGAAGGGGATAAAGGTCCTTCCCAACTGTGCCTTCTGGAGCTGGACATGGACCTGATCAACAAAGGCAATGAATCCTGATCCTCTTCGTCCATCACATTCTCAGGATCAGATCCATTGTCATTTTGATCTTCCTCTGTTCTGTCTTTCAGATTGCATTCCCCACTCTCTTGGTACGTGAAATAATTGTTGGTTTCCATAGCTTCTTGCGAACGACAGGAGGCTGTAAGTTGTGGGAACGTTTTTGCTTTCCCAATGTT
Source organism: Mobula birostris (assembly GCF_030028105.1). NCBI lineage: Eukaryota > Metazoa > Chordata > Chondrichthyes > Myliobatiformes > Myliobatidae > Mobula > Mobula birostris. The sequence continues at coordinate 24,182,683 of NC_092395.1, read as the reverse complement.
ACCGAGCTGCGTTAGGCACGTTGAACCCTTCTCTGTTCTGCTAACATCTACTGAACTGCTAGCCTCTGGATAGTGACGAAGTCCGAGTTCTCCAAAGGATGTTGATCCTTGCAAAGATGGTTCCAATGAGGGAATATCCTCTGTGCTGCTGGTGGCATCTGTTGCAGAGTCATCATAATCCAGGAAGGCACCATCCTGCAGGAAAATCATCAGAAGGAACAGGTTGGAATTTAAGACAATCTCTATGCTGGATGGTTGTGAGTTCATGTCTCGCCCAATGGCCCTCATTGTCTGTAAGATTATTGGAAACAGTGTCAACTAAATCAGATGGAGAACATTGGAAACACTCAGCAGGGCAAGTTTCTCATCTATGAGATGAAACATTAACTCTGTTTTTCTTTGCACAGACGCTACCTGACCTGCTGAGTGCTTGAGGCATTTCCAGTATCTCCAGCACCCGGAGTTCTATCAAATTCAGAGCGAGGTGGGAGAAAGAATGAAGGTAGTGGATTGCTTTGGCGGGACTTGACACAGACTCAAAGGTCTCCTGTGCAGTGACAGTGCTATGATTCTGTCTCTAACTCTTTCATTTCAGGATTTGAGCTCTAAACTGTAACACTGAGGGGGTGAATCTTTGCAAGAGGTGTTGTCAGCCCCAGGTAGGCCAAGTACTGGGGTAAAATTAAGCTCCAGCCTGCTCAGGGGTTGGTGGCATACTGCAGAATAGGCCAGTTTGGCCTGGTCCAACACAGTTCACCATCCTGGCCAGGAAATATGTAAGGTTCAGGTAAATCAAGATAATAAAGAAAAAGAGAAAATGCTGAATGACTTCCAAAAGAAATATACAACATGCCCACAAAAGGATTTCCAATATTTTAGAAGGAATATTCACTGCCAATTTTGACCTGTCAAAAGTACAACACAGCAAAACACCCAGCAAAAAGCTCCCCAAGTACATAGTTTTCAAATGACCCCTTCAACATTCAAAGGAAATTTATTATCAAAGTACATATATGTCGCCATATACAATCATGAGATTCATTTTCTTGTAGGCATCTCAATAAATCCACAGAATAATAACCACAACAGAATCAATGAAAGACTGTACCAACTTGGGTATTCAACTACTGTGCAAAAACCAACAAACTGTGCAAATACAAAAAGGAAGGAAGGAAGGAGTAAATAAATAAATAAATAAGCAAGCAAGCAAGCAAGCAATAAATATCGAAAACATGAGATGAAGAGTCCTTGAAAGTGAGTACACAGTGAGTCCACTTCAATGATGGGGCAAGTGAAGTTGGGTGAAATTAAATTCACTTTTTGCATCTGTGTTGTTAGAGAAGTTGGGAGGTTTAAGTTTAATAACTTGAGGGGGTCGGTCCTTCACGTCATATGTCAAGATAATGCCAATCTTAGGATCAAAACTTAGTCTGGATCAACAGTTGTTTCTGCCATCCTTGATCTAAAATAATACTTGGATACATTGAACAAAGGAAAGTCCCCAAGTGCTTTTGAGGATGAATTGTCCTTACAACTGCAATGACTGTTGTAACGTGACAGGTATTTTACACCTGCAGTATCGCTTCCGCATTAAACTCTTTTTCAATGAGGCAGAAATGTTGGCCAAGATACTGGGAGAGCCACTGAAATGAACAAAAGGAGGGCATTTGGGCCATCATATTAATACTGGCAACACTCACAACACGCTGGAGGAACTCAGCAGGTCGGGCAGCATCCGTGGGAGTGATCAGTCAACATTTCGCCCCAGAACCCTTCGTCCCGAAACATTGACTGATCATTTCCACGGATGCTATCCGACCTGCTGAGTTCCTCCAGCGTGTTGTGAGTGTTGCTTTGACTCCAGCATCTGCAGAGTATTTTATATTAATACTGGCACTTCTGTACTAAATAATTCAAAATTAATTTCCAGCTGTTAATACTAAATACAGTATTCCTTTTCTAAAATCCAGTTGCATTAGCTTCAATGGAACAGAATTTTGAAAGCACTGCCATTCAATCATTCCATTATTGATAGGAATGGGGATAAATTTTTAGGCCAACGTGGCTGAGCAGAGCGTCTCACCATTCATCAAGTAAAGCAGTTTCTGTGGAAAGAGAAACAGGTTTAATCCTTCAGGTCAAGGGCCCTTAGTCTGAACTAGGGGAAGTGATAAAACAAGTCAGTTTTAAATTGCAGGAGGGTAGACGAGGAGTGGGGAGGAGATGGGGATAGACAGCACAAAGGGAACATTTCTGATTGGGTGAAGCTAGGGTTGCCATGGAATTGTCTCGGAATCAGAACCAGGTTTAAAATCACTGACATGTCATCAAATCTGCAACAGATAACAAACTATAAATTACTATAAAATATATATGAATAAAAATTAAATAAGTAGTGCAAAAATAGAGAGGTGGTGTTCATGGGTTGGTTCATTGTCCATTCAGAAATCACATGGCGGAGGGGAAGAAGCCGTTCTTAAAATGTTAGGTGTGTGTCTTCAGGCTCCTGTACCTTCTCTATGATGGTAGTAGTAATGGTGATCAGTGGCTCCTCCATACCAGACTAGTGATGCAGCCGGTCAGTCTGGTACAGTATATAGAATGAAGGGGGTTAAAGAGGGAGAGGAGACAAATAAGGGACATGTAAAAGCTGTTAACTGCAGGTCAGGATTGCTTCGGAGTCCTGAAACTGAAGGGGAATACTGGAAATGCCCAGCAGATCAGACAGTGTCTGCTGGGAGAGAAAACCTGAGATTTAAAATTGTGCCCTCTGGTTCCTTATTGTCCAATTGTTAAAGAGCTGGGTTAGTGGATGGGGTGATGGGGTGATGGGGTGATGGGGTGATGGGGTGATGGGGTGATGGGGTGATGGGGTGATGGGGTGATGGGGTGATAGGGTGACAGAGTGGTGAGGTCATTGGGGTGATTGGGGTGATTGGGGTGGTGAAGTGATTGGGTGGTTGGGGTGGTGAGGTGATTGGGGTGATGGGGTGGTGAGGTGATGGGGTGATGGGGTGATGGGGTGGTTGGGGTGATAGGGTGATGGGGTGATAGGGTGATGGGGTGATGGGGTGATGGGGTGATGGGGTGATGGGGTGATGGGGTGATGGGGTGGTGAGGTGATTGGGGTGATGGGGTGATGGGGTGGTTGGGGTGATAGGGTGACAGAGTGGTGAGGTCATTGGGGTGATGGGGTGATTGGGTGATTGGGGTGATTGGGGTGATGGGGTGATGGGGCGACGGGATGACGGGGTGGTGGGGTGACAGGGTGACGGGATGATGGGGTGGTGAGGTGACGGGGTGGTAGGGTCGTGGGTTGGTGGGGTGATTGGGTGATTGGGGTGATGGGGTGGTGAGTGAGGTGATTGGGGTGATGGGGTGTTGGGGTGGTGAGGTGATTGGGGTGACGGGGTGGTGGGGTGGTAAGGTGATGGGGTGGTGAGGTGATGGGGTGGTGAGGTGATGGGGTGGTGGGGTGGTGGGTGATGGGTGACAGGGTGATGAGCTTAACATTTTGATTAACAGAATGGAAGGTACGTTGTGATTTGAATCAATGGACAAACTGCTTTCCCTTCCCCAAATTACCTCAATGTTTGAATGTTACAGAGTTTAATCCCTTGTATAACTTATGTAGCCCATTTGTAGTGTGTCAGAAATAGAACATCTGCATTTAATTTATTGTCAGTCTTGTGCTGAATCTTAGTACTGAAAGATGGTGGAATCCATCCTTGGTGTGAGGAAGACTTTCCTTCAATTTTTTAAAGAATTTACATTAAAATGAATATATAAATAAATTTCACTTGTTGAAAAAGGCCTTTTTGTGCAGATTTTTTTTTAAACATCTGGAAGCAACACAAAATAACCACTGCAGATCTGTTCTTGTGCTGGCACTGATCCCAGGCTGGGTTGGGGCCGTGTTTCTGAACGCACCGTATGTTTTGGCAGCTCCTGCAGTATTTTCTTTTCCATAACATCCCTCCACAGCAAACGTGGATGGCTTCTTGGACACCAGCCCAGGTACTACAACATCAGGCTGAGCTGCACTCCACAGCCACATTTGTTGGAGACCTTAAACCCTCCAATGGGGGAGGAAAGATCGTGTCTTGAGGACAGGAGGAGGTCATTCTGGGCCACAAGCATGAGCCAGCATTCAGTTAAATCAAGTTTGATCTATATTTCTATTCAATTCACCCAAGCTGAAACTGTACTATTCTGGACTTGTCAGAAAATAGTTCCTACCCTCAAACCTACCAACTGTTTAATCAACTTAAGCTCATCTGTAATCATCTGTCAAGCTGTGGCTCAGTTGGGAGCTATTTTCCCTCTCTTTAGATTGCTATTCCAGGAACCTGCATATGAACATCTGGACAGTGCTGAGGTAGGACTGCACTAATGGAAGGACCGTATTCAAATGAGGGATTAAAAGCAGGAACCCCGGCAGACTCCTGATGAATTTTCAAAGAAAAGTTTTCCCTAGTGCCCTTGCCCCACATCAGCATCATTAAAGCGGATAATATAGTTTTCAGCACTGCTGTTCATGGGAGCCCGTTGTGTACATATTGACTACCGCAATCCATCTATTGCAAAGGAAATAATCCTTCAGTAGTATTATGTTGGATGAAAGGACACACAAAATGCCAGAGGGCCAAGCAGCGTCTATGGTGGGTCTACTGTTAAGCTGAGGCCAGACGTGGATTAGAGGAACAGCATGGGATTCCACCATGGTAGTCTCCAACCTGGCAGCATGAACGTCAATCTCTCCAACTGTGGTAACCACTGCCCTCTGTTCCACCCTTTGTTTTCCCTTATCCCACCAGCCCCCTTCTCTTTCCCGTACTCCACCTTCCATCTGTCCGTTATCTACACATTCCTCCCACCGGTTTCCCTCTCCATCCCCACAGGACTCTCCTACCAGATTCCATTGTCTTCAGCCCTCTGTCACTTCCGCCTATCACCCCTGAGCTTTTTACTTCATTCTACTCTCCCCCTCATGACCATCCTTCCCTTCTCACCTGGATCCACCTATCACCTGCCAGCTTGCACTCCATTTTCCTATATACCCCTCCCCATCCTTTTACACTGGCCATCCTCCCTCTTTCTTTCCAAACCTAAAGAGCATTGTCACAAGACACAGACCGTCCATTTCCTTCCATAGCTTCCACTTGACCCCATGTGCTCCCCTTGCATCTTGTGTGTCGCTCCAGATTTCCAGCATTTGCAGTCTCTCTTGTGTCTGCACATTGGCTGATAAAACAGTTTGGAATACCTCGGACACCAGAGATTCTGCACAGCTGAGAATCCTGTGCGACAAACACAATATGCTGGAGGAACTCGGCGAGTCAGTCAGCATCTATGGAGGAGAATATACAGACAAATGTTCAGTCCGAGACCTGGCAGTCCTGATGAAGGGTCTCAGCCCAAAATATTGGCTATTTATTCCCCTCCGTAGATGCTGCCTGTCTTGCTGAGTTTCTCCAGCATTTTGAGTGTGTGGCTTGGGATATCTTGAGATTGTGAAAGATACAGTGGAACTAACAGCTTTCACTTAAGATATAGAGCAGAATTAGGCCACTTAGCCCATCGAGTCTGCTCTGCCTTTTCATTTCCTGCCTTCTCCCATCATGCACTGATCAATCAAGAATCTATCAACCTCTGCCTTAAGTATACAAAAATACTAGGCCTCCACAGCTGCCTGTGGCAATGAATTCCACAGATTCACCACTTTCTGGCCATCTCCATTATAAAAGGACACCCCTCTATTCTGAGGCTGTGTCCTCTGGTTTTGGACTCTCCCACCATAGGAGACATCATCTCCACATCCACTCTACCAAGGCCTTTCACCATTCAATAGGTTTCAATGAGGTCACCCTCATTCTTCTGAATTCTGGTGAATACAGGCCCAGAGTGATCAAACGCTCTTCATATGACAAGCTGTTCAATCCTGGAATTATTTTCATGAACCTCCTGTGAACCCTCTCCAATTTCAGAACATCTTTTCTAAGACGAGGGGCCCAAAGGATGACCTTGGTTATCAATCACCTTGGCTCGCTCTCGCTAAATGGAAGTGGTCTGCCCTTGGGGAGTTGCTGACCACGACAGCAGTTGCCAGCTAAACTACTTGCCTTGTCCTCTGCCATCCTGTTGAAGTACATCTCCTCCACCTCACTGAGTGAGTTTGACCGTGTTTCCACGTTGGCACAGGCTGGGGGCGAGCTCTCCGGAACCCGGGGAAATGTGTGCGGACACTGCTTGCATTCTGTGGAAAGGAAGTATGATAAAAGGTAAGTGAAGCAAATCAAATACTTGTATTTGCAGGAGAACAAGAGAATTTATCTACAGTCAGCCCTCCTTATCCGTGGGTTCCGCATGCGCGGATTCAACCAACCATGGATCAGGAAAACCCGTAAGTTCTCTCTCCAGCACTCGCTGTTTGAGCATTTTTTTTCTTGTCATTATTCCCTGAACAATACAGTATAACAACTATTTATATAACATTTACATTGTATTAAGTAATTCAGAGATGGTTTAAAGTATACGGGAGAATGTGTGTAGGTTATATGCAAATACTATGCCATTTTATATAATGGACTTGAGCATCCATATTTTTTGGTATCCGCGGGGGGTCCCGGAACCGACCCCCCCGCGGATAAGGAGGGCCGACTGTACTTACACAAAGTTTAGCAGTGATCTGGAAATGGAGGGAACGTAGAAGCAATCTCTATCACAGCTTTCAAGAGGAGAATGGGGAAATGAGGGCAGGTTTGTAGAGTTTTCAGGGTAAACGATTGGGAGCGGGATTAATTACACAGCTCTATCAAGTGTGTCGAGAGGCCTCCTACTGTGACGTATGGCTTTACACCTCAAAGCAAAACCTAGAAGTCTCAAAATAACTCGCAAGGGGAACTGCTCCTGGGAGCACATTTCGGAAACAGAATCAGAATCGGGTCTAATATCATTGGCATATGCTGTGAAATTTGTTGTTATGTGACAGCAGTACAATGCAATACATGATAATAAAAGCTGCAAATTTACAGTAAGATAAATGTGTTAAATGAAATGTCGTGCATAAACAGAAAAAAAAGTTGTGAGGTAGTTTTCTTGGGTTCAATATCTATTCAGAGATCTTTTGGCAGAGGGGTAGAAGCTGAATCATTGAGTGTTGGATTGAGGTTCCTGTCCCTCCTCCCTGATGGTAGCAATGAGAAGAGGGCCTGTCCTGGGTGACAGGCGTCCTTAATGACAAGTACTGCCTTTTTGAGACATTGCTCTCTGAAGATGTTCTGGATGCTGAGGAGGCTAGTACCCATGATAGAGCTGACTGAGTTTACAAATTTCTGCAGTTTATTTCAATCCCGTGTAGTACCTGCCCCACACCAGACCACAATGCAGCCAGCTAGAATGTTCTCCACGGTACTTCTGTAGAAATTTATGGGTGCCTTCAGTGACATATCAAATCTCCTCAAACTCCTAATGAAATATAGCTTCTGTTGTGCCTTCTTTGTAAATGTACCGATAATGTACCTAGGATAGATCCTCAGAGATGTTGACACTGAGAAACATTGGCTGTTGTGTCCGTCAGCCAGTGCTCTGTTCCACCTGGCCATGGGCATTGGCATTGGTGTTGGTTTATTGCTGTCACATGTACCAAGACACAATGAAAAGCTTGTCTTGCATACTGTTTATACAGATCAAATCATTACACAGTGCATTGAGCTAGAATAAGGTAAAACACTCACTATGCAGAACAAGTTGTAAAAGCTGCCATAAAAGTGCAGTGCAGGTAACCGATAAAGTGGAAGCACATAACCAGGTAGATTATGAGGCCAAGAGTCCATCTTAGCTTATATCCATCTTAATGGTGGAGCAGACTCAATGGGCTGAGTGGCCTAATTCTACTACTATGTCTATGGTCCTATCATACAACTGGTCCATTCAAGAGACTGATAACTGTGAGATAGACATTGTACTTGAAACCGGTGATATGTGCTTTCAGGACTTTGACTGACGGGAGAGGGGAAAAGAGAGAAACTCCGGGGTGGGTGGGGTCTTTGATTATTCTGGCTGCTTTACTTAGGCAGCAAGAAATATTGACCGAGTCTAGAGAGAGAAAGCTGGTTACTATGATGTCCACAACTCTCTACAGTTACCTGCAGTAGCATTCAGAGCAATTCCCAGACCAAACAATGACACATCCAGACAGAAAACTTTCTATGGTGCATGGATAAAAATCCGTAAGAGTTGATGGGGAATTTCTTTAGCCTCCTAAGGAAGTAGAGGCTCCCCATTACTATAAATAATCTACAAATGGTCTCCCTTCAGGATCCCAGCACATCTCTCTATCAATGCCATCAGAGAAAGCAAGTCCTAGCTAATAGAGAACCTCAAAACCATTAATATTTACAGCACGAAGGAGGATATTTGGTCCATTGCTTCAATACTATACTTCTATAAGAGCCATCCCAAGCTGTCAAATGCTAAAGCAGTGTTACTGAACTGGAAATCCATATGATTGCATCAATGGTTCAGAGGCAAAAGTTGGAATCCTAAAACCACCTGGACAATTCTAATTTAGTTAATTATATTTGGCATGCTATTGTTGTCTAGTTTTGTTTTGTTGCTGTTGTCACTGCTTTTATAGTTCTGAACGTTGTAGGCATGATATGTTGGCACTGGAACATGTAGTGACACTTGTGAGCTACCCCCAGAACATCCTCGGGTGTGTTGGTTGTTAATGCATTTCACTGTATGTTTCAATGTACGTGTGATAAATAAATCTGAATCTGACTTATAGACTTGTAGAAGTAAAAGTGAACATGAAACTACCAGATTATTATATACATCCAGTGCCTATAGAAAGTACTTAGCCCCCTTGGAAGTTTTCATGTTTTATTGTTTTACAACATTGAATCACAGTGGATTTAATGTGATGAAAAAATGACTGTGTCAAAGTGAAAACGGATCTCTAAAAAGTGATCTAAATTTATTACAATTATTAAACAGAGAATAATTGATTGTGTAATTACTCACCCCCTTCAAGTTAGTATTTAGTAGATGCACCTTTGGCAGCAATTACAGCTTTGAGTCTGTGTGGATAGGTCTCTATCAGCTTTGCACATCTGGACACTGCAATTTTTCCCCATTCTTCTTTACTAAACTGCTCAAGCTCTGTCAGATTGCATGGGGATCATGAGTGACAGCCCTTTTCGAGTCCAGCCACAAATTCTCAATTGGATTGAGGTCTCAGACTTGGCCACTCCAGGATATTAACTTTGTTGTTTTTAAGCCATTCCTGTGTAGCTTCTGCTTTCTGCTTGGGGTCATTGTCTTGCTGGAAAACAAATCTACTCACAAGTTGCAGTTCTCTTGCAGACTGCATCAGGTTTTTCCTCCAGGATTTTCCTGTATTTTGCTGCATTCATTTTACCCACTACCTTCACAAGCCTTCCAGGGCCTGCTGCAGTGAAGCATCCCCACAGCATGATGCAGCCACCACCATGCTTCATGGTAGGGATGGTGTGTTTTTGATGATGTGTGGTGTTTGGCTTATGCCAAACATAGTGTTTAGTCTGATGGCCAAAAAGTTCAATTTTGGTTTCATCAGACCATAGAACCTTCCATCCAGCTGACTTCAGAATCTCCCACATGCCTTCTGGCAAACTCTAGCCAAGATTTCATGTGAGCTTTTTTTCTAACAGTGGCTTTCTCTTTGCTACTCTCCCATAAAGCTGTGACTGGTGAAGCACCAGGGCAACAGTTGTATACACAGTCTCTCCCATCTCAGCCACTGAAGCCTTAACTCTTCCAGAGTTATCATAGGTCTCTTGGTGGCCTCCCTCACTAGTCCCCTTCTTGCACTGTCACTCAGTTTTTGAGGATGGCTTGCTCTAGGCAGATTTACAGCTGTACTATATTCTTTTCATTTCTTAATGATTGACTTAACTGTACTCCAAGGGATATTCAGTGACTTGGAAGTGTTCTTGTATCCATCTCCTGTCTTGTGCTTTTCAATAACTTTTTCGCAGAGTTGCTTGGAGTGTTCTTTTGTCTGCATGGTGTAGTTTTTGCCAGGATACTGACTCACCAGCAGTTGGACCTTCCAGATACAGGTGTATTTTCACTACAATCAATTGAAGCACTTTGATTACACACAAGTCTCCAAAAACAGATCTCCATTTAACTAGTTAGGCGACTTTTAAAACCAATGGCTACACCAATGATGATTTAGTGTGTCATATTAAAGGGGGTGAATACATGACCATCAATTAATTTAGATCATTTTGTAGAGATCTGGTTTCACTTTGACGTAAAAGAGAACTTTTCTGTTGATCGGAGTCAAAAAAGCCGAATTAAATCCACTGTAATTCAATGTTGTAAAACCATAAAACATGAAAACTTGAAAGGAAGGTGAATCCACACTGTACTGTACTTCGGGATCACTACTGTCTTTAAGGGAAGAGAACCTATTGTACTTAGCAGTGTGGCCTGCATGTGAGTCTAGACCCACCAATGAGGTTAAGCCTTACTGTCCACTACAATAGCCTAGTAACCATCCCATTTCAAAGCTAGTTTAAAGATGGGCATCAAATTCTGACCTTACCAGCAATACCTATGCCATCTGAATGAATAACAAATATCTCACTGTTTGCTGCCAGTCTCTAAGAGTGAGGTCAATGTGTTTTTCTCCCCAGAGACAGAAGCCAGTCCATCAATTTCTTTCTATGTACAAAAAGGATTAGTGTATCACAGCTCAGATGCTGCACTTTGAAAACGTGAATATGAGAAAAAGGATGAAGATATTTATGTTAACATAAACCAGTCAGGACTGATGACTTTTGGTTATCATTACCTCTCTAACACGGTAAACATCATCATTAACTAACCAGGAATTTGACACCATGTCCTTAAAGTGACAGCCTGTTTTAAGCACAGTTGCTCCTGAGTTTCAGAAAGAGAACTTGCCGAGAAGCTGGCTGACTTCCCTAAAGTCATGCTGGCCAGTCCATTCACAGCCAACTGCTTCATAGGCTGGGAAATTCAACTGGCCCAAACCATCATGTGCTACCGAATCTGCACATACTTTTCCTCCCTCTGCCTTGTCGACTTAGAGGATGCAAAGGATATCATGCACATCTCAGGGATGAGAACAATTTCCTTGTTTTTAAAGCACTAACCTCACTTTTTCATTAGAAACCAGCTTGCATCCTGTGATAGATGTAATGGCAATGAGACAATGATCAGATGATCTGTTTGTCATTTTGATTTAAGGAAGTAGACACCTAGGAGAACCCCACAGCCCTTCCTAGAAATAGTGCCACAGGCAATTTTTACATCTGCCCAAATATGTAGGCAAGGCCGCAGATTTAACGTCTCAGCTCAATGGTGCAATGCTGAAATCACTAAAGCCCTCAGTACTGCAGCCATTGTACCAGCGTAGGTTTATGTGCTCAAGTAACCTTTTGACTCAGAGACAACAGTCCCACCGACTGAGATATAACTCAATGCAATTGGCTAAGGGATGGTACTAATGTGACAATAGCATCCAGATTGGACGTCCTTGAAACACTTTTATAAAGTATTCCATGAAAGCTATAACTTAATTTGACCATTAACTCTGTTTCTCTTTGAAAGGGAAAGTTGAGGAACCTGTCCTGGATTTTTTAGATGTTTTAGCTTTTTTAGGTTTGTAGGGATGATTTTGGGGTATGAGAGCAGAGTTAGGGGTCAAGTCAGGTTTAAGGGACAGGGATATGGGGGAAATTAGAGACCAAGTCAGAGTTTAGGCCTCCAATCCATGTTTGAAGGACTGTGATGTGAACATGGAGTCCATAGTCGGAAGCTGTGTTAGAGTACCAGTGTGGAGGAGGGTCGGTAGCCACCTCCTGCGCCACAAACTCCCCACCCTCGGTCAACAAGCCATCGTCAGGACTGGAGTTCCATTTTGGCAGGAAGCATGAGGGCCAGTGACCTCCCTACGTATGCGAGTCAGCAAGACCAGAGTTTGAGGCCTAGTGTTTGGGTTCTATCATCCGTGAGTCCAGAGTTCGAGGCTTGGCGTTCAGAATCCTCATCCATCATCATCAGCAAGAAATGGTATCAATATCGAAGATCGAGACCCAAAGGAAGTTCAGTTGTTGAGGCACAGTGGCCAGAGCCCTGAATCTGCGAATTTCTGCCAGTCCACTGGAGGCTGAAGACCTCCAGCGGGCACTGTAGGCCGAGGAGTGGGCTTTCTCTGTTCTCCTGTTGTCTTGTCGTTCATTGTACTCTGCCCAGCACGGTGGGCATGCTGTGTCGCTACTGGAATCTGTGGCGACACTTGCAGGCTGCCCCCAGCACATCCTTCGGCATGCTGGCTGTTAATGCAAATGATGCACTTCACTGTATGCTTTGATAAATAAATCTGAATCTAAACAAGATGTAGAAATTGAGCAGATACACACAGTTACATTCCTGACACCTGTGTTACTGACTGCACCACTACTGTCATTAACCCAGCCCCTCCCCACTGTCACTGAGTTATCACATTCCCAGTGCATCTAAACCTTTGTTAATACAGCTTTATCACGGTAACCTCCTTCCTCGGCGGCCTGTATCTCTGACAGTAGTGTACTGATTTTAACTGAAACTCCCTCACAAAATCACTCAGTTATGACATTCCTCAGCAGCCTGAGACAGCATCTCATATTTTCACTGAATGGTGTCCCTCCCTCAGCATTCTGTGTTACTGACTTTATCAGCAATGATTTTAACTAAAACCCTCACAGACTGTCAACGCCCCCCCCCGTCTCTCTCAACCAGTTTACCTTAATTCAACTCAGTTATCTCATACTCATTTTTTTAAATGATGTAAAAGACAGATTTTGGCCCATTGAGTGTACACCAAAATCCTGTCGGTTGCACTCATTCCCTAATTTCCTTGCAAGTTATTCAGCTTCACTTCACCCTTTACTGGTGCCACTCCAGATCTCTCCGTCACGCTCGTCCCCCAAGTTTCTTTAGTTGCTTTCCTCTGACATTAAATCAGCTCCCTCACAGTGTCACACAAATGTATTCCCCCAACTGCCTTACTTTACTGACAGTATCACAATCTTTGTTGTTGTTCCTTTTTAGTGCCGTCTGGCGCATCGGGCGGCATTTTTGCCATTTCCGTGGCACTTTGACTGTTTTTTTTACAAGGCCGAGTTGCCAGCTGGACGCTCAACGCTCAACCCAGCACGGATGGGAAGGAGCCAACCGGATTCGAACCCAGGACCATTCGGCTCGAAGGCCGGTGCTGATGTCACCGCTCCACCGGCCATCACAATCTTTAAACCCACTTTGAAGGGCTCTACAACTCATGCTCACAGTATTATTCATTTACTTTTTTATTACTTGCATGACTTCCCTTCTTTTGCGCATTTTTTTGTCAATTTTCCTTATGAATAGTTTTTCATAAATTCTATTGGATTTCTTTACGTTCTGTAAACGTCTGAAAGAAAATGAATCTCAAAGTAGTATATGGAGACAGAGAGCACTGTGCAAAAGTCTGAGACACATATATCTAACTAGGGTGCCTAAGACTTTTGGAGAGTATTGTAGTAGTCTTATGTATTGCACTTTACTGCTGCCACAAAAAAACACCCACAAATTTCATGACACATGTGAGTGATGATCAACCTGATTCTGATATGGGTCTCTATTGTGGACTGACAGTGGGAAGAGGGCAGGGAGAAGGGGGAGAGAGAGGGGAAGGAACAGGAAGCACAAGAGAGACGTTCTGTAATGATCAATAAACCAATTGCTTGAAATCAAATGACCCTGCCTGGTGTCTCAGGGCTGGGTGTGTCAGCACTCGTGCCAACCCCCACCCCTGGCAGTCCTTCTCTGCCACCTGTTCCACACCCCTCCTATGGCACTCCACCCTTGCCTTTCCCAGCATCCTTTGCTCCCACCAGATTTGCAATCTCACTCTCTGCTTCAAGTTTACAGATACAGTACTGTAAAAAGTCTTGGGCACCCTAGATATACATATGTGTCCGAGACTTTTGCACAGTACTGTATATGTTCTTTGATAACAAATTTATTTTGACTTTGACTGATGTTTATCCAGAACCATCATCTGGCTCTTCACCTTAACGTTCTGTTGACTGTACCACAACTGATGCTTATGCACGCCCTTTACTTATGACTCAATAATCCTTCTCCCCCAGCAGCCTGGCTTACTTACTTAGCTCTCTGATGACGTTAATCCAACTCCCTCACCTGCCGTTCAATATCCTTCTCTCCCGGTACCTTTTGAATGACTGTATCACTACAGACGTTTATCCAGCTCCCACATAGTGTCAGTCAGTGGCTCCTCTTCCTTTAGTTCCAATCATAAAGTACCCGCCTACACAAACTCTGCTTTCTTTCTGCATTCCCACTAACTCCTCCCACATTCTACAACTTGCCTACATACGGGGGATAAAGATCATAAGACATAGGAGCAGAATGAGGCCATTCAGCCCATCGAGTCTGCTCTACCATTCAACCATGGCTGATTTACTGTCCCCCTCAATACCATTTTCCTGTCTTCTCCTCGTAACCTTTGACGCCCTTACTAATCAAGAACCTATCAATCTCCACTTTTAATATACCCGATGACTTGGCCTCCACAGCCATCTGTAGCACTGAATTCCACAGATTCACCAGCCCTTGGCTGAAGAAATTCCTCCTCATTTCTGTTCTAAAGGGACACCCTTCTATTCTGAGGCTGTGCGCTCTGGTCCCAGACCCTGTGGGGAGGAGACATTCTCTCCACATCCACTCTATCGAGACCTTTCAGTATTCAGTAGGTTTCAATGAGATCCCCCACTTATTCTTCTAAACTCCAATGAGTACAGGTCCAGAGCCAACAAGTGCTCTGCATATGTTAACCCCTTCATTCCTGGGATCATTCTTGTAAACCTCCTCTGGACCCTTCTCAACGTCAGCACATCTTTTCTTCGATATGGGTCCCAAAAATAGAGTTACACTTGCCTCTTTTCAATCAAACCACCTTTCCTTCACTTGGGGGGAAATTTGCAAAAATAAAACTTACACATCGGCTCTCTCACTGGTCGCTTCTTTGAGGACCCAAGGATGAAGACCGCCAGGACTCAGAGACCTGTCAGCCAACAGTCCCAACAAATTATCCAGCACAACGTCTCGAGAGATTTTAGTCTTCCTGAGGAGTTCCTCCTCCCTTCCAAGTTCTGATTTACGGCTATATCCAAAATGTTTCTTGTATCATCTGCAAAGACCGATGTAAAGTATCTCTAACTTCTGGTAATTACCCCCCCCCCCCAACTCTCCTTCACTATTCCCCAATCTTGTTTCTCTCTCTCGCTTTATCTCCTTACCTGCCATCAAGTCTGCTCCACTATTTCATCATGGCTAATCCAATCTTCCTCCCAGCCCTAATCTCCTGCCTTCCCACCATATCCCTTCATGCCCTGACCAATCAAGAATCTATCAACCTCTGCCTTTAATATACATAATGAGATGGCCTCCACAGCTGCCTGTGGCAAAGAATTCCACAAGTTCACCACTCTCTGGCTAGGGAAATTCCTCCTCATCTCCATTTCAAAAGGACACCCCTCTACTCTGAGGCTGTGTCCTCTGGTCTTGCATTCTCCCACCATGGGAAATACCCTCTCTATGCCCACTCTATCAAGGCCTATCACTATTTGACAGTTTTCAATGAGGAATTTAAGGTGTGGGGGGGGGGGGTTATATGGGAGGCAAGGTTTGAGGGTTGGCACAACAATGTGGGCCGAAGAGCCTGCACTGTGCTGTACTATTCTATGTTCTATGTTCTAGGGCACCCCTCATTCTTCGGCATTGTAGTGAATACAGGTCCAGAGCCATCAAACGCTCCTCATATGACAAGCCATTCAATTTTGGAATCATTGATCCTCTCCTATCAGATTCTCCCTTCTTCAGCCCTGTATCTCTTTCACCAATCAACTTCCCAGCTCTTTACTTCACCTCCTCCCCTTCTCCCAGTTTCACCCATCACCTACCTCCTTGTACTTCTTCCTCCCCTTCCCCCTCCTTCTTACCCTGACTTTTCCGTCTTTCTTTCCAGTCCTGAAGGGTCTCGGCCTGCAATGCCGTCTGTTTACTCTTCCCCTAGATGCTGTCTGGCCTGCTGACTTCCCCCAGCATTGCGTGTGCGTGTGCGTGTGCGTGTGTGTGTGTGTGTGTTGCTGATGTAAAGTACCTGTTTAATTCCTCTGTCATCTCCTTGTTTTCAATGATTAATTCCTGACACTGGCCCTGCATTCACTTTGTAATAGTTAAACATTTACAAGTACTTGTTCAAATGTCTATTAAATAATCTAACTGTATGTCTCCAGCACTTCCTTTGCCAGTCTGTTCCATGTAACCTCCAGCCTGTGTGGAAAAACTGGCCCATCAGATCTCAAACAAGAGAGAATCTGCAGATGCTGGAACACACACAAGAAGCTGGAGGAACTCAGCAGGCCAGGCAGCATCTATGGAAAAAGAGTACAGTTGACATTTTGGGCCGAAACCCTTCAGCATCAGATCTCCGACCGTTTCTTAACTCTTCTCTTTTTGTGCAGCACCCTCTCCTTTCACTCAGTCGTCCCTCTCTCTGATACTCCATCTTATTCATCGCATACCTGTTGATGTTTCTCTCCAGCTCC
Organism: Mobula birostris; assembly: GCF_030028105.1. NCBI lineage: Eukaryota > Metazoa > Chordata > Chondrichthyes > Myliobatiformes > Myliobatidae > Mobula > Mobula birostris. The sequence goes on along the minus strand of NC_092395.1, from coordinate 24,166,013 downwards.
TTGACCGTGACCTCTTTCCCCAGGGCCCTGTTAACAGCAGCCTTGCTATTTGACTCTTCCAGACGTCAAGCTGAACGAATTTCTGTATTTATTATCGAAATGTGCAGATAAGCAGGAGTAAATTATGGAGGGACCAACAGACACCATGCTGGCTTTGGCAAGAAGAAAATGGACACATGTTGGAATGGGACAAGAAACTTGTGCAATGATTGCAAATCACACCCTGTGCTTTGCAGAGCAGGCTGTGTGAGCTACTCCAGAATGTTATGGACAGAAGTGCAGAAATTGAATTTTATTTACTTAGATTTTTATTTAGATACACAGCACGGTAACAGGCCCTCCCAGCCCAATGAGCTTGCGCTGCTCAATTACACCCATGTGACCAATTAACCTCTAACCCGTACGTCTTTGGACTGTGGGTGGAAACCAGAGCACCCGGAGGAAACCCATGCAGTGACAGGGAGAACGTACAAACTCCTCACAGACAGCGGCAGGAAATGGATGCGGGTTACTGGTGCTGAAACAGCGTTACACTAACTGCTACGCTACCATGCTGTCCCAGTGATGCCGGACTTGTGTCCCTGGGCTTTGGATCAATAATCTACAGACATGCGTTCAAATCAAAGCACGAATGATACAAATTTCAAAGTCAATGAATTAAGTAGAAAATTAAAACTAATGTGGACCATGAAACCATTGAATTGTTATGAGTACATATGGATAATGAATGTCCTTGAGTGAAGGAAATCAGTCATCTATGCCTACACTGACATACAGTATACATCATTCCACACCCACCACGGGGTTGACTCTCTCTGTCCTCCGAAGACAGACTCTCAGTTCAAGAACAATTAGAGATGGCTCTATGAGTACAAGGATGGGAGGTGTACGGAGGCCTATGGTCCAGCGCAAGTCAATGGGGCTAGGAAGAGTAATAGTTCAGCATGGACTAGATGAGACCAAGGGCCTGTTTCTGTGCTGTAGTGCTCTATGACTCTGACTTTGTCAGTGAGTCCATAATTTGTGCATGAATGATAAAAAAAGTTCAGAAAGACAGACCTGCTGAGTTCCTACAACACTTTGTGTGTGCTGCTCATAAAGTCTACAATAGGAGACAGGATTCAGGATGTGGATTTTAACCACTTTAAGAGCTAGAAAAGGCTAGTGAGACTGGTTTTTACCACAGCAGCACATTCTTTAATGTTCTAAGGGTTTTACTGTGCACAGAGCCCTTAAAGAGTCAAAACATTACTCCTTTCAAACTTGGAATTTCTGCAAACAACAAACTTGTTGCATGTGAAAATCACTGACCGACAAACACACGGGACAGACAGCTGGCAACGTGGTTTGTAGCATGTGCGGAAGTCTGCTGGGAGGCAGGCACGTGGGCGTGCACGTCCGTGGCCGTGCACGTGTCTGACTGTGCATGACTGAGTGTCAGAGTCCATCTGTCTGTATCTGTGTGTGTGTGTGTGTGTGTGTGTGTGTGTGTGTGTGTGTGTGTGAGCTCACATGATTTTGCGTGTGGTTTTTAATCTTTAAGCCACTCTGTCTCTAACTCCACTGAGTAAAAGGTAGTTCCACTGAGAGCTTCTGCAGTTCCTCCTCAGGAGCCCAAAGTGGAAATCTTCACCTGAATCCTTGCTTCATCTTCAGAATCAGGGTTAATATGATGCAGTGCCTTCAAAAAGTATTCAGCCCCCGACCTTTTGTTCACATAAATGAGTATTACAACCAGTGACTTTGATCAATTTAACTGAGAAATTTTCACAGAATTACTGTGCAAAAAAAAAGAGCAAGGATTCACAAGTAAAAATTCTCAGTGAATTTAGTCAAAATACTCATACATGCGAACAAAGGGTTGGGGCTGAATACTTTTTCAAGGCACTGTGTGTCATGAAATTTGTTATTCTGTGGTAAGCAATACTCTTGCTGCAGGGAGCAGTAGATGAAACAAAAACAAACTGCATTTATATAGCTCCTTCGACTCCTTGTCAAAGCATTTCACAAGAACAGCATCAAACAAAATTTGATGCTTAGACAGATTGTTGACATAAAACAAATTATGCTATAAATACTCAGCAGCCAGGAATCATCCGTAAAGAGGGAAACTGAGCTAATATTTCGGCATAATGGCTGCTCATTGGAAAATGTTAGTGATAAAGCCAGATTTATACGGTAGAGAAAGGTGGAGAGAACAAGAGGTAAAGGTGTGTAGGATGTGCCCAGAAAAAAATTGAACAGCATCAACTAAGTGAGAGAAAACAATGAAGGCTAATGAATAAAGGGAGTCCTGGGGGTAATTTAAATAGGAAAAGAGGCTTGTTCCCTTTCCACAAGAATCTTCTCAATTTTTTCTATAACTGCAATTTCAAACTTACTTTTCCAAGTTTTGATTTAAGTATCATTATTCTGTTTCTCTCTTCATAAATGGTATAGGACCTGCTAAAGGTTCCAGCATTTTCTGTTGTACTTCTATTCTAACATTTAGCATCTGCAATGTTTTGATTTTAGTTTGGAGGTGCTCTAAGTCGGGCAGACAGAAGAGCTGAGGGGACTCCACCCAGTGCTGAGTCTGTGACTCCCATTATCTGCTGACCCTATACCCAGAACAGTAATAAGCCTGTTCTCAATCACTCTGAAGCTTGTTTCAAATTTTTCATGTGTACATGTAATGATCAAAATTACCAGAGGACAGTTCTGTGTATTAAATATTGTCGGAGCCAAGAATTTAGCTTTGAAGGTGATGCAATGAGCTGTGCAACAATAACTACTTTTTTTGCAAGAGATTGCTTTAAGCTAGCTGACAGGAAGACCCTTCAAACTGGAGCCAACTCCAAACACAGATCACACCAGTGCGCAGATTACTGGATCTACTCCCCGTTAAACTCGGAACAGACAGTTCACACTTCAAGCTAGGGAGCCTAGAAATTCTTACATCAAACACCACCTCATTATAAATTTTAAAAACTACATCTGTAAATGCCTTTTCATTGAATTCTGGGTGAATTACTTAACGTCTCCACAGAATTTTTCACTATCTAAAGACATCTCAACAAAATGTGAAGTATGTTGGGAGACCAGGCATGAATAACAGCAAACATGAGGAATTCTGCAGATGCTGGAAATTCAAGCAACACACATCAAAGTTGCTGGTGAATGCAGCAGGCCAGGCAGCATCTCTAGGAAGAGGTACAGTCGACGTTTCAGGCCGAGACCCTTCTAACAGCAGCCAGCTCGCACACTGTAAATTCCCACAAATTATGGTGTTATTGCTCAACCGTAATCAGCCTTGAGAAGGTGTGCATATCACATCCTTTTCAAGCACAGCAGTCTGAATGAAGAAGTGCTCCCCAGTGCCATTCAAGATTCAAGATTCAAAAAACTTTATTGTCATTCTAATCGTACATCAGCTCTGCAGGGCAGAATGAGACAGCATTTCCCAGGAGCAGTGCAATCATAACATAACAAACGCAACACTAAATAATAAACATAACAATAAGTAGTAAAACACAACAGCCACATGTCAGTTAAAATCAGTTATAAGTGTCCGTTGCAAGTTAAAACTGTCCAAAGCAGAGTCAGGTGGAGCAGCTATTTAGCAGTCTGACTGCCTGTGGGAGGAAGCTGTTTAGTAGCCTTGTGGTTTTAGTTTTGATGCTCCTGTAACGTTTGCCTGATGGCAGAAGAACAAACAATTCATGGAGAGGGTGTGAGGGGTCTTTAATGATGTACTGTGTCTTCTGGAGGCATCGACTCTGAAAGAGGTTTTGGACAGCAGGTAGGGAGACCCCAATGACCTTCTCTGCTCCCCTAACCACCCTCTGCAAGGCTTTTTTGTCGACAGCACTCCATGACTTACCCTAATGATTAGGACGATGGCGGGTAACTGGGAAAGAAAACTGCAGGTAGAGGTGTTCCCTTGTGTCTGAAGTCCTCGTCCTTGTCCTTCCTGCTGGTGCAGGCTGAGTGTGGGATTTGCTGTCAGAGCAGCCTAGGCAAATAATTCTAAGCACTTTATCGATGACACACACTTTAGCCGCAGTGCAACTCCGATGGAAGAGGGAAGAGTAATGGAAAATCCAGCGCGTTGTCTCGTTTTTACTGTGTACTGTACCAACAGTTATGGTCGAAATGACAATAAAAAGTGACTTGACTTGAGGTGCTGGTCAAGAAGACTACTTTGTCCTGGATGATGCCAAGTCATTTCAGTGTTATTGGAAATGCAGACATTCATTTCAGGATTTGATTATCAAAAAAACTCAAGTTTACTGAAAATCAGAAATAATAAAAAATATACAAACTGCAGAACACTCCTCGCTTTTTTAAGTACACAATATTTCTGTTTCAGCAATTTTTAAAAAAAATCTATTCAATATATGTAATTGATTTACTTGTTTTTATTTTATTTATTATTATTTTTTTCTCTGTGCTAGATTATATATTGCATTGAACTGCTGCTGCTAAGTTAACAAATTTCACGTCACAAGCCAGTGATAATAAACCAGATTCTGACATTCAACACACAGGCAGCATCTATACAAAGAGGAATAGTTTCAAGTTGAAAACCCTTTACTAATGTCTTGAAACCCAAAATAGACGCTGCTTGGCCTGCTGAGTGGTTTTTATCATTTTTAAGTATTATTTGTCGAAGGATAAATATTGAGTACTGCTGGAGAGAACTTTCCTGCTCTGCACAGAGATAGAAGCTGTGACAGGAAATTCTGGAGTAGAAATTGCTGTCCTTTTCAAGGTGGTATGGAACGTGGTTCCCTGTGGATACACTCTCCCTACATTCAAAAGCATTGGCTTCAAAGAAACTGAATGTCAGAAGCATCTGCATAAATTAGATCAGGAACTTTAGGCCTGAGGACAAGATTTTCCCTTGGTGCCAAACTGAAAGGCCAGCCAAGACACTGGTTTAACATTCCTTTTAAAATACTGCACCACTGCCAATGTCAACAAGTATGAACCTTAAGGTTTAACCTTTTGGTCCTAACCAAATGAGCCAGATTAACCTAACAGGGCAACTGCACTCCGAGAGGCTGTTAAGACAAAACCGAGATTAGACAGGCAGACTCTTGTTCTTTCCCATCACCAATGTGGCCAAGCTACAAACTCCAATAATCTTTCACTTTTCTGAGGAGAAATCTTACTCAATTAATGAGCCAAGGCAAAGAAACCAGGCAGAAATCTCCCAGAGAACGGACTCGTATTTTTTTTTGAGATGATGGTTCGCAGAGTTTGTTTTTTGACAGTTTTGTGTTCAGCTAAGAAAAACAGATGGTCTCTAAAGCTCCACTCAAAAGAAATTTTTTGATTATAAATATCTTGTGACAGAATGTGTCACAGCCAGAGATGATAACTGATAAATATCTTCCCAGTTCAAGTTGGCCCACAAGTGACAAAAGTTCTGGCTGTGTTAATCTTGGTTCTCTAAAGAAACCCCATGCATTTACAATATTTCACTGCTGGCAATCACTGCTTCCATTACTCACTGTGCAGCCTAATATCTTGGTCTGCTCATGCTGAGTCATATCATTAGCCCCAGCTGTCCTGTGATTAGGCTAGGGTTAAATAGGTGGGATGCTGGGCAGCGTGGCTTATTGGGCCGGAAGCGGAAGGGCCTGTTCTGTGCTGTATCTCTAAATAAATGGAAAATAAAACCACATCTCTCGCCGTGTCAGCTACGTTTCCTAGTGGTGTGCGGTCACCTCTGAGCACAAGGTTCTGGACTCAACTTTCTCCGTGCCTATCACCAGGCAGGAGGTACAGAAGCCTGAGATCTCACACCAGTGGGCTCAAAAGTAGGTCGCGTAACGCTACTAGTGTCAGGAATCCTGGTTCAATTCCCCCCGCTGCCCGTACGAAGTTCGTACATTCTCCCCATGACTGCGCGGGTTTCTTCACAAATTCCAAAGACGCTCAGGCTCACAGGTTAATTGGTTTCAGGGGTATAATTGGGCGGCATGGGCTCGTTTGTGCCAGTAGGGTCTTTTACAGGGCCTATCTCCAAATAAAAATAAATTAATGTAAACAGCTACCTCCCTTCAACCCGAATTACTATCTCAATGTAGCAACATTATGACCACATTGATCACTTTGCACTATAATGAATGTTGGCTTTTTTGACACTATCTGTTTTATTTCTTATAAACTTAATTTATGTCTTTTTTGTGAGTACTGCTTATCTAATATCATAATGCTACTGTAAGGTTTTCATCACACCTGTGTACACTGCAGTAAATTTGACTTCGATCTCTGGGACACCAGCACACAGTCTAGGCAGACGGTCCCGTGTGCAGAATCTTTCCCTACTTGCTCATGGGTCATGGCATCGCGAGCAGTGTCAGCATTTATCAAACATTACTAATTACCCCTGAACTGAGCAAGCAATGAAAGGTTAACTTTTGTAGTACTTCTGGAACCACAGGTAGATTGGCTGAAATGGCAGATTTGCTCCAGTGAAGGACATTTGTGAACCAAATTATTTTTTTTAAATGAAAGCCCTGTAAGTACCGTAATATAGTTACCATTACTGAGACCAGCTTTCTTTTAAAGTCCAGATTTAATTTAATTTAATTTCCCCAACTACCATGGTGGGATTTGAACCCACAGGTCAATGACGTGAAACTTTGGAAGCTGCCGTACCCAAAATGGCCTGCCTTTTCAGTGATATGTTTACAGTGAGATAAAAGAAAACCCCAATACTGTCTCAGATATATAGTACATAAAATAAATCTTTATTCAAAGATCAATTTATTACAGTGTTCTAGCCAATATTTATTCCTCAAGAAATGTTACAAGCAGACAGTCTGGTCATTATGTCATTGCTGCTCGGTGAAGTTTGCTGAGGACTAATTGGGGGGGCTTCCTAAAATACATAGGAACTCCATTTCAAAAGTATTTCACTGCCTGTGAAGTGCCTCAGTTAGCCCTGAGATACTAAATAAATGCAAGAATCCTCCCTTTGTGACCGACATTGAACAGCAGAAGTTAGCTGAAAACTGATGGGAGCAGATTATTCCAGATGGCCCTGCCTGGAGCAAGTACAAGCTTTCTCCACTCTCTAAACAGATGCTAATCCTAATTGTAGCGCATATCCTAACACACAGATCTCACATACCAGATCTGTGTGCACATGGATCCTAGTCTGATCATGACTCAATTTTTAAAAAAAATTCTGTACCCCACTTTTAAAACCTTCACCTCTTGGCCTTTCAACTCTCCGTAGCCTCCTCTGGTTATACACCTTCCCTGAGCACCTTTCATTTCAGCTTTACACACATGATCACTCTGCTATTGGCACCTACGTCTTCAACTGCTAGACCCTCAGCTCTGGACCTCCCTCCATCGAACTTCTCAACAGTTAACCAGAAAGACATTCCTTAAAATCCACCTCTCTAACCAAGCGTATGATCACCTGCCCTGCTACCTTCATATCTGCATCAAGTGCCTTGCATGTTTTATTACTTGTTATATAAATGGAGGTAGTTGTTGCTGTCCAATGGCAGCTGAGAGAGAAGACTACATTAATGTCCTACCAGATCTAGTGGCGTTCTTAACCCAGTGGATGTGGAGGGGACATTTACTCATGCGGGGCTACTGTTTAAAAATAACCCCTCTACGTCCTCAGGAGTCTGCGCGAATTTGGCGTGACATCCAAGACTTTGACAAACTTCTATAGATATGTAGCGAAGAGCATATTGACTGGCTACAACATGGCCTGGTATGGAAACACCAATGCCTTTGCATGGAAAATCCTACAAAAGATAGTGGATTCAGCCCAGTACATCACAAGTAAAGCCCTCCCAACCATTAAGCACATCTACATGACATGCTTCGTAGGAAAGCAGTATCCATCATTAGAGATCCTCACCACCCAGGCCATGCTCTTTTTTCACTACCGCCATCAGGTAGAAGGTACAAGAACCTCTAGACTCGCACCACCAGGTTCAAGAACAGTTATCACCCATCTACCAACAGGCTCATGAACAAAAGGGGAAAACAACACTCACTTGCCCATCCACTGAGATGTTCCCACAACCAATAACCTCACTTTAAGGACTCTGTATCTCATGTTCTCATTATTTATTGCTATTTATTTTATATTTTGCATTTGCACGATTTGTTGTCTCCTGCACTCTGGTTGATCTTTCATTGATCTTGTTATAGTTACTATTCTATAGGGGTGTATGGGGTGTCAGGGAGGGGTAGCATCTCTGGTGGGGGAACATGCCGCGTCCTTTTCAAGGCAGTTAGTCCACCCTTGGTCCCCACCTGGCACTCTGCTCTCACCTGTGGCTCCCCATAGCTGTTTGCATGCGACAGCAGCCACACCCCGGGCAACGGCTTCAACAAGCTGGCTAAACCAGGTGAGGGTAGCCGACGGGTCTCAAACCCTCAGTGAGATAGGGAGTTGTCTATCCCAGCATGTGAAGACAGACTCTGGCGGATTGAGTGGACGAGACCTATGGAAGGTCCAATGGTCAAGAAGGCGGTCTCTGCAAGCGTCGTGGAACGTGTAGAGCAGGACAAGACACAGAAGACGTCATGGTCATCCACTGCGCCTAGTCCCATCTCCAGCCGTCTCGACTCTTGTCTTGCCACTGGATCCAGATGGGAATTGGGAAGAGAGAGTGAGGCTGACGCTGCGCAACTCTCCCTCACTTAAATCCAAATCACGCGCTAGTCTCGACACCATCATAATGGTGTCGAGGTCCTCATCGACGTTGACGATGAACGAACACACCCTATAGATTTACTGAGTACGCCTGCGGGAAAATGAATCTCAGGGATGTATATGGTGTCATATATGTATTTTGATAATAAAATTTACTTTGAACTTTGAAATAAAACAGATATTTTTCTTAGAGTTAAGAGTGTGAGGAACTCTCCTCCTAATAATAACTGTATTAGCAAAGTCCTTGCATATTTTTATATCAGATAAGCAAGTAGATGAAAGGTTACAGCAGGAAAACAGCAATGCAGAGTTACAGATACAACCAGATCTTACTAAGTGGTAGAGCAGGCTGGGAGGGCCTACACCCACCGCTCAACTCCCACTTTCTCACCATGACCATGTGAGTTTCCTCTAGGTGCTCCAGTTTCCTCCCACATTCCATAGATATACGGATTAGGCTTAGAGCTAATCAACTGTGGGCATGCTATGTTGGTGCTGGAAGCGGCTGGCACTTTTGGGCTTGTCCAGCACATCCTTAGACAGTGTTGGTTATTGGCACAAAAGAACACATTTCACTGTATGTTTCGATGTACATATGACAAATAAAGCTAATCTTTAATCTTTATCTCCTCCTAATTCCCATGTTCAGATATACAGGGGCGGTACCTCCCTGGCTATTCTCAAACTCAGTAGCAGAAACACATGCTGAAATTTATGTTCGTCAGCTAATGTAGAGAAGACTGAACAAGTCCTTGACATTTGAAGCAAATGTGTGCACTGCCAGCCAGAGCTTGCTTTTCGATTCTTTGGATGATTATCATGTTGGTGTGTGTCCTTTCTGGCCTATCTCCCTCCTCTGCACCTACCTGTGAGTGGCTAACACTCAAACCCCTGTGTCTGTGCTTGTAACATACAGCTTCCATCACACAGCACTGCTGGGAGCATTTTGCAAATGGCCCAAGATGTTTGGCGATTTATCAAAACCAAAGGGTCCCCAGTGACTTTGCTGTAGGTCGTTCAGGTTCTATCATTGAACCTGCTTCTCAGCCTCCAGGTGTTATGGTGCAGCTACTAGGGCTGCAGTTCCACAGCGCTGGTAACCCAGCTTCAATCCTGACCTTGGCCGCTATCTACGTGGTGTCTGTACGTTCTCCCTGCATGGTCCTCTTCAGGGCAGTTCTCTTTCATTCCACACCACAACCTCTTGCGTTTTGGTAGTTTCATTTTCTTTAGTATGCAGGTAAATGGTAGGATCTGGGAGGGAGCTGATGGGAAAGTGGGGAGAATAAAAAGTGTACAGGATTCGTGTAAGAGATGGGCCAAAGCAGCAACTTCTGTGCTGCATAACTCTCATGACTCTACCATGGTTCTCCAAATTAGAACAAGACTACTCCACTGTGACCTAGGCCAGAATGGGCTCAGGGTCAGCTGACAGTTATTTGCAGGGCCACTGATGAGACTATTAGGACTGAGTTTCTCTCCTGAAAGACAGGCTAGAAGAAAAAACTGGTATAAGTGAAAAGGCAAATTCACGGTGTGGCAAGTTTGTACTTCGTGTGCACTTAGCTCGAAAGTGAGAGAATCTTCCTTTTAAAGTCAAAGTTGAGTTTACTGTCATGTGCATAAGCACATGTACGTATACAGTACACATGCATTGATAACCTTACTTGCAGCAGCACCATGGGCACTCAGCGTCATATAAGCAGCATTCACAAGAAAAAACATAAATTACACACAAATTATACACAGTTTTAAAGAGGAAAATTAAATCACTTCTATTTTCTAATTACTGAGTCAACAGAGACAGGCTTTATATGCTCCAGTCAAGGTAACCAATTAGTGTTGCATTTAGCTCTGTCACTACAGGAGACGTGTTTATAGTCCCTTCTCAAGCACCAGAAGACTCAGATGGGCTATTCTGGACAGAAAATTATTCCTCAAATGGAAACATCTTCAGTCCAATTTATTCCTGGTTTATTATTGCACTGTGACATGGCAAGAGGAACAGTGCTCTCAACGAGGAAAAGTCTTTCAGAGACATCTTTACAGAATCCAGACCTATCAGACATCCAAAGAGAACTCTACAATCCAGCAGTGCTGAGAGCTGGGCAATCACGGATTTACTTCGGCTCAGCCCCGAAGAACTGTGCATATAAGGAGAGACTTGCTGTGCAGGGAACAGGGTCAGATGAAGGGCGGATGAATTCAAAGGGAATAAGAAAAAACGGAGGTGTTGCGAACATGCACCCTACGGACCAGTTGGGGAAAGTAGACAGATTTTGGGCAGTTGGTGAGTATTGGATTACAGTTGGTGGATGGAATGGTAGGCCAGGACCCCCTGTGATCCCAATGGATCAACTGGATCGTAAGGGCAAAGACAACATTGGACCTTGCTACTCTCCTGTCCGACTGGCACAAGAGGATTCATTCCTTCATCAGAACAACGCCAAGTACAATGGTTAGAAAACCTACAGTAAACATAGTGTGGAGGGTAGATTTGGGCTACAGAGTGATATTGACCAAATAATAAGGCTGGGGAGGGCAATGGCAGATGGAATTTAATCCTGATAAATATTAGGTGATTACATTTTGGTGGTCTAATTCAGGTAGGTAAGAAAGGTAGGGACCTAGGGAGACTTGAGGAACGAAGGGACTGTCGTATACCTGTCCAAAGATCCCTGGTGACAGCACAGATAGATAAGTCAGTGCAGATACACATGGGATGCTTGCCTTAGTTAACTGGAGCACTAAGTATTAGAACACAGAGGTCTTGGTGCAATATTTAAAACTGTAGTTTGGCCACAACCCGAATTTTTTTTGCAGTTCCGGCTGCCACACCGCAGGAAGGAAATGATTGCACTGGAGAGGCTACAAAGGAGACTTACCAGAATGCAACCTGAGATGAAATGTTTCAGATACAAGAGGGACCAGATAGAAAGGGCTTGTTTTCCCCTGGATCAGAGGAGGTTGCGGGGGGGGGGGGCATCTGACAGAGGTACACAAAATTTATGATAGACACAGACAGGGTAGATAGTAAGAAACTTTTCCCCATGGAAGAGGTGTCTAAAATTATAAGGCACACGTTTAACATGAGAAGGAAGAGAATGAGAGGAAGCATTGCTGTAAAGGTGGTTGCAATCCAGAATTCACTCTCTGAAATGTGCTGGAGGCAGGAACACTTGCACTGTTTACAAAGCATCTGGATGAGCACTTGAATTGCCAAGGCATTGTAGGCCATGGACTAAGTGCTGGTAGATAGGACTGGCATAATTAGGTATTTAAGGGTCAGCATAGGCATGTCAGGCCGAAGGGCCTATTTCTATGTGGTTTGACTCCACGACTACAACTCCCTAGGTTCTTAAATTTTCCATTCAAATGCTTTCGTACAGAAACCAATCTGTGGTTAAGTGGCAATAAGATGCCAGATTGGGGGGGGGGGGGGCCGGTAGACTATTCTTATTGATTTCATTCATTTTTTTATCATAAAAATAGAATCTAGAAATACAACCTTTCTAGATTCTATTTTTAGGATGAAAAGTGGAAGATAAAATTTAAAAACATGAACTTCTGGAAACACTGGGCCAATCTGGCAACATCTGTGGAAATAGACAGCAAGTTAACATTTCAGGTTGAAATTTCTGCATCAGAATGAAGGTGCAGAACAAAGAGGTTGAAATGTTAATTCTGCTTCTCTCTCCACAGACGCTACCTGGCTTGCTGAGTGTTTCCAGCATTCTGCTCTTATTTCAGATTTTCACGTACTGTTGAAGAATGCAAATTGTTGCGTTGACCATGAATTTTCTTTGCGTGTGCCTGCGTGCATGCGCGTCTGTGCGTCCGTGATTATGTCTTTTTCATGGCTTTTACAAGGCGTGGAGTGAGAGAGGGAGAGACTGTGTGGCGCGCCACTCCTCACACAGACATTTTGGCAGTATTTTTCCCTTTATTTTACGAGGTGGAGTTGCGATCTCGACACTCAACCCGGCACAGATGGAAAGCGTACTCGGGAGCGGACCCGACTGGTTTCGAACCCGGGAACCTCCGCTCCTGGGTCCAGCGCCGATGTCGTTGCGCCACCAGCCGACCCTTGATCATGAAATTTAACCATACTCTATGCTTTTCACACTGTCCTTTAGCTCTTTGACAAGATAATTTACAAAATATACATCTATTCCGGTAAACTTGATTCAAGGAAAATCATAAAACCATCAAGGAATGTTCCAGAAGAGGATATTTCGTGGAAATCCGTTTGGCCAAAGTTAGAATGGATACAATTGGTATTAAAGCAATGGGCATGTTCCTGTTTCTTTAGTATTTCCTGTCACATGGTGATACGTACCAACAAAACTTGCCATTTCATGGCAGTTCCCACATCCTGTTGTACAGTAACTGTGTGTTCTCAAGCCTTTTGAAGTGATAAGTTCCATCTCAGGAGTGCCACACAACTCAGAAACAACTGGACTATGCCTGTGTTTGAAGTCCCTTCTGAAACCACCATGTCCAGTTCTTCTAGAGAATCAGTGCTGCTGGCACCTCTCCCAGGGATCTGTGTTTCCCAGGGATGTAGCTGTCATCCTTCCCAAGGGTAAAACCATGGCTGTGGGGAGGTTGGCCTTACCATCAGCACTTGGGCATGAAACCAACCCATGTTTCATTAACTTCAGCAGGCCCAAAGTTCAGAAGATGGGCTGCTGCACCATTAGGAGTGTTGCAGTTTGTACAAATAAAGTCTCGTCTGTCCTTTTAGGTAGATGTGAAGATTGGAAATGTACTGTTTCAAAGATAAAAGGTGTAATCTCCAATGGTATGACTAGCCCCTGGTTTGTAATGTTGGGTATGATATCCCGGTCAGTATCTTGGGTTCTTGCTTTACACAAAGTAACTTGCTTTATATGAGGGGGATCTCATTGAAACTTATTGAGTATTGAAAAGCGTACATAGAGCGTACATGATGCATCCTATAGTGGGAGAGTCTACGACTAGAGGGCACAGCCTCAAAATACAAGGACGTCCCTTTAGAACTGAGATGGGGAGGAATTTCTTTAGCCAGAGGGTGGTGAATCTGTGGAATTCATTGCCACAGACAGCTGTGGAAGCCAAGTCATTGGGTATATTTAAAGTGAAGGTTCTTGATTAGTAAGGGATCAAAAGTTATGAGGAGAAGACAGAAGAATGGGATTGAGGGGAAAAATAAATCAGCCATGGTAGAATGAGGGAGCAGACTCAATGGGCAGAATGGCCTAATTCTGCTCCTATATCTTATGGTCTTAACAGTTGTGCTTCCTATATTACCCTGCTGACTACACTTTGGAAACCACTTCATTGGATCTATTTTGAGATATCCTCAGGTTATGAATGGTAAATGTGCTCTTTGCCTTTTGTATTCGTCGGGGCAATACTTGGGGTAATGAAAAGGGAGAAGAATCAGCCACATTTCAAATCCCATGTCCTCATGATCATACATTGTATATAACCCTGAAATGATCAAAGGCTGGATCCCTGGTCCTGTTTCCACTATTCCAAAGTGAATGGTTGGAAGCTGCCAACAGAGGTCACACAGATAATGATCATCCCTGACTCAGGATTTCCAAGGGTTACCAGCACATTTTAGAAATACCTGGAGATTTTCTCTATGAATTCCCGCATCAAACTGCCACTCCAATACTCCAACTCTCCTATCTCATTTATTTACAAAGATTTCAAAGATTCATATTCATGATTTTCTTCTTTCAGCATTGTTTATGGCAGTACCGTACAGTATTCCTGGGGTTGCCAAGACTATCCTAACAAATTAATGCCCAATTCTTTTCAAGTTCAGTGGCCATTTCAGGTGGGGATACGGGTTGGTGATATGGAAATCACTCGTCCACCGACATCCCCAGACACACTTGTGTACGAGAGTGGCAGTGCTCCTTCAGCACCATTGAAATGCTAAACCAATCCTGCATCTATCAGATGAAGCTTATCCTTAGTTTTCCTTAGGTTACAAGAAGTAAAAGCAGGAGAAAGCAACTCAGTTCCTTCTGTGCCTTGGACATTCCATATGATTGCAGCTGATCATTTACCTTGGTGTTACCTTCCTGCACTAAGCCATACCTATTAATTCCTTTTACATCTAAAATACATCAAATCTTAGTTTTGAATATATTCAGCAACTGAGCCTCCTCCAATATCTTGGTTAAAGAATTCCAAAGACTCATCAGCCTCTGAATGCACACACGTTACTTCTTCCCATCCCTTTCTTGAATGGCCAACCCTCTATTTAGATTCTATAAACCGTGCCCTGAGACATCTCAGCTATGGAAAACATCATCTCTGCATCTACTCTGAAGCAGCAGTAGAATGTTGTGTGTTTCAATGGGATCACCACTCATCCACTACAGACACAACCTCTCCTTAAAAGATAGTCATAGTCATACTTTATTGATCCTGAGGGAAATTGGTTTTCATTACAGTTGCACCATAAATAATAAATAGTAATAGAACCATAAATATTTAAATAGTAATATGTAAATTATGCCAGTAAATTATGAAATAAGTCCCGGACCAGTCTATTGGCTCAGGGTGTCTGACCCTCCAAGGGAGGAGTTGTAAAGTTTGATGGCCACAGGCAGGAATGACTTCCTATGATGCTCTGTGCTGCATCTCGGTGGAATGAGTCTCTGGCTGAATGTACTGCTGTGCCCAACCAGTACATTATGTAGTGGATGGGAGTCATTGACCAAGATGGCATGCAACTTAGACAGCATCCTCTTTTCAGACACCACTGTGAGAGAGTCCAGTTCCATCCCCACAACATCACTGGCCTTTACTGAGGTAAATGGTAAATTCCCCATCCCAGGAATCAATCTCATGATCTTTCTCAACAGCAGGTACACCATTCCTCAAGTGGGAAGACCAGACCTGTATAGCATATTGTGAACGTGGTCTTACCACGACTGAAAGGTGGCAATGGAATATGTTGCAGGTGAGTCCAGATTGAGGTCCCTCCAGATCTGTTCCCTCATGTGGACACAAATCATCCAACAGTCTCTATTTTGAGAACAGCAGGGCCGTTCCCTCCAATGTCTATTCTTCAATTGACACTTAAAACAGATCAGCTGGTCAATATTATCTTGCAAACTATGGAATCTTGCTGTGCACAATTGTTTGCCACACTAGTGATATGTTCCAAAAATATACATTGTTGGCTGTAAAGTACTGCTGAGGACTGAGTTATAAAAGGTTGTACATGAATATAAATTAGCCAGGGTCAATTAAGACAAGACTTAGGTCACTGAAAAATGGGAGGAGCCATGAGGAAATTAGCCGGGTCTCTCATCCTTGCTTCTTCTTTGGTGATTTGTATCCAACTGAAGTCCAAGATCACGATTATAGAGTCATACAGCTTGGAAACAAGCTCTTCCACCCAACTCACCAAGCAAATCAAGGTGCCCATCTAAGCTAGTCCCATTCACCTGCATTTGGCCCTCTAAACCAGGGGTTTCCCACCCAGGATCCACGGATCCCTCAGTTAATGGTAGGGGTCCATGGCATAAAAAAAGTTGGGAGCCCCCGCTCTACACCTTTCCTAACCAGGTACTTATCGAAATGTGTTTTAAATGTTGTGATTGTACCCGCCTCAATTACTTTCTCTGGTTAGCTACAAGGTCTTCTGTAACTGAATTCCCAGCTGAATTGTCCCAAACAGGATAACTTTACACTGTTTCCACTTTCAAAGGCCACAGCATGGCTAGTGAGGTCTAATAACAAAAATGGTCCATGGGAAAAAGGACTCCTCCTGTCACAAGGCAAGGAATATCATCAAGTGAAGGCCATTTTAACAAGCTTCTAATTCAACAACAGCACAATTTTTTTTAAGTGGCCTGACAACAAATGAATGATTCATGTTCAGCCTGCTCAACTGTGCTCCCCCCGCCACACACACATATTTCATATGATTAACTGTAACCTGTGGTTTCCCTTTTTCCCATGAGCCGTCTCATGATGCCATAAATAAATAACAAGCTACACACATGACATGATCAGCAAGAGCCCATGCTCTGTGTACAACAGCAACGCATCCAGGAGTGGAACATGGGGAAAGGAGGAGGACATTCAGCCCCTTTATCCCATACTGCCATTCAGAAAGATGCCTGGTTAAGGACTACATGGTTACAAAGTGGCTGAACTGCTAGGTTATCAATGCAGGGACATGAGCAGAAATTCTTCTGTAGCAGGTGGGGAGTTTCAACTCCAGCAGTTAAATAAATCAGGAATAAAAATCTGTAGAAGTAATCTTGAAATGACCAGATTATTGTAAAAATCCTCCTGGTTTACTAAAGGCTTTCAAAGGAAGAGATCTCACTCATCTGCCCTGTATGCCACCAATCCCAGCAATGTGGGCTATTAAGTGCTATCTGAAAGGGCTTAGGGAGAGGAACAGTAAACACTACCCTTTCACTTGTGAAAGAATAAAACATCCATATCCCTAACACACACAAATGTTGGAGGAACTCAGCAGGCCAGGCAGCATCTATGGAAGCGTACAGTCCACGTTTCCGCCTGAAACGTCCGACTGTACTCTTTTCCATAGATGCTTCCTGGCCTGCTGAGTGCCTTTAGCATTTTGTGTGTGTTGCTCAGATTTCCAGCATCTGCAAATTTTCTCTGGTTTGTGATCCATATCCCCAATTGTCTGCATTGCTTAATGCTTTTGGTTAAACAAAACAGCAACAGTACTAGGATTAACTGCTGTTTGTAGAAGATAATTACAAGTTATAGAAATATTTCCAAATTTCTCTCCTAAAAGGTCCAGCTTTAATAGTTACACTGTTTCTGCAGTTCCTGACACTCCAACCTGCCGAAAGAGTTTATATTCATTATTGGACAGAAATCCTTCTTTAGTAATCAATGCTAAACATAAGTTGAAGAGTTTGCCACTGAAATAAAACCATATTTGTGGTGGGAAGTGTGGTGATTGCCCCTACTCCAAAACACACTTGATACCAGGATCCATCTTCATGATTCTTATAGATAAATTCCAAGGGTTGCATAGTTCCACTTTGTCAAGGCACTTGCCAGCTTGTCAAACTAGAATACAGCTTCTTCCACTGAGAGCGCTGTCTTATCAACTCAGCAAGATTTTCCTTAATGATTTAATCTATCAACTTGTTTGCCATTCTGGAAGAGATGGCTGGGGACCAAACCCCAAAGCCCAGGCACCATCAAAGAAAGACTTGGACTTTGCCAGCATCTTTCATGAGTTCAGGAGGCCTCAGAGTATTTTCTAACCAGTAAAAGATGTGGGGAAGCTCAGTTACTCTTGAAATATAGAAAATGTGGCAGTCAAGTTTCCCTCAAAGGGCCATTAGAATAGCTAGTCATTGACAACATTCATTGTAGGGTGGATATTGTCCATCACAATTCTTCCTGTTCTTCAGTAGAAAGTCACGGGATTCCTTTTGACCACAAAACGAGTAAATTCCTTGAATTAATACCTCATCTGACACACAGCACCTCCAGCAGTGCAGACTTCCTTATTCCTGAATACTGGGTGGTATTCTAATGCAGCTAGTACAACGTTCCAACAATCCAGGCTCAATTCTGACCTCTGGTGCTGCCTCTGTGGAGTTTGCACATTTTTCCTGTGATCACAGAGGTTTTCTCTGGGTGGTCCAGTTTCCGCCTACCCCCCAAAGATGTTAGAATCAGAATCAGGATTAATATCACCGGTATATGTCATGAAATTCATTGTTCTGTGGTAGCAGTACAGTGTAATACATACAAATACTACAAATTACAATAAGATATATAAAATTAAGTAAGTCGTGCAAAAAGAGAGTAAAAATACTGAGGAAGTGTTCCTGGGTTGGTTCACTGTCCGTTCAGAAATCTGATGGCAGAGGGGAAGAAGCTGTTCCTAAAACACTGAGTGTGTGTTTTCAGGCTCCTGTACCTCCTCTCTGATGGTAGCAATGAGAATAGAGCATGCTCTAGGTGATGGGGCTCCCTCGTGATGGATGCAGCCTTTTCGAGGCATTGCTTTTTGAAGATGCTCTCGATGTTGGGGAGGGCGCTGCCCGTGATGACGCTAGCTGAGTTTGCAACCCTCTGCAGCTTTTTTCCAGTCCTATCCAACGGACAGATTGGAAAATTAATTGCCCAATGTAAATTGTCCCAAACTTAGTTGATGAGAATATGGGGAGAATAAAATGGTACGAGTGCAGGATTACAATAAATAGCTGTTTGACTGTTAGCATGGATTCAATGGGCCAAAAGGCCTGTTTTCATGCTGCACAACTTAATGGTGATGTCACAAGGGCTTCTTTTCACTCTGCCTTGTTGAGTTAGTCATGCTAGTACAAACGTAACTTGCAACATAACTGCCCATGTTTAAGTATTGTCTGGGTCTTGTTGCATGCAGACACGAGCTATGTCGTTTGATGAGGAGTTGCAAATGAAAGTGAATCCCTATTTCTGTCCTTATGATGGTGTTCATTGATGAAGCGTAGTTGGGCAACCTCAAGTCATCCACTGGCTCCCTTCATTTTCACTCATCTGAAAAGCTACTTCCATGGGCATTGGGCAGACTCATTTGTTTCCAGAATGCAAATATTCTGACTAAAGTCAAGCAGTGCTTTGCTCCCCCTTCTCCATCCTCTCTAAACCCTTTGCTCCCCCTTAGATAAATTCATTCAAATGAGTTTCCAAAAAAGGAAACACTATTGCCAAGTAGTGACTTCACTTTTAAAACATTTTTCTAAACCTTGATTGCTAACTTGCCAGAGCTAGAAGCAATCGATGCTCATTGAGTGCCTCAGCATTAACCTCATGAAATATCACCAGCCCAAACGGCAATCAGGTTAACAGCCAACAGGGACGGTACAGGCTTGATGCTGTAGCCTTCTCAATGTAGGCGGGTTCCCAGTGAAGGAGGAGAGACAGAAACTTCTAGAATCCTGGTCAACAATCAGCCCTCAGCTTTAACACAGGAAGCAGGTAGGGGAAGGGATTTATCTCCAATCACTGAAGTAAATGAAACAGAGTCTCAGAAGGGCTGCACAGCGACAGTACACATTTACCACTAGTCACCATTTCCCCGTCACTTCAAATAAGGGAACAGGAAACTTGCCTATTAGATAAGCATTAGTTGTTTGAGAATGGTGTCAAGTCCATAATAGACTGGCTGCACTTTGTGACTGCTGTCATGCCTTAAATTTAAACATGGTAATGAGAGAGAAAAAAAACACTGTCCTGGAATCAATCAGCCTGAGACTGGAATATATTTACTTTTCAGAATCAGAATCAGATTTATTACCACTGGCACGTGTTGTGAAATTTGCTAACTTAACAGCAGCAGTACAATGCAACACATGATAAATAAATAGAGAAAGAAGTGTTGCGTAGATATATATATGTTAAATAGTTAAGCTAAAATAAGAAGTACAAAATGACAGAAAGAAAAAAAGTAATGAGGTAGTGTTTTGGAACAATTCTGCCAAATTAGGGCCAGTCACTTTGAACCTGTAGGACTTTGCAATGTGTAAAATGGCCGCAGTGTTTGATTATGGAACATTAACTATTGGATCAATAGATCAAAACAGATATCCTGTGCGCATCCATGGAAGCCCTATAAATGAAGGCTTCACCGTTCTTAAACACACAACAGCTGGATGCTTGGTATGGTGCACGTGCTTCTCAGAACTTTGCTCCAATTGGCTCTGCTTTGGCCTGTGATAAATCACTGGTCTAACTTGCCTTTTATGGCTCTTCTGTCTTTCTGACTCAATGAAACAACCAGTCTCTGCTGAAGAGCTCAACGTTCATCAGTGCAGCCGAACTTGTCTGAAACTTTGCCCATCTGTAACAGCTGGAAGAGAGAGCCCTCTTGCAGTCTACACCTCCAGCACAAATGTTGCCAGCTGTACTATGTCCCATAAATTTAGTTTTCAAACTTTTGCAGGCAGACTGCAGCCAGCTTCAGTTTTATGCTATGAAGAAGGGCAGCTGTGGAACTCATCTCAGGGAAAAGGAGCTTCGGAGTGATTTGGGAAAACTCCTAACCATGTTGCCAATTCCCTGGGAGTATCCAGAAATTAAAGATCAAATTCACAACTTTGCAACAAGAAACTTTGCGAGGGGCATTAGGAGAAAACGGTCAATATTCGCACATCTTCTTTGACGTCTTTGGCACTTGGGATATGGGCAACGGGCTGGTGGCAGACCAACCTTCCCAAATCGCTCAGACAAACTGGTAGTGAGCCACCTTTCAGACTCAGTACAACTGAAAGATTTATGAAGCTATTTCAGAGGGCAGGAAGGGGCAGTCAAGTTGCTGTGGAGATGGAGCCACTAGCAGTAGGGCGATCACTTGACCCGAGTGTGATGCTCTCCTAAGGGGTTTCCTATTGGTGGTCTTCAGGTGGTTGTAGAAGCCAAACAGGGATCCACATGGTTAGGGAGGATGCCCTTAATGGAGAATGCCTGTGCGTGACTTTATTTAACATGGGGAGGCACAGGTAGCCACCATACGGTCCTTGACAGATCAAGGGGCAGGGTCCAGTGGTGTGGAATGCCGGACGACTGGGGACCCTTCTCTGCTGCAGCCTTCCTCCATCTTCACTGCTTCATGACCAGCTCCACTGTTGAGGTCTAGGTTGGATCACTCTTAGACTGGAGTTTCCCCCTTGAACTTACCGCTATGGGTGATGTTACCAGCAGCTAAGCGCCAGATGGCTAAACTCCAGGCCACGTTGCTCTTGGGACCTCAGGAATTCATAAACCTCCACACCACAACAAGGTGCTGATCCATGGAGCCACTGGATAAGGCTGGCAGAAATTTCCTCTGTCCACAACACTAATGAATCACATGGGCTTTAATGACCATGTTATAATGGTTCAAGAAGAAGAACCATTACTGAAACTAGCATTTTGTTCCAGATTATTAATCATTTAAACTTGTATTCCACTGGTGCCGTGGTAAGACTTAAACACAACTAATTGAACTGAATCACTAGCCTAGGCTTCACAAAGTTAGACCAATAACTTGATTTGCCCCTCTTCAGACCATAACCTTGCTACGCTGGATAGGTTTGTAGGGGTACACTATTGGAGAGTTATATTCCTGATGGTGTCACCATTGGCAAATAGGTCTGTGGCAAGGTTCCAACCAACTGCAATCCAAACTTCTCAAGAGCCCAGCGATGAATTAGCCTTGTCTGCGAACTTGTCATTTCTATTGCCAAGAAAACAGATGAGAGCTGTAGCAGGTTGGTGAGGGGTTGTGGCAAACTCCCTTCCCACTATTTCAAAGTTTCACAAGTTTTCCAAGTGTGCTGATGCTCACCACCTTACAAACCACAGTAACTTAACTGTAATCTCTTGACCATCACCCCTACTGAGACTTGTCTAGAAATTTACAGACCACATTTCACAACCTCGGAAGCAAAAGCTATGGGACCAAATAAGATCATTTGGAAGTTTGATTGTTGGATTATAATACACTTAAACCCTCCGGAACAAATAATGACACTACCTACAGGAGATAATCATTTAATTTATACACACTACTAGTGCAGTTTTTCCCCAATTTTTGTCAAATCTTGAGAATCTTGTTATGTGCCTCTGAATTAATTTTCCCAAATAAGCAGGTCTAACTGCCCCTGTGCTTTAGATTTCTCACACATGGAAACACCTTCATTGCTCCCCTCTGAAGTATAAAAGTAATTTTCCCGGAACATGACACGCAGAGTCACTGGGGACAAAATTTAAATGGAACAAATTCCTGTTCCACCATAATGGGTTAATTCACTGTTTACACATTGTGTCATTCTGGATTATTCTTCATCAAATTAAAATCATATTTCACTCTAATCTTGCACCAAGATCCTTATTAATTTCAGCTTTAGCAAACATGGGAAGGATGGGATTTGGCATACTGTTGTTCTCAATCGGATATCTCCAGAGAATCTAGGATACCCCTGTTCCTGGTTACTCCAATCGATCCATCTGGTCCAAGCTTTTGTTCATAATCTCCACAGATCTCCTCCAACTAATTCAAAAACATAGGGCATAAGAAACACAAGCAGAAGTAGGCCATTCAGCCCCTCACACTGCTCTGCTACTTAATAAGATCATGGCTGATCTATTACCTCACTACCACCTTCCTGTACCAACCTCTTGATTCCCAATGGAGTTAAGAATGTATCAATCTCATTCCTTGTACATATAGTCGGTGATGAAGCCACCACATCACTCTAAGGTAGAAGTACTCGTTAATCCTCGCAGTGAAGGAGTTTCTTTTCATCTGTCCTCAGCAGAGGACACTTTATTTTGAGCTTGTGACCAGTGGTTCTCATCACCTCAACCACAGGAAAGTTCTGCCCTGCATCTACTCTGTCAAGCCCAGAAGAATTCTATATGTTTTAGAGAGATTACCTGTCATTCTTCCTGTAAGCCCATCCCCATATCACAATTGTATTATGGAAATTTATGACACAGCGAGTGGCTGTTTGGCCTATTATACCTATACTAGTCTATTCCCATAGCACAAGCAATTCTACTTGCTAAGTATATCCATTGTTCAGATTCCTTCCAATGTGTGACTTATTTTTCTGTGTTGCTGATAAGTGTTCTGATACTTCCTCTGGAGTCATGTTTGATCCATTTTAGAAGTAGCTGTTTCCCTTCACATCTGACAACTCTCCAAGTGTCAGTGTGGACAGCAAAGACCACTGAAGACATTGCTTGCAAGTCCCATTCTGCGTCATCCAGCATTCACTGCTGCATTTCCCAAAGGATATTCCAGTCTGAGAGTTCCGCTCCCTCTTCGCGGGACATTTGGACCGAACCTCATCCTCTTCCCAGCTGGAATCAATCCCACAGCAAATAACCAGGAAGAAAGCTGAGCAAAGAAGGCAGGCCAGTAGCTATATTTCATTCAGAGTTCTGAATATGTCACCAAAGACACCAGCACATTTCTACACATGTATAGTGTAGAGATTGTGTCTGGCCGCATCACCGCCTGGTATGGATGCTTCAGTGTTCAGGACTGAAAGAGGCTGCAGAGGATTGTAAACTCAGCTAGCTCCATCGTGGGCATACCATCTCCACACCCTCCCCACCGCCAACACCACCACCAAGGCCATCTTCAAAGGGCAGTGCCTCAAGAACTGCATCTACCATTAAGGACCCTCACCATCTGGGACCTGCCCTCTTCTCAGTGCTACTATCAGGGAAGAGTTACAGGAACCTGAAGACCCACACTCAACGTTTTAGGAACACACACAAAATGCTGGTGGAACGCAGCAGGCCAGACAGCATCTATAGGAAGAAGCACAGTCGACACTTTGGGCCGAGACCCTTCGTCAGGAACAGTTTCTTCCCCTCTTCCATCAGATCCCTGAATGATCCACAAACTCATGAACACTATCTTGCCACTCCTCTTTAAACATCTTATTTATTTATTGTAACTTGGAGTAAGTTTATGTCATGCACTGCACTGCCGCCACAAAACATTTCCCAACATTTGTCAGTGACAATAACCCTGATGCTGATCGACTCCTCAGCCTCTAGCTCAATAAAGTCAGGTAAGGCCTCCGTCATTGGAAAGACCAGGACAATTTTCTCTTGAGGGTAAGCTGAGGATTTGCATTAATAAAGGTCTTTAGAATTATGAACATTCATTTAAGCAGGTAAGGGTGAGAAAGTTCCGTGCTAGGGATGCAGAGAACACCAGGATCACCAATAGAAGATGGGCATTCATCAATCCAACAACAAAAATGGAGAAGATGGCGACGTGACAGCAGCGTGCACGGCCTCTCCGGTGACGATATCTGTAATCTGTCAAGTAGGGGACTGTGCACAATCCTGATTTGATGGAGACGGACGTGAGAGTACGGAGGAACATCCGGAAAACTTCTGAAATGCCCGCTCCGCTGCTGCTGTTACTGTGTGGTAACTGGAATCTCCGGAGCTGAAGGCCCCGAAATCCTCGGCTTTGCTTGTTTCAGCAGCCGGGGCTAGGTCGAAGGCGCTTGGCAGAGGATGGTGCTGGGAGGCTGTATCGGAGGGGCTGGTCAGAGGCTCGAAGTTTTCGGACGGACGGACTCAGTGTCCGCTGTGGTCGGCTGCTTCCAAGGCATCGGCAAGTTGATGGTGCCCGGAGGTTTATGGCAGGGAGTTTCTCCCTTTTGCTGCCTGCTATCGGGGACTCGGGAGCCGATTGACTCGGGACTTCGAGACTTTTTTTTTTTACTGTGCCCATGGTTTGTTCTCCATCAAATTATGGTATTGCTTGGCACTGCTGTAACTATATGTTATAATTATGTGGTTCTGTCAGTGTTAGTCTTTGGTTTGTCTTGTTTTCTGTGATATCACTCCGGAGAAACATTATATCATTTTTTAATGCATGTTTGCATTTCTAAATGACAATATAAGAGGACTGACTGTTCTCATAATCTAAAAATAGAGAAAACAGATGCAGGAAAACTGAAATCTAAAAGGCTGCAAACATTTGCCCTTTGACCTCACTTCTTTCCCTGACACCTCCATCCAGTTTGTACCCCTTCCCTACCTTAGCAGTCCCTGGAGAGAGCTTTGCTCTATATGTAATGCATGATGACTCTGCTCTGGGAACACTTCACGTGACGGTGTAGAGGGAGTATACTCAATATCTGAACAATGCTTACCCCTACCTCAGTCCGTTTGAATGGCCTTTTGAAAATTCTTTGTTACTCTTTTAACACTGGCATTAATCTAAGTTCTGACTCACACGGATATATTGTTAATTGCATCAGCATTAATAGTTAGCACCTAACGGAGCCAGTCCATTCTGGCTGTGTTGATTCTCTAAGTGTTCTCATTCCCTCTGCCCTTCCCCATTATTTTCATCAAAGTATCCAATTCCTTACAGAATCAGCTGGGTGCAGAATAACGCAGGGTCTCCAGTCAGAGAGTCATAGAGAAGTACAGCACAGAAACAGGCCCTTTGGCCCATCTAGTCCATGCCATTTAAACTGCCTACTCCCAGCGACCTACACTGGGACCATAGCACTCCATATCCCTACCATCCATCTACCTATCCAAACTTGTCTTAAATGTTGAAATCGGGTTTGCATGGACTGCTTGTGTTGACAGCTCATTCCACACTCTCACAACCCTCTGAGTGAAGAGGGGTTTCTCCTCATGTTCCCCTTAAACTTCTCACCTTTCACCCTTAGCCCATGACCTCTGGTTGCAGTCCCATCCAACCTCCATGGAAAAAGCCTCCTTGTATTTACCCTATCTATACCCCTCATAACTTGGTATACATTATTGAGTGAAGTCCCTCAGTCCTGAGAAATCTCCTCATCACCATCTTTGGTGCTAACACTCCTCACTGTAATGAGCTCAAAATTCACATGGGAAAAGAACCTGATTTAGGCACACTGCTAAGACAACCTCCACAGGTTCAGCAGGCTGAAAGTCACCCCTCTGTGTTGTATCATTCTGTGATTATAAGAATCATTTGGGTTGTGTTGTGGTTAGGAATATATTAAACTATCAGGTCTTGTTCCACCTTTAGTACAGACTGGGTACTTTTAATGATGTGTTTGTCAGCTGCAACTTAAGAAGAAAGAAAATCAGCCTCTTTCAAAGGACTAGAGATCTTTCCAAGACATTAAACATTGCTTGGGAGAAATACAGAAACACTTTGCGAGATATAATTAGAGGCTTGGCTCAACACTGTATAATGACTGAATAAATAATTACATTAAAATATCTGTAAGATTAACAATGTAGGAGAGAGACTGGTTGTTGTTTAGTCCACTCAGTCAGGACAAGCTCCAAGTGCAAGTTAATC
Source organism: Mobula birostris (assembly GCF_030028105.1). Lineage (NCBI taxonomy): Eukaryota > Metazoa > Chordata > Chondrichthyes > Myliobatiformes > Myliobatidae > Mobula > Mobula birostris. Next base: position 24,139,506 of record NC_092395.1, on the reverse strand, counting down.
AGAATGGGGCAAATCAAACTCGGCTTTTGTTCCAACTCAGTAAATGAACAAGAAAGTTAGCGGAACATAAAAAAAGATAAGAGTTAGAGACATGATCAAATAAATGATTGCTTGCAGTTATTATTTAAGAAGCATCTCATGGCAGGTGGAGGAGGGGAGAGGCAGAGTTTAGGGAGGGAATTTTGGCTTACAATCACAAAAGAAAGAACAGCCACAAGCATTATTTAGTGATCCCAGTTTAGTGGTGAGGATTTTGGATGAATGTAGGCCAGAATTATGGCCTGAATCAACCCTGATGTTTCATCATCTGAGCTCCCAGATGAAGGACAGCCATTGGAGCCAGGCATCGGAACCTGGCTGGAAGCTTGGAGACTCTGCCTTGGAAAAATGCCAAACAAGGGAAGAATACTGCTGGCTTTTCAGCAGAGAGATCTGGGCTCAAGCTAGACCCAGGCTTATCAGTGTTCCCTCCCTACTTATTAGCTGCCAAGGGTTCCATGTGAAATGAATTGTGCAGACTCTTGACCATATCAAATTTGGATATCAGTCAATAGCCCAAAACTCCTCATACGTCAGACATAACTCAGCGGTGCTACTTTGACAGATACCAAGCGAAGTGTTAGGTGGAAAATGTAACTGTCACCATGCCGTTGTAATTGAGGTGTGCTGGAATACAGAGAAAGAGCTCCACTTCAAAACTGGCCTGCATGCAGATTACATGCACCAGGCACTTTGGAACATCAGTAAAAAGAGTAGCCATCCAACTTTGACCAAATTAAAAAACAATACCAGTTGTGAGAGCTCAACTTGACCCCAGTTACAGCTTTTCAGGGAAGGCAATTCCAAAGCTTCATCACACTCTATTTCTCTTTTTTTAAAAAACTCTTCCCAGCTTCCCTTCTGATTTCCGAGCCTCTACTTTTAAGTTTATATTGAGGATTCCCAAAAGAAGAACTAAGTTTCCCTGTACCTACCCTACCAAAAATTCTATCACGTTAAATGCCTTATTCAATCATCCCTGCAGAGGTGGCCTCAAAAGTGGAATAACATTAACAACTGAGATATAAATATTTATGATGGTGGGATTGTCCAGTTCAATACGAGTTGCCCTTACACAATGTTCTTAATATTACAGCAGAAAGAGGAGGCATAACAAACTATAGGCATAATTCTTTGAAAGGGGAGTATTGACAGTATTTGCATGCAATTAACTTAGCTAGTACAACTTCAAATCCTGCTGTTAATCAGTGCAGAAGGATGTTGGGGGAAGGGGCTGTCCAACATGTGTTGAACACACTAATCAGGTATGTAAAACGTTCCAGGAATTGGATAGCAATGTGAGGAATGTAGGAAGGAAGGAGGAGCATGAAGGAAGATGTTTCCAAGTCTGGGAGAGTCTCAGAATAGAAGTACATCTCTTTAGAATAGGGGTTCCCAAATCCTGATCTGGGGTTCATGGAGCCCTCAGTTAATTCCAAGGGTCCATGGCATAAAAAAGGTTGGAGCCCCTGCTTTAGAACAGAGATGAGGAGGAATTTCTTTAGTCAGAGGGTGGCAAATCTGTGGAATTCATTGCCACAGATGGCTGTGAAGACCAGATCATTGAGTATATTCAAGCAGAAGCTGACATGTCGTTGATTAGTAAGGACCTTGAAGGTGACAGGGAGAAGGCAGGAGAATGGGGTTGAAAGGGAAAATAAATCAACCAAGATTGAACGACGGAGCAGACCAGATGGGCCAAATAGATTACTCTGCTCCTCTATTTCTGGTCTTATGGAAGCTTTGGGGTTCTGGTAAGCTATTCATTTGCTCTTTGCAGCCACCCGGTTTTATCAAAGGAAAATCCAGCACTTCCATTAAGTGTTTTTCACAGTTTGAGCTCCATCATGTTTTACAGTCTGAGAAATATATACACCTGAAGACAGCGTGATGAAGCAAGGAATACAGTAGCCATCCTAACATGGCTAGTTCCCACAACAGGCACAGACTAGATGGGCTGAAGGGTCTGTTTCTGTGCTGTACTTTTCTATGAAACTAACAGTAACGTAATCAGGTATTGCAGGAATACATATTGGGTGAGGCATTGGAGATCACTCCTTTGCTTTTCTTTGATAAACGCCTCCGATCCTCTACGTGCATCTGGTTTGCAGATGAGGCCTCGGCTGTAGGTCTGGCTCAAAAGACATCACCTCCAACCCTATGGTATCCCCTCTACACTGGCCTGGAATACAACTGAACCCAGAGAGTGGGTAAGTCAATGCAATGAGTGTAGAAGGAAACCTGGCCACACTCATGTTGCCTGAAAACATGACTATTAAACATTTCCTTCTTTTCAGAAACTGTGTGTGTGTGTGTGTGTGTGTGTGTGTGTGTGCGCGCGCGCGCGCGGGAGAGAGAGAGGGAGAGATATCTCTTAGATTGAGTTGAGGGGTTCAGGATTTATGAAGAGCACCCAATCTGTGTTTAAGCTAACCCAGTCTTGGGCTTTTGCTGTTATCATATGCCATACCTAGGTTGAAAAGACACCTCAATATCACAGCCCAGTTCTTCTGTTTGTCCACTCTGAACCCAAGGCTTTCAGGATACATTGTGACTTCTGCCACAAAGGAGTTTATGGGCAACTGATGCAAGGAAATGCCACTCAACACCCCCTCCCCACCCCCCACTGGTCACACAATGCCCCATATTGTAAATACATGGCCTACTTTGTCTCCTGCTGAGTCTAATCCCTGGCAATTTTCCCTGCCCCTCTTCAGAATAGTTCAGCCCTCAGCTTGATGTCTCAGCAGTACCCCTTCTCATCCAATCCCACAGGTTCTATCACTCACCTACACACTAGCAGCAATTTACTGTGGCCAATCACCCTAGCAATCCACAGTTCTTTGGAACATGGCTGGAAACCCACATGATCACAGGGAGCATGTGCAAATTTCGCACAGAAATACCCGAGGTCGGTATGGCACCCAGGTCTCTGACACTGTGAAGCAGTGGTTTTACCAGCCGCAACACTCGGACACTTTTGGGATTTTTTTAATATGATGCAGTACAGGCAGTGGTAGCAATGATGCCTGCCAGGGAAATATGGGGTCATACAGCTGTACAAAATGGGAAAAGGCCTTCAAACCACCATGACTATGTTAACCCATCATGTACTAATACTACCTGCCTTGCTCATTCAGGTACCGTCCAAAAGTCTTTTAAGTGTTGTATTGTTCCTGTCTTCGCCACTTCCTTTATCAGCTCATTCCAGATTCGAACAGCTTTTTATTTTGATCCATTTACCAATCAGATCTCCTTTTAACCTTCTTTCTCACTTTAAACCTATCCCCACTAGTTTTAAACACTGCAACCACGGGAAACTAACTCTAGCTATCTATGGTTAATTTGAGATTCAATACCCAACTGATAAATATCAGACTTTTAGGTAGAATGGTCTCGACTTCTCCTAATATACAAATCCACAGTGGGAGGCTAGAGGGCAGACTTCAGCCCAATCTTTAAGCTGGACACTGAAGAAGAACCAACACACACAAAACACTGGAGGAACTCAGCAGGTCAGGTAGCGTCTATGGAGATGAATGAACAGTTGACGTTTCGAGCCGAGTCCTTTCTTCACAACTGAGAAGAGCTTATAACTCACCAGAGGCAGACAGGCCAGAGTCAGAGCTAGTTCCGGAGGGAGACAGCACACAGCACACTTTCAGATCCAAACATCCCCAGGCTGCAAAGGTCAAGGCAGAGTGTTTACCTGGAAATACTGCCAGTGGTTTAATGGGGTTCATTGAGAAGTGTCTGAAAGGAACTTTCCAAATTTTATTCCCTGGGGTTTTGTATTCATTCTGGGCCTGCGTCTGTCCTGAATGGATTGCATGAAGATGAGCTCAGGGGTTGTGAATACTAGGCAGACAAGTGCAAAAAGTAAGATGATGCTGTTGTCTGGTCCTATGAGAAACAGCTCAGGCTCGGAGAAGGCTGCCCGCCCAAGTTTGTGTTTGGAAATGCTTCCGGAATATTCTAAATGCTCGCCATTGATGGAAGGCTCCTTTGCTCTCCTGCCACAAAGGAAAACTGCACATGCAACAGCAATGGGTCAGCGAGCTGTTTCTTTCACATTCCTCTCTTCCACTCTCTCATCCATCTTTCCCACAGAAAGTTACAGGCAAGTGCTCGCACATTCACACTGTTATGTTCAGGTAATGGCAACTATTATTAATCAAACGCTGGTGAGATATTTGAAGTCCATCATTTTGAAAATGAACAAGGAAAGACTTAAAGCCTGTCAAAAATATCTACAAACCATGAAGCTATTGGATGTTAAAAACAAAAAGCTCAAGTGCTGTCCTGATCTCCTTCATGGAAGACCATCTTTGTTCTTACCCAGCTTGTGAGTGTGGTTCGTAAAGGCTATGGGGTTCCAGGATTCATAAATGGAGGCAAAGAGCACAAACCCAGGGGAAACACATCAATCATAGAACCCAGGACAGAACAACACAGGAACAGACTCTTCAGACCATAAATTTAGTGTGACCATGGTGCCAAGTTAATCTGCATATGGTTTATCCCCCTCCATTCCCTGCCCAATCATGTGTCAGTCTACATTCCTCTTAAAACTTTGACGTGGTATCGGCTTCGACCAATTTCCCTGACAGCGTGTTCCAGGCACCAACCTGTCTGTATCCCTGTAAAGGCCAATTTATACTTGTGCATCAAATCGACATAGCTTCATACCCTACACTGAACCCTACGCCGTAGCCTGAAGCGCATCTCCCCAAAAGTGTAACTACGTGCCGCGGTGACGCTGACCGCAACAACTGTGATTGGTCTGCTTGGTAGCATCGCATTTCCTCCTACGCTGCAACAGCTTCCCATTGGGCGACTGAAGGGCAGGGAAGGAACTCTGGCTGCAATGCTTTCCCTAAAGCTTCACAGACCTCCAAAATTATGGAGGACCCTGTGCTTGACGCCAGTTTGTAGCTAGCTGCTACAGCCTGTTGACTTCCACCTGAAGCTAAAACTCAAATGGTGATTGCCAGTCACTGTGCGTACACTGATGCGAAATAAATGGTTGGAGACGATGAACTAAATCGTCAAATCTACCTGCCGACATCCGAAAATATTTGAAATGCATTTCCTCGTCATGTCTCTCAGTGGCTGGACAAGCACAGAAAATTCACCCTCCTTCAGTTTCAGTCGCCATTGTTTGAAGTTTGAGCTTCTTCGTGTTGAGTTTCAACACGAAGAAACTCAACACAGTGGCATAGAAACCCCACCACCAACTAGCGTTTTGGCGGGGAGTTGCAGAGTGACGTAGACACACCAACACAGAAGTATAAATGCTCACAACGACGTAGGCCACTTGCGTAGGCTATGGTATAGGCTACTACGCAGAAGTATAAACCAGCTTTAAGTCTCTGTTAAACCTTCCCCCTTTCACCTCAGGCTACGTGATGAATGCACAGGATCAGGGTGGGCAGAGCCAGGAAATGGTGGCTCTTGGGCGTTCTCAACCAGATGCAGGCATGGAGTCTAGAGACCATTCCTGTGTCATAACAATTATATCATCCTTTAATAAGTACTCATTTGATTTATCAGCAGATAATTCCTCCCCTTCTTTGTCACAGATACACCAAACAACATTCCCCGCTCCTCTCCATCACATAAAATTCAGCTTAGTAAAGAATCATTGGTAGAACACCAAGGTTTTCTAGACAGAGGTGGGGGTGAATTCTTTCCAGGTCCCCAGCACCACTTGTCAAACAGACCACAGCAGGTAAGGTTTACAGGAAACGCTGCCCTCTCTCTCCCGCGGAGTCAGCACCCTCTTCTCCACACCACCCACTCTCTGCACATCCTGATGGCGCTGACTCCCACTAGGCTGGTTCAGCCACAACGTCAAGAGAAGTTGAGGTTGTCCTCCTTGGGGCAAAGGTTGAGAGCAGATTTGACAGAGGTGACACAAGCCGGGTTTAGACAGGGGAAATGGAGGATAGCTGTGTCACTCAATGGTTCAAAGGTCAGGGGAGAGAATTTTAAAATTGCGGGTGAAAGGTACAAGAGGAAATCATTTCCTTGAGAGGGAGTGGTTATAGTCTGGAATCCACTGTTTGTTGGGGTAATGGTAACAGAATGAATTGGATTGGCATTGGAGACAGAAATAATTTCTGCTTAAAGCTGCCATGGATTTGATGGGCCAAAAGTGTTTCTGTATTGTAATGATTTCATGAAGTTTTTTCACTGCTGTAATATGAACAACATGCATATATAGAAAGCAAAACCCCACCAAGCACTGTGATGCATGGTCAATTAATCAGCGTTCTGTGTAAGAGAGAAGATATTGCAGCTATCTTTCCCTTCCTTGCAAAATGGTTCTACGCCATGGTGCTAACCCTGTGGCCCAGCAGCTAACAGCACTGGAATCTCAGGAACATTTTCAGAATTAAAATAGTCTGTTTGAGACCACTGTATAAATACACAGCCTCTTGACAGGTCATCGTTGCGATAATGTAAGAAAACACTGCAGCAATAATTACAAGAGGTTCTGCAGATGCTCGACATCTTGAGCGACACAAAGTGCTGGAGGTTCTCAGCGAATCAGGCAGCACCTATGGAGGGAAATAAACAGTCGACTTTTCAGGCTGAGACCCTTCATCTAGACCTGATAAGTCTCAGCCCGAAATATCAATTGTTTATTCCCCTCCATAAATATAGCAGCCAATTTCTGTACAGAAAGATCCTACAAACTAATAATAACCTCATGACCTAGAGTGGCTAACTAACAAAGCAATTTTCGAATGCTGTCATTCTGTAATGTTTCGAACTATCCTCATCCTAAGTTCACTGGTGATTTCCAACACAGTGCCACAGACTTTTTTTACATCCACTTAAAATAGAAGACGTGATTTCAGTTTAACGCGTCATTTCAAGACAGGATCCCTCAAAGTGCCAGGCTTCCAGACTCTGCGGGGAGGGCCAGCTGGGATTACATGGTTTGTGCTGGGAGGGCCAGCTGGGATGACATGGTCTGTGGTGGGAGGGCCAGCTGGTATGATATGGTCTGCGGTGGGACAGCCAGCTGGGATGACACGGTCTGTTCTTGGAGGACCAGCTGGGATTACATGGTCAATTCTGAGGGCCAACTGGGATTACGTGGACTGTTCTGGGAGGGCCAACTGGGATTACATGGTCTGTTCTGGGAGGGCCAACGGAGATTACATGGTCTGTTCTGGGAGGGCCAGCTGGGATTATATGGTCTGTTCTAGAAGGGCCAACTGGGATTACATGGTCTGTTCTGGAAGGGCCAACTGGGATTACCTGGTCATTTCTGGGTGGGCCAACTGGGATCACATGGTCTGTTCTGGGAGGGCCAACTGGGATTACCTGGTCTGTGCTGGGAGGGCCAGCTGGGATTACCTGGTCTGTGCTGGGAGGGCCAGCTGGGATTACCTGGTCTGTGCTGGGAGGGCCAGCTGGGATTACCTGGTCTGTGCTAGGTGGGCCAGCTGGGATAACATGGTCTGTTTGTTCACTGAACCGGGGGATTTACGGGAAAGTTTAGAGAATGAGATTAAGGAAGCTGCATAAACAGTGTAACTCAGAAGCAGGTAGAGTACTGTGAAAAAGTCTCAGGCACATATACGTAGCTAGGATTCCCAGGACTTTTGCACAGTACTGTAGTAATTTTATGTATTGCACTGTACTGCTGCCGGGAAAAAAAAACAAATTTCATGACACGAGTATTGATCAACCTCATTCTGATATGGGTCTGTATTGTGGATTGAGAGTGGGAGGGGAATTCATGGTTGGGAAAAAGAGGAAGGGAGAGGGGAGGGAGCACTCTGTAAAGACATTCTGTAAAGATAACTAAACCAAATGATTGGAATCAAATGACCTTGCCTGGTGTCTCAGTGCTGGGTGTGTCTACACCCACGCCACCCCACCCCTCCACCCCAGCACTCCTCTGCCACCTGTCCCCCACCCCTCCCGCGGCGCTCCACCCTCATCATTCCCAACACCCTTTGCTCCCGCCAGATTAACCAACTCGCTCTCTGCTCCACGCTGACAAATGCAATACCGTGCAAAAGTCTTAGTTATCCTAGCTGTACACAGACGTGCCCGAGACTTTAGCACAGTACTGTAGATGATATCCCACATGGCTGTGGTGGCGTTTATCAGATACACACACACACACACACAACACATTATGTACAGCAAAGAAACACTGATACTCAACTTTAGTAGTTAGAGACATACACACAGCCACACATGTGGTCACATATGTATATAGAAAGAAGTACGAACACACACACACACACACACACACACACACACTTTAATCTACACAGCTCAAGAGACACACATTCACATACATAAAAGTACTACACACATGCTTGAATATGATATGTACCATTTATTAGCATGAATCAATCTGTAAAACATCCCTAGACTAGTGGAGTGAAGCTGCCAGATAACTGTGCATTATTCAGTCCACCTTCAACCCCAACTGCCAGACAGAAGATCCTTGAAACACATCTCGATTAGCAAAGGACAGTTGTTGTGTTCGATCTGTACTGAGGCCCAGCTGCCCCACAAATGTAAGCAGATTCTGGAACCTAGCATGTACGACCAGTTCATTCGGCAGTAACATGTTCTGTTATAAAACTAGAAACTCAGAAACCGCAGCACAGAATCTTCGCACATTTTCACCAAGAGACATGTTGTTCTTGAACTGAGACAGACAACAGACTATGGGCTCTGAGTCAAACTTTCATACATAAAGTATCACAAATAATAAGTTACAAGAAGCAAAGCTCAAAAATATCAACAGGAAATTAAGAAAGAGAAACAGTACCTTTCTTAAATGACCATCGTTTCATCCAGAATTTAGAAAAGGCAGGCCAGGAGTTATTCAAGGGGGAGTCAGCCATTTAAAGAGTTTCAAGTTACTTCCAAACAAGCCTCAGGACTGTGAAGGTTCAGGCAGAGAGAGGCAGTGAGAAGGAAAGATCGTAGCCCAATATCAAAACAGCTTCAAGAGCTGAGAGCTGCAAGGGGGTGGAGAGAGAGTGTGCTGTCATACTCTAGCAAACTGCCAGCATCTGAGGCCAGGGAAAAAACGGCTGTGGTTTCAGTGGGTGTAGTACTAAACAGAGCTGGGCGAGTGGATGAGAGGGGAGAAGGGGAGGGTGAGAGACAGAGAGAAAGCTGGGAAAGAACAGCAACAAATATCAGGAGCAGAACACAAAGAAAGACATCAAAGAGTAAGGTAAAGGACAGAGAAATAAAGGAAAGGGGAGAGAGGGAAGGGTGACAGGAGAAGAAACCAGTTTATATCCCGCTGTGGAAAATGGCAGAGGGGATATGGGGAAAAGGGAATAAAAGGAAAAGGATGGTGAAGGAAGAGAGTCAAGACAAGGAGTGTAAATTAAAGGCAGATGGAAAACGAGGAAAATAAACCGAGGGTGGGAGGGAGGAAAGAAGTGCGAGGCAAGAGAAAAAGAATGAGAAAGTGGAGGGTGAAAGAGTGAGAGAGAGAGAACGAGAGGGAGCGAGAGAGAGAGAGGAGAGGGAGCGAGAGAGAGAGAGGAGAGGGAGCGAGAGAGAGAGAGAGAAAGAAAGAAAGAAAGAGAGGGAGCGAAAGAGAGAGAAAGAGAGGGAGCAAAAGAGAACGAGAGGGAGCGAGAGAGAGAACGAGAGGGAGCGAGAGAGAGAACGAGAGGGAGCGAGAGAGAGAACGAGAGGGAGTAGAGAGCGAGAGAGAATGTCAGAGAGAGAGAGAGTCAAATGCCTGCACATCTTCCGACATTATATTTGCATGACTAGTCCCAGATCGAGAACCCTGTGGTATCCCACTGGTTATTTCAGGCCTTCTGTGACCCGTGGGCATTGCAAGAGCTGGAGTTCACCATCGATAGAGCATACTAAACTTAATTTATTCCCTTGTTGATTCTAATAATGTTGGTTTAAAACAAGACTTACCGCAAAGGAGGGAAACTCCCTCTAAAATGTCACATCAAATTTTCCCAAGACAGAGACAACACAGATAAGGTACTAAATAAATCTCCCATAAGACCTTCCTATTAATCACTTCAAGGCCAGGAGTAAAGACAGAAACACTTAGCAGGTCTCTCTCCACAGGTGCTGCCTGTCTCTCTGCGTATTTCCAACACTTTCTACTTTCATTTCAGATTGCCAGCATTTGCAGTTTTGTACTTTTTACTCCCAGAGCAAGGACAACATAGATCAACTGCATTAGAAACTTCAACATTTACTTGATGTCGATGTGGATTGCTGATTAACAACGGAGGCCCAACGGCTTTACCCTGTGGAAGCTATTGGCGATAATTAATAGTTGCCACTGCCAACATTTCTTGGAATATCTGAACCTAACACAGACCCTACAACAACACAGCAAAATCTACTTCCGGTCTTTAACACGGTTACATGGGACAGACGGGAAAGGAGTTTGCAAAGTCATAGCTCAAGTCTTCAGGTGTCAGCTGTGGTTCGACAGCTTGCAATCTTGCCTGTGAGTCAAAAAGTTTTAGGGTTGAGTCCCACGCTAAGCACTTCAGCACAAAGTTCAGGCTGCAGCGAGCAGCACTGGCAGGGGTGCTGCTTTCAGAATGTGACACTAGATGCAAGAGATCTCCTCATCAAACGGATAGCAACAGATTCACATTCACACTCACACTGCCAAGGAAGGCAAACCTGAAATTAAAACTCTCAGTAGAGTACTAAGGTACTCTGATTCATTGCAGAATGCTCTCAAGCGGAAGGACGAGCAGCCGGAGGTCACTGTACACATGTGTACCAACAGCGTAGGCAGAAAGAGGGAGAAGGCCCTGCAGAGTGCACACTGGGAGTTCAAAAAGAGATTTAAGAAACAGGACTTCATGGGTACTGTTTCTCGATTGCTTCCAGTGGCATGTACTGGTGAGGTCAGACTTAGAAGGATAGGGCAGGTGAATGCGTTACAGAAGTTATTACAGGGGTATAAAGACAAGCTCTTAGATCATTGGAACTCTTCTGGGACAGGGTGACCTGTACAAGAGGGAAAAGGTTGCATCTGGACTGGAGAGGGACCAGCATCTTGGGAAGATTTACTTGGGAGGGTTTCAAGACTGGCAGTGGGAAGGGGCACTGAACAGCAATGAGGCAGCTGAGAAGTCAGGGAAAACATCATTGTCGATGATCAAATTTAGTTGACAGGACAGCCAGGAGCATAGCAAAGGGAGAGGAAAGGCTGGTGATTTAAACTGCATCTACTTCAATGCAAGAGGCTTAATAGGTAAGGAAGAGAAACAGGATGTGGATTAGCTCTGGGGTTTGGGATGTTGTAGTCATAACAAAAAATGTGATCAAGAGAAGGACAGGACTGATAGATCACTGTTCCAGGAGACAGGCAGGATGAGGTGGGCAGGGAAAGGGGTACAGGTAAGATGAGGTGGGCAGGGAAAGGGGTACAGGTAAGATGAGGTGGGCAGGAAGGGTCGTCAGTTTGATGAGGGAGAACTTAACAACAGTGCTTAGAGAGAATATTATTGGGGGAATTGTCAAGTGGGGTTATATGAGTAGGACAGAAACAAGATTTGAACACTTTGATGGGCGGTATTATGGGCTCCCCAATAATCAACAGGAATTAGGGGAGCAGATGTATAGGGAGTGCAGGTAACTGCAGGAATAATAGAGTAATATTGGTTGGAGATTTTAACTTCCCTAACATTGACTGAGTCACTCATGTGCAAAGGGGTTTAGACAGGGTGGAATATGAAGTCTTGGAGACTTCACAAGATACCAACAAGTCAGGCATTATCTTTGGAGAAAGAAACTGGGTTAACATTTCAGATCAACAGGCTTCATCAGCAGAGGCAAATGGGTCTGGTTTAGGTGGGCTACTTGGCCAACATGAACTGACGAGCCGAAGTCCCTGTTTCTCTGCTGTATTACTCTGAAACTTCCTTATAAGCGACCCTACGTCAGACAATACAACACTGCACCTGCTGTTAGGGAACAAGGTAGAGCAAGGAACTGAAGTGTCAGTGCAGGCGCACATTGCAACCAGTTACTGCAACTCTATTAGCCTTAAAATAGTCATGGATAAGGACAGGACAGGTACACAAGTTAAGGTCTCAAATTGGGCAGGGATAATCTTAAATTCAGGATTAGCTCAGGATTGGGATGTGAGAACTTGCAGAGGTTGATTGGGTGAGATTGCTTGCAGGTATTGGCATTTTTGGCAGGTAGGAGGCTTTTAAAAGTGTGGTATCAAGAGTTCAGGGCCAGTTCATCAGATATATAATGAGGCAGGTTCTACTGCTTCCCTGGGCAGAGAATTCTGCAGTTCATTACCTTCTGGGAAAACCCATTTCTCCTCATCTCCATCCTAAATCTATTCCCCCAAAGCTCAAGTCTACCTACCCCGGTTGCAGTCTCACTTACCAGTGAAAACAACTTTCTGATTCTGTACTGCTCGTCTCCTAGTACATCTTTCCTCAAGTAAGGAAACCAGAAATGAATGTAGTACTTCAAATGTAGCCTCTCCAATACCCTGTACAGTTGCAGCTTAAACTCCTGGTCTTAAATTTTAACGTATTAAGCAAAAAAAAAAACAACAAACCTCAGTATCTCAACCTTACATTCTCATTCCTACAATCCTGAAGGTCTGTGGGAGCCAGCTTTAGCGGGAGTGTCTTTTCCAAAGATGCTGTGCTATCCAGGGAATAGGATACGGTGACCACGGTATAATTCCCTGGAAATCACAAGATCACTAACCCTCTTGGCCTTCAGCTAGTAATATGCATAGGACTGGCAGAAAGCAAATATTCATAGCCATGTACCTGCTGCTGCTGTGCTCCAATTCACATGCAAAGATATCCCCCATCCCTCCCAGCCCAACACCCACATCAATGCCACTGTAATTTGCACCAAGGAGAGGTAGAGAGTGTAGATCAAAGGGACAAAATGGAACATCTGTTCATTGTATCTTTTGGAGTTACTTCAGTAAGACTAATAAAACTTTTAAACTCAAAGAACTTTATGCTGTTCTGGAAATGTTGTTACTTAGTTTGCATTGGAGTATACCCTTCCAAAGTATACTGGATGCCTCTTTCTGTTGGAAAATGTTGCTTGGGTCAAATATTAAGTGCAAAATGTTGACATACCCAAATTCTTACTTAAAAATAGTACTGCGGGCAATTGAGACAAAAGTGAAGCATTCAAGGGATCTGTAGTTATGGAGAAATCAGGAACTCCCTTTACTATCACACCATCACCGACTTTATCCACTCAGGGGATCTCCCATCCACTGCTACCAACCTTATAGTTCCCACACCCCGCACTTCCCGTTTCTACCTCCTACCCAAGATCCACAAACCTGCCTGTCCTGGCCGACCTATTGTCTCAGCTTGCTCTTGCCCCACCGAACTCGTTTCTGCATACCTCAACACGGTTTTATCACCCCTTGTTCAATCCCTTCCGACCTATGTTCGTGACACTTCTCACGCTCTTGAACTTTTCGATGATTTTAAGTTCCCTGGCCCCCACCACTTTATTTTCACCATGGATGTCCAGTCCTTATATACATCCATCCCCCATCAGGAAGGTCTCAAAGCTCTACGCTTCTTTTTGGATTCCAGACCTAATCAGTTCCCCTCTACCACCACTCAGCTCCGTCTAGCGGAATTAGTCCTTACTCTTAATAATTTCTCCTTTGGCTCCTCCCACTTCCTCCAAACTAAAGGTGTAGCTATGGGCACCCATATGGGTCCTAGCTATGCCTGCCTTTTTGTTGGGTTTGTGGAACAATCTATGTTCCATGCCTATTCTGGTATCTGCCCCCCACTTTTCTTTCGCTGCATCGACGACTGCATTGGCGCTGCTTCCTGCACACATGCAGAACTCGTTGACTTCATTAACTTTGCCTCCAACTTTCACCCTGCCCTCAAGTTTACTTGGTCCATTTCCGACACCTCCCTCCCCTTTCTAGATCTTTCTGTCTCTGTCTCTGGAGACAGCTTATCCACTGATGTCTACTATAAGCCTACTGACTCTCACAGCTATCTGGACTATTCCTCTTCTCACCCTGTCTCTTGCAAAAACGCCATCCCCTTCTCGCAATTCCTCCGTCTCCGCCACATCTGCTCTCAGGATGAGACTTTTCATTCTAGGACGAGGGAGATGTCTTCCTTTTTTAAAGAAAGGGGCTTCCCTTCCTCCACTATCAACTCTGCTCTTAAACACATCTCCCCCATTTCACGTACGTCTGCTCTCACTCCATCCTCCCGCCACCCCACTAAGAATAGGGTTCCCCTGGTCCTCACCTACCACCCCACCAGCCTCCGGGTCCAACATATTATTCTCCGTAACTTCCGCCACCTCCAACGGGATCCCACCACTAAGCACATCTTTCCCTCCCTCGCTCTCTGCATTCCACAGGGATCGCCCCCTACGCAACTCCTTTGTCCATTCGTCCCCCCCATCCCTCCCCACTGATCTCCCTCCTGGTACTTATCCGTATAAGTGGAACAAGTGCTACACATGCCCTTACACTTCCTCCCTTACCACCATTCAGGGCCCCAAACAGTCCTTCCAGGTGAGGCAACACTTCACCTGTGAGTCGACTGGGGTGATATACTGCGTCCGGTGCTCCCGATGTGGCCTTTTATATATTGGCGAGACCCGACGCAGACTGGGAGACCGCTTTGCTGAACATCTACGCTCTGTCCGCCAGAGAAAGCAGGATCTCCCAGTGGCCACACATTTTAATTCCACATCCCATTCCCATTCTGACATGTCTATCCACGGCCCCCTCTACTGTAAAGATGAAGCCACACTCAGGTTGGAGGAACAACACCTTATATTCCGTCTGGGTAGCCTCCAACCTGATGGCATGAACATCAACTTCTCTAACTTCCGCTAAGGCCCCACCTCCCCCTCGTACCCCATCTGTTACTTATTTTTATGCACACATTCTTTTCTCACTGTCCTTTTTCTCCCTCTGTCCCTCTGAATATACCTCTTGCCCATCCTCTGGGTCACCCCCCCCCGTCTTTCTTCCCAGACCTCCTGTCCCATGATCCTCTCGTATCCCCTTTTGCCTATCACCTGTCCAGCTCTTGGCTCTATCCCTCCCCCTCCTGTCTTCTCCTATCATTTTGGATCTCCCCCTCCCCCTCCAACTTTCAAATCCCTTACTCACTCTTCCTTCAGTTAGTCCTGACGAAGGGTCTCGGCCTGAAACTTCGACTGCACCTCTTCCTAGAGATGCTGCCTGGCCTGCTGCGTTCACCAGCAACTTTGATGTGTGTTACTCCCTTTACTACTTTATCCTTCTCTGTTTTTAAAAGGCTGCTTCTTTAGAATTGGTAGCTTTAACACTAACAATTTATTATAGCCATGTGTACGAAGGTACCGTGAATGACTTTGTTTTGCATGCCATCCGCACAGACCACTTCATAATATCGGTGCATCAGACCCAAACCCTGCATCAGGACTCATTTCTGCCGTTGCACAGATGCTGTTTGACCTGCTGGGTTCGTCCAGCAGATTGTGTGCTGCTCCATCTTCCAGCATCCGCAGTCTCTTGTGTCTGTATCCAAATAGGACAGGACCAATATTCTAGCAGAGGCACTTGCTGAGCCCCGTCGAGGGGTCTAAACAAGCTTGGCAACTAAGCAACTAACACCGGCCTGTAATTTCAGGGGGAGGGAGGCAGTATTTGATGTGTAAGATGGGTTTTAGAGTCAAGATCAGAAGGTAGAGGAGTGAGTTTGGCAAGCAGAGGAAACAAAAGCTGAAAACGCTGGCTACAGTATACTTTAATGCAAAGAGTCTTAGAAATATAGCTGAAAACCGAGGACAAAGTTAAATGTTAGAGATCATGGCAATTCTGAAAAATTACCTCAAGGCTGACAGAAATGACAGCTGGAATTGGTGAGAAAGGTGGGTGTGGAGAGTTGAGCAAAAATTGGGTTGTAGCCATGTAGGTTAACAAAGGAATTATAAGTTTGAGCAGGAATGATACATAAGACCATAAGACACAGAAGCAGAATAAGGCCATTCAGCCCATTGAGTCTGCTCCACCATTCAATCACAGCTGATTTATTATCCCTCTCAACCCCATTCTCCTGCCTTCTCCCCATAACCTTTGACACCCTGACTAGTCAAGAATCTATCAACTTTCGCTTTAAATACACCAGTGACTTGGCCTCCATGGCCATCTGTGGCAATGAATTCCACAGATTCACTACCCTCTGGCTAAAGAAATACCCCCTCATCTCTGTTGTAAAGGGACATCCCTCAGTTCTGAGACTGTCTCCTCTGGTCCTATTCTTCCCTACTACAGGAAACATCCTCTCCACATCTTCTTTTTCCAGACATTTCAATATTTGATAGGCTTCAATAAGATTCCCCCCCCTCCACAAACCATCAAACACTCCTCATGCATTAACTCTTGCATTCCTGGAACCATTCTTGTGAACCTCCTCTGGATTCTCTCCAATGCTGGCACATTTTTCTTAGATAAGGGGCCCAAAATTGATCACAATATTCCAAAGGTGGTCTGGGCAATGACTTATAAAGCTTCAGCATTATATCCTTGTTTTTATATTCTAATCCTCTCAGAGTAAATGCTAACATTGCACTTGCCTTCCTTACCACAAACCAAACCTACAAGTTAACCTTTAGGGAATGCTGCATGAGGACTTCTAAGTCTCTCCACACCTCTGATTTTTGATTTTCCTCCCCATTTAGAAAATAGTCAATGACTTTATTTCTTCTACCAATGTTCATGACCATACACTTCCCCACGCTATATTCCATCTGCTACTTATTTGTCCATCCTTCTAATCTGCCTAAGTCCTTCTGCAGGATCCCTGCTTTCTTAACACTGTCTGCCCCTCCAAGTACCTTTGTATTGCTCACACTTTGGAAGTCTGATCACCTGACTGTACTTCTTCAAGTACAGACGGAGACTGAAGACCACAGAACCAGTAGAAAGGACCGAAAAGGAAAGGACAAGGGAGGCAGAGGAGCGATTACAGCACTGCTTTGAGTCAGTGGACTGGACAGTATTCACCCATTTATCTTCCAATCTGAATGAATACGCCAACGTTATCACCGATTTCATTAAAACCCACGTGGATGAGTGTGTGCCTACGTGAACATACCTTACATACCTGAATCAAAAGCCATGTATGAACCAGGAGATTAGTGGTCTGCTGGGAGCTAGATCTATGGCATTCAAGTCTGGTGATCCAGGACCATAGAAGAAGACTAGCTTCAACTTACAGAGGGCTATCTCAAGAGCAAAAGAACAACTCCGACTGAGGACAGAGGTGGAATTGGATGCACGTTAGTTCTGGCAGGGTTTCCAGGCCATTACTTCCTACAAAGTGAAACCTAACATTGTCATGCTTCACTCCCAGATGAGCTCAATGCCTTTGAAAAGGAGAATAAAACTACAGCTTTGAGGATCCCTGCAGTATCCAGTGACTCTGTGATCTCTGTCTTGGAGACCGATGTCAGAATGTCTTTCAAGAGGCTGAACGTTTGCAAGGCGACAGGCCCTGATGGTGTACTTGGTAGGATTCTGAAAACATGTGCCAACCAACTGACATTTTCAATCTCTCATTGCTACAGTCAGAAGTTCCCAGCTGCTTGAAAAGGGCAACAGTTATACCAATGCCCAAGAAGAGCAGGGTGAGCTGCTTTAACAACTATCATCCAGTAGCACTCACATCTACAGTGATGAAGTGCTTTGAGAGGTTGGTTGTGGCAGAATTAACTCCTGCCTCAGCAAGGGCCTGGACCCACTGCAATTTGTCCATCGCCGCAATAGGTCTACTGAGACGCATTCTCATTGGCTCTTCACGGCCTTGGATCACCTGGACAATGCTAATACTTACGTCAGGCTGTTGCTTATTGACTACTATTCAGTGTTTAACACAATCATTCCTACAGTTCTGATCAAAAAGCTCCAGAACCTGGGCCTCTGTACCTCCCTCTTTAACTGGATCCTTGACTTCCTCACTGGAAGACCACAGACCGCGTGGATTGGAAGTAACATCTCTGAGCCAGCTGGTGGCGCAACGACATCAGCGCTGGACCCGGGAGCAGAGGTTCCCGGGTTCGAATCTAGTCGGATCCGCTCCCGAGTATGCTTTCCATCCGTGCCAGGTTGAGTGTTGAGATCGCAACTCAACCTCGTAAAATAAAGGGAAAAATACTGCGAAAATGCCTGTGTGAGGAGTGGCGTGCCACACAGTCTCTCTCTCGCTCCGCGCCTTGTAAAAGCCATGAAAAAGACATCACCACGGACGCACACACGGACATGCAGACGCACATGCACAGACTCACATGCACGGACTCACACGCACACAGGCACACACCAAAAAAAAAAGGAAATAACATCTCCACCTCGTTGACACTGATAACGGACTTCAGAAAGGGTAGGACAAGGGAACACACAGCCGTCCTCATCAAGGGATCAGAAGTGGAAAGGGTGAGCAATTTCAACTTCCTGGGTGTCAACATCTTTGAGGATCTATCCTGGGCCCAACATATCGATGCAGTTACAAAGAAGGCACAACAACAGCTATATTTCATTAGGAGTGAGGAGATTTGATATGTCACCAAAGACACTCGCAAATTTCGACACTTGTACCGTGGAGAGAATGCTAACTGGCTGCATTACTGTCTGGTATGGGGGTGGGAAGGTGGAGGAGGGAGGCTCTGCACAGGATCGAAATAAGCTGCAGAAAGTTGTGAATTCAGTCAGCTCCATCATGGGCACTAGCCTCCCCAGGATCCAGGAACATCTTCAAGGAGAGATGCTTCAAAAAGGTTAGTTAAAGTCTGTCCCGAGCCTTGTGGCCCATCAGGTTAGTGTTTATGCTGGTTTCTAAGGCATGTCCTCTTCTCATTGCTATCATCAGGGAGGAGGTACAGGAGCTTGAAGGCACACATTCAACAATTCAGGAATAGCTTCTTCCCCTCTTCCATCAGATTTCTGAAGGGATATTGAACCATGAACACTACCTCACTACTTTTTTTGTTTTTTTTCTTTCTTTTTGCCTATATATTTTTTTTTCTCTCACCCCTTATGGGTGGAGTGTATGTGTATTTTTCCCTCAATCTCACGTCCTCTACCAGAAGCCTGGGAACTTGAGGATTCAGCGCAGTATCCTTGCTGTTTGTAGTAGTGTGCTCTTCTAGATCAAGATCTCAGATATTGCTCCTGAGATTTGTTGGAGCCACTCTCTCAATCCAGGTGTCACACCCCAAGTGTTCTTATCATCACCAGGATTACTCTGGCTTTAACCTTCCACATCCTTTCTATCTGCTCTTTCAAGCCCTGGTATTTCTCCAGCTTCTCGCATTCTTTCTTCCAGATTTTACTGTCATTCAAGGTTTCCACATCTATTACTATTGTTTTCTTCTGTTCCTTGCCCAGTATTACGTCTGGTTTGGATGGTTAGCCAGTACCTGTTTAATCGGTCTGTATTTGGAAGTCCCACAAGATCTTATCATGCTGACTTTGATATACTAGAAAGTTCAACCAACTGCCTGCAGATGTGGTGACTGAGGAAGCAGGGCAAGGACCATGTGATTACAGAAATGTCAAACTAATAACAGTGGTGAGCAAAATATTGGAAAAGGTTCTGAGACACAGTGTAAATTATCATTTAGAGAAACACCACTTGAATCGGATAGGACAAAGGTAAGGTCAAGGTCAGTAGATATTTGATATAGAATGCACAAAGAGAGAAAATGAGAAATTGGAATAAAATCACTTTCATAGAATAAGGCAAAGAACAATGGTCAACAGAAGTTTAAGAATCTGGAGGCATGTGTACAGTGGGATCCTGTGGGGCTCAGTACTGGCCTCTTGCTACATGCTAATGATTTGGATAAATATGATTCAGAGGTTTGTCAAAACTGGTAAAGTGGTTGATAGTGGAGAAGACAGCTTCGGGTTGTAGGATTTTAAGAACGGATAGCAGAACTGGGTACAGAAGTGGCAAATATAATCCAGTTTGGAGATGTTTGTGAGTAGTGCATCTGGGAAGGGCAAATGAATGAAATGTAGAGGAACATAAGGATCCTGGAGGGCAATCCCCAGAACATGAAGGCAGCAGGATAATTAGCCAAGGTGGTCTGGAAGAAATTTTGAACATTGAGTTTTATTGGCCCGAGTATTAACAAAGATCAATTCTAGGGTAGCATTAAAAATAGCTAAGCCACAGCTACTGGATTACGTACATTTCTGGTTACCACATTCTATGTACAAAGGGGTCAGTAAATGTGCAAAGGATTTTTGTTATGAAGAATTATAGGTATAGGGGAAATTAAACTGGAAAAGAGGATTAATGTCTGAAATTGTGAGTTTTTGAGAGAAAAATAAACACTTTTGCAAATTTCTGGGAAACACTGAACGTGAGAAACAGAAGTGGATTTAAATACTGGTCATCAGACAAACCACAAAATTCACTGCGTGAGATCTGGCCTTGAGCATGTAGGGGAGTGGCAGATGAAAAGCTGCCTTGTTTTAAGTGTAAATTTATAAACATGCATGAAGAATAAGCCATTGCCATCAGTAACCCATGAGTATAACAAAGCCAATCACTTGCTGCGTCAAGTTGTGAGATCTGATTGCAGGTACCTCTGGAGGTTACATCACAAGAGTACATAGTTCACTCTGAACTTTTCCCACTCAATAGACATAAGCATCAAACTCTGGGCTGATGCTCCCTGCACCACTGAAGAAGAGGCATGCTGTCAGAAGTCTCACCTTTACAAGGACTGACTAAATCAAGGATCAAGTGAATACCAGGATTTTAAAAGAAGGGGAACAGAGTTATCTCCAGTGTCCAAACCAACAATGTTCCATCAATCAACATATCTGAGACATTTCACATTGCCATTCTTCCATCTGTGGGATGTGCTGTGTTGAAATTGGCTGCTTCACTTTTTACATTATAGCAGAGATTGCATATTGGAAATATTTTAGGGGTACTTCAAGGGTGTAGTAGCTGCTTTCTATCTCCTGTCTCCAGTAAGCCCACCTCCACACACTTGCCATTGGTTAATCTGACACATCAATCCTTAGGGTCCTCGAAAGGCCAATAGGATATTGTATTGACTTGCAAAATGATTGAAAGTTGCTTCACTGTCAATTAAACAATCCATGTTCTAAATATCTGTTATTTCTCAAAGGAAATGCATCTTACTCTGGACTTGCTGCCAGCAATAACCCAGAGATCAGTTCTTCATTCCCTGGAGAAGTTGGATCTCTTGGAGTTTTGTCCCAATTTGCCAAGTACAGAGGAAGATTATGCAATGGATTTAGGACCCACACACGTGACTCGTGATCTCAGCCTGGTCCACAGTCACAAGGAAGTTAATCACTATTTGAAGGTGCAGATCATCTTAACAGGTTAGGAAGAATGACTTGAGCAACACGCACAAAATGCTGGCAGAACTCAGCAAATCATGCAGCATCTATGCAGGAGACCCTTCATCAGGATTGGAGGTCAGAATAAGTAGGTGGGGGAGGGAAAAATACAAACTGACAGGGGATAGGGGGGATGAAGTAAGAAGCTGGGAGGTGATAGGGGGAAGAGATAAAAGGTGGAAGAAGGAACATAACAGGAGAGGAGAGTGGACCATGGAAGAAAGGGAAGGAGAAAAGACATCAGAGGGAGGAGATAGTTAGTTGAGAAGAGAAGGGGTGAGAGGGTACCAGAATGAGGAATGGAAAAATAGAGAGAAGGAGGGAGGGAGGAGAAATTACCAGAAGCTAGAAAAATTGATGTTCATGCCATCAGGTTGGAGGCTACCCAGATGGAGTATGAGGATCTACTCCTCCAACCCGAGTTTGGCCTCTTCATAACAGTAAAGAGACCATGGACAGACATGTCAGAATGGGAATGGGAAGTTGAATTACAATGAGAGCCGTTGAGAGATCCTGCCTTTTTTGGCGGACAGCGCGAAGGTGCTCGACAAAGCAGCTCCCAATCTACATTAGGTCCCACCAATGCAGAAGAGGCTGCACCAGGAGCACTGGATCTAATAGATGAACCTGACAGACTCACAGGTGAAGTGTCACCCCATTGGAAGGGCTGTCTAGGGCACTGAATGGTAGTGAGGGAGGAGGTGTAGCACTTGTCACACTTGCAGGGATAAGTGTTTGAAAAATGACATTCTTTTGTCATTTTGTGGACTGCTTCAACAACCACTTGGGGTGCCAGATGATTGTTGTGGGCTTACTAAAAGAATTTTTTTTTCAAATACCAGGTGAAATTCTTTGCTTCCCCTTCAAAATTCCACCAGAGAAGGCAGACAAAGCCTCAGTTTAATACTTCAGCTGAACTTCATCTAGTACTTCTAGATGAGACGAGTACTTCATCTCCGTCAACACAATAGATGTCGAGAGACCTTACCAACCTTCTGAAACGACATCGGTGTGGGTGCATGTGTTTCATACCAACTCTGAAACTGCCCAAGGTACTTTACATTGTAGCTACACTGAGGGGTGGCGTCTCAGGTTTGCAAGGCAATCCTAGCAAACAAGCTTTACACAGCAAGATTCCACAAATTTCAAGATCACTTTTGAATGCTGATGTTTAGTGCATCACCAGTAGAACCTGAGGGATTTAAGATATTGATCCGTCCAGCTATAACACAGAGGGGCACAAGGTCTTACGGCAGGTACAAATAGGGTCCCAGCTTCTTACTGTAAATATAACACAGTCCCATCTTCTTTATGTGTACAGCAGTGACATACAATGGCCACACACCAGTACTGCATGAATATATGGTATTTTCCACCACCAACTATAACAGCTTGTACTTAAGACAGCCCAACACTCCAAAAGTTTTCACTAGAATGCCAACAGGTAAATACGAGGGGTGATTGATAAGTTTGTGGCCTAAGGTAGGAGGAGTCAGTTTTAGAAAACCTAGCACATTTATTTTTCCTACATTTACACACACAGTCCAGTGGTTGTGGAGCATACGGATCCCTTCTTTGTAGAAGTCGGCATCTTGGACCTCCAGAACTGGTCCACAGCAGGGGTGATTGATAAGTTTGTGGCCTAAGGTAGAAGGAGATGAGTTATTAACTTCAAACTTTCTGCATTATCACTCAAAGAGTTGAACTGCATGTGCGTGTAACAAGAGCTGTACAACTCATCTCCTTCTACTTTAGGCCACTAACTTATCAATCACCCTGCTGTGGACCCCTGGAGGTCCAAGACGCTCTCATTACATGCATGTGCAGTTCAACTCTTTGAGTGATAATGCAGAAAGTTTGAAGTTAATAACTCATCTCCTTCTACCTTACGCCATGAACTTATCAATCACCCCTGCTGTGGACCACTTCTACAGAGAAGGGATCTGTATGCTCCACGAGCACTGGACTAAGTGTAGAAGGGGACTATGTTGAAAAATAAACATGCTAGGTTTTCTAAAATTGACTCCTTCTACCTTAGGCCACAAACTTATCAATCACCCCTCGTATATAACACCACTGGGTGTTGCAATAGGAATCTGAAAGCTTGGCAAAGTGGTAGGTTTGAAAGAGCTCCTCAAAGGATGAGACAGAGGTAAAGGAGGAGGGAAATTTAAGGAGGAAATTCCGGAGCTTGGGGCCTCATTGGATGAAGTGAGAGAAAGCAGGGGTGTGCAAGAACCGAGAAGGGATAGAGAGAAAGATAAATACTTAATTGAGCCCAAAGGAAATGGCTGTGTCACAGTAGCATTACAAGTTCACAGATATACAAATATTATAAGAGAAATAAGAAGAATAAAAATAAGTTATCTTAAACAGTCTAACAGTGGGCATCATCACTTCCCTGGCTATAGGGTGACTCATTATAGAGCCTAATGGCCAAGGGTAAGAATGACCTCGTATAGCGTTCTTCAGGGCAGCGCAGTTATCTCACTCTATTACTAAAAGTACTCCTCTGTTCAGCCAAGGTGGCATGCAGAGGGTGAGAAACATTGTCCAGAATTGCCAGGATGTTCCGCAGGGTCCTTTGCTCTACCACAGCCTCCAGTGTGTCCAGTTTGACTCCTATAACAGAGCCAGCCTTTCTAATCAGTTTATTGAGCCTGTTGGCATCAACCATGTTGTTGCCATTGCCCCAGCACACCACCACATAGCAGATTGTTTGTACTGGTGACAATCGACAGATAAAACATGTAAAGGAGAGGCCTGCATACTCCAAAAGACCTCGGTCTCCTCTTCTTGTACTAAGCCTCTATATTGG
Source organism: Mobula birostris (assembly GCF_030028105.1). Classification (NCBI taxonomy): domain Eukaryota; kingdom Metazoa; phylum Chordata; class Chondrichthyes; order Myliobatiformes; family Myliobatidae; genus Mobula; species Mobula birostris. The sequence continues at coordinate 24,115,237 of NC_092395.1, read as the reverse complement.
TGCTCCACTCAAGTCTGTCATCCAGGTGCACCCTCAGGTACTTGTGGGTCCTCACCACATCCACATCCTCCCCATCAATAGTAACGGAGCAATGCAAGTTTCGTCTTCCTGAAGTCCATTGCCATTTTTGTCTTACTAACATTGAGAAGCATATGAATCAGCTTGCACCATTTGACAAATTCCTCCACCAGGATCCTGTATTTATCTTCCCTTCCTCCTTTTACACACCCAGCTATGGCTGAGTCATCAGAGAACTTCTGCAGATGATGTGGTTTAGTGTTGTATCTAAAGTCCAAGGTATGCAGGGTAAACAGAAAGGAAGCCAATACCCCCCGGTGCTACTTATAGCCATGCCTGACACACAGCTCTGAAGCCACACAAACTGGTCTAGCAGTCAGGTAGTCCATTATCCAGGGTACAATGGAAATACCAATCTGCATTGAACAGAGCTTTTCTCCCAGCAGTGAGGGCCGTATGGTATTGAAGGCACTTGAGAAATCTAAAGTCATGATCCTCACAGTGCTGCCCTGCTAATCCAGTTTATATTCAGATTCAGATTTACTTTATCATGGGTACATACAGTGAAATGCGATGCTTCTGTTAACAACCAACACACCCAAGAATGTGCCGGGGAAGCCCACAAACATCACTATGCGGTCCAATACCAACAAAGCATGCCACATTAGTTGTCAGAACAACACAGAACAGAAAACAGAACATACCAAGTGATAAAGCAACAACAGCCAAACAATCTCCATTCCTCCCTCCCAGCTTGCATATACACAGTCTTCTAACCCCCAAGATTCCCGTGGAATCGCAGACACTGGACTTTCAACTTCCCCTATATAGAAAAATTTTCCCTATATACTTTACCATATATAAGGGAAATGAATCTCAACTTTACATCAAACATTATCATCAGATCACTTCCCCACAATTCTTATCTCCTTTCTGGTTCCAGATCAATATTTATCGATGGTTATCTATTGCGCGAGATTACGGACTTGCTGAAAAGGCAGTCATGAAGGAGCACGGCACTGTTGGACAGACACCACACCACCTAGAGAGCAGCAGAGAGGAAGTGTTTCACTGCTGCAAGGCAGCACTACCAGAGGGGCTGCACCAAAAAGATGCCACCCTCCTCGAGTACTAAGAGTGTGCTACAACGGGCAACACTAAGCTCTCAGAGATGCAGTCCTGAGGGAGGACTGCAGTAGACCATAGGACATAGGGGCAGAATTAGGCCATTTGGTCCATCATGGCTGATTTATTATCATTCTCAAACTTTGATGCCCTTACCAATCAAGAATCTAACAACACACACCCTGCCAAAGGGTCTCAGCCCGAAACGTCGACTGTACTCTCTTCCATAGATGCTGCTGTCTTGCTGAGTGCCTCCAGCATTTTGTGCGTGTTGCTTGGATTTCCAGCATCTGCATATTTTCTCTCGTTTAATAATCTACCAACCTCTGCTATAAATATACCCAAAGGCTTGGACTCCACAGCTATCCGTGGCAATGAATTCCATAGATTCATCACCTTCTAGCTAAGGAAATTTCATCTCATCTCTGTTCTAAAGGGAAATCTTTCTATTCTGATGATGTGCTTTCTGCTTCTAGACTCCCCAACTACAGGAAACATCCTCTACACGCCCACTCTATTTAGGCCTTTCAATAGTCAATGGGTGTCAGTGACATTCCCCCGTCAATCTTCTAAACTCCAGCAAGTACAGGCCAAGCACTCCTCAAACAATAACCCTTGCATTTTTGGGAACCTATCAACCTCTGAACCCTCTCTAATATTCAATAACACTGTTCAAAGGCCCGTACCGAGGGAGCGATGCATTACAAGAGGTGGTGCCACACCAAGGAAGAGAGCGTAGTGAGGTAATGGCGCTCTGTTCAAACTCAGTTTTAAACTCCTGGGGGTGCACACCTCGCACAACCTCTCAGGGTCCCAGAAAACACACTACACAATCAGGAAAGCTCCCCAATGCCTCCACTTTCTGGGGAGGCTGAAGAGCAACGGTCTATGCACATCTATACTCACATACTTGTACAGATACACTGTAGAGAGCATCCTAACATGCTGCATCAACGCATGGCATGGAAACCGCACTGCGACATTCAGGAAGGCTCTATAACGGGTCGTCAAAACTGCCCAAGGCACCAGCAGTGCCAGCCACCCGCCATCAAGGACAGAAATACAGAAAAGTGCCAGAAAAGGCCCAGCAACATCATGAAGGATCTCACCCACCCTGCTCATGCTCTGTCCCACTTCCATCAGGGAGGAAGCTACGCAGCATCCACAAGCAGGACCACCAGGCTCAAAAACAGCTACTTTCTCCAGAGAGAACCATGGGAGAGCCACAGTGTCAGACAGGCAGTGTGGAAAAAGTGCTACTCTTTGAAAGGAGAAAACTCAGCAAGTGCAAAATTGCGGGAATCAACGCAGGAATGAAAGGGTTAATGTGCAAGGTGCACCCAATGGCCCTTGGCTGGTAGTCGCCGGAATCTGGAAGAACGAGGTGGAATCTCATCGGAATCTACCCAATATTGAAAGGCCCAGACAGAGCGGACATGGAGGGAATGTGGAAGTCTAGGACCAGAGGGCACAGCCTCAGAATGGAAGGATGTTCTTTTAGGACAGACATGAGGAGGAATATCTTTAGCCAGAGAGTGGTGAATCTCTGGAGTTTATTATCACAGACAGCCGTGTCAAGTTATTGGGTACATTTAAAGTGAAAGTTGATAGATTCTCAATTAGTCAGGGTGTCAAAGGTTACAAGGAGAAAGCAGAAGAATGAAGTTGAGAGGAAAAATAAATCAGCCATGATTGAATAGTAGAGCAGAGTCAAAGGGCTGAATGGCCTAATTCCACTAGTATGTCTTCTGGTCTTATGGTGAAGAGACAGAACTGAAGAAGCACGGCATCCTCGGTCAGGGAATGCCCCACAATCTGATGAACGGTATTTAAGGAGCTACCTTCCTCTTGAGTGGTTCCTTCGGATCACAGACAACTTGTTTCCATCTGTTGGTTTTGAGATAACTAACAAAGTAAATGTGGAAACTGTAAGCTTTTCCTCAGATGGTCAAAAGGTGTTTGTTGGGGTGAGCAGGTGGATAGTCAGTGAGGTGATGCACTTGCAGTATTTCACAGCCTTCATGTGCTCCCGTTTCATGGCCTTAAAGCACTTAATATCATCCAAAATACCCCTTCCCCTCTTTGAATGGCCAGCGGTACCTGGAGTCTGTGGAGAAGTTGCATTTTTCCCTCATTGAGGAGATACATGAATCTTTTTCTCTGTTTATCTCTTCCCACAACACTGCCAGAATAGAGTGCCTGCGTCAAGAGAATGGAGTTTCTGGATGCTGAAGTCGGGGACTTTGGAACAAGGACAATGAAACTGTTCATTCTTTCTGCAAATTTGAAGATTTTTGTGGAAACAGCATTGCTGGAATCTCTGAGGTCCTTGAAATTCCCACTGTAGGCAGTTCAGGTTTCAGAAGCATAAAGAGGGCAGGAGTCACTGCTGTCTGGCAGACCATGAGTTCTGTGATAGGTCTGAGCTCTTGATATGAAAACAGAAAATGTTGCAAACACTCAGCAGGTCAGGCAACATCTGTGGAAAGTGAAACAGAGTTAATGTTTCAGGTCATTCCTCAGAACTTTACTGACAAATGGCCGAGACCCTTCATCGGGAGCCAAAATGTCGACTGTTTATTCCTCTCCGTGTACGCTGCCTGACCTGCAGAGTTTCTCTGGCGTTTTGTATGAGCTACTCTGGATTCCCAGCATCTGCAGAATCTCTTGTGTTTAATGTTTTCAGCAGTTTCTATTTTTAGTTCATGGTTCCAGCATCCGCAGTTTTGTTTCGATTTTCACTTACTGAAGTGGCAATTTTCGAAAACCCAGAAGGAGTACAGCACAGTTGGAGGAGCCCAATTAACAAGATGCTATGCTGTCAGAGAAGCAATACAAAGTACTGTTCTTACTGAGGAACAGCTCTGAGGAAGTGTTCTGGTCAAAGGGGCAGCGCTGAGGGAGAACTATCCTGTCCCATAAGCAGTAATACAAATGGTGCATTGTCAAAAGTTCAGCAGCAAGTGACTACTGCAGTTCTGAGGAAGCGGAGTTAAGGATGTGGCATATTGTCAGAGAAACAATAATTGATGTAGTGTGGTACCATCATAGACCATAACAGCACAGTACAGGCCCTTTGGCCCACGATATTGTGCCAACATTTTAACCCTTCCCTCCTACATAGTCCTCCATTTTTCTATTAGCCATGTGCCTAAGAGTTCCTTAAATGGCTTTTAATATAGCTGCCTCTACCACCACTCCTGTCAGAGAGTTCCATGCACCCACCACTCTCTATTTAAAAAAGTTACTGTACCTCTGACAACTCCATATACTTTCCTCCAATCACCATAAAATTATGGTCCCTCGTCATAGCCATTTCCACCCTGGGAAAAAGTCTCTGGCAATCCACTTGACCTATGCCTCTTATCATCTTGTACACCTCTACCGAGTCATGTGTCATCCTCCTTCGCTCCAAAGAGAAAGCCCTAACTCGCTCAATCTATCTTCGTAAGACATGACCTCTAGTCCAGACAACATCCTGGCAAAACTCTTCTACACCCTCTATAAAGCTACCACATCATTTCTCCAGAGAGGCCACCAGAACCAAGCACAATATTCCAAGTGTAGGCTAACCAGGATTTTATAGAGCTGCAACATCATCTTGATCTCAATCTCCCAACTAATGAAGGCTAACTCACTTTTTAACAACCCTAACAACTTGTGGGGCAATTTTGAGGGATCTATGGATGTGGAATCCAAGATGCCTCTGTTCCTCCACACCTCCAAGAATCCTGCCCTTGACAGAGGAGCAGTACTCAGCAAATGCAGCACCTTAGGGAAGATGGTAGTGAGAGAGTGCTGGATGGACAGAGAGGTAGTAATGGGGATGTGCTGCATTGTGAGAAATACTATGCAGTCTTGAGGTGTCAGAGGAGTTTATTACCTGAACGGTAGGATGAGTCTTTTGTTTCAGTGGATTTACAAGATTTCAAGGTAGCCACCTTTGGTGTTATACACAGCTGAACTGTTATTGCTTGGTAAATAATTTGCTAAGCCAAATGAGCAGCATAATTCTTCCTGCGAACCTTTCCTGCCCTATTACCCATGCTTCGATTACAACGGCCATCGTGGTTAAGGTGCCATTAGCTGCCTGCGTGAAACTTGCAGAGCTAACTTGATTTGTTGACATACTTTGTAAATGTGTTGTGGAGCTGTGAGCTTCTGTCCATTCCTGCAGCAAAACTTGATTTGTTTTGCTTTTGTTACTGATTCTTAGCTTGGATATTCAAACAGCTGGGGAGGCAACTCAAACCCCTCCAGTTTATCTAACCTATAGGGTTGAAAGAAAATCTTGAATTCACAAAACTCCCTCACAGCTTCAGTCCATCCCAAAGTCCTTTATAGACAGGAAGATTCTTTGCACTATGCTCATTCCTGTAATGCAGAGAATCTGTGCATGGGATGATCCCACACATGACAAAGTAACAATGACCCCGATTCCTTTCAGAGTAATATCAATTGAATCAGAATCAGGTTTAACACCATCGGCATACGTTGTAAAATTTGTTAACTTTACGGCAGCAGTACAATGAAATATATGAAAAATAAATAAATACAGAGAAAAACTGAATTACATTATGTATGTATATGTTTATTAAATATTTAAGCAGTGCAAAAGAAACAGAAATAAAAAAAAGTAGTGAGGAAGTGTTCATGGGTTCAATGTTCATTTAGAAATTGGATGGCAGAAGGGAAGAAGCTGTTCCTGAATCATTGACTGTAAGCTTTCAGACTTCTGTACCTCCTTCCTGATGGTAACAGTGTGAAGAGGGCACGTCCTGGGTGGTGGGGATCCTTCATGATGGACACTGCCTTCCTAAGGTACCGCTCCTTGAAGATGTCTTGGATACTACAGAGCCATGATGGAGCTGACTAATTCTACAAGTTTCTGCAATTTACCTCAATCTTATGCAGTAGCCACCCCCCCCCCCCCATTACCAGATAGTGATGTGCCAGTCAGAATGCTCTCCACGGTACATTTGTAGAAGTTTTTGAGAGTTTTAAATGACAGATAAATACAGACCAGGACATTGGGAATAACTACCACCTATATTGAAATGCTGCCCAGGGATCGTTTATGTCCAGGCTGAACAGACAGGGCTTGTTTAATGTCCAGTTATGCAAGACAGCTTCAGTACTGGAACAGAAAGTCAGCTGCCAGTCTGCGTCCATGCATCCTGAATTGTGCAGGCAGTGGGTTCGCCAGCAAGTAACAGAAATTGTAGTACCCCAGATGTATAAAAGAAACACAAACTATTTGCAACTGTATAGTACTTTTACAATTAAAAAACACAACTTTAAACATTTCACAGTCCAAAAAACATACCTGTTGGTAGGTTAGTTGGTCATTGTAAATTGTCCTGTGATTAGGCTGGGGTTAAATCGGGGGATTGCTGGGCGGCGTGGCTCAAAGGGCCGGAAGGGCCAATTCCGTGCTGTGTCTCAATAAACAAATGTATTACAGGGCTGGAGGGATGGAGGGCTAGTAAACCGCGTGCAATGGACAGAGCTAAGCAATACTGTACCACAACCAACAGGTCAGGTCGCAGCGTTGCAACCTAGCTGCATCTCTTTGTGAATGTGGTTCAGATTGACCTGAAATGTTAACACCGTTTCTTTCTCTGCTGCTGTTGCCTAACATGCCCAGTATTTTGAGCATTCTTCAGTTTTTAATATAGATTTCCTGCACCTACCGTCTTTTCATTTCCAATAGAGATGAATAGCATTTCCTCAGCTCAAATTTTCTCACCGCCTGACTCCATTGAGTCTGACCTGACTCACAAAGCATTACTATCAATTCCATCTTCCCCACTTATTTCCCTGTGATCCAGTTACTCTCAGGTACAACGACTCTTTCCTGATTCTCTGACACTCGGACCAATTTACAGTGACTATGAACTTACCAGGATAGGGGAGGAAAGTGGAGCACTCGGGGAGACCAGCATTGTCACAGGAGGAACCTAGAGTACTCAGGGGGAGACCAGCATTGTCACAGGGGGAACCTACAGCACTCAGGGGGAGACCAGCATTGTCACAGGAGGAACCTAGAGCACTCAGGGGGAGACCAGCATTGTCACAGGAGGAAACTGGAGCACTCAGGGAAGACCAGCATTGTCACAGGAAAAATTGTGTAAGCTCCACACGGAAGCCACGACTGAACCTGGACGACAGCTTTGCCTGTTCTGCCAGAATGCCACCCACAAGACAGAGCCAAGCAGCTTACTTATGTTTGCCACTCTTCCCCCCACCCCCACAAAACACACATTCTCTCCAACACAGGAGCACCATGATGCAGAGTGAAACCTGCAAAATGCATTGCAATTATTCAGCCAAGTTACACCAACAGCACTTCCTCTACCGCCAAAAAGTCATGACAAGGACAGCAACTGCACCGGGACGCTACAGCCAGCCTCCTCAAGTAGTAGACCACCCCAGACTTGGAAATACATCTCCAATCCTTCATCCAACTTGGAAACGCATCTGTAATCCTTCACCAGTTTTTTTTGGGGTCTGACTCCCGGAACACCGTTTCCAACAGCACGAGGAGCACCTTCACCACAGGACCAGCAAGAAGGTAGCTCACTTCTGAAGGGCAACAAGGGTGGACAATAATTGCCAGCCCACATCCCCCACCTCCAAAATTAAGCTGTCACAAGTGCAGAGATAATCAACACCATCGCAACAACGTGTGTCAGTGGGCTCGTCCACACCGACATCAACTGTGCCCAGATCTCAGACTCAGTGACATCTCCCCAAGAGAAAACTGGTTCGTCGGCATCGAGCTTCAACCCACCCAGGGTAATGAATGGGGAGGGGATTACATGCTACAACCAGAACTCCCTCCCCACAATGCTGTTGCAAGGAGTTTAATTTGAAATTTTGCAGCGGGAGGTGCAGATGTCATCCCCCCACATACATATACAGGCAACCCTCCACATGTGGAGGTACGACTCACTGAGGTGAGGTCTGAGACGACCGACCGGTCCTGAGCTTCGGCTCCTACCCCCAGCACCTTCCGTCTGAGTTTTCTTCCGAAGACTGGCGAGTGTGAAGCTTCACACGTGACCGTTCTGATGAAATGAAGCAAGAGGAAGCTTGTGGTCGGTGGAGCTGTGCGTGTTTTGTTTTCTTTCACATACACGGGCTGAGGACTCGCTTCTCAGGCTGACAGGGTCCGACTGCCACTTCCTGAGCTCCGAGGGCTGCGGCCTCGGTGTTTCCGCCCCCTCGCCGGCTCTGGAGCAGTGACCCCCGGCCCAGCGGCGTCTACGAGCAGCCGCCTCCGCCCCCTGCTCTCCCCCCCCACCCCGACCCCGTCTCCCCTTCGCCCCAGCTCTCCCCCCATCCCACGCCCCAACTCCTCCACCCCCACCCCTTCCATCCCCAACCCCTGCCCCCAGTTCTCTCTCCCAGCCTCCCGACCCCCCGCCAGCACCTTGGTCCGCATCGGCTCTCTCCCGTAACCCCCCCCCCCACCCCCGCCTTTCCCTGGCTCGGCCCTTCACCTTCCCGGAACCCCTGCCCCTACTCTACGCCCTTCCTTATCAAAACCTTAATCTGTCACCATCTTTTTTTTAAAAAAAATCTGAAGTTCTGCTCAAACCACTTTTTAAAGAGTAATCCAACCCCGAAAGGGGTGGGGGAACTAATCTTTCTCTTAAATGCGCAAACACGAGGAATTCTGCAGATGCTGGAAATTCAAGCAACACACATCGAAGTTGCTGGTGAACGCAGCAGGCCAGGCAGTTAGTCCTGACGAAGGGTCTCGGCCTGAAACGTCGACTGTACCTCATCCTAGAGATGCTGCCTTGGTCTGCTGCGTTCACCAGCAACTTTGATGTGCGTTGCTCTCTCTTAAGTGAATGATTTTTTTCCGCCTAATCAGCCATTCCCTGGATCTACATTCTTCCACGAGTGGAAAGTCCTTCTCCTCATCCACACAGCCAAAAACCTCACAATCTCATTTCTTTTAACCAATTCAAACCCTTATCACTCTGTTCATTCCAAGTATTAGAATACCAATATTCTCTGAACTGTATCTGATACATTAACATCCTCCCTTAAATAAAAAGGTCCAATACTACACAAAGTGCTGTGGATGTTGCCTCACCTGTGCTGTGTGCAACTGAAGGATAATCTCCCTGTATTTGTATTCCACCCTCCTATCAACAAGCAGCAACATTCTTGAGATACACCAAGAATGCAGATGCTGGAATCTGGAGCAACATTTTGCTGGAGGAACTCAATGCAGTGACATCTGTGAAGGGGAAGGTGCTGTTTGACCTGCTAAGTTTCTTCAGATAACACTTTTCACTTTCCTAGTTACTCACTGTATCTCTCTTATAGGGGTCATAGAGCCTACAACTCAGAAAGAGGCCCTTTGGATCAGCTGGTCGAGGCTGACCAAAATGCCCTTGAGCATTTTGTAAATTATATGCAGAAGCACCGAGATTTCTGAATGCTGCTGTCTCTCTCTCATCATTTTTGTAGTCTGCTTTCTTTTTAAGTCGTTTTGTCAAATGGCCAAATTCATATTTTTACAGATTATACTATTTCAAAGTAACTGACGTAGGTTCCTGATTTTAATCTCCCTGAGGAAGGGGTTCTTTGTTACTTTCTATACAAGTTGTGCCTTCCCCAAATAAAGGAAATTTGGAGAATGAAAACTATCCAATTTCTTCTTTTAAGATCCCAGGCTGAAATCCACCAGGATCTGCAGACTCACTCCGCATCATTTCCCTAGCGACTGAGGTTTTGCTGGATTCTTCTTCCCTTCCATCCAAAAGCTGATCGACATCTCTCGGCAGGTTGAATTCAATGCGAGAGGTTGTTCATTAGTGACACATCGCCAAGTTTAAGAAGAGCTTGTGAGCTTTCAGTTTCTTTTTGGCAGGCAGAAATCAGCGCGAAAGGTCGCTCGGTGACGCTACACAGCTTAAAAAGAGCTCAGACGCTTTGTGCTTTCTTTTGGCGGGTTGAAATCAGCACGTGACCAATAAAAAGAAAGAAGGTGCAAACTGAGCGGCCATTGTGTGAGTGGGGCAGTGTTAGAGCTGTCTGGCTTTGACTCAATAGGTTTGAGGAAGCACAGGTGGCGTTTCTAAGTAAACAAGTGTGTAAGGAAGTTTATAGTAAGTTTTTTCTTGTTAGTACTTTGCTAGTGTGCTGAGAATAGATACAGAGGTAGTGGTAAGTTCCTTGTGTGAGATATGGAAAATCTGGAACACCTCCAGTCTCCCTGATAACTATATCCGCACAAGGTGCATTGAGCTGCAGCTCCTTAGAGATGACGTTAAGGAACTCGAGCTACAGCTCGATGACTTTTGACTCATATGGGAAAATGAGGAGGTGATAGAGATGAGCTACAGGGGGTAATCAACCCTAAGTTGCAGGAGGCAGGTGCCTGGGTGACTGTCAGGAGTAGAAAAGGGAACAGGCAGCCTGTGAAGAGTACCCCTGTGGCTGTTCCCCTCAATAATAAGTATTCCTCTTTGGATACTTTTGGGAGGGCAGACCTACCAGAGGGAAGATGCAGGGGAGGGGGAATTGGAAAGCTTTTAAAAAATAACAGAAGGTAAGTAAAAAAGCCATAAAGAGAGAAAAGATGAAATATGAAGGTAAGCTAGCCAATAATATAAGAGAGAATACTGTACCAAAATATATATAAAGAGTAAAATAGAGATGAGAGTGGTTATCAGATGGCTGGATAATGATGATGGATAAGTAGTAATGAGAGACAAAGAAATAGGAGAGAAACTTCATAAATATTTTCTACCAGTCTTCACAGTGAAAGACACTAGCAGAATGCAAAAGTGACAGGGAGCAGAAGTGAGTATAGTTGCTATTGCCAAGGAGAAGATGGTTGGGAAGCTGAATGGTCTGAAGATAGTTAAGTCATCTCGACCAGATGGACTGCACCTCAGGGTTCTGAAAGAGGTAGTTGAAGACATTGTGGAGGCATTAGTAATGACTTTTCAAGAATCACTAGATTCTGGAATAGTTCTGGAGGTGTTTGCTGTCTTGAAGCAAGTCAGAGTGAACAAATTCCCAGGACCTTACAAGCTGTTTCTTCGGACCCTGTGGGAGGCAAGTGCAGAAAATGCAAGGGCCCTAACAGGGATATTTAAATCATGCTTAGTGACAGGTGAGGAACTGGAGGACTGGAGGATAGCTTAATGTTTAAGAAAGGCCCTAAGAATAAACCATGAAATTATAGGTCAGTGATCCTGACATCATTACTGGGAAAGTTATTGAAAGGTATTCTAGGAGGCCGGATATATGAGTATTTGGATAGACGGGGATTGATTGGGGACAGTCAGTATGTCCTTGTGCATGGTAGGTCATGTCTAACCAATTTTAGAGAGTTTTTTGAGGATGTAAATGGTAAAGTTCATGAAAGCAAGGCAGTTGATGTTGTCTACATGGACTTTAGCAAAGCATTTGATAAGGTCCCCAGTGGGAGGTTGGTCAGGAAGGTTTAGTCACTCAGCTATCAAGATGGGGTACTAAACTGGATTAGACATTGGCTTTGCAGGAGAAGCCAGAGTGTTATTAGATGGTTGACTGGAGGCCTTTAACTAATGGGGCACCACAGGGATCAGTACTGGGTCCATGGTTGTTTGTCATCAATATCAACAATCTGGATGATAATGTGGTTAACTGGATCAGCAAATTTGCAGATGACACTGAAATTGAGAGTGTAGTGGACAGTGAAGAAGACTATCAAAGCTTGCAGTGGGATCTGGACCAGTTGGGAAAATGGGCTGAAAAATGGGAGAAGGAATTTAATGTAGGCAATTGTGAGGTATTTGGGAGGACCAACCGAGGTAGGTCTTACATTGTGAGAGGTAGGGTACTGAAGAATGTGGTAGAACAAAGAGATTTGGGAATACAGGTCCATAATTGATTGTAAGTGGCATCACAGGTAGATAGGGTCATAAAGAAAGCTTTTGGCTCACTGGCCTTCATAGATCAAAGTATTGAGTACAAAAGTTGAGATGGTATGTTGAAGTTGTATAAAACATCAGTGAAGCCTAATTTAGAGTATTGTGTACAGTTTTGGTCATCTACCTACAGGAAAGATGTCAATAAGATTGAAAGAGTATGGAGAAAATTTACAAGGATGTTGTCGGGACTTGAGGACCTGAGTCATAAGGAAAAATGAATAGGTTAGAACTTTATTCTTTAGGACGTAGAAGGTTGAGGGAAGATTTGATAGAGGTATATAAAATTATGCAGGGTATAGGTAGGATAAATATAAGCAGTATTTTTCCACTGAGGTTTCGCGACACTGCAACTAGAGGTCAAGGATTAAGGGTGAAAGATGAAATGTTTAAGAGGAAATGAGGGGAAACTTCTTCACTCAGAGTGAGGTGAGAGTATGGAATTAGCTGCTAGCACAGCTGGTGAATGCGATTTTAATATCAACATTTATGTAAATTTGGATGGGTCTGACCAAAGCCTCAGCATTACACCCTTAAGTTGTATTCTAATCCTCTCAAGATGAATGCTAACATTGCATTTGCCTTCCTTACCACTGACTGAACCAGCAAGTTAACCTTTGGGGAATCCTGCACGAGGACTCCCAAGTCCCTCTGCATCTCTGATTTTTAAAAAAATTTTCTCCCCATTTAGAAAATAGTCCACATTTTATTCCTTCTGCCAAAATGCATGAGCACTTCCCTACACTATATTCCATCTGCCACTTATTAGTCAATTTCCCGCAATTAGTCTAAGTCCTTCTACAGACACCCTTCTGCCTCAGCAGTACCTGCTCCTTCACCTATCTTCGTGTCATCTGCAAACTTGGCTACAAAGACATAAATTCCTTCATCTAAGTTATTGATTCCCTAAAGGTTAACTTGCTGGTTCAGTCAGTGGTAAGGAAGGCAAATGCAATGTTAGCATTCATCTTGAGAGGATTAGAATACAACTTAAGGGTGTAATGCTGAGGCTTTGTTTGGACCGCACTTGGAATATTGTGAGCAATTTTGGGCCCCCCATCTAAGAAAAATGTGCTGGCATTGGAGAGGTTCCAGAGGAAGTTCATGAGATTGATTCCAGGAATGAAAAAGTTAACATATAAGAAGTTAACACTGGAGTTTAGAAGAATGAGGGGGGATTTCATTGAAATCTATCGAATATTGAAAAGTCTTCATAAAATGGATGTGGTGAGGATGTCTCTTACAGTGGGGGAGTTTAGGACGAGCCTCAGAACTGAGGGAAGTCCATTTAGAACAGAGATGAGGAAGAAGTTCTTTAGCCAGAGGGTGGTGAAGCTGTCTGCTTTTTCTGGCAGATGGACCATAGGCGCTCAGCAAAGTGATGCTCCTGGTGTGGCCTCCTGTATATCGGTGAAGACCCGATGTAGATTAGGATAAGAAAGGGGCTTCCTTTCCTCTGCCATCAACGCTGCCCTCAACCGCATCTCTTCCATTTTGTGCACGTCTGCCCTCACTCCATCCTCCCACCACACCACCAAGGATAGGGTTCCTCTTGTCCTCACCTACTACCCCACCAGCCTCCACGTCCAGCACATAATTCTCTGTAGCTTTTGCCATCTCCAACAGAATTCCACTACCAAAGCACATCTTTCCCTCCCCCCCACTTTCTGCTTTCTATAGGGATCGCTCCCTACACAACTCCCTTGTCCATTCGTCCCTTCCCACTGATTTCCCTCCTGGCACTTATCCTTGCAAGCAGAACAAGTGCTACACCTCCTCCGTCACTACCATTCAGGGCTGCAAACAGTCCTTCCAGGTGAGGTGATGTCGCCTGTGAGTCTGTTGGGGTTATAAACTGTGTCCGGTGCTCCTGATGTAGTCTCCTGTATATCATTGAGACCCGATGTGTGTTGGGAGACTGCTACGCCAAGCACCTACAAAAAAGTGGGATCTCTCTGTGGCCACCCATTTTAATTCCACTTCCCATTCCCATTTTAACCTGTCAATCCATGGTCTCTTCTACTGTCGCAATGAGGCCACACTCAGGTTGGAGGAGCATTCATTTGCGCAAGTATATGTAGATTATCAGAGGAAGCCAGCAAGAATTTGCTAAAGGTAAATCATGCTTACCTAACTAACTAACCCTGGGGGGGGGGGGGGGGGAGGGGTGGCAGCCCACATTGGTCGCCATGCTTCCAGTGCCAACATAGCATGCCCACAACTTACTAACCCATAATGATTTGTAATGTGGGAGGATTTCGCAGCACTCACAGGACACCCACACAGTCATGGAGAGAATGTACAAAACAGTGGGAATTGAATCTCAATCACTGGTGCAGCAAAGCATCAGGCTAGCCACTATGCTCCTGTGCCACCTCTTGGTAAAGACCTCTGATGAAGGCAGGAAGGTTGGGGTTAATATGGATTATATGATATATATAGAATTCTAATAGTCATTTGATAGGTTCCAAATAATAAGCTTGTCACCAGAGCTGAGTACCATCCAGGTGAGATTAGTATGCTGCTCTATTATGAGACCTGCACATGGTTGACTTCTCCAAACTCTCTGCCATCCACAAATCATGTCCATTGTGCAGTGGGGTACTTTCTGTGGACCTCTCAGGAGGCTCCGTTCCATTCAGGACAAGAGAGCTCACATGGGCTTGGGCTACTCCAACAGCATCACCCAAATCTGGGACCTCCACCACCAAGAAGGACAAGGTCAGGGAATGCTTGGGAGCACCGGCACTCACTGGTTCTTGTCCAAGTCTCACACAGTCCTGACCTGGAGCTATAGCACCAATTCCTCACTATGGAGATGCTGCACTGTTGGATTGGGCAGGTAAACCAGGGGCTTTTCCACTCTTAGAGAGGAACATAAGAATTCCATAGTTCCTTTTTTTGAAAACTGGGAGCTTTTCCCCAGTGCGGACCATAGTAATCTTCAGTCACTGATCTCACTGCTGTCTGTGGGAGCTTGCTGCACTCAGATTGTCTATTTGCATTTCCTCATTTGCTGCAGAGGTCGTGCTATCTTACAGTCAAATACATTGGGACATCTTGCGGTGGTGGTACGTAGAGTAAAAATGTAAGTCCTTCCTTTAAGGGAGGGGAAAAGCATTGAAGGAAAAAAGAGGAAATCTAAACGTCTGTTGCATCAACGAGACTAGGGAAGATGTTTGAAGCTGATCTGATTGGTTACAGAGAGTTGCAGCAGCGACCCATGCGGCTGTGAGAAGCTTTAAGTTTCTTGGTATTAGCTGCATGCAATTTGTGCCAAGAAACCTGTGCCTCAGCCCCTGACCCTGTTCCTGTAGTCAGCGCTGTCATGTCAGGCAACTCGTGGAGTGAAGAAGGTTAACAGGCGCAGTTTGAGGAAGTCTCGATCACTGGAGATAATCTTAGGTATCTCTGGACCATTGCAGAAAGCAGCAGCCCACTTCCTGTCGAGCATGTGCAGACTGCAAAGTGTAGTCGGCAGAGTGACTAATACTCAGCGAGAACAGCTTCATTTAATTCCCCTTCCCATCCCAATTCCTGAACTGAGCTGGCTGGCGTTCAGACAGGATGATGTTGAGTGGAACCTTTTGAGTTTTCTCACACAGATTTTGAAGTATAGCACTGCTGTGATGACAGAAACATGGCTGTAACAGTGATATGCTAATTGGTAGCTAATTGGTTTTAGCTGTTGGTTGAGTCATACAACATCAAAAGTCATGAGTCTGAGCTAATACCATTTATACTAATCCTACCCTAATCAATAGTTCAACAGTTCCGTTTAATATCAGAGAATGTATCCAATATACAACCCGAAATTCTTGCTCTTTGCAGATATCCATGAAAACAGAAGAGTGTCCCAAAGAATGAACGACGGTAAAAACATTAGAACCCAAAGCCATCTTCTCCCCCTCTCATGCACAAACAGCAGCAAAGCATCAAACCTCCCCTCCCCAACTTATTTCAGCAAGAAATGTCGGTACCCACCGCCTACCAACAAGCAAAAGCAAAGCCCCCCAAGGGAGACCATGCTCTGCAGTGCAGAAAAATTAATCATTCACCTGACAGTACGGCATGCCATCGACTCTCTCTCTCTCCCTAATAAAGGGGCGGAGACATGACACCTATTTAATTCCACCCACATTCCTATCCTCTCCCCTTTGATGCTGACTTCCAATTCATGAGTGTTGTACCTTTTGCATTGTGCCCTCTTATTCCTGCCTTTTTACGGACAACATTGGCCAGACTTCAAGTAAAATCATATTATCACCCATAGGATTTCACCACTACACTACAGGGCAATTTACAGAGGGCAATTAACCTACAGGCCTGCGTGTTTTTGAGAGGTGGGAGGAAAATAGACTGACTACACTCCTGAACGTGCATCTGTGAGATTGAGAGCCCTACATCCAGTATAAACATAAATAATCATTTATTTCTTCAAAGCCAAACTCTCAGCTTTCTTGTTCATTCTTTTCCTGTCTCACTTTCACTTGCTAGATCAGAAAGCCACATCTTAGGGGACTCTTTCAGAGATTAGAGGTGCCTTCTACCAAAATATCTTACTGCTGGATCAGAGCTTGGTTTTGTCAGCAGACTCTGGAGTTAAAAGAATTAATCTCCTCATGGTTGATACTTACAGAGGCTAGCAAGGTTCTCCAGTGGGATGTGCAGATCTGTGCCTACAGGTGACCTTCCTGTGATCGGAATGAATCTACTTCTTCAGAGCCTCTTCATTTTTTAATGTCACTGTATCATATGCTAATTAGAGAGGAAAAGGAAACAATTCTCAGAAGATGAAGTAAGCTCGCAGACTAATATTTCTTTCAGTTTCTTTATTATAACATCCATTCTGACACTTAATAGAAACTGTATTTAAGGTTTTAACAAACCTTATTACACTTTTTTTCCATTTACAGCTTTTAACATGTACACTAATGGTGAGGTGCTCCTGATGTCGGAGTACGTTCGGAGGATTGTATGGACATACCCGCTCCTATTTCTAATGTTATGGCACTGTTATCCATGAAGAGCACCCTCACCCCTGTGCTGTGGGCTCTCTGCTTTATGATGGAGAGTTTAAGAAGAATCATGTCACTGTAGTACTCACTCACTATCTTGATGCCAGTGGGAATTGCCCACCATACACAGTGGATGATAAATTGTAAAGTATTCTAAATCAAACAGCTGATCAAGAAATTGAAACAAACAAAAGAACTTAAGAAAATATGAAGCAGGAACAGCTATCGGATACGAGGTCCCAGTGAGCCACTCTTGGCCTCAAATCTGCTTTCCTCCCCATAGGTCCAGTTATCCATCTATCAGTTTTAACTCCATGACGCAGCCTGCACGGCTTTCTGGGGACAGAGATTTCAAAAGCTGCATGGCCTTCTAAGAGGAGAAATCCCTTTGTATCAGTCTTAAATGTATAACCTTTTATTCAGAAATTATGTCTCATAGTTCTGGACTGCCCCATGAATGGAAACATCTTCTCAACTTACACCCTGTCAACAACCACCCTCGCAGTCTTCTGGTTTTAAATAAGGTCACGTCTTGTTCTTCTAAATTTCAAATATTGAAGAATTTAGTTCAATCGTTCCTCATTCATCCAGGAATCTAATTTGCACCACCTCCAATATCATTACCCCTCATCAACTAAGGAAACTAAAAGTAAAAAAACAAAAAGTATTCAGGTCAATTCGCCAGTTTGCCTCCACTCTTACCTCTTCTCTTCTTCTCACCTGTCTATCACATTCTTCAGGTGCCCCTCCTCCTTCCCATTCTCCCATGGTTCACTCTCCTCTCCTATCAGATTCCTTTTTCTTCAAGCCTTTACCTTTTCCACCTCCAACCTCCTGGCTTCTCACTTAATTCCCCCCAGTGCACCTGCACACCTTCCCCCTCATCTGGATTCACCCGTCATCTTCCAGCTTGTACTCCTTTCCTTCTCCACACCTTCTTATTCTGGCTCCTTCTCCTTCCTTTCCAGTTCTGTTGAAGGGCCTCGGCCAAAATCATCAACTCTATTCCTCTCCATAGATACTGCCTGACCTTCTGAGTATTCCAGGTATACAGCTGAAATAAAGTCCAACATTTCATTTGCACTATTGACTTGCTGTATCTTATTGCTAGAGGGATTGAATTTAAGAGTAGGGAGGTTATGCTGCAACGATACAGTACTGGTGAGGCCGCACCTGGAGTACTACGTGCAGTTCTGGTCTCCTTACTTAAGGAAGGATATACTGGCTTTGGAGGTGGTGCAGAGGAAGTTCACCAAGTTGATTCCAGAGATGAGGGGGTTACCCTATGAGGAGAGATTGATTCACTTGGGACTCACTGGAATTCAGAAGGATGAGAGGACATCTTACAGAAATATATAAAATTATGAAAGAGATAAATAAGATAGAGGCAGGAAAGTTTGTTTCCACTGGTAGGTGAGACTAGAACTAGAAGACGTAGCCCCAAGATTCAGAGGAGTAAATTTAGGACACAGGTGAGGAGGAACTGTTATTCCCAAAGAGTGGTGAATCTGTGGAATTCTCTGCCTAGTGAAGATGTGAAGGCTAGCTCAGTAAATATATTTAAGACAAAGTTGGATAGACTTTTGCATAGTAGGGGAATTAAGGGCTATGGGGCAAAGGCAGGTAGGTGGAGGTGAGTCTGCGTCAGATCAGCCATGATCTTATTGAATGGTGAAGCAGGCTCAATGGGCCAGATAGCCGACTCCTGCTCATGTTCTTATGTACATACCACGAAATCTATGTACAAGAGCATTTTACAGGCAACATTCTTATCTCCTAATCATCCTACCAACACGGATAACCACACGTTTCTCCACATTAGATTCCATCTGTCAATTTTAGCCCAATGATTTTATCTTGCTGTACCTCTCAGTTATTTTATTCTCAAACTATTTGTTTTCCCACCTACATAGCTCCATATCATCAGCAGATTTGGTTATGATATACTTGGTCCCTTCACCCAAGGAAATGATTGCATATGTTGGAAATTCGTTTTAACGAAGTGCTGGGAAAGTAACATTCACAGTTGCTATTTCAGATGAGACAGTTCTTTATTTCCAACTTTAGGAAGGGCACAGCAAAGATTCACGAGGATCTTGCCAGGACTGGTAGGCTTGATTCATAAGGAGAGGCTGGCTAGGCTGGGACTTTTTTTATCCTTGGAGTGTAGGAGGCAGAGCGATGACCTTACAGAGGTTTATAAAATCATGAGGGGTACAAATTAGGAGGGTGGTTGCCATCTTTTCCCCAAGGGTAGGGGAATCTCAAACGAGATGACATCGGTTTATGTTAAGAGGGGAAAGACTTAAAAGGGAAGTGAGGTGAAATTTTCACAGTTGAGTGGTGGGTATATGGAATAACCTGCCAGAGGAAGCTGTAAACACAGATACAATAACAATGTTTAAAAGACAATTAGACAGATAGGTGGTTAGAAAAGGTTTATTGGTATACTGGCCACAGGGACCAGTTAGCATGGACATTAACCAGCATGGACAATTGGATCAAAGGCCCCATTTCAATTCTGTATAACTCTATGAACGACCAGATTTAATGCAAATTAATTGATCTAAAACATCATGTATTTTTCTTCCCATAGATACTGCCTGATCTTTATATGTACGACTGAAGAGTTGTTTTATTCTTACCTGAACTCAGCAGAGATCTTAACCATCTGCCCTGTACAAAGTAGCCAGCTTGTTTCACAGAGTTTGACCTTCGCCTCCTGATACCTTGGTGCTGACAAATAATTTGCGCCCTTTTCCTGACAGAAGTGACATTCTGTGAAAGAATGGTTATTGTAGATGGTCCCAATTTTTTTCTACGTTCTTAAAATCCAATAGAATCTAAATATGGCCAAGACCAAAAGAAAGATTTAATGCCTTTGTAGTCCCAGGATGTTCAAAATCCCTTACAGCCTTAGAGGTACCTTTGAAGTGTCTTCGCTGTTGTAATGTAGGGAAAATGGCAGTCACTTTACACACAGAAAGGTCAAATGAGAGATATAGGCAATCTTATTTTAAAGATATTAAGCATTGGCCAGGACATTAAAGAGAAGCTCTCCGCCTTTTTTTTTCACAAGTTAAAGCCCATTTGTACTTTTATATGAGAGAGGATCTAATGCTCCCTCAGTCCAGCATTGGAGTGGCAGCCTAGAACTTTATGCTCAAGCGTAGACCAGGACACTAAACTGAAGCTTATTCAATCAGATATGACAATATTATAAATTGAACCATGAGTCATACCATTACCAGATAATTAGCAATATGAAGAAAAACAATCCCAGTATCTTCAGTCTATTCAAATAATTGAAATCCATTGTCAACAGGGCCATTCTATAAAATACTTTCTCAATCCGTCTTTAACATTCTTCCCTTTGTATGGAAACCGTCATTGGGTACTGTCCTCTAATTATGATCAGAAGAATCCTTGCTCTTTTGCAACCTGCCTAGTAGCTTATAAGATCTATGCACATGTATACATTGGCCTCTATATTCTTAAAACTCTTTTAAAATTGTATCTTTATTTTACCTTTCCTCATTCTTCCTATCATTGTGTCTGACTTCACACCTATCGGTGTTGAATACTATCTGCCTAATGCTGACCAAATATCCCCTCAAAATCTATCATTCCCACTACTTACACATCCTCATTTATTTTTGTCATCAAGAAATTTTAAAAATGGACTCTGCACTCAAGTCCTTAATTTAGGTCAATAGTCAACTTAGTACTTACCTTTGGGAAAGACTGCTGTATACATTATTCTGATCTGAAAATTAACCATGCACCATCACACTGTTTCCTGGCCAGAAGCCACCTTGCTGCACCGATCTTGTTTATAGCTTCGATACATAGCAATTTTTGAATCTCCTTGCACATCTTGGATAGAAGATGTCAAGATTCACCATAAAAAGTAAAGAAATTTCTTATCTATAAACACAAGGGCTTCTGCAGATGCTGGAAATTTTAAGCATCAAAAATGATGGGGGACCTCAGCGGCTCTGGAATAAACAGTGAACATTTTTGGCAAGGCCCTTCGTCAGGGCTGGAAAGGAGGGGGCAGGAGCCAGAATAAGAAGGTGGGGGGGGGGGAAGGAGTACATGCTGCCCGGTGATTGGTGAACCAGGTGAGTGGAAAGTTGGGTGGGTGGAGAGGGAAGTGAAATGTGAAACTGGAACTTGATAGGTGGAACTGATGAAAAGCTGAAGGAGGAATCTGATGGGAGAGGACATATAGAAGAAAAGGAAAGAGAAGAAGGACCAGAGGGAGTTGATGGGCAGGGGAGGAGAAAGGGTGAGAGGGAACTTGAATTGGGAATCGAAAAAGAGAGAAGAGGAGGGCTGTGACTCCAGTTCTGATCATCCCACTGAGGGACAACATTATTCCTGCAGGTACAGAATTCTTACATGAATTCACCTTATATTGTTGGGACTGATCCTTCTTACATTATATGTCAATGATTTGGATGATGAGATTGATGGCGTTGTTGCAAAGTTTGCAGATGGATGAGCAGATTGTTTTGAGGAAGTAGAGAGGCTACAGAAGGACTGGCAAAGAAGTGGCAGATGGAATGGTGTGTCAGGAAGTGTATGGTTATGCACTTTGGTAGAAATGAAAGGGTTAACTATTTTCTAAATGGAGAGAAAATAAAAAAAAACTGAGGTGGAAAAGGACTTGGGAGTCCTTGTGCAGGATTCTCTAAACGTTAATTTGAATGTTGAGTCTGTGGTGAGGAAGATGAATGTAATGTCAGCATTCATTTCAAGAGGACTAAAATATAAAAGCAAGGATATAACGTTGAAACTTTATAAAGCATTGCTGAGGCCTCACTTGGAATATTGTGAGCAGATTTGGGTCCCTTATCTTAGAAAGGATGTGCTGAAACTGGCGCGGGTTCAAAGGAGGTTCATGGAAATAATTGCAGGATTGAATGGCTTGTTAAAAGAAAAGGGTTTGATCGCTCTGGGCCTGTATTCACTAGAATTCAGAAAAATGAGGGTGACCTCATTGAAACCTATCGAATGGTGAAAGGCCTAAACAGAGTGGATACAAAGAGAATGTTTCCTCAGACTTGAGGACAGAGTATAGAGGGGTGTCCTTTTGGAACAGAGATGAGGAGGAATTTCTTTAGCCAGAGAGTGGTGAATCTTTTGAATTCTTTGCCACAGGCAGCTGTGGAGGCCAAGTCTTAATATATATTTAAGGCGGAGGTTGATAGATTCTTGATTGGTCAGGGAATGAAGGAATACCAGGAGAAGGTAGGAAGTTGGAGCAGAGAGGAAAATTGGATCAGCCGTGATGGAATGGCAAAGCAGACTAGATGGGCCAAATGGCCTAATTCTGCTCCTAAACCTTATGGTCCTATATGTTTTAATGAAATTGCCTCTCAGTCTCCCCTCCACTCTTTAAGAATATAGTCTCTTCAAATAGGTTAAACCCAACCTGAAACCCACCATCACAACAATCAATCCAATCAACGTGTGAAGAGCGTGGATGTCGTTATGATCCTCGAGAATGAAGGTAATGTAATCATCTTCAACGTATTTGCACCGTATATTTTGCTGCTTGCACAACTTTCAAAATAGAACAGAGGAAGGAACATGATCTCAGATGATAAAGTTTCTGTTTGCAAAATGATGCCTCATTAGAGAATGGGTGTGAAATGTTTGACAGCCAGTCAGTTGTGAAGCGGAGATGGTAACAGAAATAAAATCGTGCACATTCTGAAAACCTGCGGGGGCAAGTTACTTTGCATAGATAAAAGAAGACTGCAGGCCCAGAGGCAGCCTGTCCTGGGATTGGAGACCTACGTGTGTGAGGGGTGGGGAAGGGTGTGAGAGGGTGGGAAAGGGGCTTGCTTTGCCTTTGTCTAGTTTTGTCTAGATGTCTTTACACCTTTTGTTGTCTGTCTCGCGTTGAATATTGTGGGCATGCTGTTTTGTCACCAGAATGTACAGTGGCACCTAAGGACTGTCCCCAGCACATCCTTGGTTGTTTGTGAAAACAATGCATTTCACTGTATGTTTCAATGTACTTGTGATAAATTAACCTGAATCTGAAAAAGTGCAGAGTAAATTGGGAAGTAAAACTGAGCATGAAAGGACGAGTGAAAGTCACAACAATATCAGCTCACAAAAGAGACGTATGCGGTTATATTCCATCCAGGTAGTCTCCAACCTGATAGCATGAACATCAATTTCTCTAAATTCCAGTAATTTCTCCCCAATCCCTTCTCTCTTTCCACTCCAGTTCCTGTCTCACTCCATCTCTTCTCCTCATCTGCTCATCACCTCCCTCTGGTACCCCTCCTCCCTCCCTTTCTCCTGTCCTATCAGATTCCTTCTTCTTCAGCCTTATACCTCTTCCACTTATCTCCTCCCAGCTTCTTACTTCAATCCACTCCCCCACCCCCCCCAACTTCCCCCTCACCTGGGTCTCACCTATCACCTGGCAGCTTGTTGAGGGCTCCTCCCCTTATCTTCTTATTCTGGCTTCTTCATCCTTCCTTTCCAGTCCTGCTGAAAGGTCTCAGCCCAAAACATTGTCTGTTCATTCCCCTCTACAGATGCTGCCTGACTTGCTGAGTTCCTGCAGTGTTCTGTGTGGTTTGCTTAGGAACAAGTCAGCATTCTTTTGTACATGGGAGGTCATGGCTAATGAATCTTTTGGAGTTTTTTTTTTGAAGAGGTAACTTAGAGGATACGTGAAGACAGGGCAGTGGATGTTGTCTATATGGACTTTAGTGAGGCCCTTGACAAGGTTTCACAAGGCAGGCTGATCTGGAAGGTTAGGTCACATGGGATTCAGGGGGAGCTAGTGAAGTGGATTCAGAATTGGCTGATGATTGGAAGCTGAGGATGCTGGCTGAAAGTAGATTCTCTGACTGGAGACTTGTGACTGTTGGAGTGCATCGGGGTCAGTGTTGGGAACTCTGTTATTCATTATTTATTTAAGTGATTTGGATGTGACTGTACATGGTATGATTATTGGGCTTGCTGATGATATTAAATTAGTGTATTGATGATAACGAAGCAGGCTACATTGAATTGCAAAGAGATTTTGATCAGTTACGGAGATGGGCTGATGAATGGCAAACGGATTTCAAGTTAGGTAAGAGTGAGGTGATGCACTTTGGCTGGTCAAGCCAGGGTAACACATATACAGTGAGAGGCAGGGCACTGACAAGTATTGAGAAACAGAGGGACCTGGGAGTACAAGTCTACAGTTCACTGAAAACAGCCATGCAAACAGACAGGGAGGTGAAGAAGGCACTTAGCTTGCTGATCTTCATCAGTCAGGGCTGAGTTTAGGAGCAGGGACAGGCGAAGCTGCACTTGGAATATTGTGCAAAGTTTTGATCATCTTGTGATAAGAACGAGGGCGAAGAAGAGATCTACAAGGATGCTACCTGAACTGGGCCTGTGTAATAGGGAGAGGCTGGCCTCACTGGATCTTTATTTAGGATGCTGGTCTTGGATGCTGGACAATGAGTACAGGAGTTGGGACATCATGCTGTAGTTGTACAAGTCATTGGCAAGGCTGCATTTGGAGTACTGTGAGCAGTTTTGGTTACTATTATAGGAAAGATGAGGTTAAACAGGAACAAGTGCAGAAAAGATCTGAGGATGTTGCAAGGACGAGAAGGCCTAAGGAGAGGCTTGTCAGGTTAGGTCTTTATTCCTTGGAACAATGGAGAAGGAAGGGTGACCTTGGAGAAATTTTACAATCATGACAGACTTAGAAAAGGTGGATGGTAACAGCCTTTTCCCCAGTGTAGCAGAGACCAAAACTAGGGGGCACAAATTTAGGGTGAGAGGGGAAAGATTTAAAAAGGGACCTGAGAGACAACTTTTGCTCGCAGAGCTGGTGAAAACATGGAACGAGTTGCCAGAAGTTGTTGCTGAGGCAGGGGTGATAATATCATTTAAGAACCACTTGGATAGGTGGAATACAGATGGGAAGACAGTGGGATACAGATCAAATGTGGGAAATTGGTACGAGCTGGGTGGGCCAAAGGGCAGTATACATGCCATATTGCTCTGCCCATTACATGTCTTGGGATCCATGTTCAGAACTCGTGCTGCCCATCACATTAACTGCTACGTTACCATACCATTCAACTTCGGTTACAACTAGAACACTACATCCTAATCTGTCTACAAGAATAATGAGAAGGACCAAGAGAGGTCACAGAACATTTAGCACAATAGCTTTCAGTGTGAGGGACTTCAGGTTCTTGGACAGATGGAAAAATGTGTATTCTGTACAGAGCAACTTCTAGTGATTTAATAGAAATGCTCAAATTATAGCTGAGACAAAATAAATGGAGGCAAACAGTTTCTGTTAGCAAGGTTTGATACAGATACATGTTGAAATTTGGTGGCCAAGAATGATGTTTGGGGAAATGGACTCTGGGACCATATATTCAGAAATCACTAAAAAGGTAGTGACTGCAATTGATAAGCCTAAAGCAAAAGCAATCCATCTGAGGTTAATTTCTAATAACAAATTCCAGTTATATAGCATCTTTAAAGTCACAAAAACTCCCCAGAACAGTATTGAGCCACTTGAAGAGATCAGGGCAGATGGACAAAGGCTTTATTAAAGATGTAGATTTTAAGGAACAGCTTAAAGAAATAAAGAAAAACACAGAAGACGAGGGTGAATTTTAGAACATACAGCCTCAACAGCAGAAAACATGGCACCCTGTGATAAAGTGTTCCAAGCAGGGGATTGTCAAATGGCCAAAATCTAAACAGCATTTGAATCTCTCAGCTTGAACATTACAAAGATAGAGAAGAGGCAGCCATGGAAGATTTTTTGAGGATGGCAATTTTTAAACCGAGGAAGCAAGTGTAGGTGCTATGGACGACTGGGCTTTAGTGCAAGTTAAGGTTCAAGAAGCAGATTTTTTGGGTGATCATCAAGAGGTTTACAACAAGATGAAATTTATAGTAATTTTGATTAGTCCAGACTTGGCTTTGTACATTGATGGTGTCTGTTATAACAAAGATGTAGGAATGTTGGTGAAAGTATTAAAAAAATTTGGATGATATCTGAACTAATCTATACATGAGAGGAAAAGTTGAACAAGCTATCTTGAAAAGGTGAGGTTGAGGAATGAGAGAGACCTTTAATGGTCTGAAAGAGTTAACGCTGGAGAAGAGACCGAAACTAGAAATGAATTATACCAGTCTTTAATAAATCCTTTAAGGAATTCAGTGAAAACCACTTCTCTCAGCAAATGGTCAGAATTTAGAATGTAACAACGCAAAGCGTTGAGCAAAAAGCATTAACACGGAAAGGAAGGTATGTCACACACGAGAGGAAGGTGATGCTAAGGTGGTGCAGGTGGCTTCGGTGAAGCAGAAACAACAGTGTCGTTAAACTGCAGGCTCAACAGGTGACTAGAGTGTGCCTCTGTTGAATGGCACATTTCCAATCTCTGGATTGCTCTAAGGTTCGCACTGGGTGTTCTGTGACTCAGGTCTGTGCCAAAGGAGTGAAGACTGGCAATTGGCCACAGCGGTCAGTACAACAGCACCAATATCTGCTGATCCTGTGCTCTTCTCAAAATGGAGAGTGGAGCAGAACTGTGCGAATCCACACCGAAACTGATGCAGCCACACAGTCTGTTGCAAGCCCTGGCGAGGTATAAGACCGTAAGATATAGGAGCAGAATAAGGCCATCGCCTCTACTCCGCTATTTCATCAAGGCTGATCCAATTTTCCTCTCAGCCCCAATCTCCTACCTTCTTCTCATATCCCTTCATGCCCTGACCAATCAAGAATCTATCAACATCTGCCTTAATATACATAAAGGCTTGGCCTCCACAGCTGCCTGTAGCAAAGAATTCCACAAATTCACTACTAACAAAAGAAATTCCTTATCTCAGTTCTAAAAGGACAGCTCTCTATTCTGAGGCTGTGTCCTCTGGTCTTGGATGCTCCCACCATAGGAAACATCCTCTCCACGTCCACTCTATGAAGGCCTTTCACCATTTGATGGGTTTCAATAAGGTCACCCCTCATTCTTCTGAATTCTAGTGAATACAGGCCCAGAGCCATCAAACACTCTTCGTATGACAAGCCATTCAGTTCTGGAATCATTTTTGTGAACCTCCTTTGAACCCTCTCCAGTTTCAGCACATCCTTTCAAAAATAAGGGGCCCAAATCTGCTCACAATACTCCAGGTGAGGCCTCACCAGTCCTTAAAGTTTCAACATTATATCCTTGCTTTTATATTCTAGTCCTTGTGAAATGAATGCTAATATTGCATTTGCCTTCCTCACCGCAGACTCAACCTGCAAATTAACCTTTAGGGAGTTCTGCACAAGGACTCCCAAGTCCCATTGTGCCTTAGATTTTGTATATTCTCTCCATTTAGAAAATAACCATTTCTTCTACCAAAGTGCATGATAATACTTCCCGACACTATTCCATCTGCTATTTCTTTGCCCATTCTCCTAATCTCTCTAAGTCCTTCTGCAGTCTCTCTACTTCCTCAAAACTACCTGCCCCTCCATCTACTTCATATCACCTGCAAATCTGCAACAAAGCCATCAATTCCATCATCCAAGTTATTGACACATAACATAAAAAGAATCGGCTTTGACACAAACCCCAGTGGAACACTATTAGTCACTGGCAGCTAACCAGAAAAGTCTCCCTACATTCTCACTCTTTGCCTCCCGCCAATCAGCCACTGATTTATCCATGCTAGAATCTTTCCTGTAATACCATGGGCTTGTAAGCCAGTTAAGCAGCCTCATGTGTGGCACCTTGTCAAAGGCCTTCTGAAAATCCAAGTACACAACATCAAGCGACTCTTTGTCTATCTTGCTTGTTATTTCTTCAAAGAATTCCAACAGATTTTTCAGACAAGATTTTCCCTTGAGGAAACCATGATAACTGCAACCTATTTTATCATGTGCCTCTTAGTACCCTGAAAGCTCATCCTTAATAATCGACTCCAACATCTTTTCAACCACTGAGTCCGGTTTACTGGCCTATAGTTTCCTTTCTGCCTCTCTCCGTTCTTGAAGAGTGGAGTAGTATTTGCAATTTTCCAGTCTTCTGGAACCATTCCATAATCTAGTGATCCCTGAAATATCATTACTAATGCCTCCACAATCTCTTCAGCCACTACTTTCAGAACTCTGGAGTGTACACCATTGGAGTCAGGTGACTTATCTATCTTCAGACCTTTCAGTTTCCCATGAACCTTCTCTCTAGTTATAGGAACTTCACACACTTCATGCCTTCTGACACCTGGAACTTCCATCATACTGCTAGTGTCTTCCACAGTGAAGACTGATGCAAAATACTTATTCAGTTCACCCGCCGTTTCCTTGTCCCCCATTACTATCTCTTCAGCATCATTTTTCAGCCAGCCAATATCCACTCTCGCCTCTTTTACACTTTATGTATCTGAGAAAATGTTTGGTATCCTCTTTAATATTATTGTCTAGCTTACTTTCATATTTCATCTTTACTTCTTAATGACTTTCTAGTTGCCGTGTCAGTTTAAAAAAAATCTTTCCAATCCTCTAACTTCCCACTAATTTTTACTCTAATATGCCCTCTCTTTGGCTTTGACTTCTCGTTAGCCATGGTTGTGTCATCTGTCCTTCCAGAAATTCCAGCTATTGTTGCTCTGCTGTCATCACCAGCAGTGTTCCTTTCCAATCAGTTCTGGCCAACTCCTCTCTCATGGCTCTGTAATTCCCTTTATTCCACTGTAATATTGATACATCTCATTACAGTGGAATAAAGGGATTGACATACATTGATACAATCTCCCTTCTCAAATTTCAGGGTGAATTATTATGATTACTTGTTTTAAGGTTCTTTTACCTTATGTGCTCTAATCAATTCTGGCTCATTGTATAACATTCAATCCAGAATTGCAGATCCTCTAGTGAGCTCAATCACGATCTGCTCTAAAAAACCATCTCATAGGCACTCTGGAAATTCCCCCTCCTTTAATCCAGCACCAACACGATTTTCCCAATCTACCTGCATATTGAAGTCCCCCGTGACTATCGTAAGAGTGCACTTTTGGCATGCATTTTCTATCTCCCATTATAATTTGTAGGCCACATCCTTACTACTTTTTGGGGGTCTGTCTACAACTCCCACCAGGAACCTTTTATCCTTGCAGTTCTTTAGCTCTATCCACAATGATTCATCATCTTCCAACTCTATGTCACCTCTGATGATTTGATTTCGTATTTTAACCAATAGAGAAATGCCACCCTTCCCCCTATTGATACAATGTGTATCCCTGAACATCGAGCTCTCAGCTAGTCTTTCAGCCTACAACATACCTGCCAATCTGCCACAGTATGCAGGGCTGAGCAAGAAGTCAAAATTATAGTTATGTTGTTATCTCATAAATTAATAGGCTTGGAGGAGACTACCCCAGTTTAGAGTTCTGAGAAGTTTTCAGTTTTAAAAGCGTCACTGACATGACCAGTATTTATCATTCATTCTGAATTACCAGTAAGTAGATTGCTGGGACATTTCAGAAGCAACCACATTCATAAGCCTGGAGTCACATACAGACCAGACTGGATAAGGATGACAGATTCCTTTTCTAAAGAACATAAGTGAATTCGATGGTATTTTTGTGATTGTCCTTGGTAATAATCAGCTTTTGCCAATTTCTAGATTATTAACTGAAAAGGTTTGACAGCCTCAATTGAATTTGAGCCTCCGGATTATTGGTCTAAGCTTCTCTCATGTAAACAATCATGAGAATTTATGTAATTGAGTTTCTGCTTAAGTGGGTGTCAGTGTAGGTCAACAATTAGAGCTGGGAAAAATAAACAGACATGCTAGTTAGGACATAAAGTCATTCAAAGCTCTGCAACCCAGTTTTAAGGAGATTGAGAGGATCTAGCCGGTGATGGATTGGAATTACAACTGGAGGTAAGGAAGGATGTAGTAATAGGTGAGTTGAGGCAGACTGTATTGAGCAGTTACAGAGGTGGATGCACATGGCTTTAATGATGGTGCAGTTATGAAATGCAAAATGAAACTCAGTGTGGTAACATATAGCAGCAAGGTTGTAAGCAGCTTAGTACAGTCTCAGACAGTTCAATGGACGGCAGCAATTGCTGACTAGGAATGGATACTGTGTTGAAAATCAAAGATATTGGTTTCCCAATCTTTCCAACACTGGCTGGTTGACAAAAGAAACGACGATTTACATAAAGTGGAATGGTCAGGAAAGGAGTATGGTGCAGTAAAAAAAAAGGCATCATAATGTCCATGTTAAAAACTGATACTACTTTTAGATGATGTTACCAAAGAGCAACATATTAATCAAAATAGACTGCTTTGACAGAGTATTAAACCACCAAATTCTGCGTGGCAATCCAAGCCCAAAAAAATGGAACGTAACTTGAACCCAAAGATACTGCCAAATCTTGGCATATTGATGGAGACAGTGTATGACTTTTTGGGAAATCGTTGTTCCAAAACCAAGGGTCATTTAGTAGCAAGGTAAATGTTGTTTTTGGTGTAAATACTGTGGTTGCAATCAAACAATGCAAGCAACTCTGTCACAAAACAAAGTAGGCAGAAGCCAATTGAAGACTATGTTTCACTTCAAGAATCAGTTTTGCATTTTTACTACAGAAACAACAAGCCAAGCACAGTATTAACAACTGACTTAAAATTTAGCCTTTTTCCCCCTTGAAAAATACACAAAGAAAAGATTAAATCATTGTCTCCCATGTACTTGAAATTTCAAGAAGTGATCATTCAAGCTCTCGAAAGGAGCCAGCTTTACGTCCACAAAAGCTGTTTAAAAGTTCGGGTGCAGCAGTTGTACTGTCTCTTCATTCCCTCATCCAACCTTGTGTGTGTTGAGTTCAGGTGAGATAAATAGGTTACAAGTTCCAGGGCAGTCCAATTTTGGAGTCCACAGCTTATAAAGTCTCTTCCAAATGACAGTTTTGCCACTGGAAAAACATTTAGTTTCACACTGGAGTATGGACATGAAGACAAGAGTTAGAGCAAGGTAGGCAAGGAACCAGACTTCTGGATAATTCCAAGCTTAGGGCAATTCCACTTTTGTTCTCAGGTTTGGGTTCAACTTTGCTTCGTAACTCAGTGAAGATACTGTATGCTCCTCTGATTGTATGGGCTACCATGGCAAACAGATTGCCTTTCTTCAGTTTAATATAGACAGACAATCTGGCATAAACAAAGTTCCAGTTTTCCAAACAAAAAGATAACAAAAAATATTGCTGGAGACTGTCACTGAGCACTGGTAACACAATTAGAAGACTCTGCAATTGGAGTTGTATCAGAAATAACACACAGTTGTCCTGCCAATACTCCGTTCACTAATGAAACACACTTTCTTCATTTTACATCAGACGTATATTTACAGACTGAAAGCCAACACATTTTATTCCAATACATTTGCTTGTGCTAACTGGCATAATTTGAAATCAGACAGATATAATTTTTAGAAGCAACCACTTTGAACAGTGGTGATTTATATTTACACTTCCTCCCAGGCTCATTTCAAAATGCAAAAATAAATTGTGCACAAAATCTCTGCGCTTACTCATACATCTCCACTCTGTTATCTTCTTGCACAAGAGAAATAAAAGTAGTTTGCAAAAGACATGTTACATCTGCACAAAGACTTACTGCACCCACCCTCCCTTCAGCTCTGAATCACATATATTAAATCACTTCATTTAAATTCTTGCCAAAAAACACAATAAAATTCTGACTTGGTTAATAATTAAAAAGGGAAATCTGTTTTTATGGCCCTGCTTGGTTTGCATATTAACACCCCTGATAACTGGGTTTACCCTTGCTCCAATAAATGCTAAAAGGACTTGTTCAGATTTTAGACGGAAATGGAACAAAACACAATTGTCCCCAAAACATGGTAAAAACATTTGTGTAACATTAGCAAATAATTAATTTCACAAAACTGCCATAATAATCATAGTGGTCAAAATATTTGGTACCAATGAATTTTATTCTGTTTGATGGAATCTCATTATGTTAGACTCAATAAAGGGACAATTGCCTTACAAAAAAATGGACGTTGTTTTGTTAGCAACAATAATTTCGAGCCTGGAAAAATAATTTCTAGTCTGGAACGAAAACAAAATATTTTAAAATCAGCCCATGATGACCACTTATTCCTGATCTCAGAAATTCAGAATTTATCTGAGATTCAAACATCCCTATAGTCTGCATTTCTGGTAATCAATAGAATTTTGCTGCTTTTCTCTTGGAAACTCATTCTGTACTCTGATTGGTTAATAATTTCGTAAAGAAAACTAGCCCGTTCAGATTTATTTCCCCAGCCTGATTTATACTATTAAGAAATCGCTTTAGATATAGAAATGCCCATATTGTAGGAAATGCTTCACTGGTAATTCTAAAGAGTTCCTTGTGAAATTGTACATTTCAAATGCACAAAGCAAATCCACTGATCCTGCTTGACCCTCAGAGGTTTTTGTCTGATATTGTGGCATTTTAGTTTTAGTCACTCAGTTTGGTTTGTGCATTTGAGTTCCAGATTCCAGCTTCTATAGACGATATTGGGGTTAATCCAGTTATCAACATCTAACCTAACTGAGACAGAACCAATGGCATCTTTCAGTCTCCCATATACTTTGAAGATAGAATGGCTCAGTCACATTACAGTCCTGACTGCTGCTTCCTCAATGGAAGCAACAACCCGTTTCAGTGAACATGCAAATGCAGATTTTTATAACACATTAATTTTTTTCCCCAGATCTGATGTTTTATTGTATTTACAAAAATGTGACCAAAAATATTTGAACCATCAGATACTTAAAGGTGCTTGGATTTTTCAATGCTAACAATAAGTAGCTTTCCTTCTTTCTATTTTGCTCAGTTAACATCTCAAGTACTGAAGCCCTAACTAGTCAGTCAGTTCGAATGGGCAGGTTAGGTTGTTCCCACACTGAACATCAGATTATCATTGCCAAGCTCCATCAAGTCCACAAAGGAACGATTCAAGGATGTTCACAGAAACTGACTGATTTTTTAAAAAATGCCTTTACTGACTTACTAGATCCCCTGGCTCATGAACACTCAAAATGGAGGGACATTTAGGATATTTTTGAGAGCCTAGAGTCCATTTGTCAACAGCACACAGAAGCCCACTATGACCCACTCCTGTCTGCCTTGACAAGCTCCTCCTTGCTCTACTTGTAGCAGGTTCTGCAGGGTCCCACATTGTCTTCTTCAGCCACCTCCCAACACGAAGATCCTTAAACCCAAGAGCTGGCTTAAGGATCAGTGAACACTAGGAACAGTGTTCAGACAGGACACCCATTGGAACTTCTGCTTTTCACTGAAAACCTAAGCAAGTAACCCCAAGGGGTAGAACCAGAGTAAGAATGATCAAGTCTGGGATTTCAGTGCAATATACCTGCCAAACAATGGCGATTATACTGTACTCTTTTCCCAGCTTTTGTTTGTTTAAAAACTGATGATTTAATAAAGTTTGTTTACGATGATCTGATTATATGGCACAATGCAACTTCAACGACACGTTTTCGAAAGCTAGGGAATCTCTTACCAATGTTAGGTATTTCATAACCATACAAAATTGAAAAAAAAACTGAACAAGTTCTCTTAGTGGGGTTGTATAATTGGAGCAAGGGTGTAATAGCAGCAATGAAAAAATGAGAAGGATTTTTGGAGCAAGTCTTAGCATACACTAATGAATACAATTTTCATTGCGAAGGAACAATGTCACATCTACTTGTTGTGTAGGTGTGTTGTGTATGGACTGCCTGGTTCATAAAATTTATTTGAACACTTTCACCCTCTTCTTAACTAAGCTGTTGGAGATCACAGCACAGCCTGAGGTATAAAGAGCCAACTGATTCCCATACACTTAACAAATGCAGAGCCAACCTTTTTTTTAGATTCTGTTGATAACTATTCTGTTACAATTTGAGGGGAGGGGAGATCAGGAAACTCCTATTGACAGACAAGGATTTGAGGTCAAATTCAGGGTTGCTGACTCAAGTTATGGATCAGGCAACTAGAGCTTGGAGTGAGAGCTTTGGAAAGTAATGAAGTACACCCTGATATTATTTTCAATCTGCACTCTCCCCTCTTAATGTATTCACTTTTATTAAGAGCAAGACATGACACAGTCCCTGGATTGGAATCCCACTTGGAATCATCAGTGTTTATGCAACCCTAACTTACATGGCCATATGCACCAGTACTGTTGGTGACTAAAAGATTTGCATATTTTAAATATAAAAGCATTGTTTTGTTTTATTTCACATTAACTTTTAGTCCCTTACTATCCTGGCTGCATACCCAGCCAGGAAAACCCTTCTCTCTCCTTGCTGGGCACCCATTCCTCTCTGTCCTGGAGTTTCCAGTTTGAACATGAAGACATATACGTTACCTTTTTTTTCTTTTGAGAAAGGGACAACTCCCCAAACAAAACAAAAATATACACTCAAATGAAGTAGGAAATCAGTCGGCCCTTTACACTGAGAAAATAAAATGCATTTAGTTTCAGAACAGAATACTGTGAAATATCATGGATTCCACACATCATATCTGATAAAGGTACTGAGGTAGATTGTCCCAGAAAATTACATCGCACCATATCCTTCTGCCCCATTTTCAGCAATAATACATATTCATACTCTAAACCTTTTTTGTTTTGCGTAGACTGTAAATTGGGATTCTGTACAGTGATCTCTATAACATTAATAAAAATAAATAAAATATTAATTTTTTGAATATAAGAAAATCTTCAGAATTACAAAAGTTTGTGAATTTTTTTCTGGTTATTGTAGAGTGAAACAGCCTCTAAGTGTATATTAGAGTGAGGGGCTGTTACTTGGTTTCCGCTAGGTTATGTTACATCAAGGAAATCTAGGCACCTTAGAGCTAACACTTTACACTATATACAACAGAACAATTTCTGTTAATAATCTTGTTATCTTCCTCCCAGACTCACTATAGACTCTTTCCCACCCAAAAGGCAACATAATTGTACATCTAAAAGGCCTCACTCCCTAGCCACACTTCTCTTGCCTTTCTCCCTTACCATTAGTTTGCCTGATAAAAGATCCTGACACACTCCCTCTACCCAGAGGCTGCTGGACTGGCTGAACTTTTCTAGTATCTTCTGTTTTTATTAGTCATTCTCCTCTCTCTGTTACTTAAGCTTTAAGCCCAGCCTTGAACAGATGATTTAAAGCTCTCGATAGGTATGAACAGCTTTGCCTTTCCTTTTGACCGACAGTGTGATTTGTTGGTGAGCATCTCTGATCTGACAGCACAACTCCCCTTCCTCGTTTATGAGGGCAAAATTGTACAACTCCCCACCTCTCAGCCAACACTGCAGTGGTTCAAAAAGGTGGCATATATCTGAGGGTGGGGTACAAACTGGGACAAGGCAATAAATGTCAGTCTCCTTTAGTTCTAAAGTGCCAGTTCTCTCCTCCCTCCATTCTCTCATGGTCACTTCCAAGTGACCTGCTTGCATGTGAGATCAGCTATTTTTAACATGGATCAGTAGGCTGGGAAAAACACTGTAAAAAATACTTTGAAAGAGGGATTGTAGAAAACAAATGGAGATACACATGCAATTGAAAGGAATTAAAAAATCCCCTTGCAACTGGCCACAATTTTCTAGTGTGTAATTTTAACTGTGGCAAATTGTTTGCCTTCTCCCCACATCGAATTCCTGAAATTCCCATCCAGTTGACATTTGTGGATTACATATTTAACAAAAAGTCAGGATGCAATCAGTATTTATGGATGTGGGCAATTTTTATCTACGGACATTGCTGTTGCAGATCAAGGAGGAAGGTAATTAATCCTACCTGATCACTGTTTAAAATGACAGCATCTTTGGGAGTTTGAGTCGTGTCCCTACCTAGTTTGGCAGCCAAAAGGTAACCTGGAGCAGCATAATGGAGAAAGGTTTTGGTTCACTCTAAGGGTTGTGAAGTGGACAGGTAATTTTGAGAAAGCCTCTTTGGGTGGGGCAGTGCTGGGAAGGGCGATATTGGAAAGGATTGTGGGATCTCAGAAGAGCAAATTATTTTGACTTGTATGAAATAAAAGCTCCTGTTGGGTATCAACAACAAGGATCTGGTGACTGGTGTACTTATTAACTGAGGAAGATTACTCCTCTGTAAGGTAAAACTTGGAAACTTTAGGACATTCAACTCTGTACTTGGGGAAAAAATAGCTCACGCTGATGGGTTAAAATACTGATAGTATTTAATGGGGTCTTGTACTTTAGTTTGGCAATAACCAATTAGATTTGCAATGTCAACGTGAGTTAGTCAACCTTGCAGATGGCAAGGTGTACATCATAAAACTAACATTCACTTCTCTTAGAAGACTTTTCTTCATCCACACTACCAGCCTATACTTACAAGGAGCTGGTGCTCAAGGTCAGCTTGCACCTCTGCAGTTATCTTAATTTGTGGACTGGCCCATGACTGTTGTGAGATTAGGATCAGCTCAAGTTCCTTTCCCAGCTCCCACGGGAAAACAGTTTGAGGTTTTGAGTCCAGACCCTTTAATTATTGGAGTGAAGCATAAGGAAGGAACCCATCCTCTCCACTGCCAGATGAATATAACTAATTTTAATGGATGGTAAGGCTTTGGATAAAGTTGAGGATGGTTACAGGTGATCTGGTGTCTATGAGCCACTGGGCTCAGTGTTCTTCACAAAAAACACAGTACTGATGTCTTTATTTATTCATTTTCAGGATTTGGACTTTGATGGCAATGCCATCCCCAATTACTCCTGAGCTGAGGACAGTTAAGAATCATGAACATGGTATATTTGCATTATTTGTCTATTGTTGGGAAACAAATTAAACGTTCCATTCTACTTTCACTCTGAACAATCGTCCTTTAGCTTCTTCACCTCCAATATGAGCTTGGAATGCCAGCTCATGGTACTCAATTAAGGAAGCTTAAAAAGCAAACTGAATTAAGCTTATGGATGTGCTAACTCTTGTTTCAAAATTTGGCACATCAGCCTCTTCCTAGTTTTCTCTTTTCAGTCCGTGGAGAATAGCAGCTGACCACATGAGCCTTGAAGTCAACTGAAACATGTTCTTTCCACATACCTATCCAACAATTCCTTCACTGCTTACCAATGCAAAATGATACAGAATGTGATGAAAACTTCATCCTTTCCTCCTGCGAGCTATGCCCTCTGAAGCTAGTCATACAGAACATTGATTTTAAGGCTAGACCGTTTACCTGTTGATGTCAACCCTGTGACTTGTGCTGTCTCTAAAGTCACATAAAGCTTTAAAAGAGGTCTGTGAAAAGCAAAAAACAGAATCTGAAACCCAGAGCTCAGTTTGATGCAAATTCTTTGCTCCCTGACAACTGTCCTCAAGTGCCAGATGTTAACAAAGAAATTACTTGCACTGGTCCAAATTCTACACAAACAAATCATGCCACAAGGACCACTGGCCCTCAGAGGCACACTTTTCATTTCTGCAAAGCCTTTCTTGAAGAGGAGAGAATACAGCAAACATCAAATTTGTACAAAAACAACACGCACACAAAAGAAAAAAAAACAGCAGCTATTGGTCTGAGGAACTGTTATCCAACCATTGCATCTGAAATGATTTCCAACCAGGATTTTCTCTTAAGGTATGTATCAATGCTAGTTGTGGGAACTTGTCAGAAGATTTCAGCTTACTTTTGCTTTTCTGATCTGCAAGATTCTCACTGTTAAAATGTTCATGTCAGGAAAATTAAGTTGTATTTTCTGTCATTTTTTACTGTAGATGTTTCTTTTAGTTTCCACCTGAAGAAATGTTGTCCCACCCAATATCCCCCTTTCACTCCCTGAAAATCAGGCCTAAACTCTGACTCAGCCTCAAGCGCTCCACAGAAGAAAGTTGTAAAGGTCACTTCCTGGCTGGGACAGTGACATTGATACAGCCTTGGAAATGAACCACTGATATGATTGTGGTGTGTGTGTGGGGGTGTGTGTGTGTGTGGGTGTGTGTGTGTGTGCCTGTGTGTGTGTGTACGCGCGCATACATGTCTGTGTATCAGTATATATGTACATATGTAACGTACAGCTATGCATGTATGCCTGTGATGTATGTACATGTATTCACCATATGAACGTGTATATATTTCTACAGTTATAGAATATGCGCAAGTTTTCTTTGTCTCTTCACAGTTTGATTCATATACATAACCAACCACTTGGCAGAAAAAATGACTTCTTTTAAATGAATGCAAGGTCCTTTTCCTTATGTGGCAAACTGTGGCAGCCATAATTGAGTCCTGAGATTCTAAGGGCCCAATACATGAAAGTGATAAAGAAATGGGAGGTAGAGAAAATGTTATGAAGGGCTTGACCTTGGTAAGGACAATATTCGCCCATTCTTCTTGCCTCCATTCATGTGGGTGTATGGTATATGTTCGTCATAGTTGCCCCTCAGCCCCATGGTGGGCCCATTGTCTCGGCTATGACTAAGAGGGGTTTCGGTTTGTGAATAAGAAGAAGGGTCAAGCGGAATGCTTTCCATATTCTCAAAATCCATGTCATATTCCTCTGTGTCAGGAGGCTTGTTATCCTCACTGTAGTAGAAAGAGACATCATGAAAACTTGGGTGAAGATCATCTTTCAGCATCCCAATGATCTCCACAAAAGTGGGTCTTGACTTTGGATTGTATTGCCAACACATCTGCATCAAAGTGTGTCTGAAATAACAAGAGCAGATATGAAACAGATCTTAGAAAATAAAAAGTTACCAGAGCAACATACAATTATCACATAGATAAAGTGAACATATACAACTTACAGGGGAATTGCTAGTGTAACTAGTTCAATTTGAGAGAGAATAAATTACAATGAAGAAAAGTGGGGGAAATAAGACCAACAAGATTGCTCTAATGGGTGGTGTAGATCTACTGGTAAAAAAAATGAAATCAATTCCTTAGAAAGAGGTGATATAGGACTAGGAAATGTAGAATCATTGTGGGTAGAGTTAAGGAACTGCAAGGGTAAAAAGACCTGATAGGAATTATATAGAGGCCTACAAACAGAAGCTAGAACTTGGGCTACAAATTACAATGGGACATAGAGAATGCACATCAAAAGGACAATGTTGATAGTCATGGGAGATTTGAATATGCAGGTAGATTGGGAAAAAAAAAATCAGGTTGGTGATGATTTTGGATCCCAAAAGGGGGAATTTCTAGAATGCCTATGAGATGGCTTTTTCGAGCAGCTAGTGGCTGAGCCCGCTAGGGGACCAGCTATTCTGGATTAGGTATTATGTAATGAACTGGGTTTGATTAGGGAGCTTAAGTTAAAGGAACCCTTAGGAAACAGTGATCATAAGGATGTGATAACAGCACATTTGGAAAGCGGTGAAATGATCGGACAAAGTCAGCATGGATTTGTGAAAGGAAAATCATGTCTGACGAATCTCATAGAATTTTTTGAGGATGTAACTAATAGAGTGGATAGGGGAGAACCAGTGGATGTGGTATATTTGGATTTTCAAAAGGCTTTTGACAAGGTCCCACACAGGAGATTAGTGTGCAAACTTAAAGCACACAGTATTGGGGGTAAGGTATTGGTGTGGGTGGAGAGTTGGTTAGCAGACAGGAAGCAAAGAGTGGGAATAAACGGGACCTTTTCAGAATGGCAGGCGGTGACTAGTGGGGTACCGCAAGGCTCAGTGCTGGGACCCCAGTTGTTTACAATATATATTAATGACTTGGATGAGGGAATTAAATGCAACATCTCCAAGTTTGCGGATGACACGAAGCTGGGTGGCAGTGTTAGCTGTGAGGAGGATGCTAAGAGGATGCAGGGTGACTTGGATAGGTTGGGTGAGTGGGCAAATTCATGGCAGATGCAATTTAATGTGGATAAATGTGAAGTTATCCACTTTGGTGGCAAAAATAGGAAAACAGATTATTATCTGAATGGTGGCCGATTAGGAAAAGGGGAGGTGCAACGTGACCTGGGTGTCATTATACACCAGTCATTGAAAGTGGGCATGCAGGTACAGCAGGCGGTGAAAAAGGCGAATGGTATGCTGGCATTTATAGCGAGAGGATTCGAGTACAGGAGCAGGAAGGTACTACTGCAGTTGTACAAGGCCTTGGTGAGACCACACCTGGAGTATTGTGTGCAGTCTTGGTCCCCTAATCTGAGGAAAGACATCCTTGTCATAGAGGGAGTACAGAGAAGGTTCACCAGATTGATTCCTGGGATGGCAGGACTTTCATATGAAGAAAGACTGGATGAACTGGGCTTGTACTCATTGGAATTTAGAAGATTGAGGGGGGATCTGATTGAAACGTATAAGATCCTAAGGGGATTGGACAGGCTAGATGCAGGAAGATTGTTCCCGATGTTGGGGAAGTCCAGAACGAGGGGTCACAGTTTGAGGATAGAGGGGAAGCCTTTTAGGACCGAGATTAGGAAAAACTTCTTCACACAGAGAGTGGTGAATCTGTGGAATTCTCTGCCACAGGAAACAGTTGAGGCCAGTTCATTGGCTATATTTAAGAGGGAGTTAGATATGGCCCTTGTGGCTACGGGGGTCAGGGGGTATGGAGGGAAGGCTGAGGTGGTGTTCTGAGTTGGATGATCAGCCATGATCATAATAAATGGCGGTGCAGGCTCGAAGGGCCGAATGGCCTACTCCTGCACCTATTTTCTATGTTTTCTATAACATGATAGAATTCACTCTGCAATTTGAGAGGGAGAAGCAAATATATCAGTATTACAGTGGAGTAAAGGGAATTACAGTGGCACGGAAGAGGAGCTGGCCAAAGCTGATTGGAAGTGGACAGCAGCAGGGATGATATCACAGCAGCAATGGCTGGAGCTTCTGGGAGCAGTTTGGAAGACGCAGGATAAATACATCCCAAAGAAGAAGTAGTATTCTAAAGGGGGGATGATGCACCCGTGGCTGACAAGGGAAGTCAAAACCAACATAAAAGCAAATGAGAAAGCACAGAATAAAACAAAAATAAGTGGGAATTAGAGGATTCAGAAGCTTTTAAAACCGACAGAAGGCACCTAAGAAGCCATAAGGAGTGAAAAGCTGAAAAATGAAGGCTGGCTAGCCAATAATATGATAAGGGATACCAAAAGTTTTTTTCAGATATATAAAGAGAAAAAGAGAGGTGAGAGAAGATATTGGACTGCTGGAAAATGACACTGGAGAGGTAGTAATGGGGGACAAGGAAATGATGGACAAACTGATAAGTATTTTGCATCAGTCTTCACTGTGGAAAATACTAGTAGTATGCTGCTGTTTGAGAGTCAGGGGGCAGAAGTGAGTGCAGTTGTTATTACTAGGGTGATGGTCCTTAAGAAGCTGAAAGGTCCGAAAGTAGATAAGACACTTGGGCCAGACGGACTGCATCCAGGGGTGCTGAAGAGATTGTGGAGGCATTAATAATGACCTTTCAGAAATTACTAGATCCTGGCATGGTTCTGAGGACTAGAAAATTGCAAGAACTCTTCAAGAAGGGAGGAAGGCAGAAGAAAGGAAATTATAGGCCAGTTAACCTGACCTCAGTAGTTGGGAAAATGTTGGATTCGATTGTTGAGGGTAAAGCTTTCAGGGTACTTGGAGGCACATGTTAAAATGGACCAAAGTCAGTATGTTTTGCTTAAGAGAAAATCTTGGCTGACAAATGTGTTGGAAATATTTGAGGAAATAACAAGCAGAATAGACAAAGGAGAATAAGTGTACTTGGATTTTTAAAAGGCCTTTGACAAGGTAAGCAAGACAAGAATCCATGGTATTACAGGAAAGATTCTAGCATGGATAGAGTATTGGCTGAATAGCAGGAGGCAAAGAGAGGGAATAAAGGGAGCCTTTTCTGTTGGTATTGGGAACTCATCCTTTTACGTTGTATGTCAATGATTTGGATGATGAAATTGATGGCTTTATGCTAAGTTTATGGATCTTACGAAGATACATGGAGGGGCAGGTAGTAGGGAGGCTACCGAAGGACTTAGACAGATTAGAGGAATGGGCAAGGAAGTGGCAGATGAAATACGGTGTCAGAAAGTGTATTGTAATGCCCTTGGAGGAAGGAATAAAAGTATAGACTATTTTCTAAACGGGCAGAACATTCAAAAATTCAAGGTGCAAAGACACTTGTGAGCTCTTGTGTAGATTCCCAAAGTTAACTTGAGTCAGTGGTGATGAAGCCAAGTGCAATGTTAGCATTCATTTCAAGAAGACTAGAATATAAAGGATGTAATGCTGAGGCTTTATAAGGCACTGGTGAGGGCTCACATAGAGTATTGAGAGTAGTTTTGGGCCTCTTATCAAAGAAAGGATGTGCTGACATTTGAGAGGGTTCAAAAAAGGTTCATGAAGATCTCACTGAAACCTATGGAATGTTGAAAGGATGTTTCCTATAATGGGAGAAGTCTAGGACCAAAGAGCACACCTCAGGATAAAGGGACGCCCATTAAATGAATTTGCTGAAGATTGCAACCTTAGTAAGTGAATAATCATAGAGGAATTGCTTTAGCCAGAGGATGGTGAATCTGTGGAATTTGTTGCCACAGGCGGCTGTGGAGGCCAGATCACTGGGTGTACTTAAGGCAGAGGGTAATAGGTTCCTGATAAGTCAAGGCAAGAAAGGTTGTGGGGAGAAGCCAGGAGAATAGGGTTAAGAGGGAAATGGGTCAGCCATGATTAAATGATGGAACAGACTTGATGGGCCAAATGGCCTGATTCTGCTCCAATGTCTTATGGTCTAATAACTTGATGGACTGGATGGCCTTCCACATGCCTTAACAATACCACAATTCCAACAGCACAGGAGAAAATCCATGTGTCCATATTAACAGTTTCTACACTGCAACCAGAAAGTAACTACAATTCCCAGCATAAAATGAACTTCACTTTTAGCCATTTCCTGTACCATTCTCAGACGTGTACACAAAAACTAGAGAGGCACTCCAGAGCAATGCTTAAGAAAATTTTTTAGTATCAGAAGCATTAAGACTTTGAAAAATTGTGACTATCAAGTTACTAATTCCCCCCTCCCCTGCTGAAAGAAAACTATGTGAGGAAGGCTTAAGAGAAGAATGGAAGCAAAGAAAAATTATGAGTGACAAGGAAAAAACTGTTCAGGGTAACCTAGATGGAGAAAGACTGGGACAGGAAGAAGGAAATTACATTAAATGAATTTGCTGAAGATTGCAACCTTAGTAAGAGAATAATCATAAAGATATTGTTATCAGATAAACCCCAGGGTTGGCTCATTC
Source organism: Mobula birostris (assembly GCF_030028105.1). Classification (NCBI taxonomy): domain Eukaryota; kingdom Metazoa; phylum Chordata; class Chondrichthyes; order Myliobatiformes; family Myliobatidae; genus Mobula; species Mobula birostris. Next base: position 24,071,829 of record NC_092395.1, on the reverse strand, counting down.
AGATGACAGGTTAATGGTCAAGGTACTATAACTGTCTTTGCAGATGGACTAAACCCAAAGTAACTACCTGTTGATGAGACGAGGAGAAAGATAACAATAAATATAAACTGAAATCAGACTCACAGTCGATCAGCACAGTTTTCTGGCCGATCCAAATAGGCTCCATCCATCACATATTTAAGAACTTGTTCGTTTGAATATCCCTGGTATGGTTGTTCTGCTAGAGTGCTGATCTCCCAAAGCACAACTCCAAATGACCTAACAATGAACACAAAAACTGAGCAAAGTGCACATTAAACAAGAACTTCCAATCTATATGAACATTTAAAAAATCTTAAAGCATTGAAGGATGACATTCAATGCCAGACATCCCACCTCTCCCGGAAGTTCCGGGAGTCTCCTGTGTATTGATAGCGGCTCCCTGACACCCGGAAATTATATACAATATCCAGGAAATCTATTTTTTTTTGAGAGGGAGAGTGAGAGCGAGCATCCTGATTGGTCTCTCTTTGTGCTAATTAGTCCTATCAGTTTTCTCTGTGGGCGGGCTTCACAGTCGACCTCAAAAATAATGACAGTGTTGCTCGTTGCACTGTTTGCAACAGTGACTTTTCTATTGCCCATGGTGGGTTAAAATGCAAAAGACATGTTGAGGTGAGTTTAACAGGTGTGATTCGTTCATTAGCATAGCTAACGTTATTTAAGCTAGCTGGCTAGCTGCTAAAGGGCTACTCCATTGATGTCCTACGTGATGAGGCCAAACTCCCTGTAGACTTGCTTAAGTTTGTAATAGAATAAAAAAAAAGACTCCATGATAATATAAGTACATATTTTAATGTCATATTTTCCGCATATACCCAACTTGGTTTACAGATTAGACAAAATCACTAAACAAAGTATTACATACACCCTTGGAGGTCGACCGGGGGTAGGGGGGGGTGGCGGGGGACGGGGGTGCTACCTCTCTATAAATGAGTTTTTGCAGGGTGGGATGTCTGCAATGTCTTCATGCATGAGCGTACCAAAACCTCACCAGCTTCTTTCATAACACTACAAATTTGAAAGCTACTACGAAATCTGATTGCACTATACTGTAAGGCGGTGTTCAACAAGTGAATGAAGAAATTTCTTATTTCCTTTCAATTCTTTTGTCCATTGTTTTAAGCTCTAGGACCTCTGGAGTACGAAAAGACCATAAAAACAGAAAATTCTGTAAATACTTACCTGGTCAGGCCATATCTGTAGGAAGAAAAACAAAGCTAATTTCTTCGACCTGAAATTTTAGCTCTGTTTACCATCCACAGATGCGGTCTCACCTTTTTGAGTATATCTAGCATTTTCTGTTGTTTTTTGTATATATTTCAGATTTCCTGCATTTGTAGGTTTTAAAACAAGTCTTACACTCACTGGACTTTAGAATGAGGAGTGACCTTAAACACGTAACATCCAAGGTGACTTGAATGAGTATATCTTGGTTGTGGTTCTTCCTTCATGGGATAAATCTAGAACAAGGGGGGATAAATCTAGAACAAGGGGGAATATTTTCAGAATAAGAAATCATTCATTAAAGGTTGAGATGGCAAGATATTTCATCCCTCTGAGGATTGTAAAATCTTTAAAATTCACCAGTCTGGAGAGCTGTGGAGGTTGCATATTTGAACATACTGAAGCCTTAAACAGATTTCTGGGTTGTAGAAGATTCCATGATTATGAAAAACAGAAAAAATGAGGGATAAGTTTGATCAGTCATGATTTTATTGAATGGGGGAGTAGGTTCAAAAGACCATATTGCCAACTTCTATTCCTATTATCTTGTTATGTACTGAATTGTTGTAAAAAGACATCTGGTTCACCAAGCCCTTCAAGCAAGAGCATCTGCCATCCATTCTGATCTCAAATATGACTCTAGGATTGGTCAGTCACAAAAAGGAACTGGCAATAAATACTATGTTTGTGAACAGTACCCACAGTCCCTGAATAAATAACATTGACAATCAAAATAGAATGAAAAAGTTACAGTAAAGTCTGCAAAGACTAGTTGCTCCATTTTACATAATGATACAGAATAAATGTTATTTTTTATGCACTACCTCCCAAGAGTTCCATTGGAATTTCATTCTCTGCCAAACATGATCATCCTGGCAAAATTACTTTAAGACTGACTCACCAAACATCGGAGTATGTAGTAAATACTCCATCTTTCAGGGATTCTGGAGCCATCCATCGCACAGGCAACAACCCTTTTCCACCTTTACGATAGTAGTCTGTCTCATAAATGTCTCTGGTCATTCCAAAATCTTTATTGAAATAAAATCAATTACACGTCAGCTAGCAATTACACACAGCATATACATAGCAAGTACAGCAATAAATCAAATGATACCATACCTCAATATAATGGCATTATTCATGAGTGAAACAGCCTGACTGAAATATGTCAATGGACACAAACAGATTTTTTGCCTCTTACACCAATTTTCTGCATATATAAATACAGAAATGCATGTAATTAAAAGCTCTATAAGTTACAGAGAAATAAAAGGATATTTAGCTCATCTGTCTAGTTAGAAACCAAACGATGTCATCTAGATCACGGTATAATGGAATGAAATCTCTCTGCTCCACAACCCTATATCCACCAATTCACACATTTTAAGCAATGCACATAAAAGTTACTGGTGAACGCAGCAGGCCAGGCAGCATCTGTAGGAAGAGATGCAGTCGACGTTTCAGGCCGAGACCCTTCGTCAGGACTAACTGAAGGAAGAATGAGTAAGGGATTTGAAAGTTGGAGGGGGAGGGGGAGATCCAAAATGATAGGAGAAGACAGGAGGGGGAGCGATGGAGCCAAGAGCTGGACAGGTGATAGGCAAAAGGGATACGAGAGGATCATGGGACAGGAGGTCCAGGGAGAAAGACGGGGGGGGGGGGGGGACCCAGGGGATGGGCAAGAGGTATATTCAGAGGGACAGAGGGAGAAAAAGGAGAGTGAGAGAAAGAATGTGTGTATAAAAATAAGTAACAGATGGGGTACGAGGGGGAGGTGGGGCATTAGCAGAAGTTAGAGAAGTCGATGTTCATGCCATCAGGTTGGAGGCTACCCAGACGGAATATATAAGGTGTTGTTCCTCCAACCTGAGTGTGGCTTCATCTTTACAGTAGAGGAGGCCGTGGATAGACATGTCAGAATGGGAATGGGATGTGGAATTAAAATGTGTGGCCACTGGGAGATCCTGCTTTCTCTGGTGGACAGAGCGTAGATGTTCAGCAAAGTGGTCTCCCAGTCTGCGTCAGGTCTCGCCAATATATAAAAGGCCACATCGGGAGCACCGGACGCAGTATATCACCCCAGTCGACTCACAGGTGAAGTGTTGCCTCACCTGGAAGAACTGTTTGGGGCCCTGAATGGTGGTAAGGGAGAAAGTGTAAGGGCATGTGTAGCACTTGTTCCGCTTACACGGATAAGTGCCAGGAGGAGATCAGTGGGGAGGGATGGGGGGGACGAATGGACAAGGGAGTTGCGTAGGGAGCGATCCCTGCGGAATGCAGAGAGAGGGTGGGGGAGGGAAAGATGTGCTTAGTGGTGGGATCCCGTTGGAGGTGGCGGAAGTTACGGAGAATAATATGTTGGACCCAGAGGCTGGTGGGGTGGTAGGTGAGGACCAGGGGAACCCTATTCCTAGTGGGGTGGCGGGAGGATGGAGTGAGAGCAGATGTACGTGAAATGGGGGAGATGCGTTTAAGAGCAGAGTTGATAGTGGAGGAAGGGAAGCCCCTTTCTTTAAAAAAGGAAGACATCTCCCTCGTACTAGAATGAAAAGCCTCATCCTGAGAGCAGATGCGGCGGAGACGGAGGAATTGCGAGAAGGGGATGGCGTTTTTGCAAGAGACAGGGTGAGAAGAGGAATAGTCCAGATAGCTGTGAGAGTCAATAGGCTTATAGTAGACATCAGTGGATAAGCTGTTGTTTGTTTTATTTTGCAATCACAAAATGTGAGGTAGTGTAGATAGTATAATCTCATATTTATTGCTAATCCCAAATTGAAATTAAAATTAAAATCAAAGGGGTGTTCTGAGTCAGCCACAGACCACAGACTGGAACTCCAGATGTCCAGACCAACTGAGGGTGATTGATTTCTATTCAGAAAGACATCAGCTTGATTTATTATTTCCTAAATCCTCTTTAGCCTTGTATTGCGGTCCTTTTCACACCAAACCCTACCTCCAATTTTAACTGTGTAATCCTCTCCCACCATGCAGTTTCGAGCAGCCAGATCTCTGTGGACAAACTTCTTTGCGTTAAGGTAAGCCATTCCATCTGAAATTTCAGCTGCCATCTGGATCATTTCCTTCAGGGTGGGTGGCTGGCGGCCTGGGTTAATCTGAAAGGGCCGATAATGGTCAGTGTTTAACAGTTAATTCTGTTTCTCTATGGATGCAAGAGAACACAAAGGTTCCAAATAACTCAGGCTACTAATTGAGGATAATAAATAAAAGGGTCATACCAGCAAGTTAATACGCTGGAAATTATTTCATTCACACGCATGACATTCCTGGATTACAGCATTTTTCCCTCTCCTGTTTTCTCCCAAAGCTCCCCACTGCACACTGCAATCTCCATCCTATTCCTGCTTCCTGTCCATTATTGCTTTGTGCCATTTCACCATTCGCTCCACAGTCCCCACTCTCACAATAACTCCACAAGTCACAACTCTCCCCTGCTTAGTTCCTCAGACACATTTTTCTGAAAAATCTGATGTGTTGGGTTTATCTTTTCGTCTTTTTTTACTCATATACAGTGTTTCACCAACCCAAAGCAACCTCATTCAATAAATTTAGAAAGCGCTTCCTTTTACATTGCAGTTAGTATACAAAGGTGTAACATTAAAAAGAATTACAGATTACACATAACTTCTTAAAATTTCATTTGCCTAAAGCTCCATCAGCACCAAATTACATTTAAATGCTAATAATCTAACATCTTCTTCTGCGGTTGTCCATCGAAATCCGATGACAATGTCCACTCCTTTAGTGGTGAGATCTTTGATGACTATACAGTCCTATCCTGGACCCACAAGCTCTATTGCAGGTGGGACATGTATATGTGGTAGTGGTGGTAACCATGGCTGCATTTCTCCTGGCTCTCTTCTGCTGTCTTCTGGTTGTTCTTTCCATCTCCAGAATACAAACCCTGTCCCTACACAGCTGTTGCCAAGTGGTAAAGTCAGCAGCAACATCTTCCAGGTCCTCGGGTCCGATCTTGCACTTCCTTAAAGCATTCTTCATCTGATCCTTATAGTGCTTCTTTGGCCCTCCAGCTGAGCGTCGACCATGATCTAGCTGGCCGTATAACACTCTGTGGGGTAGCCAACATTGGGGCATCCTTATCATGTGCCCCAGCCACTGCAGCTGACGCTGGGTGATCATGACTTCAATACTCCTGCAGTTGGTCTTTACAAGTATTTCAGTGTGAGGCACCCACTCACGCCAGGTAATTCCCAGAATTCGCTGGAGACAGCTTAATAATGACATGCATAATTTTTACAATGCTGTCAAAACCATCTACGGTCCAATAAATCGATGCGTTACTCCCCTGAAAACAGCAGATGGTCTAACACTTCTGAAGGATCAGAATACCATTCTGCTGAGGTGGGCTGAGCATTTTAACACCCTGCTTAATCAGGACTCTGACGCAGACCCCACCATCCTGGACGAACTGCCTGAATCTAACATCAGGGCATGTAACACAAGCAGCTTGATGGCATTGGTTTCGATTGTTTTAAGTAACCCGTATATGGTTGAAAAATTACCTCAGCATCTGGCCGTAATGAGCGCAAGTAACTCTTCAGATCGCCATGGACCATCAATTCCATGATAACCAGTGTAGGCTGCCCTTTTGATACAACACCAAGCAAACGGACCTACAAAGAAAAACCTCAGCTCAACTCCAATTCAACAAGAATAATGTATTACATCTATTATCAAAACCCTGCATGATGATACTTCTGATTAACACTTGCACACTGATTCAAGCTTTTATTGAAAATGTGTTGTACACCTGTTTAGTTATTCAAGATGTTGGTTGGCTTCCTTTGCCCAACAACTGACTGCATTATTGGTGGTCTTACTTTCACTTCCTTAGGAATCAGTCTGGAATTTGATACCTACCACAACATTTCAGTCTATCTGTGACCAGTGAGTGAATTGTGAGGCAGATGAAGAGATATTCCTTTAATCTTCAGCTTATTATTTTACATCTTGGTGAGCAGCCATGAAGACATTACTCATTTGTCTGAATTTCCATATTGGGACTTCTCTTGTGTGTGGAAGATTAAGAATATATTAAAAGGAGTACTGTAAGAATCATACCACATGGTGACAGGTGAATGCCTTCATCACTGAGGCCTCATTCAGGAACTCGATGCGCTCTCGAAGACTGGCTGACTCATTAACAGTTTTCACCGCCACACGAGTTTCTGGGTATCCCTTCACAATATCCTTTGCAATCCCTTCGTAGACCATACCAAAGGAACCTTGCCCCAGCTCTCTTAGCAGCTCTATTTTATCGCGTGCAACCTCCCATTCATCTGGAACGTAGACTAGAAGGAATAATGTTACAAGCAATTAGTAACATTGCAATTGAAAAGAACAATAAACAAAAGCCCACAAAAATATGGGCTCTTTCTTTACATCTTGAAAAATAATAAACTTTCTTTACATCTTGAAAAATAATAAACTCTAAAATGCAAATTAACCACGATGAAGCTAATTTTAACTTGGAAATCAGCTCTTCACATTTAAGTCAATGAATGCTACTTCACCTACTACTTTGCCAAATCAAAACAGCTTTTATGATAATACTTTGGGAAAGCATTATCAGACAAAACTTGCCACCAAGCCACATCAGCCAACGAACTAGTTAAAAAAAAACCAGGATTTTTGAAATGTTTAAAATGAGGTGCAAAGGATGGAGGAGCATTTACACAGGGAATTCCAGAACTCACAACTAGTGAACTTAAGGCCATCTGGCCATGGTGGAGCTATTAAAAAGAAGATAGCTAACTGGTGTCAGATGAAGCACGTAGAGAACTCTCAGGGATATAGAGCTATAGAAAATTACATAGAATCAAGGAAGGAATTAGACAAAATATTGGTTCATCAAAAACAGGGGTATACAGAAGCAGATCTCAATGAGCTAGATGGGAGATGTGCCTTGTTTGGCTTTCGACTCTTCCTCACTGACAATTTACATCCAATATTTGAACCAGTAATCTGAATTTACCCAGTAGCCTGAAGGAGGTCAAATGTGGTAGTCACAAGCTCTGTTCTCAGGGATAACAACAGAAGGAATGGGGATGACTCTCACTGATTAGCGGTGCAAACCAGATGCAGAACTCAAGGAGGATAAGAATCAAGCTCCATGGAGGGAAATGGAAATGATGATTTTGGAAGAGTTGGAGCAAATGTTGAAGATTGTAGCACATGGAAGCTGGAGGTAAGACGAGGCATGGTAGTCGATTTTTCATAATCTTAGAGGCAGAGAGAAACAGAATTCTAGAATTCAGGCGTTCGGGCTGGCTGGTGGCACAATGACATCAGTGCCGGACTCTGGAACGGAGGTTCCTGGGTTCGAACCCAGTTGGGTCCGCTCCCGAGTACGCTTTCCATCCGTGCCGGGTTGAGTGTCAAGATCGCAACTCGATCTTGTAAAATAAAAGGGAAAAATACTGCGAAATGTCTGTGTGAGGAGTGGTGCGCCACACAGTCTCTCTCTCTCTTGCTCCGCGCCTTGTAAAGACATGAAAAAGACATCGTCCCGCCAACACGGACGCACGCAGACGCACACACGCCAGAAAAAAAAGATTTTCAGGTGCTCACCATCATTGGCACTAATGTATTCTGGATTTGAAGAAGTGTAAAACATTCCTGTAGGCAATTCTGTTCGCCTGAAAACAAAAAAGAATATTACAATAAAACACTCAGATTAACTAAACAAAAGTTTCCAATGACTAAACAACACTGATATTCCACGACCTAGTAAACAATCTATTTTTCCTTTACTATTCAGTTAAATAACTCCAGTATTTCAAGTCACACTAAATCTACACTCACTTCAGACGTAAATAAGAGATTTATATTTTATCAGGGCAATGATTTATTAATAATGGGCAATTATTGCCATTGATTTGTGTTCACAGTGCAAGATCATATGCTTATATAAAAAAATAACATTATACCCCTCCGTTCTATATAGATCTCACTTTCTTCCTGGATTGCCTTTTATATAATGCCTCACTCTCTACACTAAGCAGTAGGCAGATTGCAAGATGTCTACGAGTGTAGGAAGTGGCTAAAAAAAAAAAAAATGGACATAGCATATCACAGCAGTGGAATTAGAGCCAGCAATAGCAAAAAAAAAACCTCACTATGGCACTCTGATGATGAAACTCATCCTTGTAGGTCATAATAACCTGCACGAAGATGCAATTTGTAAACCAGTGCGATTCAGAAAGATAACATGCTGTACTGAGTCCAAAAGAAAGCAGGCACTATTTTAGCTACTTTAATCTTACTTTATGCAAAATCAATCATCTAAATCTGCCAATATCAAAATATAAAATTAAATTTACAATTATTCATGTATATATTTTTGGAAAACAGTGATTTGTTATAGTTAGTCTAACATGGGGAGAAAAACAGACTTTTCCTGTATGGCCCTGCCAGTTTGATTAAGGCTGGAAAATTGCTCTTTGTTATCGATCTTTGAACTCCAGAACATCGTGTTCAAAATATACAATGCAACAGTACCCTGAGGCCTCCAAACACTGCTACTATACCATTACATGATGGGCACTGAAAGTTCCTGATCATTTAGGTGGAGATGTTGCTGCACAGTGCTGTGTGCCATGGACAGAAGGAATAAGGAGGGCATGAGAAATAATAAATTTGAAGATAACACCACAAAGATGCAACTTTACCTCTTCTTTACCACCAAAAAGACAACTGGAACTACGATGATGAGCAGAATGGCGAGGATCGATGGCCCAATTATCTTGTAAATATCACTACCAGGATCTGTTTGCAAGGAAATAAATATTCACTAGATAGCAAGCTAAAACTTGATGTGGTGAAACATATTATACAATGGTGCAGGTAAGAAGGAGAAGTAGTAATGAATGGATCCAATTGTTTTACAAATGTCCTCCATTCACCAAGGAGGCAGGCTTCAGTAAAGTGAATATCGGAGATGGTGAGCCAATTCCAGTAGCTCATTGGTGAAACATGACCACTGTTCCAAACTAACCTGGAGTATTATTGTGATTAGTCTGAATTATTAACTTACAGAACTATTGACATGTAACTGTTAGAAGGTTCAAACTGTCAATCCAAGTCAATAACTACAGTAAATACAAGCCACAAATCTGCAAGTACTGCAAATCCAACATTGGATGGAGGGTCTTCAACCCAAAATAGTAACTTTGCTTTTCTTTCCAAAGATGCTGACCTGGCATGTGTTCCCAGCATTTTTGAGTCAAAAATCAATATTGGTTCAGATTTCTTAAGGACCAATTAAAAAACATTTTTTTTTATTAAGTATATTTCCATTCTGAGGAAAGTTTCAATCAATTAAGATGCACTAAGGAACAATGAATTAAACAAGTTTTTTTAAAAAACCTTTTCCAGGGAAATTCCAACCTATCAGAAAATACTAATTACTTCAGTGTATCCAGGTACACCTCTTAGCAAGTTTCCCTAACCACTTCTAAATCTGATGGGAAATGGTACAAGCAAATAAACATGCTGTTACGAGCAAGTACTATCAAAGTAGCAGCAGCTGTATGTTAACTGAACTTCCAAAATCTAGTTCTACTGAAATCAGTGGAATAGAATTTCAGAAGCATTACTGAACTTGGCAAATACGACTAAATTACCAAATCAGTTCTTCTGTTTGAGAGTGAACTTTCGCAGGAATAATTGGTGTCACAGAACATCTAACGAGGGAATTTCCTAGCCTTTGGTCAAGTCAGCTCAGAGATTGAAAAAATTTTGAATTCAAAAGAAACATAGAAACATAAAAAATAGGTGCAGGAGTAAGCCATTCGGCCCTTCGAGCCTGCACCGCCATTTATTATGATCATGGCTGATCATCCAACTCAGAACACCGCCCCAGCCTTCCCTCCATACCCCCTGACCCCCGTAGCCGCAAGGGCCATATCTAACTCCCTCTTAAATATAGCCAATGAACTGGCCTCAACTGTTTCCTGTGGCAGAGAATTCCACAGATTCACCACTGTGTGAAGAAGTTTTTCCTAATCTCGGTCCTAAAAGGCTTCCCCTCTATCCTCAAACTGTGGCCCCTCGTTCTGGACTTCCCCAACATCGGGAACAATCTTCCTGCATCTAGCCTGTTCAATCCCTTTAGGATTTTATACGTTTCAATCAGATCCCCCCTCAATCTTCTAAATTCCAACAAGTACAAGCCCAGTTCATCCAGTTTTTCTTCATATGAAAGTCCTGCCATCCCAGGAATCAATCTGGTGAACCTTCTTTGTACTCCCTCTATGGCAAGGATGTCTTTCCTCAGATTAGGGGACCAAAACTGCACACAATACTCCAGGTGCGGTCTCACCAAGGCCTTGTACAACTGCAGTAGTACCTCCTTGCTCCTGTACTCGAATCCTCTTGCTATAAATGCCAGCATACCATTCGCCTTTTTCACCGCCTGCTGTACCTGCATGCCCACTTTCAATGACTGGTGTATAATGACACCCAGGTCTCGTTGCACCTCCCCTTTTCCTAATCGGCCACCATTCAGATAATAATCTGTTTTCCTATTTTTGCCACCAAAGTGGATAACTTCACATTTATCCACATTAAATTGCATCTGCCATGAATTTGCCCACTCACCCAACCTATCCAAGTCACCCTGCATCCTCTTAGCATCCTCCTCACAGCCAACACCGCCACCCAGCTTCGTGTCATCCGCAAACTTGGAGATGATGCATTCAATTCCCTCATCCAGTCATTAATATATATTGTAAACAACTGGGGTCCCAGCACTGAGCCTTGCGGTACCCCACTAGTCACCGCCTGCCATTCTGAAAAGGTCCCGTTTATTCCTACTCTTTGCTTCCTGTCTGCTAACCAATTCTCCACCCACACCAATACCTTACCCCCAATACTGTGTGCTTTAAGTTTGCACACTAATCTCCTGTGTGGGACCTTGTCAAAAGCCTTTTGAAAATCCAAATATACCACATCCACTGGTTCTCCTCTATCCACTCTACTAGTTACATCCTCAAAAAATTCTATGAGATTCGTCAGACATGATTTTCCTTTCACAAATCCATGCTGACTTTGTCCGATCATTTCACCGCTTTCCAAATGTGCTGTTATCACATCCTTGATAACTGACTCCAGCAGTTTCCCCACCACCAACGTTAGGCTAACCGGTCTATCATTCCCCGGTTTCTCTCTCCCTCCTTTTTTAAAAAGTGGGGTTACATTAGCCACCCTCCAATCCTCAGGAACTAGTCCAGAATCTAACGAGTTTTGAAAAATTATCACTAATGCATCCACTATTTCTTGGGCTACTTCCTTAAGCACTCTAGGATGCAGACCATCTGACCATTAAAGAACATTTTCATCAGTCCTTATCAGATTGTTCAACATTTTATGCTGTTTCTAAAACCTAAATCTGGACAGATTAAAAAAAAATAGCCAGAAGGAAATGCATACATTAAGGAAAACAAAACTCTTACTATCTCTTACTAACTCTTCCTTCAGTTAGTCCTGACGAAGGGTCTCGGCCTGAAATGTCGACTGTACCTCTTCCTAGAGATGCTGCCTGGCCTGCTGAGTTCACCAGCAACTTTCATGTGTGTTCATTGCTCCTTTCTCCTGTTCCTTTAGGACAACTGACAGGGCTATACCAAGTATCCTTAATGACAAGTTCTCTCCAAGTGACTTAACTGATAGCAAAAACTCATGTATGAATTTTCCCTCCCTAACCCAATTGGAAATCACTTTCTAAACCTTTTGGCCTATGTACATACTTTCACATACTCTCTAAAACTCAAGTCTTGATCAATGTTTTAGCTAAGAACTGTATAATTTCCTGGTGTGGCTTGGTCAATGTTTATTTCGTAATATTCTCTACAGCACCGGCTCACTTCATTGCATTAACGCCATTATGTTAAATGAAAGTTGTTATATACAAGATAACAGAAGGAGCAGACCTCCACCAATCACAACTGATGCAATCTTGGTCTCAATACCATGAGTCCGTCCTCTCCCCATAGTACAGGATTTCCTTGCATTTGTATATCTGTCAATATCTGCCTTCACAGCCCTCTAAAGTTGAAAATTTCAAACATTCACAACCCTCTACTAGGGGAGTTATCCTCTAGACTCTACCCCTTCAATTCTGCAAAGAGTGCGTTTTAATAAAATTACTTGTTATGCTTTTATTTTCCAATATGTACAGGCCAAACCTGCTTAACCTTTTTTCAGATATCAGCCCCCTCATCCCAGGAATGTACAGAATTGATAAAAGCTGCAGAGGATTGTAGAATCAGCTGGCTCCGTCATGAGCACTAGCCTCCCCACCATCGGGAACATCTTTAAAAGGTGGTGCCATAAGAAGGTAGCATTCATCATGAAGAACCCTCACCACAATATTTTCTCCTCTGACTACTACCATCAGTAAAGGTGGTGCAGGAGCCTGAAGACAGACACTCAACGTTTTAGCAACAGCCTTTTTCACTCCACCATCAGATTTCTGAACGGTCCATGAACACTACTTTACCATTTTGCTCTCTTTTCACATTATTATTTTTTATATACATTTCTTATTATAACATAGAATTTTTCTTTAGTACTACATCCTACTGTAAAACAACACACTTCACAACAAATGTCAGTGATAATAAACCTGATTCTGATTCTGCAAATATACCAGTCCTTAAATGGGGGCACCAACACTTAATGCAGTAACCTAAGCATTGTCTCAGCATTATTGTTTCATGAATTTCTGGATTTTCCCCATTAGCTCCTAAGTAATGGATTCCCATTCTTCCCCAATGACAAATGTTAGGCTTTCTGGCCTACAGTTTGCAGCTTTCTATTTCCTTCCTTTTTTCAGTAACTGCTTTACATATGTGGATTTCCAATCCTCTGGGATTTCTCTGTCATTTAAACAATTTTGAAAGATTAAACTAACATCTCTGAAACTACTCCAGGTTCACAAGACTTGTTGCCTTACGCACATTAATTAGATTGCCTAGTATCTTTTCCTTTCAAAGTAGATAACGCGCATTTTCTCCATTTTATACTCCACCTGCTAACTTTTTTGTGCATTGACTTCATCAATCCACATTGTTCACAGTGTCCGTGTCCTCCTTACAACTGGCGAACTCACCAATTTTGTGTCATCAGTAATGTATTGTTCATGCATTAGGAGTAAATATGGATTCTGTATAAGCAACAGAAGGTGTTGACCATCTCACAGAACGCCCACCCCATTCATTGTTATCTGCTCCCACGAAAGAGTCTACAGTTTCCACAATGGCCTCCTTAAGCACTCCAGAACTACCAAAAAGTAATGGAAGCCATCCTTGATGCTGACAGACTATCTAAAGAAATAACTGTATTTTTTCAAGTATTAGAGATTGTTTCAATTGCCTCCCTTCCTTAATTGTCCCTTAACTGAGTTTTATTATTGGATCAACACATAAATGAGCTGGAGGAACTTAGTAGGTCAGGCAGGTAAAAGGAAAGTTGACATTTCAGGTTGACATCCTTCATCGAGTGATGGGAGAGGATGTGGACAGCCAATATGAAAAGGGTGGGGGGAAGGGGTGGCGAGGAGGAGAGGGGGAATGATGTAAGAAGCTGAGAGTGACAGGTGGAAGTAACAAAGTGCTGAAGATGCAGTCTGATAAGAAAAGGCAATGGAACATGGAATAAAGGGAAGGTTGTCAGGTTGGAGGCAGAATACGAGGTGCAATTCCTCTAATCTGTGTCTAAGCAGTAGAGGAGGCTGTGGACAGACGGGTTGATATGGGAATGGAAAGTGGAATTAAAATGGCTGCCCACCAGGAGATCCAGGCTGATACAACAGAGAGATTGAAGGTACTCGACAAACTGATCCCCCAGTCTGCATCAGGCCTCCCTGATATCAAGGACGCCACACTGGCAGCACCAGATGCAATAAATGACTCCGACGGATTCACATATGAAGGACTGCCTCACTTGGAAGGGTTGATTGGGGATCTGAATGGTGGCAAGGGAGATGATATAGGGGCAAGTGTAACACTTAGCACATTTGCAGGGATAAGAGCCTGGAGCGGGATCTGTGGGGAGGGACAAGCAGACAAGCGAGTCATGGAACGAGCGATGCCTATGGAAAGTTTGGGGGTGGGGGGAGTGCTTGGGTATGGGATGAAGACAGACATACAAGAAATAGAAGCGATGCAGATCAGAGCTCCATCAATTTATCTTAGATCTTATCTCTATCAACTTAACTTTATCTCTGAACCTTTTATCACTGGGACAATTGTGTACCTTCTACTTACAAAAAGTACCTTTTGTACCTTTGTTGAGGCGTGAAGTAATTATTTAAGATCTTTGCTATTTTTCTATTCCCTAATAATAATTCACATGATTAATTATATAAAGCAAGAAAGGCAATTCTAGCTGAATAGTAAACGTTCAAGATCTTGGGATTTGCTGCCTGATGGATTGAGAACCGTTAAGAGATGTCAGGAAGTGGCAGTGCTCAATTCATCAACACTCAAAAGTAGAGTTTGAGTTGGTATTGTAGTCAGGCCCACTCATCTTTCCTGAGAAAACTCACTTGTGTTTGTATCTTGAATATAGAAAGAGATTGCCTCGGTCCAAGAGCCATTTCCAGCCAGTGATGTAGCTCGTATTTTCACAGTATAGTTCCCAGGATGGTGCACTTTTAATCTGCAGCCTTGCTCAGCGAGGTATCTTTTACGAGACACACAGTGCTGCATTTCCTACACCAACAATCACAATTAAGCATCAGTTCTCAAGGAAATGGAAAGCAATTGTTTTTAAAACACTCATTGTAACTCTGTCTAACCAACTATATTTTCTTGCAGTCAAAAGAGACACTACCAGCTGTTTAGGTCAGTAAGAAGTCTCAATGACTACCATACAAGTATTCACTTATTGCTTACTTTCTTACTATCATGAATATTGGAAAACTGATACTTAAAAGTTTAGATTTAAAATTTAGAATAGAAACTGTATATGGAAATAAAATGAGACAATGCAGTTGCTGGACTTGCCAGCAGGCAGTGTGGCAGAGCTGAGATTCTAAAACGTTTCTGAAAACTTTACAGTCATAGAGTAATACAGTAACAGTCATAGAGTTTGGCCTACCCAATCCATGCCAAGTAAGGTGCCTTCTTGAGTTAGTCCCATTTGTCTACATTTGGCCAATATGCCTCTAAACCTTTCCTAGCCATGAAACTATCTAAATCTCTTTTAAAAATTGTAACTGTACCTGCTTCTATGATTTCCTCTGGCAGCACCTTCCATATACCCATAATGCATAAAATGCATCCCTCAGATCCCTTTTAGATCTTTGCCTTCTCACCTCAAACATCTTAAACATATGCCTTCTAGTTTTGGACTCCTTTCCCTGGGAGACAGACCATGAGCATCCACTTTATCTATGCCCATCTACATTTTATAAACGTCCACAAGGTCATCCCTATGCCTCTTTCGATCCAGGGAAAATAGACCCAGACTAGCTAATCTCTTCTTATAACTCAAGCTGTCCAGTCCCAGCAAAGTTCTTTGTGTATCTGTTTTTGCATCCTTGCTAGCTTAGTCACACCCTGTCTATAATATGGTGACCAGAACTACACACATTATTCCAGGCGCAGTCTCACCAATATCTCGTACAGTGTTAACGTGACACCAATTCTTATACCAAATGCCTTACACCTTCTTCAAACTTTTTCTACCTATATTGCGACTTCTAGGGAACTATGTACCTGTACCCTTGGTCTCTATTCTACAACACTCCCTGAGGCCCTGTCTGTTACTGTTAAGTCTTGCCATGGTTTAGTTTCTCAAAATGTATCACCATACTTGTGTAACTTAAATTCTATCTGCCGTTCCTTTGCCCACTTTTCCAGTTGATCTAGATCCTATCGTAACCTTAGACAACCTTTTTCAATGTCCATGTTACCACTAATGTTGGTGCCATCCATTGATATGTCATCACAAAGAAGCTGAAAGTGTACACAATATACTCATAATTAGGCAACAGTAATTCATAATGAGTTATACTCACTTCAGAGTCCACAAGACGCTTGTAATTTACTTCATACAATACAATAAGACCATTTGGATTCCTTGGCTCGTCCCATTTAATATGAACCACTTTATCGACAACCTTGTGTGTGATTGGACCCACAATGTCATCAGCATTTGCTGTTGGACAAACCAAAAGATCTTACTTCAAACGGACAACCATTTTATTATGTAAATAAATAAAAACCTCATTAAGTTAATCTCAAAAAGCAATTTCAATCTTCTTAACAAACAATTTAATAGAGAAAAAAAAATTGGCGTTTCTTTGGCGCCAGATATCTCAAAGCACTTGAAGTGCACATGAGAGTGCACACAGGATGTTCACGCCAACAATTGTTTAATACCGAGACCAGGGCTGGTGAACCTTTCTGAGGGTGTATCACCAAATTGGTGACAATCTTTTAAAAAATTCTCTTGCAAGCCATGGAAATTTTGATTATCATTGCTTGATGATTTAGTAACAAGAATTATGGACAATTTTAAGGAAAAAGGATGAGTCCTGCTGTCCATTTATATGTATTCATTTTTTCACTATTAATAAAAACATAACAGATGCAGATTGAAATAAATGAGCATTTTAGAAAACCTGTTCAAAAATCTTCGTATTAATCTTTGAAAAAGACAACTGAAAAATACCACTATTGTAACCATTTACTATCCAACGACTGATGGGTACACCAGGTCTGCACACCTTCAATCTTCTCAGGTTAATGGTACTGATTTGTTTTTTCAACATTCCTCAGTCAACTTTGCTGTCAACAGCCTTACTGGAGTTACAATCTCTATGATGGTTTGATACTGACTTCTCTGTCCCTTAACTCCATCAGCATTTTATTGATAAACATGAGTGCCAATGACTGTCAAACAATTCTATGCGTCATCTACTATCAACTGTACAGAAGGTATAGAAAATGGATAATTTATTTCCTTCCTACCTTCAGGCATAGTCCGTGCACTAACGTAAGCTGCAACACTGCATCCTACATTTTTTGCGTCATGGTTGCATGCATGAATTTCAATTCGGTATCCTGAAAAATGATGCAAGTTGGAGATCACCAGAGACTCCTTCATCCACACTTTCTCTGATAACACTGGATACTCTTCCTCGAATGATCTTGTTGCTGATGCATTAACAATGGGAGTAGGTGTAGTCAATTCTAGAATGCTGCTATTTGACAGGGCTCCCAGTTCCCTGCGTTTCCGTGAAGGTCTAAAATCAAGAATGACAGTCAATTAGTAAATGGCTGGTAGATTAAAAATCCATGAAGCCATAACTGAGTGTGCTTGGAATATTTCTGAAAAAATTATTAAGTTATACTTGGAATGCAGGCATTGCTGAAAAGGTTTGTATTTATCCTCATTTTCATTAAGTTTGTCAAAATGGAAGAGCTTCGAGGGCACTTCAGAGGGCCACTAAAAATTTACCACACCACTGATATACTGAAGTCACACCTTGACTAGATCACGTAAGAATAGCTTTGCTCCTCAATGGACAATTGTGAAGAACACTGTCCTTATTAGAGCACTGCGATACTTTAACTGACAATAGTTATTTTGTTTCCCATTTGGTTTAACTGAACTCAACTTCTGAAACTGTCATGGTGGGATCTGAACTATTATTCCCTCCCCTCCCTGTCTCCAGCTATGGATAACAATCACATCAGGTATCCAGCATATTGTCACATCTGGAAAAATATAGGACACCATCCATTTTTTGGGGAACGGGCAGAGAACAACTGGGGGATAGTCCCTACTCTGATCGACACGGGACTACTTACGAAATAGCACTCATGGCTTTGAGGCTGTGTACTCACTTTTGTGACCTTCAGTTCTGAACGTTATTTGCTTACTTTTATTGTTTGCACAAATGTTTTCTGCACATTGGGTGTTTGACAGTCTTTTTTAAAAATGGATTCTCTTGGGGGTTTGTTTTGTGGCTGACTGTAAGGAGATGAATCTCAAGGCTGTATACAGTGTACATTGATAATAATTGAACCCAAATGACTTGATGTCTGAGAGATAGAGGCAATGCAGCCTCCCAACTGTTTTCATGTTTATCCTGCAGGCCTCACAAAGAACATGGATGCAAGGATCTTGTGCTTCAGTTTTTCATTTGCTGCCCTAATCCATGACGTTTAAAACAAAGATTGTGTCAAAGTACGTTACCAGCGAACTCGACTTGCACAAACTCATTCCACATCACCAGCCACTTTTATTCATTTTTAATTGCTGTTAACTTGCCCCTTTCAGGATGCCAGGCAGTGCCATTACTGCAGCTGTGCTGAGTCAATGAGGGGACTTCCAGCAAGTGAAAACACAATAGCAAAGATGCAAGAGCATGAGTGGAAAAAAGCGGCACATTAAAGCCATTATACCCTGCAACAACTTAACCTGGCAAAAGTGATAATGGTCAAGTAATCCAATTGAATGAATAATCCATATCCAAACACTCTGTACCAAGAACACAGTAGCCTGGATATTTAAAATGTTCAGAGCAGTTTTTGTACCCACGTTAAAGTGCTATAGGGTATAGATAAAACCAGGTCACAAATATGCATTGCAAAGTTACTCCACTGATGCAGCGTGCTCTTAAAACATAAAATAACTGGATGCCCAGTCTGTACTCAAATTTCAAAATCAAAGAAATACTTGAAAATGTTACTTGCTCAAGGATTATCGGTTGTATATACACATTAGGCAATGTGGTATTAACCTTAAGAGACAGCTGTGAACTTCATCAATGTCTCAATGGATAAGCACCCGGCTCAGTGAGGAACTGGGCAGCATATAGCTCGAGATGCCATATTTAATCACCAGCAATTGAATGAGTTCAGGTTTATCAAGGGCATGGATGTTGGTTGGTGGTTTTGAGGGTGCAGGGAGAGAAGGGAAATGAAAAACCAATGAAAGAGCCTACTCACAAATGCTAACCAGTATTACTTAGCTTATAAACTCCATAATTGCGGACTAGAGAGGTGGGAAGTGGTATTAATTTTGATTGTCCAATCACAAGTCATCATTCCAGAAAACAATTTTCAGTCTGTTTGCTTCATATCAGGAGCCTTCAAGTTAGAAGCACAACGAAGCTATAAACTTCCAAACGCTAACTGAACCATGCTTGAAATCAATGCCAATCAAAAGAATGTAAATCTAACTCAGTCCTCCAATACACCAGGGTATAGAACCTAAGAGTAATCAGCACATAAAATTCCCTTCATCAATGGATAAGGGAACTGATTAAGTTACATAATTTCTCATCACCAACTTTGAACTGTTTTGGGGACTGACAGCAACTGCTTCAATTCCACATAGACAAACTGTCCTTAACCAGCAACCCAAGATCATGATCAATCAAGTTATAAAAAAGAACAGGAATAAGCTCATTCTGTTCTACCATTCGAATAAAATCATGCTAATCAGACAGTTGGCCTCAACAATAATCCTTCAAAATCTATTAGCCCAATCTCCTATACAGATCTCCCTCAGTTAATGAAGGGGTTAGAGTCCTAAAGAACCACTCATAATGCAAAAATTCACATTGAGGGAGGTACAACAGGGCACAGCAGATGCCACGCAAGATAAGAAATCACAGCTTGTTAATCTCCTCCAAATAATAATGCAGCAAATCATGTTTGTTTTAACAAACTGAACCTTACAAATCAATCATCCAATGGTCATTGTTGCCAGATGGAGGAGGGCAAGTACTCAATAAAGGGCCTCCCCAACCAAGCTTAAATAGTTTATTTCATAGATTTCCTATTAACCCAATCAAAAATAATACCAGTTTTCACAGATTTCTGTGTTAACTGCCTCCAAATGTGCTTTCTTGTCCAGACATTTCAAATCTAATTTCTCAATGCACTTTAGCCAACTTTCCCCTCATGCCTTACTTAAGTTTAAGATCCTAAGCTTTGGATATAGGTTTGTCACATTCAAACTGAATGTAAAATTCCAGCAGGTTACGATCACACCTTTGCAAAAGATCCTTCTTTACAAGATCACTAATTAATCTTGGTGTATCTAATTAGACTTAAAATGGCCTGTCTCTGATAGGGTCCACCCCTACCAAGCAAACTGTCTCAAAAGTATTCCATGAACTGTTCCTAACTTTGTTAATTTGACGTGCCAAATTATGAAAATCATCACCCATGGTTGTCGCATTACTGTTGTTGGAAGCTCCCTCTACATTGATCCATTACAATCATGTTTGGGGAACCGATACATTAATGACGCAGCTCCCCCCTTCTCCAGTACTGATGATTCAATGCACTGCACCACTCTTTGAGAAATACATGCAACTCTTTGATTCATTGCTAAGTTTCATACGTCCCAATAGTAATCTACGAATTATGTTACTTTATCTTTTTTTAAATAGCATGGGAGAAAGATGTACGTGGAACTATTGGAGGCTCAGTCTAAAAAATGGGACCCAGGGAGAAAGATCTGTACATGAGATCACTACTTACTGCATTGTTCCACTGGTTTAAAAATGTCAACGGAATTTACAAATTATATGGAACAAAATAGGTTATGGTGGGATATTTCAAAAACACTTGGTTTCAGTTCTGGATTTTGAAGAAATTGGCCAGTTTCAGTCACAGTCCAGCGGGTTCAACTGTAAAGAGATTGTCATGACTGGATGGGATTGACATCTGCTGGCAACTTCCTACTACACCAATATCCTGCTTGCATTCAAAAACAATCAGCGGTAACATGGAAAAAATTGTATACTGACAGGTATACATCCCAGCAACTATGAGAGAGGTGGAGAGATTTGTTGTGCATTTTAGTGGACGCCTGAGAAGAAAGCAGCAGAGAGAGGATTTTTTTTGAGAAATACTGTATATGCCCCATCTTATGTTTAACAAAAATGTTAGGAATTCATAGCAGATCATCAGCATCTGCAAAAAGAAAGAGTGGATGAATATTTTGGTTACTGACCACGCATTGATTATTAGGTCTACACCTCAAATACCAACACATCGTTTAAGAAGCTGAGGGACGCATTTGTGGCTTGAGAACATTGTGCATATTGGGAACTCCAATGTACAAATAATTCCAGCCTGGAGTTTTCATTGTTTAAAAGGATAGTTAGCTCTGTAAATATCAGTGGCAAAAAAACATTCACTGGTTATACTTGTGCAGAACACATGATTATTCACAGAATAAAAAGCAAAAGCATAATTAATCATTTTTCAAACAGAGGGCTTTCCAGAGCAGTTATATAATTAGGCTTATTTCTTTTGATTTCCTTTTATAAATTATTAACAATTAAAAACACGGCCACCTGCACATCACCCAGCATGATTTCAGAAGCACATAGCTCAGGCACTCCCTTACCTACTGTCCTTAGTATCACTCTCTTGAGGTGTAGGTCTGCAAAAGTAAAACATCACTTTAAACGAGCTTTGTTTTGAAAATATGGGCTGGGGGTTTGATTCCTGGGTGATTAAAGACTTTTTATTGCATTATATTTTTATTATTATTATTTTTGCAATCAAGTACAAGAGAAATTGGACTAAAAAACTTGGGCAAACATGCTGCTCAACTAGAATCGTAGTTTTTTTGTGCTTTCTCAGAAACTTAAATTTACATGGCCTTTCGGATTTCTAAAAATATGAAATTTCAGTACCCTGGCCCTGTAGTCACATTCTGCACCCTACCAAATCAAGCTGGTCTGAACTACAATATAAGAAAAATACATTTGCCAAGAACTAGAGTTCAGGCAACAAGGAAAAGCAACTTTAACTTCTTAGCCATCTTTGTGCAACAGAATGGTTTTGTTTCATACATGTCCATAAGTAATTTTGCCCACAAGTAGGATAAATGTACAGAAATAATTCAAAATGGTAACCATATGTTGACAGTATTGTAATGAATGGCAGCAAAAGCAGATAAGACTAGTAAGAAAAAACAATGACCAAAAATGGCAAGAAGAGATTGGTTCTGCCGTTTGTAAGAATGACCAAATGTACATACATTGGACTTTTGAATTTAATACAAAGGGAGCTTACTCATTTCTATATACAATGTATCCATGTCAGGTGTTTGTAATCTGGGAAATGCCTGCAATTAAAGTTCCTCAATGGATGGCTAAACCTGGATGTTCAGGGTCAGTGGTGTGTGTGTGTGTGTGTGTGTGTGTGTGTGTGTGTGTGTGTGTGTGTGTGTGTGTGTGTGTGTGTGTGTGTGTGTGTGTGTGTGTGTGTGTGTCTATGTACACGCACACGCATGCAGGAGGGTGGGGAGAGGAAAGGGACTTAGTTTGTTGTTATTGTTTTATTGCTTGTTGTGTTCCATTTTGTTGTGTTGTGTGTTGTTTTGCAGAGCATTGTGAGCATGCTGTGTTGGTGCTGGAATGTGTGGCGACACCTACGGGCTGCTCCCAGCACATCCTTTGGTGTATTGGTTGTTAACATAAACAAGGAATTTCACTGTATGGTTCAACGCACATATGATAAATAAATCTGAATCTAAATCTAAATCTGAATAACCTGCCATGTTATAAAATTACAGATAGTTTCAACTAATTTAGAGAAGTCAACATTAGCAGACACGGAACAAGTTTAAACACCATCATCACTGCTTCTACAATTAAATCTATTCCCTGCATCATTTATCCAAGTAAGCTGTTAAACAAATAGTCCTGCACCATCTTTATACGCAGGAAATATTCAATTTTATCAATTGGCTGCTGAGTGAATTTACTTTGGAAGAGTGAAAGAGTAACCACATAATGTGATTGCTTTAATTTGGATGTGTTTTTTTAACCAATGATGTCATTTCATAGAAACACAGAAAACCTACAGCACAATACAGGCCCTTCGGCCTACAAAGTTGTGCCAAACATGTCCCTATCTTAGAAATTACTAAGTTTACCCATAGCCCTCTATTTTTCTAAGCTCCAAGTACCTATCCAAAAGGCTCAAAAGACCCTGTTGTATCCACCTCCACCACCGTTACCGGCAGCCATTCCACGCACTCACCACTCTCTGTGTAAAAAACTTACCCGACATCTCCTCTGTACTTACTCCCCAGCACCTTAAACCTGTGCCCTCTTGTGGCAACCATTTCAGCCCTGGGAAAAAGCCTCTGACTATCCACACAATCAATGCCTCTCATCATCTTATACACCTCTATCAGGTCACCTCTCATCCTCCGTCGCTCCAAGGAGAAAAGGCTGAGTTCACTCAACCTGTTTTCATAAGGCATGCTCCCCAATCCAGGCAACATCCTTGTAAATCTCCTCTGCACCCTTTTTATGACTTGCACACCCTTCCTGTAGTGAGGCGACCAGAACTGAACACAGTACTCCAAGTGGGGTCTAACCAGGGTCCTATATAGCTGCAACATTAACTCTTGGCTCCTAAATTCAATTCCACAATTGATGAAGGCCAATACACTGTATTCCTTCTTAACCACAGAGTCAACCTGCGCAGTTGCTTTGAGCGTCCTATGGACTCGGCCCCCAAGATCCCACGGATCCTCCACAATGCCAAGAATCTTACCATTAATACTATATTGTGCCATCATATCTGACCTACCAAAATGAACCACTTCATACTTATCTGGGTTGAACTCCATCTGTCACTTCTCAGCCCAGTTTTGCATCCTATCAATGTCCCGCTGTAACCTCTGACAGCCCTCCACACTATCCACAGCACCCCCAACCTTTGTGTCATCAGCAAACTTACTAACCCATCCCTCTACTTCCTCATCCAGGTCATTTATAAAAATCATGAAGAGTAGGGGTCCCAGAACAGATCCCTGAGGCACACCACTGGTCACCAGCCTCCATGAAGAATATGACCCGTCTACAACCACTCCGCCTTCTGTGGGCAAACCAGTTCCGGATCCACAAAGCAAAGTTCCCTTGGATCCCATGCCTCCTTACTTTCTCAATAAGCCTTGCATGGGGTACCATATCAAATGCCTTACTGAAATCCATATACACTACATCTACTGCTCTTCCTTCATCAATGTGTATAGTCACATCCTCAAAAAATTCAATCAGGCTCATAAGGCATGACCTGCCCTTGACAAAGCCATGCTGACTACTCCTAATCATACTATACCTCTCCAAATGTTCATAAATCTTGCCTCTCAGGATCTTCTCCATCAACTTACCAACCACTGAAGTAAGACTCACTGGTCTATAATTTCCTGGGCTATCCCTACTCCCTTTCTTGAATAAAGGAACAATATCCGCAACCCTCCAATCCTCTAGAACCTCTCCCATCCCCATTGATGATCCAAAGATCATTGCCAGAGGTTCAGCAATCTCCTCACTTGCCTCCCACAGTAGCCTGGGGTACATTTCATCCGGTCCTGGTGACTTATCCAACTTTATGCTTTCCAAAAGCTTCAGCACATCCTCTTTCTTAATATCTACATGCTCAAGCTTTTCAGTCCGCTGCAAGTCATCACTACAATCACCAAGACCCTTTTCCATAGTGAATACTGAGGTAAGGTATTCATTAAGTTCCTCTGCTGTTTCCTCTGGTTCCATACACACTTTCCCATTGTCACACTTGGTCCTATTCTTGCTCTTCACATACTTGTAGAATGCCTTGGGGTTTTCCTTAATCCTGCCTGCCAAGGCCTTCTCATGGCCCCTTCTGGCTCTCCTAATTTCCTTTTTAAGCTCCTTCCTGTTAGCCTTATAACCTTCTAGATCTCTACCATTACCTAGCTCTCCGAACCTTTTGTAAGCTTTTCTTTTCTTCTTGACTAGATTTATTACAGCCTTTGTACACCACGGTTCCTATACCCTACCATAACTTCCCTGTCTCATTGGAACGTATCTATGCAGAAATCCACACAAATATCCCCAGAACATTTGCCACATTTCTTCCGTACTTTTCCTGAAGAACATCTGTTCCCAATTTAAACTTCCAATTTCCTGCTTGATAGCTTCATATTTCCCCTTACTTCAATTAAACACTTAACTTGTCTTTTCCTATCCCTCTCCAATGCTATGGTAAAGGAGATAGAATTGTGATCACCATCTCCAAAATGTTCTCCCGCTGAGAGATCTGACAACTGACCAGATTCAATTCCCAACACCAAATCAAGTACAGTCTCTTCTCTTGTAGACTTATCTACATATTGTGTCAAGAAACCTTCCTGAACACACCTAACAAACTCCATCCCATCTAAACCCCTCGCTCTAGGGAGATGCCAATCGATATTTGGGAAATTAAAATCTCCCATCATGACAACTCTGTCATTATTACACCTTTCCAGGATTTGTTTCCCTATCTGCTCCTCGATATCTCTGTTACTATTAGGCAACCTATAAAAATCACCCAGTAAAGTTATTGACCCCTTCCTGTTCCTAACCTCTACCCACAGAGACTCCGGAGACAATCCCTCCATGACGTCCACTTTCTTGCAGCTGTGACACTATCTCTGATCAACAGTGCCATGCCCCCACTTCTTTTGCCTCCTTCCCTGTCCTTTCTGAAACATCTAAAACCTTCGTTCCACGTGCCCACCAATCTCTAGCTGAGTTGCCTCTATTATAGTAAACCCAAACCTCAAGTTTTCGACTCTCCTATCTTGGGAAAAAGATCATGACCATTTACCCAACCCATGCCCCTCATGATTTTATAAACTTCCATATGGTCACCCCTCAGCTCCTACAGTCTAGAGAAAAAATGCCTCAGTCTGGCCAGCCTTTTCTTGTAAGTCAAACATTCTAGTCCCGGTAAAAAAAAAACACTTGGCAGTCATGCTTTAGCTACTAACATACCTAGAAATGGCCAACAACATCCAACCTAGAATTGCTCCAGGGCATGCCCTAATGTAAAAAACAATATCATAGCAAGGGAGGTCATTGTTTACTGATCTCTCATTACAACCTTTTGGCTGCTGTTGAACTCACTGGAAAAACACAAGTTTAGCTTTAGAAAGCAAAAATGTGTTAGAAATACTTCGGGTGTGGCGACCCACTTTCTAGCACACACGAACCGGCTCACGAAACAGCGCGCGCAGGCAGAGGGCTGGCCCCAAAAAGGGCGCCAGACCATCTTCACCAGCAGGGGGAAAATCCCGCGCGTGGAAAGGGTCTGGGAATATGCATTCCCCACAGTAGTCCCGCCCAGGGAGGGCAGGAACAGGAAGGCTTTAAAGTAGGCCACGAAGTTTGAATAAATCACTTTATCGCAACTCCAACTCACCGACTCCGTGTGGTCATTCTAGCGCTGTGTGTAGCACATAGCTACATTTGGTGACCCCGACAGCCCAAACAATATTTGGGCCAGAGATGACGGACGCTGCAACTGTTCATGCAGTTTCATTACAACTGCCAAGCTTTTGGCCGCTGAGAGCCCGTCTGTGGTTGGAACAAGCAGAAGCACAATTCCACATTTGGCAGATAACCTCGGAGTCCACTCGCTACTACTACGTGCTGAGCTCCCTCGACCAGGAGACAGCTGCACAAGTTGAGGAGTTTATACAGTCGCCCCCGGAGGACGGCAAATACACAGCATTCAAAGCCCTGCTCATAAGGACTTTCGGACTCTCACGGCGCGAACGAGCACGCCGCTTAATGCACCTGGATGGTTTGGGAGACAGGCCGCCGTCAGCATTAATGAACGAGATGCTGGCCCTGGCTGAAGGACACAAACCCTGCCTCATGTTTGAGCAGGCGTTCCTAGAGCAACTGCCCGAGGACATATGCCTGCTGCTGTCCGACTCAGATTTCAGCAACCCCTGGGAGGTGGCGGCCCAGGCAGATGTGCTTTGGAATGCCAAGAAGGAGAGAGGGGCATCCGTCGCACAGATCACCAAGCTGCGTGCCCAACGGCAGACCAGACCAGGCCCGGCAGCAGAGCCCAACAAACAATGGTGCTTCTACCACCAGCGGTGGGGCACAGAGGCCCGCCGCTGTAGACCACCCTGCAAATTCCCGGGAAACGCCAAGGCCCAGCCGCCGCCGATCGCTACGGCGGCTGGCCATCAGGACAGCCTCCTGTACGTCTGGGACAAGCAGTCGGGACGCCGATGTTTGGTCGACACCGGAGCGGAGATCAGCGTTTTACCTCCGAGTTACGACACCCGCAACAGAGAACCCGGACCCACCCTGAGGGCCGCAAATGGCAGCACAATACGAACCTACGGCACCCGCACGGTGTGGCTACAGTTCTGCTCCAGCTGGTTCATGTGGAACTTCACACTGGCCGCCGTGGCCCAACCACTCCTGGGGGCGGATTTTCTGCGAGCCCACAGCCTGCTGGTCGACCTGCAAGGGAAGCAACTAGTCCACGCCAAGACTTTTCAAACGTTCTCCCTGGGTGAAGCGAAGTTGCCAGCCCCACACCTGGACTCCATCACGCTATCCAACGATGAATTCATCAGGGTCCTGGCGGATTTCCCATCAGTACTGACACTGCAGTTCACGGCAGCCATGCCCAGACACGGAGTACAGCACCACATCCCGACCCAGGGACCACCCCTCCACGCCCGTGCTCGAAGGCTTCCTCCGGACAACCTCCAACTGGCGAAGGAGGAGTTCAAGAAGATGGAGGAATTGGGGATCATACGACGGTCCAACAGCCCACGGGCCTCCCCCCTGCACATGGTGCCCAAGGCAACGGGGGCCTGGAGACCATGCAGTGACTACCGCAGACTGAATGAGGCTACAATGCCAGACCGCTACCCTGTGCCGCACATTCAAGACTTCGCAGCAAACCTACACGGCGCAAGGATCTTTTCCAAGGTAGACCTCGTCCGGGGATACCATCAAATCCCGGTACATCCG
Organism: Mobula birostris; assembly: GCF_030028105.1. NCBI lineage: Eukaryota > Metazoa > Chordata > Chondrichthyes > Myliobatiformes > Myliobatidae > Mobula > Mobula birostris. The sequence goes on along the minus strand of NC_092395.1, from coordinate 24,043,712 downwards.
GATGACATCCCCAAAACAGCACTCATCACCCCGTTTGGACTTTTCGAATTCCTCCAAATGCCGTTTGGTCTAAAGAATGCCGCACAGACTTTCCAGCGGCTAATGGACGCGGTGGGACGCGACCTGGACTTTGCATTCATCTATTTGGACAACATCCTCATAGCCAGCAATAGTCGGCAGGAGCATCTGTCCCACCTCCGCCAGCTCTACTCCCGTCTGAGCGAATTCGGCCTTACAATCAACCCAGCCAAATGCCAGTTTGGACTCGATACCATCGACTTCCTGGGCCACAGGATTACTAAAGATGGGGCAACCCCGCTGCCCGCCAAGGTAGACGCGGTTCGCAACTTCTCCCGACCCAACACAATCAAAGGTCTGCAGGAATTCGTGGGTATGGTGAATTTCTACCACCGTTTCCTCCCCTCAGCAGCCCGTACCATGCGCCCCCTGTTCACTCTAATGTCGGGTAAGAGCAAGGACATTACCTGGAACGAAGAGGCCGCAGCCACTTTCGTTAAAACCAAAGAAGCCTTGGCAAACGCCGCGATGCTAGTGCACCCCAGAATGGACGTTCCTACTGCCCTCACAGTGGACGCATCCAACACAGCAGTTGGTGGAGTGCTGGAACAACTCATCGAGGGTCACTGGCAACCCCTGGCGTTCTTCAGCAAACACCTACGACCACCCGAACTCAAATACAGTGCTTTCGACCGGGAGCTATTGGCACTATACCTGGCAATCTGGCATTTCAGGTACTTCTTAGAAGGTAGGTCCTTCACCGCGTTCACAGACCACAAACAGCTTACCTTTGCGTTCATGAAGGTGTCCGACCCCTGGTCGTCCCGCCAGCAGCGACATCTGTCCTACATCTCCGAGTACACAACGGACATCCGGCATGTCTCGGGGAAGGACAATGTCGTGGCGGACGCACTATCCAGACCTACCATACAGGCCCTGTCCCAGGGGGTGGACTATGCAGCGCTGGCAGACGCTGAGATCCCCAGTTACAGGACTGCAGTCTCTGGATTGCAGCTCCAAGACCTCCCCGTAGGCCCAGGTGAGAGGACCCTACTATGTGACGTAGCTACCGGTCAACCCCGCCCCATCGTCCCAGCAGCCTGGCGCCAGCGGGTTTTCAAATCCATTCACAACTTAGCGCACCCCTCCATCAAGACAACCGTCCGGCTGGTCTCCAACAGGTTCGCGTGGCATGGGCTGCGTAAACAGGTCAGTGAATGGGCCAAAACGTGCACGCAGTGCCAAACTGCCAAGGTGCAGCGGCACTCCAAGGCTCCAATGCAGCAGTTCGAACCCACTCGCCAGAGGTTCGACCACATTCACGTGGATATTGTGGGGCCCCTGCCAGTGTCACGAGGAGCGCGGTACCTCCTAACTATGATAGACCGGTTCACCAGATGGCCAGAGGCAGTCCTGCTCACCGACACCACCTCTGAATCCTGCGCCCGAGCACTGATCGCAACCTGGGTAGCCCGCTTCAGGGTACCGGCCCACATTACCTCCGACAGGGGCGCCCAGTTCACCTCCAGCCTGTGGTCAGCTATGGCTAACCTTTTAGGAACACAGCTACACCACACAACTGCCTACCACCCACAGTCGAACGGACTAGTGGAGCGTTTCCACCGTCACCTGAAGTCGGCTCTCATGGCCCACATGGAGGGGCCTAACTGGGTGGATGAACTTCCCTGGGTCCTGCTCGGAATCTGCACAGCACCCAAAGAGGATCTGCACACCTCGTCGGCCGAGTTGGTGTACGGCACACCCCTGGTCGTCCCAGGAGAGTTCATACCAGCCCCAAGGGGGCAAGAGGAAGAACCCACAGCAGTCCTGGACAGACTACGGGAGAGGCTCGGTAACCTGGCCCCCATCCCCACTTCACAGCACGGACAGATCCCGACCTGCGTACCCAAAGACCTGCAGAACTGAAAGTTTCTTTTTGTACGACGGGGCGGACCCCGGGCACCGCTACAGCGGCCCTACGAGGGACTGTTTAAGGTGATCAGGAACAACGGGTCCATGTTCGTGCTAGACATTGGGGGGAGAGAGGAGGTTTTCATGGTGGACTGACTCAAACCGGCCCATGTGGACTTGGCGCAGCCGGTCCAGGCTCAGGCACCGCGGCGCAGGGGCAGACCTCCCAATCAGAGGCCGATCCAGACTGTGGACATTGGGGGAGGTATCGCCGGTTCTGGGGGGGGGGGGGGGGCGTTATGTGGCGACCCACTTTCTAGCACACACGAACCGGCTCACAAAACAGCGCGTGCAGGCAGAGGGCCGGCCCCAAAAAGGGCGCTAGACCATCTTCACCAGCAGGGGGAAAATCCCGTGCGCGGAAAGGGTCTGGGAGTATGCATTCCCCACAGTAGTCCCGCCCAGGGAGGGCGGGAATGGGAAGGCTTTAAAGCAGGCCGCGAAGTTTGAATAAATCGCTTTATCGCAACTCCAACTCACTGACTCCGTGTGGTTATTCTAGCGCTATGTGTAGCACACCGCTACAGGGTTTCTATGCCCTCACTCTATAGAGAACAACTGAAAACTCAAAAAGCAAGTCAACACATAAACTTGTACACAAGTGCTTTGAATTTCTGCTGGTTTCTCAGCACAAAGTGGATGCTGGGCATGACAGGGTGGTCAACGGAAATTTCCAGCACTGGCTCTGACATCTTTATTGAAATAGGGTATCAAGGATGATGATTGATGGGTAAATAAAGCTGAGATATCGTGTTGCCTGAGTTCCTCCAACACCTTGTGTGTGTTGTTCAAGATTTCCAGCATCTGCAGAACTTCTTGTCTTTATTACTGTCAATGTCAGATTACTCCACTATTTCCCAAGATAATGGCTGCTCATTTTTAGCAATGAATACTTCATCTCCTGAACATAAGGGGAAGTGCAGTGGTTAAGAGAAAGGGAGGGACCACAAAAGAAATAAAAAGTAGAAAATGCAAAACAATTTAAATTCAAAGACCCAGTTGCAAGCTCCAATGCCTTTGGCACGAATATTAGGATTCAAGGAGGTAAAAGACAGACAGAGTGGTTCAAACGTCAAGAAATCTGGCATGATTTAGATGTCTTATCTACTTACACAATGTATTCAAACTGTGCAAAACACTGAAAAAATTACTTCACATACAGTGTTTTAGTTTGAACAATCTCATGTGCATAAGGGAAAATTGGCAAAATGTCTTCTGTTATCCTTCATTAGAAAACTGCCAGAGAGTAATTTGACTTTTTTCTCTTGTGTGCATTTATGAAGCTGTTATAGAGTCACAGAGTGATACAGCACAGAAACAGGGCCTTTGGAACAACAAGACCATCAAGCACCCATATTCAGTAATTTTGCAGTAATGCTATTTTATTCTCCCCACATTCCCATCAAACTCTAGATTCTACAATTGACCACTAGGGAACTTAGAATGGCCACTTAACTTTCCAACCTACATGTCGGAGATGTGGGAACTGGAGCACCCGAAAACGCTTACTGTCACAAGGGGGCACAATAACACTAGAAACAGAGCAATCCAGATTAAGGATCTGTAAAAGTTGTGACAGGAGCAATTGACTGATCTTGTTTCCTTTCCCCTCAGACGTTGCTTAAATGAGAACTTCCTGAATTTTCTTTTATTCCATATTAAACAGTAAAGTAAGTGACAAACTGAATAAACTTCTAGATACTGAATATTGGTAAAATTATTGATAGTTATCTGTCCAAGATGCACAGAACTGCTTCAAAAGTTCATGCCATGAACATAGGAGACTTTCACCCAGAAGCAGTCCAGAGATTCTGAATCAATTCATAAACATCAGCGGTGGAATAGAAAGTGGTCTTGGGTGATGGTGTTAAATGCTTGAGGCCACTAGATATACATCTTGTCTAACACTGAGCTCCATAAGACAACAAGCCTAGTACATTAGGTAGGACCTCCACAGACAGTTAATATGATATGGAATTCTTTGTCTCCTTCTACTCTTTAAAGGTTTGATGAGTAAAAAGGCTTTCTGCTCTTGCATTACCTGATCATGAAAACCTCATTGTGCAGGTAGTTTTCGAACTTCTTCTGAAAGGCGGCCTCCTCAGCTTCCCTTTTGAGCTGTGACTCTGTTTTTGGACAGGCGCAGCATTCACCTAAAACCTGACAAACGTCAGTCTGGTTTTGCTTCTGGACATCTTCAGTTTCACTGTGAGTCGTAGATGCTCGAGATGGCAACTTTAATCCTAAAGGACAGGGATCAAAAATTTGTTGTTGTTATTCTGTCCAGCTGGTTAACTAAAACTGTATTGTAACCAAAACGCCTCTGTTTCAGAGCTGAGCTGTGTTGTTATAAGGATTCGTAGCAACCACTGTATCAGTAGTGGTGTCTTTACCTTTTTATCTTCCTCTATTTTATAAATAGTGAGCTAAAATCCAGATAGGCAAGTTGCATTGCCCAACAGGAACTTACAGATCATCTTTCACATGAGACTACATAATGGAGCTTTAGTCAGTATTTCATCAAAGAGAATAGGTATAAAACCTCAATATTCATAAGTACTTTACAAAAGTACTTTTCTATTTCACGGCTGAACATTTTTCTTCCCTCCTTTGGTGCTCCAAGGTCAACTAGAAAATCAGAGATTGAACTGGGATTTTCTGGTCTACATGGCATATCTATCAGCTCCCAAATTACTGAGGAGCAAGGCAATCTCATACAATTTGTGTTGACTCTGTCAATACCAGTTTAGATCCATGATAGCAGACTTGTCAGAGTCAAGATTGGAGATCAGACTCCCTCAGTGGATGCGAATCCAAAATCTCTGCTGATACTGTAGTACTAACTCTAAACGCTACAGAGCTCACAAAGTTATAAGCCATGAAAGTGTTCTATATGATTGGGTTCTTTGGCTCACCATATCCTTGATGACATTTTGCTCATCTGCATTAATCATATTTGTATTCATGAGGATCATATCCTTCTATGCTTTGCCTATTTAAGTGTCTTTGAATTGTAATTACTGTTGTTGGAGCAAAGCACAGGAACAAATCTGCAGACTGCAAGCTCTTATACAGCAATTAAATGACACCCTGTTTTAGGTGAGAAATAGACAGTGGCTTGGTCAACAGAGAGCACTTCCTTATTTGAAATGAACTATAACCATAAGATTTTTATGGCTATCTAATAGGGAAAAAAAATGAGCCACTGACAATTCAGGAGAACCTAAAGTGTGCGACTTTTGGTTTATAGGTGATCTCTGCAGTGGGGTTCAACTCACAGCCTTCTCATGCAGATCTGAGTGTGCTGGCTGGCATAATTCCCCATTGCTTTACTGTGACTGAACAAGTTCACCTTTTATTAGATGAGAGTACAAGTTTTTGATTATATCTCTGCTAAAGTAGCTGACTTAAAAAAAACGGATGCTTGGACACTGGAAGTTGGAAAGGGAGCAGATTGGTAGATGCATCAAGTGAGATAGGAGTCAAGATCAGGGCCAGATCCATCAGAGTACACCCTGATGCTACTTACCCTTCTGGCAGTAATCAAACTCATACAGCTCACTGTCCTCTGGCTGCTGCTGCCAGAACACCAGGTAGTGGGTGATGTTACCATTAGGATCTGTTGGAGGCTTCCACTTCAAGATGATCTGGGAGGAGGAGTTAGAAACTGATATTGGATCCAGTGGCACTGAAGGAACTGGAATACATAACAGGAGCAATTCTGAATCCTTGCAAGTTGATGTATTTATCAGCAGTGATGGGGAAGAAAAGACTTTATGGTCTTCCCCATTTGTCTCACATATGAAATTACTTCATTAACAAGGGCAGCTCTCTCCAAGCACAGTAACACAGTAAATTCAAAAGAATAGAATAGCAAGGATGAAATTTAAGCTCTGAGAACTTGTGAATTAAGTATGGATAATGAGAAACTAACATAATCAAAAACATACATCTGCTTCTACTGGCTATGTGGACTGAATTTCAATGGTATGAGGGTTTACATTTAGTCCACAAGCTGCAGTCTGTCCTCTTTCTCAGTAACAAAGATTTGAGCAAAACAAACAGAAGCACAATGGGAGATACAATGCTGGCACTGAAACACCTCTGATGTTTTGTGTTAGAGGGGACTCAGATGTTAAGATGAGAAAAGAAATGTTTGCTGTCAAAAGCTGCTCTGCTCTGCAACAAACCTGAAAGATTAACAGATTAAGATGGCAGCACGCTTGATAGCAGTGGCTTCTACGAGGTGTTATTTTCTTTCAATAAAATACTTATGATTGTAAGATCCTGCTGGACATTAATAACTTAAAAATACTATAGGTCTATCCCATCAGCGGGCTGCTTGTTGGCAGAGAAACTGAAGGAGCTGGACTTGGTACGGATTGTGCTGCTGTCTGCATCAGAGTGGCGGAATCATCAGTGTGCGAAAGTGGCGTGCAGTCTAACAGCAAGTGATTGTCTTTGTCGCTTTTTCTTGTGATTGCAAGACCCTGTTGGACATTGTTACTGTGGAATGCTGCAAGTCTAACTCGCTGATTTATTGGCGGACAGCTGGGGAGCTGCGTGGTCTTGGTCGTAGTGAGGACTCGGCCTCGAGCCGTGGTATCACCTGTTTATAGCTGCCCAGGAGAGAGGTGTCCCAGAGGCGGCGTGGCACGGTGTTCAAGCTGGAGTTGGTGGTACCCCCTCCCCAGTGTTTACTCAACAGAAGACAAGCTGTATTGTGTTCGACTGCAGACTATTGCAAGATTCACAGACTCAGGGTCTTGGGCTCATTTTTTGTGTGTGACTGTATTTTACTGATAGCTTGTGTGTGTTATATTACCTTGTGCCGAGTGTGTTGATACTGTGTTTTACACTTCGGCCCCTGAATAACACTGCTTCATTTGGCTGTATTCACAGGTGTTCATCTATGGTTGACTGAAAATTAAACTTGAACTAAGAAGCAAGTGATGACACGCTAACAAAACTGGGCTCCACTAAATAACTGAAAAGCAAACAAAAACCTGCAGTTACAGTAAATCCAAAATAAAAAAAACAAAATATGCTGGAAATACTCGGTGGGTCTGTTCTGATGAAGTGTCTTCAACCTGAAACATTAGCTGTTTCTCTTTCTACAAATATGGCCTGGCCTGCTGAGTAACTCCAGCAAAATTTGCTTTTATTTTGGATTCCATCATGTCTGACTCACGGCGCTCAATGAGGTGAGTTCAAATCATATCACGATAATGATTTAATAGAATAAATTTTGAATAAAACTAATATCAGAAATATTCAACCACTGTAGTACCTATTTGGTCCCCTACTGTTCGTTAGCAATCTAAATATGCAGTCCTTACCAAGTGCAATTATTAGTGACTCAAAACCATGAAAACTCTTAAGCATAATTTAAAAAGACTGAGAAAGCCACTCACATCAATTTGGGCAATAAATGCTGAGGAATAACAGAAACATGCACTCAGAGACCCTGAGGATAAGGTGCTGGAGTTGTTATTTGTGGGGATCTCCATTCCTCCTTAGGAGGTCCAACTTGTTCCCACTCTAGTTCCAGAGTGGCTGAAGGGCCATAAGTGGATCCCCAGACTCTGCCAAAGACAGGGCGGGCGGTATTTTGGTTGGTGGGTGGTTTGAAATGAACAGGCAGACAGAGCCTTAGTACCCTCAACTAAAGGGTAATTGGTGTGTCACTCAAACCAAGTGCTCAAATTGAAAAGAAGAAAAAATAATTCACCTTTTGAAATAGTTACAACCTGATTTACAGCAGGTACAGCACAGACATCAACAGCCATACTTTGTCTAGAGGAGAATTAGTGGGAGGGTGTACAAAGATATAAATGTCTCTTTTAAAATCAAATGTTGACTTTTCATCTACTTCTTCAATTTTATAATATTTATCATCAAATGGAAAAAATGTACAGTAATTCAGAAAGCAGAGCTGGTTGAGCAGATGATTTTCTCTCCAAGGCAACCAGGGAAATTGGGAAAGGATGAGCTGTGGGGCTACTGTGTATACCCTGAAGGGAGATTGCAAGTATCAATTGTTTTCATAATGAATGTGGACACAGAAATTTGTAATGGTAAATAGCAGATAGCACATACAAGCAAGTAAAATGATGGACAATTATGCAAATTAGTTCTATAAAGTTTTAAAACATACTGCCTGCTGTGGTGCGAATGTAGACAATGTCACTTTTGGCTCCATGATTGTGCCTTTCATCACTTATTGTGAGTAGGGTCTTGACAAAGATTGCATACTGCGTCCAGGGTTTGAGGCCGAGAAGCAGTGACCCTGGATTAACCGATTTCCCATCTGCTCGCCCAGGGGGTTCCACATCTACCACCTTCCAACTGTTTGTTCCACAGGCATCTTGCCCCTCAAATTCAGTCACGTTCTGGTAAGGCCTATTTCAGAAAAACCACAAATATAAAGACAAATCCATTAACCTGCTGCCAACAGGACATTTTGTTCATCACCTACTGCTAACCTGAATAACCTACCCGTCATCCTCCTCAAGTTACAAACAACACTGGGAAGTTGACATTTATCTGCCCACACAAATTACCCCTGAGAAAGTGACAGGGTTATGCCTTCTTTAACCACCACAATCAATGTCTTGAAGGCACTCCCATTAGATGGGAAGTTCCAGAATTCTGATCCAGTGGCTTTGAAAAGGTTTTATGTTTGACGATTGCAATTTACTGGTATACTGATACACCAACACTCCTTATCCTTCTTAGTGCTGGTAATGATCCTTCTTAAGTAGTTTCAGTGTCTCTACTGGGAAATACACACTGCAGGACAGGAAAACCAAAAGAAGAGGGGATGGATATAAGGGGGTGGAGAATTTGCCTCATTATTGGGGTTATTTGATCCCAGAGACTGTTGTACTTCTTAAGTGCTGTTGGGGCCTCACTTCAGATGACAAGAGAAACACATTCTTTCACACTAAGATGCCTTGCAGAAGATTTTGAGGTCAGAGGTCAGCCACCTGCTACAGAATAGCTAGCCTCTGTTGTAACAGCTAAGACATTTATTGCCTAATTTTGTACGGTATCTGCTCAGTTACTGGCGACGAAAGGCTCAGGAATGTTTATTACAGTAATCTTGTGAAAACGTCAAAGGGCATTTTTGCTTCTTTTTTGAGGGTTTTACCAGCTTTATTTGTTGTGTTAACATTTGGACAGGTCTTAAGAGTTGGTGTTCTCATGCACTCGTTCTCCTTGTCTACATTACAGGTTTCAGACACTTTTGGTGAATTGCTGATTGCATCCTCTTAAGCAGTGCACACTGCTGCCACTAAGCAGTCTACACTACACTGCAAACACAAATGGTTATTCCTATTACTAATTATTTTCGTAAACTAAACCAAGCATAATGGAAAAAGATGCATGGTGCTGTTGTGAACAGTTTGTACCCAGATTTTTAAGCAAAATAAACAGAGAATAACATACATATGATGCTTTTTTGCAATAGGGTAAAGGTCACTGAGCCCATTTCAAATGATCTTTTGTTTCCCATCCATTTCTTCTTTTGTCAACTACACCCTCACATCTTTTGTCCAAGGAAAATTAAAAATGAGCAAAGAATTTGGGCTGGTTTTAATTGCCAGCAGCAGCTTTAGAGCAAGAGCTGTGATTACTGGCAGGAACACTGTTCTTTCCTCCATGAACATTGCTGACTGCACAATCACCCAAAGAATGCTCAAAACAGATATTTAAAAAAAAGAAATGAAAACCGCACACCCAAGTACACTGTATTTTAATTTTAAACAGTGTGTATTATTTTATGTACAGGTAACTGAAAATGATACTTACGCCTCCTTGAAGAATACCATGAAACCTAAGAGGTCTCTGAAGTCCGGTGGCCAAAAGGGCTGCCACTTCAACACAATCTTATCAGTTGTAGTTTTATTGTAAACAAACTTCAAGAGCTGGGTTTCACCTATGCACGGACAGGGAAAGAAAATTTCCATTAGTTTTTTGTTTCTCAAACTACTTGGAAATTGCTTTTGAGCATGACGCAGCTTCCCACCCAACTAAAAATCTTCCAATCAACACACATAAAAATTGCTGGTGAATGCAGCAGGCCAGACAGCATCTATAGGAAGAGGTACAGTCGACGTTTCCGGCCAAGACCCTTTGTCAGGACGAACTGAAGGAAGAGATAGTAAGAGATTTGAAAGTGGGAGGGGGAAGGGGAGATCTGAAATGATATGAGAGGATCATGGGACAGGAGACCCAGGGAGAAGGAAAAGGGGGAGGGGTGGAAACCCCAGAGGATGGGCAAGGGGTATAGTGAGAGGGACAAAAAAAAAAAAAAAAAAAAAAAATTAATAATAAATAAATATATAACAGATGGGGTACGGGGGCGGGGGGGGGGCATTAATGGAAGTTAGAGAAGTCAATGTTCATGCCACCAGGTTGGAGGCAACCCAGACGGAATATAAGGTGTTGTTCCTCCAACCTGAGCGTGGCTTCAACCTGATGGCATTAACACCACCTTATATTCCGTCTGGGTAGCTAGAAAGTGTTTGCTAGAAATGACCTGCAATCCATGAGCCTTATCAAGTAACTTGACGGATATACCCATGTATTTAGTTTGGTCTGTATTGGGAGTTATTAGAAGAACAATTTGACTTGTGCCATAAAGATTAAAATAATGGGAATCTGTGAGTGTGAACATTATCACCAAAACAGATTACCTGCTCACATATTATTGTTTATGGAAACATGCTGCACCCAGAAGGGCTGCTCCATTCCTCCACAATACATTAACAGCGATAATGATGCTTATCTGCAGCTGTGTTTGTTTACATACATTACATTAATTGAGTCAATTATAAAGTCAGGTAATGTCAAAGACTACCCATGGAAACGTTTGCAAGAAAGATGACTAGCATATACCATACTGTAAACTACAAATCCTAGGTGTCAATGCACAATTTGCTACCATCATAAAGTAGCAACAGGATTTAGTGGATTTACTGGGATTTGGTTTGCTACAACTCAAAAGCAGCGTAGCCAAAGACTACAGATCTAACTGCTGAAGTTTACCACCCATTAGTATGTCAGGGCAGGATATACAGAACTTTATGAGAGAACTTGTTTCCTTGCACTGAAAGTCCCTTATCCACTTTAACTTGTTACAGAGACTTCCTGGCCTGTCACTGGGCCTTCTTTTCAGGTAGCAGGTACAATTTTCACTTTATACAAGTTACTGACTATCCATTTTTTTCTGGAACTTTTCCTTTTGCTTGTGCCTTAAGGTTGTGTTTTTCTTTATTCCTTACTCGGCTAGTTCTGAGAAAGCTCTTTCTGTCAGTACCTTCAGGCATAGCCAGCCACAATCACTACATGCTAACCTGAAGGTAGATAAATTGGGGTTAACACTGTCAACTTGCCTGGAGAGTACATTTGCCAAAGTCTTTAATGAGGTTCAACTTGTACATATAGAATTTGGTGTCTACACTGGATACACTTCTTGTCAAACAACAGCCCGAAACATTTATTCTCACAGAATCATTCCATGGAGATAATATTCCAGGCTCCTTCATCACAATCCATGAGCATGGCTTCTCCCATGGATAGGATAGACTCAACAAGCAAAGGAAGCACAGTGATATAAAAGTGGAACAGCATTGCCCAAACTGTCTATTTTCAATTATCAGCAAAGTGGATGAAGCTGCTGTGATTGAACCACTAACAGTCTTTGAATCACAAAAAAACCCATTTAACAATGCAGTTTGGATTTAGCCAGCGTTGCTCTGCTTCAGACCTCATTACTAGCCTTGGTTCAAACATGGACGAAGACTTGAATTCCAGATGCGAGGTGAAACTGACTGTCCTTGACTTGAAGGTAAAATTTGACCGAGAGTAGCAAGGTGTCCTGGTAAAATTGTGTCAATTGCCATCAAATGGAAAAAACTGCAGTAAATGGAATCATGCCTCACAAAAAGGAAGATAGCTGTGGATGATCAATCATCTTAGCCCAAGGACCACAAGACCCCAAGACGTAGGAGCAGAATTAGGCCATTTGGTCCTTCGAGTCTGCTCCGCCATTTGATCACCCTCCAGTTTGCTCAATACAAAGCTGATCTTCCAGTGCTAACAGCTGTCTACCAATGACATACATTGCACAGCGGGACCTTTCAATATCCAAGACTAAATGGTGAGGGATGGACCAAAGCTTGGTGCAGACTGTCGCACAAAAGGCTCTATGAAAGCCTTCCTGCTATTCAAGTCCATGCAAGTGGAAACGAAGTTAAAACCTTATGAATGTATTGCTCATAGAAACCATGTGAATAAACTAACATAGAGTTAATCTTGTAAATAAATGTATTGTGACTGGTGACAATGAATTATAGTTACCGAAATGAATATTTAATGATAAAATTCTTGGAATTTTATTAGTTATTATATTTTTGAACAAAATATACTTAACATAGCTGAACAAAGTTGGCGTTGGTCTTTGCAGTTGTAGATATTGAAATGGAATCAGATTAGAATGTTACCAAGTTTGCAAGTGTTGGATTACATAAACAAGATTTACACACCCTGCTCAGGAGTGATTTTATTGGTGATTTTATTATTTTGAAAGGAATTTAAGGGGTAAAGAGATAAAAACATATTCATACTTTCTTTTTAAAGATTGTGAAAACTATTGGTAAGGCTGGCGCCTTTAGCAGTCTTTGATAAGATTACTGAGAAAATGTTGAAGCAGTGCAATCCAAGTCGCGATCGTACCTACCAATATTGTGAATTCCAGAACTGTAGATTATTTTTCAAATCAGGATGGTATGTGTTAACCAAGGGGAGCTTCATTTGGATCCAATACCTTGCTATTCTGTCAACACCTGCCTCTTCATCATCTGACTTTTATCACTTTACCTTTAGCAGCTATATCTTCAGCTATGAAAAATTAAGGTTCTTGAAATCTCTGCCTAAACTTCTCTATCCCTTTGAAAATAAAATATCTGCAGTTGCCAGAAATCTGAGGTAAAACAGAAAATGCTGGAAACACTCAGCAGGTCACACAACATCTGTGTCAAATAAAATAAAGGTAACACTACAGATTGAAAGCCCTTCACCAGAACTTTACAACTGAAATCAACCATTTGAAGTTATAGAGAAGCTAACTAGACACTAACTTGATTTCTCACTTTTCCAATTCTTTTGTTGTTGAACTGAAACATTAATTCCGTTTCTCGTTCTACAAATGCTGCTTGACCTGCTGATTGCTTCCAGCAGTTTGTTTTTTTTCCATGCTGTTTTGCCAATCTTTTTTTTAAAACATATGTTTCTGTGACCAAATGGGTGTTACATGTTGTTTGATAACATTTTCCAGAAGCATCTTTGGGGATTTTGCTACAGTGAAGGCACAGCATATAAGCTAGTTATGTTATTGTTATTCCTGGAATCAAAGGAAGAGACTCAAAGAGGACAACTGAAATTTGGGGAGAAAAATTTTGAGCAACTTATTTTGCAGGCTTTAAATAAACACTTTTCATCTGTATTCACTAAGGAACAAGATATTGTTTTGGAAATTTCAGCTGGGATGGTAAATTTCTAGAGAACATTAGTTAAAATGGAGGAGGTATTAGATGATAGTGTGTCTATAATTATGAGAGCAATTACTATCTACCCCATCACCTATCTACGGAGAGATGTCCAAGACAGGCGGCACTGGTTTAAGGCGATTAGAAAGAGGTTCATAGGGGTTCTCAGAAAGAACTTTTCCACCCAGAGGTGGTCGGAAGTCTGGAACTCATCACATGAGAAAACAATTAAGTCATATTGTCTCACAACATTTACGCAGCATTTAGACAAGCACTTGAATTGCTAAGGCATAGTAGGGATGAGTATAGTAGGTACTTGATGGTCAGCAGAAACAATGGGCCTCTGAATTTGTTTCTGTGCTGTATAGTTCAAAGACTAACTACTCATATGCATCTACACATCTTAACTTTCTGAGGTCTTTCAGAATGTAACAAGCAGATTTGATAGAAAGGACTCTCCAATGCTGATTACTTAACATAGAAAAAATAACCCACGTTAATATTATCAAAAGATAATACTCACAACTTAAACAAAGAAAATCAAAGAAGCAGTATGTTATTTAGCGTGTGATTATTAAACAAAGACCCCATCACCTATTAAGATTTAATATTACGATTTAAAAATCTCACATGATGCCTGGTCTCCATTCGTTTTTTGTGCAATATCCATTTTTTGTTGTCGCCCTTTGGTCCCTGTAGCCACCTCCATCTTGTATATTTCAGACAAGCACAGCTTGGGGTTGTAGTGGAAAAACATTTTGCCCTGGGCAATAGTCAGGTTGTGCTTTTCCCAATCCCACAGTTGCTGCAAGTTTTGATTGTCCAATACGTAGAAGGAATAATTCCTGGATGTCAAATATAAAAGCAGAACAAACATGGAAAGTAAATACAAATTCTTATTTAAATTTGGAAGAGAAAAATAAAAAAATAAACACACAATTTCTTTGTGGAATATTAAACAAAGGAGCACCTGGTAACATGCCGTGCAGTGCAAATCAGGCATATCATCTATCCTTATTTTATGTGAATATATTTAGAAATTCCCACCCAAACCATTCAGACTCTCCACTTCCCTCTCCCACTTCATAGCCCTCTGTAAGCAGAAATCTATTTTCAGGACCAAACTTTGGATCAACCCTCCAAATATCACTTCTTGCTAGCTGTGCATACATTTCAGTCCATTTACATTTCATTGAAACATTTTAGGCTACACTGTACTGTGCAAAAGTTGTAGGGTTATAAATGTTCCTGAACCTGGTGACGTAGGACCCAAGGGTTCTGTACCTCCTGCCTACATCATAACAGATGAATGAACTAGCTGTATAATATAGTGAACCAGGAACCCATATTCTCAATTCTTCCTTTGGCTTCAGCTCTAATTCAAATCCACGTATTGCAAGTACTTCATGTACTACTGTAATATATGTTAAAAATAACATGATAAAACGGGACCAGAAATAGCTCACCTGTCCTCAAGGCCCACCTCCTCATTCAAAATGATTATATCTGACATAACCCAGCCTGAACTCCTCTCATGTTAGTTCCCCAATTACCCAATGTATTTACCTCAACTTTATATACTTCTGAAGATCTAGCCTCCATAACTTCTGGGGAAGAGAATTCCAGGAATTCATCATCCTCTGAAAGAAGAATTTTCTATGCGTCTCAGTTTTTAATATCCAGACCCTTATTTTGTAACTATGGTCATTCATTTCCAAGTCATGCCCTCCTAGGGTCATAAATGTTTCAACACATTATTCTACACCCCCCAAAAAAATACAAATCCATTCTAATTAGTTCCTTGATAGGATAATCCTTTCATCCCGGTAACCAGCCTGGTGAATCTCCTTTGGACTGCCTCCAATGTTACTATATCCTATCTTAGGCAAAGGGGCTAAAATTCTGTAGAGTACTCCAGGTACGGCCTCAGCAATGTCCTGTACAATTGCAGCAAAAGTAAACTCCAACACATATGCAGTGAAGGCCAATATAGCATTTATCTTTTTAATAGCTTACACCTTGCTGCCAATTTTGTTGTGATTTATCCACAAGAACGTCCACAGCTCTCTGAACTTCACTCATCAGCAGTCTCTCCACTAGATAAATAATCCACATTTTGATTCCTCCCTCTGAAATGCGTGACCTCACACTTTTCCACATTAAACGCATTTTGGTAAGTTTTCACCAGTTTAATCAAACTATCTATATGCTGTTGCAAGATCACAATATCCTCATCACAGTTTACCCTTTCACCAAACCAACTTTTCTGTGATTGGCAAACTTAGATACTTTGCATTCTGTCCCTTCTTCCAGGCAATTAGAACACAGAATTAGTAAATATATAAAGTTCAAGAACTCATTCCTGGGGTAATCTTTGCAAATCCAGATATACTACATCTACAGATTCTGCCCTATCAAATCTGCTTGTTAGATCCTGAAAGAATTCAGGCAAATTTGTCAAACGTGATTCACCTTAAATACGGCCATGTTGAATGGCTTTGATATATTAAACTTCCCTAAATGGTTAGCTATTTCTTCTTTGTCTACTGATTGTAGCATCTTGTCAACATCAGATGTTAAACTAACTGGATAATAGTTCCCTGCCTCTTGTCTTCCTCCAATATATTTTGAAAATCTTTACAAATCACATACTGCAATAAAATTTAGAAAATGGTAAATATTACAAAAACAGCAAAAAGAGGGACTTAATTGAAAAATCATACATACATAATTTACATATAAACATGGTACCTCTATAGACATGGTTTTCATGACTTACCCAGGTTCCAGAGTTTCACCTTGAATCAAATGTAGGCTGCGGAAAAAGGATAGCGACACCAAAGCATAGGAACTGCGGATCTTCAGGTAGCCAGTGATTACTTCAATTAGACCGAGGTTTGCTTCCAGCTCTGCTGCAATATTGGCTGAAAAAAGCAAGCAAGAAAATATAGTTGTGTGACCACATGCACAAAGGAAACTAGAAATCGCACAGAATTTGCAGAATTTGAAAGAAACATTACTCTGGGGTGACGCATAAACTCCCACTCTTCATACTGAAACCATTTCCTGCACATGAGACAACAGTACGAAGAATGTGTACAATGAGATGTTCATACAGACAGAAAGAATAAAGACATGTCAACTGCACTGCAGGAATGAATAAGTGTACAGGGAGTGAGGCAAGAGTGAGAAGTGGACAGGTTTTCTAAATGGCAGGAGACAAAGGTGTTGGTGTTCAGAGAGACCAGGGAGGTTCTAGTTACCAGGGTGGTACAGCAAACAATTAGGTAGGCAAACAATATGTTGGACTTTACTGCAAGATCTGTTGAGTGTAACAACTGGACTGTCACTTCAGTTATTTCTTACATCACTGGTGGACAAACTACTGAAGAGGATTCTTAGAGACAGGATTTTTATAAATAACTCACATAAGGAAGTGGAATAGTGGGTTAGTACGTTTGCTGGTGACACGAAGGTTGGTGATATTGTGGATAGTGTAGAAGGTTGTCAAACGTTACAATGGGATATTGACAGGATTCAGAGTGGGGCGAGAAATGGCATATAGAGTCCAATCTGGAAAAGTGTGAAGCGATACACTTTGGAAGGTCAAACCTGAAGGCAGACTACACGACTTTTGACAAGATTCTTAGCAATGTGGAGGAACAGGGGGAACTTGGGGTCCAAGTCTACAGATCCGTCAAACTTCCCATGCAAGTTGACAGGGTGGTTTAGAAAGCACCTGGTTATATTGGCCATCGTTAGTTGGGGGATTGAGTTCAAGAGCCATGAGGTAATGTTGCAACTCTATAAAACTCCGCTTAGACCATACTTGGAGTACTGTGTTCAGTTCTGGTTTTCTCATTATATGAAGGATGTGGAAGTTTTAGAGAGGGTGCAGGAAATTTACCAGAAGGGTCTCAGCCCGAAACATTGACTGTTGATTCATTTCCATAGATCAGACAACCCCAATAGGCGGACCGCGAGAACTAAGTGCTGACCCATTAGCACTTACGTGAGCACAACTGTCATAACATGTAAATACAGCGCACGCTGCTCTAATTTATTTTAACCTCATCCCACACCGTACACTTGACCTATGCTCCCATAGAGCGTGCAAATCTGTCATCTAAGCGAATTGTTACCAACAGTAAGTCATGGACCCTAAACCAAGAACAACATGGCCTGCACGAAAAAGCACAAGATTGGACCAGGAAAACCGTCAGTTCAAATCTGACTGGACTGGTCAGTTTTGTCTTACTTTACCGGACCATGCCAATGCTAAACCGAGATGCTTAATACGCATGCAGTCCGGAGCTGTCTGCAAATCAGAAAATCTAAAGCGGCACTTCAACACTATGCATGCTGGCAGTTTTAATGCCAACTACCCTGCAAAATCAGATCAACGCAAACAAAAAAATTGCAAATATGATATCATACAAGCACTCTATTTCTACTATCTGTAAGTCAACATCTGCACAAGAGAGCACAACAGCTGCATCATTGCATGTGTCATGGAATCTTGCCAAAGCTAAGAAGCCACTCGCTGATGCCAAGTTGATTAAAACGTGTGCAATTGATATGGTTGGTGAAGTTTTAAGTCATGATGAGAAAACCAAGAAAATGGTTGTGGAGTTATTAAAGACGATGCCATTGTCGGCTAACACGGCAACAAGAAGAGTAGGAGTTTTAGCGGAAGAGTGTTTTTCCAATTCTGTTGCCTCATCCTGTCGCTGTCACTTCTCTCACTGATTGGTGAGTGAATCAATTTATTTTTGTCCATTTGTCAATCTTATTGTGGTATAATAATATTATAACAACAATAATATTGATAATTTCATTTATAGCTACATTTCATACTTCAAATGTTATATAGCTTAATTAAAAAGAATAGATTAAATGAGAGAACAGAAACAGTGGAAAAGGCTAAAATTACTACTACTAAAACTCTTTGTGTGGAAGTGGTGAAGACTATCATGTTTTGTGTGTGTGTGTGTGTGTGTGTGTGTGTACGCGCACACACATCTATCTTAAGTTCCAGATAAGTTCTCAATGTGATAGCTGACAGTTGTGATAGCTAGATTCATAATTAAATGGTTGGTTTCAGACTTATTTTGTTTCAAGAGTGCATTTTTTTTTTCTTGTGTGACCCACAACACAGGCTTTGAGAATCCCAGGCCTAAATTATTACTACCACCACCACTACTACTACTACTAATAATAATAGTAATGGTTAATAGCAGCAACAACAATATCTGCCCATAAAACAACTTACTGGCACAATGAAAAAAAAACCTGGATGTTTTGGCCCTTGGCTTGGCATGCTTGACATAATTTGGCCCTTATGGAAAACTAACTGGGGAACCCTGCCACAGATGCTACCTGACCTGCTGAGTTACTCCAGCATTTTGTGTACATTGCTTTGGATTTCAGCATCAGCAGAATTTCTTGTGTTTATGATTTACCACAATGCTGTTTGGATTAGAGAGCATGTCTAATAAGAGGAGGTTGAGTGAGCCTTTCTCTTTGGAGAGAAGGAGGATGAGAGGTGACTTGATAGAGGTGCACAAGATGATAAGAGACATAGAGTGGACAGCAGCACCTTTTTCCCAGGGTGGTTATGGCTAATGGGAGAGGACATACTTTTAAGGTGAATGGATAAAAATATAGGGAGGGATGTCAGAGGTAGGTTTTCTACACAAAGAGTGGCAAGTGCATGGAACGCATTGCTGGGGCTGACTGTAGAGGTAGATACATTAGGGACATTTAAGAGACCCTTTGAAAGACACATAGATGGAAGACAAATATGGAGGACCGTGTGGGAGGGAAGGATTAGATTGATCTTGGAGCAGGTTAAAAGGTCAGCACAACATCATGTGCTGAAAGATCTGTATTGTGTGGTATTGTTCTATGTTCATATAACGGTCCTGGTCAGGCTCGACTTAGAATACCATCAATAAATCTGGTACTTGCAATTGGACTTCTACAAAGTTCCAGCATTTAATTTCTGAGATAGATGACTAATCATATATAAAGTGAATGAAGCAGATTGGACTTACAGTTCAGGTAAGTAAGAGGTGATCTTGTCAACTAATGGAATTTGACAGTGTAAAAGCAGATATGTTTCTCATGAATGGAGTGTCTAGAATCAGGAGTCACATTCTCAAAATAAAGGTTTGGCCCTTCAGGATAGAAAGGAGATTAAATATATTCACCTAGAAGATAATAAATCTTTGGGTTTCTTTACCCAAGACGACAATG
Source organism: Mobula birostris (assembly GCF_030028105.1). NCBI lineage: Eukaryota > Metazoa > Chordata > Chondrichthyes > Myliobatiformes > Myliobatidae > Mobula > Mobula birostris. The sequence continues at coordinate 24,023,910 of NC_092395.1, read as the reverse complement.
GAGTATATTCCAGAAAAAGTATGATCATTTTTTGGATATTAAGGAAAACAAACAATATTGGTCTTCTGCAGGAAAAAAGTATCAAGCCAAAATGAACACCCGTGGTCTCATTGAATGGCAAATTAAGCACAAGGGGCTGAATGGCCTACTTCTGCTTTTATTTTTTTATGTTCTTACTTATCATTAGTCCATGAAGATCAGTTAACTCCATGGAGACCACTGCCTGGATTTAGTCAGCTTGGCTTGGCTACTTACTGGTAACTGAGGAGTATGTTTATTTTTAATCAAAAACAGGTGACCTAAGGTCAGCACACTCCATGTAGAGACTGGATGTGGTTCACACATAAGGCTATTATAAACACCAACTCTCAGTCTAAGCAGTTGTAGAATGGTAGATACAGATGCTATTTCTAGAGAATCCATATTGGACATGCTACTCTTCCACACCTCTTAAACAGGACTCTAAGCCAAAGTAGCAGATCAGATACAGTATGAGTATTAAGAGGGTAGAAAGTGGGCAAGACCTAATATTCTTGAAAAATGTTAACTTGTTTTAACTATCACTCAGATATGTTTGCACATCACCTCAGACCTCACTTGGATTTTGGTATTCATTCTTGATCACATCATTACAAATAATGGGATAACTATAACTGGAAGCAAAAGCATGGGTTCAAAAGAGGTGAAGGATAAAGTGAGACCTCCCCTTGTTTAATATGAAAATATTAAACAGATGAGAACAACAAATGAACATTGCTTCAAAATAAGCTAGGTAGAAACTGGATTTGATATTAAGAAGAACCTGTATGCAAAATAAGTGTGTGGAATGAGCTTTGTACAAACTGGCTGCTAATTCACATTCAGACATCAGAGGGTGCTTTCAGACAAGAAATCCTTCATCTGTAATAGTAAAACAAAAGTGTTTCAAAATTAAGGGTACTGTCATATAAATATCTCTTTGCTTAACAACTAAAGGATAAGAAACAACCATACTCTTGCTGAAATGTTGTCCATCTAGCACCTCATCTCACACAATAGAGCACCTGTTTATAATGTACCAGTCATTACACATTTGCCAATCTGTTTGGTTATTCCAAACAATCATGACTCTTTGTAAGTAAATTCTTACCACTGGTTTTAAATGAAATTATGTGGTTTTCCTTTCCTGATTTATTTGAAGCATTTTATCTGTTTTATTGCATTTTATATACTTTATGGGTCTCTCTTTACAGAACTTGAGGTTTTCCATACTTTCCCTCAATTTTAGTTTATTGGTAAATGGACTAAGAAATCTAACTGATAAAGGCTTAGAGGGATATGGGCCAAACATAGGCAAATAGGACTAGCTTAGATGTGAATCCCGGTAGGCTTGGACCAATTGGACTAAAGAGCCTGCTCCCATGCTGTATTTTATGTTGTTGACTATCTGTTCTACAAACTCATTAACTTTTAAAGCCTGTAACCACAATGTGTAGGCACTGGAATTGCATAGTTTACTCATCTCCCTCTGCCCTATATCTAGATTCCTCTATGTCAACTTAATTGTTATTAGAAGATGTAATTAATCTGAAGTGCTCATTGAAATTACAGAGAACAGTTCACTTTACCATTTGTCAGCCCATCTGCACTGTCAATCAATGCTCTCTGCAAATCCTTTATTGTAATCTATTACTCTCCCATTTTAAACTTAATTTATTTGATTTGTTTAATAGTTGTTAAAATATGAGATGGCAACAAATGACAGAAATGTTTACTTATTTAGTAAGTGAAGCTTGTTATACATTAAAGTATAATGACTCTGACACAATTGATGCAAAGATCTCCACTCTTATTTCATTTTCTCATATCTGGTGAGGTCTTTGTTTCATATTGCTACAGATTTCTCCACAGCTAATATATTTTAAGCAACCTAAATTACTGTATCCTTTAACAACCTTAAATACCCTTTAAATACAACAATTATCCTTTAAACATCTTAAAGTATTTTCTATTTTAAAGCTGCCTGTAGCTCCCATAGCAATCTATATCATTCTAACAGAACTTTTCATTCTTTTTTAAAATACGTTATGGGAGGCAGGGGACATGCAGTTTTCATACTGTCTTTCTCAGCACTCTTATTTCCTTATTCTGTTGTTTGCCCCTCACTCTGTGTAGCTCTGCCCTGACTCTTCTCATCTCTGAGCAACATCTGCTCAGCTCTTAACAGCAGTGTATTTTGAGCCTTTCATTCAGATATCACGGGCCAGTGTGAAGCTACAAGAATCAAGTCATAATGCTGAATCTTCACCCTAAAAGTCCCAGAACTTCAACCAATAATTCCTAAAGAGGCCTTTTCGATGCCTTCAGTTAAAGAGACACTTACTATATTAAAAAACAGTAACTGTATGCTAAAATAATTAAAACTTTCAGAAGCAAGAATATAATTACTTATCAAGGATTTCAAAAAATATGGAGTCAAAATTGTAATGCAACTAATAATCTGATTGTGGAGAAGAACTCAGGATGAAAGAGAAATATTAAGTTTCATCACTTAATGCTTTGGAACTTCACCAATTACCTATTGAAACTTTAGCTGGTATTAAAATTCATCTAGTTGGTCAGTGGGAAAAGATTCACAGCATGAATGTCATCAACAGGATGGAACCACAGTAAATAGTCAACCAGCACTTTTATGAACAGCTAAGACTGGCATAAAGAAGGAGAGTATTTTTGTGAAAAAAAAGTTAAGTTTCTTACATTTTTCTTCTTCCTAAGGGAAATCTGGCAAGACACATATACTGCCAAAATTATGTGCACATTTTAGCTATAATTTAATAAGAACAGTAAACATGTTCATTTGAAATCATTTTATGAGTTCACCCACACTGAGGCATCAGTACAAGAGAAATACAACAACATCCTGAGATTGCAAATAGTGATATCTGGAGCAACAAAGGAACTGTTGGAGGAAATCACTTGGTGAAGCAGCATCCCTGCAGGAAGTGTTTCAGATCAAGACCCTGTACCTGAATGTGGACCATTTTTTTGTCTCCATTGATGCTGCCTGACCTGCTGAGTTCCTTCAACAGGTTTCCCATACTTACTTCCTCCACGGATGTTGATGATCAAGCTGCCTTTGATGATGGTGCAGCCTCGCAGGTCCTGAGCAGCTGTCACAGATTCTATGGTCTTTATATTCACGGAGCATATCTTTGGACACAGGCCAGTACAAGGAGTACAAAGCAGGCTGATGAAGAAAACAAAAATAATCATTACTAATCACTGCAAGCACAAGATGATATGTTTAGTGTCATCATTCTGGAACTGAAGAGCATATTATTAATGGTCAGCCTGCATTATCAACACTGCATTCAGACATGAGTACAGGGAAATATCTACAAATGTTGAAGCCTAGGATTCTGTGGCCAATTAAAAAAAAATGCCGGCTCAGTGAACCCCACCACAAAAACATCTAATATCACGCCAGATATTGAAGAAAACAGTAATCAATGTCCATACCATGTGTACAAAATCACTACCTAGACAAATGGAGTTCTGGACTATATCCAATGCATGGAACAAATATTACTTATCCTACAGTAAAGGTCCCTGGACTTGAGCTTCCTTGCAAACAACAGATAGACCACAACAGATTCCAAAAGATAGTGGATGATGCAGTAAACTGCTACAAGAATCGAACTGGTAAGATGATCTAAAGAGTAAACGTGGCAGCAAGTACTAAATCCCAGAGTATGTTAATTCACCCTGTTACGAATCTAATGCAGGAGACACCTCATTTTTCCATACGGCGCCTCAGGATGCTGTTGACTGTATTAGCAGAGTAGACATCTGACTGTGCAGCTTTTCAAGTCATGCAAAAAAAAATAGCCATGGCTTCTTCAGTTCAGAGGATTGAGAGTATGTGCCTCATCCTAAAAAGGTAACTTAGCTGAAATCATTAGTCAGCACAAAGTGATACTTTCAATGAAAGTATTATACTGTCAGTCTATTCAGATGATATTTGCTCAGTGGAGAGGTGCTCTGCCACATCCAGATAACATTCATTCAAAGCAATTGCATCAGAAAATTAAAAAAAAATACAGATTTTCAAACTTCATCTGTGTATAGAAGCAGAATGAAAATTTCAGGTTATTGACCATTCAGTCATCACCATTTTGGGTTGTAGGTTAGTTGATGTTCAATCAGATCTGGTACCTGCACTCTGAGTGGACTCTAATTCCACAGCATCTCTCACCAGTAGCGGTTCTGGTGGCATCGATTGTAACAGAGGCCTTTACTATCCCTCCCCTTCCACATGTAGGTATGAGTGGCGACCAGACTTTGGATGCAACAGAATCTGACTTCTTACTCTTAGAACCAAAATCTTGGGTTTTATGGGCATTACAATTAAAAGCAGCTTCAACTTTTAAAATAATCTGGTATTTAGTGACATTTCAAATAGTTCAAATAGGTTTAAATAAATAAAATTATACAGTTGAAATACAACTGTAAGCAATTTAGCAAGTGAAATACATAACAAATAGAAAACTAAGAATAAAACAAATTAATGCAGTCTTGAAGGTAAGCAATCTTATTCACATGAATTGCAATTGGCTTCTCAACTTGGTACAATATGGAACTGTCACTGAGACTCGACTGCATCTAACATCAATTTGACAGGTCAGTTATGCAAAATGAAAGATGCTGGAGAGATACAGGTCGTAGCTCCCTATGGAAACTCCAGCCACATTAGAGGGAGGTAGTCCTGAACGTGAAGGATGAAAATGGAATTCTCTGATTTCAGGTAACTTGCACACTTCCCTGACCTTTTTCTCTCCACCTAGTCTACCAAGGCCCCCGGACACACACCCAAATCCCCTCACCCCTCCTTCCACTCACTCCATCAGCCTATCATTCATGCACACACCCACCGGGTTCCCTCATTCTACAGTTCTCGTCTGCCCACAATACCTCCCTTATTTGATTCTAGACCCCACTTCCCTTTTTCCTATCAGATTCCAGTAAAAGCAGCCCACTGTTGACTTCACGAAACACCTCCCAACCTCTATCTCTATTTCTACCCTTCCCTCCTCCCACGGCTCAACCAGGATTCACCTATTGCTTGCTAGCTCTTGCCCCAACCCTTCTTTCCCTCTCACCTCTTTCCACTGGTCATCTCTTCTCTATCTTTCATGTGAGAGTCTCAATCCAAAATTTCAACTGTCCACTTCCCTTTATAGATACTGCTTGACTACTAGGTTCCTCTGCAAATTGTTTTTGTTCCACCTTAGAGCTCTGTTTTTCTATTTCTGCATATGCTACCCCAACTGCTGAATATTCCAGTATTCTCTATTTTCATTTCAGATTTCTAGCAATTGTAATGTTTCGTTTTTGTAAAACATCAAACAGATTATCTTATGATTTAGTTTCAAACTTTTGCAGGTGGCTCCAAGCAAATTAATCCTCATGTGTGCCTGCAGTTAAGAAGTTTAAAAAAAAAAGCATACTGTATTTTTGAAATCTAGGTATTCTTGTAATTTAGAAAACAGCTGACAATTTGTGCACAATAAACTCTCACAAACAGCAATGTGACAAATGGTCATGTAATCTGTTTCAAAAATATTGATTCAGGAATAAATGTTGGTTGTGATGCAACATTTATTCCATCTTTCCTCAAGCTTTTTTTTCCCCACTGAAAGACCACCTGAAAAATTAAACAGCCAAAAATACAGACTATGAAGCCTACCATATTCCATGGGACTTCTCATTCCCTTTCTGACATGTCTATCTATTGCATGTCCTCTATTGCTATGATGAAGCCTAACTCAGGTTGATATTCTGTCTGGGTGGCCTCCAACCTGATGGCATGAACATTGATTTCTTTAACTTCCAATAATTTCTCCCCACATCCTCCTCTCATTTTCCATTCCTCATTCTGGTTACACCTCCTTCCTTTTCTTTCATGGTCCACTGTCCTTTGCTATTCTTCCACCTCTTTCACTTATTCCCTCTCAGCTTCTTACTTCATCCCTTCACCACCCCCCCCCCATTCCACCTACCCACCCTCACTGAGTTCCTCCAGCCTACTCTGTGCCTGACTTAAAAGATGGTTTAATTTTTCTTTCAAAATAACTCCCTTAGTAGATTAGAGAATTAGCCAGGATTATATGCTTATGTCTGTAGTGTGAAATCTGAATCCACAACTTTTTGACTCAAAGGGAAGAAAAATGTGTGGGACACTGCGTTACTAAAATGTGGAATTATCTCCTCGTGCAGTCCAAAATTAGACAAGAATAGCGCACAGCTACATAATACGCCTTTAATGAAAAACCTCTGGAATCAGAAAATTTGCTGCGATAATAAAAGCCAATTGTCCTATCGAGTGTATACCAGGCATGTCACAAAATATCAGGGGACGAAATACCTGTTAAGCCAAGGAGGAGATAACTAAATTCTAAGGAAGACATTAAAGCAGAACTGGGACTTTTAAGAAAGGAAGTGTAGAACACGAGTCTCAGGAAATGAAAACACCTAATTCCAATGCTGAACTGAAGGAAGGGTGGTTGCAAGGGACAGCAAAGACAGAGCAAGATGTTCAGGTCAAGGACCAGATCTGGGCAGTGGTGAGGGGTTTGGGGCTTAAAGCAAAGGTTTGAATTATTGTTCAGTGTACTTTGGAGTTCAATGTGACACAGTAAAATGGGTAAGAGATCAAATTAAGCCTCCAATTCTGATGTTTGCTATGACAGCACTCCAAATTATTCTTAAATATTAATAATGACAAGACTAAAAACGAAGTAGCATCTTAACATCATCAGTGGATCATTTTAGAAACAAGAGCAAGATATTAACTGGCTATTGACGTCACCAACTGGTCAACAAGCCCCTGTATGTGCTGTAGCCAAATAAAAAAAGTCTAAAAAAAACTTGATTATGTAAGTAGCCAAGCTTGCTCAACAGATCAGACCTGTTCCTAAGAAGGAGATGTTCCTGTATGACATTCACAAAAGCAGATTAAACTGTTCTACAGTTATCTCCTTCTTAGGAAGTCCCCCAGGGTCAAGGATAACTTGTTTCCACTCCACTTCTGAGGTGCATAAATTCTTTTAATGTGGGGTTTCCATTACACATCAAGTTACGGAATAGGCTTGACCGAAAGAGGTATTGGCTAAGGGCAGGGAGGTTTTAGATAATTAGATAGTCTGCTGCACAGACTAAGCACACATATATACATGAACACAGATCAATACAATTGGAATGGCACCACGAAATAAAGGCTATTAGTAGCTATGCAAATCGCGCTACAAGATAGTTACCTGGACATGACGGATACCAGGACCATAGGCAAATACATTCTCAAAATAAATGAAAATGCTCAAGCCCAAGATTCTTCAAGACCATCACCACAGGCATCCCACCTCTCCCAGAACTTCCGGGAGTCTCCCACATATTAATAGTGGCTCCCTGATGCCCGCAAATTATACACAATATCACGGAAATCAATTTTTTTTTGAGACCGAGCGAGAGAAAAGCAAGAGAGAGCACGAGAGCAACTACAAGAGAGAGTGCACGCGCGAGCGAGCGAGAAAGCAAGCGAGAGCACTTGAGAGCACGCGAGTGACCACGAGAGAGAGAGAGAGAGAGAAAGCGCGCGAGCGAGCCATGGCAGAGTGTTCCAAAAAAATATAAAACGTACGTCACCCCAAACTACCCTAAAGTGTACTTCTGCCTAATAGGGGTCAACACAATGACAGTGTTGCTCGCTGCACTGTTTGCAACAGTGACTTTTCTATTGCCCATGGTGGGTTAAGACCGTAAAAGACATGTTGAGGTGAGTTTAACAGGTGTCATTCGTTCATTAGCATAGCTAACGTTACTTAAACTAGCTGGCTAGCTGCTAAGGAGCTACTCTATTGCAGACATCCCACCTCTCCCGGAAGTCTCCCGCAAATTGATGGTGCTACCTCCCTGAAATGAGTTTTTGCAGGGTGGGATGTCTGTCACCATAATCACCACATATTTTAATTCACCACTATTATTTTAATTCTCTCTCACTTTGCCACAGTGCCCACTTTTTTCTCACCTTTATGAACCTTTCGGCTGCATCTACATCAAAAGGCACAACATTAACGTGAGCTGTTGGTTTATTTCAGACTGTATAAGTGGGCAAAAGCGTCCTTTTCAGTAAGCTTTTGTTTATGGTACTTAGTCAAAGAAAGGGAGAAAATCAAAGGGGCAATGGAACAAAAAGTAATTCACAGATTCAGAAATGTCTGTAAATTAACCGTGCCACCAATCATTCACATTCTTCTTTTTCACTTTTCCTCCAAGAGGAAGACAGAGCAAAATTAGCCAATATCATGCAGTTTACTGGCTAATACTATATTGCCTCATAACAACAAGCTTTGTGGCAGTTGTTATCCTGGTCAAAGCACTCAGAATCAGATCAAAAAGATCACTGGCTTGAAAAGATTACAGGCTTGAAACGGAAAAGTACTGTGACTGATAAGTGCCGGGATCCTGCTCGTCACTGCAGGTTAAAGGAGAGGTGATCATCCTAAAAAATATAAAGTTCTTAATCCTTGACCAGGTGATGCTGTGAGGGTGCTTAGTTCAGTTTTAGAATCTGAAATCTATAGATCATTTCCACCAGGAAGGGCGTTCCAGCCTCTTGCACTGAGAAGTTTCTTCACTTGAGAGGATTGTAAATCTTTGAAAAATCACCATTCCAGAGGGCTCTGGATGTTCGATAATTGAGTACATTCACTAATGTGAACAAATTTTTAGACCCCAGTGGAATCATGAATGTAGAAGTAAGATGGTAGTCGAAATAAAACAGATTGACCATGAATGTCAAAGCAGGCTGAAATGATTGAATGGTTTGGTCCTTTTTGTTTACATTATTTTGTTAACTCTTTGGCTACCAAATTCCATCAGCAAACAGGTCACCTTGCAGTTACCTGCTCGTGCTCCTCCCAATCTCACCAACCCACAAGAAATGGTTAAAACAACCCCAGTCTCAATGGAAACTAATTTCTCTTCTTGTTTATGCGGATGTTAAAGCCAGAGGCTTGGCTTAAATTAAACCTGCTTAGTCACAAACCACAATTTAGCCAAGTGTTTTAGAAGCATAGTGCCTCCAGGACAATATAGGTGCAGTAAATGGGCAGATGGAATTCCTTCTTTCCATAGACATGAGAAATGAAAACGAGACCATTAATAAAAATAGATAGAAATACCGACAGAGGGTGTGGTCCCAGGATTAAATGGAGCATGCGCAGGATACTACAACACAACGCACTACATCGCTGGATACCTGTACTTATCATTCTTTGTAGTGATTATCACTGATCTCAATGGTTTATGGTACTTAGTCAAAGAAAGGGAGAAACTCAAAGGGGCAATGGAACAAAAAGTAATTCACAGATTCAGAAATGTCTGTAAATTAACCGTGCCACCAATCATTCACATTCTTCTTTTTCACTTTTCCTCCAAGAGGAAGACAGAGCAAAATTAGCCAATATCATGCAGTTTACTGGCTAATACTATATTGCCTCATAACAACGAGCATGTCAAGCATCCACAAAACAATCAACATAGTCACTCAGGAGTCCATGTCAGCTACTAATTTTCTCAGAAAAGTATTTTGCACATTTTCCCAAAATGGACACTACTCAAAAAAAAACGATTTAAAAGCAGCAAGTGAAGTAACCAGACTTTGCAGTAGCATGTGAAATAAACTGCTTTTTGATAGCAATACAAGAATCTCACTAAATTTCTCAAGACTTAAGAAAGTAATTGCAGTTACCTTTCCCTTGTGTTTTATGCCAAAAGTCAGTTTGCTTCAGTGTTAAAATGTTATTGCCCATTGCAAGTACATATTACATTGCATTGCTGAAAGATTACAACAGCTGAAAGTACAAAACCGTATCTCCCAAACATGTCAAGTTACACACTAACATTTACTTCCATGTCTACTCAATGGCACGCTAAGAAACAGTAATATTACAAGCAACACCTCACAGAGTCCTATATTACTTATATATTGATGTAAAAGATCTTTATGGCACTTATGGAGTTGTTATTTTACTCAACATGTATTCCTTAGCTAGCCTAACAAAGCAGATTAAATCATAATCAAGAGAACATATTAACTCAGATTTCACTATAAAAGGCAGTGCATGTACATTTGGTGCAAAACTTTGAAGTGTGGAATAAAGTGAGGAGAATTGTGAAAGTAGTAAAAAAAAAAAAATAAGGGAAGGTTACTTAATGGATAGAGATGTGGCAACAAAATACACCACCAATGATTGTGAAGTGAAAGTACCAGGACAAGCCATGTATTCTAAAGAAAGACTTAGGAGCATATAAACTCAATGGCCATTTTATTAGGTACCTCGCGTACCTTAGGTATGTTCATGATCTTCTTCTGCTGCAGCCCCATCTATTTCAAGGTTTGATGTGTTTTTCATTCAGAAATGCTCTTCTGCACACCACTGCTCTAACACGTGGTTATTTGAGTTGCTGTCAGTCTGCCACTTTCCTCTGAGCTCTCTCCCTAACAAGGCACTTTTGCTAACAGGACTGCTGCTCACTGGATGATTTTTTGTTTTTCACATCATCCTTTGTAAACTCTAGAAATTGTTGTGCATGAAAATCCTAGGAGATCAGTAGTTTCTGAGATACTGAAACCACCAGGTGTGGCACCAACAATCATTCCACAGTCAAGGTCACTTAGATAATACTTCTTCCCCATTCTGATGTTTGGTCAGAACAACAAATGAATCCCTTGACCATATCTGTATGCTTTTATGCATTAAGTTGCTGTCTCATGATTAGTTGATTAGATATTTGTATTAATGAACTGGTGTACAGGTGTACCTAATGAAGTGGCTATTGAGTGTATGAGGAGGTTTGAAAATGGCAAGTGAGCCTGAGAAAGCAATTATAAAAGCAAATGAGATTCTAAGTTTTACATTCAGAGAGTACAAAAGCAATTATAGTCAAGGGGAGGTGGGAGTCAAGCTCCCTTCCATTGGGGCTGGAATGTAGCGAACTCCCCCCACCTCAACCATCGAAGTTTCACCTTCCAGGCATCAGGTTCCCCTCCTTAGGAAGTCGGTGATTCTTCACCTCCTTCAAGTGAGTACTGAAAGTGAATACAAAAGAATCTGGAACAAAAACAGAAAATGCTGGAAGAATTCAGTACATCAAACAGCATCTGCAGATCAGAAGGTTTAAGCTGAGGTTTTGATCCAAGGACCTGTATTGGGACTGAGAGGAAAGATTGCCAGCACATAGTAGTACAAGACAGAGTGGGATAGAGGCTGGTAGATGACAAGTGGAACTAAATGGGGAGGAGATGTGTGTAGATGGAACCACTTGGGAAGAGGGGTGGATGGGAAAGGTGGAACAAAGGGAGAAGAAGCTAGGTGGATTGGTGAACATGTGAAGAAACACACCTCGCTTTAGCAATGCTGGTGCTGTGGATAGACAAGTCAGCATGGGAGTGGGAACGAGAGTTAAAATGACATACAACAGAAGCTCAAGATGGCACTCTAGGCCAGAGTGCAGAAGCCTCACAAGACAGTTGCCTAGTCTATGTTCGGTTTCACCAGGACAGTGTTCTAATCTAGCAATGGTGACTGTACAACTAGCAAGGTATTCTGTTGTTTTTCAGCCAGGGTGGCTAATTTATATTCCAAACTATTAGCAATATGCCTGACTCTCAAATGCATTCTAAAATTGTCTGGCAAGCATTTAATAGTATACAGACTCTTGGTAGTCCAAGTGGTACTGCCATGTTCTCAAAGACAGATAGGAATAAGCAATATAATCTATCACCAGTGAAGTCCAGTGAGCTTCAAACATCAATCTAGTGGATCTGAAAGGCATCTGTACAATGCAAATTCCTTCTTTAGCTAAATATGGCACACAAAGAAATTCATACCAGAGCTTGCAGTCTTTTCCATTAAACAAGGAGGCAGAGAATCACTGGTAACTTTACCAAGGCAGCAAAGTCTCAAGATGACTCTGGATGAAAGAGCAAGTCCATGAGGATCTGCAGCACATGCTACTTGAACACAAGTCATGGCATGATCAACCATGGCTGGGTCGCCTGGCTGAAAAACCCAAAGCACCCAATGACCTCAGGTTACATCACTGATGATGTGTCAGAGCATCATGAGATGTATTCTTCAAATTACTACTCAAATAAGATAGGTCAATAGTTATGAATTTCCATTTACACACCTTCGTGCCACTGCCACCTTCCCACTCCAACGTCAAGAAAAAAAACAACACATCTTGATTTACAAATTATTCTAATTATAACTGCAGTCTCATATGATAAGAAAAGTTGCTGACCTTAGCTACACGCAGCTACATCAAACTGATGGATGGGAAATAGATTTAATTCATCCCATGAACACCTTGCTCCCACCCCTTAACCTACACTGACCCCACTCTTCCTTCCTACTGGAATCAACTCATTAGGATACAGCTGCAGAGACACTGACATGGATATTTATCTAGATGGCCAAACTTAATGAACAGGAAAGTTAATGTGTCAGCTGCTGTTTCAGTTCAGTGGGTAAATCTCTGGCCTCCCAGTCAGAAGTGTGTGGATTAGCAGTTCCCAGGGATTCAAGAACACGAAATCCCAGGAATCGATGCACTGCTGTAATTAGGAAGTGTTGTAGTGGCTGAGGTGCTGTCTTTAAAACCAAATTAAACTGAAATTATGGGCCCTTTCTGGTAAAGATAAAAGATCCTTAACTGTTTTCTCCCAAAGAGAACAGGGAAATTATCTCTGACAAATCATTAAAAATATGCTTAATTTTATACCATTACAGTGTGAAAATTGGCTGCTGCCATTTTCTATTACTATAATGACATGTTAAATTAGTGCATGGTTTGTTTTAAAGACATTTGTGACATCACTTACCTTTTTCTGCAGAGACCTCAACCAGTCCAATTCCTATCTTAGACACTCATACACAATGATTTAGTGTTGGACTTGCACTGAAGGAATAACATAAAACATGAAATAGATAGTTCTAAATGACCATAAGATCATAAGACACAGGAACAGAATTAGGCCATTCAGTCCATTGATTCTGTCCCGCCATTCCATCATGGCTGATCCTGGAACCCGCTCAATTCCATACATCTGCCTTCTCGCCATATCCTTTGATGCCCTGACCAATCAGGAAACAATCAAATTCCATCTTAAATATACCCATGGATTTGGCCCCCACTGCGGTCTGTGGCACAGCAATCCACAGACTCACTACTCTCTGGCTAGAAATATTCCTCCTTATCTCTGATCTAAAAGGTCACCCCTCAATTCTGGATACCCACACAACAAGAAACATCCTCTCCACATCCACCTTATCTAGTCCTTTTAACATTTGGTACATTTCAATGAGATCCCCCCCACCTCCCGCATTCTTCTAAAGTCCAGTGAGCACAGGCCCAAAGCTGCTAAATGTTCCTCATGTTAGCCCCTTCATTCCCGGAATCATCCTCGTGAACCTCCTCTGGAATCTCTCCAATGACAACTCATCCTTTCTGAGATATGGGACCCAAAACTGTTGACAATACTCCAAGTGCACGCTGACTAGTGCCTTATAAAGGTTCAGCATTATCTCCTTGCTTTTATTTTCCATTCCCCTTGAAATAAATGCCAACATTGCATTTTCCTTCTTTACCACAGAATCAACCTGTACATTAACTTTCTGGGAGTCTTGCACCAGGACTCCTAAATCCCTCTGCACCTCTGATGTTTAAATTTTCCTCCACATTTAGATAATACTCTGCACTATTGTTCCTTTTACCAAAATGTATTATCAATCATTTCCCAACAGTGTATTTCATCTGCCACTTTTTTGCCCATTCTTCCAATTTGTCTAAGTCCTACTACAATCACATTGCTTCCTCAGCACTACCTACCCCTCCACCTATCTTCACATCATCCGCAAACTTTGCCACAAAGTCATCAATTCCAATACCCAAATCATTAACAATGTGAAAAGTAGCGGTCTCAGTACTGATCGCTGAGGAACGCCACTAATCACTGGCAGCCAACCAGAAAAAGCATCCAGCCATCCCTACCCAGGGCACTCAGGTTAGTCATACTTTTCAGCCAAAGTGAGTTGATTCATGGAGGAACTCAGCAGGTCGGGCAGCATCAGTGGAAATGATGAGTCAATGTTTCGAGCCGGAACCCTTTGTCAGGACTGAAGAAAGAAGGTGGGGCAGGGTTTAAAGAAGGTTGGTAGGTTCAAAATAAACCCTCCCCCACCTTCTTTCTTCAGTCCTGACGAAGGGTTCCGGCCCAAAACGTCGACTCATTGTTTCCACTGATGCTGCCTGACCAGCTGAGTTCCTCCAGCGTGTTGTGAGTGTTGCTTTGATCCCAGCATCTGCAGATTATTTTGTGAGTTGATTCATGTCAGGAATTGTTCCTTTTTACCTAAAAACAGCACAACCATACCGTGCACTGTGTTCTTCACTGATTATTGGTTGATCAAGGTTGATTATTTTCTGGCAAACCTGAAAAGAATCAGCAGTGCATTGCTGCATCTCGTGCCAAAATTACATGACCCATAGAAAGCTAAGGGGAAGAAGGTGGCACCGTCACCTTCTGCTGTCAGAAGAGGTCAGCAGCATTTTGAACTCTCTGTTTTAAAGGCAACCCAAGAACTTTGAAATTAGTTCAGATATCCTCAAAGGAAAACCAGTCATTGATGCCTTATGTATAGGAAGTCTACCAATGGCCTTGCTTTTGGACACGTTAACCCAATGAGGGTGAAGCTGATGGAGATTGTGCAAAAAAACAGTAATGAGCCAGTTGATGGAGTCTGTTGACACTGGGATGGTGACATCCTCAGACCTAAATTGTGAAGCTGAAGGCAGCTAAGCCCAACGAAATAGCAACCAACTTGGCTAAATCCATGTACTATGTACATAAATAAAACAAATTCCTTTTTTAAATGTCTCAATAAATAACTCTGCAGAAAAGACAGAATGTAAAGGATTTCTAACTTTGCAAATAGTTGACTTTTTTTCAGTCACAACAGTAAAAACACTGCGATATAAAGGATGAAAAGCAATTCTTCTTGCTATCCATACAGATGCTGGAACATTTACTTAGAGCATCATGTGGAGAAATACACAGCATAAATCAGCCTTAATTGAACTGTCAGACTCAATCACAAATTAGAACACCACACCAGTACAGGTTTGAGAAAACTTATAAGACAATCTGCAACCAAGGCACAATAAAGATGTAAACAAACATGATCAGAACATTCATTCAGATCAAAATTAAACAAAACTGTTTGCACCTCCACCCTACTCCATCCTGCTTCGCTGATGGTATCAACTCATGGCGGTGTGAAGGTTTTGAACTGCCTTTTGCCCCCTCTGTACAACTCAGCTTTCCAGATTCAAAACTTACCTATCCTATTGGACTAAACCATAGACAAGTCCGAACCCAGTCTCAACTTCAAAGATTCTAAGTTTCTTTGTGGATGCAATACACCATAAATTATTATCTTGCTGCAAAAGTTACAAATCATAAAGACTGGGATGATACCAACCTAGCCCAGACCAGGGACCAGAATATGGGATGTCTCTGGCCCCAGCTGATCTGATTTTAATATTAATAACCAGGACAGTGTGAGGACTGATAGAACAGTAAAATCACACAACACAAGAAAACCAAACCAAAAACAAAAGCAGATTACGCAGCATCAGTAATACCAAGCAAGGACTAATTTATATCCCTTTGATAGTTACTGGGTTCACAACCTTCTGCACTGTAGCTGAACCACAATGTTTTCAATATTTAGCACTGAAGGAATCTATTCATTCTGGTCTTGTCTCAGCTAATCTGCTGCTGAAATCCTTATCTGTACCCTTGTTGTTTCTAAGGTAATACTAATAGACTCTTGAGATCGGCAAGAAATATTGGACCTCAGTTAACGAAGGGCTCAAATTTTAAAGTCCTCATTTGCATTTTCACATCCCTACATAGTCTCATCCCTCTCTGACCTACTCCCGTTTGACAATCCACTCTGATCAATTTTGGTCACTTGAACATTCCCAATTTTAATTGTTTCTCTGTACCTTCAACTGACCCAGAAAGTTCTGACCTCTGCAATTCCCTCTTTGAACCCTTCTAGGTTGAACCCTCTTTTCTTAAAATCTGCCTCTCTGGCCTTACAAATCCTTATTTGACTTTTCAAAAAGGTGCTACACACTATGAGTTTTTAAGTCAAAGGTGCTACACACTATGAGTTGTTATGGTGTCCTTATCTTGAAAAAAATATTTGCAGTTGCTAGATACTTTGGACATTGTTATGAAGAAGCTACATAGCTGCAGATCATCTTCAGCAATGTGATTAAGGTTACAGATACCACACGTGATCACTGGCAACACAACTCTTATCAGGCAGCGGGAGATGTCTATCATGAAATCAAGTTACTGTTACTGATGAGACACCCATTTAGATGGATATTGCCAGCTGGAGACTAAGCAGTGCATTGAGCATTGCCAAATAAAAATGCCATCCCCAGCTGACCCAAGATGCAAATGATGCAATTCCCTGATGCAAACTAGTCCCGAGCACGAGGCAAGCATACCTTTGGCTTTCTGTAGCAAACGATAAAATTAAATGATACTACAGTGACACCAGTATGGGAAAGGGTTGACATATGAGTTTGTGCTTGCAGAGGTAACAGAAAAATAGAAATGGTTAAGCACTAGCTGTGCACAATTGGTAACCAACTACTCCTATATTCCAATTGTCCTGATTCACCCAACAACTGGCGGTCAATTTGGTGATTGGATTCCATGACACATCAGTAAGGGACAAAGTTACTGGGATGTTTGCCATTCCAGCTCAGCATGCACAATACAGGCTCATAAATACCACAGAGGGATCACACTAGGTGAGTGGTATGGAAATAGTAACTAGAGATCCACGAGCACTACATATGCCTCTAATTTACAGATGGACTCTCATTAAGTTCTTTAATCATCAGGTAACTAGCTCATAGTTTCAATGCCTCCGACAACCAATAATCCAGGGAAAAAAAAAGAACCAGCATATTGCCAGAATGCAACTCCTTTTACATCAAACATTCTACTAGCAGAAGAACAGCATTTAATCAGATCAAAGAAATTTACTGCCCAGAAAGTTAAATAGAAAATTCTGGAAACACAGCTGATCAGGTAAACTGCCCGGAAAGAGAAAAAGTTTCAAAGTTTCAGGTTAAAAACCCTTCATCAGAACTGAGAAAGGAGGAAAATGTTAGTTTTAATTTGCAGAGACTTTGGTGGGGGGGGGGGGGGGAGAATAGATAGGACACCATTAATAAAAGAAGCGGTCACGGAAATGTGGTTCCATTAATTGTCATTTCCAAAATTCTACAGATTATGGAGTAGCCACTATAAATCGAGCAGTGGGAAATATAACTAAACTATTGAAAAGAAAACTAAAAAAAAACTAGTCGGTTTAACATGAATAGTTGAGAAAATTCCATACTATACAGTGTCTGTTGAAAGGATACTCAGAAAATATCAACATGATTAAACATGGATTTATGAAAGGGAAACTGCATTTGATAAACTATGGAGATTTTGACAACGTAACTGTCCAGAAACTATAAGGAAGAACCAACTAATGGCAGTGGCATATTTGATTTTCAGAAGGCCTTTGATGAATTTCTGGAAATGAGGTTACAGTGCATGAGACTGAGATGAAACAATGACACGGATTGGAAACTGATTGACAGACTGGTCCCTGTCCTTTCAGCGTGGCAACCAGTCACCAGTGATTCCCGTGGGGTTCAGTGCTTGGGCCTCAGCTATCACAATATAGATAAGTAACTTTGATAAGGAAATGGAATTTAACATTTCTAAGTTTGCTAATGAAATGAAACTAGGTGGGACTGAGACTTCAAGATGATTTTGACAAGTTGAGTGAGCAAATACACAGCAAATGCAGGATATTGTAGGTGAATGTGATGTTGCTCGTTCCTGAGAAAAACAGAAATGCAGAGAATAACTTAAATGGTGATGGGCTACACATGAAGTTTTCCTAAAGGATCTGGATGTCTTCTAAACTGATCTTCTAGGTAGATAGGGTCATAAAGAAAGCTTTTGTTTGGCACATTGGCCTTCATAAATTAAAATAGAATACAGGAGATGGGATGTTATGTTGAAGCTGTGCAAGACATTGGTGAAGTCTAATTCGGAGTATTGTGTGCAGTTTTGGTCACCTACCTACAGGAAAGATGTAAATACGGTTGAAAGAGTACAAAGAAAATTTACAAGAACGTTGCTGGGTCTGGAGGACCTGAGTTATAAGATTAAGGTTAAGGTTAGGATTTTATTGCTTGGATCGTAGAAGTTTGAGAAGAGATTTGATAGAGGTATACAAAATTATGAGGGGAATAAATAGGGTCAATGCAAATAGGCTTTTTCCACCGAGGTTGAGTGGGACGACCACTAGAGGATATGGGTTAAGGGTGAAAGGTGAAATGTTTAAGGGGAACATGAGGGAAACTTCTTCACTCACAGGGTTGTGAGAGTGTGGAACAAGCAGCCAGCACAAATAGTGACTGTGAGCTCGATTTCAACGTTTAAGAGAAATTTGGATAGGTGCATGGATGGTAGGTGTATAGAGGGCTATAGTCCTAGTGCAGGTCGATGAGGGTAGGCAGTTTAAGTGGTTTGGCATGGATAAAAATGGGCCAAAGAGTCTGCCTCTATCCTGTACTTTTCTATGACTCTAGGATTGATGAAAGCAAGCATGCAACTGAAGAAAGCGATTAAAAAGGCAATGTGCATATTGCCCTCCACCGCAAAAGGCTTTGAGTATCTTGGATATCTTACTATGACTATACAGTGCCTTGGTATTTCAGTCTCCTCTATGAAGAAATGTAATTGCTATTGAGACAATGCAACCATGGCTTACAGGTTCTTGGATGTTAGGACCGTTATACGAGGAGAGGCTGGATCATTTAGGTTTGTATTCACTAGAGCTTAGAAGAATGAAAGGAGATCATCTGAAATATAAAAAATGTCTACATGTAGGGTGAATGTTCCTCCTGTTTAGGAATGTGTTCTAGGACCTGATAGGTCCAGATATCTGGGTTCAGTACAGAACTCCAGTGTCATCAGTGCTGTAGATTTCATCCAGGGTCTCTAGTTTCCTTTTAGACCCTAATGTATGCTGAGAGGTTAATGAAAAAAAAAAATCAAAGGGAAGGTGTTGGATTGGTCCAAGAAACAGCAAGTTTCAGTAGTACATCTAAATAAGACTAATATAATTGCTTCCCTGGCAGCTGAACAGCTTCCTTCTGTTGTATAGGATATGGGGTGAGATGTTTAGGACTGAAATGCAGAATTTCTTAACCTTAAAGGTGGCAAACTTGTAGAATTCTCTGTCACAGAAGGCTAAGAACAAGTCGCAGAATATATTTAAAGAGGAAAAGGATTTCCAGCCACAAAAGGCTTCAAAGGGATATGGGAAGGGAGCAGAAAAATAGTATTAAGACAGGAGAAGAACTATGATCGTATTGAACGTTACAGCAGATTTAGGAGGCTGATCAAACTATTTAGCTTTCCTCTGATGTTACAATATTAAATAACCTACACAGAATAATAGTAATTGCAATAAGGCCATTGTCATAAACAAAACAATGCCATGCAGATCTTCAACTAATTATATATATTTTTTCTTTTCTTAGTTCCTTAGATTCGAATGTGACTTGCTTCTACTCCAGTCTGTGAATGAGATAACTGATCATCAGAAACAGAAATTAAATTGACTATCCTAGGTAGGAAAGTGTTAAGAGAGATGCTTTCAGAAATTTGGGAAATATGTGGTTCCCAATAACTTGTCTGGAAGAAATGAAAGTTATCAGAAATGACCATTTGATATGATACACAGTGTTGAACCGGTCAGTCCCATTATCCAGAAATAGAGTAACATCTGGGTCACTAAGATAGCTTTGACTTGTGCAGCTCCTCATGAATAATGATCAGCACAGTTTAACCAAAAGGGAGTTATGTTGTTCTTAAAACAGGACCCGGAATGATCAGAAAGAACATGAATTGCCAACTGGTGGGAGTTTCTAAGAACATCTCAACTTCTCCCTGCTGTATTTGGAGGTTCCCATCTTGTTCAACAGGGCATCAATCATACCAGTTCTCAAGAAGAACAAAGTGAGCTGCTTCTATGGCTATTACCTGGTAGCACTCATATCTACTATTATGAAGTGTTTGAGACATTGTTCACGGCTAGAATTAACTCTTGACTGAGCAATGACCTGGGTCTATTGCAATTTGATTGCCATCACAACAGGTCTACAGAGGACACAATCTCATTGACTCTCCACTGGACTTTGGACCACCTGGACAACAATTCCTACGTCAAGCTGCTGTTTATCAATCACAGTTCAGCATTCAATACCATCATCTTCTTCCGTACCAATCAATAAGCTTTAAAACCTGGGTTTCTGTACCTCCCTCTGCAATTGGATTCTTGACTTCCTCACTGGGAGACAACAGTCAGTATGGATTAGTGATTACATCTCTTCCTTTGCTGACAATGTCAAGGATGCATGCTTAATCCACTGCTCTACTTTTTCTACACTCATGACTGTAGCTAGGAACAGCTCAAACTTCATCTATAAATTCGCCAATGACACTACTGTTGTTGCCACAATCTAAAATTATGTCGAGGAAGTGAGAGAAATCAGCTAGTTGAGATGTGTCACAACAGCAACCTTGCACTCAACATCAGCAAGACCAAATAACTGATTGTGGACTTCAGGAAGGAATTCAGGAAAACACACACCAACCCTCATTGATGAGTCAGCAGTTTTAAGTTTCTGGGTGTTAGCTTCTCAAAAGAACTATTCTGGGGCCACCATATTAAAGCAATCATGATTAATGCATGCCAGCGGCTATATATTTAGAGTTTGAGGAGATTTGGTATATCAAAGGCGAACAAATTTCTACAGATGTACCACAGAGAGCTTTCTGCCTGGTTGCACAACCGTCTGGCATGAGGCTTCAGAGGCTTTTAGCCTCAGCCAGCTCCATCATGCATGCATGACCCCCTCACCCCCACATCCACTGAGGATATCTTCAAAAGGTGGTGCTTCAAGAAGGCAGCATCATTAAGAACTTTTTCTCATTACTACCAGAGAGGAGAGACACAAGTCTGAAGACCCATATTCAACATTTAAGAAACTGCTTCTTCCCCCGTGCCATCAAATTTCTGAATGATCCATGAACACCAGTTCACTATTCCTCTTTTGCACTAACTTTTTAAAAAATCACAAATTTTAGCAATTTCTTCTGCCTGCACGGTACTGCTGCCACAAAACAACATGTTTCACAACTAATGTCAGTGGCAATAAACCTGATTCTGAACCCATATTCACTTTCAGCAGATATAAGTCAAGGATCCTCAAGAGTCAGTGGAGAAGTTGCATTTTCTCAAAGAAGCTTTAAGCAAATAGAATATCTCCACGCACAAACAAGAGATCTGCAGATGCTGGAAATCCAAGCAACACACACAAAATGCTGGAGGAACTCAGCAGGCCAGGCAGCATCTATGGAAAAGAGTACAGTTGACATTTTGGGCCGAGACCCTTCATCAGGACTGGAAAAAAAATGAATCAGAGAAAGAAAGTAGGGGTGGGGAGAAAGAACCACAAAGTGAAAGGGTGAAACTGAGAGGGGGGGAAGGAGGGGTGAAGTAAAGAGCTGGAAAGTTGATTGGTGGAAGAGATACAGGGCTGGAGAAGGGGAAATCTGATAGGAAAGGACAGAAGGCCATGGAAGAAAGAAAAGGGGGAGGACTGCCAGAGGGAGGGAGGTGATAGGCAGGTAAGGAGATAAGATGAGAGGGAAATCAGAATGGGGAATGGTGAAGCAGAGGGGAGCATTTCTGGAAGTTCAAGAAATCAATGTTCACACCATCAGGTTGGATGTTACCTAGATGAAATATAAAGGTGCTGCTCCTCCAACCTGAGTGTGGCCTCATTGTGATAGCAGAGGAGGCCATGGACTGACATGTCAGGATGGGAATGGGAAGTGGAATTCAAATAGGTGGCCACTGGGAGATCCCGCTTTTTCTGGCAGGTGCTCGAAGTGGTCTCCCAATGTGCATTGGGTCTCACCGATAAGACAGGAGGCCACACTGGGAACATTGGATACAGTAGATGACCCCAACAGACTCACAGGTGAAGTGTTGCCTCACCTAGAAGGACTGTTTGGGGCCCTAAATAGTAGTCAGGGAGGTGGTGTTGGGGCAAGTGTAGCACTTGTTCTGCTAAATGCCAAGAGGGAGATCAGTGGTGAGGGACGAGTGGACAAGGGAGTTGCATAGTGAGCGATCCCTGTGGAAAACAAAATGTGGGGGAGATGTGTTTGGTGGTGGGATCCCGCTGGAGATGGTGGAAGTTATGGAGAATTATGTGCTGGACGTGGAGGCTGGTACCGTGGTAAGTGAGGACAAAAGGAAGCCTATCCCAGTAAGGTTGCAGGAGGATGGGATTGAGGGCAAATGGACTTCAAAGAAAGGGGCTTCCCTTCCTCCACCATCACCAGACCCAATCAGTTCCCCTCCACCATCACCCTTTTCCATCTGACGGAACTTGTCCTCACTCTTAATTTCTCCTTCGGCTCCTCCCACATCCTTCAAACGCAAAGCATAGCCGTGGGCACTCACATGGGTCCCAGCTATACCTGCTGTTTGCTGGCTATGTGGAGCAGTCTATGTTCCAAGCCTATACTGGTGTCACTCCCCAACTTTTCCTACATGACACTGATGACTGCATTGGTGCTGCTTCCTGCAACCACGCGGAGCTAATCAACTTTGCCTCCAACTTCCACTGCGCCCTCAGATTTACCTGATCAATTTCTGACACCGACCTCCCCTTTCTCAATCTCTGGAGACAGCTTATCTACTGATGTCCATTCAAAACCAACTGAGTCTTACAGCTGCCTGGACTATACCTCTTCCCACCCTGTTACTTGTAAAAACACCACCCCCTTCTCTCAATTCATCCGTCTCTGCTACACCTGCTCTCAGGATGTGTGATTTCCCTTCCTCCACCACAGTTGCCCTCAACTGCATATCTTCCATTTTGCACACATCTGCCCAGCCTCCTGCCAACCCACCAGGGATAGGGTTCCTCTTGTCCTCACCTACCACACCAGCCTCTGCATCCAGTATGTAATTCTCCGTAACTTCTGCCATCTCCTAAGGGATCCCATCAATAAGCACATCTTTCCCTCCTCCTCCCCCCTCCCACTTTGTCTTCTGCAGGGATCGCTCCCTACATGACTCCATTATCCATTCATCCCTCACCACTGATCTTGTTCCTAGCACTCATCCTTGCAAGCGGAACAAGTGCTACACCTCCACACTCACTACCATTCAGGGCCCCAAACAGTCTTTTCAGATGAGGCGACACTCACCTCTAAATCTGTTGGGGTCATCTGCTGTATCCATCTCTCCCAGTGTGGCCTCCTGTACATCAGTGAGACCTGATGCAGACTGGAGAGACCACACCCATGCTCTGCCCACCAGAAAGAGTGGGATCTCTTAGTGGGCACCTGTTTTAATTCCCTTTCCCATTCTCATTCTGACATGTCAGTCCATAGCCTCCTCTACTGTCACAATGAGATCACACTCAGATTGGTTGAGCAACACCTTATATTCTATCTGGGCAGCCTCCAACCTGATGGCATGAACATTTCACCAGCATTTTTGTGTGTGTGGCTTAAAAATCCAGCATCTGCAGATTTCCTCGTGTTGGCATGAACATTGATTTCTTGAACTTCCAGTAATTCCTCCGCACCCCCCCCCCCCCATTCACCATTCCCATTTCCCTCTCACCTTATTTCCTTATCTATCATCTCCCTCCCTCCAGTGTTCCTCCCTCTTTTCTTTCTTCCATGGACTTTGGACTTCTGTCCTCTCCTATCAGATTTCCCCTTCTCCAGCTCTGTATTTCTTTCACCAATGAACTTACCAGCTCTTTACATCCCCCCTCTTCTCCTCGCAGTTTCACCTTGTAGTTCTTCCTCCCCTCGCCTCACTTTCTTCCTCTGATTCATCTTTTTTCCCCAGTCCTGATGAAGGGTCCCAGCCTCAAACCTCAAATGTACTCTTTTCCATAGATGCTGCCTGGCCTGCTGAGCTCCTTCAGCATTGTGTGTGTGTTGCGAGAATATTTCCACTGTAGCTTTCCTTCCAGTTGCACACCATCCTGGCTTAGAAATAAATGGCAATTCCTTCATCATTGCTAGCTCATTAGTCATAATGTTTGTTCTTTTGTGGCAGTAGTACAGTGCTGATATCCACATGGAGGTGCAACTAGACAGAATGCTCTCGACAGTATATCTGTGGAAATTTGTTAGTCTTTGATGACATAGAATATAAAAGCAAGGATGTAATGCTCAGGCTTTATAAGGCATTGGTCAGACCACACTTGGGAGTATTGTGAGCAGTTTTGGTCCCCTTTGTAAAGAAATAAGTGCTGGCATTGGGAAGGGTCCAGAGGAGGTTCACAAGAATAATTACAAGAATGAAAGGGTTAACATCTGAGGAGCATTTGATGGCTCTGGGCCTGTACTTACTGGAGTTCAGAAGAATGAAGGGAAGTCTCATTAAAATCTATCAAATATTGAAAGGTCCAGATAGAGTGGATGTTGAGCAGATGTATCCGAGAGCGGGGTAATCTATGACCAGAGGGCATGGCCTTGGAATAGAAAGACATTCTTTTAGAACAGGGATCAGAAGAAATTTCTTTAGCTAGAGGGTAGTGAATCTGTGGAATTCATTGCCACAGATGGCTGTGGAGGCCACATAATTGGGTAGATTTAAAGCAAATTTTGATAGGTCTTTGATTAGCATCAGTGCCAAAGGTTACGAGAAGAAGGCAAGAGAATAGAGTTGAGAAAGATAACAAATCAGCTATGATGGAATGGCGGAGCAGACTATGGGCTGAATAGAAAATTTGCAGATGAGACCAAGATTACAGGTGCATTGTAAGCAAAGCTTACAGCAGGATCTGGACCAGCTGGAAAAATGGGCTGAAAAATGGCAGGTGAAATTTATTGCAGACAAGAGCGAGATGTTTCACTTTGGGAGGACCAGACAGGTTAGGTCTTACATGGTGAGTGGTATAGGGCACTGAGGAATGCAGTAGAACAGAAGGATCTGAGCATACAGTTTTATAATTCCTTGGACGTGGTGTCACGGTTAGATGGGGTTGTAAAGAAAGCTTCTGGCACATTAGACTTCATAAATTAATGTTGTGAGTACAGGAGTTGGTATGTACTGTTGAGATTGTACAAGATGTTGGTGAGGCCTAATTTGGATTATTGTGTGCAGTTTTGGTCATCTACCTACAGAAAAGATGTAAGTAAAATTGAAAGAGTACAGAGAAAATTTACAAGGATGTTGCCTGAATTTGAGGATCTGAATTATAGGGAAAGATTGAATAGGTTAGAACTTTATTCCCTAGAATGTAAAAGGTTGAGAAATGATTTGACAAAGACACAAAATTGAGGCGTATAGATAAGAAAAATGCAAGCAGGTTTTTGCCGCTGAGGTTGGGTGAGACTACAACTAGGAGTCATGGGTTAAGGGTGAAACATGAAATGCTTGTTAGGATCATGAAGGAGAAATGCTTCACTCAAAGGGCAGCGAAGGTGTGGAATGAACTGCCACCTCAAGTGGTGGAGGTTGGTTTGATTTCAGCATTTAAGAGAAATTTGCAGAGGTACATGGATAGAAGGGGCATGAAGGGCTATGGTCCAGGTGCAGGTCAATGGAACTATGCAGATTAATGGTTCAGCGCAGTCTAAATGGGCTGAAGGGCCTGCTTCTGCGCTGTAGTACTCTACAACTTTATAACAGCCCAATTCTGCTCCTATGTCTCATGGTCCTGTAACAAATCTCCTCAAATTCAAATGAGGTAAAGCTGCTGGCCCGCTTTCATCATGATTGCATTAACACAATGGACCCACAGTAGATCCTCATATATACACAGCAATTTTCAGCACAATCATCAACACAGTTCCTAGAACAGAGACTAGGAAAAGAAACTTGAGGGCACTAAACAATGTCAAACACTCCAACATTGCCATCTAATATTCCCTTCTTTCTCTTGGATGTGGATAAAAATCGGTTCCATGAACTGACAGATATCCATGCCCAAATGAAGCATTACAAAGTGAAACAATCTTTTATGCTAAATTGATTTATTTCCTTCTCACCCCCACACTCTGCTTTTGGGCTGATATTAAGGATATCAAAATGGGTCCTGAAAAAAAATGCTGAAATAAATAGGCTGTGTACACTCAGCAGGTCAGTCAGCATCTACAGAAATAAAAGACAGCATTAATGACAACTGTTTAGCTGTTTGAGGTATCCAACTGAGATATGTCTACTAGATTACATATCAGCGTAGAATTAACTGATCTCAACTGGTATAGTTGGGGGTTCACTAACTGAGCAAAGAGGAAATAGTAAATCCCAGCTTCCATTTTCTGATGGAAAGTTGCTTTGTGTATAACAGTGGCTAGCATGAATGGACTTATCATGAAATCATTTGTTCACAATCAAGAAGAAACACCATCTGGCACCAGTGGAATCATAGACAAAGTCTACTCATTCAGTCTTCTTCTTTGATGGAGAAAACGGGCAGCAACTAATTGCCTTAAAATATATTCAATAAAGTTTGAGGAACAAGGACATTAAAAATAGGAAATAGCTTTAAAAAAGTCACTAACTTTATTGCTTCTGGAGACCTTCCCTCAGCAGTAGAATCTCCAGACCATACACAGTCCTTTTCTACCTCCTCCCCAAGACCCACAAGTACAACTGCTCCAGCAGACTCAGCGGTTCAGGCCGTTTTCACAGTGTACAACTTACTTCTTCCCACCTTTACTTACTCATCTTGTTGAGACTCTTCCTCAGTACCTTCTGAACCATTTACTAATTTGATGGTTTCTATTTTCCTGCCCTGTCTACTAATTTTCACCACAGTTATGCACTCCATCTACAATTTCATCCCAGTCCAGAATGGCCTAGGGATTCCTTGTTAGTTCCTTGAACAAGGGATCCAATTAGCTTCCTTTCACCACTACCTCCTTCGTCTGGTTGAACCTATTAAATAATTGAACAACTTCTCTTTGAACTGTACTCGCTTTTACAAAATTAAATGTAGAACTCTGGGAATCCACATTGATCCAAGGCGTGCAGGATCCCTGTGGGAACACAGAGCAGGCCACGGTTCAATCCTACACAGACCACCTTCTTCTTCTTTTCCTCATGTGAACCAGTGATTCCCTTCCACTTCCTCCAATTTAGTCTATAGTATTTGGTACTGAGTGTTTTCTTTACACTGGGTGGCAAGTTGCAGTACCTCCTGTTGGACTGAGGGGTTACTCAGAGCTGTCACTTTCACTCCATTGTCACCTCTATCTTTGACCCATTATACTGTTCCAAAAAAGCCTACCATAAGCTTGACGAGTGGTACCTAACCCTGCCACTAGTCACATTACAGAACCAAGAACATGATATTGCATTCAACAATTTCAGAAAACCAATCTAACAGGCTAGTTATCACCTTGTAACATTAATGCCATTTTCTCTCCCCAGAGGTGTTGCCTGTCCTGCTGAGGATCCTTTTAAATTTCAGATTTCCACCAGCTGTATACTTTTCAAAAATGTGAAATTATAGAGAATATTCAGAATAGATATCATTTAAGGGAAGAAGGGTTCACGGTCACAGCACTGTTTTTATTCTCTCTCTCTCTCATCAACTTTCTTTCATTTCCTTCTTGCATTTTTTTGTGACAGATCAGATGACGCAATCAACAGAGTTTAACTACCCTCTTCAACTGGTTCTACCACTACCTGTGTCATTGAGACAGCTCACTCTCAAACATTCCCTTTGTTCTCTCCACTTCTTCCCTCCTCTGCAACTTAAAACACACATTCTTAATTCTCATTAAAGTCACTAAGCCAAAATACAAGCTGTTTTTCTTCTCTTATATACTGCCTGGCCTTCTGAGTATTTCCAGCATATTCTCTTTTTTATTCTAAATAAAGGCTACACTGCCTTCCTCATGAAAAAAAAACAAACAAAGCAGTATCAACTGTAGTGAATTTCCTTTACCTCTTCACAGCACAGCATACAAAGAATGGCTTTGGCTGAACAAAGACTGCAATTGTTTCTCCCCCGTGATAGTCTGACAGCTTCATCTCTGTCCAACAGCGTTAATTTGCCATTTATGAGTGAATGATGAACTGTCACACATAGAGGCCAGCTCTTTCATTTACCGCTTCACACTGTCCAACAGTTTGTAAACAGCCATTGTTCAATTCTGAGTACAGACATGAGCTCATTTCAGTTTGTCAGGAGCATTCACATGGAAAAAAAAAGCAAAAATAAAGGGTGGGAAAAATTTTGCTTCTGTATAGTGTATTTCACTGCTTCAGGCTATCACTAAGAGCTTTATATCCAATGAAGCTTTTCTGAATTATAGTGACTAGATTATCAGTTTTTGTACTGGGGATTGATGGATGAATATAAAACACCAGGACATCAAGAGAACTCTTCAGAACATCTTCAAAATACAATAAAACTCTGATAATCCTCTACTTGACCATTTAGAAATCCCTGATGGTTCAGCATCTGACTCAGTTGGTTATGCTTTTAGTGTCTCTTGACTCATTGCTTGCTTTCTTCTGACTTGTTGGGGCCCCGTTTCCCATGTCTCCTAACAACTCACTGTGGACTCATTGCCCATGCTTCCTCTTGACTGAATGGAGTACAAGTTCCTGAGCTTCCTTTGTACCGACTGGCCCCTGTTCCTGCACTTCTTTCCAACTCAGGCCATGTTTTCCACCTTCCCTTCTGGCTCACAGAACTTCCCTTCCTGCACTATCATTCAGCTTGCTGGGGCCCTGTTTCCCAAAGTCCTTAAAATTAACCAGGGGCCTATATCCCATGCAGCCTTAAAACTTAATGGGTTCACTGTGGAATTTATATAAAACACTTTATAAATTAGGTAAATTTTTAAAATGTATTGAGGTATTAACACCCAGCAGACTTGGGCACTGAACGTGCCTTATTATGAGAATTTTACTCTAGTGCCAAGCGATCCTTTACGTAATCTGCTTCAGAGTTTGTTTCAATGACTCATTTGAAGCCAGGCACTCCAATGGTACAGTTACCTCTCAATACTGCATTTAATAACAATTTGGATTTGTGCTCCAGTCTCTGGAGTGCAATAATTATTCAATAAAATAAATAGAATGTGAGCTTAACAATTTGCCTTTGCATAACTCCTTTAATGTGAAAACATTTCATGAGCTTTCAGTCAGACTACACGAGACCTGAAATATCGCCTACTCCTTTACCGCCACAGATACTGCCTGACCTGCTCACTTCCTCTAGCAGTTTGATTTTTTTTTTGCTCCATACTCAAACACCTCATTCCCTAGTGTCTCCACGCTCTCACCAAAGTTGCTTGAATTTCCAGCATCTGCAGAATTCCTCGTGTTTATGTCTCCATGCTCTGACTGGTCTCAGTAAAAAGGGAAAGGAAAATTTTGAAGTGATTCTTCTCAGGTTATTCTCCAATCACTCCATGTCACAAGATCAGGTACATATTAAGTGGATCAGGCCAAAATTTTTTTCTTAGCTGACACCATTTCTCTAGACACATGTAAAGAAAATGCGAATTGAACAGGGTTAAATATTTTAGTACAAAGACTACTGTGTCAAGTGGAGAAAGAAGAATAGAGTTTTAAACTGGCAAAGCTAACTGACAGCATATGTGAAATGGGCAGCAGAGCAACTGACTGACATGAAAGTTAAAATGGACACCAATCATGTATGATGCACTCCTGTGCGTTTCCTGACCCGTGTGCCTCACAGATGGTATTCCTAATATTGATTGATGAATTGATCTTGCAACTTTCCATCAACCTTAAAGCAGCTTTCAGGGGCAAAGGACGTAACAACATAGGTGCACATAATGGAGAAGCATGGAACGACTGTTGTAAACCAGGAGAATGCTAATCTGCCTTTGTCACCCGCTGCAGTGAAGTAAAGGAGACTTCACACCTAACCGATTACTTTTAACAGCTTTACTGTCATGCTACAAATGTCAGAGTGCACAGTACCGTCGGCCCTCCTTATCCGCAAGTTCCGCAGCGCGAATTCAACCAACCGCAAATCCAGAAACGCAAACACGAGGAAATCTGCAGATGCTGGAATTTCAAGCAACACACATAAAAGTTGCTGGTGGCCAGGCAGCATCTCTAGGAACAGGTCCCGAAACGTCGACTGTACCTCTTCCTAGAGATGCTGCCTGGCCTGCTGCGTTCACCAGCAACTTTTGTGTGTGTTGCGAATCGAGAAAACCCAGAAGCGCTCATCCAGCACTTGTTGTTCGAACACGTACAGACTTTTTTTTCTTGTCATTATTCCCTAAACAATGCAGTATAACAACAATTTTACATACTATAAGTAATCTAGAGATTATTTAAAGTATACGGGAAGATATGCGTAGGTTATTGTGGATCGGGATCGAAAAAAAAACTGGAAGTTCTCTTACTAAGTCGGAACAGGTACATCCAGTATTATTTAGCGTCAGTTAGTCAAACGTTTGTCTTAGTATATAGTATATATTTTACCTTTCTAGCATATAAACCACTTAAAAAACATATGTTTCAGCGCCGGGCTCGGGAACAGAAGTTCACGAGTTCGATCCAGTGACAGGTCGCTCCCGAGCGCACTCTCCATCCGTGGCGGGTTGATATAGAAGATCAGAAACCCAAAACCCCAAGACCCAATCATTAAACCACTGTGTTGCTTAGCAATAATTGTAGCCTTAATCGGGCAGGGCCCTTCTCATTTCATCCTTTAAAATTGTTCCGATCGTTGACTGACTGTAGCCTAACACTTTTCCAATGACCAACGGCGTTTCACCTCTTTCCAATCGCTTCATTATTTCCACTTTATTTTAAATCGCGATCGTGATTATTTTCGCAAACAGAAACACTATGGATTCAGAACTCCGCCGCCGGGTCCTAAAGTCCACGGCACTGAGACAGGTTAAATAAGGTCTGGGGTTCCGCTGGGTCCTAAGATCCATCACATTTAGACAGGTTGAATAAGGGACTTGAGCATCCGTGTTTTCTGGTATCCGCAAGGGGTCCCGGAACCAATCCCTCGCGGATAAGGAGGGTTGACTGTACTGAATTAGGTGGATACCGAGTCAGTTTCAAGGTGATAAGAACCAGCTGAGAAAATGCTTCAGAGGAATGTGGACAAGCTGAGTAAGCAAGCAAGATCATGACAAATGGAATATAGTGTTGAATAATGTGGCGTCACCCAAAATAACAAAAGAATGAAAAACTGGGCAGGGTTATTTTCTAAAGAGGCTTGGGTGCTTATATGCAGGTCACTGAAAACCAACATGCAAGTTTAGCAAGTGATTAGAAGGATAAATGGCAGGTTAGCCTTGATATGCAGAGAGTTCATTTCAGGAGTACAGAAGCTTAAAGACAATTGTCTAATGCCTTTGTGAGAGTGCACATGAAATACCATGTAGTTTTGGTTTCCTTACCAAGAGAATGTACTTGTATGGAGGAAGATCAGTGAACATTCACTGGACTGGTTCCAGGGATGGTGGGTGGATTTGTCATATTACTAGAGTTGAGTACACTAGGATTATATTCTTTAGAAGTTCAGAACAACAAGAGGAGATCTTTGTTTAAACTTAGAAAACTGCTGAAGGCTTGATAGGATATATACAGGGAGGATGATTACCCTTAGAAGTCAAGGACATAGTTTGACAATAAAGAGCAGGCCACTTGGATCTGAGGTAAAGAAAATTTTCTTCAAGTGTGGCGAACCTTTGGAATACTTTGCATCAAAAAAAATGGTGGGATCTGAATCACTGTGCTCATTCAAAACTGAGATCAAAAGAATTCTGAATATTATGGGAATCAAGGTATTTGGTTATAGTGTTCAAAAATGGTAGTGAAATAGTCACCATGGTCATGATGAAGGCTGAAGCAGTCATGAAAGGTCAGATGGTTTATTGCCAGGGCTATTTCTTAAGTATTTTCTTATGAAATCTGTAAAATGGAAGCCTGGAGCATTGAAAAAATGCAAGATCGATATAAATGTGGCCACTGAGAATATAACAAACACCCCATCAATGATATAACCCTTCAATAAATATTCTCTAACTCCTGTATTAAAAAATACTATCATAGTTAAACATGCAGCACTGAAAATTGGGTATTGTTGCAAGAACTGAATTTTAACAGATATACCCGATATGAAAGCCCCTACCCAAGATATATTGAATTAACTGCTACAGCAAATTCCTATATAACAGAGAATGCACTTTCAAAACAAACTTTCATAAGGCTTGCAAAAGGCACGCCAGAGATGAACATTTGATCTTCGACACAGTTGTTGTGAAAATATTAATTCTGCTACTTCCGACATGGCAGAAAAATTAAATTTTAAAATAAAATACAGAGGATGTGGGATTGCTTCTGCTTTAATTTATCATTAAAAAAAAAGCAGCCCAGACACTCAGCTTAATTTGATTTCACACTTTACTATGCTCTTACCTGGTAGTGTTCACTATGTATCCTGATGGGCACTCTGCCATACACTCGCCATTGTGGATGACGTGACCGACACATTCAGTCTCCTTGGAAGGTTTGCATTCATTACGCAGCATTTGACAGAAGGAAAAGTTCACGCAGCGCCACCCCTCAAACCTGTAGGTGCCAGGAGGACAGTCAGGGATACACCTGCCTTTGTAATAGTAGTGCCGGCATGCCACGCACTTTGCCGCATTGCCTGGTTCTGTACAGCTGCCCAAGCATTCGTCATGGCAGCAACGACCACTAGGAGTGCAAGCTTTCCGATGGCACTCAGAAGGGCAATCTGCAAAACAGGGGAAAAAATACAAGCTTTAGTATGTTAAAAATAACTGCATTCGATTGGGTTTCATGTTGCCACTGTTCCACATATAATGAATGTTTTATTTGTTATGTTGGCAGATGCAGCAACTGCTTTAAACCAGCAACATCCCACTAACAGCACAGATAACAACCAGCTAATTTGTTCATTTAATCATCTGAAACTTTGCGTAAGTACTTGTATTTATAGAATATTTATAAAGAGTTAAATGCCTTAAAGAGTTATCATTGGTGTGCTATCAAACAAAATTTGACTGCAGCCCACACAAGGAGACATTAGGCCAATAGTGGTTTACGGAAGGTTTTAAGCAGCATCTTAGGATTGGGAAAGACATAGAAAAGCAAAGGAAAGGGTTAGATTTTAGAGAGGGAATTGGCACAGTTTAAGACCTGGGTGCCAATAATGTTGGTGGTATAGAGGAAACCAGGGGTGCAATGAAGGAACACGGATTTGAGGATTGCGGAGCTGGAGGAGACTGCGGACACGGGCCATAAGAAATTTTGTCCTGAACACTACTCAAGTTTCTGTTGGGAGTTCTGGCACCGTTCTAGGTAGTGACAGACAAGTTCAATGTCAATGCTGTATTACCTCAGAACAATTATCTCATAAATTAAAAACTCAAATCCTGATCTGAAGTTCAAAAACCCAAATTTGCAAGTCAAAGGAAACAGTAGCACATCACTTTAAACCAAGTTATACAGACTTTTCAATGCTTTACTACCTATTCTGCAACCGGACATGACAGTCTTGTCAACATAGAGCCACGTCAGACCCTGTTGTTTATTTTTTTGAATTACTCATCACTCTAATTTAAATCAGGAATAAGTTATCAATTCTGACCTTGCCAGTGACACCCATAAATTAATTTGAAAAAAAATGTGGGATCAAGCCCTGCACAAAGACCAAAGTGCATAACCAGGCTGAGAATTCCAAAGCTGGAATTCCTGCCCAACACTTGATGTTAATGATACAATCTAATTCAGGATCCCATTGGAACTTGGACATGGAAACAGAAACAACAAGATCAAACCATCTAGTTTGAGTATGTTAATCTAAATGAGAGTCCACTGGAATTCTGCATTATTCTTACACAACGAATTATTCACAAGAAGCTGCAAATTAAGAATTTATGGTCGCCATAGCTAAAACACACACATATGTACATGTGTATATATATATACACACACACACACTTTGATAATAAATTTACTTTGAATTTTGAACTTAATGAAATGGCCAGATCTGGGGTTAAAAGGACGGAGGAGGAATAGAGGACTATAAAGGAGGACAGTAAAACAATTGCTCCTGATTATTGCACCGTCAATGATTCACTGGATAGCACTCTCACCTTTGAGTCAGCAAGTTCAGATCTCTGCTGCTGAGATTTGCGTAAAAACAAAAGGTACGTTGAGAGAACAGTGCACTGCTGGAGCTGTAGTTTATCCAGACGAGACGGTAAACTAAGCTTTCGTCTGCCCTCTCAGAGGGATGTAAAAGATTCCATTATAGTGTTTGAAAGGATAGGGGAGTTCTGTCCAGTGTACAGGCCAACATTTAATCAGCTGACTAGCTTTACCAAAGCTAGTTACTAGATTGCTGTCTGTGGGAGCCTGCCTTACACAAATAAGCTGCCACCTTTCTAAAGCAATATACTTGCAAAGTGGTTCATGAGCTGTAAAATACTTCGGAATGCCCAGACGTTACAAGAAGCGATTTCAATCATTCCCCAGAAATTATATACTTATTTGTGGACATGAACAGGGAGTATCAAGAACTCATCCTAATTTGTGGAACACATAAATTAATATTATTTTAAGATGTTCCATTATTTTGAAAGGATATATTGTATTTGTGGTCCTTAAATGAGTCTCTTAAAAATAGGACATGTGGAAATTTGTTTTTTTTTTAATTGTTTATGACACTAACAGCGCCCTCCTTATGAACTGATTGAGAAGTGGCACAATACATCTACAGCTCACACAGCATCATGTACACACAAAATTTAGCAACAGCAGTGATAATCACAGGTTTGAGATTGCCCGACTGTGACACACTTATGTGACGATTTAGTTCACTGCCAAGTACCACCTACATGAACAAAGGATAATGTTAAATTATCAGAATTCATAGTACATGCATGGATGCACATGGCAGAAGCACACACTGCAGCAGGTATCTAAATATATCTGCAACTTACAATACTAAGTTCTTTGTTAAAACACTGCTCTAGGGTATAATCTGGAGATTTAATTGCAGGTTACAAATATCACATAACAGCAATCTGTTTAGTAAGAGTTATACTATAATTAAGGGATTTTTGTACTTTTTGAAAATACAACAGAGGCGTGATCCTCTTTGTGGTTTCATTGGGTTATGCTTTTTATTAGTGTGCACATCCAGATCTTCTGACCAAAGGAGATTGTTTGGTTTATGTAGGCCACAAAGTCTGCTTGGCAATTCACAGTTAGCAGCAGCAGCAGCAATTCCAGGACACTTACTAGCTGCCAATGTTAAAGAAAGCCGCAGGCAACAGTGTTTTTTTGAGGGGAGGTGGGATTGGGGAGGAGGCTGAAGTCAGCCAGAGGGTCAGACTACTTTAAAAGGGAAGGAAAAGAATGGATCAGACAGGGTTCATATACTTAATCCCTATCTAGTTACACCTGGCAGAAGTCAAGGATAGCAGGCAGAAGAGTGCTCTATTAGCCATAATGCTAATCCTGATCAAACAGCCTGCCTGACATTCTCCCCTCGTTACAATATGAAGAGTGGCCACTCAGATTCACACCACAATCTCAACAAGTGTTCATCAACTTGCAAGAAGGGGGAAAAAAAATCAAATAATCTAATGGCAGAGAATTTAAAAAGTACACCAAAGGCGGCACTGTGCTTTCACAAATGTCTGTCCTTAAGCACACCACAAGAATTTTCAGTCAACAACGATGAAGAAAAGGCAATATATTTCCAAATTGGAATAGTGTTTTATAACAAAGGCTAAATACTGCCTTGAGAATTGTTTTATTGGACAGCTTTGGGCAATGATGTCAACGGTCCTCATCAAATCACCCATGTGCTACATATTTCTCTTGATTTAATTTGCCACGCATTTCAGCAGGACTATTGCAAAGCCCTGAAATTACTACAAACTACCTGAAAATCAGACGGTAGAGAAATCCAAATTCATTTTGTTTGTACAACAAATAGCAAAGATAGGATGGGGTAGGAAGAGAAAACTGAAAAGATTAAAAGAAAGTTATGGGGAAGGCAGGATTTATTCAAGAGTCTAGTTCTCAGCATTGTAGATGAAGTGCTAATAAAACTTCAAAGTCCTGAAGCATTGCAACAATAAACGTATCCATGATTGCCAAGTTTCATGATATCCTCAACCTGAGTACTTGTGCACTATTTATTCAGTTAGCTCAAATAGTACTTGACGTAACCAAGTACAACTTCTAAACTGGAACAGATCCACCATGAAGGTCCACCATTGGAAGACAAATCTGTAATTGGCTGTTCTTAAGGTAAGCCGAGGCATAGCTTTCCACTCAGCAGGACAATAAACTCAGAATATCTGCAATGTTTTTGTAGACTCCTCATGGAATAAAGCACTACAGTGCCAACTTCCACAGATTTCCTGGCTCTCACTGATGGATGAATCTGTGGAGCCAGCAGTGTCTATGAAAAAAAATGGGAGAAATCACATTTTAAAAAAATACTCAACCTGTCCAAGTTCAAATGTTTTAACTGGATTTAAAATCTGTACCTATTTAATATTTTTTAATTTGAAATGTAAAAGGCATCATGAACATTCCAAAACGGCAACTGTTTTGACAGATGGAGAGCCTAAGGGTGGGGATCACAGGCTGTAGAAGCTGTGGCTGGCCACTTATGTTGGGAAAGGCCCTATACTCCACTATTTCTGGTCACTGCTCTATAACTAGCAGCAGTTCCAAACACAAGTAAAAGATGATGATCCAATACCACACTGAATAATACAGGGGGCAGATATTCAGTAACTTTTGAACCAGCAGACCATCGATCACGCTGCACTATAGTAATTTGCTTTTATAACTCTCTTGCTATTTGCTTTTTTTTTAAAAAAAAGCTAAAATCTGAAGAAAAAGAGCAAAAGATATAGTTAATGGTTAAAAATCCCTTTTACACAAAACTATGCTTGTTATTTTGGTGGTGTGAAGTTCTGTCTTATGACTTAGAGATGAAAGTATGATATATTTGCTGGAGTAAGGCTCCAACAACAGATGTGGAACAGAGACACATGGTATCACACAAAGTTGAGGAGGAATAGGGAGAGCTTGGGAACAGGTATCTTGGCAAACCCAATCTGGATCTTATCTGCATCTATTCCTATGTGAAGTTTCCTTTGAACTCATTTAATAGTAAACATGGTGATTCATTTTGCAATCCCACCATCCCTCAAATACATTTCAGAGAAACCCAAAACTAAAACATCACTGGCTGCTGCCAAAACAGAAACACATCAGGCTAACCCATGGGCTTTTCTGATCTGGGTGACTCTTGACACACTGCAACAAAACTTCTAATGCGAACCGGAAATTAGAAATTAAGGAAAATTATAGAGGCAGCTATCCAGAATTTGTTTAACCGTCTATGACGTGAAGTGTTCTATCTTTCTGAAATAAAGGTTCAGTCTTCTGTTCAGCTCTGTGCAAATGAACTCATTGCCCTACTTAAATAGAAAGAACTTTTTTGAAGTCCGAGCTATTGTTCTTCTCCAGGATTCCATGACCACAAAAAAAAGTTCCTTTGTCAATTATCTTGTTGTGGCTTGAGAACAGAACCCAATGCAAAATGACTGTTCATCCACATAATATTGAGCCAACATGCACCCAACAGACCAAATGGCCTCATGAGTTGGAAGTTCCAATGATTCCATGACCAGTTATGAGCTGGAAAAATAAAAGTTTTGTAATATATGCATCGTTCTGAGCTGTTCCTAGTGTAAATTTGGCGATAAATAAAAGTTCTATATAAATATCCTCTTGTGGGTGGGTAGTTACAATATATGAACACTGTCAAAGAACAATGGCACCTTATAGTCATGGTCATGCTTTATTGATCCCGAGGGAGTATAAGTCAAATGGTGACACAACTTAAAAGCCTTTCTTGCCAACTAAATACACCTATCAACACGATTTAAGAATGAATGTAGAAGGAAATTATCTGACACATGATCCCACATACACACTTTATAGTGTCAATATAAATGCTGCACCTGTACTTTGACGTCAACTGAAAACAAGCATTGTGCTTGAGACCTCAAACAACGGAATGAGATCAGTGCCCTCAAGCTTTAAAGACAGGACATGGAAGCTCAGTTAAACAGCATCAGGGCCTCATAAATTTAACACGTCAGATTCTCCATGACAATCAGTCTCAGTGCCTGGATAGTAGCCAGAGATGGCAATTTGAAAACAGATCCAAGAACACTCTGGAGATCTGAGATGGAGAAATTCTCTTTTTCCAGGTCCACAAAGTATCCTGAACTTAATTCTTCACTGGGGCCCATACTTGCCAATTGGTATCTCTAGCCTTGATGCCAGACTTGTCATTAAAATCACACTGCAGTGGTGGTTATATTATAAGGCTACAACATCTGGAAAATAAAGTTTAGAAAGGCCACGAGTTTAAGTCTTGAAATCATTTAAGGGTCATATGGTGGTGAGCTGGAAATATGCTACTTCAATCTGTTTCATGGACTGATTCCCAATGGGCAAGGTGCATTAAATTATTTTGCAAAATATATGTAATATTTTTTCAAAGTTGCACTACATATTAACTCTGTGCAGTGACTCACTTTTTATAGCAATTTTAGTACAGAAAATATCTCAGTTTGCTTCACATGAAAACTGTGGTTGAATAGAGCCTCTTAGAGGAGAAAAATAAAGACAATGATAGATGAAGACTTCTACGGAGGGAGTTCCACATTTACAGCCTTGGAAGCTGAAATCAGGGCTGCCATTGGTATAATAACTAAGATAGGCTCTCAAGACCAACTATACTTGAGTTATGATCATTTTAATCTAAACTCTAGAGAACAACCCTGCCTATTCCAATACCAGATAACAATAACTTGACAGAAATTATTTTAAGTAAAGCAAACAGGCAAGGGAGTTTTTTTTTTAAACCAATTTATTTTTGTTTCTGTTCTTCTTCACACTTGTTTCTGGACAAGAGCAGATGGTTGTGTGGGATCAACAGAAACTAGAGAAAAAAAGAGAACCAAAAATATACTCAAGAGTTAAATGAATAGAAATGCTAAATTCAGTGACACCATTTCATACATTATCTTACATGGGTGTCAGTAACTGAAACACTTTATTTCCTCTGTTTTTTATTCTTTCTGTTCTATTGGCTTGTAAAATACATCATCCCAAAGGGGTTGACAGATTTCATCTGCAAGGCTGACTGGAGAAGGTGGGGTTGTTCTCTCTGGAATCCATAAGTCTGAGAAGAAATCTAATAAAGGTGTGCAAGAGCATCATTGGTTTACTGTAGATAAGTAGACAGTAATTGTTTTCATTAGCAGATGATTCAGGAACCAGGGAACAGATTTAAAATTTTGACCAAAATGCATAAGATGTGAAGAAAAAGTGTTTTTTTTAAGATTGTAGAGTGCTTATGATCTGGAACTGTCTGCCAAGGTGATAGAAACAGAATCAAATTCAGATTTATAAAAGGAAATTAGAAATGTACTCACAGAGAATAAGCTTCAGGCTTATGGGAAAGGAGCAGGCTAGCTTGGAGTCCATGGACTGAACAGCCACCAACTATGCAAATTTATGATTAATACTGTATGTGCATGTGCATGCGTGAGACACACACACACTTTCTGGATGGTCAAGGAAGATTTCCAAAAAGCGGAGACAATTAGTTGAACCTTCATTACCAGAAGTGCAAACTGGGGCTATTACAACCTGCAGTACTTTGGATGAATCAGGACCATATGAATATTTGCAAAAGTGATTAAGGGTTTTTAAATAAAGTTGCATGTAAACAACATTTGTCTCAGCATCAAGATGATTCAAAGTCCTTTATAAATTACAACCAAAATGCAGTTGCTGCTATAACTTAAAGAATTGCAGTATCCAATATTTGCAAAGTTCCTACAAAGAACACATTAAGATGACTAGATAATTTGTTTCAGTGATGGCAGTTAAGAAAAACAACATTGGATACTGACACAACTTAGCATTTCACTCAAGAGATGGCAACTCTGACAGTTCAGCCCTCTCTTAGTAGTGCTCTGGAATGTCAAAACTTCATAATTGTTCTTTGAGGTAAACTTTCACTTTTTTTCCTCAATCACACATGTTAGGTACAAGGCAAGTGACTTGCTTTCATGGGGGATAAAAGAGAAAGTTTAATTTTTACTTTTGAAAATAAAATTGGAGTTTATTCATTCATTTCCTTGCAAGTAGTTAAAAGGAATGAAAATGGGATTAAGATGATCACAGAGTGGCAGAAGTAGGGATGAACATTCAAACATTGATATTGAAGGCATAAAATAACCTGATGCAGGATGTCAACTCCTAATGCCAACCAACCCTTTGCCTCCATAGATACTGCTTCATCTGCTGTGTTCCCAGCACAGTTTGCTTTTTGGTTCAGATTCCATCATCTGTAGTCTTGTGTACCCAAACTGAAAGCATATTTGGTTGAAAGAAATCCCAAACTGCGATAAAACACACAAAAACACTGAGAAATTCTGTGGGTCAGGCAGCATCG
This sequence comes from Mobula birostris, assembly GCF_030028105.1. Taxonomy (NCBI): domain Eukaryota; kingdom Metazoa; phylum Chordata; class Chondrichthyes; order Myliobatiformes; family Myliobatidae; genus Mobula; species Mobula birostris. Next base: position 23,983,098 of record NC_092395.1, on the reverse strand, counting down.
ATGGAGGGAAATAAGACAATCAGCTTTTCAGGTTGAGACCCTTCATCTGGACTCCTTCTGCGTTTTTGCTCCAGTTTTCAGCCGTCTTTTGTGTCTCCATGATCCTTTGATAACTTCACTCCTCCACTGTTTAAAGCAGTTTGGACCTGTCTCCACATAGGCTCTCATTGTCATTTTCTAACTTCTCCTTTTCTCTTGCTGGAATTCCTAGAACATTCCTTCATGCCTAATGCAATTGCAATCAACATGACATTTCTATATAGGATCATGGGCCAAAAAGCAAGCCAGCATTCTATGTATATCAGGTCACCAGATGGACAAGGATTAACTCAATCTCTGGTACTACTGTGACCTGATAGCAACAGCTGCCACCCTCACCAATGCTACTCAATCTGGAATTCAAAAGCTTAGGTCATGTGTTGGTCACAAAGGAAATTATGAAGTTGAAGTAGGGAATCTGATTTTTACAATGCATTCCTTAATATTACTTTCATCCTCATGAGGAGGGCAAGAAGAAAAAAAGTGAGAAGAAAAAGTAAAAAAATAGCAAATGGATAGAAGAAGAGAAAGAAGAAAGCCACAGAAGAATGAGAAAATCTGGGGAGACCACAAGGAAGAACGAATAAAACAATAATAGAGAGGAAAAGGAAAATAATGGAGAAAGAGTAGCTTAAATAAAACAAAGAACCATAAAACAAGGATGCAAGAAAGACAGAACAAAAAGAGACAAACGAGAAAGAGATCGAGATAATAGAGACTACACCAATAGTTGCCTATTCCCACATTATCCTAGATACGGCTGAAATGTTGTATCATTCGTAACAAATGTCAAGCTGTTATTTTCATAAGTCAGGGCTATACTAACCTTGGTTAAGGTGACCTTAGTTTTGTTCTAATTGGGGAGTAAGGCAGACCTAATGTGTCTGCCCTAGGTAAAGTGATAAATCAGTTTGCCTTCACACATTTCTCTATTTATGCATTATAAGTCCTCAGATATGTAATACCTTGAAAATAAAGTGCCCGATCAATCAGTGGACACAAACACATCTTCTCTGCATCTTCTGGGAAAATAAGAATAATATGCAAGGAGTAGACAGACTTTCATTAAACTATGCAGTGCAACATTGTTATGGCTTCCAAACATGAAATCTACCATAGTGTCAACTAATTTACTATGTTATTTGCTAGTAATCACACAAGTCCATGTACTAAACCCAATAAACAAGAAGTATGATGGCAATATCACAACTTTATTCATGGCGCAGCTGAAAATGCACTTTCTGGAATAGTAACAAGTCTTATTGATTATGAATTAAAAATAATTACATATATTCTTTTTAATTCATAATCAATATACTCATATATCATTTTACACACACACACACACAAGGGGTGACTGACATGTTCATGGCCTAAGGTAGAAGGAGATGAGTTATACAGCTCTCATTACATGCACATGCAGTTCAACTCTTTGAGGGATTATGCAGAAAATTTGAAGTTAATAACTCATCAGGGGTGATTGATAACTTCGTGGCCTAAGGTAGAAGGAGATTTTATTTATATATAGTGCCCTTCACAACTTCTAGACTCTGCATTTGCTTCACAAAGTATTCATAAAGGGCGCTCATCATTATAGTTCACAGAACAAAGCAGCCACATGCACAGAGGATCTCCTACTCAGAAAAGTTATAGGAGCAAATTATAATATATTAATAATAAATTATATTAATAAAGAATAAATATTGACCAGATTATAAAATAAACTCTTAACTTCTGCTTTCATATGCAATGGATGTGGACAGAATGATTTTCAACTGTAATCCACCCAATAAGCAAGAGAGCCAGAAATTCTCACTATATTTGAAAATGGAAGAAATGAGCATCTGAGTAGGTTTTAGCTGTATTGGTCACAGCCCAACTTTCAAAGAACTCTCAACTTTCTTGCTTGGTGCTTTCATTTTATTATAGAGATTTTACATACAATGGATTACGGTTAATTGGTCCTTCAGTTAATCGGGGCAGCAGTTTATTTGGGACAATTCTGAAAGAACAAAATCTAAATGGAGAAAATAACTGAGATTCCCCTTGTTTATTTGGGACAATATACCACTTAATTGGGACAGAAGGTTTGCCGAACAGTTCCTAACTAGCGTCAGTCATGTGCTCTTGTGTGGCTGTGAGACATTACGTCATGCTTAAAGCAATGTTTTTAAATATCATCAGTTACATGTCTTTGTGTTCAAAAAGCAGTAATTTTTGTCACTGACAGTTGGCGAGAAATAAGCAGTAAGACAATTCAAAACTATTTTGCTCATCACAGTTTTAAGCAGTCAGGCTTCAAGAGGGAAGAAATGGCTGGGAGTGAACAGCACACAATTTCACTACATACTTCAACAAGTTAGGAATTAAGAAGGTATTGATAATGATCTTGAATGTTACAATTAAAATGAAGATTTGGAGGATGTAGTCATCTAAATCATTGTATGAAGACAGGTCATTGTCTGCACTGACTTTGTTCATTTAAAGTCAATCAAAATAACACGACAGATGAATTCCTCTGTCAGTATCCATTGAAAACTAATACAGTTTTATAGTACTGTAGAGGTACTGGTACTGCTCTGATTTGTTGTTTTTAATTTAAATACATAAATTCAGTTAAATGGTAGTTTGTCTTTTTTTTATATACCTTTTAACAATTTTAATGAAACTTGGGCTCATTAGGGCAGCTGTTTAATTGGGCCAACATGTACTAGTCCCAATGTGTCCCAATTAACTAGAGTCCTCTGTACTATGCTTTGTATTGAAATTGTAGTAATACTGAACAATGATTAATGAGTTTTTTTTATCCCTTTATCAAAAAGATGAAATATTTAATAACCTCACAGTTTTGATTTCAACATTTTCTTGAGCTGTTGGGAGAGTTCTTTTATTGCTGAGATAGTTCCTTTTGTTGCTCTGAAAACTGTTTTCAAGTTAATATTTAATGTTTGGTGGGGAAGGGACGTAAATGTTCTTTTCTTTTTTTTAGGAGAATGTTTGCATCTGGCATTAACTTTGCTGATTATATCTACTAATTTAGCTACAGAGATTTTTAAAATTTATTGTTTCTTTTTAAATTTTTTTTTAATATTTCAGCCATTCTCTGGTCATCCACTTACACTGCACATCATTCTCTCATGGGACAGGAATGCTTTCTCTAGCATCATAAAGTCAAATTATAAAAGGTATGCAGAAGTACCTTAGGGTCTTTTCTGTCACTTCCATATCCTTAAATAGTGCTATCAGATATGGAATGCATCTGTCCTGTTTTTCCTATGTTTGAGTTTAAGATTAAATTTTGTCAAAGCATAAAACCTTTGATTCTATTGAACTACTTTCTCCATCGCCTTGTCTTAATAATATTTTATTAATGCTGTTACAATTCCAAGGTATCAGCATGCTTCATATGCCATTTATTCTCTGTAACACCACACTCATCTTCTTAAAATCTGCAGTAAACCTATCAGATCCTTTGAAGAAGCTCAGTTTGATGTTGTTGCTGAAAGATAAAACTATATTGGACAGGAAGCATCCAGACCATCAGGTCCCAGCTTATCTCCATTTCCCAGACACTTGCTCCATAGCTTCGCAGATTATGGCTCTTCACGTAGCTCATGGGATTCTTTTCTTTTCGAAAAGTGGTGTGAGGGTCTTCCTCCACCACCCTTTCAGGCAGTGATATGCAGATCCCCATCCCTTTGAGACAAAGGTTGCTACAATGGTAGAAAATATTGGAGATACTCAGAAATAGACTGCAGAGAAAGTTTAAGGCTGACAGTGATTTGTCAGAATATATAGTAGTTTCAAAAAGCAGCATGAGAACCTTGGCCATTATACATCTTACAGAAACCCCCATGGGTTGAAAAAAAACAAGGTGACAGATTGCTTTTAAAGAGGAATGCAAAATGACAGAAGCTTCTTTTGTTCAGCGTCACTGTACATGCTAAGTGAGATGCTCTCACGCCCTAAACATAAATCCTGCCACGGCCCCATCAACCTGCCCATAAAGCACCAGGTGCATAATCTGCCAACACTGGGTAGTACATAATGAACACAGCTGAAGATTCTCACAAGTTTTTGGGACAGGTTCATGATTCTGGAAAGAATCACACACAGGCATTTTCCACTCCTCAGCTGTGCAAGCCTCCTTCTTGACGGGCTCCCAAAAAATGTGCCTCCACCAATTTCATTGATCTAATCATCAATCTACTTATGGGGCCTCTCTCAATTCAGAAACATATTGTTTAAAAAATAGGCAATGTTTAGTTTCTGAGCCAGAAGATTGCCAGTTCAGGTCTCCCTTCAGAGATTTAAACAAGTCCTAGGTGGTGTTGCACTACACAGCACTGGAAGAACAGTGAAGACAGGTTCATTTCCGATAAAGCAATGAGGCGAAGTTTCTGCTGTGCTTTCAGGTAGATGATAGAGAGTCTCCGGTTTTATTTCAATGATATTGAGAGTTTTCTCTATCTAGTGTTCTTACCAATGTTTATCCATAGTGTTACTGATCGCAGTGTAAAACTTGGTGCTGTATTTCTTTCATGACAATAGTAACTGCACTTTAAAAATTGCAATCTTTCAATAACGTGCTTTCTCTGAAGTTATGGGAAACACTATACAGACATTCTTTGTTTTCCCATTCTTTGCTTTAGGAGAGAACCAACAATAATGGAAATCTAAAGTGACATCACGCCTAAGAACAGGGAAGTCCATTAACAATGATCAAGCAATCTTCAAAACAAATTAAACTTATAAAATTAAAACACAAGTCTCAGAGATATATGGTGACAGAGAAGAAACTAGAAATTGCCAGTGAGCTAGGTATAGGAACAAAGCCAAATATGCCCCGATTAAAACAACAAATTCAGTCACTGAAGTCATTCAAGAGGCAGCCAGACATCTACGTGCTGTGCATTTTGTTACCATATGAATAGAAATGCTGAAATTAACAAATATTTTGGGAATCTTATTCTTTCAGCCATGTAATGCAGTTAAAATTGCTGATTATTCAGGAGTTAAAATAATAAAAATATTTTAAATTAAAAATAAAGAGCCCACAATATACATAATTCACGTCCTCCTCCCCCCTCAAATCAGCACAATCAAATGGGGAAGAAGCAAAAATGCACAATTTGACAAAGCTACTAAAATCAATCTGCTCTTTGAGATAGCGGTAGCCGAATGATACGATGACATGAAGAGTGTATCAGGAAAAAATTCCCATCATGTGACGCTAGGTCAGCCTGACTGAGGCACAAACAACGTGGACCCTTTTCCAACCAGTCCAGGTGACTGCTGAACTGCCTGTCTGCAAGTATTTCTTTCTCCTTATTCTTCACTGCTGGGAGGCATGGGGCAGTCATGCGTCATGCTTCAGCCTTACGTTCAAATCAAAGTCCTATCAAAGCTGTTTATACAAAAGGCGAGAGCGATTAAACCACTCGAAGAGGGTGCTCCGATCCTTACTAATCCATAACAGGAAACAGGCTCAACAAGAGAACCGCCCTCAACCTTAACCAATGTGCTCGGAGCTTGAGGTAGGAGCCCTCAAAAGGCTTCTCCCATCTCTGCGTGAATCATAGCAATTAACCCTTTAGCATCCTTCATCTCTGTCCCGTGTATGATGAAAAAGGTTACGTGACAAAATCGAACTGTCTAATGTCTAAAGTATGATGCACAGATTTGAATATTCAGTTTTTTTCCCCGTAGGGAAAACCTGCTCACGATTAAACGCAGACCACATGATCATCTGCATTCGAAATAAATCTCCCCTAAAATGTCCTTCTCTTAATCGCCCCTCTTTTGGTCCTCCCGTACCATCCACTGACTGGAAAGGCAGACTGCGACCTGCTAGGGGCCTCTGCCAACCATTAATATCTTTACTCAGCCAGCAGAAATGTACTTTAGATTGAATGTTCAAGAATAACCTACTCTTCTGCCTTCTATCAACTGCCAGATGATTACTTGCCTCCAAGACAACAACGTTCCTTCCATACTTAATGCAACAAAGGAGGCTATTCAGCACTTAAGTCCATGGTAGCCCTCAGTAAAGCAATCCCATTTATCTCAATATTCTGACCTTTATTTTTCTGCACCACTGCAACCTATTCTCATACCCATTAAATCTCCTTTGATTATTTTGCAATTACTGTTCTAGAATCAAGATTCACTAACAATTAACCTAATAGCATGTAGAGCAAACCAGAGCACTGGCAGAAAGCCTTGTGATCACAGGGTTAATATACACACTGAGCACCTCAGGTCAGGACCGAACCCTGCTTTCTGGAGCTAGACTTCTGCAGAACTACCATGCTATTATGAAGAATGTATGTGTTGAGATTAGATTAGATTAGCTTTATTTGTCGCATGTACATAGAAACGTACAGTGAAATGCATTGTTTGCGTCAATGACCAACAGTTCAGGATGTGCTGGGGGTGGGGGGGGAGAGAGGCAGCCCATAATTGTCAGCATGCTTCTGATGTCAACATAGCATGCCTTCAATTTACTAACGCTAACCTGTATGTCTTTTTTTTTGGAATGTGGGAGGATATCAGAGCACCCAGAGGAAACCCACGTTCCCCTAGAGAATGTACAATCTTCTTCCACAGAGCAACAAAGAGCTCTGAGAATTGAACTCCGATCGATTTTAAAGCTGGCACTGTAAAGTGTGCTAACCGTCATGCTACCGTGGTCTTGATTCAGCAAGTGGTTAACAGATTTGCCATTATCCAATAACTCAAACTTCAAGGGTGCAAACATACATCCTATTGCTCCACAGCCAAACCAGCATTCAAAGACCCAATCAAAATACCGAGCAGCCTTCCACAATGGTAATGATGCTTGAACTGTACCAGAATCTAATTAGTACTTTGCATGGTTTCTATGCTGGAATCCTCCTGCATGGGAAACCCAAAAAAGCCAGGTTATCCCCCTGTGGCCCACTCACCACTTCAACAGCCTGCCTGGAGGGATTGCAGATTCCATCTAGCTCCTACCACACTGTTTTCAGGAGAAAGGACAAAGGATATTCATTATAAACCGCAAGATGAAAAACTGAAAGATGTTTTGTTTATAAGCAATCAGATAGGTTATTTGGTTGTAATAAAGAAATTTCAGACAAGTCCTGACAAATCAGACTGCTTCTTGGCAGCAGCCATGCATTTGACTGAGAACAAACCATCAACAAGTGGTGACTGTTGTATTCAAAGACTGGGCTTACTGCACTTTCTTTCCCCCAGATTCTCATATTATGGGATATATGTGTTCTAATCAACAAGCTCAACCTGGGTCTCTATACCTCCCTCTGTAACTGGATCCTTGACTTCTTCACCAGGAGACCAGTCCGTGCAGATCAGAAATAACATCTCCTCCTTGCTGACAATCAACACCGATGTATCTCAAAGAAGCATATTTTGCCCACTGCTGTACTCTCTTTACACCCACGATTGTGTGGCTAGGCACAGCTCAAATGCCATCTTTACATTTGCCAATGACACAACTATTGTTGGCAGAATTTCATATGGTGAGGAGGCGGCATACAGGAGTGAGACAGATCAGTTGGTTGAGTGGTGTCACAGCACACAAAGTCAGCAAGACCAAGGAACTGATTGTGGACTTCAGGATGGGGAAATTGAGGAAACAAACACCAGTCTTCAATGAGGGATCAGAAGTGGAAAGTGTGAGCAGTTTTATTATCCTGGGTGTCAACATCTGAGGATCTATCTTGGGCCCAACATATGATGTAATTACAAAGAAGGCACAACAGCAACTACATTTCATTAGATGTTTGAGGAGAATTGGTATGTCACCTAGTCACTCACAAATTTCTACAGATGTACTGTGGAGAGCATTTTAACTGGCTGTATCATTGTCTGGTATAGAAGGCCCACTGCAAGGATCGGAAAAAGCTGCAGAAAATTGTCAACTCAGCTAGCTTCATGATGGACACTAGCCTCTTTGGCTTTGAGTAATCTTTAAAAGGTGATGCTTCAAAAAGGCAGCATCTATCATTAAGAACCCCCATCACCCAGAGCATGTCCTCTTCTCATTTCAACCATCCAGACAGTGGTATATCAGCCTGAAGACACATACTCAACATTTCAGGAACAGCTTTTTCCCCTCCGCCATCAGATTTCAGAATGGACAATGAACCCATGAAAAGTACCTCAGTATTTTCCCCCCTCTTTTTGCACTACTTAATTTAATGTTGTATATATACTGTAATTTACAGATTTTATTATGTATTGCAATGTACTGCTGCTGTAAAATAAATTTCACAACATATGCCAATGATATTAACTCTGATCTGATGTGCCACTAGGTGCAAATAGAGCTGATCCATCTCATTCCTGTATGCCTCTTCCTCACCATCCGAATAGAAAGAGCACTGGTCTTGTAGGATCATAAAAGCATACCATACAAACACCTATTCAGCCCATTATGCTTATGCCACCACTGAAAGAGTTTATTAATTGGTACCTCTGCACTGGCATTTCCTCAAAGTTCTGCAAAGTTTTCTCTTTAATCTGAATCCAGTTCACTTTTCAGTGTTATAACAAATATAACCCCCATTTGGGCAGGAAATATTGGTATAGTAACATGTAGTATAAAACTGGATTTTTAAAAAATGAATGCATTAGAACACACCCTAAATCCAAATCCTCAAATTACTTCTCTGTGAAGAGAAACAATTACTTCTTACATCTTCTTTCAATATCTCTCAGCCACCAAATTATCCCTCAAACACCCATTTTATTGCTTATAGTGTACATACCCAAAAATAAAGTGTCTCAACTCCTGAACCCTACTGATGTCAAACTCACGGTGCAATTTAACTCGTTGCTCAGAATTTACAATGTTGGCACCTATAGATGATACCACTTCAAAGAGAACCTCTGCTATCGCTATGCCCCAACTGCTAAACAAGCGTGGGTAACGCAAAGTCATTTACTTTATCTTACTTGCTTATCCTGTATGTTTTTCCATTTCTTCCCTGCCTAATGCCAAGATACAACTCAGCAAACCCTGTACCTCACCAGTGCAGCAACCAAGTAAACATACTTAGTGTGCAAATCTGGATCAGTTATCAACATTTGGCAACATTACATGGGTAAGCAGAGTGCTGTACTATCAGGGGCGCTGTCTTTTTGATGAGGTGTTGAACTAAGATGTTATCCTGCACAGGCAGTATCAAGGAAAAAGAGTACAGTTGACGTTCTGGGCCAAGACCCTTCAGCAGGACTGGCTTGCCGAAGGGGTTTGGCTCAAAATGTTGACTGTACTCTTTTCTTAGATGCTGCCCGGCCTGCTGAGTTCCTCCAGTACTTTGTGTGTGTTGCTCGGATTTCCAGCATCTGCAGATCTTCTCATGTTTAAGATGTTATCCTTGTGTCTGGGCAGAGATCCCGTGGTATTTCATGAAGAGCAGAGCAGCTCACCTTGACTAGAACCAATATTTATTCTCCAACCTATACAATAAAATATATTTGATTTTCTCATTAGCATTTATGGGAACTTTCCATGAAAATTGGCTAGCAGATCTTTTACATTATAACAGTTGCTATACTTTGTAACCACTTCATTCTTTGTAATGCGCTTCGGAGCAATTAGAGACCGCAAAGGTACTATGCAGGTTCTTCACCAGATACTTGTCTGCTATTTTCTTTCAAAAACTTCAGTATATTAGTATAAATTAAAAATTTAGGTAATGGGTTTTGAATTCTGTGAGGGCAAATTTCTGTAACCTGAACAGTTGGAGATTGAGAGAAAGTGAGATTGGGGAGGGCAGGGGAAAATTGGTAAGATGAGGTTGAGGGTGTTTGGGAAGCTGTCAGATCAGGCAAGGCTGAAGATATCACAAGGTTATGAGCAGGAGAGGCTCAGTATGTGGTTGGAGGGGGGGTTATGAGAAAGCGTGAAAACAGATGAGTCCATGGAGAAGGGTGAGAGGAGGCAAGGCCAGATTCAGAGGCAACATGATGGGCTCAAAGCAGGCAAGGCAGGGATTGAGGCAAGAGCAAATGAGATTAAGGGTGAGGAGTTAGAGAGGGTGTATAAATCAAGTTTGTGAGCAACATAACAGCAAAAGCAGGCGAAAAAAATCAGTCACGCCTTTTATCACTGACTTATGTCGTGAAATTTATTGCTTTTGTGGCAGCAGTATAGTGCAAGATATGAAAAGTTCTTCTAAGTTACAAATAACAAATAGTGCAAAAGACAAACAATGAGGTAGTGTTCGTGGGTTTAAAGAACATTCAGAAATCTGACAGCAGAGGATAAGAAGCTACTCCTCAAACAATGAGTTCGAGTCTTCAGGCTTCTACATGTCCTCGCTGATGGTTGTAATGAGAGGAGGGTACATCTTGGAAAGTGAGAACAGTGAAAGAGTGGGCAAAACTGGAGGTGTATGGCTTTGGGAGTGATAGTGGGAGAGGATGTGCTGGTTAATACAGTGGAAGAAGGCTGGAGGGGACAAGAACAGCTAACAATGAAGGTAGCATAAGCTATACAAAGATTATAATTAACTATGAGAAATTTGAATCAGTGCAGCATAATGAAGGTGTACATTTTACTGGAACCTCCATATTTGATGTAACAGGCTGTTATTTAGGTGTAAAAATTAAAACTTTTTAAAGTCATCTTTTCACATTTCTGAAGCTTTTCATATGAACACCACCTTCACTTCATTACCATCTCACAATGCTTGCACTGCAACTGACCTGCTATCATTCACCATTCCAACACCGAAATGAACATTAGTGGTAAAGGCAAAAGCGTGTTTGCAAATTTATACCAATTGTGCATGGTCATTCTGAGGTATGCCCAACAAAGGAAGGAATCACTTTCACTTGGTTTCAGGGTACCATCGGAACTATCAAAATCTACATGCACTGGTTTTTAAATTCAGCTCCAATAGCTTTGATATTAAGTTTGAAACTTTAAAAACTTAAACAAAAACTGCACATTATGTCCCACAAACCATCTTATCCACCAGAAGGGGATGTGGTTATTCTGCAGCCTCAGTATCACAGCAAAGCAACGCAGGACCCCTACATAGAGGAGAGGGAGAAATCTAAGACAGCCAGAATTTTACACCACAAGGAAGAAAATGTCAACGTGGCACCATGTAGATCCTTTTGAAGTGCAATGTGGGCCCATAAACTAGGGTTGTTTTAAACAATTATGTAGTAGGGCACTCCTACTCACACTCTCTGATTCCTGAAGTCTGGAGTGATCTGTAGATGAATATAACTCAGTCTTGTGGAGAACTATAATCAACTGCATGAGCCCGTTGGTGGTGTACTGGCATCTGCACCTGACTTCAAGGTGAATGGGCCTGGGTTCAAATCCCTTGCACCCATCCGTGCTGGGTTGAACACTGAGCTAGCATCTCGGCCTCGTAAAGAAAACAAATACGAAAGAAGCTGCAAGGTTGCCACGGAGAGGAACAACAATCAACTGTATATACCACTTCACAAGTTTTGTATTATGACTTTGAAGTATTATCCTCTTGAAATTTACAAGTAACTTACATTTCATGTTATTACCTCTATCTCCCATATCTTTTCAGGTAGTCTAGTCCAGATTATAATAACTACAAGGAACAAAAAGTTACCCCTACCTCTTGTTTCTTTTTGCTAATTATCTCAAATCTATGCACTTTATTTAAATCACCTCAGCTCCCAGTGTAAACAATTGCTTTCTCTGTATACTAGCACAACTTTTCATGATTTTGACATCCTATATTAAGTCATCTGCCTGCAAAATTCCAGTTTCGCCATCTCTTCATATAACTAAAGACTTTCACCATTGTTCTTATAAATCTTCTTTATACTCTCTCCAAAACATTGCTTGGCCAGAATCCACATTTCAGCATCTCATCACTATTGACTTCCATCTTTCTGAATCAGGCTCTTGCCCAGATCTGCTGCCCATAATTCCTGTCCACCCATATTTTTATTAGATGTGGAGGGCTGAACTCACTAACCGTTTGCACTCAACACATAGGTCCTGATCCCATGTTCTACTCCTAGAAAGCCTTAACAGATATTCAGCTGTCAAAAGTTCAAAGTACACCTATTATCAAAGTTCGTATAGGGACTTTTCCATATACTACTTTGAGATCATTTTATCTTTTTTTTTGTAATTTTTAAAAAAATTATTTTCATCATCAAACATTTCCACAAGATGTATTTCAGATACTATACATATATATCATATTTGTCACAAATCTCCACATAATGTTTATCTGAGATATACACTTATAGAAAGGAGAGGAAAGAAAGAACAATCGAAAGAAGAAAACTATGTACAGAGTAGGGAGTGAACTTTTTTTTTACAACATATTCATTGACTTGTGAGAATAAAATCAGGCCTATGAGGTGTTATGTAGTTAAACCATTTTTTCCACTATGAATAAAATTGTTCCAACTTATGATTAACAGATGCTGTTATCTTCTCCATTTTGTAAATGTCCATTGTAATTTCCATCCATACATTTAAAGTTGAGCTCTCCTATGATAACCATTTCCTGGTAAGGGTCTTTTTACCAGCCACCAGCAGTATATTCATTAAATATTTATCTCTTTTCAACCATTCTTGAGGTATATTAGAAATTCATTTGATCTTAATGTAAGAGATGGCTAAAGATAATCTCATGTCGAGAGACACTGGAAAACTATGAAACTAGATTTAAATAATTTTAAAATACATTAAAATGGGCAATAAATAATACTAAATGCCACACTTTCCTACAATGTCACCTCCCTTACAGAAAGTGATGGCTAGATGTAAAGTTTATTCAGACCCTCTCTTCAGGGTGCCACAACTCCATTCCTGGGCTCAACAGTGATCCAGCTTCCGAGCGCACTGTCATATAAACAGCTAAATGTGAGTGAGCCAAGTATAAACTTCTAGAAGTATGAACAGCTGATAGCCAACAGTTCCCTTCAGAACTGCCAGCCATCAATCAGCAAATGTGGCCCATTAAAGATTTCGATAAGATCCTGCGCCATTCAGATGTTTTTTTTTGAAAAAATTTTTTGACATCAAGTTTTGAGACAGAATCAAAACAGACTACATTGACATAGTAGCTCTGCAGTTTAATTCTGGTCTGGTAATCCAGAGGCTAGACTAATAATCAAGTAAAAGGGATTATCACTGGATTGTTGTAAAAATCTATCTGGTCTGATGTGCTTTAAGGATTGGTATTACAATTCTTCTCCAGTCTGGCCTCTAAATGAACTCTACTTCCCACCAACACTAGACTGCCTGCTCTCTGTACATCTGCCTCACAAACCTCACTTAAAAGGTTTGCCCATTGGAACCACCAAATCCATTTAGACAACAGAAAGAAAAACTGCCACACCCACCCTACATTCCTTTTATGGCTGCTTTACTCTCCCCTCCATTCAGTCAACCTTCCAAATAGCCACTTTCCTCAGTTCCTACTTCCCCTCCAAATCTTTAATCACAACAGTTACTCACCAGTCACCACATGCCTCCTCTTCATTATGCTGATTTCTGCTGTTTTTATATATAAACCACAATTCTCTCTATTTGCAGGTTATCCTTCCTTAATTTACCTGCCATCTGCATCAGAATCAGATTTAATAATTCCAGCATACGTCGTGAATATGTTAACCTTATGGCAGCAGTACAATGAAATACATGATGAATAAACTTAAGAGAAAAAAACTGAGTTACATTAAACATATATATATATATCTATTAAGTAACAGAAATAAATCAGTGTGGTATTGTTCATGGATTCAATGTCCATTTAGAAATCAGGTGGCAGAGGGGAAGAAGCTGTTCCTGAATCACACAGTGTGTGCTTTCAGGCTCTGTACCTTCTCCCTGATGGTAACAATAAAAAGAGGGCATGCCCTGGGTGGTGGGGATCCTTAATGATGGGTGCCATCTTCCTTGGGCACCGCTCCTTGAAGATGTCTTTGATACTACGGAGGCTAGTCCTCATGATGGAGCTGACTAATTTTGCAAGTTTCTGCAATTTACTCTTCGATCTTGTACAGCAGCCACCCCCCTCCCCAATACCAGATGGTGTGGATCAGCAACCAATTCACTTCTATCAAACAAAGGGTTACAGATTTCTTGGGAAACTCCAAATGGACAATGATTGTTTACATTCAGAACAAATTTATTTTTATTATTTTATATATAACAGGCGCTTTGAACCCAAGAAAACTGCCAGTTACAATGTTTGAGGTTTACGGTCTCTGAGACAGTACATGACGTTAAAAGATACTGGGTATGATAAAATAATTACAGGCATTAACACATGGAAATTACAGTTGTGCCTTTGCAGCTTTCATGCAGGATGATAGGCCTGGCAGTGAAGCTGCAGGACAATAATTGAATGGAATGGTTTGGAGGAAGCCGTAAGCATGAAGAGGAGCAATCTGCTCACTGCAAATCTTTGAATTGTGTAACTATTGTGTATTCCTTTTAATTTTTGTACATGTTTTCCAGAGAAATAGGAGGTGGAATAATATACACAAGGAAGTCGGCCCAAAAATACTCCATAAAGTCACTGCTTTGGACTATCATGGGGAAAACAGGAAGGTTAGAATTGCCAAAGAATGCAGAATTCTGGAAGATTCATGTAATGAAAATGGGTAGTGTTTATTTAACCGTAATTAACATAGCTCTGTCCACAGCAAAAGAACATAGTTCCCTGTCCAAGGGAACCATTTCACTTGAACTTACAGCAAACCCCATAGCCCTGTATTCAGCTTTCCAAGTTGATCTATTTTCCAACTTAAAAATATGTTCACCACAAACATAAATCATGTTCAGTCATCATATTTTCAAAGTTTTTTTTTCCCAATGACCCGGCTGGTGGCGTAATGGCATCAGCATTGGACTTTGGGACGAAAGGTCCCGAGTTCGAATCCAGCCGGCTCCCCTGCACGCTTTCCATCCGTGCTGGGTTGTGAGCTGGTGACTCTCTTTGGAAACTCACCCGGCAGAAGGTAATGGCAAACCACTGCTGTAGCTTGCCTCGTACGCAGTTCCCCACTACGTCAGAGAGGCATGGAGGGAAATGGTCCGCTAACCGGAGAAACTCCGGATGCCACCTACCTTTTCTTTCCTTTTTCCCAATATTACTTTATGGAATTAGTATTAAAATTTTTGTCCTCGTCTTCCGCTCCCACCACCACCACCCCCGAATCAAAGGAAACAAACTTTTTTTTCCCCTCTTTTTGCTGTAAGTCTTTCAAAATCTGATCAAACTCCATTAAAGTGGCACAATTTTAAATCACATTCATGCCATTGAGGGATGAAATTATTTTAAGTAGTGCAAATTTGAAATCCATTGTCCTAATAGGCTTTGTGTGCTGAGTCACTTGAAAATTTTAGGATAGGACCAACATATTCATGTCGGATTGCTTGATCGTAAATTGATTCTTTTTCATTATTATGTCAAAAAAAAGAGATCCTGCAGATGATGGAAATCCAGAGCAACACACACATAATTCTGGCGGAACTCAGCAGGTCAGATAGCATCTATGGAAATGAATAAATAGTTGACGTTTCAGGCTAAGACTTTTCATCACAATTGGAAAGGAATGGGGGAAGATGCCAGAATAAGGTGGTGAGGGAGGATAATTGTGGCTAATTTAAAGCATGAAGCACATAACTGGAAATGAAATAGTCAAAGGAGCTTGCTAGCATTTACTGCTCACCATCCAGGTTCAAGGATAGGATAGATATTCATCCTGCAGAGAATTATTCAGGACAAATGACAGGAACACCCAAGACTGGTATTTGTTCAATGGAACAAAATGCTGGCAGCTAATCCACACTGTCCAAACATAGCCAGCCATAAAAATGATGCTCAGCCCATTTTTTAAGAAAAGTATTATGTTTGACAGCAAAATGTATCCAGTGTACTCCATGATTACTATGGAAGGAAGATGATACTAGATTAAAAGAGACACAAGCTGGAATGAATAAGAAGAGAGGAAATGGAAAAGGGAGAAGAGGGAGGAAATGGACTGCAGAAGGATAACCATGGAAGAAATAATCAGGATGGAACAAACAGGCAGCATAATATATTAAAAACGCACGAGGGAAGCCTTGAAAAAAAATGTTCTCAAGTTACAGGGAAAATATATTTTTTAAATATTAAGAAAGCAAAGTGATAGTTCAAGGCTTATACCTCAGGACATTAAGTACAAAGCTGCTCCAGGACATTTACTATGATGCAATGATCAAAACAATACACAGTCTTCCACTCTCTGTGGTTTGGAGATTGATATGCTCACCTTTGGGGTCCTAGGTAAAGAATGACCACTAAGGTGAAGTGAAGGAGAATGCCTGTGAAGCAAATGGCACCTTCCAACTAAGAAAAAAAATTCAAGCCAAAAGCAACCTTGTTTATATTCTTAAACTTCAGTGACGCATTTCTTGTTTACCTTGCCAAGCATCAGTGAACATTCTAGAGCGATAACAACGCCCAGTAGACTAACAAGTTTTACAATTACATTATGAACAATTAAACATTTCCTTGGTGTTCACACAAAACAACTTTATTGCATGGAATAAATATTGCCATGGAACACATGTTGTTCCTTAATCAGACAATACGGAAAGAAAGTTCAATTGTTCCAAAACCAGACGGCCAAAAAATAAGCCATTAAATCACACACCTCTGAATTAAATTCAAAGATGTCGCAAGACAGTCATTTCGCAACAAGCTGAATATGTTGCCTCAAGTTATTTCATACATTTAGTAGTTCAAAGTCATTCTGAACTGTATTATTCAGTGTTGTAGACATGCTAACAAAGAACTATTACTAACTGCATTTAACATATTTAGCAACAAATCCCCAGTGGCATTCTCAAAGTAATATAAAAAATGCTAAGTTCTGGAAAAGAAATACATGTACATTGTGACTGTATCCGAAGTTAGAAAGGATTGGATAGAGCAGCTCATGGTTAGTTAGAGAACAAGTTGGAATGTTGCAATATCAACAAAACTCATACAACTGGAAGAAATTTTAAAATACAATTTCTAAAATTAAAACAACAAACCTAGAAGGATATTTATTTGTCCAAAAAAAAACATTGGGTAACATTTTGAATCTATTCACCAACTCTAAAGACTGAAAGATCTTTCATACATTTCCCTCTCTCCAAGTTGGAATGTAGATGTGCAACAACATTGTCTTCTTTCTTACCTGGTCCCTTGGAGTTGAGGAAGAAGCAAGATTTCTTTGAGAGTTACTGTAAGTATAGTACAACCAAATAAGGGTGTGTTGGAGGTGGAAGAAATTACTGGTTATGATGCCAATTAGGGTGCTAATGGTGGCACAGTTATCAGAGACACTACTTTACATCTTCTGCAACTCAAGTTCAATCCTGACTTCTGGTGTTGTCTGTGAATATGTGGGTTTTCTCCAGAAGTTCTGGTTTCCTTCCTCATTCCAAGAGCATGTGAATGGTTAGACTAATCACAAGCAAGAGAAAATCTGCAGTTACTGGAAATCCAAGCAACACACAAAATGCTGTTGGAACTCAGCAGGCCAGGCCGCATCTGTGCAAAAAGTATAGTCGACGTTTCCATAAGACCATAAGACCATAAACTGCATCAATATGTAATTAAATTGAATTTCACTTGTATCTTCTTCTTTGGTAGTCCGTGAGGACTTGCCTCTACTATGGTTTTGTGAATTCTTTAGTAGCAGATTAGCCCAATGTGGGAACCCTAGATTCTCCTGGGATGGCTCAGAAGATGCCTGATAGAGGGTGTGGTTTAATAGTTTGTAGGGTGGAGTGTGCCTTCTGCCACTTACATAGGGTTTCTGTGTTCCTGAAGCATGTATTCAAGTGTTTCAATACTGTTGGAAATGCCTCTTCTCCTCAGGTCTTTGAGCATATTCTTGAATCCTTTCCTTGGACAATCTGGTAATTGCTTCCTTTGACAGAGCTCAGGATAGAGTGTCTGCATGGGGAGACTGGTATCAGATATAGGGACAATATGGACAACTGACTCAACAGCCTGTCCTTTCAAAGAGCTGCCCAATTAGTTTAATTCACTTACTCTTTCTCCACAGCTCTGCAGGAGCGTAATCAAAAGCAGAACAACACCTAACAGGCTTATTTTTAAATAATGAGATTTGTAGAAAACTTTAATGAGATGAGGAGAGCAGCAAATATTAGATCGTTCTCAGAATTGACTGTTGACTAACTGCAAAAAAAAAATGCAGGTGTGCACTCACATGCATGGAATGTGCATAATATTCTCCACGGTTGCCAAATGTAAGATTGGGGAATGTCAACCAACCAGATAAACATCAAGCAGCTACTGCTTCCTAACCACAAGCATTTGCAACAGTTAACATTGTCAAATTGTTTTTCAAGAACATGAAACAGATTATTTTCACAAATACTTAAAAGTAACTAAATTAAATCATTCTGACGCAAATGCTTACCTGCCCACCCCACCCCCCACAAATTTGGTGAATGGTTAATTGCTTGACTTCACTATTCGATACTGCAGCTGACTATGTGGAAACAAATGAAAACATATGCTGTTAATAAAAAAAAACATTAAGAATTGCTAGCTCTGAATTATTGTCTTCTTCCAAAATTGCCGCCTGTTCCTGGATTTTGAAAAATTCTTAAACACAACTTCTTCCCTTTTCTTAAAAAATTAGAACAGGCTCTTCTACAATACTCTTCAAACTTATAGGTTGGCATCAATGATCTTGTAAGAAGTACCACTATTTAACTGGATCAAAATTAGGAGGTTGCCAGTGAGTAGGAAGAGGCAACACTGGGATGGTCTGAGAATAAATAAAGAAAGAAGTTCGGGAACTCTTAAGGAACTGTGGATCAATAACTTAGTTCAATCTTGGAACTGGTAAAACTGCCTAAAAAGGCAGCATCCATTATTAAGGACCCCATCACCCAGGAATACTCTCTTCTTATAACCAGAGGGAAAAATACAAGAACCTGAAGACACACTCAATGTTTTAGAAACAGCTTCTTCTCCTCCAACATCAGATTTTGAACAAAGAACCAACCTATTTTTGCTCTGTTTTTGTACTACTTATTTTATTACTTCTGAAAATATTTCTTACTGTAATTAGTTATTTATGTATTGCATTGTACTGCTGCCACAAAACAACAAATTTCATTACACGTCAGTGATATTAAATCTGATTCTGACTCTGAATCTGATTCTGGCAAGAGAAAGCAGCAAGTGGGTATGGGCTGTACATTCGGGAGGGGCAGACTTTCAGATAGGACATCGAGGGTTCTTTCTGTAAGAGATGATGTGGGGCTATTAGAAAAGCAGGGGAATTCCTCTACTACACTGAAGTACATTTATCATTCAACAACCTTCACCAACAAAAGATTTAACTGGTGATTCATCCCACTTTGTGTGTAGAATCCTTACTACTTAACAGGGACTTAAAAAACGATTTACTCACTGTGAGATGATTAAAGGTAGCCTGTGATCATGAAAAAGTACAATATAACTGCAAGATTTTTGCTGTTATAGCTTCAAGCTGTGCAAACCATGTCAATGTGAGGGAATTCATATTC
The DNA here is from genome assembly GCF_030028105.1 of Mobula birostris. Lineage (NCBI taxonomy): Eukaryota > Metazoa > Chordata > Chondrichthyes > Myliobatiformes > Myliobatidae > Mobula > Mobula birostris. The sequence continues at coordinate 23,963,480 of NC_092395.1, read as the reverse complement.
TCTACCAGGTGTTAGTAAACACATTCAGGTCAACATTGCATGTACGGAACTCCCTTCACTCTTACAATGAGCCCCAGCAACAACTTTATAATAGCACTACCACTCCCTAGATGACATTTCAACATTCCACCCCCCCCCCCACTAAATTGGTTATTTCGCAAGCAATTTGTGCTGTGGACGTGTACTCTTCAATGTTACTTTTCAATAGGGACTTCAAGTTTGCTGTGCGCAGAATAATAGACCACGTTTTATAAAGTGACTGCAAAAATCAGGGAGGTAGTTTTCATGGCAAAAAATGACAGCAGCTATTTCAAAAACAAAAGCCCAATCAAAACTAGGGCAACATAAGAGAGGAGCGGGGCTACACAGGTTGCAGAGTTTGCTGTCTTCTGCACTCTGGTTGAATGCCCTAGATGGGTAGTCTTACATTGATCCTGTTTAGTTACTATTCTATAGATTTGTTGAGTATGACCACAAGAAAACGAATCTCAGATAAATGATATGTACTTCAATAATAAAACTTACTTTGAACTTTAAATGAGTATGAAGTGGTTCAAAATTCACTCCAGATAAAACTTTAAATTGATAGTAGGAACAATCACCTTAGTGCAAATACCACAAATTAAATTAACATTCTAGCTGACTGAAGGGTATAACTTTATGGCTTGGTTAACAGAAGAAAGGGAACTTTGCAGAACATCCAGGAGCTAACTGAAAAATGAAAAAACAAATAATTAACAGCCTTGTTGTCTACTTGTACTTTAATAGACAGCCAACCAAAATTGTGCCATGTCCTGCAAGTATTCCAGTTGTTCCTTTATAAATAACTGTTGCAGGTACAAAACAGTGTTATTGTACTACATTTGTAGACCACTTATTAAGCAAGCCTACATTCAATAAAGCACATGAAATGATTAGCTGGGTAAATGCTGAAAGGCTGTGTACCTTGGCTATTTTCACAAGGTGATGTAATCTTATGTACTTTAGGTGTGAGATGGAGTGAAATTTCTTCCAAGGAATTTGGAATTGTTATTGGTTTATTACTTTCATGTGTACTGAGATAAAGCGAAAAACTCAGCTTTGCATAATTTCAAAACATACACAGAGATCGCACAGGGGAAAAATAACAATGCAGAATAAAGTGTTACAGTTACAGAGGCTTGTGAAATTCTAAAATTCTTTTAACTAATGGCTCACTACTATTTCTGAGTTTTCATTAGGATTATAGATGATAAGTCATTTAAGTTCAGCAAGTCTGACATTGCTAGGTTTGGGCACTACAGGAATCAAGAGATGAGCAGACAGGACAGGACAGCAGGACTGAGGCAAAAAAAATCTTGAATGCAGAATAGCTGTGAAGGAAGAATGCCCTATTCTTGCTTCTATTTCATGTTTTTAATTGGCAGGGCCTTAGAGCCTTATAAAAGAGAGCCACATCTCTGTAAACAATCAAAAGATGTAAAACAAAATCAAGAGAATTTGTAAGTTTCTGCATTAATGGAGGCATGCTGTAGAAAGCAAGTAAACAGTTCTCACAACATCACAAATACTAACAGCATGGCTCATTTTGACAGTGCACTTACTTCAGAGCCAGAACACTGTAGGTTCAAGTTCAAATTCAAGGAATTGAGGACATCAGTCCAGCACTCCTTTTAGAGTAAAATCATTCAATGTTAAATGGAGTTACAATCTTTCTCTAATGCAAATAAAAAGATCCTATGTGACTATTATTTAAAAATTATATCTTATGTACCAGCCAGTAGTTATTCCTCAACTGACATTACCCAAAAGAAACTTCTTGTAATTACCATATTGCAGATTCTGGGCTCCAAATATATGCAAACTAGTTCCTACACTACTTCAGTTCTTCATTGGCTTCAATGGGATTTAGGACATTCTGGGGTCTGATAACTACTATAAAATGGAAATCTTTATTTCTTTAGATATGTTTACCAATAAAAAATTGAAAATTGATTAAGATGGATAAAACTACCTCAATGAAACATATGGATAAAACTACCTCAATGAAAGTCATACAGTTCATATGCAACACATACAAAATACCTGTGGAAGAAAGCAAGTCAGTCAGCATCCATGTAATTTACTTGAGTTGTCCTATAAAGAGCCAAGTTTAAAATGTGTCATTAATTATCACGAAACCAAGAATGTAACTTTGCCTGTCAACTTGGCTCCTAAAAAGAAATCAGAGACTACATACTGAGAAATCTAAATTGGGTGCAAAACTCATCCATTTATTCCCAGTCTTAACATATTTTCTGCATTGACAAAAATGTATACAAATTAACTCATAGCCTTAGATGCCTCATTGAACACTCACAATACAACTCTTTTCCCATTTGACAAAGTGACAAAGCTGAAATGGTTACAATATTACATACTTCCATTCTGTCCAAGAACAGAAAGTTGACACAAAATCAAGTTGGCTCTGATTTTTGTGGTTCAGGAGTAGCTTGCTTATCTTGGAGTCAGATGGCTGTAGATTCAATTTGCACACCAAAGACTCAAGCACATTACCTAGTTAGATACACCCAATGCTGTGAAATGAGTGAAAACTACAATGTCAATATTTTTGGAGCAAGACACTAAACTTGTTCTCTCAGATGGACATACACAATCTGCTGTTCTTTTTATTACTAAAATAGATTTGTTGATCTTTTACCCTGCTGTTATAACACTACTGAATGGTTCCCTCGTACAATAAGATTGATTCTTGACCTCACAATCCCCTTGTTTTGAGTTTGCACCTTATTGTTTAACTGCACCATCTCTGTAGCTGTTACATATCATTCTGCATTGTTATTGCTTTATCTTGTTCTACATCAGCGCACTGTGTAATATCTGAACTATAAAAAGTTTGCAAGGCAAGCTTTTCACTGTATCTCAGTACATATGACAATAATAAACCAATTCCATTTCCAACTATCTCACTTGTTAGTATGCAACCTTACCAAACTCAAATTGCTAAACTTCCCAACATTACACCAACAATTAAACATTGAAACTTTTCTGAGAAGCATTTTAGCACTTCCTGATGTTATGGAAGCTGTAACTGCTAAGGGCCAACTTCCCAAAATGTCTCAAGAACAATTATAACTTAGTTGCAGATGAGGCCACATTTTGCCAAGAGGAAGAGGGTGGAGGAGTTTTCCTGAACCATTGCCATTATTGTAGTAAAGGTGTTTTCACAATTATATTTCTGTGGCCTTTGTGCACCAGCCACTATATTTTGCAACATACTAATGCTCATATTCAGGTATAGGTGGGTGAGTTTGTTAGAAGAGCCCTATCCTCAACAGCAGCTGTACCTGTAGCTCAGTAAAGTCTGATCAGACAGGTAAATGAATTGGCTCAAGCCCCAGTTACTTGATGCCGCATCTCCTGACCTTGATTGAATTCCCTGGCCTGACATTTTGTCTGTTGGTAGCTGGGCCTTCCCACATGTTGGGGTTGATAAAGCACAATCACATTTTTTCCATCCACTTCAACTGTGGTGTCTCAAATAGGAACTTGCAGTTGCTAGTGCTAATCATAATTTGTATTTAGTATCTCTTGAAACAAGAACAAGTCCTTCTGTCATTTGTCTCTCCCTGAAATTCTATTATTAATGTTAATAATCATTTTCCCAAAGTCTTTTACTATATTTTAAAAATACATTTCTCTGGCCACTGGAGGTTCTCACCCTATCCTGTTCACACCCCAGACTGTATGTGAGCTATTAACTCCACATTTTCCCATTCCCATTAAACTCCACTCACTTTGATCTTAGGACATTTATATATTAATGCCTTATGCAGACAGAAATAATCTCTACTTATATACAGCATTAGAACAGAGCAGAGATTCTGTCTGCAAAGGCATGGTACAATATAATAGTATAGTATCTCTCAAAACAGATAGGAGAAGAAATTTCTTTAACCAGAGGATGGTGAATCTGTGTACCTCATTGCTGCAGATGGCTTTGGAGGCCAAGACATTGGGTTAAAGCAGAGGTTAATAGGTTCTTGATTAGTTGGATGTCAAAGGTTACTGGGAGAAGACAGGAGAATGAGACAGAGGGAATAATAAGTCATCCTTGATTGATAGAATAGACTTGATAGACCGAAGGGCCTGATTCTGCTCCTATGCCTTTATGGTCTTATTAGCAGCACCTTGCTATGTCAATATTTGACAATTTTTGTAATTTGGCCTCCTCTCGCATGCTACTGAACTGACCATGAAGAGCCCTTTTATTCTCTCATTCCAATAAAGGGTTTCTATCTGTAAAATTAACCTGTTTATTCCTTTTCTAGACATTGACAGAGGTTGCTGTGTACTTTCAGATTTTTGTTTGGTTTCTACTACAGCTTTCCAGGACCTTTTTTCATCTAAATCAAAAGTTAAAAAAAATAACTTATCCTTACGTGAACTTCACAAAACAGCCTTGACACAACAGTGCTAAGAATTAAAAAGAGAGGTTGTTTTTGTGCAAGACTTTTGGTCCATTGTGTATTAACATATCTGCTAGGATGATTTGCTGTTTTGACATTCATTACAAAGATTTTTTTTAAAAATCAGAATACATTAATAACTAATCCAAAGCATCTAAAGCAAAATATTCAAAAAAAAAACTTGCATGTGCAATCCAAAATTCAGAAAGTGAAGTTAGATACAGTAACTTGGAGTGAATTTAAATATTGATCTTTTAAAAAATAAATTTAAATATACACTCAGTGGCCACCCTATCAGTACCACCTTCATAAAGTGGCCACTAAGTGCATGTTCACGATCTTCTGCGGCTGTAGCTCATCCACTTGAAGGTTCAATGTGTCGTGCATTGAGAGATGCTCTTCTGCATACCACTGTTGTAATGCGTGGTTATTTGAGTTACTGTTGCCTTCCTGTCAGCTCGAACCCATCTGGCACCCATCAAACTCCTCTAACCTCTCTCTTTAACAAGGTGTTTTCACCCGCAGAACTGCTGCTTGCTGAATGTTTTTTTTCATTTCTTTAAGTTTATGAGATACTCAAACCACTCTGTCTGGCAGCAACAATCATTCCACCATTAAAATCACTTACATTACATTTCTTCCCCATTCTGATGTTTGTTCTGAATATCAACTGAACCTCTTGACCACGACTGCATGCTTTTTATGCACCGAGTTGCTGCCACATAATTGACTGATTAGATATTTACATTAATGAAGTCTACAGGGGTACCTAATGAAGTGGTCACTGAGTTTATATCTGTGCCAAATTAACTTACTGTTTACTGATACTTAAGAAACTCAGAGTTAATATTGGCGGAAGGGTCTGTTGAAGCAATAATTAGTGATGTGTGTTGAGTACTCATGTTCACAAAAGAAAGAGAAAAAAGATCACATCCAAATTTCAATGAGCTTGAATGTCTGAAAGTGATTAAATATTCAAAACAAAATACAAAGAAAAAACAACAAATGCACAAAGTGAGAAAATCCAGTATCTCTTAAGTTGGAATGTGATAAACATTCTTCTGAATTTGAAAAGCTTCAATTGTGACAAATTTAGGATATCTTTGGCTATTCACAGATTTCCAAAAAGCAGCCAGCATTTTTTTTGTTGAACAGGAATCCTGGAGAACCACTGATAACAGTGCTTTTTTAAAATAAAGTCATAAGGATGCTCTGGAGACCAGTCTTATTGGAGCAGCCAAATCCTGTCGGAGGCCAAGCAATTCTTTCCCAGTAATATTTTAGTGCAGCTATCGCAACAATATTAGCATCTCCATGGGAATGGCAGGCAGTAAAATGGAGACCAGGTGAATTGTGTTTCCTCCTCACTAATTTCAAATGAATCAGCTGATTCATTTATTAATTTTGTTTGTCTTTGTGGTGACTCATTGTCACTTCCTTCTATTCTTGGCTTGATTTCAGCAGGCATATTGTTGTCTTGTGAATGGACTCCTACATGCAAATCAGTCAAGGCTGAGGTAGGGTACTTGCAACGTGATGAAAGAAGGCAAGTGACATAAGCAATGAGGAATAAACTAGTTAATGGTATGCTGGGAACCAAGCATTTTCTGGTTCCCAGTACACAAAGGTAGAGGTTTCTTTTATTATTTAAGCAAACATCCACAAATCTTTCAGTGATACTCACTGAAACTCTTCCTGTTCTAAATGCAGGAATACCTTTATTTTGAGTCAAGCTAATTATTCATTATGGGTCTATTTTGAATTCCCATACCTAATTTGCATCAAATCTATGTTTGTGATGCTTTAGTTCCTGATCAGTGAAGTCAAAGCAAACTATGAATATTGGATATATTTTCCACCCTCCTTTCAAGTTAACTTTATTTGGGAGCAATTGATGCCAAGATCTAAATTAAGTACACTTTTGTTATCTCACCAAATACCATTGTTCTTAGAGAAGGTTACTAGGGTCTCTCTACCTTCTGTCCAAAACCTCTTTCAGAGTCGATGCCTCCAGAAGACACAGTACATCATTAAAGACCCCTCACACCCTCTCCATGAATTGTTTGTTCTTCTGCCATCAGGCAAACGTTACAGGAGCATCAAAACTAAAACCACAAGGCTACTAAACAGCTTCCTCCCACAGGCAGTCAGACTGCTAAATAGCTGCTCCACCTGACTCTGCTTTGGACAGTTTTAACTTGCACTGGACACTTATAACTGATTTTAACTGACATGTGGCTGTTGTGTTTTACTATTTATTGTTACGTTTATTATTTAGTGTTGCGTTTGTTATGTTATGATTGCACTGCCCCTGAGAAACGCTGTCTCATTCTGCCCTGCAGAGCTGATGTATGGTTAGAATGACAATAAAGTTTTTTGAATCTTGAATCTTGTTCATGTGTACAAGCTAACAATTAAGCATGGGTGAGACATTAAATTTCAAGGGCCCATCACCGTTAACGTCATGAGCTACACTCAAACTGAAGGCCAAGGTAACATACTTGGGCCTTTCAGATCCCCACCCTACTGCATTCATGCCCCTTAGTCTCCCTATTCTTGAATATATCTCAGTTGGTCTTCCATCTCAAGTCAGGACATCTTTTGTCTCATCACTGGTTTCCCGTCTAACATTACGTCAGAAGTGAGAATGAACCAGTGCATGTTCTCATTCCAGCAAGACCAGAAAGTATTTAGGCTTTGGCTGCATTGATGCCCCACGACAGCCTGACACTAACTATCACCAGAAAGAAGCCTCTGCCTCTTCTGCTCATCCCAAATTCGTAATATGATTATTCCTGTCTCTCATGGTCATCTTAAACAAAACAACTCCTGCCCAATTCCTGTTCAATTCAACTACTTCCCCAATGGCATTCAACTGCATTAACTTCACCAGTCCGTGGAGGGCAGTTGGTAGCATCAACCAAACGTTTGATTTATAAGTGACTGATCCATCTACAAGCAAAAATCTGCAGATAACAAAATTTAAACAGAAAATGTTAGGGCTACCCAGTGAGTAATGCAGCATTAATGGTAAGAGAAACTGAATTCATGCTCTAGGTCAATGATCATCAGCTCCTACATATAATTTTGATCTCTAATATTTTCTGTTTTTAGACCTTTTGAGTCATGAGGCTTGAACAGCTAGTCAGATACTGTGAATACTATGTCAAATGACTCACCCTGCAAGTTATAAATCAGGGGTTTGATGGCACACACATACCACTTAACTAGATATGACTAGTTTTAATAACATTTAGTGATCATCCTAATTCTTCTTCAAACCATGCCATGAGGATTTATGCCTTCCCTTGACCAGACATAAAGAACCATGGATTTGCATCTCATTTGAAAGGCCACAATTTATTACAGAGGGACTTGTGCTCTGGAATATCAGCCAAGAGGCGACAGCAGTATACAATCATGCAATTCAAGCCTGATGGCACCTTGAAAGTGTCTGGTAATTGGAATCCTTTAAAAACAAGTATTTCATATTTCTTAATCCAAATTATTTGATACTCAAATTTATTGCATATAAAAAGGAAATTTGATCAATAGTACACGAAAATACTTCGTGTTCATACAATAAAGTCAGCTCAGTGCACAACACCCTTTTTCTCTCCTGCTCCATTAGAGAATCTTCATCATCCCAACAAAATAATCACAAACCAGATGACTATGTTTGATCCTAAATAATTCACCATAAAAATAACTAAATTTCACTGCAAAACAATCAATGCTGGAACAAATCTGCACTTATTCTTTAGAATATCAGTTTCAACTCTCTTCATCTCTAACCCTTCTGCTCCTTTCTCCCTCATGTGCTCTGCAGCTCCCCTCAAAATCCACGCATGCCTAATTAATCACTGAATTAGTGACATCCAGGCCTCATATGGTTTGGTTAAAGAACTTTGCTCACAAATTCTTTATTACATTTATTAGTTATGCATTATCTTTGAATGTCCTCACAAAGAAAAAATTGTTCTACATTTACTCCATGAAATTCAAAATACATGGTTCCATCTGCACAATTATGTTAAAAAGAGGCCAATTTTAACTACAGTGCTCAATATGTAGATATTGTTCTCTTTAATTTATATTAAACAAGCACTTTGTGAAAGATAACTTACGACAACAAAAGAGGAATTGAGAACAGACTGTCCAGGCGAAAAAAATATACTACACAGCTTTCAGTCCACACCTTTTCCTCAACAAGTTGGACCACCAAATGTATTGGAACCAAGTGCAAACTACGTGACTGTTTTGCAGGATCTGCACACTGTAATGGCCATCGCAAGCTTCCAGTTGCAAATCATTTTAACTTCCCACTCCCGTACCAACCTGTCTGTCCTAGGATTTCTCTACTGGTATGGAAAGGCCAAAAGCAAATTGGAAAAACCACAGCTGTAAAAAAAAACATCAGTTCAGGTTTAAATCCCATTGCTGCCTGTAGGGAGATTGACTGTTCTCTTCTTGACTACATGAGTTTCCTCCAGGAGCTCTAGCTTTGTTCCATGTTCCAAAAAAGATATAGAAGTTAGGGTTAGTAAGCTGTGGGCATGCTGTTGGTGGTGAAAGGTATGGCAACACCTATGGCTGCCCCTAGCACACTTAAACTGCATTGGTCATTGACACAAATGAAACATTTCACTATACGTTTTGATGTACATGTGACAAATCTTATCATATATTTCACAAACCTTCACTGAAGTAGTAGCAATTCAGTCCATCCTGAGCAATCCAGCAATGGTCCTCACTCACCATTTCACTTCTTTTCAAATACTTGCCCACACAAGATGTAATGACTTCTATGTCACCATTCCTTGTGGCAACAATAACACAAACAATCTTGAAGAAACTTCTCCAAGCTATTCTATACTAACCATTTTACATTAACTATCTCTCATCACTACTGAACAATGATCACTGTCTTCTCCAGTTCAAATTATCAAACCCCAGAATCATTCATAACAGAGGAGATAGCTATTCAGACCCTCTTTTGAGTATCAGCTGAAGAAAAGACTATCCAATTAGTACCACTGCCATGAACTTCTTTTCATGTTTACATCCAATCTATTTTGACCAAGAAGAAAACTGGCTTTTAAAATCTGTGGATACAGAGATTTAGTTTGTACAACTGCTCTTGTGCACCACATTCGAATACCTGGTCTATGCAGCAATTTAATGACTGCAATACTTATGATACTCTGGACTGAAATGGTGGTCATGAGAAAGGTTTCAATCAACCACAGCACCCATTTCCTACCCTGTGGCCCAATGGGAAGTGCGTGCATGGATGTTCTTTAAAGGGAGGATTGACTATAACTGTGATTTCCTTTCTCTTCTCTTCCTTCCTACAGCGAGGATTTTGAAAATCTGCCAACCTTTATTGGAGGGTAGCTCATGTCTACAGGAGACACGTTAACTGAAGGAAAGGGAAACTCACTGAATAGCATGAAGACATTATTGGATCCAATCCAATATCAAAGTTCACACAAGGAAAATTATCTGGACCACAGTAGCAAATGTGGTTCTAATTTCACAGAAAAAAATTCTTAAGTTGTCACAATAACACATCGAGGTCATCACTAACCCAAAGAAAACCAGATGAAACTAAAGGAAAGTTGGTTGCTGAAGATTAATGTTATTTATCCTATAAAAATATATTTGAGCATATATGCAGAGGACAAAATATTCAAGGATGTACTTAAAGCCTCCCTGTAAATATCTAACATTCCCACCTATTCAGGATTAACCAGGTGACTCAGGATTCAGTCCATGGCCTCTTGAAGTATAATTAGTATTCAAGATAGTATTGAGGATCTGTTCTTTGAGAATATATGGAAACCTTGCATAAATAATAGAAGGTGTACACCATCTTACAAACTATTTACCTAACCTCCATCAGGCATGACCTGCCCCATCTGCTAAAGTAATTAGTATCAGCTCAGAACACACAGAGTGGAACAGTAAAATTATCCTCTATCATGAGGGACAGTTATATCTGAGACAGGGATATCATGAGGGACAGTTATATCTGGGACAGGGATATCATGAGGGACAGTTATATCTGAGACAGGGATTTAAGATATGTACATTAGCGTTATAAGGGAGAATAGTGGGGAACTAAACAGCAGCCCTTTGGCCAAATACTAACCAAACAATCTGCTAAAAGGTGTTCTTTAAACAATTCCATTACTGGCAAGTGACGGTCGACTAGAATACTAAGAATCACATCTGTTCATGATTTATCTTTGTGAATCACCTCTGTGAACTGCCATGGTCCAAATCTCAGACTCCACCTCAATAAATTGGGGCAGTGAGCATGGGGCAGAAGCAGAGAGCTTGTGTTCAAGAGAGGTAGAGAGATAAAATTGGAGATCACTGATCAGCAGATGTGGGTAACAAAATAGTACTGGATCCAGCTTTATCACAGAATCACTCTGTTGACTGAGCTAAATGAGGTAAAGGCAATCCAAGGATGAATTCACTTCATTGATATACTGTCTGCCTTCATCTGATGATGTATCTGTAAGAACAACCAGTAATGGGCATCTTCAGAAGGTGTTTACGGAATCACATCATCCTGTGATGCCCTCCTGACACAAAAAATATCAGGGAACAACGCGAATGCCTAACCCCACGCCAGGAAGTAGTGGGGTCATTGTTGTTTTCTAAGGATTATTGATAATCACAATACCAACAAAACAGCATTAGGTCCTACAAAATAGAGTAAAGCTGCCAACAGATGACAGAATTCATATATTATTTCAACATCCGCTTGAAAAGCACTCAGGTAAAAGGTAAATTAAGCAGGAAAGCAAAGCAATGAAATGGAATGCTAAAATCTTTCGGAAATGGCTCAACATCATAACGGACTTTGCACGTTCTTCTTTTTCAAACTGAGAACGACCAACAACAAAATGACCTTTGGGTTTCATCATATAATCAACCAGGCTACACACTTATTCTTGCTCAACTCCATATGAAATAGCAGTTTGATACCAAATTTCCTATAACAAAAGACTAAGCCTAGCGTACCTAGCAACAGTGCAGAGCTGTGTTTTGAAAAACACTTGTTACAACATTAGATCACATTTCCTAATATAAAAACAGCACATGATCCAGAGCATATACTAACTTGCAGCTCTTGCATGACCCCCATGTGGGAAAACATTTGGGAGATCATGACATTTCCTACCGTACAAAAGAAAGCTGAAAAAAAAGGTGACCATCTGAGATGGGCTTTTTGCCACGAATCACTGCGCTACTTCAGGCTGGGAACAACAGTGGTTGCTAGTTTACATTGGAAAAACTAAAATTAAACAAATGCAGTTATGGTGCTTTCCTTTAAACACTCAAATTGGCAGCTTACTTCCAGCAAAACAAAATATAAAAGCTTCCTTTGTGACCGCAACAACAGTAAGCCCAGTATCATTCAGAACACTTCAAGCCCTATTCTTTCCTACAATTAGAAAGATTGTACTGTGGTCGCTAGGTTATAAAATACAAGCACAGCCCTATTTAAGCCAACGTACTTCTAATGTTGTGTGACATGCTCCAGAGTGATCCTCAGAGTTCATCGTACTAAAGCTGAGCCCCATAGTTCCTCACCCTGGTGTGAAGAACACAGTGATTCATAGCATCAACACTAGGAAAACAACTCCAAATGCACCAAGAGCAAAGATGTTTTTTTCTTTAAACAGCCTACCATGGTAAAAAGCCACCTGTACCCACTCAAAATCCAAGGAGCTAGAAGTTAATTAAAAGGACCGTCGTAACTTAATCTGTTATTAAAAAAAGTCAGTGGTAACAATTACAAGGCTATTAAAAATATTCAAAACACCATCTTTCCACATGACTCATTAAAAGGGCAAATTCTAAATGTGGTACATACAAGACTAAATGCCTGGATCATTCCATTGTTCAAGGCACACTACGAATATTCCACATATCCACCATGACACGCAGTGGCAACATGGTTCTTAAAACGACACTTGATGTAGCACTGGAATTTAAAATACGCTTGGTTAAGTGTCCTTTTTAACCTTCTTGCTGAAAACAGGAATCCTGCCTCAACCACATGTGTGCATTGTATTCCAGATTCCATCTACAAGCTGTATAAAAATTGTCCTCATCACAATTAATTCTCTTCTTATTTTATATCAGTGACCGCTTGTCCTCCACAACTAAGCTTCATTGCCCATTCCACCAGCCTGTCTATATCCTTCAGTTCATCATTATCCTCTTCACGCATCGAAACATTGACAAGTTCTGTGTCACCTACAAATTTAAAAATAGTGCACTGCACCTCAAGTTCAATTCATTAATGTTGGCCAAAGAAAATCAAGCACTAGAGCACTAATCCATAGAACTGACACTATTCACTTTGCTCCAGTCAAATAAACAAGTACAAACCATGACCTTCCGTTGTCTGTTACTTAGGTAATGTTGAATCCATGTTACCTATGTCTCTTCATGTCATGTATTTTAACTTTGTAATAAGCTATATGCCATTTTATCAAAAATCATTTAGAAATCCATGAAACCATGCTGACTGCATGCATTACCCTCATCAACTCTATTCATTCTCTCATTTTCAAAAAAATGCTTAAGCATGATTAAGGCATGACAACCTCATTAAGGTATGCCAACACAAGTCAGTGTTGGCATGCCTTATTGAATTTATCTTCTTCCAGGTAATAATCAATTCTGTCCAGGATCAATATTTGTAAAAACTTTCCAAATCAAAAAGTTAAATTGACTGTCCAGTGGTTGCAGAGCTTTTATTTTTTTGAACAAGTGAGTAACTTTGCTGCTCTCCAATACTCTGGTACCACACCCTGTAACCAGACAGCATTGGAAGATTATAGTCAAGGCTTGACATGATTTTCTTCCGTACATCCCTCATCAGGATGATGCATCTCATCCCATCCTGATGACTTCCCTACAGTAAGCTCACCTAACTTTCCGGTAGTTCTTTCTGTAGTTCCATGCTATCAATTTATAGTATGTTCAATGTTTCAACCACCTCCTTTTTTCCTAATATTTTGAAAGCACCCATTTCCTACAGAAGACGATTGCAAACTATCTATCTAGTACTTTAACTATGATCCAGTATCCAAATGAAACTTCCATTTTTGTCCTTAAGAATCTCAGTTCTTCATTACTTCCCTCTTGTTATTTATACACTTGAAAAATATTTCTGCGTTCCCATATAGGTTAGCAGCTAATCTTTTCTCATAAGCTCTCTTCGCCTCTTGAATTTTACTTTTTGCTTCCCCGCAACTCTCTTCAATCAATCTAGTTGTTGCTCATAGTCACAACCCTATTATATGCCTCAATCAGGTGTTTTGTGTTAACCTTCTACTCTCATTTCTTTTGTCATCCATCTTTTGATCCTCATGGGATTGTGCTTCAATTGTGCTAGAACCACCGCTTCCTTAAAAAGACTATTGTTTTGCAACAGCTTTGTATATTTTCAATTTCAAATGATCAGGGCCAGAAATGCTCTTTCGGCATTGATAGTAGCAACCTTCCAAATAATTATTTTCTTCTTTTTGAAAACTAACCTTAATCTTATAATCTTATTATGCTATTATGATCACTATCTCCTAAATATTCCACTGAAGTTTGGTGCACTTGCCACACTTCATTCCTTATAACCAGATCTAGAAATATCCATCTTTTTTTGTTGGGCCAGAAGCACACAGCTCTAGAAAATTACCGAAGATAAACTTTGCATCCTCTCTGCCCTCAACATCGCCATTATCTCAATTTTCACTGGGAGAACATAACACAATCGTCTACATTTTGCACTTCCCTGTAATCTCTTTGGTCTACATCTTTAATACTCATTGGTGACCTATAAAATACATATAACATTGTTTCTTAGCTTTAACCTAACTGATTCTCTCTTTGAACAACAGGAATTCTGCAGATGCTGGAAATCAAGCAACACACATCAAAGTTGCTGGTGAACGCAGCAGGCCAGGTAGCATCTGTAGGAAGAGGTGCAGTCGACGTTTCAGGCCGAGACCCTTCGTCAGAACTAACTGAAGGAAGAGTGAGTAAGGGATTTGAAAGTTGGAGGGGGAGGGGGAGATCCAAAATAATAGGAGAAGACAGGAGGGGGAGGGATAGAGCCAAGAGCTGGACAGGTGATAGGCAAAAGGGGATACGAGAGGATCATGGGGCAGGAGGTCCGGGAAGAAAGACGGGGGGGGGTGGGACCCAGAGGATGGGCAAGAGGTATATTCAGAGGGACAGAGGGAGAAAAAGGAGAGTGAGAGAAAGAATGTGTGCATAAAAATGAGTAACAGATGGGGTACGAGGGGGAGGTGGGGTCTTAGCGGAAGTTAGAGACGTTGATGTTCATGCCATCAGGTTGGAGGCTACCCAGACGGAATATAAGATGTTGTTCCTCCAACCTGAGTGTGGCTTCATCTTTACAGTAGAGGAGGCCGTGGATAGACATGTCAGAATGGGAATGGGATGTGGAATTAAAATGTGTGGCCACTGGGAGATCCTGCTTTCTCTGGCGGACAGAGCGTAGATGTTCAGCAAAGCGGTCTCCCAGTCTGCGTCAGGTCTCGCCAATATATAAAAGGCCACATTGGGAGCACCGGACGCAGTATATCACCCCAGTCGACTCACAGGTGAAGTGTTGTCTCACCTGGAAGGACTGTTTGGGGCCCTGAATGGTGGTAAGGGAGGAAGTGTAAGGGCATGTGTAGCACTTGTTCCGCTTACACGGATAAGTGCCAGGAGGGAGATCAGTGGGGAGGGATGGGGGGGACGAATGGACAAGGGAGTTGTGTAGGGAGCGATCCCTGCGGAATGCAGGGGGGCGGGAGGGAAAGATGTGCTTAGTGGTGGGATCCCGTTGGAGGTGGCGGAAGTTACGGAGAATAATATGTTGGACCCGGAGGCTGGTGAGCCTCCTCTACTGTAAAGATGAAGCCACACTCAGGTTGGAGGAACAACACCTTATATTCCATCTGGGTAGCCTCCAACCTGATGGCATGAACATCAACTTCTCCAACTTCCGCTAAGGCCCCACCTTCCCCTCGTACCCCATCTGTTACTCATTTTTATGCACACATTCTTTCTCTCACTCTCCTTTTTTTCCCTCTGTCCCTCTGAATATACCTCTTGCCCATCCTCTGGGTTCCCCCCCCCCTTGTCTTTCTTCCCGGACCTCCTGTCCCATGATCCTCTCGTATCCCCTTTTGCCTATCACCTGTCCAGCTCTTGGCTCTATCCCTCCCCCTCCTGTCTTCTCCTATCATTTTGGATCTCCCCCTCCCCCTCCAACTTTCAAATCCCTTACTCATTCTTCCTTCAGTTAGTCCTGACGAAGGGTCTCGGCCTGAAACGTCGACTGCACCTCTTCCTACAGATGCTGCCTGGCCTGCTGCGTTCACCAGCAACTTTGATGTGATTCTCTCTTTGATTCCTTATCTGCCAAATTCACTCGAGTGCTGTTATATTCTCTTTAATCAATTCTGCTCTTCTTCCTTTCCTATCATTCCCAAACACAACTAGGAATATTTATGCCATTTTTAAAAGACCAATTTCTGTTATTGTCACCATCTCATATCTGAAAGTCACAGAAATTACATTCCTATTTCATATCTGCAAGTCACAGATAATATTTACCACATTCCAGGCACTCACATACATTGTAAATGAAATGTCGTTATCATTTCCCCTTTCATTGATACCCACACTGATATGCTTTGTACCTCCTAGTCCAACTCTAATTATCATTGCGCTACACCATTGCCTTTTATGTCATGAAGACTCCTTTCATCTGAACTTCCACATTCTGCTTCAACCATCATGCTCCCACCCACTCCTGCCAAATAGTTAATATCACCATCAACCTCGACTGCAAGGCACCAGTACTTTACAGGTGGAAGTTCTCCATCAGAAATGGCCCCAATTCCTCAGGATTCTAATACCCTCCCTCCTATACTATCTCTCCAGCTATTTTTATATGCTGAAAATTACTTGCATAACTAGGCAAAAAAAGGAATCAAGAAAAATAAGATAAAAAGCAATTTGTACTGTCAACATAACCAGATAGTTCACAGAGACTTAACCACAATAAACATATTCAAATTCTGTAACTATTTTTGTTAATATAGGTTTAGAAAAATAGTATCTTGCTGAATTTCTGGATCTTTTTTAATCATATGATTGTTAAAGAAATGATTACAAATCAAAACTACAGACCCACAATGAAAAGTGGATATTAATGCATATGTAGTGTTTTACTTCGGAGTACACACCACCATAGATACCCGGTGATATAGAAAGTACGGTGGAATGGGTAGAATGATTTAAACACTGCACTATAGAGGCTGTAAATCAAAAATATGAGACACATAACTGGAAAGTTAACTTTTCAAAGTGTGAAACATTATTCTGTACTATTTCACTCAAGGAGTGATATCTCACAAATACCACTTTAAAATCACCCATCTGCAATGATGTGTGAATGATTTCTACAGTTAACATGAGTAAAGGACAAAACTTTATATTTTAATACTTGTATGGAACTGTCATCGTAGTAAACATCAAGTTCCATGATTTGACATTCATTGCTGTCCAAATGTCTGACCTCACAAATGAATTGAAAAATCATCAAACTACTCGTGACTGAGACATAGGCTGGATGTTTTAGGTTATTACTGGTGGTTCCATAAACTGTAGACTATTTATTTGGCAGGTCAAAACTGAAATCTAATGATGTTTCTCAAATGACTTAAAATTACAATTATATTGACAATCAAGAGATTACAGCCTTGGTACTTGTCGACGTGTTCATCTATATTTTTGGACAACCTTAAAATGTTAACTCAAAAGACAACTCCAGTATGAAGCAATGCTTCTCAATCAGGAACAGTGGATCTAAGACTGTGCAATGAATCCCTGCAAAATATCAATGAATTCAAGGCACTACACTCTAAATCAGGGGTCCCCAAACTTTTTTGCACCATGGACTGGTTTAATATTGACAATATTCTTGCGAACTGGCCGACCTGGGGGGTGGGAGGGGTGTTCCAAGTCAGGTTAAACTCACCTCAACATGTCTTTTACAGTTAGGGTTGCCAACTTTCTCACTCCCAAATAAGGGACAAAAGTAGCAATCAAATCTTTACCCCAGGAAAGACTACCATGACCATGAAGCCTTGCGCGGGCACCTGTGTGCGCATTCATCTTCCTGACTACACTGTACATACATTATTTCTACTTTATATAGGCTGTGTATTTATCATATCATTCCTGCTCTTACAATATGTTAGTGTTATTTATTTTCCGTTTTATGTGTTATTTGGTATGATTTGTTAAGTTATTTTTTGGGTCTGGGAACGCTCAAAAATTTTTCCCATATAAGTTAATGGTAATTGCCTCTTCGCTTCACGCCATTTCGGCACGAAAGGTTTCATAGGAACGCTCTACCTTAGCGGGGGAAATACGGGACAAGAGCAGTCCCATATGGGACAAACCAATTTAGCCCAATATACGGGATGTCCTGGCAAATACAGGACAGTTGGCAACCCTATGTTCAAGTTCAACAGTGCCTGACAGGGAATGAGGAAAGGTGCAGCTGACACATATTGTTTCCTCGTGGCCCGGTAGCACATGCTTTGCAGCCTGGTACCGGTCTGCGGCCCAGTGGTTGGGGACCGCTGATCTACATCATACACAAACCAAGGAATCACATTCCTGACTTTCAAATGAGAACTTTGGCTGATAAAATAAGAGAAATTAACATATAGGCAATGTGAAAGAGAATGCAGAAACATTTTGAAATTGACAAATTGGAAAGAGGCTACTTATCATCCTGGGGACTGCCCAACAGCAAACGTAATTCTACTCCTATATCTTATGGTCTTTGACAACATCCTTAAATGATTTCCTCTGTATACCTGTCAGCCTTAATGCTGGGAATGCTAGTGTGGAAGAAAGCACACAATTTTGGTCTACTTATCTATTCAAGGAGTAGGATCACTGCAGTCTGACAAACCATAAAGCTCAGTTCATACTGGGTTTGGGTCTTGACTTAAGAGTTATGGAGTGATAGAGCAGTACAACAGCAATGAGTCCATCGCAACCTCTGTGCCCACCAGACTAATCCCAACTTCCTGCATTCAGCCCCGTCTCTCTCTAAGCCTCACTCCTCCATCTACTTATTCAAGTGTTTCTTAAATGATATGTTTGTAACTGCCTCAACCACTTCTAAAAGCTCATTCCATATACCTACAACCCTCTCAAAGAGTTTCTCCTCAGATCCCTTTTAAACCTCCCCCCCCCCCCCACCATAATCTAAGCCACGTAGTTTTGGGGTCATCTGGAGAAAAGACTGCTATTGTCTACTTTTTCTCATCTTCTCATAATTTCAAGCATTTCTCCAAGGTCACATGTCATTCTCCTACACCCCCAAGGCCTGATGACACTTATCTACTAATTTTATGTAACTGTTGACAAAATATATTTCAGGAAGTATATGTTCCAGAATGTTCTGAAATGTATAGTTCCAGAACAACTTCCGGACAATGCAGTTATGTTGCAATATGCAGGAATGGCTCTTATTTCTCAGCTCTGCCATTGAAGCAGGTATGGCTGAGTGAAGATGGGGTGGAAACTAATAGAGGAAAGGATAGCTAGTTTTAATTCAGCTTCTGGGTCTATGAGCCAGTTCCTAGCTGATCACCAATTATTAGCAAACAATGGTCAATCAAAAGTCTAGGAGATTTATAGATACTTTCTTTCAGTATCTGTATTAAAGAATAAAAGGTTGGGAGTGGAAATAAAAGCTAATCACAATCGTATGCAGTGGTTTATTTTTGGTATGACTTTTGAGTCACCATCATTCAAGTTATTTGTGGATTCTGCACCTTTACAAGTAGTTATATTAGGATTCCTGATCATATCAGACAGCTATGGAAATTGAAATCCAAAAACTGAAGACAAATTAGAACACTTTGTCCTAGACATATTCCATGCAAAGCAAGGAACTAAAAAGGCAAATGACTATGTCTCACCAAAAAGAGCAAAACAATCCAAACAGCAAACAAGTTCACTCCATAACCCAGCAAACTGCACCGTCCCTCACAAACTCCCTTCCAATGTATTATCAACTGCATACTTCAGAAATAGAAGCCATCCATTATATATGTAAAAGAAAGCATGAAGGCCAGACAATGCTATACGGTTATGAGTATAATGCACAATTCTCACTGCTACTGCTGAGAACCTCGTCCTGAGGCACCAACCCAGTTCCAACCTCAGTATTCCTGAAATCTGACTGCGCCTGAAGCAACACTATAAATTATGCACAGGACCATTACTTCCAGCTACAATATACAATTAGCACTAATGAAAATGGCAATCAAACTGTATGCTAAAGTAACAAACCACTGCAGGCAATTGTTTAATTTTAGACAATTTTGTTGTCACATAATAATAATTATATTGATATTAATACATTTGTTGTAGAGTATTTAAACCAAATGATCTATAGTTTTTTTTCCAATATTTAAAAATATCTTGAATTTATATATTGTCCATTATATCCTCATCAGTGTGGAGGGAGAGGGAGAAGTGGAGAGTCCGTCATCATGCCCGACGCCGGCCCCCTAGGGCTGAGTCGACTCACCGCATTATATCCTTAGGACATTCCAAACTAATTTATATACAACTAATTATCTTAGAAGAATAATCACCATTGTTATGTAGGCAAACATAGCATGCAAGATGCTTTTAAATGCAAACTATTATTTTAATAATAATTTCTTCAGCACTGCATTGTACTGCACGGCAACGTTGATCACCTACTTATTACATAGTATTATATTACATAGTAATTATTCCTTCATCTGTTTATGTAACTTCCTCATAAAAGCATCCATGCTAATCATTTCAATTACTACTCATGATAGTCTACTCCAGGCTGCAAGTAATCCCTCAATCCCAACATTTGTTCTCGACTCACTGCTGAACTTATTAGCAGCTATCTATTTGTAGCCTCCTGAGATATGTCACATAGTGCAATGGTACCTCGCTTAGTGCACAGGATAGTTCTCAAGAGCAAGACCTCAAATAGAAGTGCAGAGGATGTTTCCATTAGTCAGGGAGTCTAGGATCTGAGGGAAGAGCCTCGGAATAAAGTGAAGCCTTTTTAAAACTGAGATGAGGAGGAATTTCTTCATCCAGATGGTGGCAAATCTGTGGAATTCGTTGCCAGCGAGGGCAGTGGAGGCCAAGTCTTTGGGTGTACTTAAGGCAGAGTTTGAAAGGTAAAGGGGTTAAGGTTAACAGGGAGACGGCAGGAGAGTAAGGTTGAAAAACAATCCTCCATGATTGAATTACAGAGCAGACTCCGTGGGCTAATTGGCCTAATGCTTCTCCCATCATTAGAGGGATCAGTATAGATTCTGGCTTAAACCCTGTTCTATTAGGACTATTCTGGGAACCTGGCAGTATCCCCTGTTCTTACATGCTGTTGTGCCAGGAACCTGCATGAATCTAGCAGTCAACCATTCCACAATGTGACTGTGATGGCTGGGGTTAGGAAGGCTAGGGTAATAAGTGTGTTCTCAGCTTTGATTGTTGGGCTCAGGGCCAAATCCTGGCAGGTGCATACTTCCGAGAAGATGGCAGTGCATTCAAATACAGTGACCTCTCGGGGGACAACCAAAGGTATACTTTTCTTTTTAAAATTTTATTTTTATGATCATAATTCTACACTGGATTCCAAGAACAAGAACAACAGGTACAGCAGGTCTACCACATCAGTGATCTGCTCATTGTTTGGAGCAGCGAGTCGTGGTGTCAAAGGAGCCAGCAGACAGCCGGGAGGAGGAGAAGCCGGCGACTGGCCAGTGAAGGTTTGGAGGAGCTGACCTGGGTACAGATCATGCTGCCACCTGCAACTCGAAGATATCAGAGCTGGTGGCGTGAAAGCAGCGTGCAATGTGACCGTGAGTAACTGTCCTGGACATTTCTCTTGTGATCACATAACCGCTGGACATTGATAATGTGAGATGCCGCAGGCCGGTTTCCCTTGTTTGGTGACGAGACTGGCGACGGGACAGCAGCATAGCCTCGGTTGTAGTGAGGACTGGGCCTCAAGCATGTTTGCCTGCTGCTGTAGCCCAGATGAGATGACGCAGGGGCAGTATAGAGTGGAGCCCATGCCCAGCTAAGAGCTGGCCTCTCCTGTCCGTGCGGCCCTCCAGTGTCCGACCGGTGGAACGACAAGATGGATTGCTGGGAGCTGTACCAGCCACTTGCATGTTGCTCAGGGATTTGGACTATACATGTATTTTCTAACGTAATAATGTGCTTTTTTTTTTCCTCTCTTGCTATTTTGAATATATGTTATGTACCTTGGCCCCAGAGGAACACTGTCTCGTTTGACTGTATCCATGTATGGTTTGAATGATAATCAAACTTGATTTGATTTGAGTGTAGGCTACTCTTAGGTAGCAGCAGCTCCTGCTCCATGTACTAATAGAATCCTTCAGTTTCTGACCATCTCCTGTTGGATGTAATAGAAGCTACTCCCTCCCCTCTCTTCATTTGGCCATATAGCTCCCTCCAGTCCAGAGATTTCTCTATGGTAACAAGCTCAAGGTCATTGGCTGTAATGCCTGCACTCACCACACCAGCCAAAGTGCAGTCCTAAGGCCCAAATCTCAGGTCTGTGGCTTCGTCATTCATCCTGGACTGTTCTAAACCAGCACTCACATGTTGCATCTCCATAAGTAATCATGGGACAATTCAGTGCAGAGGTGTGTGGGGGGGGGGGGGGGAGGGGGGGAGGAGTGCCAATGGAGAACATGATGCTTACATCAGGTCCCTGCCACACCAAAGCAAAAGTCTTTTCTTAAAGAAAATTGCCTTGGGGTATATATCTTTAAACGCATGTGCATTCAGATTTCAAGAACAATGGCAATATAATGAATCAAAACCCTATGGAGGAGCACAAAGCCAGGTATCAGTGTACCACTGCTTTCCACAGTCAGACTGACACTGTAAGCATCATTGCCTAGATAAAATGGGGATGTGTACTGTCAGCAAGACTTAATAAAAGACATGTCAAGAGATACAAGATTAGGTGCAAGCCAATGACGATCTACACCTGCAGCAGGATATCGCAATCAAATTAAAGAATCACTTATGACATTAAGCGATGCAAATAATCTTGCACCTAATCTAGTGTGGTCAACACCACCAAGATTAGCAAGAAATGGAGGTGGTTTATTGCAGCTTTCCAGATGCCCCAACTGCTATTGCAGGATCTTAGAACATTCTTGATACCTCTTGAAAGTCTTTGACAACACTGCTCACTGTCATCTTGAAATAAAATTTTGGTCAATTCAATTTATACTTACAGTCTCAAGTCTTTCAGTGTTCCTGAGACATCAAAAGATGCTTTAAAGCAAAATATTTAATCACTTGAATATCCCAAATTGATTGCTCTCAAACTCACTACAACTAATCATATTCAAGTGTCAAAGATAGCTCTGTATCTAAAAACATGATTATATAAACAGAGAGCTCCAACTCAATCTGGATTGAAACTGTGATGCTACAACTGATCTCACCAGTTCAAAGAGCGAGTCTGAAGCTCATCTGTCAGACGTGACCTAGATTATCCCGTTATATCGTCCCTCCCACCATCACCATCAGTAATATACAGTCCAAAAGGAGGAACTTATCAGCTGAAGCTTCAAGGTGAACCCATACCCAAAACAAGGTATCATCACTTTTAAAATAAAAAATGTAGAATTGACAAGGGGGAAATACATGCTCCCCATACTACTTCCCCAATAAACAAGTTATGCAATATTTCGATGTTAAACAAAAACACTAATGCAAGCTAAAAGATATAACAAACTGTTCTAATAAGAAAAATATCATGTGCAGCCCAGCCCACTTAACCACCAAAACTAGGCTGGGCTCTTACTCAGCTTAACATTGAAACAGCAATTTCCAATTCTAGGAAAGCAGTCCATTTGCAAAGAGAAACCATTAATCAGCAAAACCCTTGCCATCAGCCACAAGAAGATACATTACTATAGTTTCCCCACCCCAGTATAATGGATCCTTCCTCATCCACTACAGCAAATAATCACCTTAAATTTTGGTAGAGTCATGTTTTTCAGAGCTGAAATTATCTCAATTTCTTCCTGCTGTCCCCACCAATATTTTACCAAATGTATTCATATATTTTGGTGTGTACCAGATCTAATTCCCACAGAGAGTAGCTGCAAATGTGCATTTTATAAAAAGACAACAATGAACATGAAGGAGGAACTAATGGAAGGTTCTGAAAGTTTGGTTAGCCATTGAATTTTAGTGTAGTTTTGGACCAAGCTAAGCCAAACACCCTGTTACACTTCCACATAGAATCATCGATGAAAATAATCTGTCTCTTTCTCACTCTGAATATTGATCATGCCACATCACAAGAGAATTACACATACTTAGATTCAAAAAGGTGTGGAACTAAACCAAGATGAGTCATTGCCTTCAGGAAGGAGGGAAGAAAATAAGTATACACATCATCACTCACCATTACCCATTAATAAGCTACATACAAAAGGTCAAGTAAAAACTGGGCTCAAGTGCCAACTTGGCTCAGCTCAAACTTCATTCCAGAGACTTGAAAATACAATCTGTATTGACACTCCAGTCCAGTACTCACAGCACTGCATTGTTAAAGGTGCTGTTTTCTTTTCTTGGATGAGAGTCAAACTGTGGCACTCTTTGCCTGTCTGGATAGACATGAACGATTTCCCACAAGCACTGGAGCCAAGAAATTGGATCACATTGCACTGTTTATAAAGCACTATGTGACCCCAATTCAATTCAACCCAAATTGCATTTGCACTCATTTCCGATGAACTTCCACCAATTGCAAAACTCATCTAAGCCACAGAACCATACTTGAGCACAAAGCTTTTACTGGAATCTTGTTTATCTCATTACTTAAAGGGGCACTGTTGTTGGCACTGGGTTAACTAACTGGGTAGCCTCAGAACTAAATATGATCAAATATTTCCCAAAGTCCACAAAGTGCATTAAAACTATCAGGGAGTTTTTCTTTTTTAGCCATTTGCAAGTGATCTGCTCTTTCAATAAGTGCCACCATAGCAATAGATGAGCAGCATTCAATACAAGTGGCTTCATGATAACGGCAAGAGGTTGATCAGGATGATGATCTGCAAGTAGCCTTTTTCACATCCTGCCTAAATCCATCTGAAGAATAATATATTCACCAATTCAGATTTTCAAAAATTGTCATCACAAAGAAATGGATAATTTTGTAGACAATACTTGAAATTCATCTGCACTGTTCTGGTAGACAATGACTACACACATATAGTATGTCCATAAGGGTCCCAAGTAATAATCCTGACTTTTCTACCATAGGTAAGAGTTTTCATTCTTTTAATGTACAACTGATCTTCAGCCATGAAACAAATTCATCAATGGTCAATGCCATATTTCTGGTAGCACCCATGAACACGGAGGACTAATGTTTTACATCAATAGGTGGCTAGTAACAATTACAACAATGCAGAAGTAATGTACCAATGATGATTGATAAGTTCATGGCCTAGGACTGAATTTTAGAAAACCTGGCAGATTTATTTTTCAACATAGTCCCCTCCTACATTTACATACTTAGTCCAGTGGTCGTGGAGCATACAGATCTTAGACCTCCAGAAAGTGTCCACAGCAGGGGTGATTGATAAGTTCGTCACCTAAGGTAGAAAGAGATGAGTTATATAGCTCTTCTTACATGCACATGCAGTTCAATCCTGAGTGATTATGCAGAACTCATCTTCTTCTACTTTAGGCCGCAAACTTATCAATCACCCCTGATGAGTTATTAACCTCAAACTTTCTGCATAATTACTCAAAGAGTTGAACCGCACGTGCATGTAACGAGAGCTCTATAACACATCTCCTTCTACCTCAGGTCACAGACTTATCAATCACCCCTGCTGTGGGCACTTTCTGGAGGTCCAAGATCCTTATGCTCCACGACTGCTGGACTAAGTGTGTAAATGTAGGAGGGGACTATGTTGAAAAATAAATGTGCCGGGTTTTCTAAAATTGACTCCATCTACCTTAGGCCACAAACTTATCAATCACCCCTTGTATCTCATAATGTTGATGACATTGCATCAATGGGTAGACAGAAGCACTAAGGGACTTTCATTTCAAGCCCTGGAAGTCCACATTCAATCAACTATGTAATCCATGTATGATTAATTTCAAACTATTTCAAGATTCACAATGGAGAAAATAACTAAAGAATTCTCATTGGTTTTATTCAGCTCATGATAGTGAGAGGTAATTGTTGTATAGGCAATCAACTTCCAAATACAATCTCTTTTCACTAATACTGTCACTTATTGTCATCAGATTCAACACTGCACATTAAAGGGAAGAGAGGGCAGAGGAGTACAAAGAACCAGTATTTAGGATTAAATTCACCAGCCAACCTTGCACACTTTCTTCAACCTCGCATAGGACACTCTCCTTCAGAGGTTGCCATATTAAGTACTATAACATTGATGATTCCCAAGATAGGATTCAAATTCATGAAGGAAGTTCACTAAAATAACATGCCTCTTATGACATAGATCAAAGAAGTTCAATCATAAGCTACTGTAATAAGGTAATCATTTTGAATGGAGAGGCATTGTTCACTGTCAAGGGAAAATCAGGAGTTTGTTCAAGCAATGAGAAAAGCAATCTTCTCCCGGAGGGTATATCATGAAGACCTTCATGATGCTCCCAAATGGCAGGGAATGTACTTCCAGATGAATCAGCGCAAGGCTGCACTGAAGTCTCCATCTGCACTTCACGGTAGCTATCACCTGAACAATAAGATACTGTATGGTAGTGCTGTAGTCCCTCTTAAAGTCCGCATGACCTCCAAATTGACAGCATTTTGCTGTGTTTACACATCAGCCAAGGCACAAAGCCAACCCAGCTGTGATCTTCATTTGAGTCTCCGGTATAGTACAGACAGCTGGCCAATGAAAGTAAGTATTTCCTTTCAGTTGGCCAGGTATTGAACTCAGATCCCACCACACCCTCCCTCCCCTTAACATGAGGGCCCCTCCCTCATTTCCCCACCTATTTAGCCTGAATGCAGATGATAAGGGCTGCTGAGCATCTTTTCATTATTGTACATTTGCAGAGCTAACTTCAGTGTGGGGAATGTGGTGGCTAACAGAGTGTTCAGGGTGAGGCAAATGAGGGCGAAGAACAGAATGAAGAATACTTTGTACAAATGAAGCATTTAGGTAAATGTATGATGTACGTGTATCTGTATAAATGAATGGTATTTTCAGCGATGTATAAATTCATCTCTACTTACTTTGAAGAAAGCTCATAAAATTTCTTGCAGCATCACTTCATAGTCTGTATATTCTCATTCCTACAGAGAACTATTCCAGCCATTTTCTGCCAGGCTGTTGTATTGGTCCCAGTGGGTCACCTTGAACCCTGGACACACAGGACTCCCAGTGCTTCATTTACAATAATGTATTTTTCAGAAAGATTAAATATCCCTTTCTTCAAAGTCTCACTCTTCCAAAGCACCCATAATTTACTGTATCTGGTTGCATAAATGTGTTTTTAAGGGGTTCACAACAAAGCGTGTCAATAATTGCATGAAATTAGTGTGGAATTACCTGGAAAAAGATTTGATTCGGGCTTACATTTAGATAATTTTGTGAGATTCTGAGGAAGACTGATTTGCTACTAGGACTAAATATGGCAACATATTAAATCAATGGAGCTTAGAAAAATAGCAGGCTATGGGTAAGCCTAGTAATTTCTAAGGTAGGGACATGTTTAGCACAACTTTGTGGGCTGAAGGGCATGTATTGTGCTGTAGGTTTTCTATGTTTCTAAAAAGTGAGTAGAATATAATTTGCAGGTATGTGAATTCAGATAGGGTGACCAAAAATCACAAGTATATAATTTCAGAGTCATTCTAACTTAACAGACGTCTGCTCTTTCTGGAAGAGGAACGGGAATGGTGCTGGATTTCTTTCCTCATTTATGCCACCCACCTTCAAGTTTTAATCTCCAGTATCTAATATTTTAAAACTTCACCAGGCCTCTTTAAATATAACTCAATAGTCTAACAAATCTCATAGCCAATAACTCAAGACCCTGCCCAACTTCAATGTCAAGAGGAGTCATAATGTCAACCTTCGGCACATCTCAAGTACTGCACAAATCCTCCCTCATTCAATGAACTGGAAACACAGCTTAAGAGGAAGAGAGCGAATGACGCACATAACTGCTTTCAACAGTATTTACAGGAAAATATTTTGCTTTTTTAAACCAAACTTCAGAAGCAATTAAGATCAGGTTAAGATGGCTTAAGCAGGACAGAGGTCTGTGTTTATACATTGTTGATTACGGCAAGAGTCATGCTGGTACTCTTCAAAGTGTGAAAATAGTTTTGTTTTGAAAACAAGAGGGCTTCTATTTGGGCATTGCAAAGTGGAAACAGCAGCCTGAATGGCGTCTGGTTAGTTACAGATGCCAAACTTGGAGAAGAACATACATGCTAGAGTGTTGCATACTGGAAGGACTTACAGAAGCCCCCGTTCAATTGGAGGCTTCTGACTGCACAACAATTGATTGGGATTAAGAGTGATTCAAACTGAAAGATGTAAATAGAGCAATGATGTCTATTTCATACACAGATCAATGCTTCCATATATATCAACAAGATATAATTGCAAAAGATCTCTCAGACAAATCGAATCATTTCCTCTAACACATGGATAGATGAGTAGGCCCAATCATCTTTCTGAATTATCCAGCCATACGGGGCACCACAGTTAGGGTAATGTTTTACAGCGCCAGCGACCTGTATTCAATTCCCACCACTGTCCATAAGTAGCTTGTATGTTTGCCCCATGACCATACGAGTTTCCTCTGGGTGCTCCAGTTTCATCCCACATTCCAAAGATGTACAGGTTGCGTTTAGTATATTGTGAGCAAGCTATGTTGGCATTGGAAGCATAGTGACACTTGTGGGATGTCAGCACATCCTTGGACTCTGTTAGTTGTTGACTCATATGATACATTTCACTGCATGTTTCAATGTTTTGGTGTACAGCTGACAAACAAAGCTAATCTTTTTCTTTAGATGCACGTAGATATGTACTTCAATCCCACTTCTATGTAAATTCAGAACACTCAGGACTTTGGTGGTGGTGAACTAGCAAAGATCCCAGACCACTGGAAATGATCCTAATTAATAATCCAACCCACTTTTAATTCACCTTTTATTGTTATACAGTAATATATTTTCAAGCTAGCCCGGTAAGGAGGATAGGAACCAAAGATTCAGTGGAACCAGGGCCTTGATGGATTAAAGTGAGCATGGGAAACAAGGCTTCATTTGCTGAAAGGTGCATCAACATCAGGCCCTAAAATGCTAAAAGGGGTGCAGAAACCAGGAATGTGGTGTGTTGAATGGATAAATATCCAGTGGTCCAAAGGACAAACCATTGGAATTTCTAAGCAATTGGATTCTGGGCAACAGAGTTTTACTGCATTTACATTTATTCTTTATTGCCTGACACTCTTCATTAAAATTTTGCAACTTTTATCAAATATGACATTACGGAGACACTTCTTGCAAAATCTTCAACAAATGCAAATGAGGGATAAACTGTTAATCCAAACATCTGCTATGCTGAACAAAATTTAATCCCACATCAAAACAAATTGGGATTTCCAATTTTACACTGTAATATGAACCTTTTCTACACCAGGAGCCCTGCAATTCCATGTAAAACCACAGACAACATATCTAACCTCAGCAGCTGCTTCTAACCCCAGAATTGAAAACACCCTAGCCACCTCAGAGTAAGCAGCCCTGGGCAATCAAGTATCCGAACGAATGCTATAAACAGACGGAGTCAACATTACATGCAGACAAAGAAAGAAACTAGTGCAGAGACCAACGTCAGTGAGGGCTCGCATTCCTGACTAGTTCCCCATGTTTCTATAGATCACTGTTAATTGGGCTGTTAAGAGTTCAACATAAAAGTGTAGGGACTCTCCCAATACAGCATGGAGAAAGAGGTGCACCACCACATTGCATCAACTCTTTCAGACCAGAGTTAATATTGAAACCCCATTTCCCTTTTGAGTAGCACCATGATCAAATATTAGAATAATTTCTTGGCCACAATCAAAAAACACTAAAAGTAAACAAATCATTCAATCATTACCACATTGTCATTCGTAGGACCCTACTGTCAGCAAATTGTCTATCACATTTCCTATAATATTAAAGCGACTCCATTTTCAAAGGACTTAATCGGCAGAACCGTGATTTAGAAAGTCAGAGGAGCTATATAATACAAGTTTTCCTTCTTTAAGTGCTGTGCTGCACTGATGAACAATGGCCTGCGTAGGCTTACATTTTACGCACAGGGTAAGACCAACTGGGCAACAGGATGGGTAGTATGAACTGCCACCGCTTTACAATGGAAGAAAGAAAAATGAATGGAAGGTGGGAGCTTTGTTTAAAAAGGAATGAAAATGTAATTCAGTAAGCCAAATTCTCCCTATATTGCACATTTTCCTTTGTAATTAGTAACTGGTAGAATGATTAGAGTGATGAGGAGAACTTTAATTAGCCAGAGCATAGAGGCAATCCAGAATAAAACTGCACAGAGTGAAAGGGAAAAGATGGCAGGAAACATGATTGCATTTAAGATACTGGATATGCAGCTTAAGTGTGGTCATCCACAATACTGTGGATTAGATCTAAAACAAAAGAGAGTGTGCAGATGCTGGAAAACCAATGTAATATCACACAAGTCCCATCCCGAAATATTGACTCTTTATTCCTCTCCATAGATGCTGCCAGACCTGCTGATTTTCTCCAGCATTTTGTGCATGCTACCGTGGACTATGATTTGGAAGGTCTATTTAGGTTGAGTAGTATTTTCACAGCTGGCACACACATGATGGGCTGAGTATTCACCATCTATGCTCTTTATTATCTGTACCACTTGTCAGGCATCCAACTACAAAATTATATTCTCTGGTTTCAGTTTTTGCTCTCTTTTTACAAACCAAGTGTGCATCCAGTCTCTGCCTTGCTGTTTACACCCTCCAGAAACACCCCAGTGATAACTTACTTAGACTTGCAACTAATGAACTTGGATTTGAATGAATGGTGTCTTCTTATCCATTTCTATTGCCATATCACTATCGCATTAAATGCACTGCAATTATAGGCAGTGAATTCTCATCTGTAAATAAATATTTTGTACCAAGTTACAAAGAAAAATTCAAACCAAATACATTCAATCTTCAGTTTGTCCTTTGAGCTTGACAACAATCTGTTGCTGTTCAATCAGCTGAACAGTTACTAAGAAACAGAACTGATAGTCCTTTATTCATGCAGATATTTTCTAACCAATCGAGATACTTACTATCCAACTAATAACAAATATTCTAAAATGTATTAGTTATTACTGATCATAAGGTCTGCAGCAGCTGGCTGCAAGCAAATTTCTATACTCCAAACATGGGAACCAGACTCTTCTCCAATTGAATCTGATTGTCATTTTTCTGTTCTTTTGTCAATTGGACATATTTCTCTTTCACTCTCTGCCTTGGGGAAACAGTATCAATTCCTCACGGAGTTATGATGCGCCAAGCCTCAAAAAAGTAACTTTTGCCTTCAGAGAACCAGGAACCAAGCAGGTTATAGAGTTACATATGACATTATGATCTAATCCATGCTGCCCATTCCTGATGCTAGGTAGTAGTTGAGGTGGGAATTATTTTCTAATTTGGGACCAGTGACAGCCAACTGCAGAGCAACAGTTGGATCAGACTGGCTCAGGAACCTCCAAGTTTAATAGTCACCATGAGCAGTCAAATAACTTCACATCATTTGATTACACTAAATTGCTTTTATCTTCTGACCTCCTGTTCACAGATCTGCATACTTGCAAGATTGCCCTTGTTCTACTGGGAACATAAATTATAGTATGTTCCTCCAGTGCCCTGTCCTGTGGTGTTTGGTGAATCCTATTTTCCACATACTGGATTTCTAGTGATGAGAAATGGTAAAATACCAATATTCAGTGTGAATCAGGGTTGGAGTCAGGAAAACTGGGGTTCAGGAACATGGTGAGATGTGTAACCAGAGTGCTTTTATGCTGCCACTTGTTTTCACCAGCTAAAATTTAACAGAGAAGTTCATAGACACAAGAGATTCTGCAGATATGGGAAATCTTGAGCAACATGCACACAATGCTCGAGGAACTCAGCAATTCAGGCAGCATCTAATGAGGGGAATAACTGTTGATGTTTTAGGCCGAGACCATTCAATGGAATGTAGAAGTTGTTTTCTTCATGGAGGCATTACCAACTGTACATCATTGCAGCCCAGGTGGACTCAGTGGCATTTGAATTGAATTGACTTTATTGCTTACATCCTTCACATACGTGAGGAGTAAAAATCTTTATGTTACGTCTGTCTAAATGTGCAATCATAATAATTTATAATAAATAGAACAATCAACATAACATAGAAAGACACTCAAATCAGCATGAAATAGTCAGTCTGATGGCCTGGTGGAAGAAGCTGTTTATGCTGCAGTACCATTTCCCAGATGGTAGCAGCTGGAACAGTTTGTGGTTGGGGTGACTCGGATCCCCAATAATCCTTTGAGCCCTTTTTTCCACACCTGTCTTTGTAAATGTCCTGAATAGTCGGAAGTTTACAGCTACAGATGCACTGGGCTGTCCGCACCACTTTCCACAGAATCTGGCGATTAAGGGAGATACCGTTCGCATACCAGGCAGTGATGCAGCCAGTCAGGATGCTCTCAATTGTGCCCCTGTAGAAAGTTATTAGGATTTGGAGGCCCGTACCAAACGTCCTCAACAGTCTGAGGTGAAAGAGGCGCTGTTGTACCTTTTTCACCACACACTTGGTGTGTACCGACCACGAGCTCCTCGGTGATGTGGATGCCAACGAACTTAAAGCTGTTTACCCTCTCAACCTCAGATCCATTGATGTCAATAGGGGTTAGCCTGTCTCCATTCCTTCTGTAATCCACAACCAGCTCCTTTGTGCGACAATTGAGGGAGAAGTTGTTTTCTTGACACCGCTGTGTCAGAGAGGTGACTTCTTCCCCGTAGGTGTTTATTCCTGTTAAGTACAGTCAAAGCCAATATAAACTACCCTGAGAAAACAAATTAAGGACCACAACTGTACTTTCAATAAAACGGTAAGTGTCCAGTAGTCTAAATGACCCCCTTCTGTGCTCCTGCAATTCTAAAGGGACACTAATTAGATATGAGAGAGAAAAATTATTAAAATATACTTACAAGAAATCTGAGGGTTAATAGATATCAATTACATTTAACAAAGAAATTAATCAGGAATTAGCTACGACAGTCAAAGATGATTCAGTCACCAGGAGGACTGATTCCCCTGCTTCAAGAGAAAAAAGTTTAAGCTATGGGATGAAAGGGCAATGGAACCATTAGTACAAAACTGGTAAAGGGATTAAGGAAAGATACATGGCGAGTGACTGCTTACCCTGATTGGAGTGAGGTGCATAGTAATATTCCTCAGAATTCCTTGCTAGCATTACTACTGCTTCCCACATGTTAATGACATGGAGATAAATTCAGCAAGATGGTATTATAATTCAAGACGACTATCAGACTAGGTAAATAGTTGGGCATATGGTAAGAGAAAACTAACACTAACACACACAAAATGCTGGTAGAACACAACAGGCCAGGCAGCATCTATAGGACGAGGTACAGTCGACAATTCAGGTCTCGGCCCGAAACGTTGACTGTACCTCGGCCTATAGATACTGCCTGGCCTGCTGTGTTCTACCAGCATTTTGTGTGTGTGTGTTACGTGAATTTCTAACATCTTTCCAGATTTTCTCATATTTGCACTATGTTAGAAGATGAATTTTGGTAGGAAGAATGGGGAGACAATACAATTTTTAAGGAGCTGTAGGAGGAAAGAAACATAGGAATGTTTTGGAAAAAAATTTGAACAAGTATCTTGAAATTTATATATAAATAAAAGTGAGTAATGTTAAACATAAAATATTAGTTCAATTATGGGAAAGCTAGTTAATCTGGAGCTGTCTTCTCTATGGCACTGAAATCCAAAAGATATTTGACATCATGAAGGATTCAGACAGCATAAATAAAGGGAAGTCATTTTAAATGATTTAAAGATTGAAAACATTTATCCAGATGTATGAATGTTAGATGAATTGGTGGATAGCCATTAAATACCTATTGGCAAAACAACCAGCAGTGACAGGATGAAAGCCAACATGGAGCTAGATACGGAATTCACTGCTGATCAGATAATGCAAAATGATCAGAAGCCACCTTAGATAAAGAACTGGATGAAACTTGATCGTCTATAGTACAAATGTAGTATAGTACAACAAACTAGGATTGTTCTTTGAAGTTGTCCAAATAATTGAGCAAATGGACTTATTTCTATACTCCAATGCTTTGCGAGTGGCACAGGCACAGTGACAGTAGCATTCAGTTTTACAAATACATGGTAAATTAGGTGGGGTTTTGATAGTTGTCACTCCATAATAGTTTCAAAAGTTCCCATGCCCACAAGTTTGAACAGTCTGAACGTAGCTCCAAAGTGATTGTAACAGAGTGCTGTATCTATACTCATGGGTCCTATAAGCAGGGCCTGCATGGGAAGATGTTGTGAGCCAACTTAAAATTTCAGTACAAGCAGGAAACATTAGGAATAAACATAATATCTAAAAGGAAGTTTTATTTTTCATATAAAGTCATGGCATACAAAGGTCAAATTTTAATATTAGCATTTAAAAGAAAATTCTTGTAAATGTCATACCTGGCATTCAATAGCACCATAACTGGAACCAGAAACCTTACTTCATCACATAATATAGTCCAACACTTCACTGCAACACGCAAGAAGGGATTGCAATGTCAGAGAGAGGACCAATGTCATGATGTTGAACTTTTGGTCAGGGCTAAAGTGACTTGGGCAAGAGCATCATGGTGATTATTGTATTTACTTATCTGTTCAGGAAGCAGTGGGGGAGCATTAATTGCTAGGATGAATCATCTTGAGGTTTTGAAAGATAGGTTCATTAATTCACCAATTTATGGCACAGATACATTGGAAGGTAAGAAAAGTAACCTGAGCAGCAACCAATCTACATACAGATATTGTGGAAAAGCTGAAGACGAGTGATCAGAGAACAAAGCTTTTCAGGCCAAGTCCAAGGCTATCCACCAATTCCCCTAACATTTATACAACTGCATTAGAATCCCCAACTCTAGAAATTTCCAAGTTCCTCATTATCATTTTAACACATTTGGTCATGACCACGATTGTGGGATCTTGCTGTGTGTGCAGATTGCTACCATGCTTCCCACTGTGCTACTGTGACTGTACTTTAAAAGTACTTCATTAGCTTTGAGACATGGAGGCTAAGAAAAGCACTAAAGGTACTAACTAAACACCTTTTTTTTCCCCCCCAGTCCAAAAGAGATTTACATTCCACAGAACAATAAACCACAAATAGCAAAATACTGAATCCTTTTAGACACTTCTGGGCAATTGAATATTTGTTTCCTCCTGTCAGGAGCTATTTTTTCTTCGTCACATCAATTATTCAAGTGTTGCAGAGTTTAGCAACACGTGCCTATGTACGCAAGCAAAGTAAAAAAAAACTGCTTTTTTTTATATAAATTCTCAGTGTAAACAAAATCATAAATCACATTTTTACCCAATGTTGTGTACTTCTCACACATACCATCAGACATCAAATGCTTTTAAAATTATATACAAAAAAAGATTACATGCATACTAATGAAGCTGCTTAGGACACTTGGCAATCCTCTCATGCCATTCTATATAGAGTTTTAACACTATCAGCGAATTCTTGCTCATTTTCTGCTGACTTGCAGCACTTCCAGATACCCTTCAGGACCTTCCCAAAATGGCTATTCAAATCCAAGTCCAACAATCAATCAAATATTGCAGATGCCATTGTCCAGTATCCTGCTGTCAGGGCAACACAGTGGTGCAGCTGGTTCAGCTTCAGCTTCGTTGCTCCAGGAACCCAAACTCAATCCTGATCTCCAATGCTGTGTGTGTGAAATTGGCACATTCTTTCTGTGACTATGTGGGTTTCCTTCTGACACTCTGGCTTCCTCCCACTTCTCTAATAGGTGACTGTAAATTGCCCCTTGTGTTTAGGTGAGTAGCAATATGATGTGAGACACAGGGAGCTGAAAGAGAGAGAGGAGTTGAGGGAATGTGAGAAAATTATAACTCAATTAGTATAGAGTTAATACAAATGGGTGCTTGATGGTTGACATAGATTTAGTAGGGTAGAGAGACTGTTTTCATTCTCTACCCAAGACTTGATTCTGGTTGCTCACTTCTAAGCAGGGGTCTACAATCAAAGGAGGGTCCTTTCACAGCATTCACCTCCCCAAACTAGGCATCTCGCCCAATTCAGTTAAAATAGGCCATCTGAAACTTCCAGGTCTTTGGTCAGTAAATTCTACCACAAGGTCTTCATCAAACTCCAGATGCTTTCACACTTAAAGTCAACACCAAATGGTGTGATATGGCAGCCATTTTAATGTCATGCATTTTATTCCTCGTGTAACTGACAAAAACATGGACATTCTCAACATTTGTCCAATAAATCCGCCATTTCAAGACACTAAAATTCTTGCATGTCTGCATACCAGAGTCTATTAGCAAATCCACATGCCAAAACAAGAGATTCTTTCTCTTGACCTATCACAAATGTTTTTCTTTTAAATATACTGCATGTCACAGTGCATTTGCAAAACAATTCTAAGGATGGATGAAGCAACTCTTTTGGATTAAATTTTTCCACTGGGGGGCCTTTAATTACAAAAGGCTCACTTGAAGCAAGGTTTGGAAGCCAAGAAGGCATACAAGAGTAAAAAAAGAAAATCCCACAGCCACACTTTTGCAAACCACAATGTCACATGAAGTTATGCAATCTAACAGTTGCTTAAATAGGGAACTAGATTTATCAAAATTACTTCACAATACTGAAACAAAATGTGACTCATCTCATTGATATCTTATCTTCCCAAATTTGATATCCTAAAACAAAAACAGGATTAGTCAATACAAGATGGTCACCAATAAAATTAGCCTGTCAAAACATGGAACTATTTTTCACAAGGAGTAATTGAGGTACATTTCGTAGATATTCAAAGGGAACATAGATAAGCACATATGGGAAGAAAGAAATAGAACATGTTCCTTGATAGACAGCAAAGTATATTGTGCAGTATATTGAATATCATGGAGCAGTTTCTGTGTTGAAAACGCTTTGTAACAAACGATTTACAAACATTTGAATCTGTAATTCTTTGTCCAGGAAAGCAGTAGAGGATACATTAAACAACAGGAATTCTGCAGATGCTGGAAATTCAAGCAACACACATCAAAGTTGCTGGTGAACGCAGCAGGCCAGGCAGCACCTGTAGGAAGAGGTGCGGTCGACGTTTCAGGCCGAGACCCTTCGTCAGGACTAACTGAAGGAAGAGTGAGTAAGGATACATTAAAATATTTAAGACACTGTTAGATAGATTTTTGCATAGCAGAGGAATTAAGAATTATGGGGAAAAGGCACATAGGTGGAGATGAGTCAAGAGTCAAAAGCCAAATAAGCCATGATCTAAATTTATGGCAGAGAAAGCTTGATGGTGAGATGGCCTACTCCTGCTACTATTCCTTACATTATTTTGTCATGCACAAATCTTTCATTCAATGCATTTCATATAAAGGAGCAAACTTTCTTTAAATATGTATTGTTACTTGGCTAGTAAATTACTTAATTTCCCATTGTCAACATATTCACTCGGAGTATTAAAAGCCTATCAAGTTGTGCAGAACTGAAGTCACATGTGGGAAGAAACCAATAAAATTTTATGACAATATGACAGCCCAGAAATAAAAAGATTTATTCAATTACGTATTCACAATCTGCTATGCTGATATCTAAATTATTCATTCATTACCTGTTAAGTATAGGAACCCACTGAACAAAAGCCCTCAGTACAACCCTATTACTTAAGACAATGGAGAGAAGTTTGCTTTAGCTGGATAAGGCAAGATGAGGGTGGGTGAAGGTGGGCTGTTGAAAGAAAATAAATGTTTGGCTGAAAAAAGACCTGAAAAAAAAGTTTCTAGGTTGCACTAGACTAGACCACCCAATTTAAAGAACAGCTGCAGCAGTAACTGTTAAGATTTCAGATTATTTTACTTCATAATGGTTACGAGTACGTAGCAATACAGAGAATTTAGAGAAAGTGTTACCAAGTACAACATCCTTTAAAATTTCAGTATTTCAAATCTCACATTGCTCACAACAAATTCAGATTCTCTTTAGATCTGCTAACTTCTACCATCCAGACTACTACTGCTTCCCTCATATTCTGTTTACCTCACTTCCTCACTACTGCCCCAACTCCCCAAATCACCACATCCGATCTTTGAATTCTCAGTGGGATCAAGTTCCTCAAATGGAAGTGCCCAGTACATTGTGGATTCAGGCAGATGACTTCTGTATTCATTTATATATAACAGGAGGATTGTACAGCTGGAGCAGGGCTAATGGAACTTTAAAAAAAAGTACGCAGGAACGTTTCTCTTCACCCATGTACCAAATGAGATCACATCTAACCTGTGACTACAAGCTTTCCATACCCTAATATGGAAAGGGTATAAGTGCCATGAAAATTAGCATTTTGCAGCAGCAAGAACATTACAGCCATAACAAACTCCAGTTAACATAAACTTAAATTAAAAAATATGCATAACTGGCATTTCTGGCCACTAGTCACCCTTATCCCCAATGCTGATCAGAACGCTCAAAGGACAAAACCGGTCTTTCCAGCACATGACCAGAATTGGATCCTGACAAGTAAATTTTCACATCAATAATGTACTTTCTCCCACACCCACAAAGTAGATGATAAGGACACCAATGCATTCATCTCATGTCCCCTTGCAACACTCCAAAGTCCCAGTCTCCATTATACAAACGTACATCTCATCAGTTGCCTGGGAGTTAGAATTTGAATCAGATTGTTGGCACCCTGTTGCCAGTACCAACCAGGCATAGCCTTTCATGTGGACCAGAATTTCTCTCTCAGTACATCCAAACATGGTCCAATACCCTTAATAGGGTCTTACTTGCCAGAAGTGTGTTTTTCCCTCTAATTTTCAGTGCAAACTACCTATTTGCTTCAGGTATTCATTCACATACTTCTGCTATTATTCATCTAGTTAAGATTAAGGAGCTGTGCAGAATATGGTTTTAGTGGATCTTTGGTCGCTGTCACAATGATTAGGTAAAAATCACTCACTAGTGTTCTTTTTGAATGTTTAATTTTGGTGCCAAAATATCTACTCCAAATGCTCTCGGGGGGGGGGGTGAAAAAGGCAAATGCACACGCTCTCTTTCTAGCTGTACAAATATCCACGGGGTGGGGGTGGGGAGAAAGAGTCTTCACAGCACTTTCTTCCTACTTAAGAAATAGTTACATGTTCAGAGCTTGTAATACTATATAGTCAAGCACTGCGCTCGACAACATCAGTCAAGCTAAGTTACACATACTCGAACCACATTAGTAGCCCCAAAGCACTAATTTTTGCCAGGGCGTATCTGGCTTGAATTTCACTGGATTGATTAATTAGAAAACAAAAAGATAATCTGACTAAGTGAAGCCTGCACTTAATGGATCTATATTGAGATCACACTCTCGTTAGACTTAATACAGGTATTCAAAAAATGAGTTCTGAAGTTTCAAATTATGAGCGACTTTTTCCAAAGGATATGAATTTAAGTGGCAAAAGAACCAGAGGGGAGATAAGGAAATTTAAGTGGCAGCAGGATGACAGAGCAAGAAAGAACTTTTTTTTTAAGATTGTAATATTGATATACTAAAGGGTAGTTGGAAGTAGATTTAATAGTAATTTTCTAAAAGATAATTTAAAGTAGAACAAAGTGGGGGGAAGTTATGGCATGGGAAGAGAACTAAGGGGAGTGAGAATAGCTCTTCTTGAGACCCAACTCAAGAAAAATGGTCATTTCCTCATGAGCTGAATCATTCTACAAATTCCAACAGCAAAACGATGGACTGGGTTTACCAGAATATCACTTAACTACTACTCTCTGCATGACGATTCTGCTCTTATCTTGAGCTATTACAATCCTCAGTAGTCTTTTGAAGAAGTTCATGAATAATCAGTGGTTTCTGTTATATTGCTGAGGCTCAGTCAAGGTGCATCATCTACTCAACTCAGCTCAGAGCCAACACTGGGATCTGTGTTAACTCACAAACCAATCGCTGAGCACTTTTCTTTGGCAAGTGTGGCAAAGAAAATTTAGTTAAACAAAGCTGTCAAAAAGAATGCAGTCATCCAGCTGCTGTTGGCAGTTGACCAAACCCTGCATCGTACTCTGAGGAATCTGTCAAAATAAAAAAAAGTGCACAATGAACACACTTCCCCTTTGCAACGTAACTAGACGAGCAATGGGAGCTCCTGCACGACAGGCTGCCGTTACTTATGTAACATGAGGATCCAAATACCGTATTACTTCATCACGTAGCTGCTGAGAGGTACCTCTGGCCACCCGATATTTGTGCCTGCATGTGTTTTGGTGGGAGGATAGGGAGCGAGCAATTCAGAAACTTTATTGCAGAGTTTTACCTTGCACATTCACTGCTTACAAACCAGGAATGAAGGGATGCTTGCTTATGTTTTTTTTTATTTCACCATACGCTGAGGTTAAATCTACACTTTTATTTGCTCCTCTATAATGATTAAAGTAATAATCGAATTTCTTTACAGCTTGTCAAATTAAATTTTGCCAATTCACTAAAGCCTTTCCAAGTATGGATACAAACAGTAGTCTGTTGATCATTTAAGTAACCATGTGGACCCAACAATACCAGCAGAATGAAAGCATTTCCATCCAAAAAAGCCCAAGAGCTTACATTCCAGCCTTTTGAAATAGTAGACTTCTGTGGGGTAAATTTCACTGATGTCCCAGCCAGACCACCTTATAAGCATCAGCAGTAAGCAACAGCACACCACTCTATCTAGATGAGTTAAGAAATCCAGATTAAACCAATGAAACATGTTATTTGAATGCACCAAATGTGAGAATCCTTGAGATTGGGCAAACACGGTTTTAGAATGATGAACAAGAAATTTATTTGTTTAAACAGTCTGCTTAGGGAAAGATTCTGACTAGCAGAGGAGTGGACAAACTATTCCAGCGATGTACTGGAGATAAGTTGTCTGGTCTCCAAAAACCACAACCACAGACAGAAGTCATTAAGTGGTGCAAAGTACTCTACTCAAAAAGCTACTTCAGTATCTTTTATATAGATGAATGTGACCGGCAACTGTAAACTGTCCCTGCTTTAGTTTGAAGAATCAGGTACAGTTGAGGGGGATCTGACAGGCAGATGGGATTGGTATAGATGAGTGCCTGATGGTTGGAATGAGTGTGTAGGACAGAGTTTGTTTTC
The DNA here is from genome assembly GCF_030028105.1 of Mobula birostris. Lineage (NCBI taxonomy): Eukaryota > Metazoa > Chordata > Chondrichthyes > Myliobatiformes > Myliobatidae > Mobula > Mobula birostris. Next base: position 23,922,354 of record NC_092395.1, on the reverse strand, counting down.
CCTGCTGTACAACACTGTGACTCTGTGCCATTGGTAGTCACTCATCTCAACAACTTCATTCATCCTGTTCCAAAAGGAACCCAAACACAAAGAAAGGAAACTCATTCAATGAACTTTTAATCAGCCTTTGTAGGGGGCTTGAAAGCAATCTGGCGCCATCCCATTCTCTCGCTGCTTTTAAACCCTTGAATTCCCTGAAATTTAGCTGGAAAGCTCCCAAAGAAAATTTAACTTTAAAATCTGTGTCCAATAATACTTCCTATTTTGCTGTGAAAGCAATTAAAATACCCAGGGGAAAAAGAATAGGTGGCAATTCAGAAGTTTACATTACTAAATCGTGTCATCCGAGAGTCATATCAGTTATGGCACAACAGTGAAATTCAACTCAGAAACAATGATACAAATACAACACATTGTTAATTCAATAATCCTGAAACATGCATAATAACATGCATTTAAATATTGTACACATAACTGCATGATATTCCTAAAAACCTCGCATGCTAAAGTAGTACTATAGAAGCCTAGTTACTGCAGAAATATCAGCAAACACAGCTGCCAAAGTGATCTCATAAACAGTAGCAAGATAATCCATGAGATAGAATTTAAATTCCTGATTTTGAATTAGGATGATTTTTCACCTCAGAAACACATGGGGCCATGGTTAAAATCTCATATGCAAGACAACTCTTTCCTTGAAGGTGGCTCTCCCTTGGAACCCACTCTACCCTTGGGTGCAACGCTATTGCAGCCTGGGGCGTTGGAGTTCGGAGTTCAATTCCAACAGCCTCTTCTAAGGAACCTGTAGGTTCCTCCCTGTGAATGCATGGATTTTCTCCAGATGCTCCGGTTTCATCCCATATTCCAAAGATGTACTGGTTAGTAGGTTAACAAGTCATTGTAAATTTGTCCTGTGATTAGCCTTGTAGGTTGCTGGGCAGTGCAGCTCATTGCTGGGAACAACAAGGAATTTGAAAGCAATGACAATCACCTTGAATGTTGCATTGAAAATGAAGATTTGGAGGATGCAATCATCGAAAGCATTGTACGAAGGCAGCATGAAGGTATCTGCACTAGGTGCCTGCACTAATTTTGTTCATTATAGTCAATCTAAAGAACACAGCAGCATACACTGTATGAGGTCCTATGTCGATAACTATTTGGAATTAACACAGTTCTATAGTACTGTGAAGGTATTGGTAGTGTTCTAATTTGTTCTGTATTTCATTTAAATACATAATTTGTTACTCATTTAAAATGTAGTTTGCCTTTTTAACTACGGTGGATTCTGGTTAACTGGTCCATCAGTTAATTGGAACAGCTACTTATTTGGGACAACTCTTAAAGAACAAAAACTAACTGAGAAAATAACTGTGACTCCCTTCATTTATTTGCTGCTTATTTAGGACAGGAGACTGTTGCTGAATAGCTTCTAACTAGTGTCAGTCCTGTGCACTTGTGTGGCCCATAGACATTATATTGTGTTTAGAGCAAACCGTTTTTAAATAGCATCAATTGCATGTTCAAAAAGGAGTGATTTTTATAACTGATAGTTGGCAAGAAATAAGCAGCAAGACCATTCAAAACTTTTGTTTTCTACTGCAATTTCAAGCATTCAGGCTTGGAGATGCCAGAAATTGCCATGAGTGAAGTGATTTCACTACTTCAACAAAGTTATGAACTAAGAAGAATTTGAAATTATATACAATCATCTTGAATGTTACAACAAAAATGAAGATTTGGAAGTTGCAATTGTTAGAAGTATTGTTTGAAGGCAGTCCATTATCTGCATTAGGTATCTGTGCTGATTTTGTTCATTTACAATTAATCAAAGAACAGAGCAGCGCACACTAGATGAATTTCTTTGTCGATAAGTACTGTAGTATTGTAGTGTTCTAATTTATTCTATATTTCATTTAATTATGTACATTTATTACTCAGTTAAATGGTAGTTTGCCTTTTTTTTATAAATATCTTTTTAACTATTTCTATGAAACTTCAGCTAACTGGGGCAGCCATTTAATTGGGCCAAAATGTACTGGCCCCTGATGTGTCCCAATTAACCAGAATCCACTGTAAATAAAAATACAACCTAGAATGCACATTCAACTCTCAAGGACTGATGTTTGACTTAGGGCCAAAAGGTGACTGTAAGTCAATGGTGAGGGTAGCAAGGAGCCAGAACTCCCAGTCATGATGGCAATCTATGAAACAATGGTCTCCAGATCTAGACCATTAGCACTGGAGTGACTGCTGAGAGGTCAGAATCAGAAATGGGTTAACTGTCACTGACATATGTCATGAAATTTGTTGTTTTGCACAGCAATACAGTGCAAGGCATAAAAATTACCATAAAGCACAAAAATAAATAATATAATGAGATAGTGTCTCGGGTTCATAGATTGTTCAAAAATATGATGGCAGAGGGGAGGAAGCTGTTCATGAACCATTGAGTGAGGTGTTCTGACCCCTGTACCTCCTGAGGTGTCAAGGAAGATTGAAACGAGGTGAGTGCAGAAGGCAAGCGAGTGTTCAGTGCTGGATACCAGCCTCTCACTCTCTGCTGCCGGAGGAAGGTGCCTGTGTATGACGGTCTCTCTCTTTCCTTCTCATTCGCTGCTCCCGAGGGAAAGCCCTGCATTTGATTGGTCTCTCTCTCTCTCCCTCGATGATGTCGAAGGATGGTACCGAAGTTCTGGGTCCGTGGTTTGTGGATTGGACTTTGAAATGGGGCGGCCTGTAGATAATGAACACTGAGATGAACTGAATATGGATGACTTTGTGTCTTATATTCTGTGCTTTCATTCTTTCCTTCTTGTTGCTGTTTGCATGATTTGTTTTTTTGGATGCCTGGGGTGGGTAATGATTTTCTTTGAACGGATTCCATGGTTTTCTTTGTTTTGTGGCTGTCTGTGGAGAAGATGAATCTCCAGGTTGTACACAGCATACATACTTTGATAATAAATGTACTTTGAATCCTCTGTCATGTCCTATCTAGTGCTTAGGATGCCCGGGAGTCATTTTGGCTATATTATTGTAGTATTGCTCGGTAACATTGAGATAACCGAGTGGCTTGCTGGAATATTTCAGAGAGAAAAGTAGAGTTAACACCTTTAACAACTATGAAAAGTTAAGAACAGGAGCTTTCAAAAAGCTATCTTCCCAAACAAAAACCTTACGTAACAAACACTATGCAGGATTTAGACACTCTAGCTCAAACTGTTAATATACACTTACAATAGCTTGTAGTCCAGTTACCCTGTTATCATTATTCTATTTGGAACACTACTTTCCCAATATCAGCACCTGTCTATCACATTTAGTTATTCTGGGTCTCACATGTGCTGCCATTATAAATCACTGAGTCATGCCATCTGACCAACTGGGAACAGACCATTTTTCAACACAGCACTTCTCACACTTTCCACATGTCCTGAACCAACACAGCTTTATATTCAGTTTTATTTGACTGCAAACATGTATGAAAATATTGCTTATTTCATACACAAGCACAGATTAAATACAGTTGCCAAATCTAAATGATCACCGAACACTTCCTATTCTTTCAGGCCAATGAATGCTCAGAAAGCAACACCAACTCACTTTACTTCAATAACAAATGCTTTGGTTTCCAATATCCTTTTGTTTAAAAAAGGGAGTGCCTCTGATTTGGTTCCTCTTTTTAATTATCATCCAGAGTCTGCTGTAAATTCACAAACGTACCATATGGCTGGATGGAGACGGAAGACGACAACTTTACAGCATGGATCTGTTGGACTGAACGGCCCGCTTCCAGGTCGGTAACAAGCCTTCAGACAATCATAGGCACCAAATAAGAGAGAGGCACACCTTCACTCTTTTAACGAGTTGAGCACTAGAGGGTATTACATACACTGAAGAAACTAAAAATTCTACTCAATAAATTTAACTAACCTTAACCAACTTCGGCCATATTCCACCAAAATACAACACTGGGCGGCACGGGAGGTTGTTCCTGCCTGTGGCCATTGAACTTGCAGCTCCTCCCGTGGAGGGTCAGACACCCTGAGCCAATAGACTGGTCCTGGACTTATTTTCCATCTGGCATAGTTTGCATTTTGTTGTTTGATTGTTTGTGGTTTTTGTATTGCTATATTTACGCTCTATTCTTGGTTGGTGCGGCTGTAACGAAACCCAATTTCCCTCAGGATCAATAAAGTATATCTATCTATCTAAACAATATTTTTCTGCAGAAATTTATTCTTGAGGTTAGGAGCAAAATAAGCATTTGTTTTGCAAAGTTCTGTGGCATTTATTGGACTGAAGATTTTTTTTGAAATGGAAATTGGAAGGGCATATTTGCATAGATCCTGCACACTACTACAATTGTTTACATCCAATAAATGACCTCAAAAGTGCAATCACTACGAAAACAAACCTCACACTTCAAAAATCGACAATGAGCTAAGTGACCATTAAACTTTTTCTTTCATGATAATAGCTGAAGGTTAAGTGTTATGTAGATCATAAGCAGCACTCCATTATCTTGGCAAGTAAGTATTAAAAATACTTGGCCATGTTTATTGCAGAAACACTGTACAGACAAATAATAATTTCCATTCCATACATCACTTTGGTCTCAGTTTCAATCAGTCTATTTTAATAGAGAACGCAAAGAGCCAAAAAGATTTCAAGGAGTAGAAGGCTGTTGGGGCAAGAAGGGGATTGGGGGAGATGAAGCAAGAGCTTTTATACAGACTAGAGGCTATAAAAGGTAAACTTCAATTTGAACTGTTCATAAAGTTTCCTAACATTAAATAACGATACAATTATTTTGTGACATCCTGGATACTGAAACGCTGCTTTCATGTGGCAGTGCTTGTCGTAAGTGTGCTCAATCCTAGTGTGCATTTTGACGGTTCCAAAGTACTTTTCCTAAGAGAAACGTCAGGCTGCAGATTGCAGCAAATGCATTTCAAAAGATGTGCACATATCTAGTAGTTTTGTGACTTGCTCACAAATCAGCCCTAAAGCTCTTATTTTGGGACCTGTTAAATTTAGTTTCAAATGCAGAAAGGCAATCACAATAAATGTAAAATAAAATGAACGAGAGCACACAAAAGGGGCAGAATCAAAGGATCTGGGTAAAACTACACCAAAAACATAAAGGTTCTCCATTTTAAGATGTCAAAACCCTCATTTGCCTTGGTGACCACATTAGGGAAAAGGATAACCAGCCAATGCATCTGCTTGATTGAGCCATCTGATTGTCTAATCATAGAGGTTCATCATCAGCTTCCAAAACTAATCATTCATTTGGTTTCATGATACTTGCTGCTTTAATAGTAGAAAGAATGACCACTCAAAAATGTTTTCCAAAAATTCTTAAATACCTGTAGTTGTACCCCAGCACACAGTAAGAAAAGTAAGCTGAGGATGGAAAGTTTGAAGTTGACTACTTTAGCATGGATCAGTTTTCGAAAGAATTCAATTGACAATGAACTTGCCCTTGACAGAGGGAGACTTATGTGGGGATTGAGAGTTGCTATATCATCCAAGCTGAGATAAAGTGCTGGAGAAGCTACATGCCAGCCACCTAGGCATGGTCAAAATGAAAGTGTTGGCTCGAAGCTTTGTCCGGTAGCCTGGGATAGATCAGCAAATCAAGCAGCTTGCTGAGCACTGTTCAGGATGCCAACATGAAGTAAGGTATTCATAGCTGTCAGAACCACTTCCCGCAGTCACAGAGTCAACTCCTACAACCACCACAGAAGAGGCCCCAGAACCTGAGATGGTTTCACAGCCACAAATCCCACCTGCCAAGCAGAATGCCCTCCCTTCTCAGGAAAGATGTTATCCATCAAGAGAAAGAAATCCTCCACAGTGATTAAATCTTAGGTCTCAATGAGACTATTTAAATATTACTATGCTGTGGTTGACTACATAGTAATGTATTATATAGTACAATATGCATATGGTTGAGATACATTCTATATTGAGTTGGGAGTTTATATAGCTAAGCAGGGAACAGTGTTTATTGAACATATCAGTAACATTTGAATATTGTAAATATATTGTTTGTTGTTTACATAATGCACTGTAGGTTATATGTAGAAGTACATAAATGGCATATGTTATTAGGCCAAGATAAAGTGCATGACTTTATCCCAGCCGTCCCATGTTTTAATTTTGATTAGTTTTGGAGTTACAAAACATAACAATCATCCCTGATGTTTTACACACATAGTAATTTTCAGTTACATTTTCAAGCCAGGTTATTCAATTTACACTGCATCTGCCCGACATCAGTTTTCCTTTACATACATTCCTTCAGCAAATTGTCTGAGAAGTATTCAAAGATCTTTGGTCTAAAATATGAATTGCTTCTCTTTTCATAGAAACTGCCTGAATACTAAGATTTTCCACCATATTCAGTTTTTGTTTCAGACAGGCAGGTTTTTAAATATTATTTACTTGCGGGGAGGGGGCTGTGTGAAGGCTGCATCAAGCTTCAACTGGTCACCCAGCATATAATCTTGTACTTAGAATGCATCGCCGCATAATATTCTTTCGTCGTCAGCCCTTGCATTGGAAGGTCTGCACAGACTAGAGGATATCCTTCACTGAATTGAAAATCTCAGGGCAGCAGGTGGTGTTTGTCTCAATGTGTTTCCTCGGGAACAGCCTGTAGATCACAATTCTGCATTATGCAGCTGTGTGGGATGAGCCTTGACAATGACTGCAGCAGCTCTTTCCAGACCCTCTTAGCAACCGCACATTCCAAAAGGAGATGGATGACCATCTCAAATGCACCACAGCCATCCCAAGAGCAGTGTGTGGTGCTGCCGTTGCTCTTGCTGTACATGGAAACTCTGACAATAAGCACCTTTCCCAGCCCAGCCAAACAATTTGTACACTGCATCTCTGTGGACAAGGTCATTTTTGATTTTCAGATAAAATAACAAAAACAGAAAATGAAGGAACACTCGAGGTCAGGCAGCACTTATAAAAAGAGAATCAAGAGTGAAAACTTAAGGTTAGAGACCCTACATCATTCAGCAGCAGATGATGTTCACCTCTTTGTGATTCCCTGGAATCAGCACATAGAATGCAGTGCCCAGGGTTATTTTACCACTGTTTAATTTATTTTGGATTTCAAAAATCTCTAGGTTTTTGTAACAGCCACAGTTACATCTGGTCACATATTCCTTCCCACACAGAGAAGATTATAATTTCCACAATCCTGGTTTCTGTTTCAGTTTGCTTATACCCTTTCCCCATCCCGTTTCTGGCATATGCACCAGCTCTTCAGAACCACATTACCAGCAGCTAAAATGGACATGTTAGTGAAGGAGGCAAAGGATTGGTCAGGCTATGTACAAAATGAATATAGCCTCTCTTTTGCTAAAATTAAGTCAATCCCACAATCCCAAGGCAAGTTCACACCGGTTACAGGTGCCCATCAGTCTGCTAGCCAATTTAGATCAGAGCAGAAGATGGCAACATTGTCCAGGGAGGCTTTAATCTGAATGTTCCTTCTATCTGCATTCACCACTTGCATCCCTTCTGATATGCTTTACATAAAATACAAATGAGACAGGGGATTAGACTATTTATACCCATTTAGAACAAACATATCCAACTGTGGGTTGCCTTCCAAAAATCCCACTTTTCAAGAGCACTTGTGTCGTGAAGTGTGTAATAGTCTGTCAAAGATATTATCCTAATCCAAGTTGATTTGGAAAGTATCCACCGTGCACCCCTAACTTGCCTGTCGCCAGCATAGAAGTATTTCGTAGGTGATGCAATGTGTTACAGTAAAACTTTCTTTCATAACCACAAACCAAGTTGATGCAAGACTTATAACTGACCATTGCTTCAATATCCTTTTTAGTAATATGGACACTGGATTCCGCATGCTCCATATCTCTTCTAACAAAGTTTCGCCACAAATTTAAACATCACTTAACGCCACTGTTGCTTAACTTTCTAAAAGCAAATACCCAGTACATTCTGTGCACACTTCATGGACAAAGAACAATTTACAAAGTTATATTCTCAGAAATAAATCTCATTTTCTCTTTCACTCTATTAAGATTTTAACTTTCCAAGGAATAAGTAAATTGTTATCCTATTTTTCCTCCCAAACTGAGCCACCTCACTTTTTAGTTCTCATAACTGCCTCAACTCATTCAACTCACCTTGTACCTTTTTATTGCTTCTCTTCACTTTTTCAATTATGTTGTTATTTCTCACTTTGTCCATCAGTAACAATGATCACTTTGCCCCATTATTTTCTTTTGTAACAAATTTTCTGTTTTTTCTATCTGCTCCTGACTCTGGTCAACCTGTTATAGATCTCTGATGGGACAGCTTCTGAAAATCCAAATATATCATATGTGAAGAAGTGCTGAAAGCAGATGCAATTCCAAACAAACAAAAAGAAAATTAGGTGATTAATAATTACAAGGAAACTCATTCATAGCACTCAGGTGAGAGTACAGCAGTAGGATTAACTGATAAATTCTATTAATGAGCCATCATGCTGCGCCTATTGTTCCTCAATTCTAAACACACTGCAATGTCTCTGTCTAACCTTTGTGTTACGCCTTCAAAGGATTCAGTAAGTTTGGTTAAACATGACCTGCCTTTTAGAAACAAGTGATTATATTTTATTTTATTCCCTGTTCTACAGTACTGTGCAGAAGTCTTAGGTGCATGTAAAAAAAAATTCTGAAAAGCAAAGATGCTTCCAAAAATAATGAAATGAAAAGTTCCTAAATATCAAAAAAATTACTACAATGAGCAGTAAACAGTAAAATCTAAATCAAATCAATATTTGGTGTAACTTTAAAACTGCATCAATTCTCTTAGGTATACTGTCATGCAGTTTTAGAAGCAAATTGGCTGGTAGGTAGCTCTAAGCATCTCAGAGAACTTGCCACAGTTCTTTAGCTGTCTCACTTGCTTCATCCCAGACAGCCTCGATGACGCTGAGATCAGGGCTCTGTGGAGGCCATACCATCTGTGGCAGAATTCCTTGTTTTTTGCTTTAGATGGTTGTTTATTACCTTGTCATGTGTTTGGGATCATTGTCCTGCAGCAGAATGAAGTTGGGAATAATCAGATGCCTCCATGTCAGTATTGCATAATGGACAAGAGTCTGTTTGTACTTCTCAGCATTGAGGATTCCGTTAATTCTGATCAGTTCACCAACTCCATGTGCAGAAGTATAGCCCCAAACCTGCAGGGAACCTCCGCTATGCTTCATTATTGGCTGCAGATACTCATCCATGTCACACTCACCACTGCTTCTGCAGACAAACTGCCTCAGGTTTAGGCCAAGAATTTCTAACTTTGACACATCCGTCAGAGCACTTGCTGCCATTGTTCTGTGGCCCAGTCCTTGTGTTTTTATGCATAGGTGAGTATCGTGGCTTTGTTTTCTCTTCAGAGAAGTAGCTTTTAGGCAGCAACTCTTCCATGAAGCCCACTTCTGACAAGACTCCAGACTGCAGAGGGGTGTACTTGGGTTCCAGTGGCTTCTGTGTGTTCAGATCTGATAGCAAGGCTGTGCTTCTTCCGATTTAGAAGGGACGTCAGTTTGATGTTCCTCTCTCTACTGCATTCAGTTTCCATGGCTGACCATTGTGTTTCTGGTTCTCAACCTTGCCCATGGTGCTTCTTCAGAACAGCTTGGACTGCACATCCTGAAACTCCCGTCTACCATGAAATTTATGCTTACTGATGCAGGATGAGCACCTTGTTACTATGCTCACTCTTGCCATTGATGATTTAAAGATTAAATTGTCACATTTGCCACACCCTCACCTTTTAGTTTGGTTGTCCTTTGCCAAGTTTGATTCCTTCTACACCTGTTTCTGTTTCAGTTAATCAGTTTAGTTCATTCAACTCATTATGCCATTCATCATTAGCCCCTGTTTGTTATCTTTGTTTAATTATACACTGGGCTATATACCTACAAACTAAGGCTACATCCACACTAGACCGGATAATTTTGAAATCACCGGTTTCAAGTAAGAACAACAGCCACCCACACTAAGCGTTTTTCAAAATATCTCTGTCCACACCAAAACAGATATTTGGGCGAATCTCCTCCTACTGGGCATGCGCAGACACATCTACGGAAAACAAGCGAAGAAGAAACGGTATAATATTTATATCTCCGCGGCAGCGTTGTGCTATTTCCATTAGTCAAAAACTAGAGTACCTATAACAACAGCGAAAGAAAGTTTTCAAAAATGTCTTCAAGGAATACAAAGAAAACCTCCATTGGAAAAAGCAGACTGGACTTCTTCGTTTAGATAGACAATGAAGTCGAGCTGTTTCTACGAGTTACTAATGACTACAAAGTCAGCAAAGCAGTGGAGAACATGGAGGGAGATGTTTAACTCCAAACAACCTATTAACGTAGACAATAAAGTAAACAACACACGCATGAAGCCGTCCTCTACCCAAGATCAACGAGAGTGGAATCTTCTGCCACCAGACCTGCGCAGTATTTCTGACATTAATATTTTTAAAGATAGACTCAATCAAATCAATTTAGGGGATCTAGTCAAAAAAGCTCACTTTACAATTTAACTCTCACGCCGTTTACACCAACTGTGCGTTATAACAGCCGTCCAGCAGTGCTTGCGCAGTACCAAGCAGAAGCAGAAAAAGCATTGTTGTTGTGGTGTTGTCATGACAACATTTTTTAAATCTCTCCGTTTACCCCGTCCACACTACAACGTGAAACAATCGTTTTCAAATTTATACACTCTGGACAGTGTTCTCAAAAATCTGTTTTCGGGGGATGAAAACGCCGTTTCAGCGTGGATGGTGGGTCAAAATGAAGAGAAAAAGCTTAGTTTTCGGCTTACTTCCGGGTCATCAAGGGAATGGCGGCGTAAGGAAAAGGTCTCTCAACAAAAAAGGTAAACTGTCCCATAATCGAATTTAGACAAATACTTAATATTGCATAACCATATTAATAAAAGGGGCAAGGATGATGTCTAAGAACAAGATTAAAAAGTCCGCTCCGAAGGCTGGTAAACATAAAGAGACACAGCAAGGCGACGGGCCTAGCTCCCCCACGGCAAGCCAGGACGGAGATAATGAAGGGGAATCGGTGACTCTGTCCTTGATTCTCGGAGAGATTCGCGAGTTCCGACAACAGCAAACAGCTGGAAGATATTAAAGGAGAAATAGTAAAAACTAACTCGCGGATAGATGAAGCCGAAGCGAGGACTGTTGGAATTGAAGAGAAGCTACAAAACGCAGAGGAGGTGATAGCAGAAATGCTGAAGCTGCAAGACCAGCTCCAGTGGAAACTAATAGATCAAGAAGGCCGCTCGAGAAGGGAAAATGTGAGGATTTACGGAGTTCCCGAAGGAACTGAAGGTAAACCCGGATTGATGATTCCCTTCGTGGAGAAGCTGCTTAGAGAGAACCTTGATATACCAGCCGCAAAAGACCTACAGATAGAAAGAGCTCACCGCGCGTTGGCACCACAGCCTTCAGCAGGCACCCAGCCCAGATCGATTCTGGTCAGATTTCTCAGTTACAGAATGAAGGAAGAGGTGCTTAAAAGGGCATGGCAAAAGAAAGGTTTCATGGGGAACAACTGTAAAATCAGTTTAGACCACGACTACGCACCGGGGATTCCTGCCAGATGGAAGGAATATACGAAAACACGGAGAGTCCTGAAGGAAAACAACATCAGATTCCAGACTCTGTATCCAGCTTGGCTGACAGTCTTTTACGACGAAGGGACAAAAACTTACGCTACGGTGGAGGAGGCAACATTGGACCTGGCGGACCGGGGACTACCTATTAAAGTTATCACCCAACCGGAGTCGCTACTGGAGAGGATTCGGCAGAAGTCGTGGCAGTTAGTGGGGCGAGGATGCTCCACTCGAACCAGTGTCAAACTACAAGGAAAAGCTGCAAATATTCAGACGCGAATGTACAGAGAACACAGATTAATTAAGAGAAATGACTGAAAAGAGTAAATCGGACTTAAAGGTAAAATGAAAACTGGTAACTGAAAATAAACTAGACGGAATAACTTGAATGATAGCAATATGGCTGAGACATAAATAGGAGAAAATTCTCTATGATTATTCAAACTGCTGAGGGCCCTCTAACACAGGGTGAAGATAGAGGTTATCCCTCTGAACTGAGGCGGGTCGGTGCTCAGGCCTCACTGTGGGAAGTCGGGAAAAATTTTCAAATGTTGCACGTTCAAAAATGTCTAGGGTGTGGTTATATGTCTTGGTTTACTGTTGAGAAGGGATTGCTTATTGTTTGGTTAGAAAAGGAGAGTGTTTTTTTTTCTACTACAGAAAAATGCAAACTAAATTGGTAAAAATAATTTCCTATAATGTTAATGGGGTTTTGAATCCAATTAAAAGAAATAAGATTCTGTCTAAATTGAAAAAAGAGAGGGCACAAATAGCTTTCCTCCAGGAAACACATATGAGCCAATCTGAACATGGAAAATTAAAAAGAATGGGCTTTAAGCATGTATTTTATTCATCATATAAATTGAGTCACAAAAGAGGGGTAGCTACTTTAATATCAAGTACTCTTAATTATGAACATATTTCAGAGACTAGAGACAAAGAAGGACGGTTCGTAAAAATCACAGGAAGAATAGAAGGTACAGAAATAACATTGAATGTTTATGCTCATCCAGGTTGTGAATGGTCATTTTATAGACACATTTTTGACCTAATGGTCAGTTCTCAAGGGGTAGTAATTTGTGGAGGGGATTTTAATATTAGATTAAATCCTATATTAGATTCTTCAAGAATACTCACTCAGAATAAACCTCTGACTCGGAAAGTGAATTCATTGATGGAGGAGTTGGGAATTATAGATGTCTGGAGGGAATTACACCCTACTAGTAAAGATTATACATATTACTCTTTCCCTCATTCAGCCTATTCAAGGATAGACTATTTCTTTATCTTTAATACAGATAGACTCAGGATAAAAAACTGTAATATTGCAACAATTGATCTGTCAGATCATAGCCCAGTCTCTATGTCTCTAATCCTGGAAAGAAAAATGAGGAAAACACTATGGAGGCTAAACTCACATATACTCAATAACCTGAAAGTAATGGAGAGATTAAGGGGAGAAATCAAAGAATATCTAGACCTTAATGACAGGGGAGAAACATCACCAGTGATCTTATGGGATACATTGAAAGCTGTACTGAGAGGGAAAATTATTTCCATTACCACTCACATGAAAAAAATCAATGCACAAAAATTAGCAGACCTTCAAGGAAAATTAAAACAACTTCAAGTTGTAGATAGCAACAAAAGTAATTCAAATCGAAAACAGGAAATTAGGAAATTGCAAAGTGAAATTGACGATATTTATACGTTGGAAACTCAAAGAAATTTTCTTTACCTGAGACAAAAGAATTATGAAGTAGGAAGTAAACCAGCTAGATTATTAGCATATAAATTACGAAAACAACAAGCAGACAATACAATTCATAAAATAAAGAATCCAAAGACAAAGCTTGCGGAGAGTACAATAGGGAAAATTCAAGAGAGTTTTGAAACATATTATCGAGAGCTGTACTCCCAACCCCGGGCCCCCAATGAGCCCTATATAGACAGTGTATTGAATTTTTTAGATCTATCTAAACTTACAGATTTACAAAATGAAAGTTTATTAGAACCAGTAACTGTCAAAAAACTGAACGTGGCCATCTCTAGGTTAAAGGCTGGAAAGTCCCCGGGTTCTGATGGGTTTACCTCAGAGTGGTACAAGTCCCTGAAGACACAGTTAGCCCCATTACTACTTAACACCTTTAAATGGATCTTGCAGAAAGGAGAAACTCCACCTTCCTGGAGAGAAGCGATTATTTCAGTTATTCCGAAAGAGGGTAAAGATAAACTAGAATGTGGCAATTATCGGCCAATTAGTGTTCTTAATTTAGATTACCAACTATTTACATCTATATTAGCGCGCAGACTGGAAAAGTTTTTACCTGGCCTAATCCACTTAGACCAGACTGGATTTATTCAACAAAGACAAACACAGGACAACATAAGGAGAACTCTGCACATATTAGAACAGGTTAATAAGAACGAGACAGAGACAATGGTAGTAGGATTGGACGCTGAGAAAGCTTTTGATTCGGTTAGTTGGGCATTCCTATACAGAGTGTTAGGAAGATTCGGCTTTCAAGAAAAGTTTATTAAAGTAATTCAGACTCTATATGACAGCCCTACAGCCCGAACTAAGATAAATGGGGACCTCTCTGACTCCTTCATCTTAGAGAGAGGCACTAGACAGGGATGCCCAATTTCTCCTCTCCTGTTTGCGCTATATATTGAACCGCTTGCCCAACTAATAAGACAGAGCGAAATCGTAAAAGTTATCAAGGTGGCAGGGATTGAACAGAAAGTGGCGTTATTCGCAGATGACGTTTTGGTCTATCTGAGTGAACCAGAAAAATCATTTATAGGATTGTTTACACTGTTGGATGACTTTGGGAAAATATCAGGTTATAAAATAAATGTAAAGAAAACGCAGGTTATGTCCCTAAATTATACACCATCCAAAAAATTGCAGGATACATATGATCTTAAGTGGGAAGCTAAATCGTTAAAATATTTAGGAATAACCCTGCCGAAGGATCTTTCAACACTGTCACAGGTAAATTATGGGCCATTAATCTCAGAGATAAAAGCAGATATGCATAGATGGAATCTTATCCCCTTTTTAAGTTTAAATTCAAGGATAAATACTATAAAAATGAATATTCTTCCTCGGTTATTGTACCTTTTCCATACTTTACCGGTGGAGGTGGATGATAATCAATTCAGGGAATGGGACAAATGGATTTCCCGCTTCATTTGGCAAGGAAAGAAACCTAGAATTCGATATAACACCTTACAGTTAGGGAAGGAAGGAAGGAGGTATGGTTCTTCCTTGCCTGAGAAATTAATTTTATGCCTCACAGATAACCCCTCTGTTATATTGGTGTAATAGGGAATATAAGGCTAGATGGAAGGAAATAGAATTTGGATTAGTTGACAGTTTTCTTCTTCAGGCCTCAATAGCTGACAAAGGATTGATGGCCCAGTTGGAAAAATTTAAAAACGCTTGGATAACTCTTACATTAAAAGTATGGCAGAAGGTGGTTAATTCATGTGGAATTAATAACATGTTAAAACTCTTTAGATGGTGTGCATATGATACCGAATTCCTTCCCAACAGAGGAGATAAAAGATTTGAGCTAAGGATAAAGAAAGGTCTTACAACCTACCTCTCATTTATAGATAAAAGAGTATTACAAAGTTTCCAAATCCTGCAGGACAAACATGGCCGAGAACATAATGACTTTTTTTAGGTACCTTCAAGTACGAAACTATGTTAACCAGAGTTGTAGATATACAGACCTATCAACAGTAGAATTAGAATTTTTCAAGATTCTGAATTCGGCTTGCAGTTCAATACCTAGTAAATCAGTTTCTCGATTATATAATGCACTCTCCCATGCTAAAAATGTAAATACACTGTATATTAAAGAGAAGTGGGAGAAAGAAGCGGGGTTGGTACTTTCAGAGGAGGCTTGGGAGAAAATCTGCAGCTTTCAATGGTCCTCGACTAATTCTTTGACTTGGAGAGAACATTGTTGGAAAAACATTATAAGATACTTCAAGACCCCATATCAGGAAAAATATAAAGATACAAATGTGATGTGTTGGAGAAGGTGCGGCTCCAAGGAGGCAAATCATTTTCATATTTTTTGAGATTGCCCTAAATTAAGTCTATTTTGGGAAGGTATTCATAGAACATTAGTTAAGGTACTTAGGTCCCAGATACCTCTGAACTTTGAGACGCTCTATTTGGGGCATGTATTGTTTCTTGAACAGAAGGAAGATATAAAGTTGCTGCAGGCCCTCTTAGCGGCAAGTAAGAAATCAATCACTAGAAAATGGCTAAATCCAATACCACCTACATTAGAAGATTGGTACGAAATTATCTTGGAAATATTTAAAATGGAAAAGTTGACCTACTCCCTGAGAACTCAAAAAGAAAAATTTTATCAAATCTGGAATAAATGGATTGAATATATAACCCCAATGCGAGCAGACTTTAGATGACTCTCCTAATGATTTATACTGCTCTTCTCATCAACACAGTAATATTGCTAACGTAAGCACCCCTAGTCTAAATGTTTGTTTTTTTTTTGTTTTCTTTTGGAAAATAGAGAATTAACACAAGTAAAGGGAAAGATTTGGGAAAGGGATAAAAAAATGAAAAAATTAAGTAAATAAGTACATAGGGATTGGATAATTATGTCTGCGGGCAGGAGCAAGCATGAACAAATTAGGATATAAATACCTACAATGGTTGATACATAGGCTTATATACAATATTTTGGACCAGTGGAAATGGTCCAGAAGGGTTATATGGAAACTATTATTACCATTTTTCTTAACACCTAATTCCATTACTTAGCCTAATAGGTTAGATTTACCACAGTACATAATTATCTACTTAAATGTTTATTTTCCTTTTATATCATCTCAATGTGTACTTAAGAATGTATAAATAATTGTAGTTTTATACATATAAAAAAATGGAAAAAGTTATATGTGTGAAAAAAGTACATGATATTTGTGAATTCCTTATCCAAATAAAAATAAAATTAAAAAAAAAGAAAAAGCTTAGTTTTCAAAATTATCCAGTGTAGTGTGGATGTAGCCTAAGTATCACACACAAAATGCTGGAGGAACTCAGCAGGCCAGTCAGCATCTATAGAAAAGAGTAAACAGTTGTTTTGGGCCGAGATCCTTCATCAAGACTTAAAAAGTTTATCAAGTTTGCAATTTAAAAGTGGTCTGTTACTTAATATGTTACTTTCTTTAATGAAATAAAAAAAAATCTGTAACATTTAATTTTCTGGGAAATGAATGTTTGGATATCTAAAAATTGCTCTTTTCTACTGACACACTAATGCAGAAGACAAAAATTAAACAACTAAATCTATATATAAAAACATCTAGGGTACCCAAGACTTTTGCACAGTACTGTAGAGTTTGAAAAAGATTCAAATATCCTTTCTATCATGGATGTTAACCTAACTGACCTCTAGTTCCCACAATTAGCTCCATCTCCCAGAGTGGAGAGAGGAATTAACAGAGTACTGGCATTATTTCTTTCTCATTGAAATCATTTATGTATGTAGCCTCTAATCTCCTCCCAAGTATGCATCACATAGGTGTAATCTACCTGGATCCAGGCTTTTATCTTGGTTTAATTTAAGTGTTTGTCTGATATCTCAATGTATTCCCATCTTTATTTTTGTAATCTATCCTTGACTACCTAAATAGTTCTCACTTCCCTTTTGATAACACCTTTGGATGGAAACCCAGGTAAAACATCTGCCCAATATGCCAACTTATTTTAATACTTTCACTTGTCTATTCATCCCCATGTTTTACACATCTAGAGAATATCTAACTCTGTCCTTGTTATACTTTAATTTTTTTAGATTTTACTTTTTCCAATGCCTTTCTACTTGCACCTTCAATTTCTTCCAATTCATTATATTACCTTCTATCATTGTCTTCTAATATTTTGTCTACCTTTATATGCACCCTCAACTGAATTTGTCTGTTGCATCTTACTCTTTTACACTTCTCATTGTTACAATTTATTACTTCTGAGCTATACCTGCTTGCAGTTACACAATGCACAATGCTGTTGTTTTTAAGCAACACACATCAAAGTTGCTGGTGAACGCAGCAGGCCAGGCAGCATCTCTAGGAAGAGGTACGGTCGACGTTTCAGGCCGAGACTCTTCGTCAGGACTAGACGAAGGGTCTCAGCCTGAAACGTCGACTGTACCTCTTCCTAGAGATGCTGCCTGGCCTGCTGCGTTCACCAGCAACTTTGATGTGTGTTGCTTGAATTTCCAGCATCTGCAGAATTCCTGTTGTATGCTGTTGTTTTTATTCTGTATTCTAAGTATTGTTTCCCATTGACCAAACTTATGGTGTTTAGTAGCTCAGCTGTTAAGTTACTGTGCTAGCAGCCAGGGCTCTAAAACACTGACTGAAAGGCACAAGTTCAAATTCCACTATAATGGCTGGAGATGTTACATTCAAGTACAGTAATTACTGTATCTCTGGAATTCCAAAGATCAAAGTAAACTTCAGAATTTATTATCAAAGTATGTACGTCACCTGAGATTAATTTTCTTGCAGGCATTCTCGGCAGAACAAAGAAATACAATTGAATCGATGAAAGATGAAGACTGATGTGCAAAAGATGACAAACTGAAAATCCGTAGAAAACTCATGACAGTAATCAAGTATCAACTAGCCTCTTCAGGCTTCACTATTATACAATTAGAGATCTACACACCTAGTTTGCCTCCTCTATTCAAAGGAAATTATGGATGGATAATAAATCTTATTTTTTTAGCAAAGTTTGCATCTTGTGAACAAATTATTTAACATAATTAGTCCATATTTCCATCTTTGGACATAAGATCAAGTAGATTCTCATTATAAATGTTATAATCATTCTCTCCAGGTATCCTCATATAGAAACATAGAAACATTACAGGCCCTTCGGCCCACAAAGCTGTGCCGATATCTTACTTCTTTTCCATCATATGTCTTAACCTTCGCCCTATCCAAAGTTAGAAGGTTGTAGGCTCAAGTGCCACCGCAAAAATTTCAGCACAAAAATCGAAACAGAAACTCCAGTAAATTGTGCAGTTGGAATTAAGAAACCCAACTGCATTTAGATGGACATAAGAGATCCCACAACAACTTCCCCCCACCTCCTCCCAAAAGAACTGCATGCAAGACTTCCCTGGAGTCTAGGATAATATTAATTCCTCTACACTTACATATGCACACACATGCAAAGGCTAAGTTCCAAGCTGGTGTCAACAAGCTGACTGAAGCATACAAAGAATGAGCCTTACATTTAACCTTCCACAAGACACAAATCCTCAAACAACCTACCCACGCTGAACAACACCACTCTCTGACAAGATGGATTCATGGCAAAACTATGGATAAAAAGTGAAATATTTCACATAACAATGGAGTCATCCTTCACAGAAGGATGCTATCATTAATGAAATTCACTATCATCCTTTGAAATGGTCTGAGGTTATGACTGGCTCTACGTAATTGCAATCTGCTCAAGCAATTTCCCATACTCAAGTCATGGTGGTGCTTTTTTCATCACTGGCCTTTTATGAAAGAGTCAGAAATATTCATCCTTGCATATAGCAAAAGCCACCTGCTGCTATTCTCTTGTTGTCAATCACCATCTTCAAGTCTGTATATTGAGTAATAGTCTAAATCCCCAAATCCACCATTCTTAATTTTTTTTTTAAAATCAGGCCAGCAGGTTGAAACAAAGTAGGTGTTGGTAGTTTGCTTCCCTGACTGAAAAGTTCAGAACTCATGGTCATCTACTGTGACAGGATAAGAGTCCAAATGAGATGAGGAGAAATTTCTTTACTAAGAGGGATAAGAAGCTTTGGATTTCTCAATCCAAGATTTTTGGAAAGTAAAGTAATTCAGGTTTATGGAGATGGTGCAAACAAATCAAGATCTTATTGAATGACAAAAGCTGTATCAAGGAACATAAAGGACCATTCCTCCTACTTTTTCTTGTGTTTACTTTCATTGTGTACTTTATTTTTCCAATAACCTTTTTCTTTCTCTGTCCATTGACGTCACCTTCATCTTTCTTTTATACTCTGACCTTCATTCTTATCTTAATTTCCCTTTCTCCTTGTGTTACTATTATATCCAAACATCTTTCCTATTCAGTAAATGTAATAAATTCTTAGCTATTGGCAGTTTACATGAAGTGAAGTCAAGTCAAGTCAAGTTTATTGTCATTTAACTGTATTAACCTTATTGTCATGTTACCATCAAATGAGACATTTCTCTGGACCGGGTGTAAAGCGCAGTAGTACACATATAACACACAATAATATAAGAAAATAGGAATTCAATCTACAAATGAATTACACATAAACAAAGTAAAGTGCATAAATTAAGTATTTTAGGGTACAGTACAAATTATCCGGTGACACTTCAAATACAGTGCGGCAGGGAGTTCAGAAGCCTAATGGCCTGAGAGAATAAGCTGTTTCCCATCTTAACCGTTCTTGGCTTTGTGCATCAGAGTTTCCTGCCTGATGGTAGAATATCAAAGAAGATGCTGGATGGATGAATAGGATCCTTGATAATACTCTTGGCATCCTCTTGGACTCCTTAAAGTTGCAGTCTGTTTGAACAATCTGTTCGATCTAGCAGATCAAAGCAATGCAATGGCTAGGACATACAATTAGTCTCACTACTTCTGCATCATGTCAATTGACCCCAAGTCACTCTGTTATAATTTTTAAACACAATTTTAAAATGCCACTTGGCAAATTAACCTTCTGCCTAGTAATCTCCTGATGGAGAAGTAGTGGGTGAGGGTTGAAGAAGTGTTCTGTGGTTGTTAACATTTCGAGAATATGGTTGATTAAAATACAAGTGAATATTTGAAAGAGATCAACCTTTTCATCATGAACCACCCATTATACCAAATGAAATTATATTGTTAGTGTATATACATGCATTGATGAAAAGACCACTATTGCCCCCAAAGACTAAAGCACCTGAAGGTAATTTCTGCAGCCCTTTATTCAACGGAAACCATCCTACACAACATATCTTGGTAAAGGAATTGAACAATTTTGCAGTGATAATGATGGCAAGCAAAAAAAATGGATAGAAGGAAATTAAAAGCTGAGGAGAAAAATAAAAGGGAAATTAGATTAAATGCAAGCAGAGAACAATGATCTCCTTTTGGGTAACAAGCTTTTGCTTGTATCCTGTTCAGAAGCTGATGAGCTGTTAAAAGAGGCTCCACAAACATATGAAGCATTAACTTTATTGTCAACAGAAAAGCAAATTGTGCAGGGATTCAGTACAGTCCACATCTTACTGAAGCTATAAATAGGACATGAGAAAATATCACATTACATCCTCAACAGCTTGACGATTGTGACATTAACGGCCATACAATCTTCCGGCACATTCATTGCTATAATCACACTAAATTTGAAACTGAAGTCTCCAATCACTGAATATTAAATCCTGTTTGGTTGGAGAAGCAGATATTCTGCAAGTGCCACTAATATTTTCCAAAACACAGCTTTCAGACATACATGGGCTATAGTTCACTTTATCTGATGCAATCATTAAAAAAATGCATCACCAGAGCTTGAGTAGGATGTTACGTTAGACTGGAATAAATCAATTCCTGTGTCTAAGCATGTAGATGTAAAAAAAAACACTCAATTTTGCCCATTCAAAAAAATTAACTTTGGCCAGGTTTCAGCTTTGCAGATACTCTTCAAGTGTCTGTACAATATTCAAACTTAACAGAATCACTGAGTGGCATCCTGTCCTGATCCCAATATCCAGGAAGTTGTCCAATAGTATTTCCAGTGCAAAGAAAACTAAGATGATGTTCAAGGGTTTATCTAGCTTTGAACAAAGTTTCTATCAACCACGAAACTCCTAGATGATGCTCAAAACTTGAACTCAATTACCCTGCCAGAGAGAGGTGGTGGTGGTAAACTGGTACCTTTATAGACTTTAGTTTGTCCCATAAACTTGACAATTGCCTCTGATGTACAGTTACTGCTGTAAAACAGGAAATGTACTAGCTATATACATATAGTAAGATGATACAAATTGCAAGAAAATCAGTTTCAATGATGCTGAATCAAGGATATTGAAATATTGAACAGAAAGCTGGGCAGAATTCCAATGCTCTTTCTACTGCTCTTAATCTTTTACTCCAGCCTTTGGGAAAAGAGGTTTAAGTCACAGAATTGGTTATTTACAAGCAGGGCTTCCTGGGTCCAAAAGAATTACTGAAGCTTTGCAAATTTACAATTTTATTTACAACTCTCAATGCATTTTTAAAAATTCTATTCATAACACGGGTCATTCCTCAACTTTGCTACATTGCATGCTCCGTAAGTGAAGTTGAAGACACCAGTACAAAACCATTATTGTTTATTGAGTGAATGGAATGATACGGAAATTAGAGACAGGGCATTTTATAAGAGAGCAAACCGTGTCCTCCAAAGGGAACACAGTCTTGCCATATGAAAAAGAAGATATCGTTAAAAGAACTTTAAAGGGTAGCACCCAAACTGTTTTATTTAAGTGCTGACTGGAATTCCAGTGTTAACACAGGGATTGTGCAACAGAAAAACTAGAACAATGAGTTGGTATACAAACAAAAATAAAATGTCAGGAGCAAAATCCTTACTGTGCTCCCTCCTATGTTAAGGATATTGAAGCTTTAGGAAAAGAATAATGAAAATGCATGATGCTATTAAAATACAAATGAGACCACTTAAAACTCTCTAGAAAAGCAATATAACAAACATTTTAAATTGAAAAAAAAATGTGTAAACCAAAGATCTTCTCTAGTAGCTGATGGGTCGTGAACAAGATCTCATAGACAGGATTAAATGCTAAAAGATTTACAAGACAGCTAAAACAAATTCTTTTTACACAGAATTCCATGGCTGTGGATAAACCAGAAATTATTTCAATTAGATAAAGATTCTATTGTTTGCTTAGGTGAATGAATCTACAGTTATACATAGTAAATCCACATCATATTCCAACTCAACATGTCAAAATATTAATTTTGCTTTGTAAATCTACTGATTCAATATTCAAGTAATATACTTACCAGTCTCCTTTTTGCTCATCAGTTTATTAAAAACTTTTAAAAATTACATTATAGCATTTCATCTATTTAGAAAAACCTTCAGCACAAGTGGCAGCCACTCAACTAGTTATGATGCCACTAGCCAAACTCAGATTTTACACGGAAGAACTATAAAATTCAGCATGGAAAATAAAGTGCATGAGCTTTGCGTGATCAACAATGAGGTTTTCAGAGGTTCCTCGTCCTAACGTTTATTTTCCTTCTAAGCAGGTCTACCATGTGATTTTTGAAAGGGCTTTGTATTTAGTCCTCACCTTTAGGCTGCAACCTTCATAGTTTCTTATTTTCATTTATTCAATTTTGCTTTAAAAATTACTTACAGATTCAACTTCCACAGGCTTTACAGATCAAATGTGCCATATTCCAACAAGATGAGAAAAGGAAACACGGCGGGCGCTATGGTAGCATAGCAGTTACAACTCGGGGTATTCCAGAGTTCAATTGTCTCGTCTCCCTTTCTCTTCACCATTTGCACCTCGGACTTCAACTAATGCACAGAGTCTTGTCATCTTCAGAAGTTTTCAGATGACTCTGCCATAGTTGGATGCATCAGCAAGGGAGATGAGGCTGAGTACAGGGCTACGGTAGGAAATTTTGTCACATGGTGTGAGCAGAATTACCTGCAGCTTAATGTGAAAAAGACTAAGGAGCTGGTGGTAGACCTGAGGAGAGCTAAGGCACCGGTGATCCCTGTTTCCATCCAGGGGGTCAGTGTGGACATGGTGGAGGATTACAAATACCTGGGGATACGAATTGACAATAAACTGGTCTGGTCAAAGAACACTGAGGCTGTCTACAAGAAGGGTCAGAGCCGTCTCTATTTCCTGAGGAGACTGAGGTCCTTTAACATATGTCGGACGATGCTGAGGATGTTCTACGAGTCTGTGGTGGCCAGTGCTATCATGTTTGCTGTTGTGTGCTGGGGCAGCAGGCTGAAGGTAGCAGACACCAACAGAATCAACAAACTCATCCGTAAGGCCAGTGATGTTGTGGGGATGGAACTGGACTCTCTGACTGTGGTGTCTGAAAAGAGGATGCTGTCCAAGTTGCATGCCATCTTGGTCAATGTCTCCCATCCACTACATAATGTACTGGTTGGGTGCAGGAGTACATTCAGCCAGAGGCTCATTCCACCGAGATGCAACACTGAGCATCATAGGAAGTCATTTCTGCCTGTAGCTATCAAACTTTACAACTCCTCCCTTGGAGGGTCTGACACCCCGAGCCAATAGGCTGGTCCTGGACTTATTTCCTGGCATAATTTACATATTATTATTTATTTATGGTTTATATTGCTCTATTTATACTCTGTTCTTGGTTGGTGCAACTGTAATGAAACCAAATTTCCCTCAGGATCAATAAAGTATGACTATGACTAATTCCGATGTAGTTCTGTATGGGGTCTCTGAGCCCTCCTCATGGTATGTGTGGAGTTTTTCCTGGGTGCTCTGGTCTTCTCCCACAGTCCAAAGACATACCAGGTAGGTTAACTGGTCATTGTAAACTGTCCTGTGATTAGGTCAAATTTAATTGGGGTTGTGGGATTGCTGAGGCGGTGTGGCTCAAAGGCCCTACTTCATGCTGTATCGCAAAATTAATTAATTAAGTCTAATCTTCTCACCTTCCCCAGCCATTTTTGGATATTTTGAGGACCAGCAGGTGGACATCACAATCATTTTGACAAATCAATATCACATAGGTAAACACTTCATGGCAAAATTTCCCAAATACACAGAGACTTCTGGTTTCTGCTTGTGTCATTAGATCTTTTATTTTATCAAAAAGAATACCATTACACACAGGTAAATTTGAGATAAATAACATTTGAAAAATTCTTTTGAACAGAAAAATAAAAGGGCTCATCTTGAAAGGCCTAATCATTTTAAGGAACTGCTATTAACTAAATTCATTTTTTATAGATTAGCACTATGCATATCCATGACTACTAAATATACCTTCTTCGAATGCCTAGATACGGAATCAACCTTCATAGCCAGCCATTTCAAACGCCACCCTATTAATTCACACAGGATCTATCTGTCCCAGTAAATATTACTCATCAAAGTAAATAATTCTTGCAAATTTAATTCTGTTGCAAACACAAAAGTTAAAAAACTAAAAGGAATCACAACTTGTCTTGCAACCACAATTTAGTATTTTTACTTGAACTATCTGGAAAAACAAAATGTATTTGAATGGAAGAATGATGAGAGAAAACAAAGGGCAGCATCATTTCATTTGAAACATATCGATTTACAGTGGTGACGTTACACATGCATATACAAACATCTGCCAACATTTGAAGCCACACATTTATTATTTTTCTCATGGATAAGATTAAGCTGGTAGCTGTCTTTGCAAAGCACTCTGAAAAATAATATTGGAATTTTTATACTTAGGAGTTCGGTCAAAATAATTGTCAGGGTGTCATGCATGTGAATTTTAGTATTAATTAATTCCAAAATGTTACTGGCTCATGCGAGTTGTTGCAGTGCACCCTGTAAAAAGTACAAACTGCTGCTACTGTAAGTCGGTGCTGGAGTGATTGAATGGTTGTGGAAGGGGTACCTATAAAGCAGGCTGCTATGTTCCATTTGCGGTAATTGGGGACGCCAACCTTGCCAACGCTGTCCATACCCCTTGTAAAATGAAGATATTAAAAAACATTACATTTTTCCCCTTCATCCCACTAATTCTACTCAAAGTAATCCAATTATCAGGAAGTTCACAGATAGTCTACATTCCCAAAATCAGAAGAAATTGAAAGGATTATCTAAATAAAAAATAAACACACAGCAGGAATGGAAATAAGCATGATTTAGACACAAGATTCAATGCAGTACTAAAGCTGTCTCTTTGCAAGAATCAGGACATTGATTAGTGCTTCATCTTGGTTAAAACCTAGATAAAAATTCCATACTGAATAAATAGGCCATCCTTTCCTTTATCAACTTCCATCTCATCTTACTTAACTGTTGTAGCCTTTCCTATTTCGCCAAACACAATTATGACCAATACTCTACTTCACTTTCTGTTTCATTTAATGTTATTTTAACTATGTCAGCTGGTTCCAGAGACTTGACCACAAAAATCTTGACCATCAATTGCCAGCCAAAAGGAGAGTAGCCAGCTAACATTATACAGAGTCAGGAAAAATAGATCATTTTTGAGTTGGGAATCAGTAACTTGTGGGTTGTCATGATACCTCAAATAATTATCTTCTATGCTGATGACTTGACTTGAAGGACTAAGTGTACTGAAACCAAAATTTGGTAATGACAGGCAACACACATCAAAGTTGCTGGTGAACGCAGCAGGCCAGGCAGCATCTCTAGGAAGAGGTGCAGTCGACGTTTCAGGCCGAGACCCTTCGTCAGGACTAACTGAAGGAAGAGTGAGTAAGGGATTTGGAAGTTGGAGGGGGAGGGGGAGATCCAAAATGATAGGAGAAGACAGGAGGGGGAAGAGATAGAGCCAAGAGCTGGACAGGTGATAGGCAAAAGGGGATACTAGAGGATCATGGGACAGGAGGTCCGGGAAGAAAGACGGGGGTGGGGGGGGAAACCCAGAGGATGGGCAAGAGGGATATTCAGAGGAACAGAGGGAGAAAAAGGAGAGTGAGAGAAAGAATGTGTGCATAAAAATAAGTAACAGATGGGGTACGAGGGGGAGGTGGGGCCTTAGCGGAAGTTAGAGAAGTCGATGTTCATGTCATCAGGTTGGAGGCTACCCAGACGGAATATAAGGTGTTGTTCCTCCAACCTGAGTGTGGTTTCATCTTTACAGTACAGGAGGCCGTGGATAGACATGTCAGAATGGGAATGGGATGTGGAATTAAAATGTGTGGCCACTGGGAGATCCTGCTTTCTCTGGCGGACAGAGTGTAGATGTTCAGCAAAGCGGTCTCCCAGTCTGCGTCGGGTCTCGCCAATATATAAAAGGCTACATCGGGAGCACCGGACGCAGTATATCACCCCAGTCGGCTCACAGGTGAAGTGTTGCCTCACCTGGAAGGACTGTCTGGGGCCCTGAATGGTGGTAAGGGAGGAAGCGTAAGGGCATGTGTAGCACTTGTTCCGCTTACATGGATAAGTGCCAGGAGGGAGATCAGTGGGGAGGGATGAGGGGGGACGAATGGACAAGGGAGTTGCATAGGGAGCGATCCCTGCGGAATGCGGGGGGGGGAGGGAAAGATGTGTTTAGTGGTGGGATCCCTTTGGAGGTGGCGGAAGTTACGGAGAATAATATGTTGGACCCGGAGGCTGGTGGGGTGGTAGGTGAGGACCAGGGGAACCCTATTCCTAGTGGGGTGGCGGGAGGATGGAGTGAGAGCAGATGTACGTGAAATGGGGGAGATGCGTTTAAGAGCAGAGTTGATAGTGGAGGAAGGGAAGCCCCTTTCTTTAAAAAAGGAAGACATCTCCCTCGTCCTAGAATGAAAAGCCTCATCCTGAGAGCAGATGCGGCAGAGACGGAGGAATTGCGAGAAGGGGATGGCGTTTTTGCAAGAGACAGGGTGAGAAGAGGAATAGTCCAGATAGCTGTGAAAGTCAGTAGGCTAATAGTAGACATCAGTGGATGAGCTGTCTCCAGAGACAGAGACAGAAAGATCTAGAAAGGGGAGGGAGTTGTCGGAAATGGACCGGGTAAACTTGAAGGCAGGGTGAAAGTTGGAGGCAAAGTTAATAAAGTCAACGAGTTCTGCATGCGTGCAGGAAGCAGCGCCAATGCAGTCGTCGATGTAGCGAAGGAAAAGTGGGGGACAGATACCAGAATAGGCACGGAACATAGATTGTTCCACAAACCCAACAAAAAGGCAGGCATAGCTAGGACCCATACGGGTGCCCATAGCTACACCTTTAGTTTGGAGGAAGTGGGAGGAGCCAAAGGAGAAATTATTAAGAGTAAGGACTAATTCCGCTAGACGGAGCAGAGTGGTGGTAGAGGGGAACTGATTAGGTCTGGAATCCAAAAAGAATCGTAGAGTTTTGAGACCTTCCTGATGGGGGATGGAAGTATATAAGGACTGGACATCCATGGTGAAAATAAAGCGGTGGGGGCCAGGGAACTTAAAATCATCGAAAAGTTTAAGAGCGTGAGAAGTGTCACGAACATAGGTCGGAAGGGATTGAACAAGGGGTGATAAAACCGTGTCGAGGTATGCAGAAACGAGTTCGGTGGGGCAGGAGCAAGCTGAGACAATAGGTCGGCCAGGACAGGCAGGTTTGTGGATCTTGGGTAGGAGGTAGAAACGGGAAGTGCGGGGTGTGGGAACTATAAGGTTGGTAGCAGTGGATGGGAGATCCCCTGAGCAGATAAAGTCGGTGATGGTATGGGAGACAATGGCCTGGTGCTCCTTAGTGGGGTCCCGATCGAGGGGTAAATAAGAGGAGGTATCCGCGAGTTGTCGCTGTGCCTCGGCAAGGTAGAGGTCAGTACGCCAGACTACAACAGCACCCCCCTTATTGGCGGGTTTAATAATAAGGTTAGGATTAGTGCAGAGGGAGTGGAGAGCAGAGCGTTCCGAAGGAGTGAGGTTGGAATGGGGACAAGGTGCGGTGAAGTCGAGACGGTTGATGTCCCGTCGTCAGTTAGCAATAAAGAGATCCAGAGCAGGCAGAAGACCAGAGCAGGGTGTCCATGAAGAAGAGGAGGGTTGAAGACGGGAGAAGGGGTCATCGATGGGGGTGGAAGACTCCTTGCCAAAGAAGTAGGCTCGGAGACGGAGAAAGAAAAGTTCCGCATCATGGCAAACACGGAACTCGCTGAGGTGTGGGCGAAGGGGGACAAACGTGAGGCCCTTACTGAGAACAGTGCGTTCTGCCTCCGACAGTTGAAGGTCGGAGGGGATGGTAAAGACCCGGCACGGATGACAGCTGGGATCAGAGGGGGGAGGGGGGAGGCTGGGTGTGTCAATGGAGAGGGGAGGGTTGGGGTGGGAGGAAGATGGAGCCTCCGAGGGCCCAGGAGCTGACGGTGGGATCTGAGGAAGACGGGGCTGCGGAGTGGTGGTGGGGGAAGGGGAGACGGAAGTCACAATAGCAGCACATAAAGACCCGGCCTGGAGTTCAAGGCTGGAATCTTGAGAGCTGGGATCAGAGGCGGGAGGGGGGAGGCTGGGGGTGTCAGTGGAGAGGGGAGGGTTGGGGTGAGAGGAAGATGGAGCCTCTGAGTACCCAGGAGCTGATGATGGGATCTGAAGGAGACGGGATTGCAGAGTATTGATGGGGGAAGAGGAGACGGGAGTCACAATAGCAGCACATAAAGACCCAGCCTGGAGTTCAAGGCTGGAGTCGCAGTTGGTGGTTGTGCGATCGCTGTGAAGGTGTCCATGGTCGTTGCTGGAGTCCGGGTTTTGAATATGCCCTGAGGTGTTGGAGCCGCTGAGATCAGTGGCAGGGGCCGCAATCTGAAGTTCATGCCTGCTAGCGTCAGGGCCAGCAGGCTCTGGAGTCCGTAGGTGTAGAATCTTGCGATCTTTGCCTAACATGACAAAGTCAAAAAAACGGCGACTGCAGGCGTGAATCCGACGGAGGATGAAATAACGGGTAGGACCATTACAGGCGGCGAAAAAAAGTGTCCCGAAGGTGTGGAAGGGTCTGGGATAGGGACACCAAGTACCTCCTCATGGCGGAGAGAGTCGCCTTCAGAGCTTGACGGGAGAAGCGGCAAGAGGCAGAGTCAATAAAATGTGAGTACCTGGGATCCTCAGAAGGTCCAAATTGAGAGGCTTGGAAACGAATCCTAAAGCCAACTGGAGTAAGTTGGCGATGGAGGCATGTTCCAAGAAAGGATATATGGCTGTGATAGCGAGTCTGAGTCAAAGTGTGGTCGAAAAGTTGAAGAGCCGAAGAAATTACAGATGGGGAGCAGTGAGAGATGGTTTCACTGAACTCCCGTCGAAGAGAGGATCTAAACTTCTTCAGTGTAGGCATCACCGGAAGAGGCTTCGCAGTAGTGAATTTAAACGCAAACAACAGGAATTCTGCAGATGCTGGAAATTCAAGCAACACACATCAAAGTTGCTGGTGAACGCAGCAGGCCAGGCAGCATCTCTAGGAAGAGGTGCAGTCGACGTTTCAGGCCGAGACCCTTCATCAGGACTAACTGAAGAGTGAGTAAGGGATTTGAAAGTTGGAGGGGGAGGGGGAGAGGGAGATCCAAAATGATAGGAGAAGACAGGAGGGGGAGGGATGGAGCCAAGAGCCGGACAGGTGATAGGCAAAAGGGGATACGAGAGGATCATGAGACAGGAGGTCCGGGAAGAAAGACGGGGGGGGGGGGGGGAACCCAGAGGATGGGCAAGAGGTATATTCAGAGGGACAGAGGGAGAAAAAGGAGAGTGAGAGAAAGTATGTGTGCATAAAAATAAGTAACAGATGGGGTACGAGGGGGAGGTAGGGCCTTAGCGGAAGTTAGAGAAGTTGATGTTCATGCCATCAGGTTGGAGGTTACCCAGACGGAATATAAGGTGTTGTTCCTCCAACCTGAGTGTGGCTTCATCTTTACAGTAGAGGAGGCCGTGGATAGACATGTCAGAATGGGAATGGGATGTGGAATTAAAATGCGTGGCCACTGGGAGATCCTGCTTTCTCTGGCGGACAGAGCGTAGATGTTCAGCAAAGCCGTCTCCCAGTCTGCGTCGGGTCTCGCCAATATATAAAAGGCCACATCGGGAGCACCGGACGCAGTATATCACCCCAGTCGACTCACAGGTGAAGTGTGTTTGTTTGGTAATGACATACAGGCAAGTGGGTTAGCAAAATGTAAGTAGAATGCAAAGATGCTGCAAAGAAAGACAGAGACATTAAGTGAGGAGAACACTCTTAGCTGATATGGCATAATTTAAGAATTATCCTTTTTGCAAGTAAAAATATATTTTAGAAAATACAATTTTTAGGGCCAAGGAATCTGGGAGTTCGAACATATAAAACTCCAAATGTTAGCATGCAGTTCCAACAATTAATTACAAAGGTTAATAAAAAATATTAACATTAATTACAACAGGTATGGGGTATGAAAGCAGGGAACTTTCATACCCAATATTGCAACTTCACAAGGTGCTGGTGAGACCATATTTGTGCTACATACAACAATCATCTCCATATTTAAGCAAGGATGTGCTTGCATAGGTGGCTGTACAGAGAAGGCTCATGAGGCTTCTGGAGAGAAGGGATTGATATGTGTAAAAAGATCAAGTTGGTTGGGTCTATACTAGTGAACTCCAGAACAGGTGACCTTCAACCGGATCGGGATAGATTGGCAGTGTTAGCACTAAGAGGACAATTCCCGTAGTGGAGATATCTATAAATAAAGGGTATAATTTCAGGAGAATGAGTCACTATTTCAGACAGAGATGAGGAGTAATTTCTTCTCTCAGATGGTTATCAGTCTTTAAAACTCTCAACATCAGCAAGCTGTGAATGTAGCCATTATATACAAAGATGTACTGACAAATTTAAACTTCAACAAGAGTTGGAGTATGAGGAGAGACTGAGAAACTACTATTAAGACCAAAATTAGATCACTGAAGATATTATTGAAGAGTGATTGGCCTATTTCTGCTCTTGTTTCTTATGTTCTGTCAAGTACAGTGCAATTGGAATGCTACTCTATCAACAACTTTTAAATACAGCAATAAACAAGGACCCTGCTTGCTCTCTCTCAGGTAAACAAAAGACTTGGAAAAACATTATTCGGCAATATTGTCATTATTTACATGTTGATCAAAATTGCTAAAACATAAGTTATCTGCTTCTCTTCACATTGTAGTTCAGAGGAACTAGATTTTTTCCTATCTTATAGCAGCAATAGAACATCATTGGCTGAATGATACTATAGGTCAACATCAGATAAATGAAAACTATCATGTCAATGCCAACCAGGTTTTAATTTAATTTAAATTTTATCCCCTGAAAAACCTAAACAGGACCTTTTTTTAAACCTATAGCTTCACTCAAGTTGACACAAAACATTCCTATTCCCAATTCATTATTTCCCACAATCTTCTTAAATATTTCCATCTCTTCAGCAAGTAAAAGAGAAAGGATTCAAAGGAACAAGAGTTTAATTGGGGTGGCTGAAGCATGGAGGGGAGGGGGGAAGAGGGCAGGCAATGGGAAGGTCACCAATAATCAACTTCAGCATGAACTGCATCACTGGATACTCCACCAGAGCAAATCCTTCCTCAAGCTATTTGCAACATACGGTCATTAATTTCTGGCAGAGTTAAAGAAAGTCTTCAAACAATTTTCACTGTGCCAAAAACAGCCATGCCAAGATTAAAAATCTAGAATTGTTCGACCTGGGAAAAGCAGAATTTCAAAATAATTAAATCGCTCATTCAGTCCGGTTCCTCAGAGCTCTGGGCCATATTGCTCACAGGGAATTCCAACACCGCACGGCAAGATTACGAGTGAAGATTGTATAAATCCCAATAGACAAATGAGATACGAATTTTACATACAAGACTTAGATTCTTTTGTTGGAACAATTCATGCCATGTGGCATTAAATAGCCAATAATCTTTTGTGATTATAGATCTGCATTTAGCAATTCATTATTTTATTACTTTCATGTAGTCTCTGGGGCCATTGCGTGGAAATTAAAAATAACTATCAATTACAGATCTTTCCCAAACATTAGCAGCATAATCTTCCACAACTTTCCACAAATGGCTTCTAATCAGAGAAAGACCATTTACAATCTCAGGTGATATCAACTCAAATTTTAGCCATTTGGAAATGTAGCTACTGTTTCATAACCTTCTTGGGCAGTTCTTTGGTACTGAGAAAAATTTGCATTCATTCTGATTTTGTGCGTTTTGTGGAGACTTATAGTTAATAATGGATTCTTCCGCATATGGGGCAGGCAGCGATGGAGTAGTTTGTGAGGTGGTAAACTGCTTCTATCACTTATACAGGACCTCAGTGTACTCCTGATGCAGGCCAAGGTTATCAACGTCATCTCAAATATTCTTTTTTTTTGATGGATTAGTTATCTGTGCAAAAGCTAAGTCCTTCTAATTTCCACTTTTGTAATGCCCTTGTATTCCACCCATTTCAGTTCATATGTTGCTGGAGCTCATCATTGCTCTTTTGTGCCCTCATGATCAACAATTCAAACACATTGCAAGCTAGTATTCCTTTTTCTGGATAAAACATCTTCTCCAAAACTCTGCTTCTAGCTCACTATAACCTCACTGGTCACCTATTACCAGTTAATCAAAAGCTCACACTTTTAAATGTACTTCCCTGTGTGGTTAGGTTTCATAGCATTCTCGTGAAGCACTCTGAAGCATTTTTACTTCTTTTTTTAAAAAGGCATTACAGAGATAACCAGTAAATGAGGGATAGATATCGACTTAAGTTCCAGCAAAAACTCCACAGACTTTCTTACCAGTGACACCTGCTTATGCAAAGGGTAGTTCAGTGCTTAATTTATGGCTCAACCAAAAGAGGGCAGCTCTGACAGTGTAGGAATCAGTCTGAATTATGTATTATGTATCTTTGGAATGGGGTGCAAATTCGTGACAATCTGATTCATAAGAAAATGTGCTGAGCTACTAAACCAAACTTCATATTGTGCTACATCAATGGAGCATCCCTTGAACAAGATAAACCTCTCCAGTATAGTGGCCATATACCCAGACAGAAAGTGGCCTGAAATAATTCCATCACTGATTAAACAAATAATTTCACTTCTTTTAAATGAAAATCAGATCAAGGATAATGGAAACACAAAATCTCCATGGATGCAGTGTATATGGATTTCAGAAAGGCACTTGATAAGGTTCCCCATGAAAGACTCGTTCAGAAACTAAGGCGGCAAGGGATCCAAGGAGACCTTGCTTTGTGGATCTAGACATTGGCTTGCCTACAGAAAGCAAAGGGTGGTTGCAGATGATTTGTATTCTGCATGGAGGTCAGTGACCAGTGGTGTTCTGCGGGGATCTGTTCTGGGACCATCCTCATTGTGATTTTTATAAATGACCTGGACGAGGAAGTAGAAGGGTGGGTTAGTAAGTTTGCTGATGACACAAAGGTTGAGGGTGTTGCGGATAGTGTGGAGGGTTGTCAGAGGTTACAGCAGAACATCAATAGGATGCAGAACTGGGCTGAGAAGTGGCAGATGGAGTTCAGTGGTTCATTTTGCTAGGTCAAATTTGAAGATAGAATATAATATTAATGGCAAGACTCTTGGCAGTGTGGTGGATCAGAGAGATCTTGGGGTCCGTGTCCACAGGACACTCAAAGCACATTGATAGTATTGTTAAGAGGGCATATGCTGTTTTGCCTTCATCAACCATGGGATTGAGTCCAACAGCCATGGAATATTGTTACAGCTATATAAGAACTTAGTTAGACTCCACTTGGAGTACTGAGTTCAGTTCTGGTCACCTCACTACAGAAAGGACGCAGATACTATAGAGAGAATGCAGAAGAGATCTACAAGGATGTTGCGTAGATTGGAGAGTTTGCCTTATGAGAACTTGGCCTTTTCTCCTTGCAGCAATGAAGGATGAGAGGTGACCTGACAGAGGTGTACAAGATGATGAGAGGCATTGATCATGTGGTTAACCAGAGGCTTTTTCCCAGGGCTGAAATGGCTAACATGAGGGGGACATAGTTTTAAGGTACTTGGAAGTAGGTAACGGGGTGGGGGGGGGTGGGGGAAATGTCAGAGGCAAGTTTTTCCATACAGAGAGTGATAGATGTGTAGAATGCACTGCCAGTGATGGTGGTAGAGGCAGATACAATAGAGTTTTAGATAGATACATGAAATTCTCGGCAGTTTCTAGAGTAGGTTACATGGTCAACACTACATTGTGGGCTGTAGATTTCTATATTCTATGTCGCAGAATATACTATATTACTGCACATAATAGGCCCTTCATCCCACAATGTTGTGCCGTCTTTTTGACCTATTCCACATTCAATCTTTGATTATTTTTTTAAAATTCACTAAATAGATAAGCAACTCCATCATGGACGGTCCCAAACGTAAATATGAATGGAGGAAGGTTGGGCATGGTGCTAGCAACCCCATCCTGTAAAAACCCAGAGCTACAGGAACACTAACAGAAGCTCCAAGGACCCCATCCCTGGGAGAGGAAGATCTTCGAAGATGGGCTACACCTGGAGAAAACTTGAAAGAATGGCACAGAACAGAGGATTCTGACAAGCTATTGTCAGTGGCCTATGCCCCAGTAGGGGAGCTAGGCTTAAGTAAATAAATAAGCAGGCACTGCTTCATTTGTTCCTTTTCAGAAAATAATTCAAAATCACACTAGTACATGTGCTGAGTCATCACATTGCAGATGTACAAAACCTTGGTTAAACCACACTTAATAGCACGGTGTACAGTTCTGGTCACCACACTTCAGGACAAATAAGTAGCATTAGAAAGAGTAAAGAAGGAATTTCCCAGGATATTCCTGGATTGGAGGATTGTAGGTATAAGAAGAGAAATGATAAGTTGGCTTTATTCTCCCTCTTTTTAGAGGGTCTTTAAGAGACTCTTCGATAGATAGATGGAGCTTTGAAAAACAGAGGGCAGCACGGTAGGGAAATTGCGCATAGAGGTCTGTGACTACTAGTGTGCCATAGGGATCTGTTCTGGGACTCCTTCTCTTCGTGACTTTTATAAATGACCTGGATAAGGAAGTGGAGGGATGGGTTAGTAAGTTTTGCTGATGACACAAAGGTTGGGAGTGGTGTGGATAGTATAGAGGGCTGTCAGAGGTTACAGCGAGACATCGATAGGATGCAAAACTGGGCTGAGAGGTGGCAGATGGAGTTCACACCAGATAAGTGCAAGGTGGATCATTTTGGTAGGGTTAAATATGATGGCAGAATATAGCATTAATTGTATGAGTCTTGGATGTGTGGAGGATCAGAGGGATCTCGAGGTCCAAGTCCATAAGACACCGAAAGCTGCTGCGCAGATTGACTGTGTGATTAAGAAGGCACACGGTGCATTGGCCTTCATCAACCATGGGATTGAGTTCTAGAGCCGAGAGGTATTGTTACAGCTATATAACCTGGTCAGACCCCACTTGGAGTACTGTACTCAGTTCTCGTCACCTCACTACAGGAAGGATGTGGAAACTATAGAAAAGGTGCAGAAGGGATTTACAAGGATGTTGCCTGGATTGGGGAGCATACCTTAGGTTGAGTGAACTCACCCTTTTCTCCTTGGAGTGGTGGAGGATGAGAGGTGACCTGATAGAGGTGTATAAGATGATGAGAGGCATTGATCATGTGGATAGTCAGAGGTTTTTTCCCAGGGCTGAAATGGCTAACACGAGAGGGCACAGTTTTAAGGTGCTTGGAAATAGTACAGAGGAGATGTCGGGTATGCGTTTTTTTTAAATTTACGCAGAGAATGGTGAACATGTGGAATGGGCACCCGACAACGGGTGGTGTAGGCAGATACGATAGGGTCTTTTAAGAGGCTCCTAGATAGGTACATGGAGCTTCAAAAAATAGAGGGCTATGGATAACCCTAGGTAATTTCTAAAGTAAGTACATGTTTGGCACAGCATTGTGGGCCAAAGGACCTGTATTATGCTGTAGGTTTTCTATGTTTCTAATGCAGATGACTGAGGGATGGCTTTACAGAAGATTATAATAATTAAGGGCATAGATAGGATAGACAGTCTTTTTCCCAAGGGTAGGGGAATCCAAAACTACCAGAGGGAGAAATTAAGAGATCTGAAAAGTTTTTCTCGCAGTGATAATCTGGAATAAACTGCCAGAGGAGGTAATGAAGGCAGATATAATATGCATTTAAAAGATGTTTGGACAGATTCTTGGATGGAAAGATGTTGGAATGCAGGCAAATGTGATTTGCAGACAAGCATCATGGTCAGCATGAACAAGCTTGGCCATTTCTGTTCTGTACAGTTGGTGTGTACATTTCTATAAATAATATTACAGTCAGATTATGCAAGTTAGCAAAACAACTAATGAAGCCAATGAGTTTTTAAAACCACGAAGTCATAATGACAGTCATTATTGACATTATATTTTTTCCCAGGTATATTTAGTAAACTGAATTTAAATTCCCTCGTTTTCATTTCATAGCCCTAGATCAATAGTCCCAGAATATTTAAGATCACAGAACATTAGCATCACGTGTCTATCTTTTTATTTGCAACTTCCAGAATAAATAATTAGCTCCTGCAAATTGTGGAAATATGCATCCCATCATTGTTGTTAAAACTATTTATGCAGCACACATCAAAACAATTCCTTTTGAGCATTCCTACAACATCCACTAGTCTAGAACATTGTTCCTTAGTTGAAACTTGAATGGTTGTGTTTTGTTTTAATGTAATTCAACATGCTGTTTAGACAGTGTGGTTCACCGCAAGCTCATCCAATTAAATGACCTGAGCTACCCTAAGTGACTCAATGGTTCTATGCAAAACAGACTGAAAAGGCTTCATTTTAGTGTTTCATTGAGAGACTGAAACCAGAATTACAAACTTTAAAAGTGAACTGTCTGATTGGTTGAACGTGACAATAGAAGGAAGTGATTTAGTTTCTCATGTCTGTTCAACCATTCAATGAGATCATTGCTGATACCATATATACAGCTTCTCCCCCATTTCTCTTGACCAAAATTTATCAATCTCAGATTTAAAATTAAACAATTGACCCAGCCTCAACTGCCATTGTGGGAAAATTGCAAATAGAAAAGTGTTTACAAATTTCACTTCTAACACAACATGCTCTATGTTTTAAGGCTACAGCTTATAGCTTTAGATCTTCCAAATGGTAAAAATAACTTTGCTACCTACCAGTCAGTTCCTCTTCAATCAAATCACTATTTCATCTTCACCATTTAATACTACCCTCACGTTATTTCTCACTGTATTTTAATCCTTGGAGTTCAGAATTGATACCTCCATTTTATTAAGACCAGTATATTCTTCCTAACCTCCCCACTTCTGACATTTAAAGATAGACACTGCACTATAACCAGGGTGAGTGTAACACGAGTATTTCTTGGGCTCCTTTGGTGACATTAAAGATTCCAAAGAGAAACTGCTTGCTTGTTTGCATACAAGTCCAATACATGCACGGTGGGTGCAGCAGGGGTGGGGGGGGGGGGAGCAGAATTGAAGTTCCCCTTGTATTCTTTTCATAGCTATCATCATCAAAACTACACCAGTTAGTCATTCAACACATCCAAGTGCTCAATAATAATACTTAGCAAGCAGTGGTAGTACACTTATTCTTCAGTAAAACTCAAGTAAAATGACTAGCAGTTTGGTTTGCATAACATCCACTACCCTTCAAAGTAGTTTCTAAGGTGTGAAATAGGACATAAAATTGAAAGTCAACCAGCAGCAGACATCCCATTGCTTATTTTCATGGTTTGTCATCAAGGTTGGGACATCTGTGAACCAACAATATCCTACAGTTGGAAAATTGTTGTTAAGCAGTAGAGGGGGATGTAAAGAAAATAGTTCCAAGCACCAATCCTTGACCATCTTCACCTAAGATTTAACATTGGCTGAAGAGCAATGCCAATGAGATCCCAATGGACAATACCCTCAGGAATGAAACAAAAATTAGGTCCTGGTGTCTCAAGGGCAAGCAAAGTTTACAAAATCTTATCCAGAGATGATATAGTTGCAACCTTGAGCATAATATAATGAATAAACCATATTTTAATTTCCTGAAATGTTCCCTCATTGGGTTCCAAAACTAAGCTAATTTTATCATTACTGAATTAACTAGAATAATATTTAAAGAACTCTAAATCATGCTCAAGATCAGAAACAAAAACTTTATTCACCAAGAGCACATTGTAATAACTAAAAAGAATTATGGCAACCTGGAATTGATGCCACAAACGCTAAATATTGTTGAGAGTTTGGGAAAATGAAAAGTTGTGCTGGAACACTGAAGTACATAAATTTACAATTCAACAGCCAACTCACGCCACCAGCTCATATTACACAACGAAACAGTGAACACATGTTTTAGATCATGATCTGTTTATCAAAGACAAGTTAAAAAGCAAAATACCTGAACTACTACTTTCTCGGGAAAACAAGAAAAATGGATTCTTCATCAGCTATTCTAAGAATCTCCTTCCCAGAATTCCCAAACCTCCAGTGCCACAATAATCAAAATGTACCCAAATTCCAAGCATGGTGTCGTTAATTAAGTTACATGTACTTTTATCTGTGCTTAAAACTTAAGCAAACTTTCTCTTTTTTTTTTGGTATCTTACATCAATCTAAGCTAAAAAAAATTTGCATCTCTGCAAAGTTTCTGGCTTTACTCATGAGCCAAGCAATTAAAGATTCTGAAATTAAATCGTCTTAAGTTATACCACTGGGAACTGGGAAGAATTGGGGATGATCCACTTAATACTTTTCAATGTTGAGTTTCAGAAATTTGACTCAGTGACAACGAAAGAATTCTCCAACTTATTAAAATATCTGGAAATGAAATACTTACAATATTATCTGACATATGCAGGTAACACTCATAACAAAGTGAGCTCCCAAATTTAGTGGCATCATGGCCATTAAATAGCCTGATAGAGCACAATTGCACCTTATGATTAATATTTCAGTACATCTTAATATACAAATCTGAGAGGGACTTTAACACCTGCGTGTTCTTTCCCCCACACTGTGCAGAAAGCTTTATCTTTTAAAAGTGACAACTAGGAAATTGCCCCAAAAGCACCCAACAGATCCACAAATTAAGACACAGAAACATTGCTGCTATTTTGGTTTCTGGAATAAACATAAATGATGCCAATTCTGGATGAGAGGTTAGTTCAAAGTAAAATTTGTCATCAGAGTACATACATGTCACCACATACAACCCTGAGATTTTTTTTCTGTGGGCATACTTAGCAAATCTATAGAACAGTAACTGTAAATAAACTGTGCAAATGCAGATACAAGTAAATAGCAATAAATAACAAGCATGAAATAACAATATAACAGAGTCCTTACATGAGTGTAGTAACTGTTCTTGAAACTGGTGGAATGAATCCTGAGGCATCTGCACCTCCTACTTGATAGCAGCAGCAAGAACATTGCTTGGGGGGGGGGGGAGGTGAGGATCTTTGATGATGGATGCTGCTTTTTCTACAGCAACGTTTCATGTAGATGCGCTCAACAGTTAGGAGGGTTTTACCCGTAACGTACTGGGCTGAATGCACTACATTTTGTAGGATTTTCTGCTCAAGCGCATTGGTGATGCCATACCAGGCCATAATGCAGCCAGTCAGCACATTTCCCACCACACACCTATCTGTTTGCAAAAGTTTTTGATGACATTCTGAACCTTCGCAGACTCCTGAAGTAGTACAGGTGCTGTTGTGCTTTCATCACAATAATATTTATATGATGGGTCCAGGACAGGTCTTCTGAGATGGTGACTCCCAGGAATTTAGAGTTACCGACCCTCTCCACCTCTGATCCTCTGATGATTACTGGTTCATGGACCTCTGGTTTCTCTCTCCTGAAGTCTACAATCAGTTCCTTGGTCTTACTGACATTGAGTTGGAGGTTGTTGTTATTACACCACTCAGCCAAGCTTTCAGTCTCCCTCCTGTATGCTGATTCAGCATCCCCACTGATACAGCCCACAACAGTGGTGTCACCAGCAAACTTGTATATGGTGTTGGAGCTGTACTCAGCCACAGAGTTATAGGTGTAAAGCGAATAGAGCAAGGGGCTAAGTACACATCCCTGCAGTGCTCCTTGCTGATGGGGATTGTGGAGGGATGCTTTTGCCAATCTGAACTGACTTGGATCTACTAGTGGAGAAATACAGGATCCAATTGCACAAGGGGGAATTGAGGCCCATGTCTTGGAGTTTACTGATTAGTTTTGAGGGGATGATAGTGTAAAACGCTGGGCTGTAAATCGGTAAAGAGTATGCTGATACATGCATCTTTGCTGTTCGGATGTTCCAGGGATGTGTGAAGAGCCAATAAGATAGCATCTGCTGTAGACCTGTTGCTTCGGCAAACGAGTCAGAGCAGATCCAAGTCGCCATTCAGACAGGAGCAGATGTGCTTCAACACCAGCCTCTCAAAACACTTCATCACTGTGGATGTAAATGCCACTGGGCGACAGTCATTTAGACGGATTACCAACTCTTCTTGGGCAACGATACAATTGTAACCTACTTGAAGCAAGTGAATACCACACACTGCCAGAGCGAGAGGTTGAAAATATCCATGAAAACACCAGCACTGGTCTTCAATACTTGGCCAGGCACTCCATCCAGACCAGATGCTTTCCTTGGATTTGCTCGCTTGGAGGCAGCCAACACGTCATCTTCAGATACTAAGATTTCACCTGCCTGACGTAGTGATCATTTCAAAGCTGCAGCTCCAGCAAACTTATACAAAGAAAACCACTGAACCCAACATTCCCCTCCTCAAAAAAAACAGATGGATCAGACAGTTCTGTTAGTAGCATTCTTTCCTCTCACTTCATTTTGTCACACTTTTAAGATCAAGCACAAAAGAAAGAGATAATATTCTGCTGCAGTACAGAGAATGCTGCATTGCCAGACGTGCAGCATTTTGGAGATGCTAAAACACAACTCCTGGTTTCTCAGGCAGACACCAAAGATTATTTTGAACAGCTAAATAATTATCTAAATGATCTGTCCTGATCAGCATTTTTTCCTCATTAACAATCATCAGAAGATACTGTTTTTAGCCTTATATCCCTTTGCAGTTTGAGGAAGTTTGCAAAATGGAGATCTTTTTGTTTCCTAAATTAAGCAATTACACTTCAAAAAGACCCTAATTGGTGTGTGTTTTCAAACAATGATCCCAGTTGTGAAAAGAGTTATGTAAATACAATATTTTCAGTTCCAATTAAAAACTGATTTGGTTAATCACCTTTGATATTTGTGGCCTTGCATGTGATACTGTAATCAGCACAAAATGGTTGTGCCTTTAAGATACTCTGCATGTATTTTGAAATGTTGAAAGATTGCACATTTGAAGTCCTTCTTTTAATATCTTGCTATCAATTGAAAAACTAGGTTTTTAAATAAAGGAACAGTAACTGTATGTAATAATGATCTACAGAAGCAGCATGAATAAGAGAGGTTACTGACCAACTCCTTCCCCAGACAGAGGAAAAATAAACAGACAGTCAGAAGATCAGCTCTGAAAACAATTAACCATATAACTTCTGCGGTTAATTAGTGACACAACATCAGATTCAAAAATGCTTCCAGCTGGTATTGCAGATCAAAACAAGCAATATAGAAAATAATTGTCAGCCATTCAGCTCTTCAAGCCTGATCAACTATTTAATATGTTGTCAGCTCATTATCTATTTCAACATCATTTTCTTGCTCTCTCCTCAGACTTGATGTACAGTGAATTCCAGTTAATTGGGCCAACAGTTAATTTGGGTAGCAGTTTATTGGAACAACACTCAAGAACAAAAACTAATTGAGAAAACAGCCAGGATTACTTTCATTTATTTGGGACACCATGTCACTTAAATGGGACTGATGGCTGTTGCCGAACAGTGTCTAACTAGTGTCAGTCACGTGCACTGGTGTGGTGTGACACAGCACTGTGCTTAGAGCAAACAGCTTATAAATAGCATCTGTTGCATTTTTTTTAAAAACAATAAAAAAAAAGTGATTTTTGTCACTGATAGTTGGCAAGAACTAAGCAAGACAACTCAGAACTGTTTTGTTTACTGCAGATTCAAGCATTCAGGCTTGGAGATGCCACCAACACCCAGGAGTGAAAAATGAAACAATTTTGCTACTTCAGGTTAGGAACTAATGAAGAAATTGAAGGTACTGACAATGATCTTGAATGTTACAATGAAAATGAAGATCTGGAGGATGCAATCGTCAAAAACAATTGTTTGAAGACAGTTCATTATCTGCACTAGGTGTCTGTTGCTGAGTTTATTCATTTACAGAAAAGAACATGGCAGTGTAAACAGGATGAAGTACTCCGTTAATAACTAATACCCTGTTTTATAATACTGTAGTAGTACTGGAAATGTTCAAATTTGTTCAATATTTATTCAAATTCATAATTTGTTACTCAGTTAAATGGTAAATTTGTCTTTTTTTTAATATACCTTTTTAACTATTTCCATGAAAGTTCAGCTAATTGGGGCAGTCACTCAACTGGGTCAAAATGTATTGGTCTCAATGTGTCCCAGTTAAAGGAATCCATTGTATTTTACACCTGGAAAATTATCCACCTTAAATGTATTCAGTGACTTGGCCTCTATAGCCCCAATGGCAAAAAAATTCTAAGTGGAA
Organism: Mobula birostris; assembly: GCF_030028105.1. NCBI lineage: Eukaryota > Metazoa > Chordata > Chondrichthyes > Myliobatiformes > Myliobatidae > Mobula > Mobula birostris. Next base: position 23,879,245 of record NC_092395.1, on the reverse strand, counting down.
ATATTTCTCCTCACCTCAGATGTAAATCTCTTGCTTTGTAACCATAACACTGACACCTTGTTCTAGATATCCCAAACAGAGTAAATCCCCTCTTCACATACAGTCTCTCAGTATGTCAGTATGTTTTAAGTTTCAATTAGATTCCCACTCTTTCTTCTAAACTTGATCTAATTGCTCCTCCTTCAACAGTCCTACCATCCCAGATTCGTTGGTGAACCTGCACAGCACTCATTCAATGGCAACCACAGTTTGTCCATTTTCAGATAAAGAAATATTATTCCAAATGCAGTCTCGACAAGGCCCTGCAAAATCATACAGAACATCCTATACTGAAGTGCTCTTGTCAGGAGTTTCTACTCTCTGCTGTTTGTCAACCAATTTTCAACACATTACCATACATTTTAATACTGCACACCAAGCCTTTGAGGCACTTTATCAAAAGGTTTCTGAAAATCCAAGATAACCATATCTACTGATTTTCTCTTATCTATTCTACCAGTTATATTCTCAAGACTCCAGTAGTTATTAAAAACAATCCAGAAATGCTCTTTGACTTTGCCTAATTCCAAAAATATTATTCAATATACAGTTAACACATACTTTATAATTGGCCCTAACATTTTCCCATTACTGATGTTAAGCCAATGAATCTGGAGGTTCCTGCTTTTTCTCTCCCTTTTTAAAACAGTAGGCTTCATTTCCCCACCTTCAATCTGGAGATATTACCTCATCATCTATGGAATTCTGCTGGATTTCAACTAATGTGCCTTAGTACCATGGGATGCAATAAAATACAGACTGTGGGAATTAATTGGATTTCATTGTCATTAATTTCTCCAGCACTGTTTTCTTTCTAACATCAAGATTACTTGCATCAAGTTTTGACATAGTGAAAATGTCAACAATCTTTCCTGTAATTCAAGTGAAAGAGTCCTCATTTGGAAACATGATATCCCATACTAGGATACAATCATCCATGGACAACTACCAACTGCAAAATAGGTAGGCATCTTTTCCCCTGACTGTGAGTAGTTATCTCAAAAATGCATGTTTTGCATGAGTGCTTGAATATACACTGAAAGAATTTTTTTTTTGATTCAGCCTTTTCAATTCAGTTTCAAGAAAAAAGTGCAAATTTACCTACTGTATATACTATGGAGCAATATTTTAGGAATTACACATTAAGCCCTTATGATAAAGAACAAATTTCTATCTTTAACTGCTTGCAGTCTGTGCATTGAAGCTCAAAGGGATGTCCTAGCCCCCCAACAAATGGAATGTTTTTCAATGAAAGCCCCACCCACTCGTGGTAAAATACACACGCCCCACCACCACCTCTCCCACATCCACTCTCACATCCCAAATACAAGCCCAAGGTCATACAGGCTGCTTCTTATAAGGAGGATCGACCTGCCCAAGGAATTCCCAATGCCTAAAAACAAGAGATTCTGCAGATGCTGGAAATCCAGAGCAACGTACACAAAATGCTGGAGGAACTCAGCAGGTCAGGCAGCATTCATGGAAATGAATAAACAGCCAACATTTAGAACACTGATGAAGCGCCTCAGCCCAAAACATCGACTGTTTATTCATTTCCATGGATGCTGTCTGACCTGCCGAGTTCCTTCTCCATCATTTTCTGTATGGTTCCCAATGCCTGCTAGTAGTCTAATGGGAATGCCAGCAATCTTATACTTTTTTAAAAAACTTTCTCAGTAAATTATCTTATTCTTGGTATCATGCCTGGGGGAGGGTAGCTGTTCACACAATGTTGAGAATCATTTTGTTACATAATTATAATAACTGTACAAACAGGAGGAATAAGGGGCAGTGAGACTCTGGAGCCAGGCCCCAATCTATTTCTGACACACATGAACAATAGCACGAGGGTTTCCATTTTTCTAGTCGCACACAGAAAACAATTCCAACATAGTATTTTCGGAATTTTAAGTTCTCAGAGCCCACCTGGACCATCAGAAGAATTCCCTTACTACATTCCTTTCCTATTCATCCCCAAATAAAAGCAATGCCAAGAGTATGGAATAGCCCCTGCCCACATTCTTGGAATTTATCGCAGATTAGACTGCCGGGGCATTGCCTTCAACACACAGAACATACATACTAAGTCTCAAGACAAAGAACTGAAGTAAATCCTGTAGGCTGGGAGAAAAGACAACACAACTACAGATCTAAAACCAAGAATTTTAGGAATTTCAGGGAGTTTTAAAAGTTGCAGGTTCCCCCCAACCCCCCGCGACTGATCTCCACCCAGCGTAGAACCAAAAATATTCTGACACTATTACAGTGGTATTATTTTTTAAATTGCTAGTTTAAAATTATCAATATCAAATAAAGCAACTGCCGTTTAATTGACAGCACATGGATAATCTGCCTTTAATTTCCTTTGTTAAGACAGCCTTCCCTGTCTCCATGGGTCTTTGCATTATAAGCTATTAAAGCTATATACGTGGCTTGAAAAAAAATCCAGCCCATCAGTTAAACACATTATTATATGGTTACATAAACTTCACAAACTGAAAAACATGCAAGAAATCACATGCGCCATTGACTGAATAACAGTTTATAATCACAGCCAAATCCTTATAAACTAAACTGCCTCCAATTAAAGGTAGGAGCGTTTCCTCCACCCCCTAACCCCATCTCCACCTCCTCTCCCCCACCCATCCAAACACTGCAAGTGCCACATGAGATGCATGAGGCAACCTGTCCTCAGCTCTTCAACTCCACAAATATTACATCAACAACATTTTTTTTAAATCTTGAGCAACAAAAATTAATCACTGCATACTGACATTCACCAGTTTCTACAGGATTCCTTCCCATACCCTCACAGAAACTCTGGTCCCTGGAGATGGCACTTTTTTTATGGGCTGGAAAGCAAGCACATGCATGCAATGCAATAAGCTTGCAAAATGGGTGTATTTTAAAAACTGAAGTTAATTAAGGGCCCAGGAAACTTCACAATGCAGGCCCAGCTTTTTTAACATGGCTTGACATTGCACTTGAGTAATAGCTCACCACTGTTTGTCCCAGTTGGCACAGGAGCCTCACGCTGTTGAGATCTGGACTCTGATCAAACCATGAATCCAAGGCTATACTGCCACTTCTATGCAGCCACGGAATCAATTTCAAAGCCAACAGCATTGTTACACATTCAATCAAAAACAGTCCCTTAAAACCCCTGTAGTAGAGAGTCAGCTTGCAGCACTCTCATCACAATCAAACAGTCTACGGACTTCCAAAGCAGCAATACATAACACTACCACAGTCTATTGTGAAGGTGTATCTTCAGTGTTCTTGGAAAGTTCCAAACATAACCCATCCTCAATAAAGAGAATGACAGTCTATATCATAGTCAGGAATGTGGTTCACATGGGAATTGTAATTTGATCGTGGATATGTTGCATTTTAACCCCTGATTAAAGGTTTGAGATTTAATGTAGACATCTTGCATATCATGCACAGAATATCCAGCTCTACCAAAATCTTACTCACTTCTGACTTATTCCAGCAACCACACACATTAATGCAGTTGATCCAGGAAAACCAGTATCAACGTAATACACTACGGACCTGGCAAGAATTACTCTCACAGATTTTAACTCATTCTTTCATTTAAATTTTCTTTCCACAATTAATAAAATATTGTTCAGAAAAGCATGTATTAACCCCAAACATTTTAGGCAACCTTACCTCTTTGGCAATGTTCACTCGTCCAGCATCTGTGGTTAAACTGATCATTGAAGACGGTTTGGGGACAGCTGTTCTTCCCTTTCAGTGTGCCGGGGCACACGTTGCCGCACTCTCTGTCATCTTTATTAGACTTGATATAATTGTCCTCCACTGAATCAAGAATCTTCGACCAGTCAAGCGTAGACAGGTAGCAAAGCTCTGGGTTTTTTTCAATTCGTACAGCACCCCGGGTGATATTCACTAAGTTGTACAGGCCAATTTCTTTGAAGTGCAGCATCTCGAAGATGACCAGCGCATAATTGAAGAAGAGACGTGTCCCCCGAATCACAGTCAAGTTTGGGAAGAGGTCTTTCAGACTTTCTAGGCCATAGACACGGAACAAAAGTAAGTAATCAGTTATCATAGTGAGTTCTGGAAAGCGCAGACCACGGAAATCATCAGATTTTGTGCCAAACATCAGCAGAATCTGCAGACTTCCCTCAATTACAGTGCAGTTCCTTAGTCGTTCCAAGTGAGTGATGTTGTTTCGAATATCTATGCTTTGACAAACTAAGAGAAAGAAGAAGAAAGTTAATGTTTAGTGCATTACAAAATGAATCTCAACATAAGCATTATTTCCTAGTTAAAACATGCATTAATTCTAAAGCTCCAATTCCTTTGAGGGCTTTCAGGAAGTGTTTTTTATAGAAACTTAAGAATTGTGATTTAGAATTAAAAGACAAATAATTGTTTCTGCTAACAGATGGCAAAATAGATTTAATGAACCATTTGGCTTACTCCATATGACCGTAAGACGCAGAAGCAGAATAAGGCCAGTCGGTCAAATGAGCACATCTACTGTTTGATCGTGGCTTATCATTCCCCTCTTCTCTACGAAACCTTTGACATCCTTACGAATCAAGAACTTATCAAGCTTCGTTTTAAATATTCCCAGTGACTTGGCCTCAAAAGTTGTACAAGGCAAGGAATTCCACAGATTCATCACCTTATGGCAAAAGAAATTTCTTCTCACCTCGTCCACCCTTCCTTTTTAAAGAGTGGAGTGACATTAGCAATTTTCCTGTCCTCTGGGACCACTGCTGATTCTAGTCATTCAAGAAATACCACTGCTAATGCCTCTTTCAGAACCTAGGGTGGAATCAGTCCGGTCCAGTTTGCACATCCACCTTCAGACACATTCTTCAGCTTTCCAGGCACATTCTCCTGAGTAATAGCAATCTGCCCCCACTCAACTCTCTCAAATTTCCAGTATGTTACTAATGTCTTCCACAGTGAAGACTGAGGCAAAACAGTTACTTCACCATCATTTTCCAGCAGTCCAATGTCCACTCTTACTTCTTCTTTACTCTTCATATATCAAAACCAACTTCTGTTATAATATTGCCTAGATTACCCTAATATTTTATCATCTCCCCTTATTGCTTTCTAGTCGACTTCTGATCATTTATAAAAGCTTCCAAATCCACTAGCTTCCTGGCAAATTTTGCAATACTGTATGTCGTCTCTTTTGCTTTTATATTATTTTTGATGTCCCTTGTCAGTAACAGTTGCTTCATCCTCCATTTAGAATGCTTCTTCTTTGTGATGAAAGAAAAAAATGTTTCTGTGCCTTCCAAACTATTCCCAGATACTTCTGTCATTGCTGTTCTACCTCATCTTTGCTGGGATCCCTTTCTAACCAACTCTGCCCATTTCCTCTCTCATGTAGTTATGTAACAGTAATTATGTAGTTACCATTATATAAATGTAATAATGATACATCCAATTTTAGCTTCTCCCTCTCAAACTACAGGGTGAAATCTTATATTATGATCAATGCCTCCTAAGGGTTCCTATACGTTGAGTGCCCAAATCCAATCTAGTTTATTACACACCACCAAATCCAGAATAGTCTTTCTCAACCACAAGCTGTTGTAAAAGAGCCATCTTGTAGGCATTCTACAAATTCCTTCTCTTCGGTTCCAGTACCAACCTGAAATTCTCAGTCTTTCTGCATACTGATGTCTCCCATGACCAATGTAACACTATCTTTCTTACGTGCGTTTTCTATTTCTACTTGTAGTTTGTACCCCACATTTTGGCTACTCTTTGGAAGACTGCCTTGCAGTCTTTTAACTATACCCACAAAGATTCTACCATTTCTGATCCCATGTCACTTCTTGCTCAAGATTTGATTTCAGCTTTAACCAACAGCAAAACCCCCAGACCCACTGCCTACTTGCATGACTTTTCAATAGGATGTGTATCCTAATCTGCATCTGAATCCATGACTTTCTGACCAATAGACTACGATCAGTAAGGATAGACAGCAACACTTACACCACAATTGTTCTAAACACTGGATGCTCCACAAGGTTGCATCTGCATCCTCCTACTCTACTTCCTGTTCTCATGACCTCGTGGCCAGATTCTACTCTAGCTCCATCGACTGCTGTGGGCCACATCTCAAATAACGACGAATTAGAATATCGGAAGGAGATAGAGAGTTTAGTGAGATGTTGTCATGACAACAACATTTTCTTCAATGTAAACTACAGTGTTTATCATTAACTTTAGAACGGAGGGTGGTGCAAATGCTCCTGGGTGTGAACATCACAACCATGTTGATATTACAACAAGAAAGCTCACAAATGCCTCTACTGCCTCAGGAGGCTAAAGAAATTTAGCATGTCCCTGTCAACTCTTCATAATTTTTATCAACGCACCAGTGATAGCATTACCGATTGATACGGCAACAGCTGTGCATGTGACTGCAAGAAATTCCAGAGAGTTGTGGACACAGCTCAGCACATCAAAGGAACTAACCTCGATTCTATGGACTCTATCTATAGCAGACAGCACAATCAAGGACCACACCAACCCCAAACATTCTCTCTTCTTCCCTGTCCCATCAGGCAGAAGATCCAAAACTATCACAAGAACTGCTCCTATCCCACTGTTATCAGACTCCTGAATGGACCGTTTATACAATAAGATGAACTCTAGGCCTCAAAATCTACCTCGTTGTGATCTTGCACTTTATTGTATACCTGTAATGCACTTTGTCAGTAGCATTTACACTTAATTCAGCATTGTTATTGTTTTAGCTCAATGCATTGTATAATGATTTGATCTGTATGCAATGCAAGTTTTTCACTGCAACTTGGTGCACGTGAAAATAATGAACTAATACCAATGCTTGGAAGTTTAGGTCCCAGCTGTGATCTTCTTTCTCCCATACTTTTTGATTCCCAAAAGAGTGTACTTGAATATTTCTAACCACATTATTAACTCATCTACCTTGTTTCATATACTATGTGCATTCAAATATTATATACATTGCTAGCCAAAAGCTGCTCATTCCAAAAGTATTTTGTGTATCCTGCCATGCAATGCCAAAGAGTTTTTCCATAAAACTTTTAAACCAATGAAAAATAAAATCATATTTAACAACACCAACAACTTATGCATATATACACAGTACGTTTACATAGTAAAACTAAAAGCATTACCAAAAAATACTTAATATTGTGGCATGTAGAAACAGGTAACAAAAAGGTTAGCCAAAACAAAGTTTTATTAACTGTTTTAATGAAAGGACTTGCAGCAGAGGATATCATCTCAGTGAAAACTGAGGTTGTACAAAGAGCTCAGAGAGGTCTTGCAGTATTTATAAAGCTGAAGAGGGAACTAACAGTGAGGGATGAGGGCATGGAGAAATTTGAAAAGTGGAATACAACCAGACTAGGAGTTAACGTGGACCAATGAGCACAAGTTTAATGGAAGAAAGGTACAAGTTAGTATGCAGTAAGCAGTTTTAGATGTGTTAGAATGGCCAGGAGGATTATTTATAATGTATCAGTAAAAGGCTTATTAACAAGTATATGAAAAGCATTTTAAAAGTTCAATAATATTGTAAGAGTTTTCTACTGTTAACACTGATACATCTGATTTTAGCTTCTCCCTCTCGAACTGCAGGGTGAAATCTTATATTATGATCGATGCCTCCTAAGGGTTCCTATACCTTGAGTACACTAATCCAGTCTGGTTTATTACACACCACCAAATCCATTTAGTTTCTACTCTGCTAAATTAAATTGTTAATTATAAATGTCCTATCCATTATCAGGGAGATGAAAATGAAGCTATTAAAATATGTAATACATCTATAAAGTAGCTTTCACCTCTATTTTCTGTTTTTGTTTCCTTTAGGCTGCTTATATCACTATAGCTCCCAACATTTTTGAAACAACTACTTGTACAACACTTATAGATACAATAAAACATTCTAGCAGCAATACCAAATCATAGTACTAACAATAATTCTTAACTACTGCTCAAGAAATCACCAATATTTTAAATCTAAAATTCAAAAGACTTCTGAAACCTAACATGTGGAAACATTTCAGAGAGGAAACAACAGGAGTGGAAAATGTCAGGTGGAGATTAGATTACATTTTTCAGAAGTTACATCAGCTAGATTTCAACTTTCCTGAGCCATTTCTCCAATGTACCATAGATTCTAACATGTTGCATTCAGAAAAAAACTCCTTAGCTTTCAAGATCAGCACATGATTTGCACTTAACAGCTGAACGTATTGATGATCTATCGCTAACAAAATTAGAGTAGACCAAAATAATAATTACAGATAATGCTCTTGTAACTTACAAAATTACATTAATACAGACGGGGACATTAAGCCTTTCACCCTGCTACGCGGAAGAACTGACTGACGTAGAACTGAGAATAACAATGCCATTTAATATAAACAGGGATAAGGTGCTCCATTCCTCTCTAAGATCAGAACTAGGTGTGGTTATTTGGTCCTGGAGCCTGGTCGTCCATTCATTTGGATTATAGCTGATCTTTACTTCAGCAGTAGTGTTCTGTACTATCCCCAAATCTATTGATTTTCTTAATATCCAGCCATCTTTCAACCTTTTGTTTTTGATTAACTCAATGAAAGCAACTATACCTGTTCAGGATAGTGAATTCCAAAGAATCACCACCTTCTGTATTAAAGAAACATTCTTTAATGCCAAATTGTTTACTTCTTACTCCGAGACTGCAACCACTGAATCATCTTGCCTGCAACCAGCCTGGTGAGCCATGTTAAGAACTGTGTGTTTCATTGAGATTTTCCTCTCATTCTTTTTTTTTTTAAACATCTCATTCTTCTGAACCCAAGGGAACAGGGGCCAGGTCTACTTAATCCCTCATTATATATACAGCATTTCAACCATCTCTAGGACCAATCTCATGGCAGCCCCTCCATAACAAATATTTCCATTTTTGGATAAGGGGACCAAATCTGTACACAATACTCCAGGTGCAGACCCAATGCAAGTCCATGGAGCTAGGTTGAAAAGATTAAAGAGCTCTCCAGTACCTTTCTGAACCAATACAAGTGAACACAAAGAACGATTAATTCAAGGTGGCGACTGCATACAACCCTCCTTCGGTCGACATCTTCTGGATAGATCATGAAACCATATATTTCACTTCTTTTATGTCTGTTTTTATGATCGCACTGTCTTTCTTTTCTTTCTTGGTTTCATGGCTATCCAGAGAAGAACTTCAAAGTTGTATACTTTGATAATAAATGAACCTTTGTTCTTTGTTGTTCTTGTCATTTATCTCAGAGACAGGTCTGGCAGCTTGTTTTAAATGCAAAACTCATTACTGCATTTTCCGTCTGAACTAAGCTCTAAAGTTCAAAATAGTTCAAATATCATCTGTTAAGTCAATCAAAAACCAAGATAGATGATTAACATGCTTATGTCACAGATACACTCAGGTTATCCAGGCAGACAGATCTATGTGCGTCAAGCTGAACTGCAGATGCCAATTGATAAGTGACCTCATCATCAGCCCACAGAGCTGTGACAGGCTCAAACAAGCAAATTTGTATTGGCTACATTTTTAATTTCTTTACCTAAAGATTACATGGATAGGGTTGAGTAGGTGCAGATGTCTTTTATTCTAGTTTTCAAATCATTTTAAGAGATAAATACAATGATGTTGAAAGCGAGAAGACTTTCAGTTAAGTACAGTGCCACGGTTAAAACTGAGCAAGTCAGATAATGAAATTGCTAAATTTATTAAATACTCCATCCCTGGTATTCCTGCAGTTTCTCATTCTTCTTCTCACACAAAAGATCTAGAATCAAATTGTCCCATCCACATACAAATTAGATTGAGCCTTTTTTATTCTGGCAATTCAAATTCTTTCAACCCAAAACTCAATTGCAGAACTCTGAAACTGATATGAAAGAAAACCTATAACACCTTTCTCAAATTTAATTTTTCCTGCAACACACATAAAAAATGCTGGTGAATGCAGCAGGCCAGGCAGCATCTATACGAAAGGGTACAGTCGACATTTCGGGCCAAGACCCTTCATCAGGACTAACTGAAAGAAGAGATAGTAAGAGATTTGAAAGTGGGAGGGGGAGGGGGAGATCCAAAGTGATAGGATAATTTTTCCTGAAGTGTTTAACAATAAAGTAGTATTTACTAAGTGCAGTCCTGATGTAATGCTAGAAGCTCATAAATCTGAATACTGCAAGCTTCTACAAAAGGGAAGCTAATTAACTGGATCATACTGGTCAAGTCAACGAAGCCACATATTCCTGCACTTCAAAGTGGTGCCCAGGAATCTCTCACGTTCATGTGACAAGGCAGTTCCATTTACCATTCAAATGACTACATTTCTGACTACTGTATACCGGTAACGCCTGCATTACAGGTAGCTTGTATTTCTGGAAAAAAATGGCTATCTTGATTTTCAGTAACACAAAACTACATCAACTGCACGTGTATCAAGAAGTAGAAGTTGAAAAAAAATAAATTTTATGTGGATGTATTCACTTAAACGTCTCCTCCACAAATTCCATAAGAGCAAATTCTGTAACCCGAATGGCCACAGAACGCAGTTCACCAGTAGTTATTTTATATCATTTCCAAATCTTTACTTAAAACTCTAGAGTGGAATTCAAATGCTCAAACATCTGACCCAGTGACTAGTGAATGCTACTTATCTAGTTGAAACTGAGATTACCACAGAGTGAGGAGGGATTGGTATCTCTAGGCTACCATATATTACCTGCAGTCAGAACAAACAGATCTTGGATCTTAACTTGGCTATGCCTGACTGGTGAGCATTTGATACAGAATCAAATCAAAAATGGAAAATGCTCCTCCAGTGAACTCAAAGTTCAAGCACAAAGAAAAGGAATACTCAGAGTTCATCCAAAAGGGGAGGGGGGGTGAAGAGAAGCTACACTAATTAAATCCTGTATTTACTTTAGTTTCCAAGGCATGAAATGCATTTAGGATTATTTGCCTTTGTAAAAAGAATTGCTGCGTAACCATTTGTTAGACTTTGGCCCAGTTGCTCTTCAGCCAATTCAGTTCAGATAAAATCTCACAGAATCTGCCAACATAATGCTTTATCTTCAGTAGACACAGCAGCACTGACTAGGCAATTCAACTTTATTTTTACTTTTAGTACCATGGAAGCAGTGTCTGTGTCATTTGATCCCTTCAATGGGACAGATGTTAGTAACCATGTGGATCACCACAAAGGATTTGTTCTAATCAATTTGTATGACACATTTCCAATATCTGAGGTAAAAGGAAAAAGCTACATGAAAACAAAAATTTGAAAAAAACAGCCAAGCAATTAGGATCTTTATCAGTGCGTTCTGCTGGTCAGGCTCAATTTATGCACTTCATATAATATCTTCCAACTAACAGCTTTCTCAGAAATAAAATGTCACATTGCTTTCAACATGAAATCTGAGTATACGTGTAAAGAACACAATGAGATTTTTACCTGGACTAAAAGATCATAAAACAAAATTTAAAACTAGCTTAAAGTTGTGATGGCACATCATCACAATCCAAAACTGTGTGTGTCAATGAATTAATACTGTGAGTACAGCAACTCTCAACCAAATGAATTTGTCAGCCAGGATCTGAACCAAATAGAGGCGTCAACCCAACATATATTTTGAATACTGAAAGGACTAGATAGAATGGATGAGGAGAGAATGTTTCCTATCGTGAGGGAGTCTAGGACCAGAGGGCACAGCCTCAGAATTGTCCCTTTAGAACAAAGATGAGTAATTTCTTTAGCCAGTGGGTGGTGAATCTGTGAAATCTATTGCCACAGAATGCTGTGGAGGAAAAGTATTTTGATATATTTAAAACGGAAGCTAACAGGTTCTTAATTAATCAGTGTCAAAGGTTACAGGGAGTGGCAGGAAAACAGGTTTGAAAAGGGATAATAAATCAGTCATGATTGAATGGGGAGAAGAATTGATGGGCCAAGTAGCCTAAAACTGTTCAGTTAGAGAAGAAGTACAATTGTTTCATTCCCAGCTTGGTTCAAGTTGACTAATTCTAGCCAAGACTTCCTGTTGCCAATCAGCAAGTTCTGGTGAATTTCAAGTTCAAAGCAAATTTATTATCAAAGTACATTCTGTATACATCACCATATACAATCCTGAGATTCATTTTCTTGCAGGCATACACAGTAAATCCAAGAAACACAATAGATTCAATGCAAGACTGCACCTAACAGGATGGTCAAATAAAACAATATTCAAAAGACAGCAAACTGCAAATACAAAAGAATAAATATCAAGAACATGAGATAAAGAGTTCTTGAAAGTGAATCCATAGGTTGTGGGAACAGTTCAGTGATAAGGCAAGCGAAGCTGAGTGAAGTTATCCCCTTTGGTTCAAGAGCCCGATGGTTGAGGGATAATAACATTCCTGAACCTGGTGGCGTGAGTCCCGAGGCTTCTGTACCTTCTTCCTGATAGCAGCAGTGAGGAGACAGCATGACCTGAGTTGTAGGGGGTCCCTGATGATAGATGCTGATTTCCTGCAATAATGCTCCATGTAGGTGTGCTCAATAGTGGGTCGGATTTACCCATGATAGACTGGGCCATATCCACTATTTTTTGTAGGATTTTCTGTTCAAGGGCATTGGTGTTTCCATACCAGATTATGATGTAACCAGTCAATATACTCTCCACCACACATCTGTAGACATATGTTAAATTTTTAGAATGTCATGCCAAATCTTCGCAAAGTTCTAGAGAAGTAGAGGTGCTGCTGTGCTCTCTTCATAATGGTACTTACATGCTGGGCCCAGGACAGATCCTCTGAAATGATAACATCGAGGAATTTAAAGTCATTAACCCTCTCCACATAGTGATCCCCGATGAAGACTGGCTCATGAACCTCCAGCTTCCTCCTCCTCAAGTCAATAATCAGCTCCTTGGTCTTGCTGACATTGAGCGAGAAGCTTGCATGCATCAGAAACCACTAATATTTATAAAGTACCTTTAATACAATAAAAAGGTCCCAAGGCACTTCATAGGTGATATCAAAACAAATGCAGCACTCTGCCACATAAAGATATACAGGTAAGATTTTAATGGACAGCCAAGAGCAGGAAAGAGAGGAAAGGAATTCAGAGCTTAGGTCTAAATAGATGAAGGTTCAGATACACTTTTTCTAATTCTATCAAAAAGTTGTTGATCTGAAACATTAACATTGTTTCTGTCTCCATAAATTTTGCCTGACAGATTTCCTGAAATTTTCTAGTTTTGTTTCAGTTTTCCAGTTTCAGCCCTTGGATTAAAGTGAAGGATGCACAAGGAACCACCATTGGAAGAGTGCACATCTTGCAGAAGATTGCAGGAGCTAGACCCTTTCACAGAGATAAGAGGGGAGAGGCCACAAAAGAAAATGAAAAAAGGTGTTTTTCAACCTGTTAGGTTACATCAGAATGAGTCTCATTAGTGATGTCCCTCAATAATGATATCCATCTCTAAGCTGTTGTACGGAAATTGGACATCGTACGAAAGGTTTACTAATATTCATTAAAGAAAGGAAAACTGCTACCAATTATTTATCTGAACTGTGTAACTCCACTTGCACACACAAGTAATTCTTAACTGCTCTCCAAAAAGACTCAACTCTCCTCATTTCAATCAAAAAAGGAAAGCAATCCACCACAATCATAGTACAAGGCAATAATTCCACCAACTCTCAATAAATTTAAAAAATAAAATTCTACTTTTATTTAGCAATGGAAGTCAACATTCAAAATAAAAAATGGTTCTGGTCCTTTATCAACCATCTGTACCAAGTGAAACACAATTAAAATGAACAAACTGTGATTTGCCCATAAACACATTTGTTTGAGGCAAATAACTTTATTTACATTTACTGTTCATCCTGGTTTATTTGCTGCTTAGTTGTTTCAGCCCAGCAAGAGTGCTGGTATACATTCTTACACCTGGTTATCATCAGTGCACCTCCTTCTGGCATGGTCTCCACACATAACTTAAGTAGAAAAGCACTGTGGTTGCAAAGAATGCACTACCCACTTCCAAACAGTATGTTTCTCCACATTTCCCACATTAGAAGTGCAAACCACTGTTGAACTTCCTCATATTCCCTACACTCCAACTGGTGGTTCACTCAAAAAAAAGAGAACTTTATTGGCGTCAGCATGTGGGGATCCTCAAAGTCATATAAAGCGCCATATAAATACAAACTCTTTTTCTTGTTCCACCATGTCACAGGCTCACGGCGAGGAAGGCAAACCTCAGTGAATTCATGCATCTCATTTATCACAACTGAAACATTGCATTTGACCTGAGTGACCCTGGGCTAAAGAATTAACTAAAAGAAAACATGGTGTAATTGGAAGATTGGAAGGAGGAAGGGAAGAAATCAGCAAGAAATTATTGTAAAACTCCTATGACTTTTGACTACAAATTATGAAAAAAAGGATGTCAAACAACGTTCAGAACTGGCTCTAACTGCAGTCTCCTCCCTGCCAAGCAGATCAACAAGAATCACTGTCCAGTCTAACACATGGAAAGCTGCCATTTGGACAGAGTACAATTCCCAGATGACCAGGAACTTTTATTACTGCAAATTAAAGAGGAAAGACGATAATGCATTACATAAAGTCAGTACATCCCAATGCAATACGTAGCCTTTGAGGTACTTTTTAAGGTGCAGCAACTGCTGTAAATTTGCAAAACTTCTCAAATACTGGGCAAGACAACAATGAGACATACGAAAACACGAGGAATTCTGCAGATGCTGGAAATTCAAGCAACACACATCAAAGTTGGTCTCGGCCCGAAACGTCGACTGTACCTCTTCCTAGAGATGCTGCCTGGCCTGCTGCGTTCACCAGCAACTTTGATGTGTGTTGATGAGACATATGAGGAGGGTTTGATGTCTCTGGGCCTGTACGGAGTTCAGTAGGATGAAGGGAAGAGGACTCACTGAAACTCTCTGGATACTAAAAGGTCTGGATAGAGCAAACATGAAGAGGATAATGTAAACTCAGTCCTTCGACAAACCTGATAGTTATTCTGCATGTAGAGAGTCTAAATGAGCAGCTTTCATGAAAACTTGGGACTGTAGTGGGAAATTATCTGTGCTTTACAAGCAGAAAAACTTTTTGGTAATTAACAAGTTAAAAAAACATTTTGAAATTAATCTTTTAACTTTAGATAAGCACTTACACTTAAACAGCTAAATTAGAGGAGGGAATAGAATCTCATATTTATATTAGGTTTTAATTATTCCTTCCATAAATTGTCCAAAATGCTTCTCTTTTTTGGAGCGCTCTGATTGTTGCATTACAAAAATTCATAATTAAAATGTAAATGCTTGTGTATCTTTGGGATTAACAAGAAGCATGACCACATTTCTAAATATTGAAAATGGGAGAAAAGAGCAGTTCCTCCCAAAGTTTGATGTTGAATAATCCAAATGCTCAATTTAAAATTTCCTTAAGCATTTGATTTTGCATTTTTCCAACTTCATTGATTTAATCTGAGTTTTTAAAATTGCAAATGTTTCTTAAGAATTTTTTTATTTTGTTTATAACTTTACTTATAACATAGTTTCATATAAAGGTCAATTTTTGAGTAACTCCTGGGATTGGTTTAACAGGCTGTTAACCAGATTTGTTGTACTTGATTCTTAAAAATATACATTTTAAACTGGGCATATCGCCATCTCAATAATTCTGTTTGAAGTATCTGCTAATGCATTTAAAATTTATTGTCAGCTTTTTAAGCATTATATGTTCCAGTCTTTTGGCTGTATTAATACTAAAATATGATGTGCCTTGGCCCCTTAAGTGCTAAATCCCATGCTTTTGTCATCATTTGACTTCACCAACAATCTGAACTGATATTCCACACTGTACCTTGATGGTGCAATCTTTCAGATGAGACTTTAGTTGTTTTGTCTGAGCTTACACTCTACAGATGCCTGTCCATTCTCCCCAATGTGCTTAGCAACTTTCTCCTAAATGTGCTGTTCTCTTTATTCCAATGTAGTCCATCTGATTGCAAGTACACAATGAGGATGATTGTACTTCAAAAGCATGGAATGACATGCATCATACCAAATCTCATCAGAAATTGTTTAAACTTCAGCATCTCAATAGGACTTCATCAGAAAGTATTTCTTTATCCTACTTGATCTGGACATTTTGAATAATGCACGGATACAATAATGACATATCTACTTTGATAATAAATTTACTTTGAAACTTAGATGTAATCTAAAGGCTTGTCATTTGTTGCACTGGACTGTCAGGTGATGAATCAAGTGATTGATGATTTGTTCTCGTATTGTGTATCTAGCAAGTACTTCGCAGTATCTGATTTTTATGGTAACTACAGGGGAATTAGCCTAGAATTATGGACGCAAACAAGAAATAACACTTCAAAAAGTAATGTCAACAGTGATACTCCTGACAATGTCTGAGGGCCCCACTGCAAAGCATGGAGTGGAGAGAGTGAAAAGAATAGACAGTCAAAAAACAGAGAAATTAAGGCTGAAACCTAGAGAGCTGGACTGTGGATTGCAAACAATTCAGAAGAGAAAAGCCACACCATTTTTTAAAAAAAAAAGAATTCAAGATATTGGGTTCAACGTACTTCAGGAATGAGAAACCATGGGAGGTTAGCAAAGATATGATGATACCCAATCAACACAAGACAGAACAAAGACAACAGAGCTATGATTTGGAGTTGTAAATGTTTGAATGATGAAAATGGTTAGGAGTGCAGCCAACAGTCCACAATGTGTTTTACTATTATAGAACATCAAAGACTCATTGAAACAGCAAAATAACATTAAGTCCAATTTTCAACTTACAATACCTTCATATCTGTTCATAACAAAACATCATTCGATAAATATTCTGAACAAATGCATACAATCTTGTATACACTGCCAATGATGATGATGTTTCTTTCTACCCTAGCAACATACTACTAACATAGGTCTGCAACTAAACAAGCCAATCTTGTGATTCTGATCAGCAATATTGTTAAATTTGAAATTTATAATCATAAGTACATACACATAAAACACAAGAATAAAAAGTTTGTAACATGATCATTAAAATTAGATTTAAGGTAGCAAACAGCATAATTCCATTTTTCTAGTGTTTACTTTCCAGTTGCCTTCCTAACTGCCTGTTTCCCTGTACATTTAAACTTTAAACTATTAATACTGCCAACATTAGTCTCATTAGCTTTCACCTACAGCTAAATACGTTTTTAAAATAAAACAATCCTGAAACTTCTATGAACATTCACAGGTTGAAACAAGTTTACTCAAAGTAAACAGAAAAATTTCCCTTGCTGCCTCAGGGTACTTCACAATCACAAGCTACAGAATAGTTCAACTATAAGCATACAGTTGTATTGGGTAAAACCACATACTTGTATAGTCTTTCCAAATGGACAGACCCTCTAAGCCAGCAGACTGGTATCGGGCCGCAAAGCATGTGCTACCGGGCCACAAGGAAACGATATGAGTCAGCTGCACCTTTCCTCATTCCCTGTCACGCACTGTTGAACTTGAACATAGGGTTGCCAACTGTCCCGTATTTGCCAGGACATCCTGTATATTGAGCTAAACTGGTTTGTCCCATACGGGATTGCCCTTGTCCCGTATTTCCCCCACTAAGGTAGAGCGTTCCTATGAAACCTTTTGTGCCGAAATGGCGTAAAGCGCAGAAGCAATTACCATTAATTTATATGGGAAAAATTTTTCAGCGTTCCCAGACCCAAAAAATAACCTAACAATTCATACCAAATAACACATAAAACCGAAAATAAATAACATTAACATATAGTAAAAAGCAGAAATGATATGATAAATACACAGCCTATATAAAGTAGAAATAATGTATGTACATCAGGAAGATGAAGGCAAAACTGATTTGTGGGGCAAAGTACGTGCACACGCACACAGGTGGCCGCGCAAGGCTTCATGGTCATTGCAGTCTTTCCTGGTGTAAAGTGTCCCAGGATTTGACTGCTACTTTTGTCCCTTATTTGGGAGTGAGAAAGTTGGTGACTCTAACTGTAAAAGACATGTTGAGGTGAGTTTAACCCTACTTGAACACCCCCCACCCCACCGGTCAGCCGGTCCGCAAGAATTCTGCCAATATTAAACAGGTCCGCGGTGCAAAAAAGGTGGGGGACTCCTGCTCTAAGCAGACCACAACATTGTTGTGGGGTTTGGAGACTTGCATGCCTTAATAACCTGGACAGCTACGTTGGCTGGAGCCAGGGCCTTGGTAGGGTCACCCATGCCAAATAGGTCAAAGAGTAGAGACTAGACTAAGAGTGGTCTACTGGTCCTCCAGGTTCGGGGGTTCAGCTCAGGGTCAACAACCCTGATTGGTCAAAAAATCTGTTATGGAAACAGCAATGAAGAATCATTTATACCTGTGTGTGATGGTATAGACAGACAGAGAAGGAAGACCTTCACTGCTGCCCTAAACATCAGCAGCGTAACGGGCAGGAAAACAAAATGGACAAAAGTAGTTTCATAGCAGTTCCTAAGCTTAATCCAGTATTAGTCAGCAATCAATTTTAAAAACAAAACAGCTGCTCTTACATATTCCCAAGTGGTTGATAAAGTAAAATCAACAAATATTCAGAAAGGCATTCATGTCTCTGGCAATTATCAGAAACCGATTCTTATTGTTCACAACGCTGGTGAGAAACAAGACTTCATGTAGCTCTTCAGACCACCATCCATCCCACTGTGAAGACCAGTTATTTCCACCTGGTAATATTAACCAATTCCATCTATGCTTTTGTTCACCTGCATGGAAACTCTCACGCTTTGTTACTCCTACACTAGATATGGCCTCATTTTTTTTTTACTTTATGTAAATATGGGGCCATCCAGAACTGTATTTTTTGTGCAAGTTACTCAAACCCTTGACCTGTGCTGGCTCTCTTTAAAACCAAGATAAAACTCCCATACATGCCTTAAAAATGTCGGGAAGAGAAGATGGTGGCGTGACGCAGCTTGCAGTGGCCACTCCAGTGGTGATGTCCGTTATTTGTCAAGTAGGGTGCCGTGCACAATCCTGATTTGATGGAGGCGGACGTGAGAGCATGGAGGTACATCTGGAGAAACTTCTGAAATGCCCGCTTCGCTGCTGCTGCTACTGCGTGGTCTGGAATCTCCGAAGAAGGCCCCAAGTCCTCGGCTTTGCTTGTTGTTCGGCAGCCAGGGCGGGGTCGAAGCATTCGGCAGAGGATGGTGCTCAGGGAGGCTGTATCAGAGGGGCTGGTCAGAGGCTCGAAGTTTTCAGACGGACTCAGAGTCGGTTGCGGTTGGGTGCTTCCAATGCATCGGCAAGTTGTCGGTGCTTGGAGGTTCACAGCAGGGAGAGTTTCTCCCTTCTACCGTCTGCGTGAGATGATGAGTTGATTGGGACTTTGAGACTTTTTTTAACCGTGCCCATCGTCTGCTCTTTATCAAATTAAGGTATTGCTTTACATTGTTGTAACTATATGTTATAATTATGTGTTTTTGTCAGTTTTAGTCTTGGTGATATCATTCTGGAGGAATATTGTATCTTTTTTTAATGCATGCATTTCTAAATGACAATAAACGAGGACTGAGTGTCCTCATAATCTTAAAAACAAATAAATTCATGTTTATCAGTCATTCTAACCTCCTTGAGCTTGCAGGGGGATTGTCACATTCCAGTAATTCTGCATTCCTGAAAATCCCCAAATGTAACAGATCCATCATTGGTGGCCTTGTCCTTATCGATGATGCCACAAACTCCAACTATCATCTATCTAAGGTGTTCCTTAAAGCCTCTCCTCCTGGACCAGGTTTTTGCTTAAATAACATCTACTCACAAGGTTTGCTGTCCAAATGTCTTCAATAATACCAATGTGAATCTTGCTGGAATGTTGTGCTACATTGAAAGGTGCTAAGTAAATAGTTATGTTCATAAGATCCACCATTCTCTTAATTTGCTGGATTCTTCTTCGAAAAACATACACTGTATATACAAAACAGAGACACATGATTCTGTAGATGTCAGCAGATCAGACAGCATCTATGGAGGGATTAAACACTCGACATTTCAATCCAAGACCCTTCATCATGATCAGAAAGGAAGAGCACAGATGGTAGAATAAAATGGTAGGGGGAAGGGGATGAGTACAAGCTGGCAGGTGAAATCCAGGTGAGGGTAGATGCCTGGGTGGGAAAGGCAATGAAAGGAAATGATGTGATAATTTAGGAGGCAATAGGTAGAAGAAGTTAAGGAGTGAAAAAGGAGAAATCTGATAGGACAATAGACTATGAAATAAAGGGAAGATGGGGAACCACGAAGAGGTGATAGGCAGGTCATGAGGAGTAGCAATGTGGTGAGAGGGGCACCAGAATGAGAGGGAATTCAGAGGGTCGGGTGAACAGGGGGGAGTGGTTATAAGAAGTTAGAGAAAGCCATCAAGTCAGAGACCACCAAGACAAATATTGTGTAATATAGTGTTACTCCTACAAGCTTTGGTCAGCTACATCATGGCAGACGAGAAGGGCTTCACCTACAAGTCTGTTGGGGTCATTAGTGCATCTGGTGCAGCCTCCAGTTAATACGGTGAGTGATGACTCAGATTGGGAAACCACTTTGTCAACTCCCTTCGCTCTGTTCGCAGTAACAGCCAGGATATCCCGGTGGCAGATCCATTTAAATTCCACCTCCCATTCCCACACACCAACACGTCTATTCATACCTCTTCCCCTCTCTTACCCTCATGACCTGTCCATCACCTCCCTGTTTTCTCACCTTCTCCTTTTTTGTCCATTACCTCAAAGATTCAAAGGACATTATCAATGTATAGAGAATACAATCCTGAGATTCACCCTCCCGCAGGTAACCATGAAACAAAGAAACACCATGGAACAAATTCAAGAAAACAACAAACACCCAACGTGTGAAAAACAACAAATTGCGCAACCAGCAAAAAGCGAGCAAACAACATCAAAGCAGAAGCCCAGTTGTATTCAGTTCAGTTCAGTACCTTGCCACTAGCCCACTGCAGGGCCACTCTTCCCAGAAGCATCCCCATCCATAACGATCGCCGCGATCAAACCACTCAAGAACCGTAAAAAAGAGTAACCAGAATCCATGTAACATGAACCTCAAAGTCCCCCACAATAAGTCCAACTCCTTGCAATGTGGATCCCAAGGCTCCTGCACTTTCCTCCAACAAAGGCTAGCGAGAGGGAAAGGAAGGCAGGTCATATGTAGGCAGTTGTTGCCAAACAACTGCCCATCTTCCCTCTCCTCGTCGACTTCAACCTTGCTTGATGCTTCAATCACAGAAGCAGTCGGAAGATCACGGGCTCATGCCTCACATCTAGCTTTCCAAGCCTCCAGGCAGCACACTGCTCTCCAAACCTTACTGAACTCCCTCTAAAACTGCAAAGCACCAGATCACTCAATCAGCCCAAAAACACACCATCAAAAAGTAAATCACAGGCTCCAATTGCACCCAGCTTAGTAGTAAAAATCATATTTGAATCATCTACTGTCCCCCTCAACAGATTCCTTCTTCAGCCCTTTATCTCTTCCACCTATCTTCTCCTAGCTTCTCACATCATTCCCTTTTATTCCCCATCCCCTACACATCAATCTTCCCCCTTACAAGGCCTACCAGCTTGTACTCAAACCCTCCCCCTCACCCTTTCTATGCAGACTTCTGCCCCCCTAACTTTCCAGTCCTGATGAAGTGTTTTCAACCCAAAATGGCAACTGTTTATTTCCCTCCATAGATGCTGATTAACCTGCTGAGTTCCTCCAGCATTCTGCATGTATATAATACAGACTCCCTTGTTCGCACCACTAACCTCTGATGCATAGTGTCTGCAAAGGTAAAACTTGAAAGCTTGTTGTCTAAATGCGCTATAAAGTCAGCTCTCAACTACCTCCTGTCAGCTTGCACTCAGATATTAAAGATCAGGTTTAGACAGAGGTCATACATCAGTTTCTAGAAGCTGCTTAAAACTGGAAATTTGTAAAAAGAGTTTAAAGGAAAATAAAATATCTCTCCCCAATGGCTTAGTTGGAAGCATATAGTATATACAGTGGTAAGTCAGTCATGAAGATGAGCAAAGTTCCAAGTTAATCCCTTTAGAGCAGTTAGTTAACTGCAAATTGAGATCATCTTGTGGTCTAATGAATAAGTGGGGATGAGAGATTTGGAAAAATGAGATAATCAGCCAGTTTTCCCATCTGATTGCCACAAGTGACTCCTACCGTAAAATATGTACATGGGAATATCAAGTGAGAATGCAGCTACAGTACTCCCTTATGGACCCAGACTGGCAATACTGTGTCTAACTGAACCTAAAATATTGTCCCACATGGGCAAACAAGATTCCAAATCTAACAGAAAACCATCAACACTGCACAGCCACATAACCTTTCAAGGCTTATGCATGAAAGACAAGATGTTTTGAACCAATGGGAAGGATGTTGGTGGCATACACCAAATCAGCCTCTTCAGAAAAAGCAGGGGTGACAAGGAAAGTGGTTATTTTCCAAGATTTCAAACTGAAAAAAATATATATTTGTTTTATTTCTGCTTCAGTTGTTTGCCAACTCACTACATGAGGTTCTGTCGAGTTAAAGCAGAGAACAGGAATTTGGATAAAATGCATTTCCACTGACCAAGTACAGTCGGGGGTTGATTTCCCCTTTGTCATAATTCTTTACAGAACTGCAAGTTTGCAAGTTAAATAATTTATGGGTTACTGTAGAGCACAGATATGAAATATTTATTTAAGGCCAATATAAAACACTCTAACAAAGAAATTTAAATTTTGGTCATCACTTTGTACCAAGTGAATAAATGCAACTTTCAACAACAAAATAAAGCTGGAAACTTAACTTTCTCCAAGAAAGGGAAAGAATGACCCAACAGAGGTTTCTAGCCCTAAGTATTTGAGTAAATGCAAGGAAAGATCTTCCATATAGAGATCATCAATAAATCTAAACTAACCATGAAAAATATTCTCATTACCTACAGAGTGATTGGGCTATAGAACTTGATAGTGTGTGGAGTAGTTGAGATAAGTAGCACTAGTGCATTAACAGAAAGCCTGAAGAACAAAGAAATAAAGAATTATGGTTATAAAACGAATAAGGACAAAATGAATTTCATGGATCCGCGGGATCTACAAGATGACTGTGCTACTTGAGACACCATTGTGTCACTCCTAATGTGGACATGTGCAAAAGCAGATATATAGAAAGGCTGTTGGTTAGTGGAAGCAAGTCTAGCTGTACTCAATGGTTATATCTAACAGTTGTGACCAAAACACTAAAATGAGGTGCAGCTGTACATCAGGATTACAGGAAGAAAAAGCCTGTCACCCTTCTGCTGTTGTTTTAATCAAGACCCTCAATTAACACTACTCATTTTATTTGTTGTATACGGAATTCTGTAATACAGAAACTTTACATATTTAGCTGCAGCACAACAGCGACTGTGCTCCAAAATGCTGCTGATTGCCTCGGCTGGGATGTCTTGAGTACACAGGCAATTTCATAAACAAAGTCTTTTTTCTTTCTTTCTGCTCTTAAAACGGATGTACTTTCATTTTTGTCAACACAGCACTTGAATGGTCAATATACAACCTACTCATATATATTTAGAGTGTAATTTGTACTGCAAGGGATGCACACAAACAGGGTCACATGCCAAGCCTATATTGCAGCATGCAAAGATCAACCTGCAGCACCTCCTCCTCTAGAGCAAATACTGCTCAGGCGTGCTCCAAACCATGATGGATTCACTTTGAGAGTGTAGATATATTCACTTTCATCAATTATAGCAAAGGCAGATTGTCATTTACAAACAGCTTAGAAGATCTAACATCAAAGTATTTTAAGCCATTTTTTTTTACACTGTCCCAACCATATCCACCATTAAGTCTTATTCCATTCTAAGGAGAAAGAAGCCCTTTGTTCTCTTTCTCGAAACCTACCTATAATCAATGCTTCCAAAGCTAGGCAGCAGTGCCTTCCCAAGTCAGAGAACTGTTCTAATTATACTTTTGAGTTATGTTGTGGACTATTTCAATGTATTGTCAAAATTTGCAAAGCATAATCGTGAAAAAGCAATACAACTGCATCCCAAAACTAGAGGTCCAAACTCATTAAAAACCTCAGAAGTATTTTTCCAACAAGACTCCATATTTCAGGCTTTAACAGACTGTATCTGTTCTAAGAACTCTGCATTGTTATAAAGAACACCGCTGACTTAAGTGTTTACTTTCTGGAAAACTGAGCATCAGACAGGTAATTGCACTGTTTCTTCAATTAGCTCCCTTATCGATATTTTTCTTGCCAAAGTGGGTGGAAGCAGTTGAATTTAATCAGTTTTCCTTAGCTTCTTTACAGCTTTTATTGAATTTTCACTCTTCGTTTAAAGAAAACAAAGACTGGGTAGGGAAAATCTCATCTTTTAACATTAAAGTACAAAGAGAAGAGATGCAAAACCAATTTGTCAGGGCTTCAAATCAGCACATAAACAAGCTATTGCAGTCTACATGTGCATGGAGTCCAGGATCAGATCCGGCTGTGTAGCATTCCCACTCTCAGGCATCCTGCTGACACATGCAGCCTTGGGCTCACACACAAAATCAGGGTCTTCAGACAAGTCCAAAAGGGTCAAACAATTCTCAGCCAATATGAAACCTAATTTTGGCAGGATATTTGGGATGGAGAAACAATGCAATAATCTTTTAAAATAAAAAAAATACAGGTAATCAAAGTTCAGTCCATGCTTTGAAGGTATAAGCAGCAAAATTAAATCACACACAAAATACTGGAGGAACCCAGCAGGTCAGGCAGCATATAGGGAGGGAATTACCATAGTTGACATTTTGGACCAAGATATCGACTGTTCATTTCTCTCCATAGATGCTATCTGACCTGTTAGATTTCTCTAGCATTTTGTGCATATTGCTCCAGTTTTCCAGAATCTGCAGAACCTCAAGTATCCAGCAAAATTAAATCAATTTTTGTAACAATTCTTTACTCCCCAAATAGGAAAACATTCAGTTGAATTATTTGAGATCAAGGGTTCAAGTGACTAACTTTCATGGTTGGAAAAGCCAATATGTACTAGATCCCATAAAGTCAGTCTTGCTAAGTGTATCCTAAGTAGGTCAATTTAGCACAGGCTGTGACTTCAAAATGCCAGTCTGACATGTTACGGATAGAAGCTGTCCGCAAGTTATTTCTCTTCATTCCAAATTTGCTCAACTAATGACCAATTTCTCAAAGCAGCACGGGGCACAACAATCTAATTTTATGCTATTTTGCTGATATTGCCTTTCACCTTAAATCTCAGTCTACTGATACAAGTGTTTGACAGCATCTCATCCATAACCCAGATGAAGTTTGAAATCTGGAGCACTAGATAACAACATGTTCCACTTTACCCCATCTACTCTTATTTTTTTTCTGCAGTAGCTACAGGAGTCAAAAGTGCTACTGTGTCCCCAAAGTGATCCTCCTTGCAAAGGCAATATCAAATGTTGCATTCAAAACACAGGGTGCATGGTGTAGTAACTGGTTTACACTGAATTAACTGATCTCATTTATGGAAGCAACTATATTCATTGCCCTTAGGTTACAGAGTAGGTTATAAAAAAACAGCTGCAGATAAGAATATTATCCAGCTGCTGTCTACTATTAAGGATGAGCATCTGGACACCAAACTCCAGTCTTCACTATCCTAATGATCCTCAGCTAATGTGATCAACAATCTGCATTGATGTATAAAGCCTTTTGTTATGAAATAGTCCAATGTGCTTTTTCTTAACAAGTTTATTCTCACTGACATATGTTGTGAAATTGGTTGTTTTGTGTTGCCAATTTAATTTCTTCTCCCCCCCCCACCATAACTTACTATCCATGTGTTGCAGTACATTGCAAGACAAAGAAAAAGTCCCATAAATTATTATATAAATAAATAAAGAGTGAAAGAGGAATAGCAAGGTAGTGTTCATGGACTGTTCAGAAATTTGATGACAGAGGGAAAGAAGCTGATCCTAAATCATTGAGTGTGGGTCTTTACAAAGGCACAAAACAAAAACAAACTGAGCCAAAAGAATCGACCATCTTGAAAGGAATGATCCTCTTGCATTCTTTTACAATATCTCACAACCCTCCCCCCCCACAGCCAATGAAGTACAGTACTTATAAAATTTAGTCAAAGTTATAATGTAGTAAAAAGTGGCTTTCGATTTACACGCTGCAAACTCCCACAAAATACAACATGATAAAGAACCTACAATCTAGTTCAGCAACATTGATTAATGGGGTTTAAATATAGGCCAGGGCACTGGACAACTACAGTGCTCTTCAAAATAGTCTACAAGAATTATTTCAAGTCCTCTTAAATGCAGACTGGATCTTAATTTAACATCTCCAATGAAACAGCTCCAGCAGTCTAGCATTTCCTCAGTTATGCACAGGAGTGTCAGGCTAGTTTTTTGATTAAAACATCCAACCTTCTGACAAAAATGGGAAAAAAATGCCTAAAGGCCATAGGAGAATCCAGTTATGAAGGTACTGTAGGTTTAAGATGTTTACTTAAAACAACAGACAGAAAGGCGGCTCAGGTCCCTCCAGAATAACAGAATGCAATCACAAAATTATAAAGCTACCATTAAATTGCACCAATGAACATTGACTACCCACAAGGAAAAACAAGTTTACATTAAAAAAATGGTTAGGGAAACCCTTGATGTTATACATAATATAACAATGGAATGTATCCAATGCAAAACATATCCAAGGCAGAAAAGTAACCTATTCTATTGGCAGCTTCATGATTCCTTCTTTGCCGAATGTTCAGGGAATTAGTAAATAAGAGCAACAGCTGGTTAAATGCACTGGCTGGATGAAAAGAACATTTAATTTTTGATTGAATTGGGTATTTCTACCCATTTATACCATAACATGCAAAAAATCCCACAGAAAATGGGGAAAATAATGTTAAGCCATGACATCAAGCACATACTGTCATTATAACAGCACATTTCATCAACCCTTTTAATACAAACACAGTAACGACAGGGAAGGAACGACAGGGAAGGATTATACACAAGAATACAAATATAAGAATGGTAGGAACAATGTCATATAACCTTTCAAACAGCTACAACAGAGCTCTTTACATATCAATAAACACAGGATTCATGAACAATTGTAGATGCATATACGTCAATTAATGCAGCATAACTGAAAGTGTTGCCAATTTAATTTCTTCTCCCACCCGCCACCATAACTTACTATCCATGTGTTTCAGCATTATCTAGATTTCGTGTCTTGTAAGTCAGTTAAAGTAATAAAATTCTTTGCTAAAATACAGTTACCACAGGGAAAAGTTACAAAGGTTGTTCTTCAGGTCTTGCAGCATTTAAATTGATTGTTTTTTCCCCAAATCCTTCCCAAAAGTCAAAGATAGTACAGACTGATTTAAAGAAAATCACATAAAAGCATCCAAAATGGGCTGGATTACTACAGGCATGGGATGAACCCTAATGCACATAACCATAAGTAGTTGAGTCCCAAAATGCCATTAAAATATTGAACAGAACATTTAATACCTATCACTTACCTACACTGTTTTTCACACCCCCATTTCACTTAATCTTTTACTTTTTATTATTTTCCTTTTAATTCTTTACATCAGGGGTTCCCAGCTGGTCCATGGCATAAAATAAGGTTGGGAACACCTGCTTTAAATCTATTCATGAACAGGAACTAAAACAGTAAAAGGCAATCAAAACACAAAACAGCTGGCTTGGTATTCTTGCCTCAAAGTAATGGACTGAAGTTACACCTCAGGTTGACTAACATATAAGACAAGACTGCTACACTGTCAGAGGTGTCTTCTTTCAAATGAAGTGTTGAAAATAAAGTCTCAAATGCTCCCAAAATTGGGCATAAAAGATCCTATGGGACTTTAAAAAAAATTAATAATCTCTGCCATTCTAGACAGTATTTATCCTTCAACCAGCATTAATAAAAAGAAATCATCTGGTTGTTAACACAATGTGAAAGCTTGCTACATGCTATTTGGTCGCTTTGTTTCCACATAGCAGTTGTGACTGCATTTCAGAAATAAGACCATAAAACGGGAGCAGAGTTAAGCTATTTGGCCCATTGGGCATGCTCTCCCATTCCATCTTGGCTGATTTATTATCCCTCTCAACACCATTCTCTTGCCATCTCCTCATAATCTTTTAAGCCCTTACTAATCAAGAACCTGTCACCCTCTGCTTCAAGTATACCCAAAGACTTGACCTCCTTTACTGGCTGGTGGTTAAATATCATTGTACCTATTGAATTATTTTAGCATTTTGATTGAATTGGAAATCCCTGCCCATTAACATCAGATCTGGGTGCTTCTTGAAGTTTGAATGAAGCAAATCTGAACATGTTTTATTATTTCTTCACAGACAGACGTTTGTCACCAAAAACACCAGCTCATTCAAAGATATGTTTTCACTAGACGCTAGATCTCTCAGAATAGTTTACACAAGCTCCCCCAGAGGACATAACAATTCTATCATACATATAAGTGATTTCCTAGCAGTAGGTCACACTCAAAAATCTGATAAACTTTTAAGTATTTGTATTATGTTACATCTCAGAAGTACTCAAAAGAATGAACAACGTATTGCTGGATTTACTCCAGTATTTCAATAAGGTTTGCTGATATAAATTGCTTTTAAATGCAATCATTATTTTGCACACTGCAAGATTCCACAAACAACAGTAGGAATGACCTGTTAATCTATATTTTGGTCTCCAGAATCTCTACATTCCTTCAACTCAGATCTTCACTCATTTCCAACATTCTTCATTCTATCGGTGATGATCATATTATCAAATATCATTAAATTGTAAAATTCCCTCCCTACATCCTTTATGTGGCTTTACTTGATTGGCTATAGTCATGAAGAATTTTGCGATATTCTATGATGTTAACAACACTTTATAAATACAACTCTGAAATTGTCATCTCTTGAGAGATGATTGAGAGACGCTTAATCTGGACCAAAAAAAAAATCTTCAGGATCATTAAAATCAACCTAACTCACTGAAGCATCATGTCTGAAGAATAGCTCTTACAGTGAAGCACAAAGGTGTATTCTGTGTTCAAAACTGAGGCTTGTTTACAATCACCAGGTCTTATTTACCAACTATCTTCACTATGAAGAACATGTTTCACAAACATTCACAATCAGACAACAGTAATTACACTGAAGAACAATGAAGATTGATCATCCAATTTTAAAAGGAAGTAGTACAAAGCAATAACTCTGTGGAAAGACATGATTTGAAAGAGCTAAAAAGTGTGATCAAAAGAAGTTTTGGAGTGTCTTAATGGAAGAGTCAGAAAAGGAATTCTACACCCTGGAGAATACTGATGAAAGGGAGATAAGGGTGGGATTGTAGGGCTGGAGGAGGTTGTAAAGAATTAAACATCATAAAATGAGATTTAAAACAAAGTTTTAAAGTTCTTTTTTTGAGTTGGAAGTTGACTTACATTAGTAAATGTGAGTGAATCGAACAGTACTCACAGAGGTAGCAGAATTCAAGATGAAATAAGGTAACTTTAAAGGATACAGGATGGCACAGATTAGTCAAACAAGAATGAAATGGATGCAGAACAAGTGGGTTAATGGAAGTACAGTGTTAAATTTCTGTGGAGAAACCTATGGAACTGGACAAATATCCCTGGTAGAATAGGAATGCCAAACATATAATATTCAAGATAATGTCCCATAATTGTACATGAAATTAATGATAGAAGTACAATTTTTTTTTGTCAGGAGTCAAGACCCTCCCCAGTGCTTAAATGGAGAAAGAGCGGATGTTATAGAGGCAGCTGAAAGAATGGAAGGGTCAAAGGCACTGGGAAGGTAGTACACGTCTTCCTGTACAAACATATGGGAAACTGGTCCTATAAAATAAAGAAGAGAAATAAATGAAATGATAAAGGTATGATTCATTGCCATTTTCACCACCACTGCATGACAATATGGCTAATATGTAAATTATTACAAGGATGATTCAAAACATAGGAGTCTGCTAACTCAAGAGGAAAATAAAGTAAATATAAATTAGGAAACTGAAATTAGCCAATCAGAAATTTAAGGGCATATTCAGATCAAAGAGGTAAAATTATTGGAGGCAAATTGTTGGAGGTGGTTAAAGTCACGGAGGGCTTAAACAAAGTAATAGACAATCGGTTGATAACCTAATGGCATAGTTTTTAAAGTGACTGGCAAGTAACTGATGCAGAAAGAAGAACATTGTTTATTCAAAGAGAGGTTAGGATCTGCTATGCACTGCCAAATTCAACTGTAGCTTTTAAAAGGGAGTTAGATAAATACTTGAAAAGACACAGCTATTGATATATAGGGAAAGAGCTGGGAGTAGGACAAATTGGATTGATCTTTCAGATCCAATACAGACTTGATGGTCAAATGGTTCCTAGTTTTCTGTAGTATTCTGTGATTAAAATGTCAGAAGTCTGAGGTTCAGGGAAATATTAATGGGGGGGGGGGGGAATGATTTTAGATACAGTAGAAATATGAAACCATGAATTTGAATAGCAGAAATAAGCAGTAACAATGAAAAGATACTGCTTATTTCTGCTATTCAAATTCACAGTTTCATATTCCTGGAGAAAATAAATCAGAAAATTTCCACTGAAGAATATGGAAGTAACCTGCAATAATCAATTAACAATTTACAGAAGGAATTTTAAGACTATTGCAATTTCAAAACAGGAAATCATTGCAATAGGACAATGACATCTTGTATAGTTAAATATCAGCATCAAGGCTCTAATCTTTGAATAACACAGGCTGTTTTCGAACAACTGCACTCCTAAATGCCCTTGTCTTAAGCCCAGAAAGTATAAATTTTATTCAAGGCAGCAAGAAACATCAGCAGATGATAAATTTGTTCATGTCCCAGCACATTTCTGCTGGTTGTGAGCAGCCATGCTAACATTTAAAACATTTTCCTCATACTACATTCCAATGAGTAAGAAATCACTATAACTATTTATATATAAAAACTTGAATTTTATATGAATGACTGAAAATCAGTAGCTTGTAAACATTAAATATGAAACTCAACTTTTAAAACTGCAAAGTGCATTTCAGAATTTAAAGAATACAGCTATTTTTCTACTCTACCTATCTATGTACAGATAGATAAATGAGCCTTCGCTATACTAAAGAATTCAGCAGCATACCAATGTGTAGTTTGTGCACTACGCATTCCGGCCTGCTTTGCATTCCTCCATTGACAGCACTGATACCCACTTTGGGTGCACACGTATTCTCTCCCAAAACCTTTCAAGCTCTGCTACTCCTCTCCCTATTTCCTTTGAACACAACTTTGACACTTGTAACAACTCTCATATGCAATGGCTCAGAATTCAAATATAAAGAGGCACTTGAGATCATGCTACTGTTAAAAACACCTTGCACAATGCAAGTTATTGATATTACTAACTTCATGAAAAAAATCATAATCTTACACCACTAAGAGTACTAGTTATAATATCACCACCTCCAGATCATACATCATCCTAACTTAGACACAAATTTCCATTCCTTCATGATCACTGGATCAGATTCCAGTGACTTTTAAGCGCATTACTGCAGGAGCCCATCCCAAAACGAGTACAGCAGAAAACAGTTTCTCAGATCCAGCACTGCCTACGCCCAAGAACAAATAAAATATATTTATTCATAAACCACAGACACCTGATGAATATGTCTTTTCTTTTGATTTCCAAGAAGCGGCAGACAGGGGAGACACAACCTTTCATTTACTTAACACGTATCCCACAATACTCCAAAGAGCCAATGAGTCAAAATCTGCAACATACATGGCGACAACTGATGCAAGAAAATTAAATGAGATATGCTTGTGTAGGAATTCATTAATGATAAATGTTGACACAAAAAACTTGATCGAAAATTGTGAAAGAGCAAAGACTGTGGCAAGAACATGTTTTCCATACCAGAATACTTTTCAAAGAACATCTGACATTATATTCCACAAGTCTTTGAGCCAGGAGCTCCAAAAACAGTGAAAGGTAGGTAAGTCGTGGGGAACTGATAGTGCCCGAACTCTATCAGTGAACTCCAAATACTTCTGCCCTCTGTTGGAAAGAGAAAGCATTTGCAGCACCAAGCTTACCTATAACACCTTCACAAGTACCAAGCAAACAAAACTACAAGAGATGAAACAATAACTAAAATAATGTACTAAGATTCCACAATCTCCAAACATGAGGAACCAATTCATTTTACAACAGCATTACTTCAAGGCTCCAGATTTCCTTCCAAAATGCAACTGGATCTTTTGCCATCTACTTATTACAGACTGAGCCTCCATTTAATGAGATTGAAGCACAAATTACTGTATGTCAACATTTACTAAGAAGTTCTGAAGGGAAAGAAGGAAGATCGAAAAGATGAAGGATAAAGTGCTCATAAAGGTATAGGATGCCTTCTTAATTGAAGGATAAATATCAACACAAACATGTCATTGTCTTGATTTTCTTCCTGTATAATGTCCAAATGGGCTTACTTCTGACAATACAACTCTCCATCAGTACCATCAGCCTAAACAATTACATTGTTAGATCTTGTAGTCAGGAATGAAACCACGCACTTGTGACTCAGCTACAGAAAGGTGACACTGTAAACTGCCTTGAAGTGCCCAGGATGGAAATTAAAATCCTTTATAATTGCTTACAAGAGAGCTTTCTAAATTAAATCTTGTGCAATGATGAGAATGCTATACGTGAATGGATGAAAAACAGAATACTGAAGGGTGGGTTCAGGTCCTACTCCAGTGAATTAAGCACAAATCCACGTGTGACACCAATGAAGTGGGTATTGTCAATTGATGAAATGTTAAACCGTAGCTCGATTGGCCCACAAAGTTAGTTCCAGAGGAAGAGGTCAAGGTTCACTCAATATTCCTCCGCTATTCACATCAAAGAGAAGTGGAATCACTATTTACCTATTACTGTTTACCCACGAATAAAAATATCATGTAACTTGTTCCATAAGCCATTTTACACAAGAGTTGTGCCACAACAATCACCAAGATCTGCTTTCTATACAATGTCTTCCTGGAGCTCAGCAGAAAGATGAAACCTTCAGCAAACAACAAGCTTTCCTTGAACCTTCATTTACCTCACTCCCATAAGGCATAGGAGCAGAATTCCCAAATTCCCTTTCTAAAACCTCTAAAGCAGGGGTTCCCAACCTTCTTTATGCCATGGATCTCTACCATTAACCAAGGGATCTGTGGACCCCAGGTTGGGACTCCTGCTCTAAAGGTTGATGATCAGTTTTGTACCTCTTGAGCCATCCAATTTTCTGTCCAGTATCAGACATTTGTCAGCAGGCATATTAACAATAGTTAAGAAATCTAGGCAGAAAAACTGAATTTGATTACTTTCTCGAAGTCTACATGTGCCATTTCCAAAGTGGCTTTGTCACTAGCTAGTGGTAGAAAAACAAATAACATGTTGATGATGGGTCTTGATGAAAGGTCTTGGCCCAAAACATTGACCCACTCCTGATGAAGGATCTCGGTCTGAAATGCCGATTGTTTATTCATTTCCATAGTTCCTCCAGTATTTTGTGTGTGTTGCTCTAGATTTCAAGCATCTACAGAATCTTTTGTGTTTAATATGGAATCATTTTTTCCTCTTAAGCATAGTCTTTACTGCCACCATCCCAAGTTAACAAAGCACACTTTAGAAATTAACATTTGCAATTATTTAAATTTCACACATCTTTCTATCCAAAATAGACTGAGGGGAAGAGGTGGCTGAAAGAAGTGAAGAAGCAATTTCTATGTCATCTGCATTTTGTATTACATTTCCAGAGATTTGTGCTCTAGTTTCTTCAACAGGTTAAACCTTGCTAAATAAATCATCAGCAACCTCCTCCATTCCCAATGAAGACAACTGTAACAATCCAATCACAGACGAATTGCTTCAAGGCTAAAACACCTTGACTGAAGACTCTAGCAAAGCAGTTTTTTCATCTGAAGATTTTGACAGTCAAGCAAAGCATTTTTATCCTACAAAAGTAAGAACCTTTGCAACGGCCATCAAGAATGTGGAAATTGCTGAGGTCTGAACACATCACTTGCAAAGTCTTCAACATGGTATAGCTTTGAGAAGATTTGTTATCAAATACATATTGATTTCCAGCATCTGCAGAATCTCATGTTTATAATACCTTTCTGGCCCTTTCTTGTGAATAAGACTTCTGTCCCTAATGAGCTTTTATTCAATGACAAACAAACCCTAGACAGGTGACAATGTATTCACGCAAAGCACAGCAAGTACTGGCATCATAACTCAGCAGCTGATGTTCACCCACAATAACAAGACTCACACACAAAAATGTAAACCTTGGATAGATACTACAAACTTTCCCAATGGGGAAAATTAAAGCCCACAGAGTAATGAGCAGGCCAGACAAGCAAAAATCCAGGTTTTGAGACAAATGCTACCAGTATTATGCAGAAATCAAATAACACTGTATTGTGCATTATTAAATTTTTTTTAAAAATATTCTTTAACAAGAGCTCACAGAACACAATCTCAACTTCCATGAAAAAGTATCACTTCACAGTAATGTGAAAAAGCACAAGTTCCTGTTTTCTAAGTACAGGATCCCAGGATACTTCTTTGGATTTTGGGGTTTTGAGTGAGAATCTCTGTCTCCTGTGAATCTCTGCATCTTGCATCCACTTGCATCTTGGTCCAATGCTTTGACCAGACTGCTTTGGCAATCTGGTCTAAAACTCTATGATCTTGATTTTATTTTTCTGGGCATGCACTGCTAATTGGGCAAGGGGAGGTGAATTCGATCGATCAAAACTGTGGAAGGAAAGTCATATTCTTATATGCAACCCATCCAAGAAATAATCGTAAATCAACTGATTAGGTCTAAGGACCATCATTCTATATACTAAAAAAACAGCAAATGCGAGACTTGGATGCACCTTAACATGTGTAGACTGATTGTCAACCAATATATTGACATTCCCGGGAAAAGAAGAAAACAAGGAATATTTCAGATAGCCAATTAGAATTAATTTCCTTTGCAACTAATCCCAAACAATTAAAATTTAGTTTGTCGTATCTTCCTAATCAGCATGCATCTGCCCTACTCTCTCATCAATCTGAATCGTCACTGGTGAGATTTTAAAACAAAATTTAAATTAAGAGGCTGCGTAAAACGAAGGAAATCCAATCTGATCTACGTTTTTTAAAAACAATCTCAAGTCTTCTCAGGTTGCGAAAATAAGGATTCAGTTTATTATTATGGCTGCGTTTTAAAGAC
Organism: Mobula birostris; assembly: GCF_030028105.1. Taxonomy (NCBI): domain Eukaryota; kingdom Metazoa; phylum Chordata; class Chondrichthyes; order Myliobatiformes; family Myliobatidae; genus Mobula; species Mobula birostris. The sequence continues at coordinate 23,843,724 of NC_092395.1, read as the reverse complement.
CCTAGGCCCACACAGTGCCAAATCCACGGCTCTCCATTTTAGGTTCGCCGAAGTAGGGGGAGCTGCCGCCTTTACCCTCTACTCGAGTCACAGGCTTTCGGGTGACTTTTAGGCCTCAAGTTGCTTTTGGGAGAAAAAAACAAGCTAAGCAATGTTTCCACACAAATAAACAGTAAATAAATTAAATGAACCATTATCGAAATTCGCGAAAAATCTTCCCGAATATTAAGAAAAGCTTTATATAATTATAATATTTTCATAATAATGCTTTTAAGCAAATACTTACTTTTTGATTCTGTTGGGCCAGTATTGGCCAGAATGAAGACAGTCACCAAGGCTAATATCGGAGTCTTTATCCCCATTCTGGGTCTGGAATCTTCCTAATTCAAATTAATTCCCACACCCCCCTCCCCCCCCCACACACACACACATACAACCCTGGAATAGAACAGACTAAAAACCAAAACAAAACAGGGTTGAAGGGCAACTGGCAATAGAAGTTATTTTCTTTTTTGGATATTTTTCGGGGTTACTTAGGGGTGGGAAGAGGAGGAAGAAAATGTCTCGCAAATAAAAAAGTACAACTCTTCCCAATACACAAAAAATCTTGAATTTTCTTTCAACAAGATTAAATAAAGTGATCTTGACAGTAAGACTGGATCGAATCCTTCACTTTGTCCGTGAGAGGGGAAATGAAATAAATTGTTCCTTTTTCTCCAGTCTTTTTTCGAGAGAGTTTGTTAGAGATTTTGCAGCTTTCCCCTCTCTTATTTCTTTGCAGGATTATATTTTTCCACAACTGAAGAAGCTTTCTGCAACCTCTGGTTTCTTCTTCAAAGACAAAATCTCCTCTTGAAATAACATTGGAGTTGAAAAGGCTGAGGCTTCACTTCCCAATACAAGAAAGCTCTCATTTCCTTTGCTTTTATTTCATCTTTAAACCTCCTTGTTTCTTGTTGTAATTTCCTTTCAGCCCGATGATATCACTGGAAGAAGGAATTGTTTAAGTTTATTTTTCCTGTCACATTTACCAGGTCCTGAGAAGAGGAAGAAACAAAATCCAGTCTGTTGAGAAAATCAATCAGCAACAAAATCCTCTCCAAGATGATCCAAACTTGATTTACCTTTGGCTTCCTGCGTTCTTTTTTTAATATTGCAGTCTCCCCAGAAGAAGTATCAGCTCAAGTGCCCAATTAACCAAAGGAAATATTCAATCAAAATATTTAATAAATTATCAGAACACCAAGCGAAAAACTGATCAATAAATGCCTGTAATCCTTGAAGGCTTTTTCTCCCCTTTGGCTTCAACACATTCCAAAGTGATTGTTTTCTTCCCAGTATTTTTTTTCGTCAACAACGTTTTTTTTTGTTTCTTTTCTTTCCTGTCTTTCGTGTGCTTCTTTAAAAATGAATTTAAATTTATGCTTTTAGTAGGTATACAACACCGAAAAAAACACAGACGACCAGGAGAAATCGAAAAGCTTCGAACCAACAGACCAAACGCAAACTTCTTCTGGCTATGCCGAGTAAACAAGAGCCGCCAACCCAGGGAGAGAGAGGGGGTGGATAGGGAAAGGAGACGGGACGACTGCAAAACATGAACCAGGATTCCACAGCTTCGTGGACTGGAGTCTGATATTTTAAAAAAAAACGTGGATAGAGCGTGCAATGAAAAGCAAATTAAATATCTGGACTTGGCTGCAAGCAAACAAGATTCGTAGAATGTGAGTGAACAATGATAAAGAAAATAAAGGCTGTTCTGCTTTTATTGGATTGGAATTAAGGAAGGTAATAATCAAGAAAGTTATTGTTTATTAAAGGTGTAGTAAGCTGTAAATATTTAATGAGGATGTTTACATTTTCTTTATTTAATATTTTAACAGATGTATTAAAAAATCTTTTTTTCTATTGCCACGCACTCTTCCCTGCCTTCCCACCTTGCAAATGGCAGAGATTATGGAGGACAATATGGCCACTTGTTTATCTATAGCATTAAGGGCACACAAGCAATCCTAACAAAAGAAAAGACAAATCTAAATTCTGCACCATATCACTGCCACTCTGTATTCTTCATAAAATTGGGTTCATTCAAAATTTCACTGCCAAGTTACAAATGACTATAACACTTTTACTTCCTGACCTACTCTGGCTTCCGACCTTCTTTTAATAAATACATATATTTTTAAATCCTTCCAAGGTCTCTCCCTTCCCTATCTCTGTAATTTCCCCCACCTATACAATCATCCACAGCATCAAGACTTCTCTGATCTTAAGCCTCTGTTCATCCAAATTACAATGCAGATTTCTGCAGCCTTGCCCTCAGTTGCCCAGAATTCTCACCTTAAGGCTCTCCGTTTCTCTCTTCTCTTTGAAAACCTTTGTCCCTAACCCAGTTTTGGACACTTGTTATTACAGTTCTTGATGCAGCTTGGAATTAAGTTTTTTTATTAATAACTTAAGCATCTCAGGATATTTTATTACTTCAAAATCAATATATAAACGGAAATTTCTGTTTGTATGCTAGTGAGTAAACATACTAATCACAAAGAAAGAAAGGGTTTTCATTTGTAGTAATAAAGAGCCTATCATGACAGGACACTCGCTTTGCAGCCAATTAAGCATTTTTGAAGTGTATTCAGTGTTGGAATATTGAGGAGGTAGCAGCCAATTTTTGTTACCGTGAAGCTGTACATGTTTGAATTTTGTGTAGCCACCGTCTGCATCAAGCTATCAGGTATAACATATTTTTCATCTGGATTGAAGTGCAATTGCCCCTTTCCTGACCATACTTCATCTATTGGACCACCATGGTACTTCTGTCATACTTTACAACAGCCATCTTTTAGACAAATAGTGCCTCATCTTCTACTCTGTTAAAACTTGTGCTGTTTCCAAAATCAATTACATATGTATGTCTCAGTTCACATCATTCAGTTCAACATCAGTCCTGTGCTCATTGATATACATTGGTTCTCAGTGCAACATCTCCTCAAAGTGTTATCCTTGATTTCAAATCCCTCTCTAATCTTCTCTCCTTTGCAACATCCTCAAACTCCAGCACACTTGCAGATCCAGGAAGCGAGGGCTGTCATTATCACCCTCTCTCAGGCTCTAAGATTAAGGTCAGTGGGCCCCTTACAATTGCCTGCTGCTGAATAATTTATAAAGACTGGCGTTGTTGCACAGTGGGCCCACAGAGTAACATTTGTGCCCCCAGGTAGTAGAAACCAGCTCCTGGATCTGCCACCACCTAAAGCATCAAAATCTCTCTATTCCTCCAATAGTATTCATGATGTAGTTAAAACTAGTCCTCGTACTTAGACCCAATTTTGATTGTCCCCTGAGTATGAATGATGTCTTCAGCTGTCTGAGCTTTAGAACTCCATCCCTAAACCTCTTCACCTTTCTTGCTGTAAAATCTTTTTTTAAGATAATTCTTAAATCAATTTATTTGACCCAGCTTTTTATCATATGTTGAAAATTTTCCTTTTTTGGTTTGTTACTAAATTTTGTCTGATAACACTCCTGTGAACATTTGGACTTGATATAATGTTAAGGATGCTGTATACACTCAGTTGCCATTTGATTAGATATAGGAGTGGAACGTCGGGTCATTTTTTGCTGAGGTAGCCAAACCACTTCAAGGTTCAATGTGCTGTGCATTCAGAAATGCTCTTCTGCACGCTACTGATGCAATGCATGGTTATTTGAGTTACTGTCACCTTCTTGTCAGCTTGAACCAGTTTGGCCATTCTCCTCGGACCCCGCTCATTAACAAGGTATTTTAGCTCACAGACCTGCCACTTACTGGATGTTTGTGTTTGCCTTTCGCAGCATTCTCTGTAAACTCTAGAGTCAGTTGTAGGTGAAAATCCCAGGAAATCAGCAATTTCTGAGATACTTAAACCACCCCATCTGGCACCATGGTCAAAGTCACAGATCACATTTCTTCCCCATTCTGATGAACAACAATTGAACCTCTTGACCATGTCTGCATGCTTTTATGCATCGAATTACTGCCACATGATTGGGTGATTAGATACTTGCATTAATGTGCAGGTGTACTGGCATAGCTTATAAAGTGGCCACTGAGTGTAAATGCAAATTGGTTTTTGTAATTGAATTTAAATGAAATAACAAATTGAGGAAAAGATAGTGGAATTGAGAAAATATTGGCATGTGTTATTAGACACACACTCAGCGACACAGGAACAGCTTCTTCCCCTCTGCCCTCCGATTCCAAAATGGACATTGAACCCTTGGACACTACCTCACTTGTTATTTCTGTTTTTTGCACAATTTTTAATTTATTCAATATATGTATACAGTAATTGATTTACTTATTTATTTATTATTATTATTATTATACTATTTTGGTTTTTTCTTCTATATGAACTGCTGCTGCTAAGTTCACAAATTTCACGACACATGCCGGTGACAATAAACCTGATTCTGATTCTGAAGTTCTGTGAGACCAAGAAGAATAGGGATGTGTAGTCGTGAAGACATTGAATTAGTACTCCAAAAGGCCTAAGTTTATCAATGGGGAGCTTAATGTAAGTTATTTAAATAAATCTGGTATAAAACAGTTAATTACAGTAACAGTGACAATGAAACTACACACTGTCTGACCTATAAGCAATTCCAGACTCAACATCATAGCTGACATTTTGACTTCCCTCTGTAAAAATTTAGAATGTCATTTAGTTCAAGGGCAACCAGAAATACATACAAATTTCTAATTGTGCAACATCAAAAATTCATATTTGCTTACACTATTTATATGAAATTGACACACTATAAATTTGTCCCCCCCCCCCCCGACACTCTGACTGATTGGTTTGGGAAATTATTACACAGGGCCAAGTTACTTACTATCCAGAGGCAAAAAGACCCAGATTGTAGGCTTTTCCCATAGAGCCTTTACGGCAGCTGTACCAAGCTTTAGTTCATCCCTCAGCGTGTGGTCCTGCGTCCTGCAATTTGCCAGACAGTAGCATTCAACTCTGGATTGTGTCCTGCACTGGAAGACCAATAATTTCATATAACTCAGAAGTTGATGATCTTCCAGCGGCAACCAATGATTGTCTCAGTGTGCAGCCCTGGGAACAGCCCATAGAGCACAGAATCCTGTGTTATGCAGCTGCTTGGGATGAACCTCAACAAAGAAAACTGCATCATTTTCCAGATGTTTGTGGCAAAGACACATGCTAAAACAAAATTATGGTCTCATCTATACCACTGCCACCACACGGTCAGTATACAGTGCTATTGTGACTCCATCATTACATGAAAATCTGATGGGGAGGGTCATTCAGACAACCAGCCAAGCCAGAGCTCCTTGCTTATTTGGAAGTTCTGGTACTGAGGCATTCGGCCAAAATACTTTAACAACCTACAGTAGGTAATATCCAACAAGATCTACCATCTCCTCCTCTCTTAACAGCATAGTCCAAATGCATGAAGCATTCTACAGCAACACATCAAAGTCTGTGCTTTGAAACACCAGGGACAGGTAAAGCCTTACCAGCAGAGTACGACTTGATAGTATCCTACAACCATAACCTTGATAGACTCCTGAACCAGCATGGATAACTTCACTCATCTCAATGCTAAAATGACTCCACAAGCTACTGAAGCTCTTTCAAGGACTCCACAACACCTGTTCTTAGCATTATTTATTTACTTTATTTATTATTTGCACAATTAGTCTTCTTTTGCGCAATAGTTATTTATAGTTTTCATAAATTCCATTGTATTTCTTTATTTTCCTGTAATTGCCTGCATGAAAATGCATCTCAAGGTATTACTAACATTTAAGTACTTTGACAATAAATTTACTTTGAACTTTGAACTTGGTGTTTGCACCCTTATGTTCGGCTTGATACAAAGCAGCCACATTCAAAGGTTGTCTTCAGGAAAGGGTTAAAATAGGTGTACTTCCCTCACTTTTTGTTGCATAGTTGGTGAATTTCAAGTGCTACGTTTAATGTCAGAGAAAAGTATATAATATACATCCTGAAATTCTTTTTCTTCGCAGACACCCACGAAAACACAGAAGTACCCCAAAGAATAAATGACAGAATTAAGATCATAAAACCATAAGACATAGGAGCAGAATTGGGCCATCTGACCCATTGAGTCTGCTCTGCCCTTCAATCATGGCTGATCCTTTTTCTCTATCTCCTCCTGAACCCCAGTTCCTGGCCTTCTCCTTGTAACCTTTGATGCCATATCCAATCAAGTACCTATCAATCTCTGCCTTAAATACATAAAATGACCTGGCCTCCACAGCTGCATGTGGCAACAAATTCCACAAATTCACCACCCTTTGATGAGAGAAATTTCTCTGCGTCTCTGTTCTGAAAGGGCACCCCTCTATCCTGAGGCTATACCCTCTTGTTCTAGATTCTCCCACCATGGGAAACATCCTTCCCACATCTACTTTGTCTAGGCCTTTCTACATCCCCCCCCCACCCTTCTGAATTCTAGCAAGTACAGACCCAGAGCCATCAAACATTCCTTGTATGATAACCCTTTCATTCCTGGAATCATCCTTGTGAACTTCCTCTGGACCCTCTCCAAGCCTGCACATCTTTTCTAAGATGAGGGGCCCAAAACTGTTCACAATACTCAAGGTGAGGCCTCACCAGTTCCTTATAAAGCTTGAGCATCACATCCCTGCTCTTGTATTCTAGATCTCTTGAAACGAATGCTAACATGGCATTTGCCTTTCTCACCACCGAATCAACCTGCAAGTTAACATTCAGGGTTTTCTGCATGAGGACTCCCAAGTCCCTCTTGCATCTCAGATTCCTGGATTTTCTCCCTGTTTAGAAAATAGTCAACACATTTCTACTACCAAAGTGCATGACCATACGTTTTCCAACATTGTATTTCATTTGCCACTTTCTTGCCCATTCTCTAAACCAGTCTAAGTCCTTCTACATCCTACCCGTTTCCTCAACACTACCTGCCCCTCCACCAGTCTTCATATCATCTGCAAACTTGGCAACAAAGACATTTATTGCATCATCTAAATCATTTATATACAGCATAAAAAGAAGTGGTCCCAACACCGACTGCTGCTAACTGCTAGTACTGGCAGCTAACCAGAAAAGGATCCTTTTATTCCTACTCGCTGCCTTCTACCAATCAACCAATGCTCTAATCATGTTAGTAACTTTCCTGTAATACCATGGGCTCCTGACTTGGTAAGCAACCTCATGTGTGGCACCTTATCAAAGGGCTTCTGAAAGTCCAAATATACAACATCCATTGCATCCCCTTTATCTATCCTACTTGTAATCTCCTCAAAGAATTCCAACAGGTTCATCTGGCAGGATTTTCCCTGAAGGAAACCATGCTGACTTTGTCTTAACTTGTCCTGTGTCACCAAGTGCTCCATCACCTCATCCATAACAATTGACTCCAACATCTTCTCAACCACTGAGGTCAGGCTAACTGGTCTATTATTTCCTTTCTGCTGCCTTCCTCCTTTCTTAAAGAGTGGAGTGACATTTGCAATTTTCCAGTCTTCTGGCATCATGCCAGAGTCCAATGATTTTTGAAAGAATTTCTATTGCCACCGCAATCTCTAACACCACCTCTTTCAGAACCCTAGGGTGCAGTTCATCTGGTCTGGGTCATTCGACTTTTTGAGCACCTACTCTCTTGTAACAGTAACTGAATCCACTTCTCTTCCTTCAAAGACTACAACATCAGACATACTGCCAGTGTCTTATACAGTGAAGATTAATGCAAAATACTCATTTAGTTCATCAGCCATCTCCTTGTCCCCTGCTATTATTTCTCCTGCCTCATTTTCTCGCGGTCGTATGTCCACTCTCATTTCTTTTTTAACACACTTGAAAAAACTTTTACTACCCACTTTGATATTATTTGCTAGCTTGCTTACATATTTTATCTTTTCCCTTCTAATGCTTTTTTTTAGTTGCTCTCTGTAGATTTTTAAAGACTTCCCAATCCTCTATCTTTCCACTAATTTTTGCTTTGTTGTATGCTCTTTTTATTTTGCTTTTACAATGGCTTTGACTTCCTTTGTCAGCCATAGTTGTACTATTTTACCTTGGACATTCAGTTCCCAAATCTAACCATCCTTCAGCCATGATTCAGTGATGTCCACAGCATCATACCTGGCAATCTGTAATATTGTAACAAGATCATCCACCTACGCACATTTAGATACAACACCTTGAGTACTGTATTTGCTGTCCTTTCTGACTCTGCATCCCTAATGATTTGATATTCAGCCTATTGGCCGCAACTAAGTCCCATCACCTGCCTGCCCCTCCAGACAATCTGACTGCATGTTATCTTTACTTTTTTACCATCCGTCCTATCCTGAGTCCCTTCACTCTGGTTCTCATCCCCCTGCCAAGTTAGGTTAAACCCTCCTCAACAGCTCTAACAAACCTGCCCTTGGGTTCAGGTGCAAACTGTCACTTTTGAACAGGTGACACCTCCCCCAAAAGAGATCTCAATTATCTAAGAACCTGAAGCCCTGCCCCCTGCACCAGCTTCTCAGCAACGCATTTATCTGACAAATCATCCTGTTTCTACCCTCACTGGCTCATGGCACAGGCAGGAATCCAGAAATTACTACCCGGGAGGTCCTGCTTCTCAGCTTTCTACCTAGCTGTCTAAAATCTCTCTGCAGGACCTCTTTGCTTTTCCTTCCTATGTCATTTTGTACCAAGACATCTGGCTGCTCTCCCTCCCTCTACAAAATGCTGTGGATGTGATCTGAGACATCCCTGATCCTGGCACCTGGGAGGCAACATACCATCTGGGTGTCCCGTTCACGTCCACAGAATCTCCAGTCTGTTCCCCTCACTATCAAGTTCCCTATCACTACCACTCCCTTCTTCTCTCTCTTTCCCTCTGCACATGGACCCATGCTCAGTGCCTGTAACCCGATCGCCGTCGCATTCTCCCAAGAGGTCATCCCCCACAAAAGTATCCAAAGCGGTATGCTTGTTTTTGAGGGGAATGGCCACGGGGGTGCTCTGCTCTAACTTCCTATTTCCATTTCTCCTGTCGGTCACCCAGCTACTCGCCTCCTGCAACTTCGGGGTGACTACTTCCCTGTAGCTTTGATCAATTATATCCTCGTGCTCCTGTACAAGCCATACAATTAAGGGTTATGGGGAAAAGGCAGGGAAGCGGAGATGAGTCCGTGGCCAGATCAGCCATGACCTTATTGAATGGCAGAGCAGGCTCGACGGGCCAGATGGCCAACTCCTGCTCCTATTTCTTGTGTTCTTATCTTCTCTTTCCATGGAGATTTCTTCATTGCTTCGCCGCAGACTCTTTTCAGTTTGGGTCTCTGTATGAAGTGAAAGGTAGCTTGGGTGAATGGGACTGGACATAAGAATGAGTTTCCACCACTGAGTATTGCTCATGAACACAATCAAAGATCACAAGTCACATCAAGCAGGAGACAACCTAAATGGCAGGGGTGGGGGGGGGGCATAAGGAAAGGATAATGTATTTGCAATCTCCACCAGAACTCCTTTACACACAAAGCCCGTTAGTTTTGTATGTATAAAAACGAGGTTTATTCAGTCTACGACAATGACCTTAATATGTTTGCAGTAAATGTGTAAAATGGTGCTCATTTTAATATGAACTGTGCATGCTTATTTTCCTACATGACCCTACTTAACTAAATAAATTTTTAAAATTTTGTTAAAGAAAATTCAGGGATAGACAGTAAATTCTGACCTTGCTAGCAATGCCCACATCAAAAATAACTGAAAAGCTCCAGGATAGAAAGCAGAAGGAGACCCAAGACTAACGTGATGATGCAGGTAGGCAGAAGAGTCAGCATTCATATCATCCACACAGTAAAGGACTGTAAAGCACTTTACAGAAGTGACGATGCAGAGGAATCAACTCGGAGCCAATGGAAGTGATTAAAACTTGGTCAAGGCATATTTTTGTTACGTATGCCTCATTAAACACCTGTGATAAAGTGGCCTGTTTATAACAGAACTTGAAAAATGCTTTGAAAAAACACCGATCTTTTCCAGGGGAGGAAATATTAACTGATAAGAGGTAAACTTTTTGAAGGATGGTATTCTGCATATAAAAGTAAGCAAATGTATGCACAAAATCATTGTGGCAGAACAGTACCCACAAGTTTTTTTCTGCTTACAAAAACTTGTGCAGACCCCTCTCAGACATTGATTCAATGGTGTGCACATGTGGGCAATGCAGCATGCTTCGTCTTGTTTATGCTTCAGGCTGTCCTAGTGGCTCATTGCAAAGTGGGCCACTGATATGTAAAAAAGAGGAACGTCGCAATTTTAATTCCTGTTCTACCCAAAATTTCTCAGCCTTATCTAGTGTTGCAGTAAAGCCATCACAATTAGCCTTAGCACCCCCTCAGGCTAGAGTGAGCATAAGTCAGACAGGCTTTCGACCCATAGAGCTATCCAGCAATCCTTGCTGGAAATATTTACACATTAACATTAGCTAAGACGGCATCAGGCTGACCTATTTTGCCCCTCTGTTCAAAGAGCCTCCCGGCATCTCCGAGAAGAATGGCAAATTGATAGAGATAATAGAGGAATGCTGAGACAAGACAACTAAGAACTAACATATTTAGAAGAAATGGGGAATAACAAAAATTAGAGTGTCTACCTCACCACAAACCCCTCTACCCTCTGCCTGTTATTGAATTCACTGGTCATAAGTGCTCTCTTAATTAAATGAATTGTCCACCATCCTTTGGATTATTCAGAGCCAGCACCACACATCAAAAGCAAAAAAAAAAGCCACAGATGCTGGAACCAGAAATAGTTAGAAATACTCAGCAGTTCCAGCAGTAAGCAAAGAGGAGCAAAGTTTAACATTGCAAATCAATTACTTTCATCAGAATACCTCCATTCAGTCCCAAAGGTAACTCTAAGCTTCCAGTTAGCCTGTCACTTTTATTCTCATCCCAAACCCACTCTGATCTCTCTGTAAACAACAGGAATTCTGCAGATGCTGGAAATTCAAGCAACGATCTCTCTGTCATTCATCTTCTACACCATTTAAACAAAACTGAAGAAAAAGGATCGCAAGGTTTAACATTGAATACAACAATTTCAAAACTGGCCAATCCTAAGGAATGGAAGGTGAGATGCTGAGTCTGAAACATTAACAAAATTATCCTATGCCACCTCCAAGTCTCTCTCCGCAGGTGTTATATAACATGCTGAGTATTTCAAACATTTTCCATTCTACATTTCATCTGCAGTGTTTTTATTCTCCAGTGGTTTGTATCTCAAAGTTTCAGCATTGTTTCTCATTTTTTCTTTGGACAAATCAACTGTTACTAATAAGCCTTCAACACTCTTTCAGTGAGCACCCTACAGCCGACATCTCTACCCTATTAAAAACATTCCCTTTGTTCTCTCAGCCCTTCCCCTTTCTTTGCAACTTAAAAATGTACAATTGAAAAGCATTGCTCAGATCTGACGATAAATCGTGAACCTAAACCTGTTTCTCTCCTCACAGATGCTACCTGACCTGCAGTGTATTTCTAGCTTTCACTTCGAGGTGAGCGGTCCTGAGTTTGAATCCAGCTGGCTCTCTGCATGATTTCTACCTGTGCTGGGTTGAGTGTCGAGTTCACAACTCGGCATCATAAAAACCAGACAAATGCAAAAAAAAAATGGCAAGGTTGCCTCCCGTTGTGCCACAAAGCACGGAAAGGAACAACAGCAAAAAGACCTTAAATTTATGGACAATCCCCACCCCTACCCCAGTCTTCGTATTGGTCGAACCAATTTCAACTGTTTTTCCAGTAAATCTAACAGAATGATACATTAGACCACACCTTTGCAATTATCCGCAGCTTCAACAATAGTTCCCAGACCACAGCTCAACTTTCTACTGAAGTCTAGTTTTAATCTACACCACTATCAATCACATCTCACCATCTTCCCCTTCCACCATGTCCTGCAGAAACACAAAGCAAAACAGGAATCTGTGAATCATATATCTGAGGAGATAATTATTTGTCCCATCATGCATATTGCTGGACCATTGAAGGAGTTATTAAGGTAGTCTGAATACCCTATTCTTTCCCCAAAGCCCTTTAATATTTTCCTTTCCAAATATGAAGTCATAGAGCACTACAGCACAGAAACAGGTCCTTCATCCCATCTGTTATTCTGTCCAGTCCCATTGATCTGCTTCTGGACCTTTGTCCTCCATACCCGTCCCATCCCTGTAGTTATCCAAACTTCTCTTAAATTTTGCATTCAAACCAATATCCACCATTTCTGCTGACAGATCGTTCCAGACTTGCACCACTTCTGAGTAAAAAAGTTCCTCATCAGGATCCCCTTAAACAGTTCACGTTTCACACTTAACCTATGACCTTCAGTTCTAGTTTCATCCGACCTCTGGAAAAAGCCTGCTTGCATTTACCCTTCATACCCGTCATAATTTTGTCCACCTCTTTAAAATCTCCCCTCATTCTCCTACACTCTAGGAAATAAAGTCCTAACCTATTTAATCTTTCCCTATAACTCCGGTCTTCAAGTCCCAGCAACATACTCATAAATTTTCTCTGCACTCTTTCAATCTTATTGACATCCTTCCTGTAGGTAGGTGACCAAAACTGCACATAATACTCCAAAATTGGCCTCACAATGGTGTATACAACTTCAACATAACATGCCAACTCCTGTACTCAGTACTTTGATTTATGAAGGTCAATGCGCCAAAGGTTATCTTTACGACCCTATCTGCCTGTGAAGCCACTTACAAGGAATTATGGACCTGCTATCCCAGATCCCTCTTCTACTGCACTCCTTAGTGTCCCACAGTTCCTGGTTGTCCTCCCAAAACTGCTAACATCTCACCTTTGTCCGCAGTAAATTCCATCTACCATATCTAATCTCTTATGTTCAAATCTGTGTCCACCACTTTTCCAACAAGGTAATCCAAATCACACAATGATCTGACAGCAACCTGCTCTGTGAAAAATACCCCACTCTTTGAGACAAATTGAATCAATGGTAGAAATTTCCAGATCCTTACATGGTTAGATTAATTGGTGGTAAATCTCACCCAATTCTAGTTTGCTCATGGGCAATGAACCTACCTCTCACAAGCTCCTCACACCTTACTGCTAACAAGTAATACCTGCTGAAATAGGCAAATTAGAACAGAGAAGCTTTTTGAACATAACCTGTAAACCAGAGAACTCAGGAAATACCCAGCATACCAACTATATGTCAGGACTAGACCTAGTTTGCATGGCTTAGTTATTAAGCAATGATCCAGCAACTTATTGGAACTTTAAAACCTAACAGCATTACAAATAACCCTTCATGGACTATACCCTGAGACTCAAATGTACTTCATTTTTAATTGAAGAATGTGATGCTTAATATATAAGTAGGGGTGTCCAATGCAAAGGGAATTTTTGCAAAATGTTGATCTAATCTAGATCTAAATTCTAAAGGGGAATTTTTGAAGGATTAATTATTCAGTTAGAGTCAGAACATTTTCCTTTGAAAGTTTTGGGAAGTTTTTGGGAGGTTCCTATGTGATTGATCAAATGACAGCCCTGCATCTCATTGAAAGAGGATGTTGAGAAGGAAATACATAAAGATCTCCAAATGATGTTATCAAATAACACTAGTCAATATGAAATACCGGAGATGAAGTACTATGTAAAATCCAACTCTATAATATCTACTCTAGAGATTTGTAATGAGCTCTTTGGGCCCGTGCGGGGAGCCGAAGGGTGTTGGCCTCCCAGGTTTCTAGGACACTTGCATTTGTTAATCATTGTTTTAAGAGTGCTTTCTGTTTAATCTTGTTAAGTTTATTTTGACTGGCATGGGTTTTCTGCGTTCTGTGATTATTTAAGTGGATGCCCAATTAGTGCCTATCACGGGGTCCTAGCTTTGAGAACATTATGTCTTGCAGAGTCATTCGGCCAAGCCACTGATGTTTTGTTGGAACTCTTATGAATAAACCCTAGTCGCCATCTCTACGTGTGAGTCAGTCTTTCCTCTGAGTTCAGTCATTGCCAGTGCATACCGTGACGGAATTACAGTGGTGGAGTTAAAATGGCAAATAGAGGCAGGTTTTGCACTGGTGTACCAGACTGCAAGTATTTTCATGAATCAATAATCCCAAGTACTCATGCACTATTGTCTTCAATAGAAGAACAATCAGGTGCAATTGTGGAACATAAAGAAGGTGCAAGACAATTGGAAGGGAAGTGAAGTCAGATTTATTACTCCAGCAATACATTACCATAGGCATTAAAAATCAACAGTTATGCTGGATAAAACACAGGTCTAAGAATATACGTTTTTCATTCTGTGGTTAAATCAACACAAAAGATGCAGGTAGGAGAAAACATGGTACTACTTTGTGTTTTTCCTCCAAGAAGACCATAACCATGCCGTGGTTTGGAGGCTTGCGTGCCTCAATGATCTTGAGAGCTATGCTGGCTGGATTTGGATCATGGTAGGGTCATCCATGCCAACAGGTCAAAGGGCGGAGATCAAACTAATTGTGGTCCACCTTTCCTCCAGGTTTGGGGGTTCAGCTCAGGGCTAACAACCCTGACTGGTAAAACAGTATTGTTACAGACACAGCAATGTAGAATCCTTCTACGTCTTGGTGCGACAGTATTCCTAAGACTTGCATGACTGACAGTAGTGAAAACCGAGAGCTACTGACATAATGAAGGAAGCCCTGAACACCGCCAGATATGGAGGACCATCCTTGCTGCCCAAAACATGAGCGGGATAACGGGAAATAAATAAAGTACATAATTTGCGTTTTGCCTCTAAGACTGCGTGATTGATGTCAAATCTCTGTGTATTTCCTTTCTAATGTTCCATGGAGTAGAAGATAAAAGGGCTATGAGAACAACCTTATTTACCTTTAGTTGCCGGCCCCTGGTCACAGGGAAGTAGCATCCAGGAGATAATGACAAGCATTGTTCCACATTGAGCTCAGTCCAAGCCTGTAATGAAGTGAATCTCAGCCAAGAATACACATCAACCATCGGCAGCCACTAGATCAGCTCCTCTCCTGGTATATGCAGTTAATGATGGTGAACAGAGCTCTGGTGTGATTAGAACTGGTTAACATGCTAAGTCAAGTCTTTTGAGTGTGTCTCACAGCAAAGCTCTGTTCTGGGAAGGTGCTTATTGACATGATTACAAGTATGGATTACATGTGTCATTTCCTGCATTAGTATCTGTCACCGACCACATCCCTGACAGGTACAGCAGCACAGCAGGATGCATATACTTTGTACAGGTGGAACTTTGTTAACTTCCCTCCAATCTCTTTAATCCCGGCGATCAACAAATTTCTACCCCTGAATTCGAAGGAAAAAAGCAGAAGAGAAAATGCTAATAAGTGATGGCTATTAATTGAATTAAACGCTGCATTAAAGGCTCCAAAGAGATAGAAAGAATGGAAGGTAAAAAGTGAAAGAAGGGCTTTCTGCTTTTTGGGACAAGTATACGTAGCTTACCTCCCAAGAAGCAATAATGAAGAAGAAAACTAATACTTGAAGAGCCTTCCCATAGATGGGTGTAGTTTTCAAGTCTTGAACAGACTCGATCAGACATGCTTCATTCTTTGTGCAGTGTAATGGGTTGGGTCATGCTTTATTTCACTTGTTTAACACATTTTGCAGTTCCCCAGGGTACTGCTGGTGTCCACAACATTACATCACAGAAATTGCTCTGAAATCTAGAAAGATCCCACAAAGAACTAGGAGAAAATGACAAGACAATCTATTTTCAGTTATTGCTTCAGGACAGATATTGGCCAGCACACCAAGAAGATCTCTTCTACATAATTACAGAACCATAGATTCGATTAGTGCCTTATTTTGTAATATGTATGTTTATGTATGTGTGTATATATATATCAGTAACATTAGAGTTGGTCTTGCAAGCTCTAACCCTAAATGATCAGTATGGTTACTGAGCTTGAAGACGTATGGAACCGTGCATCAGGAAATGCAGCATAGTGCTTAAGAAGCCTTGGCAAATTAATGCTGCACATCTTGTAGATATTAGGTAAGAGTCATGGCGCAATAGAGTTAATGCTTAGAATGCTGGAGTGAGTGCTGATATATGTGGCTGCTTTATATGGATTGTGCTCAGCCTTGGTGTTCATGGAGCCACACTCATTCAGGCAACTGGAGAGTATTTCAACACACACCCATGTGTCTTGTAGATGGTGGAAATATTTTGTGGAATCAATTGCTGCTTTATATGTAACTTCTGATCTTTTATAGCAATAGCATTTATATGGTCAATCCACCTACTGTAAGTTTCTGGTTATGGTGAACCACTAGATGTTGAAGATAGAGTCCTCCCTGACGGGAATTTTAAGGTTCATCCATCATCATCGATGAAGACCTCAACACTATTAGTACTCTTTTTAGAGGTTGAGTTGCTAGCTCGACACTCAACCCGGCACGGATGGAAAGTGTGCCCGGGAGCGACGCGACTGGATTCGAACTCAGGAACCTTCGCTTTGGAGTCCGGCGCTGATGTCACTGCGCCACCAGCCAGCTATAGTGTCGAGACTGGCACTTGATTTGGATTTAAGTGAGGGAGAGTCGTGCAGCGTCAGCCTCACTCTCTGTTCCCAATTCCCATCTGAATCCAGTGGCAAGACAAGAGTCAAGACAGCTGGAGATGGGACTAGGCGCAGTGGATGACCAGGACATCTTCTGTGTCTTGTCGTGCTCTACGCGTTCCACGACGCTTGCAGAGACTGCCTTCTTGACTGTTGGACCTTCCATTGGTCTCGTCTGCTCACTCCACCGGTGTCTGTCTTCACGTGTTGGGATAGACGACTCCCTATCTCACCAAGGGTTTGAGACCCATCGACTACCCTCACCTGGTTTAGACGGCTTGTGGAAGCCGTTGCCCAGGGTGTGGCTGCTGTCGCGTGCAAACAGATACGGGGAGCCACAGGTGAGAGCTGAGTTCGAGATGGGGACCAAAGGTGGACAAACCGCCCTGAAAAGGACACGACATGTTCCCCCACCAGAGGTGCTACCCCTCTCTGACACCCCATACACTCCAAATGCTAACCATCCAGGGGTAGTTCTCTGTTGTTGAAGACAGCACTTGCTGGATGGGAATGCTCTTTGTCATTTACCAAGCAATACCAGATTGTCACCTTGGTCGTGCTTCAAATAGGTAAGGACTGTTTCATCTTCTGAAGTCTGGCAAATAGAATCGAACATCAAGCAATTATCAGTAAATAGACCAATTTCTGACCTAATAATGGAGGCAAGTCATTGATGAAGCAGCTGAAGATGGTTGGGGATTGGATATCATTCTGAAGAACTCCTACTGAGATGTCCTTGAGCTGAGATCATTCTCCTGCAGCACCCACAACCATACTGATTCATGTGAGAGATAACTCAGCCTGGCAGAGTCTTTCTTTTCCCTTGCTCCTATGTTTTAGGGTCTCAAGGTCTTCAAACCAAGTGACTTCAATTTACCAGAGTTCTCCATTGCAATATTCATATAAACGCTGCCACAATACCAAAGAAAGTCCACTCTTATTAGGAACACAAGAAATTCTTCAGATGCTGGGAAATCCAGAGTAACAGACACAAAATGCTGGAGGAACTCAGTAAAGTCAGGCAGCATCTAGATAGAGGAATGAACAGTCACCATTTTGGGCTGAGACCCTTTGTGAGGACTGGAAAGGAAGGGGGGAAATGCCAGAATAAGAAGGTAGGGCAAGGGGAAGGAGTACAAGCTGGCAGGTGACAGGTCAGGGGGAAGAGAGATGGGTGGTGGAGGGGGGAATAAAGTGAGAAGCTGGAAGGTGAAATGTGGAAATGGTAAAGGGCTGAAGAAGAAGAAATCTGATAGGAGAGGAGAGTGGATCAAGGAAGAAAGGGAAGGAGGAGGGGCACCAGAGTGAGGTGATAAGCAAGTGAGGAGGAGAGAAGGGGTAAGAGGGGAGCTGGAACAGGGACTGGAAAAAAGAGAAGGGGGCAGGGGGAGAGAAATTGATGTTCATGCTGTCAGGTTGGAGGCTACCCAGAAAGAATATGAGGTGTTGTTCCTCCATCCTGGGAGTGGTCTCATCATGGCAATAGAGGAAATTTGGAATGGGAGGTGGAATTAAAATGGTTGGCCTCCGGGAAATCCTGCATTTGTGTATGGAGCAACAGTGCTTGTCAAGGCAATCCCCCAGTCTACGTCGGGTCTCACCGATGTATCGGAAGCTGCACCAGGAGCACCAGATAGATGACCCCGACAGTCTCGCAGGTAAAATGTCGCCTTATCTGCAAGGACTGTTTGGGATCCTGAATGGTGGTGAGTGAGGAGGTAAACCAGCAGGCAACTCTTATTTGGAATCCAGTTCTTTAGTCCATGGCCAGAACCCCAGCTGAGCATCGATAGACAGTTTCTGAAAATCTCAATTATTTAACCTGAGGAAAAGCGACAATCAAAGTGCTGTAATAGGCTCTGTCTACTATTGTCCTCAGAATAGGAAGGAATTCATGCAGATCCTGGAGTTGAAAGATTAACGAGACCAGCTTTGAAACAAAAAGTAATAGGTAATGGAATACTGTAGACCATTATTCCTCCCAAACTTGCTCCACCATTCAATACGGGGAAAGTGGTCGGTGAATCTCCTCAATGGCTAAGCATCTACCACACCCCAGCTCACCTTTGTCCCACTTACCTGGGCCAGCACGAAGCAACCCCCAGGTTAAAGAACTCCAAAAATTCTCAAATCTCCAAATTAAGAAATTCTCCCTCATCTCAATGACAAATCATGCATGTGCTCTGGAGAGGATGTCGCCAGTCAAAGGCCAGGCTGAAGTGGGAAGGAGAATTGACGCATGGATATCCTTTAGCAGGAACTTAAGGTTGTCTGGGGATTAACCAAAGGTGTACAGTTTACTGTAAACATAATTTGATAATAAATGAACTTTGAACTTCGAAAATAAAAAAAGGATGAATATACTGTTACTATGTTAACAGAATATGCTGGAGTTACACAATAGGTCAGGCAGCACTTATGCTCCAAATGACTTGGAATTGCTGTAGTTGGAAGTGCACCAAAACATTGAAGTGAGCAGTTAATAGGAATTTGCTGAACAGAAGAAAGAAGTACAGCTCCAAGTGTATTGGTAAGTACCCAAACTAAGCAAAGAGACAATGAAGATGAAAAGAGACAAATGGGTGTCATGTGCCGGAGTTCAGGATGAACACTCCTGAAAGCGGTAATGGGTAAATGGAACAGAATCCAAATACTGTAGATCTGGGAAATCTGAAATAAAAGCAGAAAAAAAGACTGGACAACCCTGAAATCTGTGATGTCTGGTGCTACTGGACCTGCTGAGTATTTTAGATTTTTTTCAGCTTCTCTTTCAGCACTATTTTAGTTTTTTCTTGGCATTAAATACTTGGTTTTAGCAGTGGTTCTGTGATTGGATGGTCTTTATTCAAGATGGCGCCAGTGTACAGCACTCCATTGGTCAACATCTTCCAGATAGCCCACGAAAATGGAGATCATTTGCGTGATCCAGCACCTTGCTGTCTCCAAGAAGATTCCAGCAAGTGAGCTTATATTTGGATGACCTCGATGTGAAGAAACTTAAGAGTCGCTATTCGACTCCATTTTGCTGATTAAAGTGTTTATTAATCGTCGATTGAAACATTGAGAAAGATAGAGACATCAAGATGAATGTGGAAGGAGAGCAAGACTTCAGAGCTGACTACCTACCTTTTGATCGCTGCTCGAGAAGGGATCTGTGTGTGGCCTATCACTGTGTGGCTCCCTGAGGCAGGCAGGTAGGCCTCATGCTCATGTGGTGTCTCCCTCTTTCTCTCTCGATGATGATGAAGGAGGATGCTACGATTATTCTGCATTATGGATTGTACTATTGTGTCTATGGACTGTTGACTTTTGACTGTTGACTCATGGTTTTTATATCCTGTATTTTTGCCATTCCTTTCTGTTTTGTTGTGCAAGGGATGGAGCTTTGGGGTTGATGTCCTGTTAGATATTTTTGTAAGAGGGACAGGGGGGTTGGGGGTTGATGTTCTTGTTACACTTTGTGTGGGAGGAGGAGGGTTTGAGGGTCAATGCTCTTGTTCCATTTTGTAAGGGGAAGAGATGCCATTCTTTTTATGTGGGGGGGGAGGTTGATGTTTCTCTCTGAACGACTTTCATGTTCTTTCTTTGTTTCGTGGTTATCTGGAGAAGACAAATCTCAGAGCTGTATATGGATATGTACTTTGACAATAAATGAACTTGAAACTTGATGATTTAATAGGCTTGGTGCCCTTATTTCAGAATTAGAACTAGATTTATTACTATTGATTTGAAGTTTGTTGTTTTGCAGCAACTACAGTGCAAACACATAATATTACTAATCACCACACAAATAAATAAATAAATAGTGCAAAATAAAAGAATGGCGAGGTTGTGCTCATGGGTTCATGGACCATTCAGAAATCCAGTGGCAGAGGGGAAGAAGCTGTTCCTAAAGCACCGAGTCTTCAGGCTCTTGTACCTCCTTCCTGATGGTACTAAAGAGAGAAGGGCATGTCTCGGATGGTGAGGATGCCACTGCTTTTGGAAGAAAGGCTTGTACCCATGATGGAGTTGCTTGGGTCTACAGTTCTCCTCTTGTGATCCTGTGCCCTGGAGACTCCAAGCCAGGGTGTAATGCAACCAATCACCATACATCTATAGAAATTTCTAACATTATTTGGTGATACTCCAAATCTGCTCAAACTCCTAATGAAGTATAGCTGCTGGCGTGCCTTCTTCATGATTGCATCAATATGTTGGAGCCAGGCTAGATCCTCTGAGATGTTGATGCCCAGGAACTTGAGACTGCTCACTCTTTCCACTGCTGATCTCTTATTGAGGACTGCCATGTGTTACTCCCAACTTCCCTTTCCTGAATTCCAGGATCAATTTCTTTATCTTGCTGACACCGAGTACCAGGTTGCTGTTGTGACACCAGTCAACCAGTCAATCTGTGTCACTCCTGGACGCCTCCTCATTCCCCTCTGGAATTCATTTCCCTTTGAAGCCTTTTCTCAGTGTTATGTAAAAAAGAAGCTAGGTGCTGTTGGCTAATGAGATAATTTCATTATCCCACAAAGCGCATCAACTTTCTTAACCTTCCCCTGCCAATCATTCTGGATTCCAAATCTACACAGATTCCCTGCTCAGCAAAAAAATTCTAAACATCAAGTAGGACCAGCAGAATCCTGACAAAGGGTTTATCTGGACCGGCTATGACACAAACAAAGTCATTGTAGGTCTGGGACATTGTGCATTCAGGCCTTTTCTTTGCACTTGATATTTGAAAGCCTGGCACCAGCAGGACAAGACCAGACTCATCAGCACAGAGTGATATGAAGAAAGGCATTTCGGAATGTCCAAAATAGTTCCCATTCACTCGGCCACCTACGCGCAGACATTTCTTAAAATCTTTAAATTTCTTTTCCCTATCAAATGGGTGGGCCAGGCTTAAACCTGGAGGTCCAGGGCGATCCATCTATGGTCAGAGCTGACGGTGGCACAGCCAAGATGCCAATCGAAAGCACAACCAATGGCTGAAATGAACTTTGACTCGAAAGGGGGATGAATGAATCAGGTAAGAGTGCCACTGTTGAATGCCTTCTGGCAACGCTGAGTGGCACGGTGGTGTGGCATTTAGTGTAACGCTATTACAGTGGCAGCTGCCTGGGTTCAATTCTGCTGCTGTGTAAGGAGCATGTACGTTTTCCCCATGACTGTGTGGGTTTGCTCTGGGTGCTCTGGTTTCCTCCCACATTTGAAAGACGTAAGGGTTAGTAGGTGATTTGGTCACATGGGTGTAACTGGGCTGGAAGGGCTTGTTACTGTGCTGTATCACTAATCTATCCATCTATTAATGTATTTATTTAGCAATACTGGGCGGAGTTGGCCCTTCCAGCCCTTCGAGCCACACCACCCCAGCAACCCCACAACCCTGATTAACCCTAACCTAATCACAGGACAATTTATAATGACCAACTAACCTGGACTGTGGAGGAAACAGGAGCACCCAGGGAAAACCCATGCATTCCATGGGGAGGACTCCTTATGGGACGGTGCTGGAATGGAATTCCGAACTCCGGAACGCCCCAAGCTGTAATAGAGTCACACCAACCACTGCGTTACCGTGGCGCCTCGAAATAAACAAAAATAAACGACTACTTACAAGAAAGTGCTTCCTTCCCTCTTCAGGTACATGCCTGCATAAGTAGACATTTGGTCCCTGTCCATGGTCCCTGCATATGAAACTTCTCTTGAAGCAGATTAGAGAGTGAATTGCTTCCACCTTAGTTTTGTGAGTTGCAGGGTGGCTGATGAGACTGACCGAGTCTGCCACAGGAATGGGCCCGTGCATCATGTAATGTGTGGTACACTCTCTGCACTGTTTATACTGGGCCTCTGTGTCTTCCTAACACGTGGACTCAGGATTCATAATGTCATTCCATTTGCTCCTATTATGTGCTGCAGAAGGTCAGACACTTGCACGAGTTGCACACAAAATGCTGGAGGCACTCAGCTGGTCAGGCGGCATCTGCAGAGGAGAATAGATGGTCAATGTTTCAGGCTGAGGTCTTGGCCTAAAGCAACGACTGTTTATTCCCCTCCATAGATGCTGCCTGACCTGCTCAGTTCCTCTAGTGTTGTCTGCCTTGTTCTGGATTTCCAGCACCTGCAGAATCTCTTGTGTTTATAACTTGCATGAGTTGATCGGGGTGTTATGCTCTTTAAAGGAGATTTTCAAATCATCCTTGATTTTTTTCCCCCTCTCTGCATCAGTTGCTTTCTGTTGTTACAGAGCTCAGGGTAGAGAGTTTGTTTGTGGGAGTCAGGCTTTGGGTATGTGATGATGTGGCCTGTTCTTCTGAGCCCACTGACTACAATTGGGTATTCAGTGCTGGAGACGTTGACCTGGAAGGAGGACGTTTATGCTGGTTCACCTTCCTAGCCGGTGGAATGGGAGGACATGGTGTAGACAGCATTAGTGTTATCTCTCCCATGTTTTGAGCACCTCTCTATATGTATTCTATGTCTCAGGATCATACAGGAGGGCAGGCATCACTGCTGCTTGTGTCCATGAGTCCCACTTCAAAGAAAAGCAGACATCAAACTGTGCAATTGGTCACCTATGATTTAATGGGACGAATCATACAAAATGTATGACACAGAAGGAGACTATTCCTAAAGCAGAAGAACATGAATTCAACTTACCCTCCAAAGCCTTGAGCAAAATAATATAGCTGTCACTCAATACAAAATGTCTTGGACCTTCAGAACCTGCATAAACAATGGAAGGAGGTCACCACCTTACAAGGTACCAGGTGACACTGGTGACAACAAAGCTTCACTCCCAAATGAGCTCAATGCCTTTTATAAACCAGAAAAAATCTGCAAATGCTGGAAATCTGCTGAGTTCCTCCAGCATTTCATGTGTGATGCTTCAATACCTTTTATGCTTGCTTTGACTATCAAAACATTGAGGCACCTTCACAAACTCTCACAGACCCAATGACCCTGCCATTTCAGTCTGAAGCCAGCATGAGAACATCCTTCAGGAGGGTGAACCCATGGACTGCAGCTGGCCCAAACAAGGTACTTGGCCGATACTAAAGACCTGTGCTGATCAACTGGCAGGGTGTTCAACGATACCTTTAAGCTCTCGTTTCGGCAGTCTGTGGAACCCAAATACCACAAACAGGCTATGACTGTCATCCAGTAGCACTTATATCCACTGTATTGAAGTATTTTGAGAGATTGGTGATGAAACACATTAACTCCTGCCTGAGATGCAACTTGGATCCACATCTATTTGTCTAACGTAACAGATGCCATCTCATTGGCTCTTCACTCAATTTTGGAACATCTGGGCAGCAAAGATGCATAATCAGGATGATCTTCATTGACTCAGCTCAGCATTCAATACTATCATCCCCTCAAAACTAATCAATAAGCTCCGAAAACTAGGCATCAACACACCCTTGTGCAACTGGATCCTCAATTCCTTCACTTGCAGACCCCATCAGTTTTGATTGGTAACGACATCTCCTCCACAATCTCCATCAGCACAGGTGCACCACAAGACTGAGTGCTTAGCCCCCTGCTCTACTCACTTTATACTAATGACTGTGAGGCTAAGCACAGCTGCAAGGCCATATTTAATACCAACGATACCACTGCCATTGGCCAAATCAAAGGTGGTGATGAATCAGCATATAGGAGGGAGATTGAAAATTTGGCTGACTAGTGCCGTGACAACAACCTCTCACTCAGTATCGGCAAGACGAAAGAGCTGATTAGTGACTTCAGGAGGAGGAAACTGGAGGTCCATGAGCCAGTTGACACTGGGTTATCAGAGGTGGAGAGGGTCAGCAATTTTAAGTTCCTCGGTTATCATTT
Source organism: Mobula birostris (assembly GCF_030028105.1). Taxonomy (NCBI): domain Eukaryota; kingdom Metazoa; phylum Chordata; class Chondrichthyes; order Myliobatiformes; family Myliobatidae; genus Mobula; species Mobula birostris. The sequence continues at coordinate 23,819,238 of NC_092395.1, read as the reverse complement.
CAGAAGATCGCTCCTCAGTCTGGCACGTAAGTCCCATTACAAAGAAAGCCTGACAGTGCCTCTACTTCAGCATGTCACCTAAAACTTTGACAAACTTCTACAGATGTGTGTTGTTGTTGTTGTTGTTTCTTTTCACACCTTGTGGTGTGACTGGTGGTATTTTTGACTGTTCTCTTTTAAGTAGGCCGAGTTGCTAGCTCAACACTCAACCCAGCATGGGTGGGAAGTGTGCAAGGAGCCAGCCGGATTTGAACTCGGGACCATTTGCCTCAAAGTCTGGTGCTGATGCCACTACACCACTGGCTGGATATAGGTGTGTGGTGGAGAGTATATTGACTGGTTGTATCATGGCCTGGCATGGAAACACCAATGCCTATGTATGGAAAAGCCCACAGAAAGTAGTGGATGCAGCCCAGTGCATCACGGGTAAAGCCCTCCCCACCATTGAGCACACCTACGTGGAGTACTGTTGTAGGAGAGAAGCATCCATCATCAAGGACCCCCACCATCTTCTCCATACTCTTTTCTTGCTACTGTCATCAGGAAGAAGGTAAAAGAGTCACAGGACCTGCACCCCCAGATTCAGGAGCGGTTATTATTCTTGAACCAGAGGGGATAACTTTAGACCTAGACTCTGTGGCTAAGTACAGCTCCAACACCCTAGACAAGTTTGCTGATGACACCGCTGTTGTGGTCCGTATCAAAGATGGTGATGACTCAGCATGCAGGAGGGAGACTGAAAATTTGGCTGGGTGGTTTAATAACAACAACCCCTCACTCAATGTCAATAAGATCAGGGAATTGATTGTAGACTACAGGAGAGGGAAACCAGAGGTCCATGAGCCAGTAATCATCAGAGGATCAGAGGTGGAGAGGGACAGTAACTTTAAATTCCTGGGAGTCACCATCTCCGAGGAATTGTCCTGGACCCATCATATTAATATAAGACTGACAGTGCCTCTACTTCCTCAGGAGTCTGCAGAGATTTGGCATGTCATCAAAAACTTTGGCAAACTTCTTTGACGTGTGGTGGAAAGTGTGCTGATTGGCTGCATTACAGCTTGGTATGGGAACACCAATGCTCTTGAGCAGAAAATCCTACAAAAGGTGGTGGATTCAGCCCAGTACGTCACGGGTAAGACCCTCCCAACTATTGAGCGCATCTACATGAAACGTTGCCATGGAAAAGCAGAATCCATCATCAAAGATCCTCACAGCCCAGGCCATGCTCTTTTCTTGCTGCTGCCGCCAGGTAGAAGGTACAAGTGCCTCAGGACTCGCACCACCAGCTTCAAGAACAGTTACCTCTCAACCATCAGGTTCTTGAACAAAAGGGGATAACTACACTCATTTAAGGGCTCCTTTATCTTATTATCTCATGCTTGTTATTTATTGCTATTTATTTAATATCTGCATGTGCACAATTTGTTTACAGCTTACAGCTACTGATGTTTATAGATCCAGTTTACAGTTGCTGTTCTATAGATTTGCTAAGTATTCCTGCAGAAAAAAAGAGTCCCAGGGTTGTATGTGGTGACATGTATGTACTCTGATAATAAATTTTACTTTGAACTTTGAACTTCACTCAACTTCACCAGCCCCATAACTGAACTGTTCCCATGAAACTGGACTCATTGTTAAGGACTCGTCACCTCTTATTCATGACACTTATTATTTGTCTGTCTATCTATGTATTTATTTATTTATTATTTCTTTTTTTCTTTCTTTTTGTATATGCATAGTTTGTTGTTTTTTCGCATTGGCTGTTGTCTGCCCTGTTGGGTGTGATCTTATAATGATTCTGTTGTGTTCCTTGTATTTATTGTGATTGCCTGCAAGAAAAGGAATCTCAGGGTTGTATATGGTGGCGTATATCTACCTTGGTAAAAAAAATTACCTTGAACTTTGAAGTATGCAGTCCAGCACATCCATCTGGTACCTCCGGCAGCATTACTGGAAAAATCTGTGATTCCCTCATTGGCGTCACAGTTACCTCAGAACCCACTGAGAAACCAAGTCATTCTCAAAGGTAAGAAACCATCCAAGAAGAAAATATGGAATGTAACATGAAGATAAGGCCCTACTTGCTTATATTTGAAGGGCAGGGGAGCATCCCTCATGTCCTGGACACCATTTTTATCATCTTAATAGAAGGAAATCTGGTCCCTTACCTCAATATTGTTGGTGAAATTTTGTTCTATCATAGTTTTAAAAATTACAAAAACACTCCTACACATTGTAAGTGCTCAGTTGGCTGCAAAGTACTTTGAAATGGATTAAGCGAAAAAGCAGCTGAAATCTGACCTTACCTTTTTAAAGTAGGAACATATTAATAGGAATAAAAGGAAAAGTACATGTTTTTATATACATGAGCCTTGCTTCAGAGACTAACATCAACTTAATTCTATAATAATAAAAAATATATTAAATTTAGAAAGAGCCAATGGATACATTTAATGCATTGAAACCATAAATGGCCTTCACCCTTTGTGCCCGATCCGTCACCCCACTTGCTTTCCTTTCTAATTATAATGGAGCATGCTTGAGATTGGGAATTCAGGTCTCATCGTGCTGCAGTAAACTGGTATGCAGACAGCAGCCTGATCCCTTGACATAATGTGCATCAAGCTAGCAAGAGTGGCCGTGCTACTGCACAAAACAAATTCTGTCGGGTTCTGTCAGACAATGACATGTCTGGAGATGGGATTCTCTGCATTGCATCCTGCTTCAAGGCAATAACACTTAATGGGCAAGCACAGGAAATTTTTCTCTGTCCGCAGAACTACAAATAAAGGTACTAAAGCAACTATCAACTTGTCTGCCAGATTTCTTATGACCCTGCAGTTCTTTCAATCCGTCTGCTATTCTTCTCTCAGATCAGCAGACGTCAAACTATGCAATTTCCATTCTGGTTATCAAGTGGCTGTTGGGTTATTCCACATTACTTCCTGGACGTAAGAACGATGACCATGTTGTCACAGATCCTGACTGTAACTTAATGTAAGACTCTGAACTCTGAAGCACAAGGGTATCCTTCACTCTACCGATTAACAGTATAGCCCCATGCCTCCATTCACGTTCTGCCTTTTTGTTCAAACTTGCTTGAAATCATTGAATGCCAGAGAGCCTTGAACCAGGCTATTTGACTATTCTCTTTAACATTGACCTCAGCCCACTGGAGACTGCTTTCCCAGTTGGCTTTGGAGCACATGAATTAATGACCCTTCCTTCACTCGTTCTGCTCCTTTTCCCTGTTCAGGTATGTTTTCTGTGTGGTGACAGATTTCCATTTTGATGATACGTCTGATCCTTTCTGATACTGTTAGCAGCAGTGTTTCCCTGGAGGGTTGAGGTGCCCTTTGTGTTTATCCAAAGCCTTTAGTCATATTTAATTTTAATTTTTATTTTACTTTTACCCACACACGACTGTTCACATAGGTAGTTCTCATACCTGTCAAAATCTAAAGGCCATGAGATTACTGAACTCAGAATCAGAATCAGGTTTACCATCACCGGTACGTACTCCCTGCCACCTTCTACAAAGAAGGCACGACAGTGGCTATACTTCATTAGGAGCCTGAGGAGATTTGTTATGCCACCAAAAAACCCTCGCAGATTTCTACAGATGTACCCTGGTGAGCATTCTAACTGGCTGCATCACCGTGGGGCGGTGGGGTGGGGCGACTGCAAAGGGTCGAAGCTAGCTGCAGAGAGCTGTAAACTTAGTCAGCTGCATCATGGGCACTGGCCGCCATAGCATCCAGGACACCTTCAAGGAGCGATGCCTCAAAAGGGTGGCATCTGGCACTAAGGTCCAGGTCATTCCTTCTTCTCACTGTTACCGTCAGGAAGGAGGCACAGAAGCCTGAAGACACACACTCAACGATTCAGGAACAGCTCCTTCCCCTCCGCCACCCAATTTCTGAATGGACACCAAACCCATGAACACTTACTTTTTTATTTCTATTTTTGCACAACTTATTTTATTTCACTATACACACTGTTATTTACACTTTTTCCCCTATTATGTATTGCATTGTACTGCTGCAGCAAAGACAACAAATTTCACAACATACATCAGTGATATTAAATCTGATTCTGACTGTGAAGCACCGGTGGTGTCATACTATCTGCTTTTTAACTTGCATCATAAATACACCTTATGCTATATGACAATCTTCTAATCTAGAATCTATTTTATTATTTGCTGATTCAGTTGAGGTGATATTACTTTACGTGTATTGGTCCAGAGGAACATTGTTTGACATATCCATGTAGACATTTCAATGCCAATGAACTTGAACCCGAACTCCTGCCATCTGGTAGCAGATAGAGAAATATCTTAGCCAAGCCGGAGAAACTGCTTCTTCCCGAGGGCTATTATGCAGCTGAATAATGCTACACCCTGGCTCGCCAATGGTCTTTGAGCGTTATGGACTATCAAAATCACACGTTGCATGTAAATATGGGAATTTATTTATCTATTTATTTTAAAATTAAGCTGTGCTGCACACATTGTAAGTATCTGTTTTGCACATGGTGGAGTAGAACCGCAATCTCGTTGTCTTGAGCAACGACAATAAATTTCTATTCTATACAGCATGGAAGCAGGTCCTGAGGTGCCCATCTAACCCAGTCCCATTTAAGACCATAAGATGTAGGAGCAGAATCAGGCCATCGGTCCAATTGAGTCCACTCCACCATTCAGTCATGGCTGATAATTTTTCAACTCTATTGTCTCTCCTTTTCCCCCTTAACCCTTCAACCGCTTACCAATCAAGAACTTATAAATCTCTGCCTTAAATACACCTGATGACTTGGCCTCCACCGCCCTCTGTTGCAAGAAATTCCACAACTAAACACCCTCTGGCTGAAGAAATTCCTCCTCAGCTCAGTTTTAAGGGAGCATCCCTTTAAAACTCAGATCCTAGACTCTCCTTCTGACAGAAACATCCTCTTCTCGTCCACTGCGTCTAGGCCTTTCAGTGCTTGTGTTTGGTGCATATACCTCCGAACCTTTCCTATCCATCCTTCAGAGTGTGACAAGTATTTAAAGTGAGAATTGTACTTCTCTGCCTGCAGATGCATATAATTCAGCATCAGTGACTGAAGGGAGCACCCTAATCTTGCAACCCCATCAGTTTACTCTGTCCATGGCTCCACTGTCAAGTATCACATTCAGGGGGTGGAGCATTATTGTTATCAAGGGGGATTGTCTAGGATAGTGTTGTTTCATTTGGAACAAGGTGGATTTAATGAAAATTATAAACGGAGGCAGAATAAATAAGAAGGGCCCACTTTCTCTAGCAAGGAAACAGTAACCAGGGGGCCTCAATTAACATTGTTCAGAAACTTTAGAGGAGAGATAAGGGAAGTTTCTTTCACCAGAAGGTGGCCGGGGTCTGAAACATGCTAGCTGAAAGGGAGGCTGAGACAGAAACCATCACCATGTTTATGAAGTACCTAGATGAGAGATGTGAAATGAGAGAGGGACAAGAGACTAATTTGGTGTTTTCCTTTGAGCAGAATGCACACAATGGGCCAAATGGTCTCTTTCTCTCCTGTACATCTACAATTCTTTCACAAGTTCCCAGATAGACTCTGTTTAGAGTCTCACACAGGTAGCTGAGAAAAAACAAGGGAAAATGATTAAGATGTGGTTGAATCACTTTTTATACACTGGACTCTCAAAATCCACCATACAGTTATAATTACCGAGGTACTCCGCAGCCTGTAATCACATTGACATGATTTATAGCTGACTTCTTGTTTATGCGAATGCCTAGGAATGTCCCGCAGAAAATTGCTGCCTCCATGGTAATGCTGCAGCAAAGCAACAGGCTGTTTTAAGGCAGGTGTTTTTGAAAACCTAGCAGGATATGTGATGAACACCATACCAGGGCAGCTGTGGCTAAGCTGGCTTCAAGTGTGGCCAAAGAGCTGACGGAACTGATTGTGCAGGGGCAAGTCCAAACACCGCACTCATACACATTACATTGCTTGCCACCCAACACTATTTTCTCCCCGAATTGTTTGTTTATTTGAAGTAGTTTATTGGCTAATTGTTTACTGATTAGCGAGTTTCCATAAACAGGATGGTTTATGCTTTAGCAGTATAAAGTTCAAAGACCTTGGACATTGGACCACTGATTGTTGTTGATGGGAATTGAGTGAAGTAGAACTATTTTTATGGTTCATCTTCACTTGATTGAGCCTTGTATCGTTAGTACAATATTGTCTATAGGTTGGACTGAAGAGGGAGAGCAAGAACGAGTGGGAAATCCGAAAGTGAATATCACTGTATAGCAGAGAAGTGCCTGCTGTCCTTGAGATGAACTGATAAAAGGAGCCTGTCCACATTTAGGACTCAAGATCAATATCCCTCTGAGCCGTCAGTCTACCATTAGATTCTTGACCTCTGATGTGTCCCTATATCCTGATAGATCAGGGAAAGGAGGGAACATCCAATGTAAAATAAAGCAACCCCTAACACCATCCGTGAACTGATGCATTGTACAAAATACATGAAGCACAACAAAGAAATCAAACAGCCCGTTCTTTCTATTTAGCCAGTTCAGCATTAACTTTGAATTTTTATTACACTTTTATTGAGGACATCTCCACAGACTTTTTGTGGCAGGTCAGGGGTGAGGAAGAAGCAAAAACAAGCACTTAAATAAAATTAACAAAAGGGATTGCAGAATGACACAAAGTTTAAGGACATAACTGATAAGAAGTAGAAGCAGAAATAGGGCATTTAGCCTATGAAAACAGATATGACATTCACTTTTTATAAAATAACATCTAATCCTATACCTGAAGCCCACTTTCCCTCTTTGTGCCAAATTCCTTTGATTTTTTAGCAACTCAAAAATTCACCATCTATGCCATAGTTATTTATTAATACTCTTTTCTCTCTGGAGCAGAAAACTCTGAATATTCCAAGCGTAGCAATTTCTTGTCACTGCCATCCAAACTGAGTGCCCCTTTCCCAAAGCAATATGGACTGAAGCAGGCTTGATTTGAAAGGGGATATGGCTATGGTTAATTTACAGAGTTCTGGAGTGTTGATCCAGAGACCTGGGTTTGAAATCTACCAGTAGCTGCTGAGAGTTTAAACGTAAGCATGAAATGAATCTGGAATCAAAGAGCAAGAGGATAAGACACGAGAGAATAGGACAAATTAAGTGTGACAGTGGGAAAGTGTGTATGGAACTGGTGGAGATAGCAGAGGTACTTAATGAGTACTTTGCTTTAGTATTCGCTATGGAAAAGGATCTTGGCGATTGTGGGGACGACTTACAGCGGACTGAAAAGCTTGAGCATGTAGGTAATAAGAAAGAGGACATGCTGGAGCTTTTGGAAACCATAAAGTCACCAGGACCAGACGAGATGTACCCCAGGCTACTGTGGGAAACGAGGGGGGAGATTGCTGAGCCTCAGGCAATGATCTTTGAATCATCAATGGGGACGGGAGAGGTTCCGGAGGATAGGAGGGTTGCGGATGTTGTTCTATTATTCAAGAAAGGGAGTAGAGATAACTCAGGAAATTATAGACCAGTGAGCCTTACTTCAGTGGTTGGTAAGTTGATGGAGAAGATCCTGAGAGGCAGGATTTATGAACATTTGGAGAAGCATCATATGATTAGGAATAGTCAGCATGGCTTTGTGAAAGGCAGGTCGTGCCTTATGAGCCTGATTGAATTTTTTGAGGATGTGACTAAACACGTTGATGAAGGTAGAGCAGTGGATGTAGTGTATATGGATTTCAGCAAGGCATTTGACAAGGTACCCCATGCAAGGCTTAATGAAAAAGTAAGGAGGTATGGGATCCAAGGGGACCTTGCTTTGTGGATCCAGAACTGGCTTGCCCACAGAAAGGAAAGAGTGGTTGTAGACAGGTCATATTCTGCATGGAGGTCAGTTACCAGTGGTGTGCTCTGATCTGTTCTGGGTCCCCTGCTCTTTGTGATTTTTATAAATGACCTGGATGAAGAAGTGGAGGATGGGTTAGTAAACCTGCTGATGACACAAAGTTTGGAGGTGTTGTGGATAACGTGGAGGGCTGTCAGAGGTTACAGCGGGACATTGATAGGATGCAAAACTAGGCTGAGAAGTAGCAGATGGAGTTCAACCCAGATAAGTGTTAAGTGGTTCATTTTGGTAGGTCAACTATTGATGACAGAATATACAAACTTTGTAGTGTTAGTGGTAAGACTCTTGGCAGTGTGGAGGATCAGAGGGATCTTGGGGTCTGAGTCCATAAAACACTCAAAGCTGCTGCGCAGGTTGACTCTGTGGTTAAGAAGGCATATGGTGCATTAGCCTTCCTCAATCATGGAATTGAGTTTAGGAGCCGAGAGGTAATGTTGCAGCTATATAGGACCCTGGTCAGACCCCACTTGGAGTACTGTGCTCAGTTCTGGTCGCCTCACTATAGGAAAGATGTGGAAGCCATAGAAAGGGTGCAGAGGAGATTTACAAGGATGTTGTCTGGATTGGGGAGCATGCCTTATGAGAATACGTTGAGTGAACTCGGCCTTTTTTCCTTGGAGCGATGGAGGTTGAGAGGCGACCTGATAGAGGTGTATAAGATGATGAGAGGCACTGATTGTGTGGTTAGTCAGAGGCTTTTTCCCCAGGGCTGAAATAGCTAACACAAGAGGGCACAGTTTTAAGGTGCTTGGAAGTAAGTACAGAGGAGATGTCAGGGGTAAGTTTTTTTACACAGAAGTGGTGAGTGTGTGGAATGGGCTGCCGGCGACAGTGGTAGAGATACGATAGGGTCTCTTAAGAGACTCCTGGACAGGTACATGAAGCTCAGAAAAATAGAGGGCTATGGGTCACCCTAGATAATTTCTAAGGTAAGGACATGTTCAGCACACTTTGTGGGCTGAAGGGCCTGTATTGTGCTGTATGTTTTCTGTGTTTCTATGTTTCTATTCCCAGTAAACAATAAGCATAAGATTACTGGATTGTTGCAAAATCCCCCCTCCCACCACCGTTCACTCATTTCCTTTAAAGAGGGAAAGAAGGAAATCCTTATCCTGTCTGGCCTACAATAACTCCAGACAGAGCAATGTTGTTGACGTTTAAATGTTTCCTCAGTTCAAGGGCAATTAGGAATGAACAATAATTGCTGGGAATATCGGGGATGTTCACATCCTGTGAACAAATAAATGAAACAATACAGTTTTTGGGTTTTAAAGACGACTTTCTGGAAAGAAGGATATAGATTCTTCCTCTATAGAGGCTTAAGACATTGAAGACTTCATTCAGCAGAGTTGGTGTGGATAAAGGGGAGAAAGATGGGACAAGGAGCAGAGGAAGGGTTGGTGATAAAATGAGGACATTAAATTTACTGCACTGGGAGGCTAGAAGTCTGTGTACTTTGCTGCATGCAAAGTATAAATGAGTGGGAGTGTGGGTGACAAAGCTTATTAATGTCCAAAATTTTAAAGCAGGTTTGGAATCCAGTAGGAAGTACTCTGAACAAAGGGAACGCAGAGATGACAAGAACATGGGCATGGGCTTTAAGTTTAAACTTTAAAGGAAATTGACTGTCAAAGTATGCATATCTCACCATGTACTACCCCGAGATTCATCCTCTTGCAGACTTTCACAGCAGTAACAAAGAAGTACAATAGAATCAGTGGAAAGCTACACACAAAGACAGACAAACAACCAATGTGCAAAAGAAGGCAAACTGAGCAAGTACAAAATAATAATAACAAATAGGTAATAAGTAATATTGAGATCATGAGTTGCAGAGATCTTGAAAGTGAGTCCATAGGTTCAGTGCTGAGGTGAGAGAAGTCATCTACGCTGGCTCAGGAGCCTGATTGTTGAAGGGTACTAACTGTTCCTAAACCTGGTGGTGTGCCTGGTCGGCAACAAACCTTAGAACATGAAGACTACACAAATGCAAAAGAAAAGACAACTCCTCTCCCCAGATGCATGGATATCATTTTCACTTGCATCTAATCTAAGGTGGCAGCCATGCTCAGTCATTAACTCTGTCCCTTCAACCAGGAGATCATGGGTTCAATACCCGCTCCAGAAGTTTATGCAAAGGATCAAGACTTAAATCCCAGCTTGTGTTGAGGGAGTTAGAGGTGCCACTTTACAGATGAGACATTAACTAAATCTCATTTGCCTTTCAAGTGGTTATAAACAATAATAACTCCAGGAATTATACCCAAAGTCCAAGCCAATATCTAATCACTCAAGTTACATTATAAAGCTGATCTTTACACTTTGTTGTTTGTGGGAGTGTACGGTACATAAATTGATGGCTCCATTTCTTGACATTTGAAAGTGGCTGCTGGAATTCACTGCGTGAATGGATGATAGAAGCAGAGATCTTCAATGAAAAATGAAGATACAAAGAAAGGTGAAAAATATTTTAAGAGAATAAGCATTTAAAGAGCAAATACAATAAGGACAGAGCGGTGAAGTGGAAATTACTTCAGAGAAAACACTCCATCTGTGGCCCAAATGCAAAGAAAGAGCCAATAGTTTCATTCTGTGCTGGAAGCTTACAATTCCAATGTTTGAATAACATTTTGGGACAATTTCACAATGCTGTTGAAATGCTTTTTTCTTCCCCACAAAGAATAACCTGAAAGTTCCTAAGTTACCTTATCACTCCAGACAAAACACCCACACTGAAAGTGATCGATTCATGGCAGGAACATGACAGAGTGCAAGGTGCACATTAGCATCCGTCCACTATCAACAGTCACAGCTGATCAGTTCCTTGTCCCCTCTAATGGAGAACCGATGCTGTTAACAGCAGCTATTAGATAATTTAATTTAAGCCAATTCTTGAATCTCAATTAACAACCTAGTCTACTATTGTTGCTTTCACTGACATTGGATGGTACAGATTTCTGGCCAAAGAAACACTTGCATTTATATAAAGCCATTCTCAGCTCAGGAGATCTTCAAAGTGCTTTAATATAAATAATATTACTATTCATGTTAAAATTGTGAATGATGTTAGGGTTTTGTCAAAATATCTCATCCTAACTATCGACCTCAAAATTACATTGGAATATTGAGCTAGAATGTTGTGTTCAAGCCATTTTAATGGGACTTGATATCAGGTGAGAATGTGCCCACTAAACCCCATGTGCTGGAATCAGTAATCTAAACAATAAATTATAATATTGCAGAGATCATTGTTTCCACAATCTCAGGCCTTGATTGCAAAGTGTTGGGTTGCCCACCCATTCCCATTCCTAGCTCTTTGATCTTCTTTTGCAGGTCCTTCCAGGTGCCTGGCCTCTCTCTCAGGGTCTGCCATCCCTGCACCCAATCCCAGACCCCAGAGCCCAGAATAAATAGATCCTGCAGCTGAACCTGAAAATCCATCTCCTCCCTGGACTGGAGCAATAGACTGCAGTGCCGTAGGATTGTCCTAGGATGTTTTATCTCAGTATCTATCATTACTCGTGTGTAATATATATATATACATACACATACAATATATGAATAATGATAATTACTGGGATAAAACATTCCACAGGCACCATCCCATTGCTTTGCAAAAATGCAAGATAAATGAAGTTTAAGTCATCATGTTTCCAACAACTGCCTGTCCACAACAAGTCATCCCAATTAACATTTTTTTAATCAGCATTACTTTTGTCGTATTTATAACTCAGCCACAATTTATGTCACCAAATTTAACAGAACAAACATAATGGTCTATTCCCTGTTTGTTTTTTCAGTAATGCATCTAACTGGGCTCTTGGGGTTTAGTGACCAACACTCTTGCCCGCTGGCTATAGACAGAGCGTGTTGGCGGGTAATGGAAGTCCGCAGTAACTACTGAGACAAGCTGGGATCCTGCCACGTAAGTATCCTCCCCAGAGGGTCTCACGATGTGGTAGTCAGGAAAAAGAAACTTTATTCATTTTTATTTACAGACACAGCACGGTAACAAGCCTTTCCTGTCCAATGAGCCCTCACCGCCCAGTTACACCCATGTGACAAATTAACCTACTAAGTTGTAGATCTCTGGAGAACAGCAGCGCACCCGAAGGAAACCCACATCGCTGAACCCATGTTGCAACCGTTAACTGCTACGGTACCATAGCATCCTCATGCCACTGTGCTACCTCCTATGTTACCATAGCAACCCCTTCCTTGGTCAATCCCAGAGGGCAAAGATTATATTCCCATCTGCCACAGTGGTCAAGCTTAGTTAATTGTGGATAGATTTTTGAGATCTTGCTGTGCCACAGTCAGCCAAAGGAGGGCTCAAATGTGATAGCTCCCCAGAGAATTTGTTTCTCAACAAGAACCAACCAAGCTATCACTTCAGTGATCTCTCCTTAAGAGAGGAAGAAGGACAAGAAGAAAGGTGGCAACTCTTCCCTTTAGAATCTAGAGGCCAAGGCAGGAGCACCCCTGTGAATATTGTTGTGGAGCCACAGGACAGGGAGCAGATGCTGGAAATCTGGATCAACGCACGCTCAAGGCTGGAGGAACAATAGGCCTCAACACTACATTGGAATATTGATCTAGAACATCGTGTTTTAATGGGACTTGGTTTCAGGTGAGAATGTGCCCGCTAAACCCCATGCTCCAAGCAGCATTCGTGGATGAAAACAAATAGTTGACAGAAAGCCAATACTTTTAATCAGATCAGAGAACTTTATATTGATGAAGGTTCTCAGACCAAAAGACTGTAAGACATAGGAGCAGAATTAGGTCTTTCAGGCAATCAGGTCTGCTCCACCATTCCATCATGGCTCCATTCTGCTGCCATCTCCCCATAACTTTTGACGCCCTTACTAATCAAGAACCTATCAGCCACTGCTTCAAATACACCCAATAACTTGTCTGTATCAAGACAATTCAAGTTTATTGACATTTAACTATACACATGCACACTGCCAAACAAGGCCGCATTTCTCCGGACCAGGGCGTAAAGCACATAACACATGTATAATGCACAATAACTCTGGAATATAATAATTAAATCTACATATGAATTTCGCATAGAAAAAAAGTAAAGTGCATAAATGAAATATTAATACAAATTATCCGGTGACACTTTGAATACGATGCGGCAGGGAGTCCAGAAGCCAGCGAGCCTCCAGAAACTCCATCCTGACCATTCTTGCCTTTATGCAGCGGTCTCCTGCTTGATGTCAAAGAGGATGCTGGCTGGATGGGTGGATGCGTGTGCGGCGCTCCTGATAAACATCCCCGGTGGACGTTAGGGAGATCCCCTTGAACGTTCTGACAGCCCTTTGTAGGGATTTCTGCTCCGATGCTCTGCCGCTCTCCTACCAGCTGAAGATGCCGCTTGTCAGAAAGCTCTCGATGCTGCTCCTGTAAAATTCAGTCAAGACGGTCGAGTGGTGGTGGGGTGGCCGGGGGGAGTCTTGCTTGCCTCGATCTTCTCAGGAAGTGGAAGCCCTGGGGTGACATTGAGGCAATTTCGCTGCCCTCTAGCTGAAACGGCGACTGGGCATTTCCCTCCATAGGTGTTGAGTTCCTCCGGCATTTTGCGTGTGTTGATTAGCGCGGGGGACCGGAGCGTGCAAGTGGGGTCGTCATTAGCCTTGTGAGGGAAACTGCGCACCCGACTGCACTGAGTGCCTGCCTGCACACTTCCACTTGTGTGAGATCCTGAACCAGGACATTCTAGAGTTTGTGGCCTCAGAACTGCCTCTGAGCTTTGGGCCAATAGCGCGCGCGCGGTTTGACTCTGCTGAAACACACAAGCAGATGACATTAACCTTTCGGCATGCTCATGTTATATCGTGCAAGTTCCCACGCACATTCCCAGCTTCAGAGCTACCGGCCTCTGCCAGAGTTTAGGAAAACCCTCTCAGAGGGAGCCAAGGCGGGCGGTTCGTGAAATGAACAACTTGACTGCACACACGTAACCCAGATAATGGGGCAAATGCCCTTCGAAGGTGGGGTTGGGGGAGGAGGGTGTCCCTATAGCTTCTTGTTGCTGTTGCTGTCATCTAAAGGTGGGAGAGGGCAAAGTTATCGCACAGGAGCTGCAGAAGAAACAAGTGACCGCGAGTACTCACTCTTCCTCCCACACCGCCGCTCTGCCCCTCCCCAAATCAAGGGGGATCCTGAGAGGGTGGGACTAACAGAGTCGTTGCCGGAGGCTATTTGTGGTGAGCAGCATGCAGTAGCTAAATTTTGACTCATATTCTGGGTGAGCTCCGCTGCCAGGATACTGGCTGAATGCACTGTGCAGCTACCGATTCGCTCAGCTCGTCTCAACGCACGAGTGAGCGCCCAGTATCGTTAGCAGCTGGTTTGTATTATCTGGGTGTGAGAGACAACCCTGGGACTCAAAGCGAAAACATTCATTTCCAGTGCTAAAATCAGGTTGCCAGAGGAACTCAGTGCGTCAGGAAGCATCTGCCATGGGAAAATGGACAGTTTACGTTTCGGGTCGAGACCATTCATCGAACGATGATTGTCCATTCCTCTCTACAGATGCTGCCTGATACACTGGGTTCCTCCAGCCACTCAGTTTTGGCTCTAGCATCTGCACTCCCTTGTGTCGTTGAGCGCCGGATGTTGTTTAACTTGGTAGTGTAGTGTTAACTCCATCGCTTTACAACACCAGTGATCACCAATGGAGGCTCGGTCCCCCTTGCCCCCTCTAAGGGGTGTGTACATTCTCCCCATGACCCCATCCCCCAGAAGCTCCCGTTTCCTCCCACATTCCAAAGATGCACAGTTAGTTTTAGTGAGTTGTGGGCATGCTATTTTGGCGCCGGGAGCATGGCGACACACGGGGCAGCTCCCGACACGTTTGATTTGACGCAAATGATGCGTTCCACTGTACACACCTGGGACAAATAAAGCTAATCTTTCAATCTTTGAAGTCTGCAGACAATTAGGTACCTCTGAAGACCCGAGGGACTGCAGCTACTGGAACCAGGAGCAAAGTACAAACTGCTGGAGCGTCTGTCTAGGATCGGGGGCATGGAGAAATGGGCGATAATTTGGGTCAAAACCCTCCACCAGGAATGATCATGATCAGCATCAACAGGAGAGGAGGGCAGCTGGAACATGGGCTGGACGGTGGTAGGTGGAGCAAAAACCAAACTGCAGGTAAAGGAGGAAACAGAGGCTGGAAGGTCATAAAGTGGTGATACAAAGGCCACTGGTACTGGAATCTGGTAAGTAAAAGAAAAGATTGATAATAGATTTATGAGAATAATCCTGTAAATGAAAGGTTTAATGTATGAAGAAGGTTTAAATGTTCTGGACCTGTTGTCCCTGGAGTTTTGAAGAATAGTTGGGGGGAGGAGGTTGCTGGTATCTCATTGAAACCCATTGTACATTGATCTTCTTCTTCTCCTTCAGCTGTCCATTGATTTCGATGTTGACTGAGGCCTGGGCAAGGTTGTATGGAAGACCAGCAGTTGCCCATGCTGCAAGTCTCCCCTCTCCATGCCATCGATGTCGTCCAAGGGAAGGGCACTAGGACCCATACAGCTTGGCACTGGTGTCATCGCAGAGCAATGTGTGGTTAGGTGCCTTGCTCAAGGACACAACACGATGCCTCAGCTGAGGCTCGAACTAGCGACCTTCAGATCACTAGACCAATGCCTTAACCACTTGGCCACGCTATTGGAAGGCCTAGATAGAGTGGATGTGGAGAGGAGGTTTCCTATAGTGGGGGAGTGTAAAACCAACGGGCACAACCTCAGAACAGAGGGACGTCACTTTAGAACAGAGATAAGGAGGAGTTTCTTTAGCCAGAGGTGGTGAATCTGTGGAATTCATTACCAATAGGGCTTTGGAGGCCAAGTCATCGGGTGTATTTAAAGTGGAAGTTGATAGGTTATTGATAAGTCAGGGCATCAAAGGTTAAAGGGAGAAGGCAGGAGAATGGGGTTCAAAGGGAAAATAAATCAGCCATGATCAAATGGTGGAGCAGACTCAATGGGCTGAATGGACTAATTCTGCTCCTATGCCTTATGGTCTCACAATGAGAACAATGAAGGGCAGGTGGAACCCGATGGAGGAAGTGTGTGTGTGGAGGGGGGGAGGGGAAGTGTAGGCAGAGGGGGAGAGGGATGAACATTTGTGAGAGGGGATTGGAGGTGTAGGGGGAAGGGACATATTGGAAGGATCTGAGGTCCTTGAAGATGAGGAGGCTCCTGAATCAGCTGAGATAGTGGTGCTTTACAGCTGGACCTGAATGAACAACCTTCTGTCTCAGACTTAAAGTGTTTCCCACTGAGCCACAAGTGACAAACATAGTTTCTGCGTTAACACTTTCTCACATTGTTGATTTCATTCTGAGCAAGGTTTAGCAATAGCTGGAGTGAGGATGAGTGCTTGGTTTATTTAAAGGATGATGCAGTAGAAGCTTTGTTATCCAGCAGTTCAGAGGGATCAGCTGGGGCTGGGCCATCGCACTGTGGCAACACTGAGGGGACAGAAGGGCTGAGGGAAGAACTGTGGCCCGTGGAGGAACAGTCTTGCTGAGCACAGAGGCTGGAGGAAGGGAGGCACTGAACCCCTCGTCACTAAGGCCGACCTATTGCTTGCCAACGCCTGACTCTTCCACTCTTTTACACTAGTTGTCTTCCCTTTCCAATCTCAGCTCTAACGTGGAGTCTCAACCTGAAACATCTACCATTCCTTTGCCTCCATAGATGTTGATTGATGAGCTGACTTCCTCCAGCAGCTTGTCATTTTGTTTTCTTGCTCCCAGCGTCTTGAGTCATAATTATGTGGAAATTTCCCCAGGTATGTCCTGAAATCAAAAATCAGGACATCCAATACATCTAATCACTACTCATCAATTTTTTCAATTCATTTATACAACGTTGTCCAATTTGGGTTTCACCAACTAAAATAGTGACTATATTTCAGACTTGCCTGTGAAGTACTCTGGGACATGCTTGGGGCTAGTCTTTCTTTGCTCCTGCACCCTTATTGAGATCCTGTCCTCATCTAGCCAGCAATGAGTCCCGTATTGACTCTGAGCTAAGCCATGTTAGCCAGAACACCAGTTTGCTCCATGTAGACGTCTTTACCATATGAGGAAGGTCTGGCAGCTCTTGGGCTGTATTCCCTGGAGTTCAGGAGAATGGGGGGGGGGGGCGGATCTCATAGAAGCATTCCGAATATTAAAAGTCCTGAACAGATTAGATATGGCAAAGTTATTTCCCATGGTAGGGGATTCTAGGACAAGAGGACACGACTTCAGGATTGAAGGGTGTCCATTTAGAACAGAGATACGGAGAAATTACTTAGTCAGAATGTGGTAAATCTGTGGAATTTCTTGCCATGAGCGGGTGTGGAGGCCAAGTCATTGGGTGCATTTAATACAGAGATAGATAGGTTCTTGATTAACCAGGACATTAAAGGGTATAGGGTAAAAGCAGGGGAGTGGGAATGACTGGAGGAATTGGATCAGCCCATGATTAAATGGCAGAGCAGACACGATGGGCTGAATGGCCTACTTCTGCTCCTATATCTTATGGTCTTTGCTGAATGAGCCACTCTTAGCCCAACCCACTGAGGTTCTATTACCATTGGCAGGGAAAGATCTACCTGTGGCTGCTGTTTTCGTTGTCCATTGACCTGTTGTATGTTACTGGCGGAGCACATTATGGAAACATACTGTTTATTGCAGACAGTTCACACCAGCAAAAGCATGTTGTGTGCGTTGCTATTGGTCCAGCAGGTGTACTTATGCTTTTTCCACTTCGTACTGACTAAACTACCCTAAAATGTTGACAAGATAGAGGAAAACGTTTTTATTTTAGGCTATTGCAAGCCAATGAAATAAATAAACGCAGTGAACCCAGAAACAATTCAGGACTTGTTGACAGATAGTGCATGTAAGAATCATTGACCACATTGAACTCAAACCACTCACAGAAAGAAAATTGATAATCAACTACATTAACCACATAGACGCCTCATTCAGTGTGAGAGTGTGCGTGTGTGTGTTTGAGTTGGGTTACATATGTGTATCTCTGTCTGCTTGTCTATCTGTCTATCTCTCTCTCTGTCTCTCTCACACACACATACACTCTGCTGTTATTCATAGTTCATACACAGTTACGCCCCGCTGAACCAGTATCTGTGAGACCCAGGACCAGCGAGAATCAACGTCTCTGGAATCTGTATTCTCAGTGTCGATTAGTTCACTGAGAGTTCGTTTATGGGACCTGTATTCCGGGGAGGGTCCATGTCTATGTGACCCTATTCTAGAGGCAGTCAGTGTCCACGAAACCTCAGCCTTTGTAGAGTCAGGGTGTGTGGGATATATCTCTTGGGGAGCGTCAGTATATATGGGAATTGTACACCGGGGGAGTCAGTGTTTCTGGGCTCTGTACCCAGGGAGACTCAATGTCTGTGGGACCCCATCCTGGGGACAGTCAGTATTTGTGCATCCCGTACCCGAGGAAGAATCATTGTGCGTGGAACCTGCACCGCAGAGAGAGTTCGAGCTTGTGGGACGGTACTCCGAGGAGAGTCATTGTGTGTGGGACCTGTACCTCAGGAGGTGTCAGTGTTTGTGGGACTGTACTCCGAGGAGAGCCATTGTGTGTGGGATCAGTATCCTCGGGAGAAATAGCATCTCCGGGACCTGTAACTCCAGGTGAATCAGCTGCTTCAGGAGAAGAGAGAAGATGATCATGGACAAAGTAAAAATGTTAGCAACGCGCACAAAATCAACTCAGCAGGCCAGGCAGCATCTAGGAAAAGAGTACAGTCGACGTTTTGGGCCAAAACCCTTCGGCAGGACCAAGATGCTGCCTGGCCTGCTGAGTTCCTCCAGCATTGTGTGTATGTGTTGCTCGGATTTCCAGCATCTGAAGATTTTCTCTTGAAAGTAAAAATGTTTGTGATTTGTATCAAGCTGACCTTCCTTGTCAGACTGAAGGTTCTATTGTGCGTCATGGACCTTGGGCAGATGGGATAAGGGAGAGGAGTTGGCTCTTGGGAAATAAAGGTCCCCTTCCAAGGATGGCAGAAGAGGTTGGGCTGGTCTCTCTGGAAACACAGCAGCAGCTGAAGAGTGCACTGTGAGAAGTGAAGTGACTGGTATTACATGAGGAAACCAAGAACGAGATGATAATCAAAATCACACAGGTTAAGGCTATAGCTACAGATAACACTCTACAAGGACTATGCAGGTGCTAGAACTCCACAGTTCATTAGGGTACGTGTTCTATGGAAAGTCCAAATGCCCCTGGGGTTACATTTCAGAATCATGTGGAAATGGACAAAAAAAAAAACAAAATCCTAAATTGTAGCTAAGTTAATTTTATGCGAAGCATAATATAGCAAAAGCTGTGAATTGGCATCAAAACAATGGGAGGCATGGGGAATGAGTCATAGAGCATAGAAACAGTCCCTTTGGCCCTTCTAGTTCATGCTGGACTATGACTCTGCCTAGTCCCATCAACCCACACCTTGAACATAGCTTTCCATACTCCACTCATCCGTGCACTTTTCCAAAAGGACGATATGGAGGATGAGGTGAAGGAAATTAATGCGACAGACGCTATTTGCAACATAGGTAGTTAAAACCAAGGGAAACAAACCCAAGCTGTTCTACAATTACACGTAGAAAAGGGAAGGATTATAGTAAGTCCTGTTAGAGACCAAAAAGATCATCTGTGTGTGAATTTGGAAGGTGTATAAATTTCAAGAACTGATACTTATGCATTATCATCAAAGAGCAATGTGAAGCAGCACGGTCACATTAAAGGAAGGTTGTGTCTAATTTATTGAACCTTTTGAGAAGGTTACCAGGAACGTCAATGAGGGTGACCTATCTGATGTAGGGTACATAAATCTTAGCAAGGACTAAATATGAAAGTGTTCATCGACTATAGCTCAGCATTTAATACCATCGTTCCCACAATCCTGATTGAGAAGTTGCAGAACCTGGGCCTCTGTACCTCCCTCTGCAATTGGATTCTCAGCTTCCTAACTGGAAGACCACAATCTGTGTGGATTGGTGATAACATTCTCTCCTCGCCTATGATCAACACTGGTGCACCTCAGGGGTGTGTGCTTAGCCCACTGCTCTACTCTCTTTATATACATGACTGTGTGGCTAGGCATGGCTCAAGTACCATATATAAATTTGCTGATACAACCATTGTTGGTAGAATCTCAGGTGGTGACTGGAGGGCGTGCAGGAGTGAGATATGCCAACTAGTGGAGTGGTGCCGCAGCAACAACCTGGCACTCAACGTCAGTAAGTCGAAAGAGCTGATTGTGGACTTCAGGAAGGGTAAGACGAAGGAACACATACCAATAGAGGGATCAGAAGTGGAGAGAGTGAGCAGCTTCAAGTTCCTGGATGTTAAGATTTCTGAGGACCTAACCTGGTCCCAACATATAGATGTAGTTATAAAGAAGGCAAGACAGCGGCTATACTTTATTAGGAGTTTGAAGAGATTTGGCATGTCAACTCAAAAACTTCTGTAGTTATACCGTGGAGAGCATTCTGACCGGCTGCATCACTGTCTGGTATGGAACGGCTACTGCACAGGACCGAAAAAAGCTGCAGAAGGTTGTAAATCTAGATCTTGGGCACTAGCCTACAAAGTACCCAGGACATCTTTAGGGAGCGGTGTCTCAGAAAAGCAGTGTCCATTATTAAGGACCTCCAGCATCCAGAGCATGCCCTTTTCTCACTGTTACCATCAGGTAGGAGGTACAGAAGCCTGAAGACACACACTCAGTGATTCAGGAACAGCTTCTTCCCCTCTGCCATCTGATTCCTAAATGGACATTGAATCTTTGGACACTACTTCACTTTTTTAAAAATATACAGTATTTCTGTTTTTGCATATTTTTAAAAAATCTATTCAATATATGTAATTGATTTACTTGCTTATTTAACATTATTATTATTGTTGTTATTATTTTATTTATTTATTTTTCTCTTCTACATTATGTATTGCATTGAACTGCTGCTGCTAAGTTAACAAATTTCACGTCATATGCCAGTGATAACAAACCTGATTCTGATTCTGAAAGTGGAAGTCTGTGGCATCCAAAGGAAAGCAACAACTTGTTTCAGAAGTCCAGCATCTGCTGTTTTTATTTTTCCTTTAACATTACAGTAAAGTATCCCTGCTCCTGTACTTAAAATCACTTGCAATGAAAGCCAACATGCATTTGCTTCCTTAACTGCTTGTTTTACCTGCGTATCTGTTTTCCATGACTGGTGTATAAGAACACCCAGGTACCTCTGTGTGTCGAAGACTTCCCAGTCTATCAACATTTCAGCAATATTCTCCTTCGGGTTTCACCTAGCAAAGTGGATTACCTCACATTTATCCATTTTACTTGGCACCTGCCTTGTATTTGCCCATTGCCTCCACCTGTCCAAATTATCTTGGAGTCTATCGCATCTTTCTCACAATGCATAACCTCACACAGTTCCATGTCATTGGCAAACCTGGTGACAATATACTGTGCTTGGTTCCTTCACTCAGATCATTAATATACATTCTGTATTTAACAAATTGGCCACTAAGTGTATGTTCGTGGTCTTCTGCTGCTGTTGCTCGTCCACTTCAAGGTTCAACATGTTTTGCATTTCAGAGATGCTGCTCTGCACACCACTGTTGTAACGTGTGGTTACTTGAGTTACCGTCGCCTTCCTGTCAGCTTGAATCAGTCTGGCACTTCTCCCCTGACCTCTCTCATTATCAAGGCATTTTTGCTCACAGAACTCTGCCACTCTCTGGATGGTTTAGTTTGTTTTTCACACCATTCTCAGTAAACTCTAGAGACTGATGTGCACGAAAACCCCAGGAGATCAGCAGTTTCTGAGCTACACAACCCCACCCCCCTCCGTGGTACGGACAATCATTCCACTTAGTTCATATTTCTTCCCCCATTCTGATGTTTAGTCAGAAGAACAACGACACCTCTTGACCCTATCTGCGTGCTTTTATGGATTGAGTTGCTACTGCTTGATCAGCTTATTAGAGATTTGCATAACAAGCACAGTTACACGGGTGTACCTAATAAAATGGCCACTGATTGTATAGCATTAAAAAACAGGAACTAAACACTGATCCCTGAGGTACTCAATTCATCACTGCTACTTAGCCCAAAAGGAGACTTCTTTTATCCTCGTTTGTCCTGTCTCACAGTACTACAACATTGTAGTAAGCCATTCAGTCCAACTGGTGCACGCCAACCAAAATGCCCATTCAAGCTTCCTGTTAACCAGTTTCAATCCATATAACCATATATAACCATATAACAATTACAACATGGAAACAGGCCATCTCGGCCCTTCTAGTCCGTGCCGAACTCTTATTCTCACCTAGTCCCACCGACCTGCACTCAGCCCATAATCCTCCATTCCTTTCCTGTCCATATATCTATCCAATTTAACTTCAAACGACAACATCGTACCTGCCTCAACCACTTCTGCTGGAAGCTCGTTCCACACAGCTACCATTCTCTGAGTAAAGAAGTTACCCCTAAACTTCTGCCCTTTAACTCTCAACTCATGTCCTCTTGTTTGAATCTTCCCCACTCTCAATGGAAAAAGCCTGTCAACGTCAACTCTATCAATCTCCCTCATAATTTTAAACACCTCTATCAAGTCCCCCCTCAACCTTCTACACTCCAAAGAATAAAAACCCAACTTGTTCAACCTTTCTCTGTAACTTAGGAGATGAAACCCAGGCAACATTTTAGTAAATCTCCTTTGTACTCTCTCAATTTTATTGACATCTTTCCTGTAATTCAGTGACCAGAACTGTACACAATACTCCAAATTTGGCCTTACCAATGCCTTATACAATTTCAACATTAGTATATCAATCCACATTAGTATATCACCGTCACACCCTTGTGCATTAATATTGCACATTAATCTCATATGCGGAAGTTTATCAGTGGCTATAGTGTGATGCAGAATATAGCAAGAACTTTGTAATAAGTTTGGAATAATGACATTATACTCTCTACTTAATTTATCTGTGCTTTATGATATATATAGTTGGCATTAACCATTATGAAACAAGTGTGTTACGTAGCTTAACTAAAACTTGTTTACTACAGAGATATGTCATGTGATGGAAAGTTGTTTTTATCATGTGTATAAAAGGAGATTTTGCCATTGAAAGGGAGAACTCCTTTGGACTGGAAGTGGGAAGTAATGCCAAGGACAAAAAACTCCTAAGATACGTGTACATTTGTTGTTGTTCGGGCTGTGGAACAGCAGGAGGGATGAAAGGTCATTATTTTGTTTTCTCTCAAAAGAACTGTTTCCTAAGCAGACTTTGCTTCAACCTGTATCATGGCCAAGTGGCATAAAGGAGTCTTGAACAATCATAACCTTGCAGTAACCAGGAACACAAGAGTAATACTGGGGACGGTTTACTTGAATCGTGTCCACTGTTTGTTCCTGTTAGTAATTGTATAATAAAACAATTTGCTTCAATATATTGATTGGATCAGAACCATATTGTAATAAAACAGTGTTTTGCAGCAACATTCAAAATTTAAAAGTTCAAAGTAAATTTATTATCTTAAGCACATATATGTCACCATTTACAACCCTGAGATTCATTTTCTTGCGGGCATACTCAATAAATCCATAATAGAATAATAATCATAATGGAATCAATGAAAGACTGCTCCAACTTGGGTTTTCAACCAATATGCAAAAGACAACAAACTGCACAGATACAAAAAGCAAGAAATAATAATAATAATAAATAAATAAGCAATAAATATCGAGAACATGAGATGAAAAATCCTTGAAAGTGAGTCTATAGGTTGTGGGAACAGTTCAGTGATGGAGCAAGTGAAGTTGAGTGAAGTTATCCCCTTCGGTTCAAGAGTCTGACGGCTGAGGGGTAATAACTCTTCTTGAACCTGGTGGTGTGAGTTCTGAGATTCCTGTATCTTCTTCCTGATGGCAGCAGTGAGAAGAGAGCACGGCCTGGATGGTGAGGGCCCTGGATGATCGATGTTGCTTTCCTGTGACAGCGCTCCATGTCGATGTGCTCAGTGATGGGGAGGGCTTTACTCATGTTGGATTGGGCTGTATCCACTACTTTCCGTATGCTCTTCCAATTCAAGGGTATTGGTGTTTCCATGCCAGGCCATGATGCAACTAGTCAGCATACTCTCCATCACACATCTATAGAAGTTTGTCGAAGTTTTAGATGACATGTTGAATATTTGCAAATTTCTAAAACAGTAGAGGTGCTGCTGTGCCTTCTTTGTAATGGTACTTATGTACTGCACCCAGGGCAGATCCTCTGTAATGATAACGCCGAGCAATTCAGTGGTGCTGACCCTCACCACTTCTGATCCCCCAATGAGGACTGGCTCAGGTCTTCTTGAAATCCAAGTGCAGCATACCCACCAGTGCTCCTTTATCTATTCTACCAGTTACACATGGTACGGAAGCACAGCAGTTAGTATAAAGCTTTACCGCACCAACACTTGTGGTTCAATTCCCGCTGCTGTCTGTAAGGAGCTTGTACATTCTCTCTGTGACCGCGTGGGTTTCCTCCAGTTCCTTCCCACATTCCAAAGACTTATGGGTTTGAGTTAGTAGGCTGTGGACATTTGAGAGCTTAGTAACTCCACAGCATAAAACTAATTGATAGAAAAACACAGAGCGGGGGTTATGTGTCACCTTTTACTGTGGTGCGCACTTCTGACGTGGTAATAACGCATGCCATTCACATACTTTTACATATAACCCATGATGAATTATGTAAATATCAAAGAATGCTTAATCAAACAATATATTTGCAATATTACTCAAATATTACTGAAATATTAAATGCAAAATACTCCTCCCTGCTTACCTATAAACTCCAACAGACTATTGAATGCATCTCAACTCAAATATGTAAGTTATTAATCTCTCATATCGTATATTATACAACTATTATATTGTAATCCACGGTATAGTAAATTTTAAATTGTCTCATTCAGGCCTAAAGATTTAATTGTTGTGGAGGATTTCTTACTCTTGTGGAATAATGTCTTTCAATGAGGGCCACTTTGCTGGGCAGGTGAGACTTGTGGCTGTGAAACAATCTCAGGCTCTGGGGCCTCCTCCGTGGTGGTTGTAGGAGTTGGCTCTGGGACTGCAGGAAGCAGTTCTGACTGCTCGGGCCACCTTATTTCTCGAACAATTGACCCTGCTTTCCTCAGCTGTGTCATCCCGAGATGACATCAGGCGCAATCTCCACAATTCAGGTAGCTGGTTTACAAACAGCGGCAATGTGTTCTCAGGAGAGGCTGCTGATAGGGCAAAAGTGGAGGTAATGGGATGAGTTGCGCTGTAAAAGGCAGACAAAATTGATTGGTCGTATTAATGCAGTTAAAATGTTTTTTTTGCCAAAATTTCTATATATATTTCAGGCATTACCAATCTTTGTTCCAAAATCTTGTTTTGATAAAGTTGACTCAAAAATTTCTTCATTTATTTGGCAGAATAAAAACCCGAGACTGGGTAAAATACATTTACAGAAAGCTAAGAGAGATGGAGGTTTAGCATTACCTAACTTCAGATTCTATTATTGGGCAATTAATATTCGACATATGAAATTTTGGTTACTTGACCAGGATATACTATCCATTCCTAAATGGGTAGCATTGGAATTACAATCTGTTCAGGGCTATACACTTGGCTCTATTTTAGGTTCCTCTCTTCCTTTTGATTTGAAACGCCTCAGACAGGTATCCAACCCGATAGTTAAATATACCTTACGTATTTGGTTTCAATTCAGAAGATTTTTTGATCTTAACCAATTTGGGCTAGCGATTCCTATCTTAGGTAACATATTTTTTCCTCCCTCTTTTACGGATCGTGCTTTTCAAATTTAGAAGACTAAGGGTATTTCACGGTTTTTGGATTTATTTTTAGATGGTTCCCTTATGTCTTTTGAACAATTATCTAATAAATATAATTTATCAAGAATACATTTTTTAGATATCTACAAGTTAGAAATTTCCTAAGTACTATACTTTCTTCTTTTCCAATGCTTCCTCCTACGTACATTTTAGATACTATAATTAACCTTAATCCATGTCAGAAAGGCACATCAGCTATGATTTATAATATTATTATGAAACTTAGGAAAGCTCCATTTGATAAGATTAGGGTAGATTGGGAACAGGAATTGGGGTCTATCATTTCCGTGGATGACTGGGGGCAGATTTTACAATTAGTCAATACTTCCTCTATCTGTGCTAAGCATTCCCTAATTCAATTTAAAGTTGTTAATAGAGCACATATGTCCAAAGATAAATTAGCTCGCTTTTATTCTCATATTAATCCTTTTTGTGATAGATGTCCGGGGCAGATAGCCTCTTTAACTCATATGTTTTGGTCTTGTCCTACTCTGGAAACTTTTTGGAGAGACATTTTTAATATTATCTCCAAGGTATTGAATATAGATATCTCTCCTCACCCTATTACTGCTGTCTTTGGACTACCTAAAATTTCCAGTAATCTTTCTCCTTCAGCCCGTAGAATGATTGCATTTCTTACTTTAATGGCGAAAAGATGTATCTTACAACATTGGAAAGAGCCTAATGCGCCAACTACCTTTTTTTGGTTTTCTCAGACGATATTATGCTTTGGAGAAAATTAGAAGCAATCTTTATGATTCCTCACTTAAATTTGAACAGACCTGGAGATCTTTTATTCAATATTTTCATTTAATATAATTTTTTTTTCTCCTCATTTTTTCCTCCATATTTATATACCCTTCTTGTTTTTTTTTACTGTTTTTAATGGAGGTCGGGATTGAGGACGTGATTTTAAGTTTTTTAACTCTGCTTGGTTCCAAGTTAGCCCATTGCTTTGCTTTGCTTTTAGTTAGTTGCACGGTGGGTTTTTTTGGGTTTTTTTTCTTTTTCTCTATTGATATATATATAAATTAGTATACTATTATGTTACCTTAGTATGTTATGTTTAAATTACATTGTTTGTATCATTTTTTTTGTATTAGTACCTCCTGTTATTTTATTATATTCTAACAGTGTATTAGTGCCTATATGGCTTACCCTTTTGTATACTTATTCAATAAAAAGATTTAAAAAGAAAGAAAAGGCAGACAAAATTGAAAAAGGTGAATGCAGGACTGAAGGTGTTATATTTGAATGCGCGCAGTATACGGAATAAGGTAGATGAACTTGCAGCACAGTTACAGATTGGCATGTATGATTTCGTAGGTATCACTGCATCATGGCTGAAAGAAGAGTATAGCTGGGAACTTAATGTCCAAGGATACATACTGTATCAAAAGGACAGGCAGAAAGGCAGAGGGGGCGGCATTGTTCTGTTGGTAAAATATAAAATCAAATCATTAGAGAGAGGTGACATAAAATTGGAAGGTGTTGAATCATTGTGGATAGAGCTAAGGAACTGCAAGGGTAAAAAGACCCTGATGGGAGGTGTATATAGACCGCCCCCCTGCAAACAGTACTCAGGATATTGCCTACAAATTACAATGAGAGTTAGAAAATGCATGCTAAAAGGGCAATGTTACGATAGTCATGGGGGACTTCAAATATGCCGGTATATTGGGGAAAATCAGGTTGGTGCTGGATTCCAGGAGGAAGAATTTCTTAAGTGCCTACGAGATGGCTTTTCGAGCAACTTGTGGTTGAGCCAACTAGAGGTTCAGTTATTCAGGTTTGGGTGTTGTGCAATGAACCAGGATTGATTAGAGAGCTTAAGGTAAAGAAACCCTTAGGGTAGAGTGATTATAGTACCATTGAGTTCACCCTGAAATTTGAGAAGGAGAAGGTAAAGTCAGATATATCAGTATTACAGTGGAGCAAAGGGAATTACAGAGGCATGAGAGAGGTGTTGGCCAGAATTGATTGGAAAAGAACACTGGCAGGGATGACAGCAGAGCAGCAATGGCTGGAATTTTTCAAAGCAATTCAGAAGGCACAGGATGTATACATCCCAAAGAGGAAGAAGTATTCTAAAGGAAAGATAACATAACCATGGCTAACAAAAGAAGTCAAAGTCAACATAAAAGCCAAAGAGAAGGCATATATTAGAACAAAGGTTAGTGGTAAGTTAAAGGATTGGGAAGCTTCTAAAACCCAACAGAAAGCAGCTAAAAACGATATTAAGAAGATGGAATACGAAAGTAAGGTAGCCAATGATATCAAAGAGGATAACAAAAGTTTCTTCAGATATATGAAGTCTAAAAGAGAGGTAAGAGTGGAAATTGAACCGCTGGAAAATGATGTTGGAGAGGTAGTATTGGGGGTAGCAAAATGGCGGATGAATTGAATAAGTATTTTGCATCAGTCTTCAGTAATGTGAAAGTTCCTGTTTGTCAAGGGTCCTGAAGTGTGTGAAGTTACCATAACTAGAGTGAAGGTTCTTGGGAAACTGAAAGGTCTGAAGGTACCTGGACCAGATAGTGTACACCACAAACTCAAAAACTTCTATGGTTGTACCGTGGAGAGCATTCCGACAGGCTGCATCACTGTCTGGTATGGAGGGGCTACTGCTCAGGACCGAAAGAAGCTGCAGAAGGTTGTAAATCTAGTCAACTCCATCTTGGGTACTAGCCTACAAAGTACCCAGGGCATCTTTAGGGAGCGGTGTCTCAGAAAGACAGCGTTCATTATTAAGGACCTCCAGCACCCAGGGCATGCCCTTTTCTCACTGTTACCATCAGGTAGGAGGTACAGAAGCCTGAAGGCACACACTCAGCGATTCAGGAACAGCTTCTTCCCCTCTGCCATCTGATTCCTAAATGGACATTGAAGCTTTGGACATTACCTCACTTTTTTTCATATACAGTATTTCTGTTTTTTGCACATTAAAAAAAAATCTATTCAATATACATAACTGATTTACTCGTTTATTTATTATGTTTTATTTTATTTATTTTTTTCTCCCTTTGCTAGATTATGTATTGGATTGAACTGCTGCTACTAAGTTAACAAATTTCACATCACATGCCGGTGATAATAAACCTGATTCTGAAAGTGGTGGCTGAACAGATTGTGGAAGCAGCAATAATGATTTTTCAAGAATCACTAGATTCTGGAATGGTTATGGAAGACTGGAAAATTGCAGATGTCACTCCACTCTTCAAGAAGGGAGAGAGGCAGAAGAACAGAAACTTTAGGCCAGTTAGTCTGGCCAGTGGCTGGGAAGATGGTGCAGTTGATTTTTAAGGAAGAGGTCTTAGGGTACTTGGACGCAGGTGATAAAATAGGCCATAGTCAGCATAGTTTCCTCAAGGGAAAACCTTGCCTGACAAATCTTTGAAGAAATAACAAGCAAGCTAGATAAAGGAGAATTGTTTGATGTTGTGTACTTGGATTTTCAGAAAGCATTTGACAAGGTGCCACACATGAGGCTGCTTAGCAAGCTACGAGCCCATGGTATTACAGGAAAGATTCTAGCTTGGATAAAGCACTGAATAATTGGCAGCAGACAAAGAGTGGGAATAAAGGGAGCCTTTCTGCTCAGCTGCTGGTGACAAGTGGTCTGTGTTGGGACTGATTGTTTTTACATTATATATCAATGATTTGGATGATGAAATTGATGGCCTTGTTGCAAAGTTTACAGATGATATGAAGTTAGGTGGAGGGGCAGGTAGTTTTGAAGAAGTAGAGAGGCCACAGAAGGATTTAGACAGATTAGGATAATGGGCAAAGAAATGGCAGATGGGATACAGTGTTGGGAAGTGCATGGTCATACACTTCGGTGGAAGAAATGAAAGGGTTGAACCTTTTCTAAGTGGAGAGAAAACTGAGGTGCAAAGAGACTTTGGAGTCCTTGTGCAGAATTTCCTAAAGGTAAATTGCAAGTTGAGTCTGTGGTGAGGAAGGTAAATGTGATGTTAGCATTCATTTCAAGAGGACTAGAATATAAAAGTAAGAGTGTAACGTTGAGACTTTATAAAGCACTAGTGAGGCTTCAGTTGGAGTATAGTGAGCAATTTTAGGCCCCTTTTCTTAGAAAGGATGTGCTGAAACTGGAGAAGGTTCAGAGAGGATAATTGAATCAGTCATGATGAAATGGTAGAGCAGACTCGATGGGCCAAATGTCCTAATTCTGCCCCGATGTCTTATGGTAACACTGGGTACCTGGGTAGCCTTGCAGCACCTGGTCCATAGTTTTCTGCCAGAGTGCAGGCGCAGATGCTAAACCAAAAATACATTGATTATAGCAATAAAGCCCTTTGTGAGCATATATGGTGAGAAACACTTTGTACTCTTCTCTCATCTCCATCTTTGCTGAAGTATTTTCCTACAGATATATTCGCAAATATATTCTCTATCCTGGGCAGAGGGTATTGATTTACTTTCAGTACTGGGTTGATAGTGACCTTAAGATCATGACAGATCCTGACAGATCAACTTTTCTTGGTTACAAGGATGACAGGTATTGTCCATGGGCTCCACTCAGTGTTGGAAAGAATTCCTTCACCTCCATGTGTTTTAGCTCACTGGCTACTTTATCATAGCCTGTATAAGGAACCAGGCAGGCTTTTGTAAAACTTTGGTGCTGCATTTTCATTTAATGTGTTTTCATCCCTGATGTGTTTGAGTTTTCCAACGCCATCCTTGAACAGCTGTGGCATTATCCAGTACTTTTCTTAATATGCTTTGAGTTGGCTCTTTTGCAGAGGATGTGGCATGGATCACCAATCAAGATGTAGTTGTCTCAGCCAGTCACGTCCCCTCGAAGGTGGTCCTTCTGTTTTTACGACATGTGGCTTGTTGGTTGTTATATTTCACTGTTATGAATGTCATTCCCAGCGGCAATATCTTTCAACAAAGAGTATAAGCTCTGAGTTGGATATCAGCAGGCTTCAGTTCAATATCTTTGAAATATCTAATTCCATTTTAATTATCCTGACATTCATTTCTGGTGTAAGCCATATTGCTTGTCTATTGTTAGTTTTCACATAGTGTATCTCAAGGCTACTTAGCCCTGTATCACTCTCATCATTACCAGATTTATCAACAACAGCATGCAGATTAGTGCTCTTTTTGAAACTGCAACTTGACCATTTATTCTTTTTCTCCACCCTGCGCAGTCCACATATTTTTGTCTACCCAACAAGCTGTTTGTATGTGTCCTACTTCGTAGCATTTTCTGCAAATTTTGACTTTAAGCCTACACTGGTCTGGTGTGTGTGTGAGAACCCTTGCCACAACAGTAATACAACTTGTTCAGCCAGTGCATTTTCTGTATAGACATTGCAATTTTGTTCACGTTCACTTTCGTTCCTAATAGCAACTCAATTGCATCTCTGTCTGTTAGTTCAGTGATTTTCACATGCCCTTTTAAATGTGAGTTTTACCTCAGTTACAGGCCATTTTTGAATGCTTTCTTTTAAGATTCTACAAACTAAATGATCTCTCAGTGCATCATTAAGCCCATCACTGAACTGACAATATCAGATAACTTCTTCAATTCAGCCAGGTAGGCTGAAATGGACACCTTCTTTTTGATTTTGCTTATGAAGCCTAATGCATTCTGCAATCAACAACGATTTCAGTTCTAAATGTTCCTGGATTACTTTTATGATATCAGTAAAGCTCATTTCAGCTGGTTTGATTGCAGTAGTCAAACCTCTAAGCAAACTGTATGCTCTTCCACCAATTACACGTAGAAAAACTGGCACTCATTTCTCATTGGCTATCTCATTTGCTTCAAAATACTACTCAATTCAGTCAGTATACATATTCATGTCATATGTTGTGCAATCAAACATGTCTATCTTTCAGTTGCAGCCAGCTATTTTCCTTTTCTTTTTTATTTATTTATTATTATATCAGCTCAAAGATCTCACTGTGCTTCCCAAGGAAAATAAAATATGCTGCACTTTTTTTTAAACAGAAGTGTCTTTCTCTATCTCCCCCTTGCAAATAAAAAATGTGCTGCCTTTCAACAGGAAGGCAGGTGGGTTATGTTTTGTAACTCCAAAACATAAAACAAATTGAAAGAAAAACATGATGACGGGGATATGGGTCAACTCTTAATTTTACTTTTTAGTGAGGTGTGCCCTTTATGACGTGGTGGAATAATGACGTACGCCATTCACGTACTTTTACATATAACCCACAATGAATTATGTAAACAACAAAGGATGTTTAATCAAACAATATACTTACAATATTATTCAAATATTACTGAAATATTAAATTCACAACATTTAGTACTCTAGCATGGAAGGCACGACAGTGCAAAGACCATCGATTCAATCATGGCTGATTTATTATCCCTCCCAACCCCATCCTTCTGTAGTCCTGTGGTATCAATTGCGGGCTGCCCCCAGCACACAGAACATAGAACTGTACAGCACAGGAACGAGCCCTTCAGCCCACAATGTTGCGCCGAACCGATTAAATTAGCAATTGAATGGCCAACCACACTAATTCATTCTGCCTAAGCAATGTCCATATCCTTCAATTTTCCTCACATTTATGTGCCAGTCTAAATGTCTTTTAAAATTCCTTTATGTATCTGCCTCTTCTGCCACTTCAGGGAGGGCACCGACCGCTCTGAGTTAAAAACTTGCCCCTCACATCTCCTTTGAAATTACTCCCCTTCACCTTAAATGCATCCACTCCAGTATTTGATATTTCAACCCAGGGAAAAAGATACGTCTGTATGCTCTATCTATACCTCTCAATCTTAAAAACCTCTATCAGATCTCCTCTCCGCTTCCACTGTTCCAGAGAAAACCTCTCATGGTAGCACGTGCACTCTAATCCAGGCAGCATCCTGGTAAACCTCTTCTGCGTCCACCCCAAAGCCTGGACATTCTCGGGGCAATTAGGACTGTATGCAATCCTCAGACCATGATAATGTTGACACAAACAACAGATTTCACTGTATATTTTGATGTTCGTGTGACAAATAAAGCTAATTTTAGCTGATGTAATTTTCAGATCTCCAATAGGTTTGCCAAGCGTGAATTAACTTCCATGTCCATGCTAGTTGTGTTGGATTCCACTGGATTTTTAAGTGTGATTTTTTTTAATCGAACGTTTTCATGTCTTCTGCAAAGGACTCTGCGATTTTTCTTACTATTGAATTTAGGCTAATCAATCTGTAGTTTCCCCCTCAACATCAATTAATTTTTTAAAAAAAACAAACAATATTTAGCCTTTCCTTGAAGGGCACTGACCCCATTCGAATAAATAAGCGGTGCCGCTGAATATCCAGATACAAAGTGCACCCTGTCAGTCAGCCTGGGGCCATTCTGAATTGCTCTGGCCTTTGTGCCGAGAGCAAGGGGTCGTCAGATCCACCATCTCCTGACCTCCAGTGTATCCTGTACAGTCAGGAGCAGGCTGAACTTCGCACAGCAGTAGTCCAACGGTTCACAGCCATCAGCAGGGTCTGGCTCAATAAACATCCAAATGTGAAAAGGAGGCACGCTGTTCATGAGGGAAGGATTAAATGAAAGGAGTCAGTGTGAGACACACAACCTTGAAACCCAGGTGCCATCTACTGGTCACACCTGGTATTTCATATCACTGTTGTAGCCTATTAGACTGGAGCACAATTAGGCCATTTGACCCATCAAGCCTGCTCCGCCATTCAAACACGGATGATTTATTATCCCTCTCACCCCATTCTCCTGCCATCTCCAAGTAACCATTGACATCCTTACCAATCAAGAGCCTTTCAACCTCCACTCTGAGTATACCCAATGATTCAGCCTCCCCAGCTGTCTGTGGCAATGAATTTCACAGATTCAACACCCACTGGCTAAAGAAATTCCTCTTCATCTCTGCTCTAAAGGGACGTCCTTCTATTCTGAGGCTGAGACTTCAGTTACTCATGCATTTTACGAAACGTCTGGTTAAAAAGCATGGCATGCACACCTTCCACAGTTGGAGAAACTTCATAATGAATACTTAAACAATTAAACAATGCCACAAATAGATCATACTCACGTTATCACTTGGTTGCTTGTGGGAGCTTGCTGTGCAAATTGGCTGCCACACTACCCTGCTAGCAATTGTACCTCATTACCTGTCATCTGTTCTGAGCTGTATGGGAGTTGTGATAGTAAACATCAAGTAAGGCTTATTGATCATTGAACTAACTAAACAGAAGCTTGCTCACACCAGTCAAAAATAAAATTTAGGTCCTGTTTTTGCTTTGATTGCTCCTCTGGGAATCATACATGTTCACAGGTGTGCACCGGGCAAATTTAAACACTGGGATCGCAAACCCATTGGATGTGCTCATTACTCATAGTGTTGACTTGCCTGAAAGTGCAGTTAATCTCATCTGGATTCTCAATTAATTATCAGTGACATGTGACTGTAGCTTTACTACGTGCAGCCACAGATGCACATCAGCTGCCTCAATTCGTAACAACCATCAAGAAGTTACTTAATCTACTTTTTTTCATCTCAGTTAAGGTCCTGCCATTTGTGATTATCCATGAACAATTATCCTCATTTGAAGAAACTTCAGCTTTTCATGGTGACCTCTGGACTTCCCAATGAGGCACATCTTATTGTAGAAAAATATCACAAAGGGCATGAAAGTTCATTTGGAACAACAAGATGGTAGGTAAGTGGTCAAGTGATAAGGAGAGCTTTATGGAGCACTTCAGATGGAGTCACAGAGATAAAAGGCACAGACCCAAAGTTCAAAGTAAATTTGTTATCTACTACTACTACTACTACGTCGACTCAGGCCTAGGGAGCCAGCGTCAGGCACGATGACGGACTCTCCAATTCTCCCTCTCCCTCATCAGTGTGTTCAGTTCATCTACATTAGCCGTCGCTGTCTTCTAGGAGCGTGTTGACCATAGTCCTGGGAGGACGCCCAGGGTTCATCCTCCCATGCTTGGGCTCCCATATGATGACTAGGCTGGCAGGTAGCTCGGGGTGGCGTAGACAGTGCCCCGCTAGTTGCAGACTTCTCGCCTTGATTTTAGTCGTGGGCATCGGTAGGTCGTTATAGAGCTCAACATTCGTCATGTGCTGTTGCCAACTCACGTCAAGAGCCATCCGGAGCATTCGTGTGTAGCAACCATCTAGAGACTTTCACATAGTCTTGGTGAGTGTCCACATCTCGCATCTGTACGTGAGAATGGACTCTATGACTGCTATGAAAATCCTATGCTATGTTATCTAAGTACACATATATCTCTGAACACAACCCTGAGATTCATTTTCTTATGGGCATACTCAATCATTCTATAGAATAATAACTATAATGGGATCAATGAAAGATCACCCAACTTGGGTGTTCATCTGGACTGAAGAAGACAACAAACTGGGCAAATACAAAAAGAAAGAAATATTAATACTATAATGATAAGTAAATATCAAAGTTAATCCATTGGTTCTGGGAACATTTCAGTGGTGGGACAAGTGAAGTTGAATGAAATTATCCTCCTTAGTTCAAGGGCCTGATAGTTGAGGGGTAATAACTGTTCCTGAACAGTGGTGTGAGTCCTGGGGCTCCTGTACCTTCTTGCTGGTGGCAGCAGCAAGAAAAGAGCATGTCCTGCTCTTTTGGCACTGAGGAGTCCTTGATGATGGATGCTTCATTGATTCGAGTTTAGTTCAGAATTGCACTTTGCCCATGAGGTGCCATTCCAGACATCGTGCCTGGACCTCTGTAACTTCCTTGGTCACCAGACTTTAATGTCTCTGATCTGGCTGTCAGCAGATTCCGGATCTCATGGTTCATCCAGGGCTTCTGATTAGGGAAGTCTTTGAGCGATTTTGTGAGGACACTCATTTTTCAACTGTCTTAATGAGTTCCGTTACAACCACGGTGTATTCATTCAGATGAGTCCTTGAACACGGCCCAGTCCACTCCTCTACCTCCGGCAACCACCTCTTTGTTGCCCTTATCTCTAGAGCTTTGCTCTTCACCGTCAACCTGTATGCAGGTAGGAGAAGGGCAGCCAAGTGATCCGATTTACCCAATTGTGGTCTGGGCACGGAACGGTAGGCATTCCTTATCTTAGTATAACAAGTGGTCTAGTGTGTTGGGACCTCCAGTGCTATAGGTTGTATGCTGATGGTAACTGGGCAGGGTTTTCTTCATTCAAGCCTGGTTGAAGTCCCTGACTATGATTTGAAATGCATTGGGATTGGACTGCTTCTTGTTTGGAGACGGCATCACGCAGTATCCCAAGCTCCCACTGAATCTGTGCTACCGACCACCTACTTGGACTTATCCTACATTACCTCCATGTCCTATTCTTCCCTCATTCTCATTAACTCCTCCCAGATGAGAGGTTTAGGGGGAATTGCAACGTTATTGGGGTTAGCTGCCTGAAAGTGAGACCCACCAGTGGTGAGGCATTGAAAACTGCGGCTACGTAAAGAGCACAGGATTGAGAAAGTGCATTGTGTTCAGGGAATGTAAGGCCAGCGAGAGTAAGGAATGGCAAATTTATGAGGGAGAATGACGAATGTCAGGGCACTTCACTTCAGGTCAGCCATGGATGTTGTGTCTGAGTAGTCAGACGCAAGCCAGGGCAGTACAATATGGAGAGCAAGCTGTTGTCCAAGCAGCAGATGAATCCAAAGGAACGGCAGAGACTGATATAGTTTGGCACCATCAGCGCCGCTGCCTTGGGGACTCCAGCTCCAGATTTTTCCCTCGGGGTTCACTCCTGAAGCCTTCCCCGTGAGTGGGTATAGCCACAAGGCAGTGGAGGTCTGAGATCAGAGTTTTCCTCCTCCCGGATGAGCCCTATCCACCTGTAGCAAATGGGTTTATGGTGCCCGCAACCCACCTTTGCCTCTTCTCCTGTCAGTAGAAAGGGTTCTGCTGGGTTTGGTAGCTAAGCCACACAGGAATTTGACTTGGTTGTCAGAGGTTAATTGAGGTGCATGTCATTGGGAGCATATATAAGGTAGAGGGAGCTTATCCCCACTTCCCCTCCCCAACACGGGTATGACAACCTTAAGGAACCTAAAATATGTAAGAAATGTTTAATGTGTGGGGCACTGTTGGAGCAGGAGCCATGACAGGGCAACGAGCATGAATTAGGGCGCATGGCAGCAGGCTTCTAGATGAGATCAACTTCAAGCGGGGTGGACGACTGTCGAGGCTTCAGCTATCCAGATGAAACTGAGAGGCTCTGGGGTAGAGATAAAATCCTGAAGAAAGCCAGAGACTCTGGGGTAGAGATAAAATCAAGCTGATTTACAGTGACAAAGGGGATATCAGACGGGACAAAGTCAAATGTGGATCATTTGTTGCAAACTAATGCATGAAACATTGAGGGCTCAAAGTTCAAAGTAAAATTATTGTAGAAGTACATTCATATACCCTGCATTACCTGAGATTCACTTTCTTGCAGACGTTTACAGGGAATAAAGGAACAACAGAATTTTATTAAAAACTAATCATAGACAGATAAAGACTGACAGACAAACTCTGCTAATAAAAATAAAACTGAGAGCTTGAGCTGCAGAGTCCTTGGAAGTGTGTCCATGGGTCGTAAACACGAGGAAACCTGCAGATGCTGGAATTTCAAGCAACACACACAAAATGCTGGTGAACGCAGCAGGCCAGGCAGCATCTACAGGAAGTGGTACAGTCGACGTTTCGGGCCAAGAGCCTTTGTCAGGACTAACAGTAGGTCATAAAGTCAGTTGACTCGTGATGAGTGAAGTTACCTATGCTGGTGCAGGGACCTGGTGTAGGGTAATGACTTCCTGAATCTGGTGTCACGGGACCTGAAGTTTCTGTAGCTCCTGCTTGATGTCGACTGCAAAAAGAGAGCATGGCCTGGATGGTGGGGGTCCTCGATGACGTAAATGTACTAAGCGGTGGGGAGCGTGTGCCCGCGATACATTTTCCACCTTCTGTAACCTTTTCTGTTCTTGGATATTGGTGTTTCAGTAGCAGACCGTGAAGCAAATTAGGCTGCCCTCCACGGTGCACCTATAGAAGTTTGTCAACATTTTTGGTGACATGCCAAGTCTACACAAACTTCTTAGAGAGAGTAAAGGCACTGTCATGCCTTTTTCGTGATGACACTATGCCCTGGTCCCAGGATAGATCCTCTGATATATTGATGCCAAGGATTTTAAAGCTACTAACCCTCTCCACTCCTGTTCTTCTGAGGTCCTACTGGCTCAATGAGTCTGCACCGCCCAAATATGCCCCAGTGAGCGATTAACCTACTAACTTATACGTCTTTGGAAAGTGGGAGGGAATGAGAGCACTCACTGGAAACCTATGGGATCACAGGGAGAATGTACAAACTTCTTATTCTTGTCATCTACATTGGATCATTGGAACCTTTTCTGAGGAAGGGGTGACCTGTATAAGAGGTTTGGGTTACACCTGAACTGGAGGGGAACCGATATCCCGGCTGGGAGGTTTGCTAATGCTACTTCGGAAAGTTTAAACTGGTTTTGCAGGGGGCTGGGAACCAGAGCCCCAGATCAGTAGGGGAAGGATCTGACCAGAAGTTCAATGTCAGGGAAAGTATTGAAAGGCAAAATCAAAACAGTGGGTGTGATGGGTCGGATTGTTTGAAGAGTGTGTATTTTGACGCTTGGAGTATTATGGGTAAGGATGATGAACCTAGAGCGTGGATCACTACAAGGAACTATGATATCATGGCCATTACAGAGATTTAGTTCAGGAAGGGGCAGGAGTGGGTGATTAATGCACCAGGTTTTTGAAGTTTTAGAAAAGATAGAGGAGGAGTAGGTAAAAGAGGGGATGGAGTTGCACTCTTAATCAGGGACAATATCACAGCTGCACTCAGGGGAGACATAATGGAAGGGTCAGACACTGAGTCCATTTGGGTGAAACTCAGGAACAGGAAGGGTACAATCACAGACACCCCAATAGCCACCAGGATCATTGAGGAACAGATATGTAATCCGATTAAGAAAATGTGTAAAAATAATGGGTTGTTATCACAGAGGATTTCAACTTCCTAATGTAATCTGGGACCTTCTTAGTGCAAGGGGTTTAAATGGGGCAGATCTTGTTAAGTGTGTTCAGGAAGGTTTCTTAAATCAATATGTGGATGGTCCAATGAGAGGTGCGGCCATACTAGTCCTGGTGTTGGGCAATGAACCTGGCTGGGTGACTGACCTTTCACTGGGTGAACAGTTAGGGAACAGTGACCACAACTTCCTAACTTTCAGGATAGCTTTAGATAAGCATAGGTATGGTCCTTGTGGGAGAGTTTTAAATTGGAGTAGGGCAAATTACGAGGGCATTAGGCAGGAACTAAGAAGCGTTAATTGTGAGCATCTTTTCTCTGGCAAGTCCACATCAGATATGTGGAGGGTGTTTAAAGACCAACTGTACAGAGTACAGGAAAGGTATGTTCCTGTTAGAAGGAAGGACGGGGATGGAAAGGTAAGAGACCCTGAATCCAGAGAGGTGATGAATTTAGTCAAGAAGAAAAAGGAAAAGTTTGCAAATCTTCGGAAGTTCGGATCAAATGAAGCGCATGAGGGTTATAAAGAAGCCAGAAAAGAACTAAAGAATGGAACTATGAAAGCCAGGAGAGGCCACGAAAAGTCCTTGACACATCAAATAAGGTGAATCCCAAGGCATTCTATACATAGATCAGGAGTAAGAGGACAACTAGGGAGAGGGTGGTACCACTCAAGGGTAAAGGGGCAAATATTTGCTTGGATGTGGAGAATGAGTGAGATACCTAATGAATACTTTGCTTCCGTATTTACCAAGGAAAAAGATATGGAGGACCAGGAGATCAGTGCTGAGTGTATAAATACATTAGGGAATTTAGAGGTCAGGAAGGAGGAAAATTACCCCAAGTTATCGAATTCGGTAAGAGATGAGATTGCTGGGCCCTTGGCCAGAATCTTCGTGTCCTCTCTAGCCACA
This sequence comes from Mobula birostris, assembly GCF_030028105.1. Classification (NCBI taxonomy): domain Eukaryota; kingdom Metazoa; phylum Chordata; class Chondrichthyes; order Myliobatiformes; family Myliobatidae; genus Mobula; species Mobula birostris. The sequence continues at coordinate 23,779,385 of NC_092395.1, read as the reverse complement.
GGCAAGGCCCTGGAGGTCTGGTGTGTGGCAAATGTTGTACCTCTATTTAAGAAGAGAACAAGGGGAAATCCTGGGAACTATAGACTAATGAGTCTCACATCAGTTGTAGGGAAATTGCTAGAGAAAATTGTTAGGTATAGGATATATAAGCATTTAGAAACCCATGGCCTCATCAGGGAGAGCCAGTATGGCTTTGTGCAGGTCAGGTCGTACCTCACCAACATCATTGAATTTTTTGACAAGGTGATGAGAGAGATTCATGAGGGTAGGGTAGCGGATGTTGTCTACATGGATTTTAGTAAGGCGTTTGATGAAGTCCCTCATGGGAGGGTTAACCCAGTTGATTAAGATGCATGGGATCTGCAGCAAATTGCCTGTTTGGATTCAGTGGGTAGAGGTTCAAGGGATTCATTCGAGCTGGAGGCCTGTAATTCGTGAAGTTCCGCAGAGATCTGTGTTGGGACCTCTGCTGTTTGTAATGTATAGAAATGACCTGGATGAAAATGTAGATGGGTGGATTAGTAAATTTGCAGATGATACCAAGATTGGTGGAGTTGCGGACAGTGAAGAAGACTGCAAAGAATACAGCACAATATAGATCAGTTGCGAATATGGGCTGAGAAATGGCAGATGGAGCTTAACCCAGATAAATATGAGATGTTGCACCCAAGTAGGGCAAATGTAAGGAGACTGTACAATCCAATGCAAGGGCAAGGCCCTTAACAGAGATCTTGGGATCCACATTCATAGCTCCTTGAAAGTGCTACACAGTTCAGTAAGGTGGAAGGCTTGCTTCAATTAGACAAGGCACTGAGTTCAAACGTCAGGAAGCCTTGTTACTTTATAAAGCTCTGGTTAGGCCACAACTGGAATATTGTACACAATTCTCCTTCATTCTAGAATGAAAAGCCTCATCCTGAGAGCAGATGCAGTGGAGATGGAGGAATTGAGAGAAGGCGGTGGCACTAGATGGTATTGATTGTTTAAATGGTGGGAGTTTTAAAGGAATTAGTGCTCAGGGGGACCTTGTTCACAAATCATTGAAATTTAACATGCAGGTATGGAAAGCAACTGGAAGGGAAAATGATAACTTGGCCTTTATTGCAATAAGATTTGAGTTCAGGGGTAGGACTGTCTTGCTCCAATTACAGAGGCCCCTGGTGGGACCTGATGTGCAATACTGTGTTTGGGTCTGGTCTCCCTATCTAAGGAGATGATGGAGGGAGTCCAGTGAAGATTAGCCAGTTTGATTTTGGGACGTCAGGAGAGATAAACCAGACTGGCATATATATTCTTCTGAGAGAAGAGCAAGAGGTGGTCTTATTGAAACATCTCCAATTTCTTATTGGCATTTCAAGATGGATGATGGCTCCCATGGCTGGGGTGTCCAGAACCAGTACTCAGTCTCAAAATAAGGAGTCAGCCATTCAAGATAGATTAAATACTTTTCTTTACCCTGGAGAGAGTGAATCGTCAGGATTCTCAATCCAAGAGACATTCAGTTCAAGACATCTCAATGGATTCTTATATATTATGGGAATCATGTTACATGGGGATGTTAAGGATAGTGGAACAAGGGTCAAAGATCAGCTATGATTCTCTTGAATGGCAGAGCATGGACAAGAGAGAAATGACCCACTCCTGCTTCTATTGCTGAGCTGCATGTCACGCGTGCATCTTTGCTGGCACCTAGTGGTATCTTTGTAGTACTGCACGTGTAACATCTCAACTGCCTCTGAATCTCCGATTTATAACATATTGTTCCAGCATTTGATACAAAAATGAAAGCAAGTTCACCAATCCTTAAGATTGCACAATTAAGTTTATTAGCAAATGAGGATTCAGTTCTCTAACACTCGCATCAGTTTTGCACATTATCAACATTACGTCATAATTTCAAAGTGCACTTATTATCAAAGTATGTATACATTATAGAACCTTGAGGTTCGTCTACTTACAGGCAGCCACAAAACAAGAAACCCAAAAGCACCCTATTTAAAAAAAAGACCAACAAACACCCAAAGAACAAACTGTGCAAACAATGAAAGTAAGCAAATCACATTAGAATGTGAGTGAGTCCTCAATCACGAAGCCTGGAACAGACTCTCAGCCTCAGCTTCAGTTCATCACATAGCAAAGTAAAACGTCATTGATAACTTGATCATCAGGTGAGTATGGAGTTATTAGCAACTGGGTTTGCAATATTTAGAGGAACATTTAAATTAGATGATAATATTCAAAGACCATAGTTATATCCAGACAGAATTCATAAACTAAAAATGTTTAACCCAATGAAAATTGGAAATTCAGAGAACAGTTCATTTTATTCTAAGTGCTTTATAACTTCAAGGTTTGCAAAAGTAATTGGTTTTTGGATCTTTTACTGTTCACAACTTTCTTTCTGAACATTCACGGTTCCAGGCCCTTGTCCATTGACATCTAGATGCCAAACTTCACCTGTTAGCCAGGTCACCAAGCATTTCAAGCTATGTAACTATTGAAGTCACTGCCAAAACACTTAATTCACCTCACATCCAATGCACTAAGTTAAAAAGATAGGACCAATACACTAAATTAAAATAGGGCCGATTGTAGGAAAATTGCCTCTTTACCAGAGGTGAATAAAAAAGGACAAAGACTGAGGGAGAGATTTGGATGTGATCAGAGGGAGTCCTTGTTCGTCTATAGAGCACCAGCAGAGTGGTTGACAGTATTTGAGAGATGTCTAGATGACACGTAAATCACCTAGGCATATACAACTATGGGAGAAATACTGGAAGATGGGATTAATACAGGTGGGTACCCATGACTTAGTATGAACATGATGGGTTGAATGGCAGTTTCCATGCTGTGAGACCATGACAGATGATGACTTTCCAGGTCACTGGAGACAGTACCTTGCTCTATCACTTAATTGCACCAACTGCAACAGATCCTGGGTCTCCCCGTTAATGAACTAGGTGGTTTCTGAAGTACAAAGCCGAGGTTGTCCTGTACATGATCCTGTGTCATGCTGGAAGACCCTCCAGACCACCTCCTCACCCCCCTTCTTCCACAGAGAAGCTTCCAGTCCCCTACATCTAGAGATCCAGAGATTGTACACATCACCTCGTCTCTGTGGCAATATTAATTCCAGTTGCATGGGCTCCAAGCTCTGGAAGTTCCTCAATCCATTCCCCTTCCTCCCACCATCTCATCCCATCTACAATTTCCTGGAATCTTCTCACGTGACTCTGCCTGACAGCTCGCTCAGTGTGGCTTCTGTGGTACCGAGGTGTCTATTTTGTTAAGGAAATCACATAAACATCATCTGATAGTGATAAGTCATAAAACAGATCATCAAATCAAAACACTGCTTCTCAAGTTGCTGCTCCAGTTTCAAAAAGTGTTCTAATGATTTCTCGGGCCGTGCCGGTTAAGTACTTGTGCATAAACACAAGGCATGGGAAACAAGTTTGTGGTTCAGGACCTCGCAAACATGTCAGCATCTTTCAATAATTTATTACTCTTGGATTAAAATCCTCTTGGTGCACGTAATGGAAGGTAGCAGGGGAGATCAGGCTGCACTGGGCGCTTGGATTCTGCAAAGTATTTCAGTAAAATGAGCAAGTCTTTGTGTGTCCAGAAGGAGGGAGGATTCCAGTTTGACTCCAGCCCCCACCATGGTCTATGGCCCAGAGGAGAACCGGCAACACTCTGATCACCTCAGCTTGGGGAAGATGCGAATGAAAAGGATCATACTGATGAAGATGAAACATACTACGACCAGCATCAGCCACAGCAGCCAGTTGACAGATTTCTTTGCGTGTTGCTCCAGCCGCTCTGATTCCACCTTCAGCTTCTCGAAGTTCTGATCCGCCATCCGCAAGGACAGAGTCAGCGTCTGCAGGCAAACACGCTCACAAGTGAATCTTGATTGTCAAAACTGCTTCCTCTCCCTATCCTGGCCAGAAGCCACGAGACTGTTTTCCCTGGCTGGAAGGTGTGGCAGGGGAAATGTCTTTCCTGTTTTACATTGATGGGGAGCTCCGAGCTGTGTGTGTGTGTGGCACGTGGCCAAGTGGTTAGGGCTTTGGACTAGCGATCTGAAGGTCGTGGGTTCGAGCCTCGGCCGAGGCAGCGTGTGTGTGTCCTTGACCACACAATGCTCCAGTCTACCCAGCTGAGAATGGGTACTGGCAAAAATGCTGGGGGTTAACCTCGCGTCCTATCTGGGGGGGAGTCTCGTACTCTCAGTCGCTTCACGACATGGAAACTGGCATAAGCACCGGCCTGATGGGCCACAAGGCTTGGGACAGACTTTAATCTTTAATCTGAGCTGCATGCAGCACCCTGTAAAATGCACCAAATACAGATGAGATCCAACTTCTAGGTGTGAGTTGATGTTATGCTCACAGGAAGGCTGGCCATTTAGGATTGAGATGTTATCATGTTTTTCATAGTGGGATTGGGGATCTGTAGCATTCTCTAGCCCAGAGGGCTACAGCTACTCAATGCTGAGTGCATTAAAGAATGAGGTTGCTTGGACAGTAAAGGATTTCAGTGACAGGGCAAAGGAGTTCAATGGTGGAGCATGGTCAAGGGGTCATATTGTTTCCTCCAGCTCCTATTTCTTCGGCACTTAATGCACTTCTTGACATGATTAAATGCAATCCATTTCAATTAAATCAGAGTTAAAAATCTGAACAATTCTTTCAAGTAACCACATTCTGCATTTCCCACATTGGGCTTAATTTGTGAATCCCCTCCAATATCACATCTTCACTGCACAACCGGTTTGAAAACATCTACAAACATTTGTAAATAGATGACGCTTTCTACAAACTGTAGCAGAATATATGATGGACAGGTATATCACACTGTTAGGGCATTTTCTGAAGTTAGGGTATCTAGCAAATCTAGTCTGTTACAGCCGTATCTCAGTGGAATATGGCCGAAGTTTACTGTTGGACTTCGGCCATATTCCACCGAGATACAACACTGGGTGTCACGGGAGGTCGTTCCTGCCTGTGGCCATCGAACTTGCAGCTCCTCCCGTGGAGGGTCAGACACCCTGAGCCAATAGACTGGTCCTGGACTTATTTTCCATCTGGCATAGTTTGCATTTTGTTGTTTGATTGTTTGTGGTTTTCGTATTGCTAGATTTATGTCTATTCTTGGTTGGTGTGGCTGTATTGAAACCCAATTTCCCTCGGGATCAGTAAAGTATATCTATCTATCTATCTAAATATTAACTTCAGCAATCAATTTTCAGACCCGGATTGTAGATTGAATTCAAAATGCAGCTCAGAGGTGTAAATTGTGGACCAGTAAACATCCACTTAACTGGTATATGTCTGCATATGCATGAATGAAATCAGCAGCCCATTGCATGAATAGGACTCAGGCGAAAGAACTTAAGAGTAAATTGTAGACCAGGATACATTTGCCTGAGATTTCTGTACAGGTGTGAATGCAATCAACGTCCCATTACATGAATATGACTGAGACCCCACAGTAACACTCACTTTGGGTGTGTTGGTGGGAAGATCCAAGTATTTGAAAACTACATGCAACTCAAAAGAAGCATTATGATGACCTGTAACTATAGAAATTGTCCTGCTACCTATGTTCTTTAATATCTAAAAATGTGCTGTAATGTTGGATCAGGGAAATCTGTCTGTCTCTCTCTCACCCGCGACACCAAAGGCTGTCAATTTGTGTGTGTCCAGAATAAAAGACAACTTCACATCTACCAGCCGCAATGCTCCAGTGACCTTGCTCTTGTTACAACGACCAGAGTTGGGCTTTCCTCTCCCTCATCCCACTCACATGTTCGGACGCAATGGATGTTGACGCGTTCTGGTGAGAAGCGCCCAAGTGCTCCAGTGCGAATGGCAACGAGCACCTCACTGGTGAACATAACACTAACTCGTGCCTAGAGATTGTACCTCATCCTTAGTTGGTGCATTACATGGGGTGGGTGGGGAGGTGGTGGAGGGAGGATAGGGGCTTGGTTTGCTCTGTTGTTCAGTTGCTTGGTATCTTCTGTTTAAGTGTGTTCTCTGTTGTTCTGCTGAGCACTGTAGGCATCTTATGTTGGTACCTGAATGTGTGGTGATACTTGGAGCCCGCCCCAGCACGTCCCTAGGATTGACGGTTGTTAACACAAACAAGGCACGACACTGACCATGTACACATGATCAATAAATCCGAATCTGATTCTGCACGTAGGTCAAGGCTCCCAGTTAAAATAACTTAGAATTTACAGAAACTTACCTCCAGGAGAGGCATTATCCCTCCCACCCTGCCCGCTGGAAGAGAGCAACCAGTGCAGTTCATCTGCCGAAATTACAGCTGTCACACCGTTACCACCTGGAGAACCTTAGTTGCCATGGCAGCTAGAACAGGTAGAGGAAAACTGCATAGGGTGGGGCCGCATCCCAAACGTGTGTTGTCACACACCCACCTCATCGTGACCCTCTTCGCTGAAGTCAGGGGCAGCTTCGCACCCTTTGGGCACGAGCTCGTTACCTTAGAGTGCTCTTCGATAATTACTGTGGATGGTTTTAATGAGCTTCGAGACTCAGCAAGGGCATCTCACTCGAGCAGAGCGGTGCGAGCTCAGTCTGGCAGAGTTATCTCACTGGGGAACTTTAAGCCACATCTCCTGGCAAACTTGCTGTAGGGCTTGCTTCTTGTTCTAGTAGAATAAAAATGGAAGTTGTAGGTCACACATCAAATGGTCTAATTGCTGTTTGGGGAGGTAGAGACAAGTACCTCACACACATAACATCAGTGATGTCACATGTTCAAGCTTTGTAGAGAAAACAGCAGCCAGACTGATGGAAGTGTCTGGTCCAACATCACCACGGTGCAAGGTTTTAAAACATGAAAATTAATTTTGTGCACAACTTGTACACAGAAACAGGCAGGGGTTAGATATTCCAGGTCCTACCAAGTGTCCATTGCCAGTGAGAGAATCAGACCCCAGGTTGCCTCTCTTCTGCCAACATTTACCCTCAACAAGGTGAGACTGCAGCTAAAGGACACATTCTACCTAATTGATCCATGTGAAATTTATACTCCATGTCAGCCTCTCCTCACCCCCATTCCTTCTTCCCCCATCCATCAAGGATTCCTTCAGTTCTCCCAAAGAGATGAGCTAATTCAGAATTGGGGGAGATCAACAGGGTATTGTGTCGGGCTCTTCTTGGCCAGCACCAGGGCGACTCCCGGGCACAGCCCTTACCTGGTTGTCCTTCTTGATGACGTTCTGCGCCGCCAGTGTGTTGTTCTTCAGGTTCCGGGCCAGGTTCAGCATCTCCTCCGCTAGGCGCTCCTGCACGTTGTGGTGGTGGTGGAGGAGGGTATCCATCTCAGAGGCCGACTGTTTCTCATCTCCCATTCCACTGCCAGCAGGAGAGACGAGGAGGCAAAACCAGTAAAGAGGGGAAAAAGTACATCTGCACATACACCAGAGTAGATATTTAGCCAGCTCAGCTGTAACAACGTGACCACGGCTACTGTACTCTCTTCACAAGCTCGGGAAATTCCAAAGTGCTTCAGAGACTATTCAGTACTCTGAGGTGCAGCCACCAACAGACTTGTAGGTGAACACGGTGGCTAATGAAAGCATCACAATCCCAGAGACAACAACAAACAGGATCAGAAATTTGGATGATCAAACAAAAAGGTGTCGCTTAAGGAAGAGCTAGCATAGCGACAAGGAACTGAATGGCCTTCAGTGACAAAGGAAATAAGAGATTAATTTATCCTTGCCTCATATAGACTTGGACAGGCGAGGATATTGGGCAGCATGAATTTTGGGGAAGCTCTAATTTATTACAAGACTGGATGGTGGTCAGCAGAGAATTCAAGTCTTGTGGCGGTGAGGTTGTCCCACCAGGTGACAGATGGTTGAGGGATGGTTGTGGGATCAGCCCAATTCATGAATGTTTATGACAGAGATTAACTACATTGTCATCATACAAAGCCTTCCATGGAAAGCACTGACTGGAGCCAAAGGGCATTTTTCATTGTATAGTCTTAGTCGGAATCATCGATGTAGTAAGGTCAGGAAATATCAGCACTGCAAAACACACTCATGAATAACTGCAAATCCTACATAAATAAAACTGACCTTCGCTTCCTTAGTTCCGTGACACCCGAACCTAAAAACGAACACAAATAAAAAGATGTTTTTGAGTCCACTGCCTTCTTATTAATATGCTGTTTCAACTGATTTCCTTTCCCTCACATCTTTATCACCTTTACGACATCAGAAATGTCTCATGCAGAAAAATGTGGGAGTAGTTTTACACAAGAACCCTACCAAATATCAAAAGAAATTAACCAATCAACAAATCAATCTCATAGTTCCTTTTCAGGACAAAAGGAGGCCTTTCAGCCCATTGACTCTGTCAGCTATCAAGGGCATCCCCATCAACGCCTCTCATCTCCAAGTCTCCTAGCACTCACCTACACACCTGTGGCCACTTATGGTGGCTAATTAACTAGCACGTTTGAAGTGAAGTGATGTGAAGTTTATTGTCATTTAACTAGATACATTTATATAACATATACCGTATAATGATATAATTGTAACGCGCTGTAAGATTTCACTGCTAATGTAATGGTTTCTCTGTAGCAGTAATGTTTGGGTTATGACTAGAGATAATGGGGGGGCAGAGGTACTTAATGAATACTTTGCTTCAGTATTCACTACGGAAAAGGACCTTGGTGATTGTAGGGATGACTTACAGTGGACTGAAAAGCTTGAGCATATAGACATTAAGAAAGGGGATGTGCTGGAGCTTTTGGAAAGCATCAAGTTGGATAAGTCACTGGGACCGCATGAGTTATACCCCAGGCTACTGTGGGAGGCAAGGGAGGAGATTGCTGAGCCTCTGGCAATGAGGTTTGCATCATCAACGGGGGCGGAAGAGGTTCTGGCGGATTGGGGGGGGGTTGCAGATGTTGTTCCCTTATTCAAGAAAGGGAATAGTGATAGTCCAGGAGGTTATAGACCAGTGACTTCATTGGTTGGTAAGCTGATTGAGAAGATCCTGAGAGGCAGGATTTATAAATATTTGGAGAGGCACAATATGATTAGGAATAGTCAGCATGGCTTTCTCAAAGGCAGATCGTGTCTTATGAGCCTGACTGAATTTTTTGAGGATGTGACTAAACACATAGATGAAGGTAGAGCAGTAGATGTAGTGCATATGGATTTCAGCAAGGCATTTGATAAGGTACCTCATGCAAGGCTTATTGAGAAAGTAAGACTGCATGGGATCCAAGGGTACCTTGCTTTGTGGATCCAGAACTGGCTTGCCCACAAAAGGCAAAGAGCAGTTGTAGACGGGTCATATTCTGTGTGGAGGTCGGTGACTAGTGGTGTGCCTCAGGGATCTGTTCTGGGACCCCTTCTCTTTGTGATTTTTATAAATGACCTGGATGAGGAAGTGGAGAGATGGGTTAGTAAATTTGCTGATGACACAAAAGTTGGGGGTGTTGTGGATAGTGTGGAGGGGTGTCAGAGGTTACAGCAGGACATTGATAGGGTGCAAAACTGGGCTGAGAAGTGACAGATGAAGTTCAAGCCAGATAAATGAGAGGTGGTTCATTTTGGTAGGTCAAATATGATGGCAGAATATAGTATTAATGGTAAGACTCTTGGCAGTGTGGAGGATCAGAGGGATCTTTGGGTCCGAGTCCATAGGACACTCAAAGTTGCTACGCATATTGACTGTGTGGTTAAGAAGGCATATGATGCATTGGCCTTCATCAACCATGGGATTGAGTTTAAGAGCACAGAGGTAATGTTGCAGCTATATAGGATCCTGGTCAGACCCCACTTGGAGTATTGTGCTCAGTTCTGGTCGCCTCACTGCAGGAAGGAGGTGGAAACTATAGAAAGGGTGCAGAGGAGATTTACCATGATGTTGCCTGGATTGGGGAGCATGCCCTATAGGAATAGGTTGAGTGAACTTGGCCTTTTCTCCTTGGAGCGACGAAAGATGAGAGGTGACCTGATAGAGGTGTATAACGCGATGAGAGGCATTGATCATGTGGATAGTCAGAGGTTCTTTCCCATGACTGAAATGGCTAACACAAGAGGGCACAGTTTTAAGATGCTTGGAAATAGGTACAGAGGAGATGTCAGGGGCAAGTTTTTTTTTTCTTAAACACAGAGAGTGGTGAGTGCATGGAGTGGGCTGCCGGCGACGGAGGTGGAGGTGGATACAACAGGGTCTTTTAAGAGACTCCTGGATAGGTACATGGAGCTTAGAAAAATAGAGGGCTATGGATAACCTAGGTAATTTCTAAAATAAGTACCTGTTTGGCACGGCATTGTGGGCCAAAGGGCCTGTATTGTGCTGTAGGTTTTCTGTTTCTAACCATTTCCATGAAACCTCAGTTAATTGGGTCAGCAGCTTCATTGGGCCATGATGTACCGGTTTTGTTGTGTCCCAATTAATCTGAATCGGCTGTACTACCTTACAGCCCATGGGCAACCTGGACTGCTATGAAAACTGCTTCACTTCTTTTAAATTTAAATGGTTTAAACCCCTGCAATGCCCCAATGTTCAGCTGTGAAAAAACAGCAACAACAAAATCAGAGCAGCTAACATTGGTGTTCACTCACCGTCAGCAGAGAGCAATGGCTGTAAAGCAAAAGTGGAGAAGAATTAAAACTGAGTACAGTGATTTTGTTTTTTAAATGTCAAGTTGGCAAGTCAGAAATAAAAAAACAAAATCAGTGAGTGTGGGGGTGAGGGGGAATTGTTAGCTAATCATCCCATTACTTGCAGGACATGGGGGTCTTCAAAATAACTGCATCAGGCACTTTTATGAACTAAGTAGTGAAGGGGAACTGGACAGTGGACGATGTATGCTAGTCACTGCGAATGACACCCACCATCCTGCACAAGTATGGGTCTCCTGTGTTCAATGAGGGTGGGCTGACAGTGCTTCTCCAGCTCCCCAACACCAGTGGCAAGATAGAGAGACCTGTGCAGGGAGTGATCTTGAGAAATTGTGTCCAGAATATACAACTAAATAATGTCAAGCTTCCCAGTTTCATGTAGATTTTCAAACTAGAAATGGAGTTGTCCAAGGATTGAATCAGTACCAGTAGCAACATGCCATGGTGTTGGAACAGGAAACAAAATGTTGCACACAAGATAGACAGAGAGTAAACAGATTCGTCCTACAGTTGTAATTAAAACAAAGTGCTGGAAGTACTCAGCAGGACTGCCAGCATCTGTGGAAAGAGAAGCTGAGTTTGTGTTTTGGGTCGATGACCATTCATTCGATCTGGGAAAGAGGGAAGTTAGTTTTAAACTGCAGAGGAGTTGGGGAGTGAAGTAAGGAACAAAGGAAATACATCTGAGAAAAGTGATATGGAACTCACTTACACGGAGGACATTTTAGGGACAGGTAGGAAATCAATTTGATGTAAAAGCTGTGAAATGCAGGCTGAAGCTGTTACTGAGATCTGAATTATAGGTGGCATGGTAGCGAAGCGGCTAGCGTAACTTTTTACAGCACCAGCGATTGAGGTTCAATTCCCACTGCTGTCTATAACGAGTTCCTACGTTCTCCCTGTGACCACACGGGCTTCCTCTGAGTGCCTCACTTTCCTCCCACTTTCCAAAGATGCAAATTGTGGGCATGTTACATTGGCAACACTTACAGGCTGCCCCAGCACACGTTCAGTCAGTGTTAGTCTTTGAAGTAAACAACACATTTCACTGTTTGTTTCAATGTACATACAACAAATAAAGCTAATCTATTTTTTAAGTCTTTAAAAAAAACAAGATGGAGTGTGTCAGAAATGCACCTACATATGTTCAGTCTGCAGGGCCTATCCTGATCTTCGAGTTGCTTCCTACTTTAATTCTACATCCCACTATTACTTTGATCCATTGGTCTAGGACCTCTTGCATTGTTCTAACAAAGAACAATGTAAGCTTGAGGAATGTCACCTCACCATCCAACTAGGCACATTGTAGCACTTAGGATACAAAAATCAGATTCAACAATTTCAGAGAAAATGCTTTCTTTGTTCCTGTCAGAATTGGCCAGTTCTGCTGTAAGGTTATTCATCTATAATATTAGCCATTGTTCTCTTCTCAAGCATTACCCAATATATTAAACCTTCTCCTTTGATTTTGGCTCTCTCTCTGTTATCAACCAGATGGCACAGTAAACAGCAGAATTTCAACAACCTAGATGTCATCCCACCAGAGCTACCTCATTCTTTCGATCCCTCCCTCATCCTCTCTGTCAGTTCAAATTAATGTTTTCTCACTTCCCATTTCTGAAGAGAATTTGACTTGAAATGTTACCTGTTCCTCTTTCCACAGGTGTTGACAGCCTAGAAGGGCGTTTGTAGAATTTCCTGATTTTATTTCAAATATTCATTATTTGCGGATTTTTGATTTTCAAATTTCAATTTCCTGCTTCTGCAGACTTTTGGAAGAGAAGCAGGCAATTCAACCCCTCAAAACTGTGCCATACAGGTACACAACCAAGCTCCATTTATTCCCCATTAACTCCGACAAACAATTTTAAAAGCTCTCTACCTCTGCTCCAAACTCAGAACCCTGAGCTCAGTGACATAACTGGCAACACTTGCATCTTAATAAGATCCACACCCAAACAACCAGGCTTCAGTCTAAAGGAAAGGGATGAGCCTAGAGTGGCCAACTCTCCAAGGTTGTCTAGGGTGTGTCCAGGAGTAATCTGCTAAACCACGGGCCATTAAATAAAATGGTGTTCTTTTATCATTTGATTTCAACACTAGAATTTAATCATTATTTTAAGTGTATATTTTTAATTGCTCTTTTATTTGGGTGGGGCAACTGGGAAGCTCGGGGGTCCTGTGATTAGAGTCCAACTCTGATTAGTTAAAAGCAAAGCACTTACCTCACCAAGGAGCTCACTCCTCATCTCACCCATGTACCTGGCTTTCGTCTGCAGGTGGACAGTCTTGGTGGCAGACACCCGCTCCTTACCAGTCGTTGAAGTCCGCCCAGGGGCTAAAAACTGATTAGCCAGAGCCTTTTCAGAAGGGTTAGGCTGGAAACCAAAAGGGGAAAGATTGGGTAATAAAATCTGACACACATTACCTGAGGTGGAGGAAGCAATGACAAAGCAGAAAACATTGAGATGGGTACTTATTGGCCAGGGTCAGTCCCTGCTGCCCTTCAAAACAGTGCTCCAGCATTGTATATTAAACTTCCATCTATGAGAACTCAGTTTAATTTTTTTGTTTTGTTAAATATTTATTGAGAGGTTTCTTAAGGTTGTTATAGTCGGGGCGGTAGTAGGAATAAGCTCCCACTACCTATAAAATGCTCCCAGTGGTGTGTGTCTCAAATAGCCTCTGACAATCAGGTTCAGCTCCTAGCTTTCATGGGTGCTTGGCTACTATGCCCAGAGGAAACACTTCCACTGACAGGAGAAGGGGCAAAGTGGGTTACTGGCTCCTTAAAACCAGTAGCTTCGGGCAGATGGGCTTGTCGGCCGTGGTTGGCAGCTCATCTAGAAGGAAAACTCTGACCACTCATGAGGAAGGCTGCGGGAGTAAACCCCAAGGAGCTATCTAGAGCTGGAGTCCCTAAGGCAGTCCCACGTTAGTTCAACGCAGACTGGCATCTCTTGCGACGCCACTGGTGCCAAACTGTATCGGTCTCTGCCATTCCTTTGGATTCATCAGCTGTGTGGAGAGGGGGAGCCTGCTGCATGGGCAACAGCTTGCTCTCCATATCATACTGCCCAGGCTTGCATATCATGTAGACAGTGGGGATGCAATGTCCATGGTTGACCCCAACTATGGTCTCAACAACTCAACCATTTATTGAGATACAGGCACCACAGGCAAGGACAGTATCCCTGACTGCCACTGAAACTGGTGAGACACCTTCTTGAATCTTTTCAGTTTTCCAAAGTGCTCTAAAGACCTTTCGGTATGAACTTCCAGATACACTCCCTGTGACAATTTAGGAATAGTGCTACATTTCCTAGATTTAGTCCTGGCAACAATGAGATAATGGTGATAAATTTCCAAAGCTGGGCGAGCAAACAGACTGGATTAAGTGCTGAGAAGCTGTGCACTTCAATCCCAACTGCACCTATAAACATTGCTTCTCTCAGGTTTGATTAGCAATCAGGAGATCCCACATTCAGGCCTTAGAAATAATGGCTTTAGTCTGAAGGACATATTCTTTTCACACATGGTAATATAGCTTGTTGGGTGGCGTGGTGGAGATATATCTCTACCAAAGGAGGTATAAGGTGCTCCTTCCCTCCTCTAGCCTGCAGGAGGTTGCCCTTGCTTAGCCTCCCGATCAGGATCACATGAAGCCATGGGAGCAGGGGGTGGATGGTCGTACGGTTATAAGTCCTGGTTATTCAGCCACTGATGCCAGGCAGACGATCTCTGAGGAGTTTTATAATGGGTGGGTTCACCCGTCTCAGAAAGACGCTGTCCAGAAGGTGGCAATGGCAAACCACTTCTGTAGAAAATTTGCCAAGAACAATCATTGGCATACAACACAGCACATAATGAGAAAACAAATATAGTCTTTGTTCTTTCAAACCATGTTCACAGAGAGTCACTTTCCAATGAGTAAACAGAACAATAAGAAATTAATTTATTGAAGTCCAGGGGAAAATATACTAAAATTATAAATGATAAACGAATTATCCATACCAGTTTCTCTGCCTCCAGAAGCCCTTTCATGAACTCCACTTTGCGGCTATATTCATTTAGAACTTCAGGAGTAGGTTTACTGCCAGGGACAGAGAAATATCGTCAGTCTTAGAGCCAACAATTTCTGTTTAGACAAGTGAAATGTGCTGCTTTACAAAAGGTGCTACTAAGTAAAATCTGACACTGAACCCAGTACTGTGGGAGGGAAAAGCTCAGTTAAATATAGACTAAATACTTCAGTGAAGGAGAGAGAAATATAGAGAGGAGGGGTGGTGTTGAAAGGAACTCCCAGAGTTAAGCCACAGCCACTTACAGCAGACTGATTATATCCAGGGTGAAAAAGAGACCAGATTTGCAATGTGTCAAGATTGGACATTCAAAAATAAGTAACTATAAAAATCAAAGCCTTCTGCGTCTAAGAAGTACTGCAGAACAGCTAACACAGAAGTGTTTTAACAAAATAATCTGGTTTTGTGAGTTATTGCTCACCTCTGTACAAGTAATAGAACTTCAAATGGTTTCTGTACCTGCAAAGTCCGGCAATGAAATAACTTTAAAGGATTATCCTTACCTCATGTGCTTCTTCAATTCGGTCAACATTTCTTGAAGAGCTTCAACATACTACAGAAAATTACAAACAGTAACATAGCAACATGAAACTTCACTAAAAAAAAACTATCATTTCAAATGCTTTTGTGAAAAGGTTTGACTCTTTTTAAACTAGATGTAGACACCCGTGATTTGTTCACCGTTCACAGAGCAAACTTGCTCAAAATAATTGTCACGAAGAAGTGATGCAGGGAGAAATCCTTGCCACATTTCACAGGCAGCAACTGGGAAGAGGGTGCAAGTGCTGGCTGGTTTAAGTGGATTTGTATTGTGTTGAGTCCCAAAGCAGTTCATTCATAATCTTTGAAGATGGCAGGCCAGCAATAAGCAGCTGACTAGCACGCAGCAAGTAGCATAAAGAGCAACAAGAGGCATGAAAGTAGCCAAGGGACTGAGAAACCTCCGTGGCTCTTTAGTTGGTTGCAAGAGATCTGAGGATCCCATCTGAATGAAAACTTCAACACTAAGCACTCTTCCGGAACCAGACTTAACCATTTGATTAGACTGTATGCAAAAAGAAGTAAAGGGCTTGACTAGACCAGGAGTTCCCAACCTTTGTTATGCCAGATGGAGCTATACCATTAAGCAAGGGGGGACCCCTAATTGGGAATCCCTGGAATAGATTAAGACCCAAGTGCTCCACCAGTTATCTAGGCTTTCATTCATCTGATTTTTTTTTCTCTCCCATCGAACATTGGTGAAATACAAGTTGACAACATCCTGGTAAGAGTACAAAGAGCAGCAGATAGGAAGGAATCATGAATTCTCCCCTTAGTGGAATGCGATCTCATGATTCTGTAAGCATCATGACACCCTGGTGAGCACTGGTCATAGAGTCATATAACAGGGAAACAGGCACTTCGGCCCACTGAATCCCTGGCAACCACCCAATAACAATGATCCTGCATGAAGACCATTTTATTCTCCCAGCATTCCCATCAGCTTCTACCCTGCCTTCACCCAGGTACAAGGAGCCATTTACAGTGGTCAATTTACCAGCCAACCCACAGTTTTGGAATACAGGAGCGCACACAAATTCCACACAGACAGCACAAGGGGTCAGGATGAAACCTGGGACGGGGCCGTGAGGGAGCAGGTTCGCCACTTCTGCCTCATTGACACCCATACTGGTTGACATTTCTTTCACTTTCATAAAACACTTAAATTTAATTTTAATTGGAACAAATCTATCCTTTGTTAATTAATATGAAAATTAACAGACAAGATACAAGCACAGTATTTATTCTTCACCTTGAGAGGCAGCAGTAAACTACCTATTGAAACCATTATATGCATCATGGTGAAGGCACTCAGAACGTTGTCATACAGGGCGGGCCAAGAGTTAGCCCCAGCTCTTATAAATGAATGTTAAACAGTACCACGTCCAGTTAAATAGTACCTTTAATCTAAAAAAATACACAAGGCAGTTTGCTGGGTGGCTAGCGCCCACAATGGTATTTTCCTGCACACAGACAAATCCTGCAGTGATAGGTCAAGAGAAATCAGTACCAAGGTTATAAGGGTTTGTGGGTGGCGATACGCACTCGGTGTTGGAGTGTTAGCTACAGTAAGAAACGTCGGCGGCTATTTCTGGATTAAACTGAGAGTGGCTCAGGAGCAGCTCCTGGGGATCTGGGGACCCGGTGACGTGACCTTACAAAGACCACGCTTTGTAATTAATAGGCCACACTCCCTCTCCCTCTTCCCCCTCCGTACCTTCTCGAAGCGCCAGTCTTTCTCGTCCCTCTTCTCCGCCGCCATCGACTCGCATCTCACCAGCAGCCGCAAAAAATTCTTCTCCAGCCTGGGGGTGGCCATACTTGCGCCAGCGAGTGCGGGCGTCGCAGCTTTAAAACGTCATTTCCGATTGGATTTGATGCCATGTTTCATGTTGGCAAAAAGGCAATGAACCTCCCTGGGGGCTCATTTGAACAGAGAGGGCCATTCTCCTAAAGATAATTTACAAAGATGATCATCAGAGAGGGTAGTAAACATGACTTTGTAAAGGCTCGGAACTGCTGATGGTCAGCTTTGAATTTTACATGATATCCCTGAAACAAAGTTTATGGCTTGTTTTTAAAAATGAATTCCCAGAGGCATTTGACATTATATTGCCCGGGAGGGGGGTATTTACGCGGTGTTGGCTCTAAAGGAAGATTCGATAGGCAAGATCCCAAATGTTGACTATCCATTTTCCTTGTCTGACCCACCGAGTTCCTCTAGCTGTTTATGTATCTGATAGGCACGGGTTGTTTGAAACTGAGGTAGCTGAGGGAAGATTTAATTGAGAATTATAGAGGGGCTTGCATGGAATAAATAAGAATAACCAATTTATCTCGGCAGAGAGGATATAAGCTAAAAATCTACAAGCAAATTGGCAGCAAGGTTCAACAAGAACTGGTAGAAGTCTGAAACTTGCTATTTGAAGGAGTGATAAAGGAAGAACCCCGTACCATGTTTAAAAAGTACGTGGATGTGCAACTGAAGAGCTTGCTGTCAGCTGCAGGGCTGGCGCTGGAAGGCAGAATTAGGTCGGGCGGCTTTTTAAAAAAAAACTAGAATGAAATATAATGGGCAGAAAGTCCTTCTTCCTTGTTGAAAATGTGCCATGCTTCCAATGATCATATCAATAGCCCAGTTACAGTACCTGGATATTTATCAGGTAACCAAATAGCTATTCTATTTTTCCCCAACTGTGGCCCATCAAAAATGTAACTTATCTTGAATTTCCTCTATTTATTTATTTATCTATCTACTTATTTGTTTGTTTGTTTATTTATTTAAATCGTACATCCATCCCACAACGTGAAGGAGTAAAAATCTTTGCGTTATGACTGTGTCGCAATGTACAGATGTGAATTTGTCCGTTTCCATGTCTGGATTCAGGTGGGAACTGTCAGTATTATTGTTTGGGTTTTGACATAAGTTTTCTGATTCGATTTTTTAAAAAAACTTTGAACAGGTTGTAAGAGTAAATTATTGACCTAGTCAGGAAATGGTTGTGCAGCAGAAAACGGTGAGGACAACAGACAAAATGGCGGAGTATGAAGAGGGAGAGTTGCCTCAGTAATGTATTTATCAAGCCCCCCCCCCCCTCAGAAGGAAAGCCACATTAAGTTTGACAAATGAAGCAAAGGTAGGCAGCATTCAGGCAGTGTAGATGGAGTTACAGTACAACACTTATAGAGACATGCAAGTAATGAAAGATGCTCTTACAGTCCGACTGGTCCATACCAACCAAGGTGCTCATCCAAGCCAATCTCTTTAGTGCATAACCTTCTAAACCTTCCCTATCTACCTAACTTTTTAAAACTTATTGTGGCCTGCAACTGGCAGCTCATTCCATAGATGTGCCAACACCTCTGTAAAAAAAAGCTCCTCATTCCTGTTAATTCTCTCCCATCTCACCCTAAACCTACATCCTCCTGGTTCTTGACTCCCCTAGCCCTGTGAAAAAGACTAAGTGCATTCACCCTAATCTGTGCCTCTCAGTTACGCAGGTACCAATTGACTAAGTGAATGGGCAAAGAGGTAGTGTTAGCAATGTTGCCTCAGAGCTCCAGAAAACTGGGTCCAATCCTGAACATGTGTGATTTCTCTTTGTGAATGCATGTGTCTTCTGCCAGATGCTCTGGCTTTCGCTCACAGGCTGAAAATATGCTGGCAGGTAGGTTAGGTGACCACCGCGTGCTGTCCCTAGTGTAGCCGGGTGACAGAAATAGAGGGGGAGATGTCCTCCTCAGTGCTGTGCAGTTGAATAGAGATGTTTCCTTCCAGAGTAAAACACACAGTCACCATTTCGAGAGCATTTTGTTTCACTCCAGACATTTGATTGGGTATTTCTGAGCCCAAGTTGCTCATGCCCTGACGTGAATTCTGATCTCCTGACCCTCAACCTCACAATTCCCACTTCTCCCATCTCCCACCGCTTCCAGGTCCATGCCCAAGGCTCAAATCCCCAGACCATCCATCACTGTAGACTACTAGTGACCCCTCCCCCAATACCACCCACACGGCCCTCCTTCCATCCTTCGACAGTCATTGCCAGAGTCCAAAGCACCCACAACCACCAAATTTGGACCATAAGACATAGGAGCAGAATTAGGCTATGCAGCCCATCGTGTCTGCTCCGTCATGCCATCATGGCTGATCCCAGATCCCACTCAACCCCATACTCCTGCCCTCTCACCATATCCTTTGATGCCCTGACCGATCAGGAAACTATCAACCTTCACTTTAAATATACCCAGGGACTTGGCCTCCACCGCAGTCTGTGGCAGAGCATTCCACAGAGTCACTCGTCTCTGGCTAAAAAAAGCCCTCCTTACCTCTATTCTAAATGTCATCCCTCAATTTTCAGGCAGTGCCCTCTAGTTCTGGATACCCCCACCATAGAGAACATTCTCTTCATATCCACCCTATCTAGTCCTTTCAACATTCAGGAGGTTTCAATGAGATTCCACCCACATTCTTCTAAATTCCAGTGAGTACAGGCCCAAAGCTGCCAAACATTCCTCATATGTTAACCCCTTCATTCCCGGAATCATCCTTGTGAACCTCCTCTGGACTCTCTCCAATGACAACATATCCTTTCTGAGTTATGGGGCCCAAAACTCTTGACAATACTCCAAATGAGGCCTGACTAGTGTCTTATAAAGCTTCAGCATTATCTCCTTGCTTTTATATTCTATTCCCCTTGAAATAAATGCCAACATTGCATTTCTCTTCTTTACCACAGACTCAACCTGTAAATTAATCTTCTGGGAGTGTTGCATAAAGACTCCTAAGTCTCTTTGCAAAACTGATGTTTGAAATTTCTCCCCATTTAGATAACAGAGTGCACTATTGTTCCTTTTACCAAAATGCATTATTGAATGTTTCCAAATATTGTATTCCATCTACCACTTTTTTGCCCATTCTTCCAATTTGTCCAGGTCCTGCTGCAATCACATTGCTTCCTCAGCACTACCTACCCCTCCACCTATCTTCGTTATTATCTGCAAACTCTGCCACAAGCCATCAATCCATTATCCAAATCATTGACAAATAACGTGAAAAGTAGCAGTCCCAATACTGACCCCTGAGGGACACCACTAGTCACCGGCAGCCAACCAGAAAAGGCCCCCTTTATTCCCACTCGCTGTCTCCTGCCTGTCAGCCATTCCCCTATCCATGCCAGTGTCGTTCCTGTAACACCACAGGATTTCATCTTGTTAAGCAGCCTCGTGTGGCACCTTATCAAATGCCTTTTGCAGGTGTATAGGAAAAGTAGCAGTAGTTTTGGATGAAGTTGTGAAGGTCACCAAGCAAATGAGAACCAGGGGGACATACTGATCATTCATTGGGGAACACCAAAAGGAATGTCACAACCTTAAGAGAGGTGGAGGATATGAATTGAACCGGGTAAGTGAAGGCAATTCAACTGAGCATGATAACTGGTGGAAAGACACATCAAACTGTGCCTAAAGCTGAAAATGAATGAGAGGTTTGGAATGGGAATGGAATGCAGAGCTGTATTACCCTCCTTATAATTTCAAGGCAAACAACAGGAATTCTGCAGATGCTGGAAATTCAAGCAACACACATCAAAGTTGCTGGTGAACGCAGCAGGCCAGGCAGCATCTGTAGGAAGAGGTGCAGTCGACGTTTCAGGCCGAGACCCTTCGTCAGGACTAACTGAAGGAAGAGTGAGTAAGGGATTTGAAAGTTGGAGGGGGAGGGGGAGGGGGAGGGGGAGATCCAAAATGACAGGAGGAGACAGGAGGGGGAGGGATGGAGCCAAGAGCTGGACAGGTGATAGGCAAAAGGGGATACGAGAGGATCATGGGACAGGAGGTCCAGGAAGAAAGACAGGGGGTGGGGACCCAGAGGATGGGCAAGAGGTATACTCAGAGGGACAGAGGGAGAAAAAGGAGAGTGAGAGAAAGAATGTGTGCATAAAAATGAGTAACAGATGGGGTACGAGGGGGAGGAGGGGCCTAGCGGAAGTTAGAGAAGTCGATGTTCATGCCATCAGGTTGGAGGCTACCCAGACGGAATATAAGGTGTTGTTCCTCCAACCTGAGTGTGGCTTCATCTTTACAGTAGAGGAGGCCGTGGATAGACATGTCAGAATGGGAATGGGATGTGGAATTAAAATGTGTGGCCACTGGGAGATCCTGCTTTCTCTGGCGGACAGAGCGTAGATGTTCAGCAAAGTGGTCTCCCAGTCTGCGTCGTTCTATATATTGGCGAGACCCGACGCAGACTGGGAGACCGCTTTGCCGAACACCTATGCTCTGTCCGCCAGAGAAAGCAGGATCTCCCAGTGGCCACACACCCCAACTCCACAACCCATTCCCACTCCGACACGTCCATCCACAGCCCCCTCCACTGCAAAGACGAAGCCACACTCAGGCTGGAGGAACAACACCCTACACTCCGTCTGGGTAGCCTCCAACCCGATGGCACGAACATCGACCCCTCCAACCTCCGCCAATGCCCCACCTCCCCCCCCATACCCCATCCGTCACTTACCTTTACACACGCATTCTTTCCCTCACTTCCCCCCCCCCGTCCCTCCGACCACACCCCCCGCCCATCCCCCGGGCCCTCCTGCCCCCCCGCCCCTCCCCCCGGGCCTCCCGCCCCACGATCCTCCCACATCCCCCCCACCAACCACCCGTCCAGCTCCCGGCCCCATCCCTCCCCCTCCCGTCCCCCCCCAACCACCCCGGATCTCCCCTCCCCCTCCCACCCCCAAAACCCCCACCAACTCCTCCTTCAGCCAGTCCCGACGAAGGGTCTCGGCCCGAAACGTCGACCGCACCTCCCCCCAGAGACGCTGCCCGGCCTGCTGCGTTCACCAGCAACCCTGATGTGTGTTGCTTGAATTTCCAGCATCTGCAGAATTCCTGTTGTTTGGTTGATCACCCAGTCAATACTTTTTTATGACAACTTGGTAGGCAATTTAACACAACAAGCTCCCACAAGCAATATACTCAATGTCAACAGACACTGTGTGTCAAATGTCAAAGTCAACCTAATACTTTTTTCATCAATCAGCTTTCAAATGTTGCTACTCTGCCATTCGTTGCCACGCACCCAATCTGTTATCCTGCTTATCAGCATCTGCTCCTACTGCTATCTCTGTCCAGAGCCCCATACTCTCCCCTGTGCTGACCTGTCTCTGGTTTCTGATTCCGTTCCACTGAACATCCAACTAATGGTTCTCCATTCTACTTTCAGACTTTAGAGGATAGCGGTGTCCTGTAACAACTGACCTGTGTGAGACACAACTCTTCAGCAGTGAAAATGACACATAACAGTTGAAATGAGCAGGGAATAAGGAGGTGAACCACTAATGTCACTCTTCCTCGGCCCAGAGATTTCAGGAGGCAGAACATGTAAAACATAAATTTAGTTATCTTGCCTCTTTTTCAATCTGCAGAAAGTCATGCAAGAAATTAAAGGGAAACCTCTCCCATTAAAGGTGAACATCAGCAGAAAAAATTCCTCCCACGTCCAGTGACCAGGACCAGGTGTGATGTGCAGCAATAATTGCAGATTCAACACCAACACTCACTTTGAACTTGCCTCCGGATTCAACAACTGTGAAGGTTAAATATCCAGCGTGCAGATATTTAATCCTTTTCCCCTGTGTGAACTTGATAGTGTGTCACAAGTTTGGATGAGTGAGTGAATCCCTTCCCACAGTCTGAGCAGGTGAATGGTCTCTATGCAGTGTGAACTCGCTGATGGACCTTCAGTTTATAGGACCGAGTGAATGCCTTCCCACAGTCTGAGCAGGTGAATGGTCTCTCCCCAGTGTGAATTCGCTAATGGACCTTCAGCTTATATGACCGATTGAATCTCTTACCACAGTCTGAGCAGGTGAATGTCCTCTCCCCAGTATGAACTAATTGGATGGCAAGTAGGTGAGACAGCAGAGTGAATCCCTTCCCACACACTTAACAGATGAGCGCCCTCGTGAACTCGTTTGTATCTCTCTAGGTGGGATGAGTGAGTGAATCTCTTCCCACATTCCGAGCAGATGAACTGCCTCTCCAGAGTGTGCACTCGCTCGTGGGTGAGCAGATCTGATGACCAAGTGAGTCTTTTCCCAGACACAGAACAGTTGAGCAGTCTCTCTCCCTCGTGAACTCACTGGTGTGTCGGCAGTGGGCTGAGTAAGTGAATATCTTCCCAGACATTTAAGAAATGAATGGTCTCTCACTGATGAGAATTCTCTGATGTATCGTCAACTTCGATGATAGAATGAATCACTTCCTGGCATCAGAACAAGTGAACCGTCTCAGTATGGAGTGAACTAGCTGTTGTATCTTCAGGCTGGATGACCGAGTAGATGTAAAAGATGAAGCCACACTCAGGTTGGAGGAACAACACCTTATATTCCGTCTGGGTAGCCTCCAACCTGATGGCATGAACATCGACTTCTCTAACTTCCGTTAATGCCCCTTCTCCCCCTCGTACCCCATCTGTTACTTATTTTTATGCACACATTCTTTCTTTCACTCTCCTTTTTCTCCCTCTGTCCCACTGAATATACCTCTTGCCCATCCTCTGGGTCCCACCCCCTCGTCTTTCTTTCTGGACCTCCTGTCCCAAGATCCTCTCGTATCCCCTTTTGCCAATCACCTGTCCAGCTCTTGGCTCCATCCCTCCCCCTCCTGTCTTCTCCTAACATTTTGGATCTCCCCCTCCCCCTCCAACTTTCAAATCCCTTACTCACTCTTCCTTCAGTTAGTCCTGACGAAGGGTCTCGGCATGAAACGTCGACTGTACCTCTTCCTAGAGATGCTGCCTGACCTGCTGCATTCACCAGCAACTTTGATGTGTGTTGCTTATAATTTCAAGGATTTCATTAATGAGTAATAATAAGTTTGATTCTGTGATAAGGCAGGAATGTGATAGTACTAATTTATAAAAACAAGCAAGATTGCGCAAATATTTAAAGCCATGCTTAGTTTGATTAATAGGACTGGGTGTTACAATCCCTAAAGTTTCTGCACTGCAATTGACTTGAGTGGAAGTAGTTCTTAAAGATGATCACTAGATGATGTTACTACCATTACGACACATCTTTAGTTGTGTATCTCGACATCACTGGGTGTTTCAGCCTTTTATCACAAGACACCCTCAGCCGAGGCAGGCCCACCACAGGCTGATCAGAACCGGCTGTGTGTCACATGGTTAGTCTCTAGATGGTCACTTGGCAGCCCAGACAGCATCCCCTCTCTTCAGCCACAACCAGTGACTGCTCATTTCGGCGGCATTAGCAAGTGCTTTGATTGCCTTCCTATGGGCCTGCCCTCTGACCCCTACTTCCCTTAGCAGCCTTATGGTGGAACTGGCTACAAAGCTCCTGCACCCCACCTCGACTGGGCGCACTTTTACATTCCAGCCTCGCTCCTCTGCTTCAACTGCAAGGTTGGCATATTGCAGCCTTTTCCGTTCGTAAGCTTCATACACAGCATCCTCTCAGGGGACCATCAGCTCAATGATAAAGACAGGAGTTGGACTAAAGGACCAGGTCAGGCCACAGGTTGGTCGTTGCAATTTCAGATGGGAAGGTAAGTTTCTGGCCTAAATCAACATGCATTTCCCAGTCCCTGGCTGCACTCAGTGGGCATGAATCAGGCAAGGGGTTAGCCCCTGGTTTCCCTCCTTCCCGGATGAAGGATGGTAGTTGTGGGACCGTTGTCTGGGCATTGAGAGGCCTGGCATTGATGGTTACTCTCTTACACTCAAGTTCAGCTGCCAAACACCTCAGCACTTGGTTGTGTCGCCAGGTGTATCTGCCTTGTGTTAGGCTGGTCTTGCAACTAACCAAGATGTGCTTGAGGGATGCCGGAACTGCGCACAGAGGACAGACTGGGTCCTCTCCCAGCCAAAGGTTTAGGTTTGTAGGAGAGGGCAGGACATCATATGTTGCTCTGATGATGAAGCTCAATCTGTTTGACTCCATGCTCCACAGCTCACTCCATGTGACTTTCCTCCTCTCAACACCCTCCCACCTCATCCAGCAGCCTTGCTTGGCTTGGGATGTTGCTTTGGCACACTTGGCTGCTGCTTCCTGGTGACGCACCTCCTCCACCACCAGGTGCCGGCGTTCAGTTGTAGTAGCCTTTTGCCAGGTAGGTTTCATCACTCCAAGGTCAAAGCCTCCTCTGCCCGTTGGACATAGTCCACTATGTCCCGGAGTCGGAGGGCGGCTTCTGCGTCCAGCACTGCTGCGGCTGGGGTCCATTTCTTCCCCGTTGCTAGAGCAGGAGCAACGCCTCTTACGATTGGGTTCCGAGATTTTTTGAGTGTCATTTCCAGCCTTGCTTTGGCACATTTGTATTCCTCCACCAGGCTAGAAATTGGCAGAGAAAGGGCTCCGTTTCTGTGAAGTCCTATGTTGCTAAGGCATTTTGGTAGCCCAAGCCACTTCCTCACATGTGAGTCCACCAGTCTGTCCAGCCGATTTTCATGAGAGATAGTGACCTCATAGATGGTAATTGGCCACATAAATCAGGGCGGCAGTCCAAACTGAAAGCACCAAAGCTTCAATCTCCTTGGGAGAGCCATGTTGTTGATCAGCTTAAGGCCACTGATTGTATCCTGCCTTAGTTGTTCCACCTGCTCTGTGTCTCTGTGGTCTGCGTTGTACCAATGTCTGAGGCTTTCGATGGGCTTCTCCAGGACAGTTGGTATTGACTCAGCGTTGATACAAAACCTTATGTCGGTGATCCAGCCTTTGACAATTGAGATACTTACTGGGTTTGATCTCCATTCGTGCCCATTTGATGTTTCCCTGGAGTTTATCCAGCCGGTGTTTGGTGCATGCTTTTGTTGTTGTTATTGTGGTCATGTCATCCAGGTGATTGGAGGAAGACACAGCCCATTCTTCAAGTGTTGCCCATCGACCACCCATTGTGATGCTCGGATAATGAGCTCCATTGCCACGATAAGTGCCAGAGGAGAGATGGTACAACCCGCCATTATGCCTATCTCAAGGTGCTGCCATGTGCTGGTGTTATCTTTGTGATACAGAACTGCAGATCCTGGAAGTATGCTTTGACCAGCTTTGTGATGCCCTCTGGAACCTGGAAATGTTGAAAGCTGCCCACAGAGTCTCAGGAGGCACTGATCCAAGAGCATTGGCAAGATCTGGGAAGACCACATGCAGGTCTTTCTTTTCTGTCTTTGCAGTTTGTATCTGGTGCCAGATGACATTTGCGTGTTCCAGACATCCTGGGAAACCATGTATTCCTGCTTTCTGCACTGATGAGTCGACAAAGTTGTTGCTCTGCGAAAAGGCTGAGAGTCTTTGAGCCATGACACCAAAGAAGATCTTTCCTTCCACATTCAGGAGACTGATCTGGCGGAACTGACTAATTGTTGAGGAATTCTTCTCTTTGGGAATTAGTATCCCTCCCGCCCTTAGGTATAATTCCTTTCCCCCATGCCACCCTCATTAGATTCCAGAGGTATTTCAGGACGCCGGGGTGTTTCTTATAGAGCCTGTATGGGATGCCATTGGGCCCTGGAGCTGATGCTGGTCTTGCTCGTTTAACTTTACTTTCCACCTCCCTCCATGTAGAGGGTCTTACGTTCATCTGGTGCTCAGGTGGGTGGATTGGTGGCATGTCATTCGGAATGGTGACTGGCTCTTGCCTCTGGTTATCAGAGTGGGTCTTCCTCAGGTGCTCCTCCAGCTCCCTCACAGGTACTCTAAGGACCCCGCTCTTCTCCTTGCCAAAGAAGCTTTTGACAAACTTGTAAGGGTCTCTGTAAAAGCTTGCCCTCGCCCGTTCTTTCCTCTTATGTTGTTTTCTCAAGCATTCTGCTCTTCGCAGCTTTGTCAAGTGCTGCTTTATTTCTGCTTGTAATACCTCGAATCCTTTCCTTTCCCCTTCTGTGGTCTTCCTCCACTGTTTCCTCAGCTGTCTCCTTCACCAGTCTTTCGATTTCTTGCTGTCTCCTAGACTTAGGCTGGACTGAGGGTTCCTTCTGTGTCCTCTGTTTTTTCACTCCAAATCTCTCTATCCTATAGCTGTATATGGTGTCTTCCCACTTCTCCAGTTTTCTTTCCACACTTCCCTTCATTCCTTCTAGAAGATGGATTGGTTCTGTGTTGATGATCCCCCACTCATTCTTCTGGCAGGATTTAGGCATCAAGATTTGGGGCTTCTGTCCTTTCATCTTCCCTTCTGCTGCTGGCCGTGGCTGGTGGGGCTCTGGACTCATATCCATTGGTGGATCTGTGCTTGGTTGAGCTTCGACTGGGGTGCTGATACCCTGTGGACTGTGGTGTTTGTCCTGCCAGTGGGTTTCACTCGACTGATTTGATCTACCTGTTAGAAGGTAATGGTCAATGCGAGGCCCCTCACCGAGCTCCCTCCTGCCCTGCCCTTTT
Organism: Mobula birostris; assembly: GCF_030028105.1. Classification (NCBI taxonomy): domain Eukaryota; kingdom Metazoa; phylum Chordata; class Chondrichthyes; order Myliobatiformes; family Myliobatidae; genus Mobula; species Mobula birostris. The sequence goes on along the minus strand of NC_092395.1, from coordinate 23,751,669 downwards.
CCTGCCCTGGTGGATCTTCTCTGATGTTAAGAGGATTCGAGTACAGGAGCAGGGAGGTACTACTGCAGTTGTACAAGGCCTTGGTGAGACCACACCTGGAGTATTGTGTGCAGTTTTGGTCCCCTAATCTGAGGAAAGACATTCTTGCCATAGAGGGAGTACAAAGAAGGTTCACCAGATTGATTCCTGGGATGGCAGGACTTTCATATGATGAAAGACTGGATCAACTAGGCTTATACTCTCTGGAATTTAGAAGATTGAGGGGGGATCTGACTGAAACGTATAAAATCCTAAAGGGATTGGACAGGCTAGATGCAGGAAGATTGTTCTGGATGTTGGGGAAGTCCAGAACGAGGGGTCACAGTTTGAGGATAAAGGGGAAGCCTTTTAGGACCGAGATGAGGAAAAACTTCTTCACACAGAGAGTGGTGAATCTGTGGAATTCTCTGCTACAGGAAACAGTTGAGGCCAGTTCATTGGCTATATTTAAGAGGGAGTTAGATATGGCCCTTGTGGCTAAAGGGATCGGGGGTATGGAGAGAAGGCAGGTTCAGGGTTCTGAGTTGGATGATCAGCCATGATCACACTGAATGGCGGTGCAGGCTCAAAGGGCCAAATGGCCTACTCCTGTGCCTGTTTTCTATGTTTCTATGTTATCTTTGTCCAGCCACAGATGCAGCATTGTAGTTTATGTCCTGCCGGTGCTGGTGCTCTGTCAAATACCATGCTAGTTGTCTGTTTCGTCGTCATTTCCATTCCCAGCTCTGTTACCGTGTCGTCTGTCAGTGAGTCATCTTGCGCCCCCGCTGTCACAGACTCAGGGGTATTCTTCGTCTTGAAGTTTGCGTAGCAATAGATGGGTGGATCTAATACGCCATCTACTGATGGATCCTGCTGGCACGAGTAGCTAGCCCACGCCAGCCCCGGTGGGGTCTGTTCCCTCCTGTCAGCAGTCTCCAGGCCGTCACCAGGTCTTTCCCTGGTTGTCAGCTGCCCTTTCGCAGTGGTCACTGGTTTATTCCAGATATTCAGATAGATTCATAGGACTGGGTGTTACAATCCCCAAAGTTTCTGCACTGCACTTGAATTGAATGGAAGACTTGAAATATATGTTAGAAATTGAATTTTTTTTGCACAAAATTGAATGAGTTAAAATTTACTTTGAGAAAGATAATCAAGGAACATCTTGAGGGACAAGGTCCAAGTGTCAGCTTACAAGTGGACCAAGATTACAGGCTTGAGGAGCAGGTATAGTGAGAAAGGGATCAAGAGGGAAATTGTGCCTGAGTGGAATTGCAGAAGGATAAAATTTCGAGCTTGGACTGGAAAGGGGATCATTACATGATATGCTGTGTTCTTCCCTTCGACAGAGCACTACTGCAGCAACCAGGTCATACATTCTGTCTGGATTAGTAGCATCCCCTGATGTGTTGAATAATTGGAGTTCCAAAGGAAAGACTACTCTGTAAGATAACTTTGCATATCGATTGTAATTGATCCATGTATTTAAATCTTTTCAGATGAAGAGCTAGAATCATAGGTAGCTTTTTTTTCCCCACTTTCATCCTTTTCTGAGCTTCTTGCTTGGTTTCAAAGTAAACACCAGCCTGATTGGGACCACATTTACTGACCACTGAGAACCTCATGAACTTGGTCTCAGAACTGAGAACTGGTCAACAGATTTTCAGAGAACATAACCTGCAACATGTTCTGTTTTATTTTAGAGCAACAGCTTACATCAAAGGACCAAACACCAAAATGGGCGTGGGGGCCCCATTGCATTTTGGATATACAGTGGATTCTGCATCATTGAGACATATCGGGACCAGTACATTTTGGCCCAATTAAGTGGCTGCCCCAGTCAGCCAAAGCTTCTTTGAAATATTTAATAAGGTAAAAAAAGACAAACTACCATATAAATGAGTTACAAATTACAAATTTAAATGAAATACAGAACAAATTAGAACTCTACTAATAGTACCACAGTACTATAAAGTTGTTTCAGTTCCTAATAGTTATCAATAAAGCATTTCACCCAGTGTACACTGCCATGTTCTTTTGATTGACTGTAAGTGAACAAATCAGCACAGACACCTGTAGCAGATAATGGACTGCCTTCATACAATGCTTTCAATGATTGCATCCTCCAAATCTTCTTTTCATTGCAACATTAAAGATGTTTGTCGATACCTTCAAATTCTGCATACCTCCTAACTTGTGGAAGTGGTGAAATTGTTTCATTTTCACTCCTGGCCATTTCTGGTATCTCCAAGCCTGAGTGCTTAAACCCACAGTGAGCAAAACAGTTCTGAATGGTCTTACTGCTTATTTCTCCCTAACTGTCAGTGACAAACATAGAAATATAGAAACATAGAAAGTAGGTGCAGGAGTAGGCCATTCGGCCCTTCGAACCTGCACCGCCATTTATTATGATCATGGCTGATCATCCAACTCAGAACCCCGCCCCAGCCTTCCCTCCATACCCCCTGACCCCCGTAGCCACAAGGGCCATATCTAACTCCCTCTTAAATATAGCCAATGAACTGGCCTCAACTGTTTCCTGTGGCAGAGAATTCCACAGATTCACCACTCTCTGTGTGAAGAAGTTTTTCCTCATCTCGGTCCTAAAAGGCTTCCCCACTATCCTCAAACTGTGACCCCTTGTTCTGGACTTCCCCAACATCGGGAACAATCTTCCTGCATCTAGCCTGTCCAATCCCTTTAGGATCTTATACGTTTCAATCAGATCCCCCCTCAATCTTCTAAATTCCAACGAGTACAAGCCCAGTTCATCCAGTCTTTCTTCATATGAAAGTCCTGCCATCCCAGGAATCAATCTGGTGAACCTTCTTTGTACTCCCTCTATGGCAAGGATGTCTTTCCTCAGATTAGGGGACCAAAACTGCACACAATACTCCAGGTGTGGTCTCACCAAGGCCTTGTACAACTGCAGTAGTACCTCCCTGCTCCTGTACTCAAATCCTCTCGCTATAAATGCCAGCATACCATTCGCCTTTTTCACCACCTGCTGTACTTACATGCCCACTTTCAATGACTGGTGTATAATGACACCCAGGTCTCGTTGCACCTCCCCTTTTCCTAATGGGCCACCATTCAGATAATAATCTGTTTTCCTATTTTTGCCACCAAAGTGGATAACTTCACATTTATCCACATTAAATTGCATCTGCCATGAATTTGCCCACTCACCCAACCTATCCAAGTCACCCTGCATCCTCCTCACAGCTAACACTGCCACCCAGCTTCGTGTCATCCGCAAACTTGGAGATGCTGCATTTATTTCCCTCATCCAAGTCATTAATATATATTGTAAACAACTGGGGTCCCAGCACTGAGCCTTGCGGTACCCCACTAGTCACCACCTGCCATTCTGAAAAGGTCCCGTTTATTCCCACTCTTTGCTTCCTGTCTGCTAACCAACTCTCCACCCACACCAATACCTTACCCCCAATACCGTGTGCTTTAAGTTTGCACACTAATCTCCTGTGTGGGACCTTGTCAAAAGCCTTCTGAAAATCCAAATATACCACATCCACTGGTTCTCCCCTATCCACTCTACTAGTTACATCCTCAAAAAATTCTATGAGATTCGTCAGACATGATTTTCCTTTCACAAATCCATGCTGACTTTGTCCGATCATTTCACCACTTTCCAAATGTGCTGTTATCACATCCTTGATAACTGACTCCAGCAGTTTCCCCACCACCGACGTTAGGCTAACCAGTCTATAATTCCCCGGTTTCTCTCTCCCTCCTTCAACAAGTCACTGCTTTTTGAACACAAACACACACAAGACGCTATTTAAAAAACTGTTTGCTCTCAGCATAGTGTGGTGTTTAAGGGCCACAACATGCATGTGACTTACGCTTGTTAGGGACTGTTCAGCAGTAGTCTCCTGTCCCAGTTAAGTGGTATAATGTCCCAAAAATGAATGGAATCTTGGCTATTTTCTTGATTAGTTTTTGTTCTTTAAGAATTGTCCCATCTAAGCAGCAGCCCCAATTAACCAATGACCCAATTAACCAGAATCCACCTTATTTCTATCTGGCTCAATGCATCCTCCCAGAATTAATCTTCTGGCTTCCATTATCCAATTATTAATAATTATTACAAGTGATTTATATTTAATTTCCTATAAAGCTACCCAGCAGGGGTTGCGCATTAGCACGAATTTACAAAGAGGCACCACAAATGGTAATGTTTACTCTTTTTATTTTTTTTTAAAACAAATTATTTATGTCCTAATAGCACACAGTTGCAAGTGGTCTACTGTGGATCAGGAAGACATGCAGAAACAGGCAACACAATTGGCACACAAGTGGAAAAAAAGGGTCACATCATCGCGGTTAAAGATTTATGCCCATTCTTGGTGACACGGTGGCAGGGAGAATAACTGGAGGGACATACAAAACAGGAAAGACCATCAACTGGACTGCTGCCTCAGAGCAAACATGGTCACCTTCTGAGGATTACTGTAAATATATCCAGTGCATGCATGTCTCCTCATTATTGCCCATATTTTGAATGCTCTTGAAGGATCTCCTAATGGGTCTTCTCGTCTAGTGGTCCACAGCTTTAAACCTCGCTTGTTAGCTCGGATGAATTTATCTCAGGTAGATGTTTGGGTGGTGCAATCAATGTCAAGACATTTTGGTGATTGAGGTGAGGAGAAAGTCAAAAATTCTTGATCACTACAGAGTCACTTTCAGAATAAGTCATCATCATTTAGGTTGGAAATGTAAATGAATTTTCTCCCAAAGGGTTATGGTTCTTTGGAATTCTCCACCCCAGAGACATAGACACAGTCAATGAGTTTATTCGAGGAGGATTCAGATAGATTATTGGACATTACCAGAATTGACTGTAATAGCGATCAGGCAGAAAGTAGAGCTGACGGCATTATCAGATGAATAACGGGGCAGGCGCAATGAGCCAAATGACTCCTTCAGCTCCTACTTCTCACGTCTTTTTCAGAAAACCATTCTGTTGACTTTTAGTGGTTTCTTGACGCCCCTGTTTGCATGAGACTTTCCTCCAATTTCCTTCCTGTTTGGTAAACCAGGGGGCAAAGAAGCTGAATTTTTCTCTTGTGATACAAATGCTTAGACATGTGGACTAAGATTAGCTGGTTATAAATGGGCCAGGGACTGTGTGCTTCAGATGGCTGTGGGTACTCTCTGTAGTGCATTCCCCCAGTAATCCAGTGAGCTACCGGGACTTCTTCAATAGTGATGAGAGGGATGATTCTCTTGTTTCACCGATTGGTCAGGGGAGTGTCTGACTGACTGGCTGCCTAGCTCCCTCTATAGCTGTATTAAAATATATTTGTTTCTTGCCTCTCAAAGATCCCTGTATAGTGCTAATAACTTCTCTAAAGGTGGCAGAGTAGCATAATGGCTAATGTGATGTTATTGCAGTGCCAGTGACCTGGGTTCAATTCCCATTGCTGTCTGTCAGAAGTTTGTATGTTCTCCCTTTGATTGCATGGGTTTCCTCTGGGTGCTCCTGTTTCCTCCCACCTTCCAAAGATGTACAAGTTAGTTGGTTAATCGGTTGCGTGAGTATAATTGGATGGTGCGGGCCGAAAGAGCCTTTTACCATCCTGTATCTCTAAATTAACAAAAAGGTAAATCCATCTTCCCAGTGGAACCAAGGCTTGACTTGGACTCAGGAGTCCAAGAATAATGGAATTTCCATTCCACCTTCTTCAGCAGCTTGCAGTTCCATGGTTCCCAATCACTCTGCAGTCCCAGCCCTTCCAATCATCCACCTTGATTGGTCTTCCTGAGTACAGGCTTCTTAAAGGTTAGTTAACACTGAAGACATCAAAATTGAGCCTGATCCCATTTATCAATAGTATCCATGCACAAACAACACTTAGCAATAGGATCTGTGGCCTTGGATATTTCTCTGATTAAGTTAGCAGCATAGACAGAAATGATAGATGCTGATTTCCATCATATAGTAGGGAAATCTGGGATTGTTTTCCTCAAAAAAAGTGACAGGTCCATTGTAAATTCCAGACTGGCAGATTTTTGTTAGGTTATGGAAACACAGTAAAGGGATGGGAGTCGAGATGTCAACAGGCATTTCAGGCGTGATTTAACTGATTGGCAGAACAAGCTAGAGGGGCTGAATGGCCTCATCCTATTCCTATGTTCTCAGTGGTCACCTGGATCAAGTTCAGCTTGTGCTTTGAGAAGAAGTAACTTCATTCAGTACCATCAACAAGATGGGAGGGGTGTAAATGGGGAGGGGGGAGGAACTGGAACATGGAAATTAATGATACCTCATGACAGTACGCAATATTAATGATGATAAAAAGTGACATTGTCTGGCCTGAAGGTTCTCAGCCCAAAACGTTGACTGGACTTTTCTGCCTGGCCTGCTGAGTTCCTCCCACATTTTGTGTGTGTTGCTTGGATTTCCAGCATCTGCCGATTTTCTCGTTAATGTCTGGACCTAACTGGAATTTTACATCATGGGTGTGAAATCATCAAAAACTATTTTAATCTTCTCCTTCACAGGTGTTCTCCTATACTGTGGTGTCTCTGTCCACCCCACTTCGAACCTGCCGTGTTTACTTGGTGACGGTTGAGAAGAAATTCTCAACCAGTTTCCCCCTTCCTTTAACTCAGGGATGCCGTGGCTAAACTGAGCTCTCTTCCCATTTCTTATGGGGAGGGCGAAGGGTCATCCACAGGCAAAGTCCCCACTTGAGGGTGGGGGGCCGTGCCAGATATGGAGATCTCTCCAAGATCAAGTGAGAGGCTGGGAGGAAGAGTTTCATCTTGGTGACGTACATTGTGAGAGAATTCACCTTATTATTGACAGAATGCCTACAAGCTCTATGGAGCTTTGCAATGTAATACTGGAGGTTTGTGACATGGATGTTCGCGATAAGGGGGAGAAAGGAGTGAAGCTCCTGCCAAGACTTCTAAATCTGACTGTGATAGCAGCCCTTCACTCAGGTGCATAGGTAAGGAAGAGGGGGAGGGCCACTGCCAAGGTATCACTAGGAGTGCTTGACAAATGAAGGGTGGTAACAGATAGAGACCATTCAGCCCCATATGATAAACACAAGCGATTCTGCTGGAAATCCAGAGCAACACACACAAAATGTTGGAGGAACTCAGTAGGTCAGGCAGCATTGATGGAGGGGAATAAATGGCTGATGTTTCAGGCTGAGAACCCTTTGTTCGGACTGGAAAGGAAGGGGAAGAAGCCAGGATAAGAAGGTAGGGCGAGGGGCAGGAGTACAAGCTGGAAGGTGACAGGTGAAGTCAGGTGAGGTGGAGGGCAGGGGAATGAAGTGAGAAGCTGGGAGCTGATAGGTGGAAAAGGTAAAGTGGTGAAGAAGAAGGAATCTGATAGGAGAGGAGAGTGGACCATGGGAGAAAGGGAAGGAGGAGCGGCACCAGAGGGAGGTGATAGTGAGGTGAGAAGAAGGGGTAAGGGGGAGTTGGGATGAGGAATGGAAAATAGAGAAAATGGGGGAGAAATTACTGTGTATTAGAAAAATCAATGTTCATACTGCCAGGTTAGAGGCTATGCAGGCGGACATGAGGTGCCACTCCTCCAGCCTGAGAACATCCTCATTGTGACAGTTGAGGAGGCCATGGACCAACATGTCAGAATGGGAACTGGGAATGAAATTAAAATGGTTGGCCACTGGGAGATCCTGCCTGTTGTAGGTGGAACAGGTGCTCAACAAACTAGTCTCCCAGTCTACGTCAGGTCTCACCAGTGTAGAGGAGGCCACACTGGGAACACCAGATCCAGTTGAGGTGAAGTGTCACCTCATATGGAAGGACTATTTGGGGCCCAATAATGTCACTGGGACTTCGCAAGGATGCCTTAAGTACAAAGCCAGAGAGCAAAGAGCCAGACTGAGGGAATTCTTGGGGGGGGGGGGAGGTGGAATCAGATACAGCATAGACTTTAGCAAATAAAGAAACAGTTCACAATATTTAAAGAAAAATTAAGACATAGGAGAGCATTACTTTTCCAAACAGGCTTCGGGTAACCAGAGATTAAAACAGATGCTGCCTCAGCAGAATCCTTCCCACCCGCATCCCATCCCCCAACTTTCGATCTCAATCAAGGAAGTCACAGACAAATTGGGATCAGCCCTTCATTCTGAACAAATCCGGATTCAGAAGTCCTTGTAAACACGGCGATGGCTATCATGTCCAGTAATCCCTGCGCTGCATTATAACCATTTATCCTTGATGATCCCGTTTCTCTGGTGCCATCTGCAGAGGAAATAAACCAGGAGCCGATCAGTTTCAAAGAGACACTCAAAAAAATCTTCGAAGAAGTGTGGAGTCGGGAGTGGATTACAGAGAACAGCATCCGTAAAAAGAATGTTTTCAGAAATAAATTTAGGTTTACAGAAATGCCTTAAGTATCTCATAGAGAACAAATACAACATAAATAACTACAAGCAGAAATAACCCATATTATTATACTTAAAAAGAACTTAAGAAATAGGAACAGGAGTTAATTCCATCATTCAGTCAATCATGAATTTGACCCCCCATCTTCCTCTCTGTTTCCCACAACCTCTGATAACTTTACAGTCTGACAATAAGGTTTTATCCTGAGTTTACTCAGTCTACAATGATTTCTGGGGTATTTAGTTCCAATGATTCGCAGAACTCTCTGGGAAGAAATTCTTCCTCAATTCATTCATTTATTTATTTATTGAGATTAGATTATGAGGATACGCAGTCCTCTTTTATTGTCATTTAGTAATGCATGCATTAAGAAATGATACAATATTCCTCTGGCGTGATATCACAGAAACACAGGACAGACCAAGACTGAAAAACTAACAAAAACCACATAATTATAACATATAGTTACAACAGTGCAAACAATACCATAACTTGATGAAGAACAGGCCATGGGCACAGTAAAAAAAAGTTCGAAGTCTCTCGAAAGTCCCACATATCACGCAGACGGGAGAAGGAAGAAAACTCTCCCTGCCATGCCCGCCCACAGTCCGACTCTGAGTCGTCCGAAAGCTTTGAGCTCCGACCAGCCCTCCGACACCGAGCACCGAGCACCATCTCTGCCGAGCGCTTCGACCTCAGCCTCGGTCACCAGCAGCAGGCAAAGCTAAGGATTTTGGAGCCTTCCCTCCAGAGATTCTCGATCGCACAGTAGCAGCGGCAGCGAACCAGTCATTTCAGAAATTTCTCCAGATATTCCTCTGCTTCAAACGTCTGCCTTCATCAAATCAGAATTGTGCACGGCATCCTACTTACAAATACGATATCATTTCACTGGAGAGCTGCGCGCGCTGCATCGTGCTGCCATCTTCTCCTCCCGCCGATACAGCTTGGAATAGGCCCTTCTGGCCCTTTGAGCTACGCCGCCCAGAAATACCTCCAGTTTAATCCTAGCCTAATCACGAGACAGTTTACAATGACCAATTAACCTACTATCTGGTATGAATTTGGACTGTGGAAGGGAACTGGAGCACCTGGAGGAAACCCACGTGGTCCCAGGGAGAACGTACAAACTCCTTAGAGGCAGCAGTGGGAATTGAACCCATGTCGCTGGTGCTACAAAGCTTTCCGCTAACCACTACAATACTGTGCTGCCCCATTTCTAAAGCATCACTGTGTGCTGTGGTTCCAGGTTCTTCCCCTCCCCACCCCCCCCCCAGGGGTAACGTCCTCTCAGCTTTTCCACTATAAAGACCACCTTAGAGAAATATGTTTTCCTTGCCCACAGAATGTCAGTTTTTAATCAAAGGATAGCCCCACGGCCTAAGTGGGGAGAACCAAGCCGAGCAGTCTATCTTTTTGCAGATCATTATTACTGAACTAACCACTCCCTCTATTTCTCAGTCTCTTCCTTTTCCCACTAGAGGCCATGACCTCATCTTCCACTACATCTGTCAAAGGTCTAATCAGAGTTCATACAGTTTTAGCCCAATGCTAAACATTAGGCTCCATGATTATATATTTTCCTTCATTCTCACAGCTCCACCCCACAAGTCTTACCCATCTTTGCAGGACTTTTTCAGGCGGCCATATTCCTTGTGCACAACCGGTTTGCGTCTGTCGTCTACGTCGTACTCTCGGACATCATTTACCTCCGAAACCTGGCCAGTCAGGACCTTCACCACAAGCAGCATGATGTACTGGAAAAAGGGTAAACCACAGGGCAGGGGTCAAGGTGACTGACCTTCTGCGTTACAACTCTCAGCGTCATCATTTTTCATCTGTGTTTTATTTCTCCATCCCCTCAGGAGTCGTCCCCTCCAACGAGGCCCTTCTAGCCCAATATGCCCACCCTGCCCAATTACACTCACATAACCAATTAACCTACTAACCCGTACGTCTTTGGAATGTTGAGGCAACAGGAGCAGCCAGAGGTCACGGGGAGAATGTGCAAATGTCAGACCAGGTCGCTGGCTGTAACAGTGTTATGCTATTGTGCCACACTAACTGGCGTAGATCTCTATCAGTGTGTTGCAGTGGGAACACTCTGACCTCCTGCAGCTTTGAATTTATCATTTTGCAAGCTGCTCTGAGAAACCAGTGCTCTCCCGGTGCTCGTTTTTCTTGCAGGACGGTGAATATGAAGGTTGTATATGGTATACATACTTGTATAATAAATTTACCTGGAAGTTTGAGGCAGGACAGTTTGCAGACAATGTGCAGGCAACACAGGGAAGAAAGGTGTTTTAAGAAAGGTCTTTGAAGAGCATGGGTTCCCTTTTCACAGCAGGGGAGTGGAGCTAGATGCAGATGTAATCAAAGGATACAAGGGCACACTCACCAACTACAGGGCAATTGCTTTACTAGCTTCAAAGCATCATCAGAAGTTAGCTTGCAGTTTCTATTGACTTTTAACATCTGTATTGTGAATGGCGATTAGTCTTGCAAATAAGGATTTTGAACATACAACATACACAAAAAATGCTGGTGGAACGCAGCAGACCAGGCAGCATCTATAGGAAGAGGTACAGTTGACGTTTCGGGCCGATAGATGCCTGGCCTGCTGCGTTGAGCAGCATTTTTTGTGTGCTGCTTGAATTTCCAGCATCTGCAGATTTCTTTGTGTCTGCGTTTTGAACATATGTAAGGTTACCAATTGGTGGATTCTGTATAAAAGTGCATTTTGCTATTCAGACTGCAGAACGGTGTGTTGACAGAGGCCATGCTGTCCTCCTTGTGCACAGGTAAATAAAGTGAGATTGAAGAACAGTTGTGAGCTTTCAGAGTCCAGTTTATCAGCAACAACACTGGTTACAAGGAGGTCACTTTCATCACTCACATCCCATGCTTTTTATTCTACCCCTTGCAGAGTGGTGGTGCCCTCTGGCTTGAGTGGAAGCAGCTTCTGATCACTGGGAGGATTAATGACTGACATAGGTAGACTTTCAATGGCTTTGTGGAGCAGTAGTCTTGGTTGGGAAACTGATCTTCAATTGCTCGGTCATAACTTTTCCATGTGGTTAACTTCAGCTCAAAATCATCACCCCATTAACACCACATCCCCACCATTTGACCTCCTCATCAGTGAAGATGAAGAAAACAGCATAGAAGCAATTAAGGAGAAGCTACCTTGACGCTGTTGGAGTTTGTTATCAAAGCTCTGTGATTTATGGATTGGACTGTGGACTGGAGTTCAAACTAAACATAGGTCAAATTGGTCTCTTTCAGTTTCATCTTTTTTTTACATTCTGTGTTTTCACCTGTTCTTTTTTTTAATGATTGATATGATTTGTAATTTTTTTTGTGTGTGAGGGAGGGGGTTGCCACTTCCCATGTGGAGCGATCTCCATCCCACCCCATCACACCCCACCCCACACACCCCAATCAGCTAAATATGAATCCTGCCCATCCCACTCTGAGTCTACAACACAGAGAAAAAGAGAGCGGGAGGAGAGACTGAAAGATACCGGGCATGGAGAGTCCCCTTGTCAGAATTACTCACCAGAAACCAATAGATATTCATCAGAGTGAGGGCAAACAGCAAAATGTTGAAGAAAAAGTAGAAAGGGATATTGGGGACAGACTGAAGGCTGGAGTAACAGGTGGCGTACAGCACTTTGAGGGGGAACCAGTAAAGTCGGAACCAAAACCTATGAGAAAAAGAGAGAGAAGGTTGCAGAGAAGGGATTTTACTATAAGTATCTAGCCACCTCACTATCCCAAGACATGATGTCCAATTCTCGATCTGAAAATACCACTGTAATGCAAAACAGGTTTGCACTATGGAGGGCATTAAGGAGATTGTCCATTGACAGTTCTGCAGCTAATAAATGTGACGTAGCAAAGTGTATATATGTGTGTTTGGTGGGAGAGGGGGAGACGAGGGAGGGGAAGAACCAGTCTGTGTCCAACAAGGTTCCCAGAAAAAACATTACAATGACCAATCTGAGTGGTGATGACAGTTTAGTGAAAAGTATTGGCCATTTCAGAATGCTCCTTTGATCTTTCCGAGCAGTACAAATTAATCTTTCCTATCCACCTGAGAGAGAGTCATTGTTTCATGGTTCCTTTACAAGGCCAATTTTACAGTACCTATTCCCAAAGCTTGACCTATTTAATGATATGAAAAGTGCAACATCTTTTTCTTCCCTACGGGGAAGTCAGGTGAACTAGCAACAATTGTCATTGAAGGGTCTGCAAGGGTGATCAGCTTCAAGTTCCTGAGCATCAACATCTCAGAGGGCTGATCCTGGGCCAGCACGTAGATGCAATCATGAAGAAAGCACGCCAGAGTCTCTTTTTTTTTTTAGTTTGAGAAGATTCAGGAAAGAATCTGACAAACTTCCACAGATATTCAGTGGGAAGCATCTTGACTGGTCGCACCACAGCTTGGTATGGGAACTCCAATGTGTAGAAATGACGAGGCTGCAGAAAGTGGTCCCAGCCTAGTCCATCATGGATATAGGTCTCCTCATCTTCAAGCACATCTACAAGTGTTGATGTCTCAGGAAGGCAAGGCAACATCGTCAACGATGTCCACCATCCAGGCCACGTCAGGAACAGTTGTTATCTTACAACAGTCAGGCTCCTGCACCAGTGTGGATAACTTCATTCACCACTACTCTGGACTGATTCAATGATCTACAGACTCACTTTGAAGGACTCTTTACAACACATCTTCTCTGTATTACTTTTCTTACATTTGAACTGTTTGCCTTCTTTTGCACATTGGTTGTTTGCCATCCTTTATCTATATATAGCTTTTCATAAATTCCATTTCTTTTTCTGGAAATGCATGCAAGAAAATGAATCTCAAGGTAGCATATGGTAACATATATGTACCTTTGATAATAAATTACTTTGAACTCTGATGTCCTTTTCTCGAGATGCCATCAGGCAGAAGGTACCTGAAGCCCCACACCTCAAGGTCAACAACAGCTTCTTTCTCGTTGCCTTCAGATACTTCAAATGACCTGAAGAACCCTAACTCTACCTCAAGTTATACCTCCCTCAACTTACACTAATATTACTATGTATTTTTGTTTATTGTATCATGTACATTTTGAATAATTTGTTAAATTACCTAGACTTGTGCTTGTCATGTTTGTATGTACTGTGCTGCTGCAAATAGCTAGTCTTCACAGCATTTAAACCCTGTGTATGTACGCCCATGACAATAAACTCCAACTAGCAATACTCATCCTTACAAATGCTGTATTTCTCTGTGGAACACTTGCGAATGCACAGATGATGTGGAAGCTTTATAGCAGGTGGTGAGATTTACCAGGATGCTGCCTGGACGAGAGGGCACGTCTTATGAAGATAGGTTGAGTGAGCTAAGGCTTTTCTCTTTGGAGCATAGGAGAATAAGATAGAGGTATACAACATGTTAAGAGGCATGGATTGAATGGACAGCCAGAGACTTTTTTCCGGGGTGAAAATGGCATGTATGAGGGGACATGATTTTAAGGTTATTGTTGTTCCTTTCCGCACCGTGTGGCGCATTGGGGGGGGGGGGGCAACCTTGCCGTTTCTTCAGCATTTGTCTGTTTTTTACGAGGCCGAGTCGCTAGCTTGACGCTCGACCCAGCACGGATGGAAAGCGTGCAAGGGGTCAGCTGGATTCGAACAATTCGCCTCGAAGTCCAGTGCAGATGTCACTACACTGAATATCTGTGATCTTAAGGTGACTGAAGGAGAGTACGGGTGGATGTCAGAGGTACTGTAAGTTCTTTACACAGAGTGGTGAGTGCATGAAATACCCTGCCGGGGTGGTGGTAGAGAAAGAAACATTAGGGAGCATTTGAGAAACTCTTAGATAGGCACATGGGTGATAGAAAAATGTAGGGCTATGTCAAGGAAAGGGTTAGATTGATCCTAAATGTCAGCACAACATTGTGGGCCGAATGGCTGTACTGTGCTGTAATGTTCTACCAGTTGGTTTACTTTCTTTATATTTCAGACCCATCAATATAAAATCCAACATTCCTTTATTCCTTCCATCACTCGGCCCTAGCGTCATGAACACTGCTACAGAGTGCCTAGCGATGTCTGGTGACCTTCAATATGTACACCGATTTGCTCACACCTCTCAATCACTGACTTGTACGCATGGAACATCCGTTATGCAGTCCATTACCATTTCTTCACAAAAGCACTAAACAGTGGTGGGAGACTCGAACCGAAGCTTTGTTCGAGGGATGAGGGAACATAAGATAGGCAGCTCCCAACTACAGCTAGACTGGCACCCACTAATTAAATCTTCACACAGGAGCAGCCACTTACCAGCTCACAGCAAAGGTGCAGCATCCAATATTGGAAGCCACATCATTTAGTCGGTGGTAGACCCCAGCTCTGTTTTTCAAGTAAACATTGAGTTTTGTGAATTCAAGTAAAATGTCATTGATGTCATGCAGGAAAAGGACCAGGATTCCAATGTTGTGGTACCTGCAGAGAAACAAAGGTCACTAGATCAGCTAAAGCCTGTTTGATAACAAGGGGGATTAGTCCCAATGCCATCACAGTTCTTTCAATATACAGTATCACAGAGGCATACAGGTACAGCAGAGAAACAGGCCCTTCAGCCCAATGGATCCTTACACACCATGTCCATTTACACTAATCCTGCATTAATCGCCTTGCTTTATTCTCACCTCTGCTCTTTCGATTCTTTCTTTCTTTATAATCTTTTTATTGAATTAGTACACAAAAGGTAAATCATATAGGCACTGATACACAGTTGCAATATAACTTTACAAGAGATATTAATACACAAAAAAAAGTTAGTACAAACAGTGCAGTTTAGATATAAAATAACCAGGTAATATAATAGTATACTAATTTTCAAATATGTCAATAAGGAAAACCCCCCCCCTCAAAAAAAACCCACCGTGCAACTAAACTAAAAAGCAAAGCAAAGCAGTGGGCTAACTAGGTATCAAGTAGAGTTAAACAACTTAAAACTCTTTCGATTCTATCACTCACCTCCACACTAGGGTCAGTTAACCTATAATCCTGTATGTCTTTGGAATGTGGGAGGAAACTCCTCAATACTCGGAGGAAACTCAATACTCGGAGGAAGTCCACGCAGTCGCAGGGAGAATGTGCAAACTCCACACACAGCACCAGAGGTCAAGAATGAACCTGGGTCTCTCATACTCTGAGACAATGGGACTACCAGCTGTGCAATATTGCTGCCCCTAACCAAACACCATGTTACTCAGCAATATTGGTATTTCGTTTACACAACAGCTGTGATTCCCTATCTTCCTTACCAATAAAAGCACCCATCTCAGCTCTCCTGCTCGTCCACCTATTCTTAACTGTTCCAACTGTTGACCAACTTTAACTCTGCATAAAACTTGTGTTCATCCAAAACTCTGCTCCTCATGTCTTAACTCCTGATAACCCAACACTCCAGTACACTGTGACCAACATTGGCCCCTCCTCCAATAACACCTTAATTTAAAAACCCTTTTCTTGGTTTGCACACCAGTCACTGGGTGAAGACCAACTCTCAGCTCCTCTACTACCGTGTTGTAACTTTCCCAGCCGAAGACACCTTCTGGGTCTCTGCTCTCCTCCAATACATGCCTCAATTTTAGATTGTAGGAAAAGTATTAAATAAACACTAGTTTTAATCTACCAATGACATTTCTCACAGGCAAAAAAAAAGTGGGAGATTTAAAAAAAATTAATTTGCAGGATGTGGTCATCTCTGACGAGTTCAGTGTTTAGTGCAAAGTCTTAATTGCCCACGAGGGGGTGATGGTGAGACACCTTATTGAACCACTGTGGTCATTCTGCTGAAAGCACAAGCACAGTGCTGTTGGGGAGGGAG